>NC_041815.1:28213369-29459164 GCF_900964775.1 Scleropages formosus | reverse complement strand
TTAGGGCCCTTATGATTGTGTGTATATCACTCATGCCTACACATGATTCATGTCACTTACACCCTTTGAGCAGTTATGAGTATATATTTGAATGGTGCGTGTTGGCTTTGTAACATGAGGAAATGCTCTACACATCTCCAGTTATGACCCCTCAACCCCAGAGTTACAATCATGTTTGTACTGCAATGCAGGAGTGTTTCCTACTCACCCACAGTACCGTGTTCTCCCAGCTCTGTCATGAAAAATTGAGCCAGAAAATCTCCATTATAAATAGAGATGCTGTCATATTTTGATCGCAAGCCTTAGTTCATGCTGTTGGCCTCCCTCTGTCTGGGTGTGGGCTTCAGGACTGGTCAGTCCAGTTTAGTGGACACTTTGGTAATGATTGCTATGGTCCTGTGTTGACAGTGGAACCTAGGTTAAGATGCCCTCTCTTAGACACCCGTTGTAGCTGTATATGCGCATCGTGTGTTGTGGATTTAATGGACTCTGCCCTGAAGCAGATGGTGGTGGAATTACCTACATAACATGGCTGTAAGGAAGCTCATGGAGATGGTGAAATCACAGGTAGATGTACCAAGATATTAATTGTCTGTGCTTTGGCAAGGACATATTGTTCCTTATGATGGTCACAGGAGGAGCTTCTGTTCAAACTGACATTTGTGGTTCTCCCTCATTCATTGAAAAATTTGGAAGTATGTTTACTAACTTTAATTTTTAAAGTACATAACTTGGGTATTGATGTCACTCAGAGTATCAATACGTTACATCTGTGTAATGGTAATTGTTGTGGTTGAAAGGAACAAGACTTGCAGTAGAAGAGTATTGTTAGAAGGGAAATGTTTACTGAGCATCAGACTGTCTAAAATGGAGGTTTTATGAACTCTTTGTTCTTTCTCTGTGCACTGCTGACATTATTGAACTGATAATACTGGTGGATGATTCCCCCCCCCCCCCCCCCCCCCTCCTTACAGCGGGAAAGGTTGTCCCTTTGTAGGGGCACAACCGCCCAGAGGCGTGTTAAGTCCGTAGGGTCATGTGTGGCAAAGTGACACTCATTGGAGTTGACAGAGCTCTCTGCCTGCAAGTGTATTTGGTGTGAACCCTTATCTGGATGGTTTATAATCTGCTAGTTATTGACTACATTATAAACCCCCTACAAGTGAAGGATGTACTAATGAGACATTTGTCACAAAGCAGTAATTGATGAATGATGGAAGTAAATCTGAGCCTGCATTCATTTGTCAAGTATTGTAAGAAGTGATGTCTGTTTTGAGCTGATTTTTAGAGAAATGGATTTTTTTTCCTTTTTAAAGTGTGGCAAATTAGCTATGGACAGAAGTAGCAGCTGAGTTTTAGAAGTGTTCCGATACCATGGTATTTAAAACCATGAAAGCATGATTTGGTTGCTGATTTGAAGAAAATCGTTTGGAAAAACACAGGATTGTATTCGGCTTTGCGCTTTTGACAACTTCGCAACCAAGCCCTTGTAATTGTTAAAATTACGTTCACAGCAATTTGATGTGGATTATAATATGTAGCTACAGGTACAAATTGTGCGCCGGGACAGTTAGAGTAGATGGCTTGAAGTAAACTATGGTACGAAACAAATCTGTTGCTTTATGACTGTTCGAGTATTGACTGCTAAAAGCAAACCAAATACTGTAGTAGTTTAGATGGAAGGCATTGAAGTAAAAGCAAATGACTCTAAGGTTGCTCCCATACTTCAGTGTGGACTGCTCTTTTTTTGATTTTCTCTGCTTGTTGTATTACCCTTGATCAAGATACTTATTGTAAGTTTCTCCAGTGAGAACATACTGCTGTATCAATTGGCAAACCCTTGGGAGTTACTTAATGGAGCATAGTAAGTGACCTTGGGCAAAAGTGTCAGCTAAGTAATGATTAGTAATGTCATACTATGGACATTTCATCTTTTTTTTTGGCAGCCTGCTTTTGAACTCTGGTAGGTTTTATTCCATTAGAATTCTTTTCTACCTCATTCTATGGTATCACTGGCCACTGTACATAGTTTTGAAATTCAATTGGAAAATATAAGACAGTTAGGGCAATTTATCTTGACTGCATATAGATCATTTGTTGACTGAAAATGCTTTGTATGTGGTTACATTTTATTTTTACCACTAGGAAAGTGTGGTTCTGGTGCCTCATTTTCATATTACATGAGGTCCAGTGTAGAACAAAACAACTTGAACCAGTGTGTGCAGACCAGGGCAAGATGGAGGGCACCCCTAGTTGAAGGGCAGTATGAACGGTACGCAACTAAAGTGGCTGTCATAGTTCTTTCCAGCAAAAATGCGATCGGGGTTAAAAATTAATTTGAAATTAAATTAGAATTCTCAGTGACACTTATCCTGTGCTTCAAAATGCACTGCATTCTGTACAAGGCCTTCTCCCCCATTTACACTTAAATCAACTTGTGTTGTGTTCCATTGTGGTGCCTCTGTCTCTGCTCACTTGAGTGAGATCTGAGTACTAGGGACTCAATTTAGGACTCCGCCACAGATTTGAAGCAGCAGTTCAGTCTAAAGCAACGTCCTGTGACTGTAGACCATCAATGAGCGAGTCTTCACTTGTTTCAGGGTTTGAACTGTTGGCGTGCGGCTTTCTTTCACTGCTGTTTTAACCTGGTGGTATTGCAGCTTTTGATACATTTTTTTGAACAGCTTAAATTCCTCATTTAAATCTATTTGCCTGACAGTTTTTTTTAAAAAAAAAAAATTGCTTGGTCAAGTATGAATGAGATTTCATAGGTTTGAGGTCTTCAGTAGTACACACTAGTTATTCTTAATGCCTTTTGGCCCAAAGCAGGTTTGCCAGTGCTCATGTGACCATGTTGTACTTACACATGGCTGAATATGGTTGACTCTTGTCTCACAGAGACAGTTTGTAATTGTTTATACATTTTTTCACTAGTGTTGCATTTAGATATTTGTAGTCCACTTGCCTTCTTTTTTTGTCTCTTTGTCCCACCAGTGAATGGTAGTGTCTAGAAAGGGTATGTCCCTTCAGGAGAGAGGTGCCAATGTCCAACCGGCCTAATTCCAATCCAGGGGGGTCACTGCGACGTTCACAGAGGAACAGTGCTGCGGCCCAGCCACACGACGACGCAGTCGCAGGAAGGTGAGTGTCTTCTTTATCACAAGTGTTTGGTTTGTTTTTGGTTCTGTGCTACCTGCTTCTGAATCCGTACTTTGCTCTTGTTTTCACTGACTGCCTCTGGCCAAACAAATTGCAAGTGAGCAAGCACTTGTCATGGGTGGATGCTTGCTCTGTAAGCGTGTTGCTGCTAACTTTTTGCAAACCATTTTGGTGCTTATGGTTGTATGGGAAAGTAGTGCACAGTGACAGTGCTGCTGTACTGGGGTTGGTTTGGTGGATGTGCAGAAACTCCCATCTTGACTGTCAGTCAATATCCCCAACCTCCTGTCACTGGCTCTGATTTTCAACCTTACAGGTTGCAGTCAGAGCAGGTAAAAGGTAAAGCAAATTCCCCACCTGAAAGTAGAAGACCTATTTCTAAGGCTTCAAAAGCCCAACCTACAGGGCATCGCTCGAGAAGGTACCAGTTCTTTCTCCTCTGCGCAGTTTTGTCATGTAGCTTCTGATGCTCCTTTGAAGTCAGTGTGCTGTGCATCTGTACTGGCCAGTTCTGCGTGTTGTTAGATGAAGCCCCTTCTAATGTATGGTTTAAGCATGTGGGAATGTGCTCTGTCTCTGCTCTACAGAAGCGGCCTTTCTCTGTCAGTGGCTTCACTTGTACTGCAAGACGACCCAGTTGGTGCAGGGACATCAGAACCAGAGCACACAGGCCAGGCAAAGAGAGAGGGGACCCGCGGACTGAAGCGCAGCTCGGCCCCAGAGCAAAACAATTCTTCCCCCAGCCCTGCCAAAAAGCCCAAAGCACTTGCACCTTCGGACAGCTCCTCTGAGGCCAGACGAGCTCCAGCCAAATCCAAGAAGAGAGGTTTGGCGCCTGAGCAGGCCACCTCCAGCAGCCGGGTCCAGAACAGGAAGAGTGGAGCAGCTGGGGCGTCCCCGACCCAGAAACGGAAAAGGGCTGACGCTTCCGCGGGTCCACTCCCTGCTGGTACCGAGGGCAGACCTGTAAAACCAACCAAGCTGGCTTCTAAACCGGCCGGCTCAGCCAGAGCTGGGTGCAGCACCGTGACGGATACCTCCTCTTCGGCCTCCTCCTCATCCTCCTCGTCCGCCACAGCCTGTAGTGCAGCATCACAGGGAGCGCGACTCAAGCAGGGGAAGGACCAGAGCAAGGCTCGCCGGTCCCGCTCCGCATCCAGCCCCAGTCCACGCCGTAGCAGTCGGGATAAGGAACAGCCCAAGACAGCCGGAACTTCCAAGTTTGACTGGGCTGCACGCTTCAGCCCAAAGGTCAACCTGCCTAAACCCAAGCTGTCTCTTCCGGGGTCCTCCAAGCCAGAGACGTCTAAACCAGGGCCCTCTGGTCTGCAGGCCAAGCTAGCCAGTGAGTCTTCCTTCTTCCATTTCTCACTTGGTTATTGGGCCCCTTCTCTGCCCTTTTTACGTGCTGTCATTGTGGCTTGTAGGCAGCTCCTTAGTGAGGGGTTAACAAGCTTGTGTGCAGACTGTTCAGCCTCATCTATGACAAACTGGAAGCTCTGTTGGGGGGGAGCAGGGCCTGGGGGGCTCAGGTTTCCCTCCTTGCCCCTCAGTGGGGCAGGATCTCACTTGCTGCTAAAAATAGAACTGCTCCACTGTAATGTTTAAAAGAGGGAACGAGACTCCACCCTGACCTGACATGTCACACTTGTTTAGGGGAGTGTGTGGTCTCTCGTGTTCTGGAACAGAAGGGTTGATCAGCGTTTGTGAGGGTCACTGCCATTAGGCTTGGCTACTGGAGAGCATTTCAAAGCGCAGTATGAAAAAGTGTCAGCTGTAGGAGGGAAAGATCATCAAACCCTGGGACTGTTTTATGGTGTGATATAAGTGTTTAGCCACTGTTGTACAGTGGAGTAATGTAAAATGAGCCGTGTGTGTGTTTGAAGCATGGAGGGCATTGGCAGGGTGGGTGGTATCTTGTCTTTCTACTTCTCATGTCATTGCTTATTGACTGTGCGACCTGTCTGCAGGCCTAAGGAAGTCCACCAAGAAGCGTAGCGAGTCGCCCCCTGCAGAGCTCCCCAGTTTCCGGCGGAGCGCACGGCAGAAGACCACGGGCTCCTGCGCCAGTACCAGGTAGGGCGTATAGCTCCAAGTTAAAGATTATAATGTTTTCAACAGACTCTCTGCATATGTTAATGACTTGTGCCTGCGGTCCCACTCGCAGTCGGCGAGGCTCAGGCCTGGGCAAGCGCGGTGCAGCCGACGCTCGCCGACAGGAGAAGATGGCCGACGCTGACAACAGCCAGGATGGGGCCAACCCTTCCAGCACGCGCACGGACGAGGTGCCGCAGGGGGCCTCTGGTATGGCTTTTCTTCCCTTCTATGGATCAGCAGGGTGTGTGTTTTAGACATTGTGTGGTGTAGAAATCAGAAATCTGTAGTTGCTGTGGGTCTGAGACATGCCAGTATAATCAATGATGAAGAGAAAGGTAGCAGACAGAATTGTCATGAACTGCAGGTTGCCCTACTGTTCCAGCTGAGCTCTTTAATTGCTCTTAATTTTAATTGCTTTAAATGAGACACATTGAACTTCTCATTTTAACTTGTTAAACTGAACCAAAGAATGACACAATTAACAAACCTGCAAATGAGGGATTTTCTGACCTTTTTTCTATGCTTATTCACAAGTTGAGTATCTTATAACTCTCAGCTTCTAACGGTTAAGGTTTGAGGCTAATTTCAGTTCTAAATTTACTATGGAAATGCATTTTTGGCACAAAGTGTGCATGGAGCCGTTCTGTATGGCTCAGAGAGCATATTTACTGCGACACACAGTATAAAAGAAGGTGGATTACCTGAACGCCTGAGTATGGCAACCAGGGAAGCTCGTGGCCTCTGGAGCACTTAGCACTTATGTCCTACTAAAGGGAATATGCTGACACCTGTGACCCTTCTTTGTCTCCCTTTTCTCTGCAGCCTCTGGCTCGGTGGCTGGAGCAGTAGGCATGACGTCAGGGGAGAGTGAATCTGACGACTCTGAAATGGGCCGACTGCAAGGTACTTCGATGTCGCCATCCTTCTGTGGCTTGGTAGCCTTTCTTTTGAGTTTTTTCAGGAAGAGTGCAGGTGGCATTTTGAGCTGATGTTGCCTCTTTCCCCACAGCCCTCCTGGAGGCCAGAGGCCTGCCTCCACACCTGTTTGGGCCCCTGGGACCCCGCATGTCACAACTGTTCCACAGGACGATAGGTAGTGGCGCCAGTAAGTTCTGTCATTCACTACTAAGTGTTGCTTCTGTCTGGTGTTCTGAGTGTTGCTAGATGAGGTGATAAGGTGCCTTCCTTTACTACCTTTTGTTCCCAGGTTCCAAGGCTCAGCAGCTGCTCCAAGGCCTACAGGCCACAGGCGATGAATCGCAGCAGCTGCAAGCAGCCATCGAGATGTGCCAGCTCCTGGTGATGGGCAATGAGGAGACGCTGGGAGGCTTCCCTGTGAAAAGTGTTGTTCCTGCTCTAGTAAGTATCAGTGCCCCTCCCCCCCCCCCCCCCCAAAAAAAAAAATGTGTTCTGCTGCCCCCCCCCCTCACCCCCAGTTTCCACTGTATTTAACACCATTCTCTTCGATTGCAGATTACACTGTTACAGATGGAGCACAACTTTGACATTGTAAGTTCAAAGATCCTGGGAACCATGTGGTCTGTACAGTTATTGACCTTGAATAAGATCATGTGTTAAAGTGCCACCCTGACCTTGCAGATGAACCATGCTTCCCGTGCACTCACCTACATGATGGAGGCTCTGCCTCGTTCCTCAGCTGTCGTCGTGGATGCCATTCCCGTTTTTCTCGAGAAGGTTGGGTTTTTTTTAATCTGCAGATTGACATAGCCTCTGTTCATCTGAAGATGCTAAACGCAACGTGTGTCGTCTTGCAGCTGCAAGTGATCCAGTTCATCGATGTGGCCGAGCAGGCTTTGACTGCGCTGGAGATGCTGTCCCGTCGACACAGCAAAGCTATCTTGCAGGCTGTATGTGTTACAGCAGAGCTTTTCAGATTTGCCAAGCTGTTTTAGATGGCCAGTTACCCTCGTGTAGCTGCTGTTGGAAAGCTTTGCATCTCACCTGCCTCCTCCTTTTCTGTCCCCAGGGTGGGCTGGCTGACTGCCTGCTGTACCTGGAGTTCTTCAGCATCAATGCCCAGAGGAATGCCCTTGCCATTGCTGCCAACTGCTGCCAGAGCATCACCCCTGATGAATTCCACTTTGTCTCAGATTCGTTGCCCTTACTCACCCAGAGACTCACACATCAGGTAAGCACACACCTTTTTATGCTCAGGAGGAGCCTTGCCAGGAGTCATCTGAACTGAAACATCAGATGTGCAATCACCATGTAAGGACTGGAATCCAGGTTCTGAGGGGTGGGCAGAGTTTTCATTTGTGTACTATGGTTTTTGTGGTTGTAGGACAAGAAGTCTGTTGAGAGCACTTGCCTCTGCTTTGCCAGACTTGTGGATAACTTTCAACATGAAGAGGTAACCTTTACCTTTGGCCATGTAATTTCGATTACCTTGTTGTGACTCGTGATCTCTGACCCATGATTTGACCTGCGCAGAACCTGCTGCAGCAGGTGGCATCCCGGGACTTGCTGACAAACATCCAGCAGCTGCTCGTGGTCACTCCACCTGTGTTGAGCTCAGGAATGTTCATCATGGTGGTGCGCATGTTCTCGCTCATGTGCTCCAACTGCCCCTCCCTGGCTGTGCAGCTGATGAAGCAGAGTGAGTATCTGAATCAGCCTGCATCATTCAAACTGCAGTGGATGAAAACAAAAGAAAATGAAATTATAAATACGGGTTGTATGAGATTGGTTTTTGTCTCTAGACATTGCAGAGACTCTTCGCTTCCTCCTGTGTGGAGCGTCTAATGGCAGCTGCCAGGAGCAGATAGACCTTGTGCCCAGGAGCCCGCAGGAACTGTACGAGCTGACTTCCCTCATATGGTATGCAAGTCGTCATCTCCTTTCATGTGGAGGCCTCGTCTGCCCTGTGGGGAGGCATTATGTAGAATCTGTTCTGTCACTCTAACCGTAAGCTTCATCCCCCCAGTGAGCTGATGCCCTGCCTGCCCAGGGAGGGCATCTTTGCTGTGGACACCATGCTGAAGAAGGGCAGTGCCCAAATGACTGAGGGTGCTATCTGGCAGTGGAGAGATGACCGAGGCTTGTGGCACCCCTACAATCGCATTGATAGCCGCATCATTGAGGTCCAGCCTCTTTCTTCCTCTCCGCCACATGGCTTGAATTCATTGTGTCCGCTGTCTGCCATCTTTGATGTGTTGGACTTTGACTGTATCTGCTCCCAGACAGCACACCAGAATGGTGAGGATGAGATCAGTTTGTCCACTCTGGGCCGTGTCTACACCATTGACTTCAATGCCATGCAGCAGATCAATGAAGACACGGGCACAGCGCGAGCCATTCAGAGGAAGCCGAATCCCCTGGCCAGCCCCAATGCCAGTGAGTTGCCTGCCCTAATGCCAACATTTATGCATTTTGCCTGGACTTCTGTGCCAGACTTACTCTTATGAATATGTTTTCACATACTCTTACTAATGTCAGGAAGTAAATTTTAAAGGTTTCAATAACTGGGAAGAGGTGTGATGGCATTCTTGGTTTGTGTGCAGGTGGGCATGCAGAGGTGAGAAAGGAGGATGCCAGGGCACTGCTGATGAAGGAGGACCCTGAACTGGCTAGATGCTTCATCAAAACGCTGTTTGGTGTTCTGTACGAGGTGTACAGCTCCTCGGCTGGCCCAGCCGTCAGACACAAGTGCCTTCGAGCCATACTTAGGATTATTTATTTTGCGGATGCCGAGCTGCTGAAGGATGTGTTGAAGAACCATGCTGTGTCCAGGTTAGTGTTGCGAGATACACCACCTGAGAATTCAAGGACAGTGACTGTGATGGTCATTAATTTGACTTAGGAGTAATTAATTTACAGGATCTCTTGCTGCCCTGCTTGTTCTTCCTGTACAAGCCTGTTGGGAAAAGGCTCGCTAGTGGCTCTTATCAGGTCATGGTTTACTTGGGTTATCTTGTGTTACAGTCACATTGCCTCCATGCTGTCCAGTCAGGACCTGAAAATTGTGGTGGGAGCTCTGCAGATGGCAGAGATTCTCATGCAGAAGCTTCCAGATGTGTTCAGCGTTTACTTCAGGAGGGAAGGTAAATGTAGGAGGTGGGATGGGGCAAAAGGGTACTCGGTGACCCCAGGATCTATGTAAAATGAGCGTTTAAATTTGTGTGAAATGTATGTTATGGATGGCTGTTACTGGAAGATGTTTGGATATTAAACTTGTATCTCTTTAATTACATTTTCTTACACATTTTCTGAAATTTATTTGTAGCAGAGCAAATGCAACCTGTTTATCTGCCAAGGTGATAGATGGGACCCATTGTGAATAAAATGTGCCTTAATTTAGCTCACTTCCATAGTGCTTACAGCTCGTATCTGGCGTTGCTGATTGTCGATCATCAAGATGAGGAATGCTGCATGTTTATGGAATGAATTGGTTCATGAAATTGAATGTCTTAATGTGATAAATTATGAAAACACTATAATATCTGTATGAAGGAATTTATGTAAACTAATCTATTAATGGGGTATACCTGTATTAAGCTTTCATAGGTATCGACTGTGGAGTTACAACAAAAAAAAAATTGTAGACAGACTTCTGGTCTGTCTTATGTTCATAAGAAAAGCAGCCTGTGTTCAGAATTTGTAAATTGTTTACAGCCATGTCATTTCCTAGCCTTGTAAATGTTATTGATTAGCACCATGACAACGTGTAATTGTAGTAGTTTGCTGGACTTTAGCTAGTTCATCATAGTTTACTGTCCTCCTGAGCCCCTACCTTAACACGTGGCTTCTTTGTAGGTGTGATGCACCAGGTTAAAAACCTAGCTGAATCAGAGACCTTTCTCACAAGCCCACCAAAGGCATGCTCTAGTGGATCCACGAGTCTATGTGCCCCTCCTGTTGGCACTGTTACCACTGCAACTAGTGCCACCTCTGACCTGGGTTCACCCAGCTTCCAGCACAGCATGGATGATTCGCTAGATCTGAGTCCACAGGGGTAAGTTCATGTGCACGGGGTTCAGGGTGGGACCTCATAAAGCTTGGTTTAACTGGTTCTTTGTCTCAGCCGGCTGAGCGACGTGCTGAAGAGGAAGCGCTTGCCCAAACGGGGGCCACGGAGGCCAAAATACTCTCCCCCGAGGGATGATGACAAAGTCGACAATCAGGGTACCTTTCCCCTTCTCGATGTTTTGTATGAGTTGCCTGCTTATACTTGAGTGTCGTCTTAAACTAATTCTCATCTCCAATCTGTGTCCTATTGCAGCTAAGAGTCCCACTGCCACCCAGTCCCCCAAATCTTCATTCTTGGCCAGCTTGAACCCAAAGACATGGGGCAAGCTGGGTGCCCAGAGTAACAGCGCAGCATCGGAGCCCTCACGCACAGCGGGGGCCAGTGGTCTTCCAAGACCAACCCCCAAAGACTCTATCTCCAATAACAGGTGTGCACAGGTTGTCTCAGGCAGGTGTCCTGTGAGACACCAGCTCTGCTGTGGTCATTGGCCTGCCTTTAGTTGTTTCCAAGTAGTTTTGAGTGGAGGACCTTAAATTGCCTTGCCTACACGCTTTCCAGAAGACCCAGTTTGTGGTTTTTATCCTTTAGTGTGAATTTTTGACCCAGCACTAGACTCACTTGTTTTATCATTAGTATTTGACTGCCTTCTGTGTAGATTCATTGTGGATACATTAACATTTATTAATTTAGCTAATATTTTTCTCCAAAGCGACTTACAATGTGATGCAGTTATTTTCCCATTTACACAGATGGGTAATTTTACTAAAGCAATTTGGGGTATGTACTTTGCTGACAAATACTACAGCTGGATGTGGGATTTGAATCCGACCTTTGACTCCAAAGGCAGCAGCTTTAACCACCATACCACCAGCTCTCCCTTAAGGGCTAATGGGTTAATTCATGCTGTGTCTGTGTTGTCCTAGTTACCACACCCTGTGAGACTCCCTCCTGAGAGTTAAATGTGTAACAATCCTTTTGCGCTGCATTTCCAGAGAGAAGATAAAGGCCTGGATCAAGGAACAGGCCAGTAAATTTGTTGAACACCACTTCAACTCTGAGAATGTTGACTGTAGCAATCCAGCGCTGAATGTACTCCAGAGGCTTTGCACCGCTACAGAACAGCTCGACCTGCAAGTATGTTGGGAATCGGATTGAGCTGAGCTTGTGGGGGGCCTCTGTTGCTTTTTTTAGCTGAGTGAAATCATGGCTTCAGAGTGCTAGTGACTTATGAAGTCTGTCTGCTGTTGCTTAGGTGGACAGTGGGACTGAGTGCCTTGTGGAGATCCGGAGCATCGTGTCGGAGTCTGATGTCTCTTCATTTGAGATTCAGCACAGTGGCTTTGTCAGACAGCTTCTTCTCTATCTAACGTCCAACAGTGAGAAGGATGCTGTCAGTAGAGACGTGAGGCTGAAACGTTTCCTGCACGTGTTCTATGGCTGTTCGGTGAGTTTTCGGCATTTTACCAAGGTTAGATCCCTGACTCAGCAGAGTTTTACTGAACAGTGGTTGATTGCAGCTTCGTATTTTCATGTAATATTTCATACCGGTTCATGTTTTTTGTTGGAAATGTAATATTCAAACTTTTTTTTTTTTTTAAACCAAAGTCCAGTTGCTGTTCTTCCAGCCAGTTGCTCATCTTTACACTTGGCAGAGTCTGGCTGTCCCCTCTGAGTTCTGCATCCCCCAGTGCAGTTGTGCTGAGTTGTTAGTTTAGATCAGTGTCAGTATGCCATTCTTCATTCGTCAAACTCTGGGGAATAGTGATTGTCCTTGTCTTGGTGCAGGTTCCAGGCACAGAGACCATGGCGCGTCTGGATCCCAGTGAGAATGGACCTCTGCTGGCGCTCGTGCACAAGATGAATAGCTGCCTTAGTCAGATGGAGCAGTTCCCTGTCAAAGTGCACGACTTCCCCAGTGGCAACGGCACCGGTAGCAGGTGGGCTTGTTTACTTTCTGCCGTTCTTTTAAATGCAGTCTTTGCACTTGTGATTCTCCAGTGCACTCACACATGGCGTCCCTCTGGCTTCCCCACCACAGAGGCTCACAGGCCTTGAAATTCTTCAACACACACCAGCTGAAGTGCCAGCTGCAGAGACATCCAGACTGTACCAATGTCAAGCAGTGGAAGGGGGGACCTGTCAAGATTGACCCTCTGGCACTGGTACAAGCCATCGAGAGATACCTCGTAGTGAGAGGTTTGAAGACTTTCTGTAGTTTAGAAATTTACCATTTTTAGCTGTGTACTGTGAGCCTTGTTTTGACCTGTTGTGCCTTGCAGGGTATGGGCGTATTCGAGAGGAGGATGAAGACAGTGATGATGATGGTTCTGATGATGAAATTGACGAATCACTGGTACGTTGTCTGTTATGCGGAATGTTGAAAGAGCACTGATTTTGCAACTCTCTGTGACCCTTAACTTCTCACTCCCAGGCGGCACAGTTCCTGAGCTCAGGGAACGTGAGGCACAGACTGCAGTTCTGCATGGGGGACCAGCCGCTGCCCTACAGCATGACTGTTTACCAGGCTGTGAGGCAGTTCAGCCTTCAGGCAGAGGATGAGCGTGAGTCCACTGATGATGAGTCCAACCCTCTTGGTCGAGCTGGCATCTGGACCAAGACGCACACTATTTGGTATGTCTCATCACATAGTGCCACTCTAGTAAGAGTGCTTTGTAGGACGGATGTGATTTTGAGACGTCTGGTTATATCATGTTTGTGATCTTGTAACTAGAAGTTTCCTGTTCAAGTTGTCATGGGATTTATGTCAGGATGTGTATAAGATGTTTCTCTGGTCAGGTACAAACCTGTGAGGGAAGAGGAGGATGGCAATAAGGATGTGGTAGGAGGCAAGAGAGGCCGTGCCCAGACTGCACCCACAAAAACTTCACCTCGCAACGCCAAGAAACAGGACGAGCTGTGGCATGGTAAAAAATTAGTCCTCTGTCATTTGGATGTTGCCTCTATCTGATGGGCTTAATCCTAGCTCTTGGTCACCCCTAGTCCTGGAACCAAAGCAAGCAATGGCATGGTGAAAATCTGTGCACGCTCACCTGTGTACCTGCATCTTAACCTGTGTGCTCGTCTTTCCTCAGATGGCGTGTGCCCCAGTGTAACCAACCCATTGGAGGCGTACCTCATTTCTGAGCCCCCGGAGGGCATCACGTTTGAGGACCCTTCACTGGATGTCATCTTGCTCCTCAGGGTTCTCCACTCCATTAGTAGATACTGGTTCTACCTATATGATGTGAGTAGTTTGCAGCTGATCCTTGTTCCAGTCCAGATCTGGTTATCATGTTGTGTAATGACTTGTTTGCTGCTGACTGCAGAATGCTGCATGCAAAGAGATTGTTCCCACCAGCGAGTTCATCAACAGCAAACTGACAGCCAAGGCCAACAGGCAGCTTCAGGACCCCCTAGTTATCATGACTGGCAACATCCCCTCTTGGCTTACAGAGCTTGGCAAAACTTGGTGAGTGAGCACACTTGCATACAAGTACACACACCAGCTTGATAAATTTAGAGCCTAGTTTCTTGTTGGTGTTTTATGTTGTGATAGACTGTTTCTTGTGACTTAAATTTCCTTGTGGGGATATCGTCCTCAAAAGCTCCCACTGCGTTTCGGAACATGAACGTGTGTGCCATTTCCATGTGTGGTTAGAACTAAATGTCATCAGTTTAGATTTTGATTATTTTGATTTTGAATAGTTAATTTAACTACACATTCTTACTGTCTACTTACTATTTATTGTATGCTATATAATGGTTGAGAGCTTGTGCCTTTTGATAGTTTCTGAGGCCTGCATTGGCAGCACTAATCTCAAATTGTCCTTCTTCCCAGCCCCTTCTTCTTCCCCTTCGACACAAGGCAGATGCTGTTTTATGTGACAGCGTTTGACCGCGACCGTGCCATGCAGCGCCTGTTGGATACCAACCCTGAAATCAATCAGTCTGACTCGCAAGACAGCCGTGTGGCACCACGACTCGATCGGAAAAAGGTGACTGACCTACATACCTTTCTCTCTAGTTCTTAATTTAAACTTGATTCCAAACAACTAAAGTGTTCTTCCATATTTCTGTACCTAACGAGGAGCTCAGCCCAGCTGAACATGTATAGAGCTGCCATGTGTAAACCTTTTTGAAAAACCTTTTTCTGTAGTTGGTATGCTAACTAATCTTGGCTCTATTTAATTTACACTCACTACTTGATTTTGAGTTCCTCAAAAACAGTCTTTTGCCACAATAAATTTACTACCATTTTTGCATTCCACCAGCTCATGACTAACATAACTATTGTTGTTGGAAGCCCTTAATTTTTCTTCCTGCTGGTGCAGAGCAACCTAAATGGCTATGGTAAATATCTAAATAGACGATTGCAGTAGAACTCAAGCTGCATGTCTAATGGCCAGTGGCTTGGAGTAAATTAGACAGTTTTCTGTGTTGCTGATGGTCCATCCCACAGTCCATGAATTCACTGGCATAAACACAACAAAATATTTTTTCGCTGCTAAGGCAGCAGAATGCAAATATGTTGTGCCTGTACTTCAGTTGCCCTCTCTTCCCCTCACAGCGCACTATAAACCGGGATGAGTTATTGAAGCAGGCTGAATCTTTGATGCAGGATCTGGGAAGCTCCAGAGCCATGTTGGAGATACAGTATGAGAATGAGGTATTTTTTTTTTAATTTTCCTAGCTGGCATCATAACTAATCAACTGGCCAGTGGGTCTCTCAGCCCACCTCTGTTTCTTTCATGCTTCTCATATACAGGTGGGTACTGGACTGGGCCCCACCCTGGAGTTCTATGCCCTCGTGTCCCAGGAGCTGCAGCGAGCTGACCTCGGGCTGTGGAGGGGTGAGGAGGTCACACTAGCTAACCCTAAAGGTAAACAGCCCAAGAGGCACAAATTGCCAAGGAATATGATGCAGCTTTTGCTTTTTATTTCATATAGACATCCTTTCTCTTGCAGCTCTTCATACCATTTGAACTTAGGGAAATTCTTCATCTCTTTCCAACCTCTTGTCATCCATCTTGCAGGAAGCCAGGAGGGAACAAAGTACATTTTTAGTTCCAGGGGACTGTTTGCTGTTCCATTTGGTAGGACCACCAAACCAGCACATATGGCCAAGGTCAAGATGAAATTCCGCTTCCTAGGCAAGCTCATGGCTAAAGCCATCATGGACTTTAGGCTGGTAAGGTGTTCACTCAAGTTTGACCCATGTGCATGCTGGTTCCTCCTTTGTACCTGTTTGTGTAATTACTTCTGACCAGTAATTATAAACCTAAGCTGCTTTGGATGGATTTTACTGGAAGTCTTGTTAATGGTACTTTATGAAGATGTTGCTGTTCTAACGTGCTCAGCTGGACCTGCCACTTGGACTCCCATTCTATAAATGGATGCTTCGTCACGAGGCGTCTATCAGCTCCCATGACCTGGTGAATATTGACCCTGCCGTGGCCAGGTCTATCCAGCATCTGGAGGACATCATCCGTCAAAAGAAGCAGCTGGAGCGGGACAGATCGCAGGTGTGTGTGTCCGGGCCATCGGGCTGGAGTGTGCATGCGTGTGTGAGCGAGCGCTAACTGCAGCTCTTCCCTCTACTGCCAGACACGAGAGAGCCTGCAACTTGCTCTGGAGAGCCTTAGCATGAACGGCTGCTCCGTGGAGGACTTGGGCCTGGATTTCACCTTGCCTGGCTTCCCACACATTGAGCTGAAGAAGGGTGGCAAGGATGTGCCAGTTACAATCCATAATCTGGAGGAGTACCTCAGGGTGCGTCTCTGCTATATGTTCTTTTCAACCACACTGTTTGCACCCGATGCCTTGGGAGGCAGTGGTGGCAGCAGTCCTCACTGCTGTTTGATGTGGCCTCATGTTGCGACCCTTTTTCTTTTTTTTTTTTTTTTTAGCTGGTGGTATACTGGACCCTGAATGAAGGGGTGTCCAAGCAGTTTGAGTCATTTCGGGAAGGATTTGAGTCAGTCTTCCCTCTACATCACCTGCAGTATTTTTATCCTGAAGAGGTGAGTGTGTGTGTCCCTTGCTTTTAACCACTTTCACTTGACATTGACACAGGATGAGACTACATAACTTAGTTGTCCAACTTGTCCCAGCAAGTGCCTCATTTTTCATATATCAGATTCAGCCACAGGTGCGGTATCCTCTGATTCCACTGTAGTGCCATGATTTCTGTTCTTGACTACATCCAGCACACCTCCTGATTGCTCACTTACTCTGGCCACGGTTCCCTTTCTTGCTTATGGTACCTTGACACTACATAGTAATGAAGACTCCTTTCCCCTCTGCCATACCTTCTGTTCCTCTAATACCACAATTTCCTTGGACTGTTCCACTTGTTCTTTTGTATTGTGCCTCACAGATAAGTCTTGCTGACTAAACTTTGATTCCTCTGTAGAGTTAGTTTCCTTTCTCTACAACTACACCTCTGATTCTTTTCTTGTGCCACTCTTTCTTTCCGATTGGACCTTTGATTGCTCCTGTGCTGTGCCAAGGCTATATTGCAGAATATATACTGCATTCTCTGCAGTGTGCTACAGATACTTTTCTTGCTGACTGACTGACTGCTTCTAGCTGGACCAGCTGCTGTGTGGCAGTAAGTCTGAGACTTGGGATGTGAAGACGTTGATGGAATGCTGCCGGCCTGACCATGGCTACACGCACGACAGGCAAGTACCTCATCTAAGATGTGATCTCTCAGTTTCTGCGGAATTTTAATTCTTTTGTAATTTCCACCCCCCACCCACCCCAGTCGTGCCGTGCGGTTCCTCTTCGAGGTGCTCAGTAGTTTCGATGCAGAGCAGCAAAGGCTCTTCCTACAGTTTGTTACTGGGAGCCCCAGATTGCCTGTTGGAGGTGAGTTCTCATGCCTTTCCTGAGAATTTCTTGTGCAGGAAGACTTACCGTATTTCACCATACGTAATTCCAGTCACATGACTGTCTAACAGAAGCAGACAGTGGTGAGTGGTGATATTCAAAGGCTGCAGTTGAGCAACATTTTTGTCACAGGGTTCCGAAGCCTCAACCCACCGCTGACCATTGTTCGCAAGACATGCGAGGCGACAGAGAATCCCGATGACTTCCTTCCCTCAGTCATGACCTGCGTCAACTACCTAAAGCTGCCCGACTACTCGAGCATGGAGATAATGCGTCAGAAACTGCTGATCGCAGCTCGTGAAGGACAACAGTCCTTCCACCTCTCCTGATCTCACCCTCACATTCAATGCCTTCTATAGCCGCAGAGAAAATCATGGTCCTTTTAGAGGTTTTTTTGTTTTTGTTTTTTTTTTACTTTTTTTATACTCAACTACATTCAAGGCAATGTGTACAGTGTTCTTAGAGAAAGCAGCTTGCAGAAACTAATATATTTTATATGATATATATATCATATAAAATAAAATATGATGTACACACACAAATTAAATGTATGTGCGCTGCCCCTTTCTGTCACACAAAAATAATGGCATTACACGACCCACATAATTTAAGAAAATAATAAAGGTAAATGACAAAACCTTGGGTTTGAAAAAAGGAAGAGGAATCTGGGTGACATTTTAGACTTGCATTGCTGTGTGGTATTTAAAAAGGGATGTCTTTCTCCAGAATGGTGAGTTCAATGGTGAGTGCATACAGAGCGGCTTCCATTGAGCAGGTTAGGTTAACTTTAGCTCCAAAGATCATTTGTACAAATTATCAGACTCATTTTCTCATTCTACCCATGTGGTAGTTTGTTCTGTGTTTCCATGCCCATCACCCTTCAGTTTGTCCGTTTGAATTATGTTTTATATGATAAACCACCAGTTAATGTTTTTGGTTCTTTCCCTTTCTTTGTGTGTTGCTAAATCTCGTGCATAAGATCCAGTTGGTGGATTGTAGGTGATACTGGGAATGAAGGTTTTTAAACCAGAGTTCGTGTTCTGACCTGAAGTTGCTTCGGTGCCGTGCTGGAGGAAGTATCTAGGGTCTTGGATGAGTAGACCTTCTGCTTCTGTTAGAGTAGTGTGACTCTGCTGAGGGCTGGGGACTTGCTGATACCACCAGAGACATGGAGCGCTTTGACCCCCGTGATGTAGCTGAGTTCAAAATTTGGCTGGTCTCATTTTATCGTTTCACAGCCAGATAGCATTTCATGTTCATTTACGGAGTAAAGTTTATATGCAGTTTCACACCTGGTTTGAGGTGACATGGCTGCTTGACTTTTTAATTTTTCTATTTCTCCCCTTCCCTTGCTGTAGTTAATTTTTCTTCCCTTTTTTTTTTCTCCTCCTCTTTGCACTGCTGGCTTGGAACAAACTGTGGTGTGCACCTGCAGTCTTGGGCCAGTGAGTCCTCCTGGCCAACCATTTATGTGCTGGTTTCTAAGATCTGCAATAATTTACTGCATCAGGTTCATGTTTTTACCTGAACATAAATAAAGTAACTGTTTGACTCATCTTTGTTCATTTCTAGAAGGTGTTCACTGTGTTTTTCACTGCCACATATATGACCACCCATGTACGGGAGCTGCACAGATTTTCTGGGTGAGAGCTGTGCCGAATCATACCCGTGCCCTCTCTCCTACCAGTGGAGAATTGTGTCTGAGCATCAAACTGAATTCTGGACCATTTTAATGTCTGCTTTGATTGCATGTGCCTCTGAAGGTTGGAATCTGTTCTCCTTTGTAACGGGACAGGAGGGGAGCACAGACACGGACATCTGTGCTTATGATGCACGAGGCAGAGGGCCAGTGTAATGAAATGCAAAGTCTCCCACGTAGATGAAGCTTTTCCAAGTAACTAACGGGGAAAGCAGGTGCATGTATGTCTAGCTGTGATGTCACTGGGGGGACCTGCTGCTCGGTGTCCATGGAGCCCTGCTGAGACCTACACCTATGGGACAGTGGTGATGTTACAAAGGCTGAATACTTAATGTTCAAGATGAAATGACTTCAATCAAATCATTGTGGAGTTGGGGAGGGGAGTGCAAGGGATGAGCTCACCTTTGAGTGCTTTCTAATACTGTAGAGCTTCCAGCTATTATCCCACCCAACTGAAAAAACCATATTTGTATGCAGTGGCAAATTTACTCTAATATTTACAGTAATAGAAACCAACTGTTTGGATTTATGGAATGACTGAGGGGAAAGTGTGCTGGCACCTCCCTCAAACCTCCACCATAGAAAGGAACAATGCTGACTCTTTGGTTTATTGCTTTCTTTGACACCTTTTGTACTTCCCCTCATGGGTGTTGTGGTCCAATCTCACTGGGATGGAAACGACCCCAAAATCTCCTACAGAATTGTTTATTAGGAACAGTACAAAACCGTGGCGTTTACCGTTTCCTAGTGTGAAGATGAGTAAAATGGCTGTTTAACACACAATGGTAGTTTTATATTAGAACTGATGTCCAGCTTTGCAGAATCATGCTCGTAAAATTGCATATTTAATCTTTCTTGGTCATAATCTGGTAAGACAATGTTATTAGTGGAGAAGGTTGGACAGGTCTTGGTGTGATAGCGCAATGGTGCGAACGGTGGACTCAATTGCTCAGCTGAAATGGAGTCAGCATCAGTACCTGGCCTCTATAAATTGGTTGTTCCTGCTGCTAGTGCATGTAATGACAGAATGAGCCAAAAACACAAGCAGCTGTCAAGGAGAGATTTGTCCCAATATTCTGTTACTTGGTGACACTGGAATTCCTTCACTCACTGGCCACTGTACTCAGTTAGTACCAAGTGGGACACTTGCCTCCAGAACAGTACGAATTCAGCAACGGTGCTGGATACGTTCCCCGGAACTCCTGCTCTATGCTGCTTTGCACAGTTTCTGCAGATTTTTCTTAGCGCATCCATTCTGCTACCTTCGTGTTTCACCTCATCCCAAAGGTGCTCTATTGACTTGAGATGTGCGGACTGCAGGGTATTGGATTAAAGGTGCAGTCATGTGGAAACAAACTGAGATGATGCGTGTTCTGTAACATGGTGCGGTGTCTTGCTAGAAGTATCAGTCTAAGAAAGGTTAGACTGACATTGAAGGGATCCACCTGGTCAACAACATTTTACTTTGAGACATTCAAACACTTTACAAAACCTGTGCAATGAGAATCCCTCCCCAAAACATTACTCTCCCACCACCAGTCTGTTCCATTGATACCAGGGGGGATGGATTCAGGGTGCCACTCTTTCGACACCAGTTTCTGACCTTCCCATCAGCAACTTGCAGCAGAAATGGGTGTGACAGACCAGGCAATGTTCTCCTGCTCTTCGATCATCCAGTATTGCTGACTGTACATCCACTGCAATCTCATCATCTTGCTCTGAGTTCTTAGAGGAACCCGACTTGGTCTTCTGCTGCTGTAGCCCATCCGCTTCAAGGTTTGATGAGTTGTGTATTCAGAGATGCCTTTCTGCACATCACTGTTGTGCTGAACCATCTTTGCACTTGTGGTCTTCCTCCTAGCTTTAACAAGTCTACTCATTCACCTTT
Source organism: Scleropages formosus (assembly GCF_900964775.1). Classification (NCBI taxonomy): domain Eukaryota; kingdom Metazoa; phylum Chordata; class Actinopteri; order Osteoglossiformes; family Osteoglossidae; genus Scleropages; species Scleropages formosus. Next base: position 29,438,443 of record NC_041815.1, on the reverse strand, counting down.
GACCTCTCTGCCTAACATTGTGTTTCTGGCCACAGAAGGACCACTGAGTGAACGTCTTTTGTTTTTCACACCATTCTCTGTAAACTCCAAACACCGTAGTGCACAAAAATCCCAGAAGTGGGCCGGTTTCACGTATGCAGGAACCATCGCATTTGGCACCAGTAACTGTAACACGTTCAAAATTGCTGACGTGGATCACGAGTCTCGGCCAGTCTGCTGGTGACAGGCGTGAATCCACCTTCTGTCGTAATGCCCCTGAGCAAGGTGTTGAATGGCTCTAGTAAAAATGACCATTTTGTATAAATGGCAACATTTGTAGGTAGATTAAGAGGGTCAATCACTTTGGTGAAAAGTGTCAGATAAATGAAAAAATGTAACATGACCGGGTTGCATGCTTCCTGTCCTGAGTCGCAGCCACGGAACTCACGAGCTGAGCGGATGAGCTGTGTGTGGGTGTGTTTAAATGTCCAAGTTTACCCAATAAAGTGACCCCTGAGCGTGTGGTGATGTTTTCAAACTTGTCACAGGTGAATGTCAACAAACAGGTTCATAAGATACACTCAAGGCTGCAGCCTAACACCTGGGTGTCAGCCAAAAAAATAAACGGGGTAACACATTGTTTATCAAAATATTTTAATGAGAAACGAGATTATATTTAAAATAGTTACGCGTCTCACATTTTACTGTTTCAAAACGGTATCATTTTTTATGGCCCTGCTGTAAAAAAAAAATGGACATTTGCTGCCCCCTAGTGACACTTGGAGAATATGCAGTTAAACGTTTCTCTTTTTTTCTGCTTTTCTGTTTATGAAGAGTTTACTGAAACGTACACAGGATCTGTGAAGCACTTGGTGGGGGATCATCTGGCAAAGCTCTGGGAGCCAAAGCCCCTCTCTGTCTGCCCGATTGCCATTACTAGTAGCTCTAACCACGAGTCTAGTAGCCTGCGCTATGTATGTCTGTATTAATGCCAATGCAGGAACTCGCCGGGAACAGAAACGGACGTGTCCTAAGTTGCCGTGTTTTCTCTAGCTTTGAGTTCATGGACTCAGGTGCAGTTGTGTTTTTGTTGTTTAGACACATGCGCGCAGACCTACACGAAACGCAAACGGACTTCCAGAGCGTAACGTCACTGCGACATCACTTCCGCTTTTAATTCCGCGTGTGACATGATTGGTTGGTGCATCCGGTAAACTTCGCAGTAGTCATGGAAACGGTCTCGTCCTCCATTTTAGCGTTTTTCTTTTCATCTTTTGAATTATTCGCTTTACCGCCGGCAGAGCACGCGGGACCTGTAGTACTCAGAGCGGTTACGGCGAAAATATTGCATAAGCAGCTTTGCGTTCGGGACCTTAGGAGACGTATGACTTCACGTGCGCCACAGGCACAAGCTTTGATTGATTTAGGCGGCGCGGTGTGTCCGGGTCGAGGCTCCCGCCCGGGTCGCTTCGCCGGGCTGCACTGGAACGCGCGCCATTTTAGGAGATTCTCCACAAAAGTCAACACTGTCGAGCAAAAGAGCCTTTTTCTAACCCGTTCCGGTGTCAGAAGGTTTTAGACACTCGCGTGCTGCTCACTGGCGCTACGTTACTAGCGGCGCAGCGCGCTAAGATACCTGCTCCCGCCACATCGGCGAAGCTCTTTGACTCCTATCCGTCCGCACTTGTCACGAAGCTTCCGACGGGCCTGTCCTGACGCGTGCGACGTCACACCTGAGCGGAAGCTCCGGCTGTACCTGTCGGGGTCTTCGCCAGCAGACCGCCCCATGATTAATTTGAGAATCAATCCCGTCATCCTGAACGTGCTCCGGTTTCCTCACACAGTTCAAGGGCACGCGGCGTTCCGGGTGACTCCGACTGTTTATAATCACTGCAAGTCCGAAGTCGCTTGGGTTTGCAGAGAACGAAGGAGCAAATACTCTAGTGCTGTATAATGTAATTGTTGTAAATAAATGCCTCCCTTTTATAAACCATTCACACTGTTTGTTTCCATCCGTAGCGAATGTAGAAACTGCAGAACTTTTACGTCGATGCTTTCTTAAATCAGTGGCAATTAAAAAATTATTCGTTTCTGAAAAAGACTGGTACCCCGCCCCCCCCCCCGAGGGGTTCGGGAGCCGCAGTGCATTGTGGGAGTCCCCCCGCTGCGGTCCTTGCGAGCACGTGACTAGGAGAACAGGTGTTTTGTACCGTCTGTCCGGGAGGTTCCCGTGCACTGAGCGGAGCTGTACTGTGCTGTACTATAGTACACTATACTGTCCTGTATTATACATTACATGTAGCACACGTGTTCATTTATCAGACACTTTTCTCCAAAGCGACAAACATCTCATATGAAATACAGTGTGTTCATCACATGAGCAGGAAGAGACACTTAGATGCAGACGTGTGATTCTTAAGTGCAGTTGGTTTGTTTCTTTCCACCGTATGAACCAACGTTCATCGCAAGAGTAGCTGCATTAAACTTTATCTGAATATCAATGAGTCCTGATCACATTCCTAGTAATAACTGTTTTTTTTGAGATACATATAAACGTTTATGTTACATTACAGGAGTAGCTGCGTAAAGGATTTATCCGGGGATGATCTTAAATTTATGGTGCATGAACATTTACACCTTACATGAACTTAAGAGATGATGGGTGAAGTGAGTCTGGAAGAGATGAATTTTAAGACTCTAAATGTGGGATTCAGCAGTTCTGAGTGAGAGGGGGAGGTCATTCCACCACAACGGAACCAGAACCGAGAACCTCCGTGCTTTACCTTTCGTGTGTGGGACCACCAAGCGGACAGATGTGGAAGAGCGTAGCAGTCTGGTTGGGGTGTAGCGGTTGATCATGTCCTGTAGATATCTGGGAGCAGCTCTACTGATGCATTTGTAGGACAAAACCGGGCAGCTATAGGAAGCCAGTGCAGAGAAACGAGTAGAGGAGATACAAGTGAACGCTTCAGCAAATCAAACTCAGCTGTAGAGCAGCAACGTTTTGTATCACCTGCGGAGGTTTGATGGCAGTAGCGAGAAGGCCACACAGGAGAGAGTTGCAGTATCCAGACGTGAGGTAGGGACGGATCCTACGAATATCATGCAGGATGTGTCCGCAGGACCGGGTTGTGGCTTCCATGTGCAGAGAGAAGGACAGACTCGAGTCGATCGCCACTCCTGGACTCTTAGCCGAGGAGGTCGGCAAAATGAGCGAGTTGTCCGGTTCGATCGATAGATGGTGACAGGAGGACAGGCAGCTGGGAGGTGAACAATCTCTGGTTTGGAGGCGTTGAGTTGGAGGTGGTGATCAGACATCCATGCAGAGATGTTCGACAGGCAGGCAGCGATGTGGGTGGAGATGTCTGATGCTCCAGGTGGGACATTCAGTACAGTATACCGTCCTGTACTATACTGTCCTGTACTACACCATATTATACTGCACTGTACTATACTGTACTGTCAAACACACCGCTCACTGACATGGATGGATTTTACAACCTGTTCAAGTCGCACTTTTCATTCGGTCGGTTTAACCTAAATGACGGAAGAAAAGGCGGCGGCGCAGCGGGTAGCGCTGGAGCCTCACGGGCTGTGGGTTCAGGCTTTGGTTCGAGTCCTCTCTCTCTGTGTGGGTGGGTGTGTGTGTGTGTGTGTGTGTGTGTGTTACGTGACTGTCGGTCGCTATGGAGTCACTGGGTAAATAAAACCTCCCCCCCGCGAGCGAAGCGGGACATAAAGAAAAGCGCGAACTGATGTGTCTCTCAGGCAAACTTAAGGGAGCTGCGCTCCGAGGCAGGTATGCGTATGGTATATTATTTTTACTCTACCGCCCGGCTTTACACCCAGGCTTTACTTTACCTCACGTCACCCGACTTCCTTTCCCCTTCTTTACCTCGCTGTACCTCCGGCGTTTCCATTTTGCGCAGCTTCACGAAAGAAAACTTAAAGGGGAGTCCAGTTGACATCCCGTTTATTTACCTGCTGCTCTTTAAATTACTGCTCCTTCTACCTCCGCCCACGTGCGCATCCCTGGCCCGCAGGAAAACATGGTGATTTACAGTATTTTCTGTAGCTGAGATGGAGTAAAATTTTTTGCTGCGTCGCGGCGGAACAACGAACGACACGGAACCTTTATTATAGTGATTAATAAATATAATGATAATAATCAGTGTCACTTAATGAATATTAAACACGCCGAGACACCGGATTATTCACCCGGTTTATAAATTCTTGTACGAACCGTTTCTTAGTTTGTTAATAAACGTCTTTTCTGTGTTTTTGAGCCGATAAACACGTGTAAATCATGCAGATCCGCTGGAAAAGGGCTCTTCTTTTCACTTATTGCAGAATAAGAGAATTTCTTTTCAGTTGGAAACTTTGAATTGCTCACTGAAATGCTCTTGGAAGTTGGAGTGTATTTCCACTTCTGCACCGAGTGTGTGTGAGCACTATATGTACATACTGTGTGTGTGTGTGTGTGTGTACAAATAAATAAATATAGGTTACTATTGTATAATATATTTATATATACTTTATAAATGTACTATATTACAGTGGGACATTCAGGTTATTCTTATTTATTTATATGTCTTTCTATATATACTGTTCGTGTAGTGTATATTACAGTCGGACAAGTTATTATTATTAATATGTACAGTGTATTATATATATATACTGGGACATTTAGATTATTATTGTCTATATGTGTACTGTGTGTAATTAACATACTACTGTAAGTGTTGTAAAATGACCCTGGTTTTACTTGTTTCCATTCCTACCACTTAAGAATAATCAGGACACACACACACAAGTAGGTTATTTTTTTTTCTCGCAGACCTGTGCATCTGGTCATTTTTAAGGGCTGTTTATACATTACAAAACAAGTTCGACAGAAATGATCATTTTACGCGAATATCTTTCTGCAAGTTATTTCTTCATCGTGTGAGTATGAGTACAATTTTATGAATATCTATAACAATATATTTTCTTTATTTCATTGAAGTGAGAATGGACATAAAATAGAGGTAGTTTTCCACAGTCAGGTAAATGTCCTATTGAAAAATAAAGGGAAAATTGCAGCTTCGGTGTGTGAAATTTACATTTGTGCTCGACTCAAAAATTGTTCATCACACCTTTGATGAAAAGTGTCATTTGGACTCGTCACACTTCTTATCAGGGCGTCTTCATGGCCTGAACTCTCAGAGTCTGTAATATTTTTTGCTCTGAGTTAACATGGCACTTTGTCATCTCTTCTTACATCACCGCATGTGACAATGGATTTTAATGTCACATTTTTTCTTCTTATTATTATTGTTATTATTATTAGTTTAGCTGACGCCTTTGCACAAGATGCCTCACGGCGTCACTTCGTGTTCCTTCACACGCTAGGTCAACATGACGACTCCTGCTAAGTCAACAGTCCTCATGAACTTCCCCGTGTTTGTCGAACACACCCGGGAGCGGAAACACAGCAGCACGTCTCCTGCACGGGAGAACTTTTCTTTCTGTGGGTTTTCCTCAAGGTGAACGTTGTGCGCTGAGAAAACATCTCTTTCCAGAATTTTCTCCGAAGAACGCCGGGCGTGCTCTCGGCCAAACGCGCGTCTGTTCAAGTTCGGTTGAGCTAAAAACACACAAAAAAGCACATCAGTGACATATTAGTGTTGTGTAATTACACTGTTAATAATATTAATGATGCCATTTAACAGTAACAGGCCTCAGCTCAGTGGGGGGCCTCTCCTCAGGTGAGGGGGCTGTACAGGTACAGCGTCATGTACGCACTAGTAGAGCCAGGGGGCCTAAAGCTAAGTACTTTTATGTATTCTAGTTATAATTTTTTGCATACTGTTCTTCACATTGTAATCTTTTTTTTACTCGCATTGACAGTCAGCGTGGGGGGGGGCCCCGGGTCTCATCTGAGCTCTTATAGGGCCCGTTATATAACCGGGGTACTGGGCGATGGTGTAGGGGAGCCGAATTTTGTTTTTTGAATTGAAAAATAAGTTGTGATCTTGGGAAGGGGGAAAAAAAAAATTATAATTTTTTTTGAAAACCGAAGATCTGCCTCCTTATATATGATGTAAACACGGTACGAGGCGTCGGCGCCGCCCGCCTTTGAAATGTTGCACTTTTATAGGTGACATTTTCTGTGAAACAAACTCTCGCTTTAATGTGTAAATACTTCATATCTATTCCATATACAATATCTACGTACCCTTAACTTCACTCTTAATAATTAGTTTGGTGTTCAGTCCATTTTCAGATAATGACCCAAATATAAATTTGTCTTTTTTACATATATAATTCTCACATATATTTTCTTAGAAATAATTGCATAAAACTTTTTAATTCTAATTTTATTTTCCCCTCCTGATCTGTATTTCTCTGTATTTAAAATGTGTATTTTTTTCTCACATCCACACACGTGCACCTTTACCGATGGACATCCAGCGGCGCAAAGGGGGCCGGAGCGATTCCTGCCGAGCGCCGCCCTGAATAGTAATAAAATCTTCTCCGTTTTCCCCAGAAATCCAAACGAAACGAGGCCTCGGCCAAACCGTCGAGTCGCATGTCCCTCGGTGCGAACTGCTGCTTTACCGTGCCGGGCGGATTCGTGAAAAGCTGTTAACTTTTGGAACGTTAACTTGGAGCGAAATTGCAAGTGGCCCGTAATTGAAGTCAGCACCATATGATCCGAGCACAAGGGGACCTTCTGTGACAGGAGCCACGTGACAGGTGGCTGAGGCCAGCAGAGACGGGACCGCGGGCAGACGGACGAGCCGCTCGTCCCCCAGGCCGCGGGGGTCCGGGTCACTTTCGCGTCAAGCCGTGCCACTGAATTCGGGAGCCGTGATGCTCTCTAAAGCACTTTCTAAACCGGGGTGAACCACGGTAAAAGGCAGCAGCGTCACGGCTACGATATGAAAGCATCTTCCCCAACGTTGTTTCGCAGGTTGTGCGTGCCGAGCGTGTGCGACATCCCGGCCCGGTCAGTCTGAGGTCTCCAAGCGAACACGGTGGCTCCCGCACGGGTGGCCGCATGATGCGGTGAGACCAGCCTGGAGGCTCAGAGAGCTGCTCGCACCGGTCCGGACGGTGCCGGGATCGGGGCCCATCCAGCCTTGTGCCGAGGAGGACCACGCAGTCATCATGATTGACCTGAGCTACCTGACGGGGGAGGAGAGGGAGAGGATCCTCATGGTCCTCAACAGGGATGAAGAACTCAAGAAAGTGGACGAGAAGCGAGTCAGGTGACTGCAGAACCTCTCCGGGTTCCTTCAGCTGGGTTGGTGGTGCGGTCAGTGGGCGGAACTGTGGACTGCAAGGTTCCCGGGTCCTCAGGATCTCTGTCAGACAGTCTCAGCCTACACTCACCATTTCTGCCAGCATACAAAACACGGTTAGCTGCATATAGAACCAATTCATTTTTGTTCTATCAGAAGCTTATGGAACAGGTGGGAGACCAGAAGAGAAGCATGTGTTTCAAGACTGTCGTCTTGAATTTCGCGAGGGATTCAGCAGTTCTGAGGGGCAGAGGGAGCTCAGTCCACCACACTGGAGCCAAAACTAAGAACCTTCAACCTTTTGATTTTGGACTTCTGGTGTGTGGGACAACCAAGGGGCCAGACGTGGAGGAGCACAGCACTCTGGTGGGGTGTATTCACCGCCTGCTGTGTCCTTCAACAGTACTGTACAGACACATTTCCTACTTCTTACTGCACTGCCAGTCTCAGCCAATCGTAACCCTTGATTAAGGTAAATATAATAGCACGGCTAAAGCAGAAAGTTCAGTATTATTGTTATTCGATCATTTAAATGATGCTTTTCTCTTAAAGGACTTTCACTGTTCAACTACTGACAGTGATTTACCCATTTATACAGCAGGCTATAAGGAAAGAAGTTTAATTCAGGGACAGCTGGTGGTGTAGTGGTTAGAGCTGCTGTCTCTCAATGTGGAGGTCACAGGTTTAAATCCCACCTTCAGCTGTAGAACCCTTGCACAGGATACTTACCCTAAATTCCTTCAGTAAGATTACCTAGCTGTATAAGTGGGTAAATAACTGTGACCTTAGCATTGTGAGTCACTTTGAAGAAAAGTGTCAGATAAATGCAAAGTCCTTTATATTGCAGATGTCCCTGTCCCAGGTGTACCCTGTTTTACACCCTTATGCTTGGAGGGTTGACTCCAAACCCCAGCAACCCTGTAGTGGGTGTGTGGTAAATGATGGTAAATGATGGCAAATGAACAAATAAAAATAACTAAAAATATCACACTAAAAGACAAGGACATACTAGGGCCAGCTAGTAGTGTAGGGCTCAGAGCCGCTGTCTTTGCCCCCAAAGGGTGCAGGTTCAAGTCTCACCTCCAGTTATAATACCATTGAGCAAGGTATTTACCCTAAAATTGCTTCAGTCAAAAAATCACCCGCCTGTATAAGTGGGTAAATGTTTGTATTTTAACAGTGTAAGTCCCTTGGGAGAAAAGCATTAGCTGAATTAATTAATTTAATAGCAGTTTTGTTAGAAATATTATAAAACATGTCGGTGTTATCATTTCCATGCATACAAATGAGAGTGTTGTGCTGTTTAAATGATTTTTCGATGACACGGTGGAAATCGTGGCAGTTAGAATTGGGGGAATGGATGAACGCGGCAATGTGAGAGATGGGGAGAGACGGCTGCCGACGAGGAGTCACACCGGACTCATTAAATGTCACAGCGAGGGGAATTTACTTGGAGAACGTGACCAGGAAGCCCCTCGTGTCACTGTGTGATTTTTAGTCCCATCTGAGATACACAACTCATGGGTGGGGTGTTTAACCAACGCGCCTCCACAGCACAGGGCTTGTTTGTCTCCGACTGCGGTGGACGGCAGTCCGGCAGTGAAGGACGGGATCCGAGCGCCGCTCGGATGAACTGCTTTATTGGCAAATAATCCGTAGATTTGATTGAGCAAATGACTGCTGCGCTCCCTCTTATTTACAGCCTCCTGGTGTTGTTGGTTTTCTCCCAAAGAGCCCACAATGTCCGTCTGAGACGCGAAACCAGTGCGTTGAGCTGCGTCTCCGTCGCGGGGCCCCGGCTTTATGGTGGACGTGTAGGAAAATGAAACGCTGTCTTTCGAAAGAAGTAATACATTTCTTCATTTAACAGATACTTTTCTCCAAAGCAATTCCCAGTTAACTCTATGTAGCGTCATCAGCCCACACACCTTATTCACTGCGGTGACTTACACTGCTAGATACACTACTTACACTGGGGCACTCATCCATACATCAATGGAACACACACACACACACACACACTCTCTCTCTCTCTGTCACTCACACACTATGGGTGAACCTGAACAACACATCTTTGGAGTGTGGGAGGAAACCAGAGCACCCTGAAGAAACCCACACACACACAGGGAGAACATGCAAACTTCACACATGCTGAGGGGGGATTGAACCCACATCCTCTCGCACCACCCAGGTGCTGTGAGACATCAGCTCCACTTGCTGTGCCACGAATAATCCGTGTGTGACCAATTATGTTAGAGTAATGGCTCTTTTCCGCGTTCCTGTACCGCTTGTCCCAGCGGTGAACCGTGTTCCACTGGACTGCTGTGCCTCAGCGTCTTCCTCTCGTTTGTCTCCTTAGGCAGCTGGAGAAGCAGCAGGACAAGGAGCGGCTCCGCTTCCTCACGGGACGGTGGTTTTACGAGGCCCTGTGGCAGAGATACCGGGACAGGAACCACGGCTCCGACATTATCAAGGCGTCCTTGAGTGAGGCCTGCAGTTCACGTTTTCACATATTTGATTCAATTTAATTTAATTTAATTCAATGTAATTTAATTTAATGTAATTTAATTCACTTTTCCATTCACATTACTTCAGTTCTCGAGCTCCTTCTTGGGACGTTTATTTGGCTGTTTTATCGGCCTGGGAACCTGGACGAGTGAAAATAAACTCGCGTTAACAACACATAATTCATATTTACTCATGGATATCTTTTATTATTTTTCGTACGTGGCGATAATGTTGAGCCACGTTCCCTCCACGGCTCCCTAACGCTCAGCACCCTGTTTGCACAGTGGAATCTGCGCAGTTCAAGAGCCCCAGCTTCGCCTTTCAAGGAAATGAGGATGTCCAGCTGAGTGCAGAACCTTCCGGAAGCCCCCGGTCAGAGCCAAGCAGCACAAGCAGGTGACCCGGGGCGTCACACGTTCACACGGCCGGTTGCTGTGTTTGTTACAAGAGAGAAGCACGACGTGTAACCTACCTCTGGTGTGATGAAATATCCGAATCCAGTGTATTGATTGCATCACATAATTTTAATAGACGCCGAGTCCTCAACTTGCAAACTCAAGCGGAAGTGTGCTCGCCGCTCCATTAATTTCTGAATCCCGCCTCTATGTCGCAGTCGATAAAGGATAATACAAACGTTCCTCCATTTATTGACAGGTTAGGTTTTGTAAAAGCTTCAGGTGACGGTGTAATGAATTAAAAATTCTCCGTAAGACTTTTTTATTTAGTCCGTTTTCATCTGCAGCTCATCCTGTGCAGGGCGGCTGTGTTTCAGAGTCTGTCCCGAAGCAGGAAACACCGTGGATGGGATGACAGTTTGTTATAGGAATTTTATTTTCTTATTTTTGTTGTCTTGAAACAACATGACATGTGCAACATTTTCCAGCATCTGTGCACTTTGATTTTATTTATTATCTATGCAGTCAATAAAATGACTAGTAAATATGTACCTTGATTTATTTGCTGGGTATGTTCCGTAAAGTCTTACACATAGCTGTATGAAAGAGTAATGCTTCTTCTATTTGAACATTTTTATTAACTTTGAGCTACAGTAAAAATAAAAAGAATTTAAAATTACCGCAAACAAAAATATGTCGTCTCCGCAAACGTATTGAGGTCGATCGCTGCGTGATTCACCGCGTAATGATTCAGGGCAGTATTGGTTGTGTTCTTACTGATCGATGACCCTCGGGAACAAGGGGCACGAGCTGTAAACACCGTGGAAACGACTTAAACGAAACTGGTTCCGCACTTCTCGTGTTTGGAGCTCTTTACCGCCAACTAGTGTCCGGCTGTGGAAATGCAGGTGGCGCATTTTGGAACATAGAAACGTAAAGAGAACTTAAGAAATAACCAATCAGGAAATATTTGTATCTTTGAAAATTTGTAATTTGAGCGTTCGTAACACGAGGACCCGGCGTATAACAGCGACAGGCTGTCAGCCACATTGTCAGAATTGAGGTACAAGTGAAATGACGGTAAAATTCACCTAGCTAGAGTAGAGTTTGGGATGAATTAAAAAAGAAGGATTTAATTTCTGCTCTTTGTCTCTTTGTTCCTGACCTCAGTGGTAGAAGGGGGTGACATAGTGGTTAGAGTGGCTATATTTGGGCCAAAAGGTTACAGGTTCGAATCCCCTCGTTCGCTGTAGTCCCCTTGAGCAACGTACTTACCTTCAATTTCACTCTTCAGAGAAAGCGTCAGCTGAATTAATCAATATATATGTCAGAAGAGTTTGCTGAGGAAGCAAATGAAATAAGAAGGATTGATATTCTAGTAAAAAGCCAACTGTGTGTCAGGTTTCATGCTGTTTGCACTGCTGCCCCACCTGCGGCAGTGTGTGTCTTTCAGGTGTTCAGGTCTTGTGAGAAGCCCGTGACTCATGCTGAGTCAACTGAGGTGGAGCCTAGATACACACACCGTTTCTTGCACGGGGGGATTCGAAAAGACTCTCGATTACATGCGAGAAGTGATTTATTTCCCCGCCCCAGAAAATATGAGCACATACTAGTTGCGTGAGCGTGTGTCCTGGGAAGATCCGTTTTTAAGGTGAACTGTTTCCATGCGGATGTGTTCTTCTCAAACCTCGAGAAGGTGCGCAGGGTTGAGTACGTACGCGGGTTCGGATGAGATGGAAACGGGTATGGAGGCGGAAGGAAGGCTGATAAAAAAGACGACATACTGGTTTAATGAGAGATACGGTTATCAAGCGGATGATGCAATTCCCCTTACGTTGTTTTACCGTATTACATACCGGACCGATACACCCTGTTCAGCCACTTGTTCAGCAGTCAATAAAAATAAACAGGATCCTCAACTTGTGAGCAGAACCTTTGTTCGTAAATCCGACTACTGCTGTATGTCACAACCTGTAAAGCCTCCGGGTTCGCGTTCCGTACGAACCAAAAAGTCGTGATGAATTAGAAATATGAAAAAATTTAGTTCATTAATTCTTTGTTCCTCAACCGTTCATGGGAGGTAGGGAACATCATGGATGGATGGGACACCCGTTAGTCTGAGGGCATTTATTTAATTACCTTATATTAACTTGAACTAACATGTGCAGCATGTGTGCAGCATCTGGCCACTTTCAGTTTGATTTATGACCTGTATATTCAGTAAAAGTGAGGTGTACCTTGATTTATTCCCTTGGTAGGATCTGTGAACCTTTGGGTTATGGCTATAATGGATAAAAAAAGGTATAAACTTTTATTTGAATATTTTTGTTATCCTCAAGCTACATTAAAATTAAAACTAGTTTAAAAATGTTGTCTTCACATATTCCTGTGAAATGCAGACCGTTGGCTGATTTACCCCATAAACACGTGACATTTATCGTCTTGTTATGGGTCATCTGGGGGACGCTGTGGTGCGGTGGGTTCAGTCGGTGCCCTCTGTGGAGCGGGTCTGAGGTTCGAGTCCTGCTTCGGGTGCCTTGCGGCAGACTGGCGTCCCGCCCGGAGTGTGTCCCCTCCCCCCTCAGCCTTGTACCCTGTGATACCGGGTTAGGCTCCGGTTCACCGTGACCCCATTGGGGTCAAGTGGCTGTGGGTAGCGTGTGTGTATTGATCACTGAACTTCCTGTACACACACACACACACACACACACACACACACACACACATTTTCAGAACCGCTTGTCCCATACGGGGTCGCGGGGAACCGGAGCCAACCCAGTAACACAGGGCGTAAGGCCGGAGGGAGAGAGGACACACCCAGGACGGGACGCCAGTCCGCCGCAAGGCACCCCAAGCGGGACTTGAACCCCAGACCCACCGGAGAGCAGGACTGCGGTCCAACCCACTGCACCACCACACCCCCCTGTTAGAAAACTCAAGGAAATGAAACCAAAAAGCTGGAAATACGCAGAAGAATGTTCCCAGTATCTTTGAAAATTTTTAGCTCTGATGTTTATAACTTCATACAGGTGAGTAACCGCATGTAAATACACCCTGCACCGTGTTAAGTCCCAGGCTTCTGAGAAACGTGGGATGTGCTGTAGGACGGGTCTAACGGAAGGAAGCCTTTCGTGTTGATTTTTGCCAGTTAGAAATGCCGAAATACTCGCTGACGCTCTTCTACACTTTCTTACTTTTCTCTGAATTTTGCTTGTTCTAGAGAAACGAACACTATTCATCTGGATTCCCTGCAACAACCAACTGTAATATTCCCGTCCCCAGCCAAGGTTTGTTAAAAAAATAAATGGAAAAAAAAAATATATAATTTATTAGAATAGTGAGACAAAATAAGATTTAACGGAAAGAATTATAAGTGCATTACCACAATGGTACTGTGTGTTATTGAATATGCTGTTATCAATTGAAGCAAAGACACAACCCATTCAACGGTACATCGCTGGATCTGGACACGTCTAAGGAGAGCGGGAGCCAGATGAGCATCACTGTGGAGCCACTCAAGTCATCAGATGAGGGTGAGTCCTGCTGCTCCATGTACCTAAAGAAAAATAAACACACTAACTGGACTTATGGTACAAAAAAATTTTACTTAGTAGGCCAGTAGGTGGTGTAGTGGTTAAAGAGGAAGTTCATTCTTTTGCATACAAAGCTACACGTGGACATATTCATACCTGAGACATTTTTATCAATCGGTAATTAATCTTTTTTCAGATTTACATTACATTTATTCATTTATCTGGCACTTGTCTCCAAAACAACATACAGTCTTAAGCTACTTTACAGCAATTTACCCTTTTATACATCTGGGTAATTTTTATTGGAGCAGTTCAGTGTAAGTACCTAGATCAAGAGCAGTACAGCAGGGGGTGGGATTCAAACCTGCAACCCCCCCAAGTGCTGTAAATAAGAGACAGCTGCTGTAACCACTATGCCACCTGCTGGTGATGTGTTTATGTGCGCAACTTGTTAAAAATGTACCAGAAAAGAACTACAAGATTATCAACACATTTTTATTGGTACTGAGGAAACTGTAACCTAAATCCTCGATTTCACTGTTTAAAATGACAAAAATGTAGATTAAGCTCCGCTTGAACTATCGGCAAATTTGAATGTACAACTTCAATTTTTTCTCACATCTGAAATGGTTATGATTTCTGGATACAGTCATTTTTCCCCATTGATACCAAATTTCTTCATCCATACTTTGTTCATTCGGCTGGCACTTGTCTCCCAAGCAACTGACAGTGATTTACCGTGGTACTGCAGGGTCATTTTTCACGGGGCAATTCAGGGTAAACACTGCGATCAAGGGTCGTACAGCTGGAGGTGGGTTTTGAACCTGTCACCCGTGAGCGCAAAGGTGGCAGTTGTAACCACTACGCCACCTGGTGGAGGGTTGTGGCTTTTTTTCCACTCTGCATTGAATGTATTCTTGCAGCTGACATGATTCCTGAATGTTCCGCAGAACTGTTAGTGACTCGCAAACCGGATACGGATTCCGGAGCTCCGGGTGCCATCCAAGATGCAGAAGTGGACCAGACCCCTGTGCCCAAAACACGGACAATCATATACACGGCCCAGGCCTTCCTCCCCGATTCTAATGGCATTTTCCCTGGGTTGGTTGATGGGACTGAGCGGTACAGTGTCGGCGTACCGCGGTACAGCTCCAGCCCCCTCCCAGGCTCGGCCGGTGCCACTCGGGAGAACGAGGATGCGACTGTCATCAATTTAAATAAGATACAAGTCAGAGTCTCTTCATCTGCCGTCCCCACTAAACATGCAAGTGTGGAAAAGGCCGAAAAAGAGGCGCAGCGGGAGCCTGACCTGCCGAACCCGGAAAGTTCCGCACTCTCAAATAAAGCAGAGCTCGAATACAAGAGAAGTCACGGAAACGATGAAGGCACGGGAGCCGGTCCCTTCGGGGCCCCGGGGAGGCAGCAGGTGACAGGGGAGTCGGAGCCGAAGGTGCTGGAAGACCCCCCCTGGGCAGGTTTACACACAGGTAGGACCCTGAGGAACAAATGAGGGAACTCTGAGATCCCGTTAATGTGAGTGTGTTCTGAGCCGTGTGTGTGGTGCGTACAAGGGCTCGTACACGCACTGTTTTACTGGAGTGTGTGAGCAGCCGGGAGCAGCTCAGCCCTAAGTGTCCTAACAGATATTAATAGTAATAATGTTTCCCTGTGATGGACTGGCTCGTGACCATGGTGTACCCTGCCTTATTTACATTTCATTTGTTTATTTAGCAGATGCTTTTTGCTGTTTAAAATAGTAACACCATAAAAATTGTGCATTTATATTTTTTTCTTATTTATATTTTTTCCCACTGGTGTTCTCAAGTAAATGAGAATGGCACTCGAGTCCAGAGAGACGTCAGAGCCGGCATGTTCTCCAGTTCAGTGGTGATAAATCAGGAGTTTGGAGACGAAGAAGAATCTGTAGCAAAGGTCCTGGAGTGGTTCAGCAGGAGCTCCGATGGCAGCGATGACATAAACAAGCACTTGCTCGTGCAGGACGTTGATGAACCTGCTGAAGATGCTCAGGCCCTGGCAGAAGTCTTCACTGAGTCAAGAGACCTGATTTATTTGAGCAGACCAGGCCCTCTTGAGACCTCACCACCAAAGATACAGGCAGTGATGTTAGAGAGAACCCGCAGCTCAGAGGACAAGGTCCTTGTTCCAGGAGCAGCTCTTGAAGAACCCAAGATTCCAGGAGGAAAGGGTGAATGTGACTTGAAAGCCTTTGGAAAAGAACCGGTGGTTGTGCTTCAGCCCTTCCGTTCCTTTCTCAACACGGAGAAGGCCTACCAACCCCAACGCCGCATATCTGCTGCTGAGATAAAGCTGAGACATCAGAAAGAAGGTGAAGGGAATGCGGTAAATAAAGACGTGCGCGAAATAGATGAATCGGCCGGCTCAGCTCTGAGAGCTCAACGTGAAGTTCAACAACAAGCGGCGCAGGATGAAAAACCCCCGCTGAAAATTGAGATGTTGAAGTCTTTCTGGGAGAAAGGAAGTAATGGTCCCAAAATACTGATTAGCAGGTCAAAGACAGATTTACACAATGAAACCAAGAGCAAAGACCCTTCCCAGTCTGCTGGGACAAGTTCATTACCAGAACACGTGAGACACATACAGGAGACCCACGTTTCCAAACCGAATCCCGTCATTTACGAGAGCGAGGAGCAATCTGTCGATGAGCTAAGTGGTGTTGATCCAGTGGCCGAGCAGACGAGCCTTTCCACCATTTTAGTGGACGCCAACAGTAGCTCAGGTTGTGGTCCAGATGCTGTTTCTGTTGCTACGTTCGAGGAGAACGCCTTGTTGGGTGGGCTGAATGACCTCGAGATGAAGAATGTCAACAATAGCTCTGTCTTCAACGCAGAAGGGCGCCCCACCAGTGCTTCCCCAGGTGATAACTCTCAAGCTGGGAGGACCAAAGAGATGGACCTTCCTGCCGCTGTCTCCTGGTCATGGTATGCGACACCCGTGCAGCAGACGATGCCAGGGCCGCTCTTCAGACAGGGACTCGGTCCAACCGAAAACAAAGCTGGCAAGATTGGACATCTCAAGTCTTTCTGGGAGAAGGAAACATTCGCACCCAAGATTGTTAGAATGTCAATGGAAGTTGAAGAACTGAGACCAGACCAACATGCAGCGGAAACTCCTTTGAATAGTTCCGTTGACTCCTCTTCGGGTGACCTGGGGGGTGCTGGAACAGAACCAAGGGAACCGACAGAGCCGACTGTTTCCACCCTGTTACGCCAAAAACCAAACTTCACTGTCCTTTCGATGAAGGAAAGAATGGACACGCTCCAGGGACCGAATGCAGTCAACTCTCAGTTCCAGAGTCTACGCGACTTCTGGGGAGGAGCAGCTCCAAGTGATCCAGACCCTCAGTCTCCAACTGCAGAAAACCAAATGGCCGATCTGAAGAGTCCCCCTTTCAAAGTACTGGAGTCAACGGATGCTCTCCAGCAGAAGAAGCAGGTCCCCACGCAGTTCATAAATCCAAATTTCTATCCTCAAGTTTCACCGGGTGACAACAGGACGTCCTACAGAAAGCCGCTTTGGGATGAGCAGAGCTCCACGGACACCCAACCACTTAGGAGGGAGACTGGAGAAAAGGAGCAGCCACTGTCTCCCGTTCAACTGTCCAAGAATCAGAGGAGCTCAGAGGTGGGAACAGGGTCAACTTCTGTTGAAGGCCAACCTGCAGCTGAAAATAAAGCCGACGTGATGCAGTCATGGAGCAGAAGAGCTGAACAGGTAACGGTCTCTCTTCTGCGCTCACAAGGGACATCGGAACAGACCTCAGCGGGCGATGGAGTTCCCTCAAAGTCCGTGTCAAACTCCGAGGACAAAGAGTTTCATTCTCAGCAAGCTGGAAGAAGAGGTTCGGGAAATTCAAATGAAAGAGCGAACGATCTCCGGCGAGCAACGAGCACGTTCGTCAAAAACCTGGAGGAAGAAGCACAGCAAAGCGTTCCTGGAAGTGCCAAAAAAAGACATGATGGAAATCACAGTGGAAGACGCAGTGGAAGAAAGATGTCCGGCTCCTCAGAGGAGACCGAGGTCCAGCAACCTCTCGCAAGGTCGATCATTTCTCGAGATTATCAGCATTATCTGGGCATCGTAGAGCAGGAAGATGTCGAAACGGTACGTAGATCAGGGCAGAAGGAAGAGCGGGACAGTGAGCGGATGCTCCTGGATTCTGAGATCTCCGTGAGGCCTCAGATGCCAGAGACCCCCAAGGCAGATGAGGGACAAGTCTCTTTGTCTGCTGATGGCGACTTCGGAACTCCAGTATCTGACGCCTTGTCTCAGTCTTGGACACGTTCACCTTGTGAGTTACTTGTTCTCTTTTTTTATTATCAAAACAAATATATATTTGCTTGTTTCCTTAATGAGGGGACTCAGTGAAGTATTAAAAACTGAACAAATTTATTGGATCTTTTTTTTTTTTACAAAATTTCTCCAAAGTGAATTATGGCAATTTACTCTTTCGCACAGCATGGTAATTTTTGCAGTATTTATTCAGTGCAAAGTACCTTAGTCAAGGGTTTTGAACACAGGTCCTTGGAGTGCAAGGCTCTGACTTTAACCACTATGCCACCTACTGCTCTGCACTTAAACTGTACAGCTAAGTATTTGTCTAATCTCTCACACACACACACGGGGTTGTGGGAAGCTGGAGCCTAACCCAGCAACACAGGGCGTAAGGCTGGAGGGGGAGGGGACACACCCAGGACAAGACGCCAGTCCATCTCAAGGCACTCCAAGTGGGACTTGAACCCCAGACCCACCGGAGAGCAGGACCCAGTCCAACCCACTGCGCCACCACACCCCCCTATTTGTTTAATCATTGCCTTTCTTTTTCATAGCCCTTCATTTCCTGAACTTTACTTCTAGTTAAGTTTTGTCACGGATGATTAACTTTTTTCAGCATATAACATAACAGGTAAAAGTTTATATATATGTGTGTATATTTAATATATGTTTACAGTATATGTAATATTATTAATAAAGTGGTTCAGAAAAAAAATAATTTATATGTAATATAAATATAGGGGGGCACGGTGGCGCAGTGGGTTGGCCCGGGTCCTGCTCTCGGGTGGGTCTGGGGTTCGAGTCCCGCTCGGGGTGCCTTGCGACGGACTGGCATCTCATCCTGGGTGTGTCCCCTCCCCCTCCGGCCTTACGCCCTGTGTTACCGGGTAGGCTCCGGTTCCCCGTGACCCCGTATGGGACAAGCGGTTCTGAAAATGTGTGTGTGTGTACTACAGCACAATGACTGAAGGTAGGAGGAGCCTAAAAGCTGCAGGTGCGGTTTCCGGAAGGTGCGCAGCTGTGTAACCCTTGAGCAAGGTACATCACCTTGTTTTCTCCAGTAAAGCCAGCAGGATGGAGTAGTGGATTTCTTGTCCCTAAAACAGCTAGTTTAGGCATCGTGACTGCTCTCAGAAAGCGTACGGTAACCGGCAAACCCGGTGTCGCGGTCTGTCGGGGGTTGTTTACGTGGATCCTGTGACTGCTTTCAGACTCCGCTACATTAATTAACACACAGGGCGATTCTTTTAGTCATGGTGAATGGCTGCATCCTCGTTGCCCCGGGCAACGCGACCACATTTGATGCTTTCCACTTTGGCAGGGGGCAGCGATGACCAGAGCCCCGTGATGACGGCCTTGAGAAGAGCTGCTTCCAGACCAGTAAAATCTTACAAAAGCCTTGAGGACATAACTTCGCTTCCCACAGGTATGGAATAAAAATTAAAAATGAATGAATTAATAAAAAAGAAAAAATGCACTGTGCATTAACAGCTGCACTCGGCCTTCGTGACGCATCACCTGGTATCAAGTCCCTTCGCTCCGAGTGCAACTTTTATTAAAGTTAATAGGACACTTATTAACTTCACATTAATGTAACAGTAACTCCAGGCAAGTGTGAAAAATGTACCTAATTAACTCTCCTGAGAGTAAAACCCAAACACACACTAGTTCTAATGTCTGCAGCAGGTGCAGGGACTTTGGAGCCGCTGTTTGCAAAACGGTGTCTGTCTGTCCACCCTGTTCTAAATTAATGCGTCAGAGAATAAACAGTGATTTATTATTTTCTTTTTTCCATAAACGGCAGCGAGGAAATAGCGCGGTAAACACGGCACCGGACCGGTGTGGCCGCACCAGTTCAGGGTCGCGGTGTTTCCACTTGGCTCAGTTACTGACGGCTTCTTGCGGCTGGTCCTCCCTTGGGTGACATCGCTGGCGAAGGAAAAGCGTCATCGATCAAACCTTATGACACAATTATTTTACATGTACGCTGCATTTTAATGTCTTACAGCGTACTTATGTGAGGAAGCAGGAAATGCCGCCAAGGCTGCATCTCACGTTTATTTAGTTTATCCGTAGGGCGTAGAGAGCGCTTCGCGTGGTTATAAGAAAAAAAACAGCGGGACGAGTCCTGTTAGACCCAGGTAAGGCCCTCCAGACGCCCCGGCCGGCGCCGATGCGCTCCCGGGAGGAGCGGGGCGTCTGTCTGCCGGGCTCCTGGGGGCCACACGAAATGAAAATGCAGTTCAATTCAGTTCATTTCTACAGAACGCTCTTCTCGCGCAGCGACGCCCGATAAAAGTGTTCCATCTTTCCAAGGCGAAGAAGGAAAGAAAGGTTCCCCGAGAAGTCGTCCTTCGCCGGCCGACGGTAAATATTCGGCACCTTTCCGCGCTGCTTTAGGATGAAACTGCCTTCCCCTGTAGTCCGAATCTCATTTTTCACATCCAGATACTTTTGCGTAGAAGTACCTCTTCTTGCTACATTGTACAAGAATAGAATATTATTGTATCGTATGTCATACATGCAGAAGAAAGCGACTGGGACAGCGGATGAACGAACACATTAGTTAAGACCCGTAGTGACATCACTACCGAGCTGTCGTTTAAAACTGACGTGAGGTGGAGTGACGTGGTCAGGAGTTGGGTGGAGACCATATTGCTGTGCAAATGTGCCCATCATCTAGGCTCCAGTTGTGTTTCAGGCCCCCCAGAGCCCGCCGTTCCCACGCGCTCCTTCGAAGACCCTGATCAGATCAAGAAGATGAGCAAGTCTGTGCCCAATTTCCTCCAGAAAGAGGTGAATCTGCCCATCGGGGATCGATGACACAGCGAAACACGTGAGACGTTCCCGAATGGACTCGGCCGTGTGGCCACGGGCACCAGTTTTAAGTTAAGATGATGCTCATTGTGTCTCATCATATGGACCACTAATAAAATGTGTTCGTATGGACCATTGATAAAACGTGTTCATATGCACCATTAATAAAACGCGTTCATATGGACCATTAATAGAACACGTTCATATGCGCCATTACTAAAACGTGTTCATATGTACCATTAATAAAATGCATTCATATGGACCACTCATAAAACGCATTCATATGGACCATTAATAGAACTCATTCATATGGACCGCTGATAAAACGCATAGTAACAGGTAACATTACAGACAAAACACAACATACAAGTAATGGAGCCATTGAGTAAAAGTGACAATTTGAGGAAAATACAATAAATTCTGCAGAAAAAGTACAACTGTTGGACTGTCCAGCAGTGTCCAGTCGTGTCCATTCCGGAGGGACGTGGAGTGAGGGACAGCCCTCGAGGGGAATAGCGACTCTGTGCCTCGTTTCGCTCCCTGAAAAAACCCAAAATACAGAAAACGCTTCCCTCGCAAGTTCCTCCTGTGATACGTAACGAAAAAAATTGAAATCCCTTCTGCGGTCAGTGTTGCATCAGCCTCAATGTCCTCTTGCTATGTTGCTAAGGCAGGGAGGAGAGCGTTAACTACGATTTAGTGTTTAACGCGCACGCACACGCACGCACACACACACACACCCCGTGGCCTCCTGCCCTCAGCTCTTTTCCAACCGCTGCGCCACCTGGTGCCCCGGCTGCGCTCTGCCCTGAAGGAGCGGAGGGGACCTGAGCCTCTCTCCCTCTCGCCTGCGTTGTGCTGTAGAGCGACGACACTGAGGACGACGGCTCCGCCTCCGGGACCAGCTTATCCAGCACCAGCCGGAGGACGGGCAGCTCTCTGACTAACCTCAGCCACTCGTCCGGTTTGACGTCCGTCTCCTCTGTACGTCCGCCCGTTTCTAGAACTTTCCTGCGGTTTCTCGGGGGTCGTTCTCGACCGCTTTCATTTTCTAAGCTTCTCCTTCCCTGGTTTCCTGGGTTTCTGCTCTCTGATTCCTTGCAGAATTTTTACCTTGGTTTACCGCAGTACAGACTCCGTTACCTGACCTGATCGGGACCTAATTGTGCATGTGTCCTACCGCACTCTGGTCACCAGTCTCCTCTTCTATGGTGTAGTGTGGTGGGGGGTTGGGGGTTGGGTCTCGTCTCATGGGACCCAGGGGCTCAAGAGGCACAACCCAGTGCAGGCAGGGGTGGAGGACAGCAGGAGGACAACGTTGGAGTCCATTATGGACATTGGCTCACAGCCCCTTCACGAAGAGGCCACCATGAGCGCTTTAGTCTCCTTTAGAAGCGTTTTTGGGGTCCTTCCTACCAACAGTTTGAATGCTTTACTGTATCATGTAACGGAAATTTGTGAAAGTCCATCCATCCATCCATCCATCCATCCATCCATCCATCTTCCTCTGCTTATCCAGGACCGGGTCGCGGGGGCAGTAGTCTAAGCAGAGCCCCCCAGACTTCCCTCTCCCCGCAAACCTCCTCCAGCTCCTCTGGGGGAACCCCAAGGCTTTGTAATGATGATGTATTATGGTGGAGACTAAGGGGTTGCTCCTCCCCTCGGTCCTCTCTCCTGCGCGCGCGCAGGCTGATATACTTGGCCGTGTACACATTTTGTGCCTTGCACGTTTTGGAGTTTACTTTAAATTAATGTTGTTTATTTTATTGTAAAGACAGCTGTGTGAAATATGTCATCCATAGTTGCCTGCAAGATATTAAAAAGAAGAGCTTCCTTTTTTCCGTGTCCGACTGGGTTTATATAATTATACGCCTTTCTGGAATCCACGTGAGGATCTGGGCTAACTCATTAGCCAGATCGTTACAGCGTTCCCAGGCCAGCCGGGAGACATAGTCTCTCCAACGTGTCCTGGGTCTGCCCCGAGGCCTCCTCCCAGTGGGACAAGCCCGGAACACCTCCCCAGGGAGGCGTCCAGGAGGCATCCGGAACAGATGCCCGAGCCACCTCAACTGGCTCCTCTCGATGCGGAGGAGCAGCGGCTCTACTCCGAGCTCCTCCCGGGTGACTGAGCTCCTCACCCTATCCCTAAGGGTGCGCCCAGCCACTCTGCGGAGGAAACTCATTTCTGCTGCTTGTATCCGCGATCTCATTCTTTCGGTCGTGATCCAGAATTCATGACCATAGGTGAGGGTAGGAACGTAGATCGACCGGTAAATTGAGAGCTTCGCCTTACGACTCAGCTACCTCTTCACCACAACAGACCGGTACAATGACCGCATTACTGTGGACGCCGCACCGATCCGTCCGTCGACCTGCCGCTCCATTTTTCCCTCACTCGTGAACAAGACCCCGAGATACTTAAACTCCTCCACTTGAGGGAGCAACTCCCCCCTAACCCGGAGGGAGCAATCCACCTTTTTCCGACTGAGAACCATGGCCTCGGATTTGGAGGTGCTGATTCTCATCCCCGCCGCTTCGCACTCGGCTGCAAACCTCTCCAGTGCACGCTGTAAGTCTTGATTCGATGAAGCCAACAGGACCACATCGTCCGCAAAAAGCAGAGACGAGATCCTGCGGCCACCAAAACAGACACCCTCCGTTCCCTGGCCGCGCCTAGAAATTCTGTCCATAAAGATAATGAACAGAATTGGTGACAAAGGGCAGCCCTGGCAGAGTCCAACATGCACCGGAAACAGGTCTGACTTACTGCCAGCAATGCGAACCAAGCTCCTGCTCCGGTCATACAGGGAACGAACAGCCCATAGCAACGAGCCCCGAACCCCATAATCCCGAAGTACCTCCCACAGGATGCCATGAGGGACACGGTCAAATGCCTTCTCCAGGTCCACAAAACACAGATGCACTGGTTGGACAAACTCCCATGAACCCTCCAACACCCTAGTGAGGGTATAGAGCTGGTCCAGTGTTCCACGGCCAGGGCGAAAACCGCATTGCTCCTCCTGGATCCGAGGTTCGACTATCGGTCGGATTCTCCTCTCCAGTACCCCGGCATAGACTTTCCCAGGGAGGCTAAGGAGTGTGATCCCCCTGTAGTTGGAACGCAATCTCCGGTCCCCCTTCTTAAAAAGAGGGACCACCACCCCGGTCTGCCAGTCCAGAGGCACCGTTCCCGAACTCCACGCGATGCTGCAGAGGCGTGTCAGCCAAGACAGCCCCACAACATCCAGAGACTTGAGAAACTCGGGGCGGATCTCATCCACCCCTGGAGCCTTGCCACCGAGGAGTTTTTTGACTACCTCAGCAACTTCAGCCAGGGTAATGGACGAGTCCCCCTCCGAGTCCCCAGCCTCAGCTTCCTCTACGGAAGGCGTGTCGGAGGGATTGAGGAGATCCTCAAAGTACTCCTTCCACCGCCCGAGAACATCCTCAGCTGAGGTCAGCAGCGCACCACTTTCACTGTAAACAGTGTTGGCGGAACACTGCTTCTCCCCTGAGTTGCCGGACGGTTTGCCAGAATCTCTTTGAGGCCGACCGAAAGTCTTCCTCCATGGCCTCACCGAACTCCTCCCAGGCCCGAGTTTTTGCCGTGGCGACTGCCAGAGCCGCGCTCCGTCTGGCCCGCCGGTACCCGTCAGCTGCTTCAGGAGTCCCATGAGCCAGCCAGGCCCGATAGAACTCCTTCTTCAGCTTGACGGCATCCCTTACCTCCGGTGTCCACCACCGTGTTTGGGGATTGCCGCCGCGACAGGCACCGGAGACTTTATGGCTGCAGCTCCGAACTGCCGCCCCAACAATGGAGGTGTGGAACATAGTCCATTCAGACTCAATGTCCCCCACCTCCCTCGGGACCTGGTTGAAGCTCTGTTGGAGGTGGGAGTTGAAGACCTCTCTGACAGGGGCCTCCGCCAAACGTTCCCAACAGACCCTCACTTTGCGTTTGGGCCTGCCAGGTCTGTCCAGCTTTTTCCCCCGCCATCGAATCAAACTCACCACCAGGTGGTGATCAGTTGACAGCTCAGCCCCTCTCTTCACCCGAGTGTCCAAGACATATGGCTGAAGGTCAGAAGAAACGACTACAAAGTCGATCATCGACCTCTGACCTAGGGTGTCCTGGTGCCAAGTGCACTGATGAACACCCTTACATGAACATGGTGTTTGTTATGGACAAACCGTGACTAGCACAGAAATCCAATAACAACTCACCGCTCGGGTTCAGATCAGGGAGGCCATTCCTCCCAATCACGCCCCTCCAGGTGTCACTATTGCTGCCCACGTGGGCGTTAAAGTCCCCCAGTAGAACGACAGAGTCCCCAGTGGGAGCGCTTTCCAGCACGCCCCCCAGGGACTCTAAAAAGGTCGGGTGCTCTGCACTGCCGCTAGGCGCATAAGCACAAACGACAGTGAGACCGTTCCCTGACCCGAAGGCGTAGGGAGACGACCCTCTCATTCACCGGGGTAGTCTCCAACACATGGCGGCTGAACTGGGGGGCTATTAATAAGCCCACACCCGCCCGCCACCTCTCACCCTGGGCAACGCCAGAATAGTGGAGAGTCCACCCTTGGTCGAGAAGAGTGGTTCCAGAACCCAAGCTGTGAGTGGAAGTGAGCCCGACTATATCTAGACGGTACCTCTCAACTTCCCGCACCAGCTCAGGCTCCTTCCCCGCCAGTGAGGTGACATTCCAGGTCCCAAAAGCCAGAGTTGGCGTCCGAAGTTTGGGTCGACCGGGCACTCGGCCCCGACCACTGTCCAAATCACAATGCACCGGCCCCTTATGTCCTCTCCGGCAGGTGGTGAGCCCACCGAAGAGCGGCTCCACGTCTTGGCTTCGGGCTAAGCCCGGCCAGGCCCCGTGGGCATAGACCTGGCCACCAGGCGCTCGCATGCAAGCCCCCCCCCCAGGCCTGGCTCCAGGGTGAGGCCCCGGTGACCCCATAGCGGGCGGGGTGAACGAGATCCTTGATTTAATAGTCATAACGGGATTTTGAACCGCGCTTTGTCTCGTCTGTCACCCAGGACCTGTTTGCCTTGGGAGACCCTACCAGGGGCATATAGCCCCAGGCAACATAGCTCCTGAGATCATTCAGGCACTCAAACCCCTCCACCTCGGTAAGGTGGCGGTTCGCGGAGGGGAATTCTTGTTATTTATTTATTATTGTTTATTTATTTTGTTTTTTGGGTAAGGCTGTGTACCTTGTCCTCGTGTTTTTTTCCCTGCGTTGAACTGTTGTGGGTGTCAATTTCCCTGCAGGGATTAATAAAGTACAATTCAGTCCAGTCCAGTGCTATCCAGTCCCCACCCGTTCCAGTTGTGTCCAATCCAGTGCCATGCAGTCCCACCCAGTCCAGTCATGTCCTATCCAATCCCTTACACTCAAATCCAATGCCATCCAGTCCCAGCACTCCAGTGGTGTCCAATCCAGTCCCATCTCTACCAGTGGTCTCACACACACACACACTTTCAGAACCGCTTGTCCCATACGGGGTCACGGGGAACCGGAGCCTACCCAGCAACACAGGGCGTAAAGCCAGAGGGGGAGGGGACACACCCAGGACAGGACGCCAGTCCATCACAAGGCACCCCAAGCGGGACTCGAACCCCAGACCCACCAGAGAGCAGGACTGCGGTCCAACCCATTGCGCCACCGCACCCCCCTTTACCAGTGGTCAGTTAATTGAAATAGTCGGAAGATGTGGACACTGGGAGTGGTGCTTCCACAATAAGTATGAAATGGTGTATTAATGATCATTTTACACAGTGTGAGTTACATAATCATGTCCAGAACTACTGTCGTCGTGTTAAAAAAAGAATCACTGAAGTTTCGCTGTGATTTGGTTTGACTGCAAACTGTTTCTAGGAAAGGGGTGTGTGTGTGTGTGTGTGTGTGTGTATTAACTCTGCATCCTTCGGCCAGGTGGGCGGCAGCGTGGCGAGCCTCTACAGCGAAGACTTCGACATCGTCGAAGTTCGAGGGACCATCCAGTTCTCCGTCAATTACGTGCAGAAGCTGAAGGAGTTCCACATCTTCGTGGTGCAGTGCAGGGAGCTGGCGGTGGCCGACACCAAGAGGAACCGTTCCAACCCGTACGTTCTCCTCACCGCCTGCGTACCTGTATAGTGCACAATGGCAGACGCCGGGAAACCCACCTTGGTTTTGTTTCCCTTTGCTTTCGCTCTGTATTTACGTTCATTTGCTTAGCAGCTGGTCGCTTCGCGGTTAAAGCTGCTGCCTTTGGACCCAACTGTTGCAGGTTTGAATCCCACCTCCAGCTCCAGTAGCCTTGAGCAGTGGAGTTTCTCAGTGTTCTGCGGTTCATTAAAAAAAAAATAAAATAAAAAAGAGTGAAACTATCCATCCTTTGTGTGATTGAGACAAGGGCAACGTTCTGGTTTTATCGAGCAGTCCTGATTTGTGGCCCCTGTACAGCCAATATCTCCCCTCTTACACTGTTGCTCGCGAAGTTGATCGGAACCAAATCGTCAGTGTTTTGACGGCGATCGCTGTCTTCTGGGTCTTTTACAACCTTTTCCAGGTACGTTAAGAGCTACCTGCTGCCCGACAGATCGAAGGCGGGAAAGAGGAAAACCTCCGTGAAGAGAAAGACGCTGAACCCTGTTTTCAACGAGATCCTGCGGGTAAGAGGTGGTTCTGTGGCTCCAGGACTTCGGAGTGAAGGCGATGCTCTCGTCGTCATTGTCGGGCGGTTCGCACCGCTGCTCTGAAAGCTCTAGGCCCAAGCATCTTGAGTCTCCTCTTCATCATCGGACGCTGGTGCCTCGCTAGAAGGTTCCAGAAGACGCTGCTGGTTACGAACACTGCAGAAGTGTGTCTGTAACTCCATTTGTTTGTAAACCCGATCCCTATATCAAAATCAATAAAAGTTAAATAATTTTTTCAACCAGTTCATTCAATAATAATAATAATAATAAGAATAATAATTACATATTTGCTAATCCATTATTCATGGAACATCAGAGGGAGCTACACTGGAATAAAAACTCACTCCATGACTTTATTTATTGAGTCAGTTTTCATCAGTTGCTTGTTCAGAGCCTATCCTGGAAAGGCAGGGCGTGAGGGAGGGAACACCGCGGATGGGATTGCGGCCCAATCCATGAATTTACTTTATTATCTTTATTTAACTTTAAATAACGACATTAAAATGAAGTGTACTACAACGTTACTGAAAGTGAAGAACGTGTCGTCTCCACAACTACCCATTTATGGCTCATCGATTTGTCACCTAAGAGTTTGCAACATTCGTCATCATTTATCATTTTTATTTATTACGTGTACGATCCAAAAAAGGATAATAATAAAGATGTGCCCTGAGTGATTCGCTGGGTGGGTTCTGTTAGTCTTAGATGTACCTACAATAAATAAAAAATAATCTGTGAAACGTTTATGTGCACATTTTTATTAATTAGGAGATATAGATTAACATTAAAACTACTTTAAAATGACGAAAAATAAAAATTTGTTCTCTCCACAAAGTCCTATTTAGCGCCAGCCGTCGACTGATTTGTCTCATGAACACGCAGCATTTGCCATCTCGTTATTGATCATCACCTCTGAGGAGCGTCAGACACGAGCTGTAAACACTGTGGAGCTCAATTTATGGAGCCCCCCACCAACACACACACGTACTTTATTTCGCTGTGTATTGCTGCCAGCTGACGTGCGTGTGTGGGAACAGCAGCAAACACATTCAAATTTAATGCATAAGCTGGAGATTGTCTGTATCTTAGAATGTTCGTAACTCGAGGACCCGACGTTCTTTGTAATTGGTACGATTGGTTTGCAAAGGGGTTGGACCACAGTCCTGCTCTCCGGTGGGTCTGGGGTTCGAGTCCCGCTTGGGGTGCCTTGCGGCGGACTGGCGTCCCGTCCTGGGTGTGTCCCCTTTGGCCTTACGCCCTGTGTTACCGGGTAGGCTCTGGTTCCCCGTGACCCCGTATGGGACAAGCGGTTCTGAAAATGTGTGTGTGTGTGTGGTTTGCGAAGCATTTTGTCATCTTGCTTACCATACAGAAGATTACCGCAGTAAAACAGTCAGCTGATGTGTATCCGTTTGAAGGGTTCTCTCTCCTGTTGACGTCTTGCAGTACCGCGTTACCATGGCGACGCTCCAGACTCAGACGCTCAACCTGTCTGTGTGGCACAATGACCCTTTCCGGCGGAACAGCTTCCTTGGCGAAGTGGATGTCGATCTGTCCGCCTGGGACTTCCGAAACACCCACATGAACGACTTTCCTCTGAAACCAAGGGTAAGGACCCCAAAGGCCTTTTTCGGTTTCACCCATTAGATCCAGTGGTTTCTCACTAATGGATAGTGAACTAATTAATGAATGAAGGAATAGATGGATAAACCAGTATTAACATGAAATTCGAATAATGCATTCATAAATCCACAATGCGGGACAGCTGTAGCGTAGTGCGTCGAGCTGTTGTCCCTGGACCCAAAGGTCGCAGTTTCGAATCCTACTTCTGGCTGTAGTACCCCTGAACAAGGTACTTACCCCAAATTACTCCAGTAAAATAACCCAGCTGTATAAATGGGTGAATAATTGTAAGTCGCTTTGGAGAAAAGCAGCAGATAAGTGTAAAAGTATGTAACAATCAGAGCCTCTGACTGTTGTGCTGTGGCGTCTTGCTCTTTATTTATATTGTAAGGGTAACTCCCCCCAGATGGTTACAGAATCACCATAACAACAAACAAACACACAACAAATGCAGATCTTTCCAACAGCGTAGAACAGAATTAGAGCAAATAGAATTAAACTCCGTATAAACACTGTTGAATGTCAGCAGCAATGCATCATGGGCAATGTGGTGGCGGTGGGGAGCTGCGGCTCTCTCCTGACGGCCGTGTGTCCGACGGCCCGGTGTAAACGGCGAGCGTGACTGCTGTGCTTCTCCTCCTCAGATCACATCCAGCCTACAGCCGTCGGACTACAGGGGGGAGATGAGACTGGCCGTGCGCTTCCTGCCGCAGCTCTCTCACAGTAAGGGTGTCGTCAGCGAGTCAGTGACATGTCAGCGTGTGGGGGTGGGGGCACGGTGGCACAGCGAGTAGCGCTGCCGTTTCACGGTGCCTGGGTGGTCCGAGAGGACATGGGTTCGATCCCTGCTCAGTCTGTGTGGAGTTTAAATCTTCTCCCCCTGTCTGTGTGGGTTTCCTCTGGGTGCTCTGGTTTCCTCCCACAGTCCAAAGACATGCTGTTCAAGTTCACCCATAGTGTGTGAGTGACAGAGAGAGAGAGTGTGTGTGTGTTCCACTCATGTATGGATGAGTGATGCAGTGTAAGTAGTGTATCTAGCAGTGTAAATCACTGCGGTGATTAAGGTGTGTGGGCTGATAACACTACATAGAGTCCATTGGAAGTTGCTTTGGAGAAAAGGATCTGCTAAATGAATAAGTCACTGAGTGTTCTTGCATTTACACTGGGTGTGAGGGTTTCGCAGAACCTCTCCTGTGAACGCGCGGAGAGACGTGTGCGTGATGCAGCTTTTCCTTATCGTGTCTAATTCGGTGTTACAAACAAACCGAGATACAAACAGACTTGGGGTTCTGAATGGGTTCGTAAGCCGAGGATCCCACGTTCATCACCCCTCTGTTGCTGAGAAAATGAAGTAAACGTAAAATCACTCGTAATCAGAACGGAGAAAGGTGAGGAGGATGTGTCCGGGCACTCATGGTTAAACCGTGTCTCCGCTGTTCAGCCATAAGAACAGCCAACACTGGTGAACTACACATCTGGGTGAAGGACTGCAAGAACCTGCCCGTCATCAGGCCCTCCGCAGTGGACTCCTACGTAAAATGGTAAATGTGCACTTCAGCTTCTCCATCATTCATAAGCGTTCAAAATATTGATTTCATTCTGTTTGTTGACCGTTCCGTGAACTGATCTGTGATTTACTCCGAACTCCTGTGGTCCAGTTTCACGGTCTGACAAAGAGGACCCTTCTCTCGAAGCGAGTTAAACTCGCCATGGGTTCGGTAGCAGTGTCGCTGAGACACCTTCAGCTGAGCTGTTTCTAGGGTACGGTCACCCGTGTGAAGGCAAACCTTGCGTAGAAGGAAGCGAACCGCCCCTCTAATGTGGACGGGACCGTAGTTTTGTGCTGCCAGACACGAGCAGGAAGAGTCGCCAGAAGACCAGGGTGCTGAAGCGGACGAGCAGCCCCATATTCAACCACACCATGGTGTACGACGGCTTCCGCCCTGACGACCTGCCGGAGGCCTGCATGGAGCTCACCGTGTGGGACCGCGACCGGCTCACCAGCCACTTCCTGGGAGGCCTGAGGCTGGGCCTGGGCACCGGTAAGAATTTACCGCACGCATGGCAGAAGTACTTTGCTAACTCTACTGATCCTATGGCGCTCAGCCGTACCTCTTCGAGGCAGCAGGTGGCGCGGTGGTTGGAGCTCCACCATGCAACGCAAGGACCTGCACTCAAATCTCATTCCTGCTGTAGTCCTTACTCCAATTTACTCCAGTAAAAATGATCCTGCTGCAGAAATGGGTAAATCGTTGTAAGTAGCTAAACATTATAAGTTGGAGAAATAAATAAATAAATAAATAAATAAATAAATAAATAAATAAATAAATTCTTCTTCCTCGTGTACGCATTCACCCACTTCTGTTAACTGCTCGTCCCGGTCAGGATGGAGGCGGTCCGGAGCCTAGCCCGGACTCGCTGGGTGTCGGGGGGAGGGGGTAGGATCCCTCTCACCCTCCCTCCTTCCCTCAGGCTCATTTTACTGCTGCTCTTGGTGAGCTGATGTCACCTAGAAATGATCTTAATGATTATTGTGTTCCATCGCACAGGTAAAAGTTATGGGGAAGCTGTGGACTGGATGGACTCGAATGCAGAAGAAAGGGCATTATGGGAACAGATGATGGCTTCTCCCAACGAGTGGGTGGAGGGCGCACTGCCCCTGCGAATGCTGACGAAGGCGAAAAATGTGTGGAAATGAACAAAACGTGTGTGTGTGTGTGTGTGTGTGTGTGTGTGTGTGTGTGTTGTTCATCCATCCATCCATACATCCATTTATTTTCAGTAACCGCTTGTCCTGGTGAGGGTCGCTGTGCTCCGGAACTTATCCCGGAGTGTTTATATTACTTTTAAGTAAGATGATGTGCATTCATGTAAAACGTAACACAGTAAAATACAATATATTCTCATATAGCGCACTTTGCCGGAAACAGCCTCAGAGCACACAAAATTTCAGACATTAAAGCAATAATACATTAAGATTATGCTTAGAAATAAAATTTATTGCAGCTCATTTCTGCTTCACTGAAAAATTAGCTATTTTGTTCTGTCAGTTATATTTATGGTATTTATGTGCCATCTATTGTAGTTTATTGCTTCCCCAAACAATCAAGCGCTGTCATCACGGACTGACAGGGCAATATTAACTGCACAGCATATTTTTCTTTTTATATCTTTGTTATTAAAAAGAGTTACTGAAATGATGCGTTCTATTAATTTCTTTTTTTATGCGGTTTTAAGTTCTCTTCGAGGAACCGGTGGCTCTTAGTATAATACTGAGGAATGGGAGGGGGTCCAGAGCTCTGTGAGAACCTATACATCAACCTTAGATTATGTGACAGCAAAGAGTTACCTTACTAAAGAAGTAAAAACTGAAGTTTTCAAATGCTGCGGTGTTTTTTTTTATTATAATAATTGTTGTACAAGAAGTTCTTTCCCCCATCTGAAAAATAAAGTGTCCAACTGAAGAACACTGAAAGGACCACTGCAATAGACCAGGATGGTATAATGCAGTAGTGCAGTCAGATGCAATGGTGTGGCCCACTGTCAGTGTAATTTTGCGGTCCAATACACTGCTGTTGTCCGTTACCTGCACTGACGTGGTTCAGCGTTGTGTTCCAGTGTCATTCGATTTTCCAGTTCATTGTTGTGGTCTAAGGGTGGTGCAGTGGGTTGGACCAGGTCCTCCTCTCCAGTGGGTCTGGGGTTCGAGTCCCGCTTGGGGTGCCTTGCGGCAGACTGGCGTCCCGCCCTGGGTGTGTCCCCTCCCCCTCCGGCCTTACGCCCTGTGTTGCCAGGTAGGCTCCGGTTCCCCGTGACCCCGTATGGGACAAGCGGTTCCGGAAATGTGTGCGTGTGCGTGTGTGTTGTGGTCCACTAGCATGGTCACACACAGAGTTATGGTTCACTCTAAAGATACCATCAAATGGTGTAGAATGGCCCAACATGACAGTATTCCAATGTAATGTTACTGTGGTTTTATAGCCTGATACAGTGTACTGTACCGCAGCGGTAACGTCCACTGCCGATACATCGCTCCTGCGCAGACCAACACAGTGTTACAGTGTTTCCTCGTTGGGGCCAGCTGTAAGGTATGGTCCAATAGTAGACTTTGCAAGGTACAGTCCAACGATGTATTATCCGATGAAATGGTACCACCGGTGCAACATTAATAGCCCATTTTAATGGTTTGGTCCCATGCAGTCGCGTCAGATATTGTGCTCTCATGCCTGTGTGCAACCAAGTACAATGTTACTGTGAGCTGCAGTGATGTGATGTGGTTAAATACAGTAAAATTTGTGCTGTTTGGTATTGCATAAAGGAGCGCAGTGGCATGGCTCAGTGCAGTTCGTCACGATTCCCTATGGTATGGTCCCTGCAACTTCATTAGATGTAGCTGAATGTGGTGGCATAAAAATACACACACACACACACACACACACACACACACACACACTTTTGCAGAACCGCTTGTCCCTTACAGGGTCACGGGGAACCGGAGCCTACCCGGCAACACAGGGTGCAAGGCCGGAGGGGGAGGGGACACACCCAGAATGGGACGCCAGTCCGCCTTAAGGCACCCCAAGCGGGACTTGAACCCCAGACCCACCGGAGAGCAGGACTGCAGTCCAACCCACTGCGCCACCGCACCCCCTACATAAAAAATACACTAAATATTAATATTAGACATTACAAAAGTTTTGTGGAATTTTACTTGGCTGTTTCTGACAAAATCAATCAATCAATCAATCAATAAATCGAGCAGGTAGGTAGTTTCAGACAGTTAACCCTCAAACCCAAGGCACCTCTTCCATTAATGCAAATGAAGTTTAATGCTTTGGAGCTCTAGGTCCACCAGTACATACATTCCCATGGTGAACTGGGGTCAATGATGTGACAGAAGGTGTATTAACACTGCAGACCTGCCACATGGTGGCGCACTCCCACTGGCCTCCAAGAGGGACTGCAGGGCATGGTGCCCTCATGCCTTTCACTACGATGGGGCGGTTAAAAGGGGCAGCTGGTAGCATAGTGGTTAGAGCTGCTACCTTTTTACTCGCAGGGTCGATTACCACCTCGAGCTGTAGTAGCCATGAGTAAGGTACTTACCCTATATTACTCCAGTAAATTATCCAGCTGTATAAATAGGTAAATATTTGTAAGTAGCTTAACATTGTAAATCACTTTGGAGAAAGGGGTCTATAAATGAAAGAATCTGGAATCGCTGGGACGCCCCCTGCTGGACAAAGGCGACCATACAGGACTGGTGCGGTGAGGTGAGAAAGGCTGGAGCGAGAGCCCCCAGACTACCAGGGAAAAGCGAGAGAAACGAAGGATGTTACACTGATGACAAATGCAAACCAAGTGAAAGCAGCTGGCGGATTTACTGCGTCTCTGAGAATGAAACTTTTTTGTCGCACTTAATGTGAAATATCTTTACGCAAAAGGCCAAAGCAATAGAAGCAGCATAATAAAGGAAAACACATTCTTCATAAGGGACATTATCTTTTTTCTCTTTGTGCCTGCCTGCTTGTGACACTGCTGAAATAGGACTGCTCATCCGTATTATTATTATTGTTATAGTTCTGCTATTCTAGGGTCTCGAACCCATCTCTTTGAGAGCCACTTCTCTCCTGATTTCATGACAGCTCCAGAAACAAGTCCAACACTATCTGCTATGATTATCTCTGTTTTTGATGTTTGAATGTCAGTCCCATAGGAGCGGCTGGAGGGATGCGAACCAGCAACATGCTGGTGTCACACACACAAGCTGCGCGTCATTAATCCAGTGCCAGTGCCTGTGTCTAAAGCTCTTTGTCTGTTGTCGATGCACTTTCTTTATTCTGAACTACGCATCATTTTGGAGCAAAGGGTCCAAATTAATAAACAAACGTCAGCGTGAAGAAGGGCTCGGCTCGGATCGCCGACTCGTCCACGCAAACACATTGTCGTTTTCAGCCAGCAGGTGGCGCCCTCCTAATTCATCCCTGCTCATCTCTTCCTGTTTGC
Source organism: Scleropages formosus (assembly GCF_900964775.1). Classification (NCBI taxonomy): domain Eukaryota; kingdom Metazoa; phylum Chordata; class Actinopteri; order Osteoglossiformes; family Osteoglossidae; genus Scleropages; species Scleropages formosus. The sequence goes on along the minus strand of NC_041815.1, from coordinate 29,403,299 downwards.
TATGAAAAAGACACCAAGACCGCAAAACTTGAGTTGAAATTTTACTAAAAAAGGGTTGAAGTAGAAAAATCCAGTTGAAGCCCAGATGAGAAGCCGGTCGGGTTAGTTCACAGACGCTCGCACCCGCGCTGCAAAGGCCTTTGCCCGGCAACGGGCGCTTCCATCATCACCTATATGGTGGGGGGCACAAAATAAGCCGTTGTAGGTGGTCTTACAAGAACATGAGCGGGTCTCAAACACGTTGTAGGACAAAGGAAACTGGTCTCGGAATCCCGGGGAGGTGTGCGCTGGAATGTCCGACGGCCCCGAGACGGTCTTTCGACGATCGAGAAGCGGGGCCCCCTGAAAGGCCCACGCGCTTGATGCGGTGTGTGCCCCCCCCACCCCCCTGCTGAAAGGAGATGCCACCATGATCGCTTGTCCAAGTGCACATCAGGAGCGAACTGAAAGGAAAAGGCATTCTGGAGATACACAGTGTTGAAAGACAGGGACCGGACCGCAGCGCTCCGGTCGACCATGGCTATGAACACTACAACAGTGTCGTGTGTTTCGCTTTTTATTAAAAATCATTTCAATCTGAAACTCTAATACAGTCGCTTTAATGAAAAAATAAAACTTTCTGGAATTTGCTCAGTGTTTTTCTTCCGACCCCCAACAGCTGACGCAACGGTACACTCATTCGCTACAGACGCAGCGGCGAGTGGAAGTGCGGTCAGCGGAGCGCCAGCGTGAGGAAGTCAGTGCGCACTAACTGTACAAACACTCTACTTTAATTCCCCATGTTGGGCGGCGACAAAAAGAATACACAAACACGACTAGTGGCGGAGCGGATGCAGGCCGCTCGGTGGTCAGGGGTTTGACCCGTGGCTTGTGTCGACTGTACAGCGGCGTCATACGCGGTTCTGGTCAACATTCAGACACGTGGACAGACGTGTGGAACACTGACATGAAGGTGATGAACGGAGCTGATGCCATGGATTCATATTACAGCTCTTGCATTAATCTCTGTATATATACACAAAAATGTATACATACATATCTGTGTGTCTGCGTGTGTATGTATAGATATACAGTACATATACATATACATATAGCTACTCCAGCTCCTCAACTCAGACATAGTGGCACAGCAAGTAGCGCTGCTGTCTCACTGCACCTGGGTGGTGTGAGAGAACGTGGGTTTGATCCCTGCTCAGTCTATGTGGAGTTTGCATGTTTTCCCCATGTCTGCGTGGGTTTCCTCCAGGTGCTCTGGTTTCCTCCCACAGTCCAAAGACATGCTGTTCAGGTTCCCCCATAGTGTGTGAGTAACAGAGAGAGAGAGAGTGTGTGTGTGTGTGTGTGTTCCACTGATGTATGGATGAGTGACCCAGTGTAAGTAGTGTATCTAGCAGTGTAAGTCACCATGGTGAATAAGAATGTGGGCTGATAACACTACATAGAGTTAATTGGAAGTTGCTTTGGACAAAAGTGTCTGACAAATATGTCTGTTCTTCAGTTGCTTTTACCACCAATTCACAGTCAATAAAAGGTGAATAATTCACACAATTGCTCATTTATTTCTGGACTGGGTTCTGTCAGTGTCAGATATAGCTGTGATAGGTGAAAAATTGTAAGAATTTTTCTTGATATTGTTAACTTCAAGCTCTATCTCAATTAAAACTTTAAAAATGAGTAGAAAAAAGTGTTGTGTACATAAGTTCCTGTTTGGTGCTGTTGACCGTCCCCAATAAACGTGCAGCGAATCACTGACACCAGGGAACGCCCGACACGAGCCGTAAACACTGTTCTGGTTGGGGGGGGTCAACATGTCACGTGACATCCCAAATTTGAGAAAACAGAGCAGAAAATACTCTTTTAAAGAAATAATTAAGATGGAGAAACATTTGGATGTTCAACCATTTGTCTTGCGAGGAGCCGGGGGCACATCTAATATACATATACGTATATGTATAATTTCATATATCTAAATTTAGACACACACACAGACACACACACACGCACACACATCTGTGTATCATGTACTTCTTAATTACAAGTGTAGTCAATGTCATATTATATATTCATTATTGCAATGAATTACTTTCTATCTGGTTATAAAAGAGAAACGTTTTCTTTTCGCTACAATTATTTACATCGGTTTAAAAAAGCAAGCATTTTCTTCATTTACTGCCCCCTCTTTTTAAAAGACAATGTACTGTAAATAATTTCATTAGTACGTTTTTCCACAGAATTTACACGTGTCGCGTCGTCTCCCCGTCACAGTACAGCGACCGTGTGTTCGCTGTCGACGGCGTTATTGTTATAATAATCCTATTCATACTACGCACTGAACCCAGCGCAGGCCTCGCCATCGCTACGTCCGCCACTTGTGGGATTGCTGCGAGTCGCAGGATTATATGGTCTCTGACCGCTGCGTTATTTCGGCAAGGCTACAGCCGAGCGTGTGTGTGACAAGCAAGTTCGTCTCAGCAGTTAATGGCAAACGCGAAAGAGCGCAGTTTATGTTTCAAGTACAGTTTTGTGGTCTCGCAGGCGCGTCCTCGTCCTCCCGCCAGCAGACGGCGCCGTCCAGGTAACGACGGGAGGCTCTCTGGCGGAGGCCCCCTCACCCCCCACCCCCCTGGCGACAGCTCATGCAATGACTTTGGCCGCCAAAGTGTGGCGGGCGGCGCCTCTCGGCCGTGGCTCCGCGAACGGGTCACTTCCGTCACGCGCGTGTCTCTGCTCGTCTTTGTCGAGTTCTCGTGTTCATTTTTGTCCAAGTGTGCAGCGTCGGCGGGCGACGGAGACAGCGCGCCCCGTCCCGTCCCGTCCCGTCGCTCGCTCCTCCTCCCCCTTCCTTCCCGCGGTTCGCCGACAGGTTTTGCTCGATGTTCCTCCCTGTCGTGGGACCGCGTCTCGTGTTCTAAGGCACCGGGGTGTTTTTGGTTCCTACGGCAGGTCGGCGGAGACCACGGCCAACCCCGAGCTCTGGCGGAGCGGAGGGCCGGCGTGCACGGCCTTGGGGCAGTCGGGGGTCAGGACGCGGCCGTTCTCACCCACGCTGCCGGTGATCGACAGCCGCGCCTTGTTCCGCATGGCTTCCGTGAAGGTCAGCTGGACGTGGGCCGAAGCAGAGAGAAAGCGCGTCAGTCCCCCGAATTCCCCCACCCTTCCCCCCGACCCTTAAAACAGATAAACAAACAAACAAATCGATAAATCCATAAACAAACGTGCACATGCGCACACAGACACACGCGTGCGCGGTAACGCACACAGAAGCACAGGCGCGCGCGCACACAGTCACGCACAAACACATTCCATCCAGAAACGAGTCCAAAAACATAAAGCAGCCAACAGCAAACACCAGAACAGATATGAAATATATATTTTAGACATCTGCATTTCTAGCACTGCTCATCACAGGTCTAGTGTTTTTGTGTCGGGCCCATTTGAACGCCACCGTATCGGCCTTAGCGACTCGAACCCGTGGCTTGTGCTCTGTATTGTCGCAACACTTTAGATGAACATACTGCTAAATGATTCCCAAACGGGAACGCTGTACAAGTGACAAGTAACCATGATGTCGTCACGTGTTAATAAAGCATTACAGGTGCATTGGGGTTATGCGGCAAGAGGATTCTGGGTAGGAGACGCAGCCTCCGTACGAATAAATATCAGCATCTGGTTTGTACGAAATTTACTCTTCTGTATGTCACGACTCGAGCCGTGCGTCACCTTGGGAATAACTATGTGTTTAATGATTATAATCGTGACAGTAATATGATTATACTCATTAAAAAGCATAAAATGTTTGCTCTTCCTACATACCAATAATAGGGGCAGGTGAGCGATGTCTATAAATCCTTATTTGTTATTAATTAAACAGCACACTGATTGTACAGTAATTGGACTCTTATTGTATCGTAACGAGGAGCCAGTGCAGCGCTGACCAGTTAGCAGCACCTTGATATAAAGTGTTTCCGTGCAACAGTGAGCGGCAGAGGTGTCAAAACGCGGGGCCTCGGTTTGCTTCATGAGAGATTTTGCAAAATTTGACCGTCCGCCCCGGGACGTTTTCAGGGGCCGAATGGCGCTCGAGCGCGTGAGAGCTGGGGGAGGGAGGAGGCGGGTTCGCAATGCAGGTGCCTACGTGCGGCGCGCCACAGCACACACAGCATCCGCAGCCAGACAACGGAACCGCATGTGCTACCGCAGGTCCGCCCCCCGGCAGAGAGGGGGCGAGGCGGCTAACGGGGGACAAAGGAAGAGGGGGAAACAGAAGACATCGAGAAAGAAAACGGGGGGGAGGCGAAAAGAAGCGGTGGCAGTCGACTGGTCACATGGCCACAAAACGATGCACCACCCCACTTACTATAGGAAACCCTAAGTCCTACCCCTATATTTTTACACTCTCGGTGCCGTAAACGTTGTAACCTTCCCTATATGTGGCTAAATTCTGGGTGCTCTGGGAAGGACTGGGAGCTGGGCTAAAATTCTGTTCGGTCGATTCCACCTTCATTTTCTTGGCTTCAGCTCTGGACTTGTAACAGAACTCAATGAGAGCCACGAGCATGGCGAGGCCCAGCCCCCCCACCAGGATGTAGAACACCCCGGCCACGTTGCTCAGGCTCAGCGCCTGAGAGCTCTTGTCCTGGCGAGAGACAGGGGAGAGAGGCCGTCAGGGGACGCCGCCCGTGGAGCGGAGGGACACGCACACGCACGCACACGCACACGCACGCACACGCACGCACACGCACGCACACGCACGCACAGAAACACAAGAGCACGCTGAACATGACACATCCTGGCATTGCGATGCTAACGCTAACTGCTGCCTAACTCGCTAAGTGCGTCTCCGCCTCTGTGGAGTCCGGAGTTGCTACGGCAACGCCGAGAGGCCGTCATAAACACCGCGGTTAGCGGCGCGAACGGTCTGCCCGTCCGCTGCGGCCTGTTTGCTTCGGCGGGGGCCGTGTTTCGGCAAGGACGGGGGGGGCCCCCCTCCCTCACCCCGCCGTGTTTCCCACCTCGTCAGAGCATCATCGCTCGCTGATGTCTGCCTAAGGGTGGGGGGTCAAACGTGTCATTAACTCGTTCAGTTACTCATGCATTCGCTTGTCGTCATCTACTGGCCGAGGAGCGTGAGACATGTGTGTGTGCGCTGCCCTAGGACCGCGGTACGACCGCGGTACGTGTCAGCGACTGAATGACACGGCGGTGCCCGCCGCGCATGCTAATCAGCTCTCAATCCATGTGCATGGATGCATGTTTCTGTACACATTGCGGTGACAATAGGCCTCGCCGTGTGAGCGTCAGCTGCGTGTGGCCCTGAGCGTGTGCCGTGCAGGTGACTGCACGCTTCCTGTCATGTGACCTGCGCCTGGTGCCTCACTTCCTGTGCGATTCTGTGCATTCCCTGTACAGCAGTGGGTCCCAAACTGTGGCGACTGACCTTACTTCCAGAGTCCTTGGGTCCACATTCTCCTTTATCGTACCACCATTTGTTTTTCAGCTTGTCTAAGACGCCTGATTCACTGAGTTTCAAAACGGCAAGGTTTACGGGAGTTCTTCGCGTGGAAAATAACATAAATAACATCATACGACATGTTATCTTATGTTATTGCGTCAACAGGACACAGAATTGCAGTGCAAAGTGAGGGAGCGGGAGCCCCGCGGCGCACGTGCGCGTGATCTCCTCGGCCGCGCGCCCGGAGACATGCGCGAGTGGGCGGGGCCTGCTCCGTCACTTTGAGTAACTGGCGCATGCTGCGGCGGTGGGTGGGGCCAACAAATGGGGCCAATTACTGTGGACCCAGAACTATTGGCCTGAACAGGTGGCGCTGCGGCCCCGCAAACGCGTTTTTACAAGGACATGCTGACAAACAAACGCTTTTCCACTAGTAATAATAATAATAATAATAATAATAATAATAAGAGTAGCTCTCTGCTCTTTTTGGCTTTGTCCCGCGCACAACGGCGAATATTTTTGCTTCCACAGTAATTGCGCTCCCTCTTCCGTTTCCATGGCTACGCGGCCGGAGTTTGGGGGTGGGCGTGGCCGCGGCAGATGCGCCGGTTACTCGACATACTGTTTACCCGCATGTGGTGACATAGAGGCTAACCTTGGAGTCACCTCCTCCGCTGCCACACTCGCCCTTGTCGTACCACCATTTGTTTTTCAATTTGTCCAACAGGCCTTGCTCATTCAGTTTTAAAACTGCGAGGTTAACAGCATTTCTTGAAAACGATAAAACATATTTTGTCAGAAGATGAACAGCCATCGGGGACAAAGAAAGGACACAAGTGATGAGCTCGGTTAACTGTAACCCCACGCTGGGTAAACCTCTCTCTAATGAAGGCCCAACCGGCGACGGAGCTCCGGGGCGGCCTGAGGGGGGGGCGCCGTCTGCATCGCTCTGCAGTTACGCTCTGAACGTGGACCCAGTCGACCGAAAAACCCTCAACTCTACAGTGTTAGCAGCACCCATAATAAAGGGAGGGGCAGCGGCACAGTGAGTAGCACTGGTGCCTCACAGCTCTCGAGTTGTGGGATCGAATCCGGCTCAGGCCGTAAAGTTTCCATGTTCTCCTTGTGTCTGCGAGTTTCCTCCGGGTACTCTGGTTTCCTCCCACAGCCCGAAAACATGTGTTTCAGGTGGACTGGTGACTCTAAACTGTGTGTGTGTGTCTGTCTGTCTGTGTTTATTACACTGCTCTTCTGCACACGTGTCAGTGACTGAAGGTACTTTACTGTGTGTATCTAACACTGTAAGTCACCTTGGCTACAGGTAAATGCTACTTAATAACTGGTATTAATTCTCTTAATGGAAAAAAGTGTCTTGAATAAATGCAAGAGTAGCTATAACAATATGAGTAAATAATACAATGAATAAATATATGAGCAGACACACTAACACTGGAATTGTGGGATAACTCAGTTAAAGCGTCGGGTTCCTCTGAGACAGTGGAGCTCAGAATAAACGACCTCACGATCTGTCCCCCTGTCACTTTGCGAAATCGCGAAAAAGACCCCGTCTTTCTGGACCTTTAAGGCCTTTTAAACCACGACCGACACGGGAAGACGGGTCGGCCGTAGGAGGCCCATCCATCACTGGCCATATGTGGCAGACGTGCGGCAGTGACCTTCAGGCGTCAGCGGTGGCAAATAAAGGTAAAAATAGCCCCATAAACAAGGTACGTGGGGCGGGGAGGGGCAGGGAGGTGACCCCGTTACAGGCGGTGCGAACGCTAAATATATTGCAAGGAAAGGCTATGAATCAGACACTCGTTCCTAAACAAGCCTTAGATGTTTATCTCGTGGGGGGCGTGGTGGGTTTGGCCATGGCCGTTGTGTGGTGGGTCTGGGGTTCAAGTCATACCTGGGGTGCCTTGCGATGGAGTGGCGTCCCATCCTGGGTGCCCCCTCCCGCTCAGCCCTACACCCTGTGTTGCTGAGTTAGGCTCTAGGTTGCCATGACCCTGCTTGAGACAAGCAGTTGCACACATTGTGCGGTGTGTGTGTGTGTGTGTGTGTGTGTGTGCCAATGCACCCATCTCCATGTTCTTTGACACAGACAAACCTGGGTTTGTATCCCATCCATGTCTGATACATTTCTGGACAGCAGGTGCTGCAGTGGTCACCGCCACCGCCAAAGGACCCGGGTTCAAATCCCACCTCCTGCTGCAGTGCCCTTGAACAGTAGTTGATTTGCTAGTTTTGAACTCCACCCACCAGGCGCGCCCCACCCCACCGCCCGGACATGACTTGGGTTCTATGGGAATTTGCAAAAAAAGTGCCGTAAAATCACAGCGCCCCTTGTCCCCTGGCGGCACCGAGCGCGCGGGCGGAGGGGCCGGAGAAAGAGGCTTATCCAGAGCGAACCACGACCGTGGTTAACTGGCAATATCAAAAGGAGCAGAGATCAAATAAATGGATCAGCATAAAGATACAGTAGAGTGAGGAAAGTCGTCAAGCTTGAGGAAAGGAGGAGAACACAATGAGCAGTGTGTCAAATCAGCCCCGTTGCGGTACGTGTGTGTAGCGGCACCGTGCGGAGCTGCGGCCCCGCCTGACCCCGTAGCCTCGCAACCGCCCACAGGGGACGTGGTCAGGGACGACGGGTGCGCCGATGACGGGTCCCGGGCACTGTTGCTACAGTCGTGTTCCGAGAGCCTCAGTTCACGAGGACCGGCTTTGGATTTCGTTCCTCCCGAAAGAGGAGCAGCGCGGAGCCCTGTTGTAATCTCAGTGATCGTGTCCCCAGTTGGACTGTCCAAAGCATGTCCACTTGTCCACCGAGTGTCACTTCATTGACACTGTTTTCAGTGATTTCTCTCCTCCTGACTCTTCTCTCCTCTTCTTCTGCCTCCAAGGTTCGGTTAATACCTAAACTCTGAGTACCGTGTGTGAGTGTGTTTTCTTTACGAGTGTGTGTTTAGCGTACAGGACATAATAGCTACGAACAAGGTAAACGAGTGCAGGTGGACAGCTGTACCGTGTTACTGAGTAACTAATAAAGGGTAACAGCCTCGTCATGTTGTGTTACGATAACTAACCTTAACTATCGAAATAACTGTGCTGTCCATGTTCATTGGATTTGGTGATATTTTCATACAAATGTGTGTCAATTCTGGGACTCATGAACGCGTTCAAATTTTTACCATGGAAACAAACTCCGCGAATAATGGTAATGTAATGTCTGGAATACAGCCCTGGCGAAGCTGGCAAACGGTGGCCTCATTCACGGTGGAGAGTGCATCTGTGGTGGGACCTGCCATGACGTCTGTGTGTGTGTGTGTGTGTGTGTGTGTGTGTGTGTGTGTGTGTGTGTGTATACACTGATGGTCAACACCATTTCAAGTTTGGTTATTGCAACACTTTTACCATTTGTACCACAATACATGCAGAGCTCAAACATATGAAGGAGCGGCCGGCAGAGCCATCGGGGGGTTCCCTTCAGTCTGAAGGACCTGGGTTTGAACCCCTCCTGCTGTAGAACCCTTGATCAAGGTACTTACTCTGAATCGGTACGGTAAAAGTTACTTAGCTAGATGAATTACTCATTGTACGTAGCTTTTCTGGAAGAGCATCAGCTAAATTAATACGTTCATTCACTGACCTAATGCTCCTCCAGAGTAACGTACCATTATTTACTCATTTACAGTACAGTCATTTACAGCTCAGTAATTTTACTGCAGCAATTTAGGATAGACACATTACTCAAGGGCAATACAGCTGGAGGTGGGATTGAAACCTGCAACCTTTGGGTTCAAAAGCAGCCTCTCTGGCCACTTCGCTGAACTACTGATGAAATCCCTGAGCTCTGCCCAGAATGAGTACAGTGAAATTACCCAGCTGTATAAACCGGTAAATCGCTGTAAAGCTGATTATGCCACACTGTCCTTCTCCCTGGGCAACGGCGTCACGTAAATAACGGTTAATGAAATAACGGTAAATATGGGCGGCGTGCTTTACGAAAGGAAGAAAGCGAAGACGCCCCAGGGACGAGTTGGAGGTTCGAGTGGAGGCGGGGCGTCTGCCGGGGTCGGGTGGTGCCGCACATCCGCACGGCTCAGAATGGGCAAAGAAAAACGAGCAAAAGAAAAAGAAGACAGAACAGAAGCTTTGGCAAAAATCGTCAAGGAAATGATCCAAAAATGAACATTGCGAACGGGGAGGTGTTACCTGCGGTGATGCCCTGCGAAGGAAAGAGAGAGAGAGAGAAAGAGAGAGAGAAAGAGAAAAGGCAATACCATGGTAATACACCCCTGTGCGGGGTACTCAGAGGGGCTGGGAGGGACGAGCAGCGAGAGGAGAGAGGCACATCAGGGAAGGTGGAATACCATAACAACACGTGACATATTGTTACACTATTCCACCCACCTTAACTGTGAGCCCTTGGGCGTGGCCACGCCGTAGCCCTTGGAGTCCAGGTTGCCCCCGACCTTCATGGTGTCGCAGGGCTTGCGCTGCTCCGTGTACTCGTTCATGGTGGACTCGAGCAGGAAGGCGTACTTCCCCTTGGACTTGCGCACGCGCGCCACGCCCTCCGCAGTCGTCTTGGTGAACACGGTGGGCTCCGCCGACTTCATGTACGTCCACATCTTCTCGTACACGGCTATTTTGGACCTCTGCGGGGGGGAGGGAGGGGGGTTTCGTGAGGCCTGTTGCCTGGCGCCGCATCGCCTCGCAGCACCTGGGCTTCCTCTGCCACAGTAGCGTTGAACGTTCTCGTTCGTTTGTTTTATCATTTTTATCATGTAGAATCTAACTAGTGAAAAAAGTGAGGGATACCCATATTATTCACCTTTCATTGACAGTGACTTAGTGGTAAAAATGATTCCGGAGTTACGAACAAAAGGTGGGTCTGGAGTCATGAACATTGCTCAAGTCCTGATTATGTTTGCACCATAAGCAACCTGCGAAAATAGTAACAACTGAGGTTTACAATGACATGCAGATGTGTTCATTTATCAGACACTTTTCTCCAAAGCGACAAACATCTCATATGAAATACAGTGTGTTCATCACATGAGCAGGAAGAGACACTTAGATGCAGACGTGTGATTCTTAAGTGCAGTTAGTTTGTTTCTTTCCACGATATGAACCAACGTTCATCACACGAGTAGATGCATAAAACTTTATCTCAATATCAATGAGTCCTGATCACATTCCTAGTAATAATTGGTTTTTTTTTTGAGATACATAGAAACATTTACGTTACATTACAGGAGTAGCTGTGTAAAGGATTGATCGGGATGATATTAAATTTATGGTGCATGAACATTTACACCTTACATGAACTCAAGAGATGATGGGTGAAGTGAGTCTGGAAGAGATGAATCTTAAGACCCTTTTTAAACGTGGACAGGGATTCAGCAGTTCTGAGTGAGAGCGCGAGGTTGTTACATCACAACAGAGCCAGAACCGAGAACCTCTGTGCTTTAGAGAGGTTAGGACAGCTCATAGAGTATTGATTTCAACTGCCTTCGGCCCCAAAGGACACAGGTTCGACTCCCACCTCCAGCTGCAGTCCCCCTTGAATGAGGTACAAGAGCTTGTATGTCATTTTGGAAAAAAGTGTCAGAATGAACCTAAACGTAGCAGTTGGCGTTCCCGTCCTTCTCTGCCCCCTGTGGGCCCTGGGGCGGCACTGCAGACGGACGCTGAGCTTCAACGCGGGTTCAAGCGCGACAGACAGTGATGATAATGTCCGTCACATCCCATGCAGACACCTCCCTAGAGCCCTGTCGGCCCCGTTATAAAGGGAACGTCTTTTTTTTCAAACTGCCCCAGGGAGACATGCAAACACTCCGCTTCTTTATGTCATTAAAGGGCTTGCAAATTTTTATGAATATGCTTGACTAAAGGGCTCTGAGTTGTGACCACGCTGACCTTGGCAGCCACCTGAAAGTGCCTCGTCGTCAGGCAGGAAACGTGGCTGGCGCCGGAGCATCATGGTCCACAGAGACGAGACGAGGGCCGAACACATGCGGGACTCGGAGGAGCCAAAGTAATTAATTAAAGTAAAAGCCCTCTCAGCACTTTCTGAAAATAAATTGCTTTTTCACCCTCCACAGATTCCAGTCAGCTTGTTATGTTGATAACGGGCGCAGGCTTTCACACGGCCTGCGGACCCCGTCCCCTCAACCCATCTCGCGTTCGAGGCGCGAACTCGACTTAACCCTTCGGTGGAAGGGACTCCGGGCCCTTGACTTACAAACACAATCAGGACTGGATGTTTGTTCGCAACTTGATCTGTTCCTGACTCAAAAGTCACCTTTACCGGATCGCAAATCAGTAAACGCTGAATAATACACATGTCTCTCTTGATTAGCCGGTTAGGTTCTGTGAAAATCTCAGACAAGCTGTAATAAATTTTAAAAAAAACCTCTCTCATTGTCAAAAACCAGACAGTGTTCGTATCTTTGAAAATTCATAACTTGAATATGCTTAACATGAGTGAACTCAAATACACACACACACACCCAACTACCTCTCTCTCACAAATAAGTGCTTATGATTCACATATCAGTTGATATATCAGTTTAACGTTTGTGTCTTCCGCTCTCTGCAGATTTGGCAAAGCACCATTATCGAACTTTAAAGCTGCCATTCTCCACTCAAAGAACATGGGTTCGACTTTCACTCCTGCTGTCGTTCTCTGGAGCAAGGGACTTACCCCGAACTGAAACAGTTGTTCAGTGTTGTGGAGGTTTATTCCACTCAAGGGTTTTTTCCCCTGAAAACTGTTACCTGTCTGCCACTGTAATTCGAACTGCTTTCATACTGGATGATGACAACATGCAGTCATAGTGTGTTTAGAAATTATTTGTATTCATGTATTTATTGCATTATTTCTGCATCAGTTGCATTTTCCTTCCATCATTTCTGAGAGGGCACAGGGTGAGGACCAGTCTGGTGCTGGAACACAGTACTTTACCCTGAAGAACTCTTTGGTGGAGCCCGAGTCCAGCGTCCCGTAGGCGATCTCCGTCTGCTTGGCCAGGTCCTCCGCGCTCTCGATGGGCGACACCATCCTCTCCACGGTGAGGAAGGCCGCCAGGTTGGCCGTGTAGGAGGAGATGATGATGAGCGTGAAGAACCACCAGACCCCTCCAACGATGCGTCCGGAGAGAGACCTGGGGGCGGGGCGGGGCGGGGGGAGTGACTGCAGTTATTGCTGTACAGCACAACTGGAGAAACTGAAATCACCATGACAACACCAGTAATGCTTGAGGTACCAGGCAAGAGCATCTTCATCAGCAGCGTCTCGAAGAACTGTGACCTTCTGCAATGTCAGTAAAATGTTTCAATAAAACTTCTCACAAATTTTTATAAAATAACTTTTGTGGATTTAGAGTTGTACGCTTGCAAATTACTTGAAATATAGCTTCCTTCTGTCCCAGTGGCCTATCCCTGAGGAGGAAAATGACCAATGATTTTGGGGGTGTCACTGTAAAGAGCATGAGCATCCATTCTAATCAGAGTTTCCAAAAAATTTTTCATGTCTCCAAGTTGTTTATGTAAAAATCACTTCAAATTTTGAAATACAGCATTTTCTTTCACCAGTTGCACTTCTACTTTGCAGATTTCTGTTAGAAAATTCCGGGAAAATGCGTTACAAAATGATGCTGTGATGCTCTGGACATGGTGCTCATACGTGTATGAACTGTACAGCACATAAATATGTAATCCTGCCCATATTTTTGACAAACAGTTGTGTGTCACAGCTCTCGGTCGGCCGCAGGCCCTCGACGGACGAGGGTGAGCCTCAAGGTGGTGATGACTGAGACTCGCTCATGTGACGCAACGGGATGTGAACCTACTGGAGAATCAGAACTGTTTTGTCACGCAGGCTGTGTGATCCATTAATGCGGGGGGGGGGAGGGGCTATGTGACTCCTTTTCATGGTGACCTGTTGTCATAGGGTGGCTTATTAGTTTCTGCAGCTGCTGAGGCTTCTCATACATTTATATTTGTTTTAAATATAGCTTTACGTATAGATTTATTCATTTATATATGACATACATTCATTTATTGGACTTACAGTTATAAGCTACTTGCAATGATTTACTGACTTAGACTGCTGGGTAGTATTTCTGACTGGAGTAATTGTAAGAGGACTACCATGTTCAAGGGTACTACAGCAGGAGGTGGGATTCAGACCTGTCACCTTCAGATCCAAAGGCAGGTGATCAATCCACTATGCCTATATCACTTTGTTACTATGGCAACTCAGGGTAAGTACCACATGGTTTTGGGTATTATTTACTAATTTGGAGAGAATTCACACCAAATAACAAAGGAAACCAAAGCAGGAGGTGGGATTTGAACCTGTATTCATAAAGGCAGCAGCTCTAATCACTACGCCACCTGCTGCATACCTGATGACTCGACTCCTTTTTCCATGCATAGTCATCACCCTCAATGTCAACGGAATCACTGGTACCAACATGACTAAAGGCGCCCCTGCGGGACAAGGACCTGGTCAAATTGTATTAATTTATACTTACTGTACCACTTTAATATTGTTCCTGACCTGGTCATTACTCAGAGGCCCATTGCCCACCCCCAACTGGCTTTCTTCTTAAAGAAACGGTCAGTTACAGTTTACCGCAGTTATTTACTGCACAACTTTGTGCAAGGTTATTCACACTTATTTACCCATTCATAAAGCTGGGTAATCTTTACTTTATCAACCTAGGGTAAGTACCTTGATCGAGGGTATGACGGCAGGAGGTGGGATTCGAGCCTCACACCAAAAAGCAAAGGAGCAAATGAAAAGCTGTCAAAAAATAAATAAATAAGTGAAGGATGTAACTAATCCATCAGGAAATCATAACATTGTCTCAATGAGGACGTGTCTCTGCCACAATAATTCCTCCTGCTCTTCAATCTAGCTGTCATTACGGGGCGGGACTCTGCCTGCTGTGTCCCCCCTCCCCGATGCCCTGGTCCATCAATCAAAAAAATGTCAAATTAATGAGGGTAATAAGTATTGGTGACGGAACGCTGACGCTCAAGAAGATCCCCGGTGGCTCTCTTTAGCATCTCCTGGCGACCTGGCATCTCCAGTAAGGCTCCCGGGACCAAAATCCTGCTTGGTTGCTCACATAAAGTGGTACACACACTTCATTCCCACATGACCACACTAATGGGGAGGTGGGAGCTCCAGCTCATGCACATCACCGCTCACTGCAGCTCATTAAAGATGTGATTTTTAAAAATCATTTTCATATTTTAGCAATCCTGCTATATGCAAATAAAATGTTTGATTTTATCAAAAGCTAAAACATTATGACAAAATAAGGCAATGTTAAAAGGTCCTTCTTGAATACTGCGATGGATTCAGCAGCTCCGAGGGACAGAGGGAACTCATTCAACCACACCGGGGGCCAACGCTGAGAACAAATGGACTCTTGATTTTGGACCCTGCAAGGAGCAGACCCTGCCTAACACCACCCATTGAGCCCCCGTTCCCTGTGGCGCAAACTGCGAAAGTGAGGAATGGGAAGGTGAACGAGTGAAGATGGAGAGGAGGTGTGAACAGAGAAGGAATGAGGATTGAGGAAGATGATGTATCTGAGTGAGATATAAAACAGGAAGAATAAAAAGCCTAAAGATCAAATACCAACACACACACACACACACACACACACACACACACACACACACACACACACACACACACACAGACAGACGTGCAGAGTCCTCATCCTTCTACAAGACTTCAGAGTGGAACAGAATTCAGTATGCTGAGATCCACAACTCTTCCATACCTCCTCCTGCCCTCCTCAGCATCACTCTCCTTGTCCGTTCCCATGTACATCCAGACTCAGGGAGTTCCTGACAGTCAGAGGCCTCAGCTATTCATCGTTGTCCGAAAACATACAGGTCCATGAAGATTGTGGGCCAATGGTCGGGTATGACCTTGACCACGTCTCAGAGGGCAGCAGCAGATCAGGAGGGATGGAAGGAGACTGTGGGAAAGTCATCCGTGGTACCCCTTCGACTTTCTAGGCTACGGGAATGGTGAAGATGATGACAGTGATGATGATGATGATGGTACAGATTCCAGGACCTGGTTTCCCTCCTCTGCTGAGCCCTGCTCCCCCACTGGGTCAGCTGCCACCACCCTGCGGTGCAGAAACCAGGAGACTCAGACTAATTAAACCTGAGCTGTGAGGAGATGCAGAGCCCACAGTGTATCTCAGTTGCTGCGGTAGCTGCCGCTGCTCACGGCCCCCCGCCCGGCCAGGCCTCAACAACTTCGCAGGGGACGTTCGCACACTGCGTTTACTCATGCGGAGTTGCGGCAAGATTCGCATGCATCCTAGTACTGCTCACACACCTGCAGACATGAGACGTGTAGTTCAGGCTCTGTGTTAAAGCTAAAACTGGACACTTGGTGACACTGGTGTGATTGAGGTGTTTGTGGGAGCTGTTGATTCACAGTGGAAGGGTAACATCTCGGAGGAAGGTCACTCAGTCATTCAGTGACCCGATGTCTTTTTTCCCCCACATATCTACCCTGAGATTATTAATACTGTTCGTCATTAATTGGCCCAAATTGTCATTTGTACTGTTTATTGCATTTGGTCTAGGTTTGCGTCATTCGATCTGGCGTGACAAACTATATGCTATGTAGCACTGTATATGAGAGAGACTGTGAGATGCAGTGCATTGTGGGAACTGTGTACCCGCACTCTCCGCCTTCGTTCTACTCAAGCCAATCCACACAAATAATATGATAAATTTACTATATGAAATTGTTATTTTTCAGAAAACTTAAACAAAAAAATCCAATTTCCTTGTAGTTTAATGTACAACAGAAAGTTAAACATAATGAAGTAATAAAATGAATTTGTTCGTCTACCTCTGTTTCAGTTGTAGAGTTTGAAAGGAAACTCCGTGACAGGAATCATGGTGAGGAAGCTCTTTAGATATAGTTCTGTGTCTGCTGCTTCAACAGCACACCACTGAAGAAAGTTTAACAGAGACTATGGAAAAGAAAAGGAAAATTTAAAGACGATTTTGTGGGAACAAACTGAGACAAAGTAAAAAGGAAACAAAACTTTAATATGGGGTGTGCGTGCGCGTTTCTCGTTCTGTTTTTCTCCCAAAGAGTCACTCTGTTCAGGTACCACGTTTTCATTGGTTCTCTGTCCTGTCACTCTTCATTAGGAATGACATCATAGATCATTCCAGCCAACCACTTCCACCGCGGGAAGTTTAAAACCCGGATGACGAAGTTCTCTGGCGATTCGATTGACTTTTATGTGGTATGTGGTGCAAGAATCGAGTCTAAGCAAATTTCTTTTTGCCGTTATGTGCGCGCGCAGGGTTCGTTGTGAATACTAGTTGCTTGTATCGTGACTCTGATGCCTTTTGTGTTGACTGAGTTTGCGTTTTCAGGGAAACGTGAACAGGTGTGAGTTCGTCACGTGACTTGCTTGCACCAAACACACGTAGGTTTGTTTACACTGTGGGTTGGGCCGCTTGCCGCTTGGTGAAGGTTACTTGGAGCACTTATTTTATTTCACCTGGGCTGTTCTGTTAAATACAAATGAAAGCCAAACTACTCTTTATTAACGGTTCGTGTGTGTGTGTGTGTGTGTGTGTGTGTGTGTGTGTGTGTGTGGTTCCCCCCTTTCCTGGTGTGTCTATGGGACCCATAATGGGTAGTGTATAACTTATTTCCACGTATCTGTCTGTGTGTCTAGTAAATCGCAAACACAACTTGCATGCAGTTACTTGCATTTTTGCTCTCCTCCTGTCTCTTTGCACAAGACACCTGCTTCCAAACAGTTCTAACATCACACCCCTGGACAACCTGGGCCCCTAATCCTAATGGGGGGGCTCCTCTGCTATTTGGAACCCCTCTCTTGAACCCTGAGTCAAACTCATACCCCTAGTTCTAGTGCCTTTTTTTTTTAATTTTATTTATTAAAAGTCACTTCATTAACATTTGATACTAATGGTTTTTTTTTTTTTTTTTAAAGAAAAAATTGGGACCAATTAATGGGGAATAGCTGTGTTACTTAATCACTACAGTATCTAAGTTCCCGCATCTGTCTCCAGCGAACTGGGACAATTACTTCCACCTTTTACACTTATTCATTTAGCAGATGCTTTTCTTCAAAGTGATGTACATCTGAAAAATACAATTTGCGCCTCACATGAGGAGAAAATGGATTCAAAAGGTTTTCGAATGCTGCATTCTAATCCTAAGGTTCATTTGTGTTCAGACACCACCTTCACCCCAGTGATAAATGATGGGGAGCCCCTCCAAGGGCCATGACAAGGACCATTTCCACCTCTGTGCGTTCATGTGTAATGATAGCCCAAAATTTTTCCTCCTGTTGGAATTCCTCTTAAATGCTTGTTGAAACCTCATGGTGAGGGTTACTCTTCACATGCTTTCTTCCCTCATTTTATTATATGCTTGTGAACAGGCTTCCCCCCCATTGGTCTCTTTTCGGTATGATTGGAAGTTCTTACAGCCATCTGGTACATTTCCTCTGTCACAGTAACTAAACACTTTAGTGCCTCTGGGTGTATTTTCTATGGCTGTGATGCACAAACACCACTCACTGCAAGGTCCCTGGAACACCATGGCCCCTAGTCAGTTGGCCAGGGGTCAGTTCTGGATCACATTCCTCAAAGAAATGCCCCCCCCCCCCGTGAATTTAGTGTAAGGGACTTGAAAACCACAGCAGTGGTTAGGCATCCACACACATTTCACCTGTTTAATGCCCTTCATTTTTCCTGTGGAGTATATACTGTGTGTGTATTTATACACACCAATTTAATAAAATTCACAGAAATACTAAGGCTCTCAGTGGCACTGCTGTACTGAGATCCCAGGCCGTATTACTGTTCTCTATCCCTCTGTTGCATTTACTCTCCAGATTCTTGTTTCTTGACTGACCTGTCACCTAATGGGGCTGGAAAAATACAGTCTCCTTTACAGTCCCTGCAGGAGCCGGAGACATGAAGTGCTCTGACAGGACAGGCATGAGACAGTGTCATCAGGCAGACACCAAATCGGTGAGACGAGGTCAGCCTTCAGCGGTCAGGAAGTGAAGTGACGCAATCTGGCAGCAGATAAAGACTTTTTCTTTTTTTTTTTTTTTCTTGGGCAAGTTGGAGTTGTGGCGCAATTCTGTGAAGAGGGCGGGTGTACGGCTGAGATACGGCACGGGGCAAACCGGGTCAGCAGGAGTGTGCTGCCGTTGCTTTATCACGGTGGGAGAAATGCCCAGGAAAGACAGCGATCATGTATGGAAAATGGAGCAGAGATTTAAAAAGGTCTAAACTACCCATTATGCTGAGTGTCATGGTGATGCGCAGAGGGTGCGTGAGGCCCTTGACTCCATTTACATACAACCACCCACAATTCATTGGAGAATATCCACCTACAGGTGCCCTCAGCATCATTTTCTTTCATGAACTTGTGGTCATTTTGCTGTTTGATGCCCCGGACATTAATTTTTCACTAAACCGCATTCTGAGGTCATCAATAATAAAAGGCTTTATTCTTACACATGTTCTAAAAATAACAGCACGGTTTTCTGCATGGTGTGTCAAAGATTCATGTGAACTTCAGGAAGGCCTGGCTGTAAAAGCAGCACGTAAAAGAAATGCTATGACCCTTTAGCCCCCTTCCTGTAGCCCCAAATTATTGCAGATGTTTTATACCGTATATGGAAATGGCACAGCTAAAGATAGTGTGCTTTCTTCTCCCAAACCCTCAGCCACAGTATTGTCAGAGATTATTATAAAGAATGCAGTTTCAAGCAGGCAAATTTAATTTTTGCCTTTTTAGTAGATTTCTATTAAAGGCCCCAGCTGCCAACTGTTTGGACAGCAGCTGCTATTGTAGGACAAAGTAAAAGTCAAATGGTACTCAGTGATTGTTGAAAAGAGAACAGAATAATAAGGGAAATGGTTATACAATAAGTGCATCCCTGGTTAATCCAGGGACAGTGAGAGATACTGTAGGGTCCAAGAAAAGTCTTACCTGGGTGAGATATCACACCCCTGCTGCATGAAGGCCCCTAGGGAAAACCAGAGGCTGTTGAAGATGCCAAACTCATTGGGCGGCTGGTCGGCAGGTGGCGTCTCCGATCCCTCTTCTGGTTCCTCTGCGTGCCACTCGTAGGGGCTGAAACGGCTCACCAGGAAGAGCACCACGCTCACGCCGATGTAGGCGAACACAATGCACATCCAAATTTCGTAGGCCAACGGGTCCAGGAAGGAGAAAACGCCTGGCTTGGACTTCTGTGGCTTCTTGATCATAATGGAGATACCCAGGCTCATGAAGGGCTTGGAGAAGTCAATGACCTCCTCTCTCACCAGGGTGATGGTTAACGGGGCCACGGCAATCTCTGCTTTCTGAGGGTGATGGAACAATCAGTACAGCTCTGCAGGATCACTATACAAATGACTCTGGGCCACACCAGTCCCATTCTCCAGTCCCACCAATTTCATTGATCAGCTGCAGCAGTTCCATTCATCAGTCATAACACTTTTACATCTATATTCCACCCACCCAAAATTACACTTCTTGATGCCATAATTTCACTTCAGTCTCTCAAATTCTTGTCATCAGTTCTACTAATTCCATCCTCAAACCTTTAGTTCCCTAGCTCCATTCTCTTGACCCACCTGTTGTGATTTCCCCAAATCTACCAACTCCACCCCAAACTCTGATAACTCCACTTTTCATCCCTTTATTTGTAATCTATAACCCTCCTGGTCCATCCTGGCTCAGGCTTACCCCATACACCAGCTCCCCGACCATGCCGTTCCAGATCTTGGTCTCGGGGTCCCTGGCTCCATACTTGCCATCTGGCACGATGGAGATCTTGTACTTGATGCCGATGTGCTTGGCGATCTCGGAGGCCAGGTCAACACAATAGCCCTCGTACTGGTCGTTGCCCTCATACATCTCCCAGTTCTTCTTCAGCATCACGTAGGGGCCCTCCTGCAAGGAGCCAGGCCGCAAGATGAGCACTTCACCGACGCGTCAACTCAGGAACTCCAAACCATTGGATCCTCAGTTTTGAAAGATCAAAGAGAGGTTTGCCCCTTTGCATCAACTTTTGGAATCATTACATTGTTCAGAAATAACTGGTCTTTCACTTAAACTGTGAAAAACTGGTGGCCTTTTGAAAAGCCCCACACAATCTGCAGGAAAGTTTTTTTTTTTAAAAATTTCTAATGAAGTTATGACATAATTCAGTTTTAGATAAAAACATACAAACCATTAATCCAACTCATTAATTTGAATACAGAAATTAATGATTTTATAGTATAAAATAAAAGTCTTAACACAAAGAGGCAATCAATGCAGTTCAGACACTCGTGTCAAACGGTCAATGTCTTCAAAGACTTAATCCTTACAAACAATATTTCCTTTAATTTTTTCTATTTATTTGGTCATGAAATGTCATACTGGTGTTTAAAAGGCAAGAAGGTGAGAATTATAATACAGAGAAATACAAACATCTATACTTTATATTTGGGAAAAAAAAAACAATTTTGCTTTCAAAATATCTGTATAAATGTCGTCAGTATTTTGTCGCACAATTTCTGTGACTCGGGCAACAATAGTCATCTATTCCAACGGCTCTGAGTCAAAATCTCAAGTGCAGAAAACCGTCGAATGGAAGCACACAGACATGCGTCACATCCCGGTGATATGAAGACAGCACACCTTCACAATGCTTGGTTCATCACCACCGAGATGGTGCCTTGCTTCTGACAGAAGAACAACAGCGATGCCGAAGAATCGGGTGGCACACTGTGGTCATCTAAAGCGGTGAGTGTATCTTTGTGGGAGCAGTTTTACATGTTGTACTAAAGAGGGCAGAGATGGGCGGCTTTCCACAGCGGACTAGTGAAGAGCTCTGGGCTACAGCAGGACCGGATGCTTGAAGGTTCGGGTTAGGATTATGGTCCCCCACTCACACCTGCTGTAAGGTTTCCAAATAAAAGCATCTGTGAGCTGAATTCAGTGGATCCACGCGAACCCCGAGTAGAGCTTTCACACGTTTCCACAGGGTTTGACTGACGGTAATAGTAAAGATAAAAAAATAATGAAAATGTATAAAATATAAATAAGTGAAATGAGATGAAAATTGATACAATGAAATTCATGAAGATATGGATATACAGTATATATAGACTATTCGTACTCAGTTTGCACATCTTTCAAAAGCACAGTCTCTATTGTTCCAGGTCCTTTTCCTGGGGAGTCTTCGCATGTGGACAAGTGTGTTTGAGGGACTGGCTTCCTCCTGGACCTGAACTTCATTCCCAGATGGGAGAATGGGACGTAATGACATTTTCTAGGGATGAATTGGGTAACGGGATGTTTGGCTGATGCTGATGTGGAAGGGGGGGGCAGGTTGTGGTCTGCTGACAGCGGCGGAGCAGCAGCCTGGTCCACAGTCCCACTTTGACCTCCTGATGATCCTTGAGCAGAAACCACACTTTCTTCACAGCTGCGATACAAAACGAGGCAGCCCTCGTACCCACGGCAAGGCAGAGCGCCGGAGGCTCGTGAGATTACCGTAGCTGAGCATCTCCGACCCACACGTCCACGCGCCTCTTTCAAAACAGTTCTGGGGTGTTGAGAGTCAGCTCAGAATTTCTTTGCACAGACAAACATGCAGAAAGTGTGTGTTTCGGTTACGTTCACACACTCCGGTCGCTGCACTGCGTCGACGCAAATGCAACACGATGAGGTTCCCGTTTCTGAAAAGGTCAACAGAGTAGGGCCTGCCGTGCCCACGGACGTCTCGCAACCGCCGCTGCTCCTCTGCACTCTCGTATCTGTCCCTCAGCACTGAAAACACATAAATGTACAAACGAACACAAAGGAAAACGGCACAGAGGCGGCAGAGCACAATAACAGCTTTATTTATTCACACAACCCGTCACATGAATGAAGGGGCATCGGAAGCCCACCCAGCGCAGACCCTCAGTCACACTTTGCCAGTGTGTGGATGGAGCTCCACACAGCAGCTGGCAAACACAGCTGGCACACTAATAAAGACGATCTGAGAAATTAGAATACAGATATTACACAGTTTCATTTTCCAGTACTTTAAAGTTTTTTGTTTAGGCCAGAATAAGTAAAGCCGACAGCACAACTTGACGCACGTCTTGCAGGAAATCACAATATTCCAGATGCTTTAACACTTAGGCGATAGAAAATAAAGCATCCACACTCATTTCTTAGCAAGGAATCTTTACAAACTGTTCAGCATTTCTCCATCTGTAGTCTCTGACTGATGGTGGACTGCACACTTAGCGGTTTTCTCTCCTAGTTAAAACCATTAATAATGCACGGTAATACCTTCAAGCTCGTAAAGTACAAGCAAAACCATAAAACACAACAACAGCTTTCCCCACGACTGTGCGGCTACCCATCAAAGAAGTACAAGTAGAAATATTCCTTACTGAAAGATGCGTAAAATTGCCCAGCTGTATAAATGGATAAATAATTGTAGGTAGTTAAGCACAGGGTGTTGCTTTCGAGAAAAGCGTCAGAGAAATACATAAATTTAAATGTAAATGTAATTTAAAGCCAAGCATCAGGAGTACGGATCCATATAACACCTTTTTTATGCATATTGCATTAAAGAGAATATTTAAGTAGTGATACCAAATACATCTGTTGATGTCTGTGCAAATTGACTGGTTTTGACCAGGAGGGTTTTTTTCTAGGGGCAAACATCACAAGGGTGTTAATTCCAGACAATCCACTTGTAGAGAGCCAGTTTAACACTGCAGCTGCGGATAGGGCAGCCAGGGAAGGTTCCAGAAAAAAGAAGGTGGCAGAACTTGATGGCAAAGGAAGCGGGGGAAAAAAAGGCCCAGGATGGGTTTGTGGAACTGGTTTCTGAGCAGTGATTCCATAGTCCCAGTGGACGAGGGTGTGACACACACACACACAGAGTGGGACCCTCCTCTTCTAGTGCGGTCCAGCACAGTCGGATCTGTAGCGCGGGAAAGCGGCTCCAGGCCCTCCTCCTCCTACGTTCAATTTCTTAATAAGGGGTTCTTCATGAAGGGCTGAAAAGAGGAGGACGCTGCTGAGCTCATGCTCCCTGCTCCCCTTTTTCATCCAGGAGATGAGCGGCGGCCACATTCTCAATTTCATGCAACACCAAAAAATGAAGAAGTGTAAGCAAACGAAAAGGCGGAAAAGGCACGTGGACGGAAGACACGGTTTCGATGGACGGAGGACAGCACACACTGCTGCGGGAGCAGCCTGAGCGACAGGATAAAACCCCGGCGCGGTCACGGTCTTGTTGAACATCCCCCCCCTCGCACTGCCCTCACCACTGGTCACACAAGCGGACAGGTGCCATCCCGGCGAGATGGTGTCAAGCAACGTGGTCTGCAGAGAGGCGGAGGTTTGCAGCGGCCTTACCATGATGGTCGTCACGATCACCGTCCTGTTCTCCATAGCCGAGCTATCGTTGGGGTGCAGCAAGTCGTTCTGGATCAGGACCAGCTTGTCAATGTCGTTCCAGTAGCCTATCTGGAGACAGCCACCGCAGTCCAATTAGCAGAGGAGCCGAGGGAGAGACGACTAAATCAAAGTGATAGCGAAAGGCCCAGGATGGACCTCGTGTGTCTCGGGAAGGCAAGTGGAGTTTGATGCCCTGGTTTGAACTATAAATGTAAACGGTACGTTCGCTTACCCTCCTGGGCCCGTTGCTTTTCAGCTCGAACACATCCATGGTGTAGTTCACCCTGCGGCCGTAGTGGTCGAACTGCACGTTTCCCGTCAGGCCTTGGATGCGCACCTTCACAGAGGTGAGAAAAAGCTTTCTCAACCACCTCATTTTTTTAATTTAGACATTTAGCAGAAGACACACCTCTAGTCACTCGGTGGTCCCACTCACGGGGGAGTCCAAAATCAAAACTCTAGGTTCCCTTTTGGAAAAAAGCGTCTACTAAATGAATAAAGGTAATTTTAAAAAAAACCCTGATCGGTACTCTCGTGTCTCCACTGAATTCTGGGTAATGTAGTTTTCGTGGCCGCAGTACAATTCCATTGAACTCTGGGTAATGTAGTTCTCAAGCTACCATTACGATAGACTCCTCTTCCCCTCCTTCCCAAAACTGGACCTGTTTCAGCGTGCGCTCCATGTCAATGCCCTGGTTCCAAGGTGCTGCTGGGTTGGCCAGGCAGTCTCCGGCGTTTCCCCGCCGGGAGATATCAATCTTCTGCCGCCGCAGGTTGCGAAAGGCCTCGGCCATCACGAGCACCCCGTCGTAGGTCAGCGCCGAAGTGTACTGGTTAAGAGGAGGAGGATAAGGTTCTGAAAGAGAGTCCATGTTTCACACAACACCTCTGTCAAGCACAGGCTGATGGACTTAGACTTCTATGGTACTTAATGAGATTTTTAAAAAAAAAAAACATTCCGGTCATGTAAACAGGCAGCACAGTTGGGGCTGCTGCTTTTGTAGTGGGAGGGTCCAGGGTTTGAATCCCACTCCTATTCTTAAGCTACTTACCCATTTATACAGCAGGGTAATTTTTAGTGTATCCGTCCAGGGTAAGCACTATGCTCAAGGGTACTGCAAGAGGCGGAGAGATTTGAACCTGTGCTCTTCATGTGTAAGGCGGTGGCTGTAACCGCAGTGGGGTGAAAAACACCCTCTATAACAATATAGTAATAAGTTGTACACCTCAGTTGTACTGTAGTACAACTTGCTACACTGCCAGACTTGAACGTTTTATCGTTTTCATCACAAAACAAGAAAATCCCTTTAAGAACCATTAGTGCCTGCATAACGAAGGCGTTAACCGCTTCCGCTTCATGCCGAACACTGAGTTACGCACTGCTCGGTGGCTGCAGCGTGTGCCTCTAAGCAGGGATAATTGCTGTTTAATACACAGCGGGCTGTATTTACGGGGAGCGCGCAGACACGCGCGGCTGCGGCACGCTCGCTGTGGATCGATCGCGGCTGCGAGAGGCCTAAGCAGTATTGACCCACAGAGAGGGAGTCTGCCAGCGCCGCTCGGACATTGAGATCATCATTCACGGGATGTGTATTTGGAGATCTGTCATACATCAAGTTGGTTCGCTTACATGGACGTGCCCCCTGCCCCTGTCCAGTAAGTGGTGGATTGAAGAAGGAGGTGGACTGTGCCTCCGACTGGGTTTACGGGAGTGTGGGTCCACCTCTCCTTGGCTTGACCTTCCCAACATTATCCGCTGCCACCTGACTGCAATGTTGCTCTTGGCTGTATGAATCCACATGCCAGCCTTTCAACTCCAAACAGCCAAAGGGGGTCACTGACGCCGATAGGCTTCTTACCCTGGGTGGACTCTCGGACCCGGGGTACTCCCTCTGGTCCAGCTTGTTCCAGCGCTGCATGAGCTTAATGACCATGGGATTACTGAAGTTCACCAGCTGGAAGCCAGTCACGTTGGCTCCACCGTGCATGAATCGCTCCAGCGAGATGTCCTTGAACCCCTAGGTAGCAGGAAGAGGGAGAGCATTGGGGGGTAGCACAGAAGTTAGCGGACTGACCCATTTGGTTTAAAACCCACACTGCAGCATCCCTTGTGCAGCGGGACTCAAAGAATCTCCCGTTACGCAACATCCCGCACATTCATCCGCTCCTGGACTTCAGCTCAACTGCAGGCGACCGCATCAGGGCTTCTCTAATCTGCTGAACTAACATATGACAAAAAGTAGTCATTTGTTTGAGAACTGCAGCCGTCACCCACGCAAAGTTAATTAACGTGAATCACAGCGCGGAGGCACGACTTACGAGTTGTTTCGCTATCTCAGCTACGGGGCTACACCTGCGAGTGGATGAGCAGTGATTTCCTTTGCTGTCTCCTTGCTGATAATCTGAGACTAATCAGTGAAGCACTGCTCTCTCCTGCTGGACTGAATCACATCTGATTTGACAACGGAACTCCTGTGAGCACTTGGGCGCTGATTCTGAGCTCTAACATGCAATACTGAACTCATCCATCCATCCATCCATCCATCCATCCATCCATCCATCCATCCATTCATCCATCCATCCATCCATCACATCGCTGACACCAATATGAGTGCTGGAACAAACCACTAGAGCACTGTCTTACCAGGTTCGCCATGATGTAATGGTAGCCCTTCACGTGTTTCCCAACGCTGACAACCTACAAGGGCGGGACACAGTGAGGCTGGATTAGCACCCTTTATCACCCTGCATACTTGTCAACACGTGAATTACAGCTGGGATGACAATATCTTTAGTTGCGATTAATTAGGCAGCGGCGACGCGTGATAAATCGAAGGACGTTAATCAGGACTTGTGGTCCGCTGAGAGGACCATAAAAAATAGAGAAAATACGGCTGTACAGCAGTGTATCAAGATGATTTTATGATCTGTCTTCCACAATAATTAATAATCAATAATGAAACTGCAATAGTAATATGGCTATTAGATGTACATAACATTTGGGAACTGCTACACGGAATGCTTGCCCTCCCCAACACCACCCCATACATCACCTGTTCTTTATAGTGCCTGCCAGGCAGTCTTCGTCCCGGTTCCTCCATTTTTATGCTCACCTCCCTGCCTCCGTACTCCACAGCTCCCGCACCCGGCTGTGCTTGCCTAGCGCAACATGAGGGAAGGAGACTTCCTGTCCGGGGGGGGTTAAGTCGTAAGGAGAATAGGCAGGAGGCTCAGGGTGCCTCTCTGTGTGCTTGTGGTTGTGGTGTGAATCAAGCTGGCAGCACTAAGCCCTGCTCCCTCGGCGGTCGGCCCCATGAGGCCCGACCATGGACGAGAAGGTGGAACGGCGCCAGTGGCCGACTCTTTCTCACGACTCAGATCTGCTTTTGAGCTAGGAGTCCAGCTGAGAAAAGGGATGCTTTGAAGATGAGGGCTCATTGAGAAACACGGACTTGAGATGGAGCAGTGGAAGTTTGTGGAAGGAGTGCGGAGGATGCTGGGCCAATTTGTTACATAAAGAAAGTGAAAGTGAGGGCAGAGGAGACAGGGCTACTCATGGTCCTCTTGTTGTGTTGCACCATGCTGGCACAAGGTTGTGTGTGCAAGAAACCCTCTCTCTGCTGCCTGCAACAGCGGGGAACCAGTCAGACTCATCTGCGTGGGAATGAAGGGGAACCAGTTGGATTTACCTGCTCTTTCTGCTCCAGGCGGGAGGGGAACATTTTGACTTACCAGTTGAGGGTGGAAGGAAATCAGTAGGACTCAACCGCTCTGGGCAGGAGGGAAACCGGTCAGACTTACCTCCTCAAGGATGGAGGGGAGCCAATCGGACTTAAGTGCTCCGGGATGGAGGAGAGCCAGTCCTGCTCACCTGCTCCAAGATGTTGTACAGCCTCTCTGGCTCGAGGTCGATGACAAACTTCCTCTCCTGACGGCGGTCGAGGTCCTCTAGCAGCCGGCGGTAACTGGCATCGTTGAAACTCTCCACACAGATGGCGCTCACCTGCCAGCCATTCTGCCCTGCCTTCTCCATGACAGCCTGGAGGATGGCGTAGCCTGAGCGGCGCAGATACACACACAACGCTTATCGTTCATGGCGCTGTGCCACCCCCATTATGGCTGAAAGCAAAGTTCACCACTGCGGCCCAAGTGCGGTAAGCAGAGCCATACATTTCTGCTCCAATGTGCATGACCGCAAACTTGGCTCGGGAATATTTCTGGAGACTAGCAATGACGGAATAGGTGTCGCGATTAGGTGCCCAGTATCTCAACGGAGCCAATAAGTACCACGGAAAAGACCTTCTCATCAACAGGAAACAGGCGGCACGAATCAAAGAGCGAGAACCACAGCGTGATTCTGCAACCATATCTGACCTTTTCTGCGATTTCTGCAGGAACTCTTAAGAACTTTGCGTTCACAAAACACGCCAAAAGCTGTTTTTATCCGACACACGGAGATGGAGTGAGGAAGTAGCATCAGATGGCCATTCAGGGGAACGTTTCCACCGCCTTTGGTGTGGACCAAATGTGGAACCCCGTGCAGATCCCCTTCCTCCTCCCCAGGGGCGGGCACAACTGACCCATTCGGGGAATGTTTGAGGAACCCAAAGCACGGCGGACTTCCCTCAGAGGCCCCAAAGCTAACAGTCTTTCATTAAGTGATAAAAATCAATGGCTTCTTGAGGAAAGTGGAGTGAAGGAGGTAATACTGAAAGGTTCCTTGTGCCGGAGGAGCTTCTGAAGGACGATGAGTTCGAACTTGAATTAAAATAATCACTTTTCTATGTTCTGCACCATTTTTCTTCTGCCTAATAGTTGCCAATTTTCCAAGGCTCGCTCTCGGAAGGAGACTGCCGCGCTACATCGGAATGGCTGATGACGGGCACCTCCTCTGATATGAGCCAAACTATGAACCACCTGCTTCTTGTCTCTCCACGGGCCGTGGACTTCATGAGGCTCCTTCTTCGGGATTCTTTGAGTGATGCGACACGTATGGAGCCGAGCACTTTGCCCACTTCCACCCACAGCTCAGCAGGCCATCTCATGCACCCCAGGCCCCCTTGCTACAGATAGCTCGCCTGGCGATTCGCTGACGTGGCCCTCAGGAGGCCTCTCCTTGTTAGTTTTTGCAAGTTTTTTCTTTCATCGAGTCCGACTGCAGTTCAGCGTCGCTGGATTCGACAGCGGTTTGCACCTTCTTTTGAATCAAGCGAAGCTCCATAAGCATGACTATGATGGAAGGATCAGAATCGCACTACCGGATGGTCTCGTTACCTTCCGTACATTCTTGATCCTAACTTACAAAGACACACACAGACTGTCAGGATTTTTGGACATTTGCATTACGATGATTTTCATTTAACTGTTGCTTTTTCTTGAAAAACAATTTACTGCAGTTTACCCCTTTGTACAGCTGAGTAAATTTCAGCAGAATGATTCACGGTGAGTACCGTTTGAGAGGTGTGTTTCGAACCTGGGTCTGTTGAACGCGGTGGGGGGGTCAGCTCTACCCACAACCAGAGAGGAGGCCCTTGCTGTATTGGATGACTTCCTGCAATGAGGTCATAACGGAGCCGCTCAAGGAGCACAGCTTTCCTTTCCTGTTCCTCCCTCGCCTTCTCCCAGAATTCCTTGCTTCCCTCACACTCCGCTCGCTTCACCGCACTCATCTCCCCACATGCCCCTCCGTAACGACTGCCAGGCGTGGGCCGAGCCAGCGCCAACAGATGCGGTCGAGGCCGGTTCTCCTGTCGGCCATTAGCGCCTGGCAGCGCCCGCCCGCTCTTCCGATTTACGAGCGCTCGTGTCGCCATCCTGGATCAAAGAAGCGGCACGGAGAGCGGAATCAAGCTCGGAGCTCATCATCCTCATCATCATCATCATCTTCAGCAACCGTCTAATGCATTTGGCAGCGATTTTATGCGAACTGACCAGCTACATAGCTGGCACCCTGACTGCCGATGCGCAAAGGTAGGATGTGAGAGAAAAAGGCCGCTGGCCCATTGCGTAGGGGGAGCGTTCACCGCCCTTATTAGAATGTCTTATTCGAATCCCTTTCCCTGAGGAAGGGCCTGTATCAGAGCTGGGAACAATCTGACACGAGCAGATGAAAGACTGACACCACTCAAAGGATGACTTGAGACAATTAACAGAATCACTGGAGCACACGGAGCGACATC
The DNA here is from genome assembly GCF_900964775.1 of Scleropages formosus. Lineage (NCBI taxonomy): Eukaryota > Metazoa > Chordata > Actinopteri > Osteoglossiformes > Osteoglossidae > Scleropages > Scleropages formosus. The sequence goes on along the minus strand of NC_041815.1, from coordinate 29,373,142 downwards.
TCCTCCCCGGTGAGATGTATTCTGGGACTGTGCCCAAACGCAGCCTCTCGGAAACGCTCCAATGCGCCGCACGGCTATCGCTGTCACGGCAACGCTCCTCGCAACGTGACGGTCATCGGCGCTGCCTTCGCCGGGAGAGGGTGCGAGTCTTAGAGCCAGACTGACACCCTGACATGACAGTACAAGGGCCCTGTTTATCCGACCAGATATTTATTGAGGGAATTTACAGGAAGGACAGTAACTGCACACAAGGATATGAACCAGAAACCATCTGGTCAAAAGCCTAGTGTTGCCAAAGTTTAAAAACTGCATTTTGCACACACGCAGACTTGTGCACGCGCCTAGATATGTGAGAAACGCCTCGGTGGGACATACGGCTGCCCTCGTTCTCGTGCAGCGTGGTCCCGGCCTCCCGTTGATGCCCGTTGACTTAAATGGGAAATGATGGAGCTCAGAAATTCCTGCGGTGCCGCTGCGCCGCGTATGATTTTTGAAAAAAATAACATCATCTTCCACACAGCCTTGGTTCTGGTCCAGCGCCGTTGTGTTTTCTCTCAGACGCATGGGTAGCCTCAGGCAAAGCGCCGCAGCCGAACGCTGCCCGCCCCACCCCCACACCCACCCCCCCACACCTCCTCCTCATTTCGCTACTATCACCATCAATCAGGTGCAACAACTGGCCAATAGGTGGCAGTGGTGTTCCGCAGCGTTCGCCGCATCAAGCGGAGACTGGCTCTCGAGGAGCGGCCTCCATCAGCCTGCGCTGCTCATCAAGTCTGACGTCCGAACCCAAGGACCGCCTGGTCATCCAAACCGCCCGGTCCGGGTCGGAACCGACGAGAGCGTCGCGCTTTGCGGCCTGTGCCTCCTGTAATTTTCCAAACTCCGAACTGTCCTCCACGCGTGTGACAGGAAGGCGGCGGGTGACGCAGATGCGTCTTTTTTCGGAATAAAACCTTTATTGAAGTTAACTCTGCGCCCCACGGGATGACTAAGCTGAATCAATGTCATTTGCAGACATTCAATTACATTTATTCAGAAAGGAATCGGCGGAGGAGCAGGGCGCTCCACCGACAGGATGACAAACAGCCCTTGTTTATCATACTGCTCGACGGCACCGCAAAGACTCGGCGTCCGCACAAAAACGCACATTTGTCAAGCAAGAAATTATAAAGTATTATTTCCCGCACCGTCATACGCTGCAAAGCTCGTCTCCAGACGACAGAGGAGATTAATTTTAGTTAACTGCAGTTATCAAGAAGAAACAGACAAGATTGATTCTGTGTTTAATTAATGGGACTACAGTGTGTTAGAGGTGCAGCAGACAGAGGCCGCCATGGGGCAGCAGGGGGAGTAGCGGTTACAGCTGTCGCCTCGCACGCAAAGGACCTGGGTCTCAATCCCACCTCCTGCTGCAGTAGCCTTGATCAAGGTATATACCCTGAACTGATACATTCATACCCTGGTACATAGGTACATACCCTGAACCGATAAAGTAAAAATAACCCGGCTTCATTATTGGTAAATGGGCGTAAGCAGTTTACTGCTGGGAGGGGTGCGGTGGCGCAGTGGGTTGGACCGAGTCTTGCTTTCCGGTGGGTCTGGGGTTTGAGTCCCGCTTGGGGTGCCTTGCGACTGACTGGCGTCCCGTCCTGGGTGTGTCCCCACCCCCTCCGGCCTTTTGCCCCGTTTTGCCAGATTAGGCTCTGGCTCCCCGCGACCCCGTATGTGATGAGCAGTTTCAGGTGACGTGTGTGTGAGTTTACCGCTGTAATTTGCTCTGGAGAAAGGCGTCAGCTAAATGTAAAAAGGATGCAATGACTGAGCTGCGAGGGATTTGACCTCCAAACCCTGAGGGTTAACAGTTCGAGTCCCTTTGAATCCCGGACGCCGCGCCACAGCCCTGAGCCAACATCCTTTACGGCGCGGATGTAATCGAGAAGCCGGAGCAAAAATCAACAGGAAAGCCAAATCAGAGCTCGCTGCCGAGCAAATGAAGAAGAGTTAAATATTTATGAGACGTTTTCCAGTACATTACAAACAGGCAGTGCCATGGAGGAAGATGCTTATTAGCGGGGATGACTCGGCGTATCGCTGCTCGGCACGGCGCCGCTGCATGCAGTCCCAGGGCTGCAGTGCATTGTGGGAGAGCAAAGACAAATGCGGGCACACATTGCGACTTCTCTTAACTTATTTATCTCATGCTTTCCCTAAAACACTGTTACACTGATTTACCCATTTACAGAGCTGGGTAATTTTGTTGTATTTGCTTTTACATTTATTCATTTAGCAGACTCTTTTCTCCAAAGCGACATACGTCTCGGAGAACAACGCGCAGGGTGCATCACATCAGCAGAAGGAGAGATTTGGATGCAAGCACGGCGTTCTAGAGTTCAGTCTATTTGTCACATACCGCGGTATGAGCTAGTATACATGATATTAGTGGGTGCATATAGGCTTGCCATTATTAAACGAATTGCTACTAAAAATTATTCAACATACACACATTTGTTATGCACTTGCGAGATCGGAAGAAGGGAGTCTGAAAGAGGTGAGTTTTGAGACCCTTCTTAACTGTAGAGAGGGATTCAGCAGCTCTGAGTGAGAGAGGAAGATCAATCCACCACATCGGAGCCAGAACTGAAAACCTTTGTGCTTCTGATTTTAGCATGAATTCAGGGTAAGTGCCTTGATCAAGGATACTACCACAGTAGGTGGGATTCAAACCCATGTCCTTCAATGGGGGGATGCAGAACATCCCAAATTACTTTTGCAAACGGAACTGCCTCTTATATTATTAGCGGTCTGCGACTCCACACATAACATGCACAGCATTTCCCAAAGTTCCCCAGTCACTTGAAGTGGATGAGCGCTTCGGACTGATTTTGCATGAAGAGCTCAACTGTGCGGCTCTCCTTCGCTCTGTCTGCTGCATAATATTTGACATATTTAAGCTGAGGGATGAGAAAAATGTAAAAACTTCCACAGATGACAAATTCCCTCGTATGTTTGGTCCGGGTAGGGGGGCGGGGTGGTGTTTCTCTGTGCTCTTTGAAGAGCGTATCTGCACTCAGCAGACGTAAACAAGAGCCGGCGCATAAACCGAGCGCGGCAATAAAGAGCGACCATCGACCGGGGGACCATTTAAAGGCCCCTGAGCGTGACGGGGAGACGTTTACACCCCGGTGTCCCTTGGCTTTACCCTGCTCTGTCAACACCCCCGCCCCGGCAAGGTCTCTTTTAGTGGGACAAGACCTCAGAGGCCCTCGGACGACCCCTGTACAAGTTATGCTGCCAACAGCCGGAGTCCAGCCTTGAGTAACATTCTTCATAGTACACAATATCAATCAAAAGTTTGAATAAATTTGTTGACTATTAGTTTTTTGTCATAACTGACACCATTTTACATCCAAGACATTGGTGTCAGTTGTCCTTTGCTGTCCTTTTTTTCTAGATAGTTCTTGTACAAATTTGGGGTTTGTTTCAGATCGTTATCTCAGTGAAGAATGGAGGACCACTCAATTCGCCACAATGCTGGTGGAATGATGTACTTCTGAAGTATGCTGTGATGGCCATACTGGTTGAGATTGCCATGGACTTGGTCAAGATCACTAACTGTGTGACCAGCAATGCAGCCCCACAACATGATGCTGCCACCACCATACTGGAAAGTGGGAACCACAAAGGCACAACTCATGTGCTCACCCTCCCCGTGTCCTGCAAATATTCACTGGTTGGACCCAAATGCACCAATTTTTTTGCATAAGAGAGTTAATTCTTTCCATGAAGTCACCCCGTTAGTTGAATTCCAGTTGTTGAACTATCATAAATTCTTGTGAAAAAATGGTTTCTGATGGAAAAAATAAAATGACCATGTAACACGCTGAGGCGGCCCGGGGAGGGGGCGGAGATGGGGGCAAAGCAGCCACAGCTGGGACTGATTTCACTCCCTATTTCTTCCCCGGTGCCCAGCAGTAGAGAGAAGAGACTAAGGAGGAGAATGAGACAGAGGCAAACCCGAACCCGATCCCTGAGATGACGCCCGCGTCCCGATCGACCCGACTCTCCTAGCCCCCCTGACCCACACGAAACCTCTCTCTACCTGTTCCCTGGTCCCCCTTTCCCGTCTCCTTCCTTCTCCCCTGTCTAAGGGCAAATAAAAGCCCACTGCAACAGGCAACTGCATCTCTTGTCTCCTTCCTCGTCTCTTACAGACCAAAAAAAGGTATTTTTGTCCATTGTAATGATAGCACTAACATATTTAAAATATTTGTAAAAAATCTCTTTCTAGCTACTTGAGGAGGGTGTGGTGGTGCAGTAGGTTTGGCCGGGTCTGGCCCGCTCTCTGGCGGGTCTGGGGTTCGAGTCCAGCTTGGGGTGCCTTGTGAGGGATTGGTGTCTCATCCTGGGTGCGTCCCCTAACTCTCCAGCCTTAGGCCCCATGTTGCCGGGTTAGGCTCTGGTTTGCCGCAAGCGGTTTCAGCCAGTGTGTGTGTATTTCTAGCTATTTTTACCTTGTCTTTTAATGGTAAATGTTCATTATGAGTAACTGCTGTGGGGGTGCGGTGGCGCAGTGGGTTGGATCACAGTCCTGCTCTCCGGTGGGTCTGGGGTTCAAGTCCCGCTTGGGGTGCCTTGAGGTGGACTGGTGTCCTGTCCTGGGTGTGTCCCCTCCCCCTCTGGCCTTACGCCCTGTGTTACTGGGTAGGCTCCGGTTCCCTGTGACCTTGTATGGGACAAGCAGTTCTGAAAATGTGTGTGTGTGAGTAACTGCTGTCCAACTCCTCAAGTATCCAGTTTTGTTTTTTGGCTCAGGCTGGTCAAGTTTCGAGCAGATGTACTCACACTTTTCACTGCTGAAACATCATGAAACCACAACACAGTCTGACATCCCAAGCCCCCCAACAGGTCCTCACCTCGGTCCGTGTCGTAGAGGAAGACGAAGCGGTTCCAGTCATAGTGGTCAAGGAGGCTCAGCAGCGCCCCTCGTATGGACGGCCGCAACTGCAAGACGAACTGGCTCTCTCCTTCCGTAGGGAAGCTGGGCGTGATGAGCGAGATGTGCAGCGCGCTGCAGAAGGAGGTGAGCGTGTGCACCGAGCGCTTGTCATACAGGCCGAAGATGGCGAAGACACCGCGGGAGTACTGGGAGCAGACTGTAGGGAGAGACAGCGAGACAGGAGGACCGGGATCAGCGTCTTCGTAACATCGGCAACATCGACGAAAAGAGCGGTCAGGAGGGGCAGATGGAGATGTGAAGCGGACGGTTCGCAATGGGTGACCTGATCCTCCAAACGAACACGGTAAACACCCCAGGGGTGAGGGACAGACGGGGCGTGTGGTACTCGTTCCATTTCAGTGTGAACCGCGTACCTCCCTCCCGCTGTGACTCGCCACAGATGCCAGAGCAACACGTCCAAACTCCACACAGCCTTGGAACACAAATGGGTGACAAAAGACCTAACAAAACAAACAAACAAACATGATCCAGACAAACAGTTCAATGATTCAGCAGACAGCTCTGTCCTGGCGCCCACCCGGCTCTGCTGGCAAACCCGGACGGCCGCTCCGCGGTGCCCTCCGCACCCAGTGGCCTAAACAGCTTTGTGTTGTGGAAATGTTCAGCACAACTAGGACCACCTGCTTCACAACACCCCCTGTGTCCATGACTCACATTTATTAATTTAGTCAACGCCTTTCTCCAAAGCGACTTCCAATTATTATTTAGGGTGAGTACCTTGCTCAAGGATACTACAGCAGGAAGACAGATTCAAACCTGCAGCCTTTGGGACTACATGCAGTGGCATTAACCACTACGCTTCCAGTTGTCCTATGAGTTCATGTCTCACAGCACCTATGTGGTGCCAGAGGACATGGGTTTGATCCCTGCTCAGTCTGTGTGGCGTTTGCATGTTCTCTGCATGGGTTTCCTCTGGGTGCTCTGGTTTCCTCGCACCACATGTGCGGCTGCTGCTGTAACAAGCACGTGCCAAGACAGGTCTGATGGTTCAAAAGTGGTGGATGCAGAAGACGCAGGTTCATCTACAGCTTGTTTGCCTCCTCTTCGCTTCTTTTACTCCTTTTCTCTCTTTGCTTTGCGATTACAGGCTGTCGGCATATAGGGTAGGGATACAGGGAGATGCTTCGGTGACTAAAATAACCCTTAAGTAAATATATAAACGTTAAGTACTTCTCAGAAAGCTCGCTAGTGGAAAGTCGGTGAGTCTGGGAGCAGCTTTATAAACGTTCAGCTCCTGTAGGATCACTGAGAGACCGTCTGAGCTGCGCTCCACAGCGCCCCCTGTGCCGAATGAGCAAAATCACTTTGTGGTGTCGGATTGGGGCTGCGCCAGCTCTCCGGTACAAGGTACCCCGTACCCTTCCGCCCCCGCAGTTCCCGGCATGTCCTCGTGATGCGCCGCAATCTCATTACTGGGGATGGGAAATAAACCTTCCCTTCTGCGCTGCACGTGGGAGACGCGCTGGACGGCCGCGTAGCGAACGCGCTCATTATCTCGGGCCACTTTTCATCCGAAGGCGCGATTGTCTCCTTTCAGGAGGAAGCAGAGAGTGCGGTAATGAGGGGGTTGCCCGGTTTTACTCGAACCCCGCGTCCAGGCGTAGCGGCTGGCTAATGAGCCCAGAGCAAACGGCCTGCGAGTGGAACGAGGAGCGTCTCCCCGAGAGCCATCGGCCGTATCAGCCCACGTCTCAATTATTCAGGAAGAAGGACATGAAAGGCGTGTCTGACGGTGCCGTTTCCCGCCCTGTGGAGTTGGAAAGCGTGGGGGACCGGGGGGGGGGGGGGCGCACGCGGCGTCTAAGCAATACGTCCAAGTTCACTTTGCTCACGTCGGCATGTTGGGTTTACTTGTCTTCCAGCAGGAGAAACACGGTAATAATGACCTGCAGAAGAGCAGCACCATGGTATTACCTCCTCAAAGGGGAGCGGGAGCTGTGAGGACGTGCTGGTTGGGGGGGGGGCATTTAAGGCTCATTCAGCCATCTGTAATAGCCCCCCCCCAAGGGGGGGGGGGGGGGGGGGGGGGGGGGGGGCAGGGATCCTTCTGCATCTGCTCCCTCCCTGGCTTTTAGGGAGGTCTGAGGGGCAGATGCGTTGGCTCCCGTGGCCCTGACCGCTATCCGAGCGGAGGAATTCTGAAGGGCGAGGTCCACACACACACACGCACGCGTACACACACACGCACATGTGCACAAACCCCTTTCAGCATTCAAGAAGGGTCTCAAACCCATCTCAGGAGCAGCTCCGCCTGCTGACAACCGGCTCCTCGTCTCAAAGGTGCTCGACTTGGACTCCCGACGTATTTCCGGAACCTTCCCCATCCCTCGAACCGCATGGTTGCCCTTGACTATTTCCAGGCCTCCACACACGGAAATTCTTCCAGAAGCGTGTTCACAGTATTTCACTCTGCCTCTGTTTATGAGCAAGTTATTAAAGGGGAAGGGAGAAAAGGCAGGAGAAAAAGCGCGGAGAACGAACACTTGTGTAAGGGGTGTGTTTTCGGCGAACGTGCCGTGTTTGTGTGGCCCCGACAGCCGCGTTTTAAATCATCTTTACTGAGCGACCGTACAAAGGCGGATCGGGGAATATCAAAGATTACATCGGAGACAATTTAATTTCAGTTTTTAGGCCTACAGAAGGAAAATTTAATGGGAGGACGTAATAAAAAACCACACTCAAACACCATCGTGAAATATTAAAGCAGCATGAAAAATAGATGTGACGTAACACACTGCGCAGCGCGGGAGCGACACGGCAGATTAACGGCGGCACGATGCACTGTGATTCACTCTATTTCTCACTTAGGAAAGAGGCCTAATGCCTCATGAATGACCCCTCCTCCAGGACACACTGCACCTCATTTGCATATATTTATTTTTCTCATGATTTATTTCAGAAGCAGTTTACAGTGTCAAGCTACTTAGACTGACTTACCCATTTATAAAATTGGGTAATTTTTACTGTATCAGTTCAGGGTAAGTAACCTGATCAAGGTGCCATTGGAACCCGGGTCCTTTGAAGGGAAGGTAGCAGCGTTCACCGCTGCGCCCCCTGCTGGCCTGTTTATCATCATTTATTCATTTAGTTGATACTTTTCTCCAAGATGACCGACAGCGTGACACCACAACCAACTGGCCGTACAGGGATCGAACCCCTGACTGTGGTGTTCTCAGCACCAAGCGCCACCAGCTCACCCTCCCTGTGTTTCCCTAAACCCACCCACACCGTCTGAACCGCTTGTCCCATACGGGGTCGTGGGGAACCGGAGCCAGAGCCTAACCCGGCAACACAGGGCATAAGGCTGGAGGGGAAGGGGACACACCCAGGACGGGACGCCAGGCCGTCGCAGGGCACCCCAAGCGGGACTCGAACCCCAGACCCACGGGAGAGCAGGACCCGGTCCAACCCACTGCGCCACTGCACCCCCCTCAGAACAAACACAATACAAAAAATCGGAGCCTTTGGTTCCGGAACGTTCCCGGCTCCAAGTGACCGGACTGCTCAGCGCCGGCCTCTCGCTGACGGGCAGATGGCGCGCGACGAGACGATGGAGAAGGTGGTGAGGAGGGCAGAGAGAGGGAGCCCTGGCCGCACGCAGCCCACCGCAGTCCAAGGGTCCGAGGATCACCCGCGACCCCCCCCCCCCACCCGACGCCTTTTCTCTCTCTCTCTCTCTCAGCTGTGCTTTTCATCGGGGCGACTTGGAACGGGCGCTCGTCGCGGTGCGGGACCTCAATGGGGCCAGTGTAGCCACCTGCCACGAGAACCCGCCCCTCCCCCAGCCCGGCGTGGGGCAGCTCGTCGTCGCCGAGGACTTGGGTCCGCAGCCACATCACACCTGTTTGTATGAGTGATGGGCCGGGGGTCTCCAGCCAGATTCGGCCCCACAGAAGGAAAACAAGCGGGGGTTCAGAACGGCCGGGGGCTTTTAAAGGAGCCTTTGGACCCCCGGGAGGGAACTGGAGGGGAGGGGGAGGTGGTGGAGTAAAGACCTGGATCCCACCTGGGTGTCGGGTCGAGAGCGACTTCCCCAATTCCCTGTTCGGAGTCCTTGCTACAGCTCTTCATCTCTCACCCCCTCCCCCTTGGTGATCACAGTCTTCACCTTCTTCTCACAGGGGCAGCAGGTGGCGCAACGGTTACAGCTCCTGCTGTGAAGTGAAGGGGGTGGGTTCAAGTGCCCTCTTCTGCTTCAATACCCTTGAATAAGGCCCCTACCCTAAACTGAGACAGTAAAAGTTACCCTGTGGTATGAATAGATCCTGTTTGCCAGTGTAAGAACTCTGAACGGAGTCCTTCGCTCAAGCAGGACTCTTCCCTTGATGTTCACGCTCCCACACAGGTGACCTGGTTGAGTCTTCACTGCCCCTTCATTTGCATAAGATCATTTTTTCCAGACAAGCTGGAACTTGTTTTAAAATCATTAACCCTTTCTTTACCAGTCATTGCCGATAGTACCATTTCACATTTGTGCAATCACCTCATATGTCCTGTTGAAACGCTCCTGATACACACACAGGAATGATTTTGATGTGCCCCCCCCAAAAAAAATTCCTGCGAAGCCAGAAAAAAACCACGCTGTGTTTTTGACAAACGTTATGGAACGCATCTTAAATATTCTGTGTTTTGTTGTCATGGTCCCTCTGTACGTATGGGGTTCACTTCATATTATTTTTCAGCTGGAAAAGTTAACATTTGACCTGTGTGATGATTCATATGAATTCGGGAAGCTTTGGTTGCCTCGTTGGACCTCCTTACCCAGCTCTACATGAGCGCCCTTTTAAATACTGTGAAACACTGTAACCTTTTGATGTTGTGCTGAACTCTGTCTGTGTTTGTAGCCTCAGCGTGTCGCTCCGGAGTCCGTGTGGCCGTGAGCCTTCGCTCTTCCGTTCTTATTCAGTTCAGAACATTACCGACCGCGGAAACCACAGCGTCACGTGGAACGCAGGGAGCCGAGACGGCCGAACCCAAGCGTTCGTTAGATGTTGAGGGAAGAGGCAAGGTCTCAAAACCAGGGGCAGGCGAAGGGTCGGTCGATCGGAGAACGGGACAGGAACGAGGATCCGTGGACGTGGTCGGAGAACGAAGCAAGGAGTCAAAAAACCGGAGATCGTGGACAGAGCAAGAGCGTAGTAACACGAGGAAGGGCGGTTGTCCCAGATGAGATTCCGCAACGGTACGGGAGCTGAAGAGGGTCTTTATAGGGTGAGTGATTACTCGTGAGCTAGTGGGGAGTCGGGTGTTGTTGCTTGTGTTGTGGGCGTGGACGTGACACACAGAGTGTGGAAGGTGGCGCTAGAAGAACTCGTTTCCTTCGGGGTCTCAGTGGTTCTCCAGTTGAGCGTCACTCTCTTGAACACGTGAGGCTTTGTGACACTTGGCGAGGGGCATTTGGCCCAGGACACTTGGAAAGGACCACTCAATGAGGGAAATTTGGACAGGGACACTTCATAAAAGACATTTGACTATGGACTCTTGTCCGGGGACTCTTTGGACACTTTGCGATGGAAACCGGGATAGATCCCCTTCATGGAGCTCCCATTTGTCAGAGGGTTTTGTACCGCCTTAGGGGGTGATCCTGAGCAGCGCACGCGTAGAGGTGTGTCTGCACGCATGCACACACACGCACACACGCACACACACTCTCACACACACACGCACGCACAGGCCCATTGGCCTTCATTCTGCAGAACCGCCCATCTGATACATCGAGGGGGGCCAAGTGCCGCACAGCTGCCCTGCTGTTGCCCTCCTTCATCCTCCAGCCCAGTTCTTACTTCCTTTCCTCTCCTTTACTTCCTGCCATTGCGACTTGGCCGCTGCCATGGCCATGGGAGCCCGTCACGCAGCTGAACCCCAACCCCAAACAACCCCACCGTCCAGCACCGACACCAAACCAGTGTCTTTCGGGTCCATGAACTGGAAGGTGATTTGTGCCTCTTTTCCGCTCAGAAAAACACAGTAAATTACTACTTTTGCTGTACAAAGTTTGCAAAACACACACGGGGGGGGGGGGGGGGGGGGGGGGCATTCCTCCTAAACACGTCTGCGTCACGGTTACGTTGTACCACTGCCAGTGCTTTCCTGTGGTCCCAACAGTGCCAAACATGACCAAAAATGCACAATAGACAAAACAGCAGCACTCGAACCCATAGCCAGCTGCTGTAATTATCCTAAGGGGCTCCAGGTATAGTGATGCTTCATGCAAGAGCTCACAGCACAGAACGCTGGCAGAGCCCAGTCTGACCCGGGACCCAGGACCCAGGCCTAAGGAAAGCGGTGCTCTGGGACTGTGACTGCCCCTCGACCCCAATCCCTCCGAGCTCTAGGGCCTTTGGGTGGGGCCCCGGTTTTATGGGAACGCGATAACCACGCATTCGCTGTCCATCTATTATACCGTGGTTTCTTACCCTAAATCTAGTGCGTGTATCTACAGCATGTGCGCATCTGTCTGTCTGTCTGTCTATTTCCCTTGTTTTGTTTGTCCGTCTCGATCTTTCTGTGTCTCAGAGGAAACGAAACGCACGTCGAACGATCGCATTCCAGTTTCACAGCTACTCCCTGCTCTGCGACCACGAGTGCATTACTGAACGTACGTTTGAACCGTTTCCCCTCAACGGTCCTCTTGTTCCAACACAAACGACACAACGATCACTGTGTTTTCTACACTCTGCTATTATTCTGTTCTTCTTTTTGTTTCTTGCGCACAGTCTGACACGCACACGCACATGCTCTCGTTTTCTCTCACTCACTTTTATTTAGCGCTTGTCCCGATCGGGGTTTCAGGGGTTCAGAGCCCATCCCGGAATCACTGGGCGCAAGGCGGGTACACCCTGGACGGGATGCCAGTCCATCGCGGGGGAGTCACACAAACATATACACACTAACACGCGTTCTCACACCAATCGCAGTTTACAGTCACCAGTCCACCAGAAACACATGTTTTTGGACTGTGGGAGGAAACCAGAGCACCTGGAGGAGCACAGGGAGAACACGAGTGCGACACCAAGCAGCTCGTCCCGCTCGCCAGTCGCCTCTGCGTGCAGCGATGAAACGGGTCCGCGGGAGTTCGAACGCCCGTTAGCATACTCGTTCCACTGTACTCATGGGTTACATTCGACAGAAAAACTCTACAGCCGTTGTCTTCAATTTGCTCGCTGGGCGGCCGGTAAATGGAGATTAAGAGGAAGCAGCGGGACGCCGCCGTGGGAACCGACCTCCACCCAGCGCTCGTCCCCAGGCACAGCGGTCGAACCCCGAGCACAGCGGTCCTCGTCTCCGCTGGCCTGCTAATTAATTGGCTCTGATTTAGCTGTTGATTTAATTAATTGCCCACATTAGAGTCGAGCTCAATATATCGTGTCCATTGTGTGAAACCGCACTGGTGTTTGTTTTAAAAAACTTGGTGGTGCATCTGCGCCATTGAAACGCACCTCTATAAATATATATGGATTTACTAGGAGAGTAATTAGTAGTGTGTGTGTGTGTGTGTGTGTGTGTATATATCTGGGCATGTCCATAAAGTCAAGGAATGCATCATGTCTTCCCCTGTTTAAAATAACGTTAAAAGACCTCCCGCTTTATACGCTCTTGGACCACAGACTGCGTCCAGGCGCGAATGAGGTCCCGATTACTGCGCATACCGGTACTTTTATTTATCGCTGGGTTGCAGGACTCCTCTAATTTCCTTCCTGTACATTTTGTTTTGGCCTTTGGAAATACTAAGTATACGGGAGACTTTGCTCCCACCAGACGATTTGTCGAACGGCTCCTTCGCGAAGGTCGCGACCCCTGCAGCCGGACTCCGTTGTTCGTCGACCTTGATGTTCTCGTTCTTGCTTTGCTTTTCTCCTGCGGTGCCGTTCTGACTTCTGCAGGCCTCCATGCGGCAGATGGGGCCGTGCAGAAACTCGCAACCTCAGCCTGTACCGGTCCTGCGGAGTCGCCTGTTTGCGACCGTTATCCGACCGCTTCTCCTCCCACAAAAACGCACCCGACAGGATCGGTCGCGCAGCTCAACCGCAACGCGCCGCGGATGTGCTGCGTGACAGTTCCTCGTTTGACTCATCTGCAATCTGCTATTTATCTGCAGTCTTCGGGACGGATCCCGCCGTACGAAACAAGGACATTGGAGTTCGGCTCGAACCCTTACGGGGATTTTTGCATCCGCCGCACACATTTTTCCACGCGCCACGATTTCACTGACGCTTTCCTCGACAGAAACTCACAGCATTTTCCTACTAACAAACCCAGGTAATTTTTATTCATCAGTTCAGGGTAAGTACCATGGTTAAGGTCCTGCAGCAGGAGGCGGGATTTGAACCCGAGCGAGGTTCGAATTTCGCCTCCTGCTAGAGTACTCTTGGTCAAGGTAATGACCATGAACTGATGCGACGTCCCTGTCGCAAGAGACCTGCCGACTTGAAGAAAACCATCAGTTAAATGAATTAGTAATAATAATAATAATAATAATAATAATAATAATAATAAAACGTACAGAAGTGACAGATGTGTTACAAAGTTTATTATCAATATCTCGGCCTTTAAAAAGCCACCGGCCCCTCATTCAGTATTCCGACAACTGGCTCTTCGTTGGCGGCTAGTTCTACACCCGGCCTGCCTCTGGACCGGGGTGAGAGGTCACAGGGCAGCCAGAGCCAAGCCAGAGCCAATCACAGGGCAGCGAGGGAAAGACTGACAGTAGGCCCCGCCCAGCAGCGCGCCCAGCAGCGCGCCCAGCACCCTCTGCGGCTAGATGCCGAGCTTCGAAGGCCCTCGGGCCACCCTCGAGCGCGGACCGGACCCGCGCGCCTCCACCGGCAGCGCTCCGCACGCGGGGTCCGGCCGACAGCCAGCGATCGCAGGGAGAGCGAAGGAGGGGCGGAGCTCCTGGCGCTTGGCCACACCCCCACGACTCACCGCACTCTTTTCCTTTCTTTTGAGGCCCCTGGTGTCAAAGACAAAACAAACCGCACAACTTAGCACCCGCACAACACAAGAACAAACACGCAGCCGGTCGCGGTACCGATTTCCCTCCGTGACGGGAAAGAAACACACGGCCTGGTTTTTCATCTATAGCCGCCCTCACTTCCCCCATCGCGCGATAACAACGCGCCATCATTTCAATGGAAAAACTGTCTGCGCCACACTTTTACTCCGAGATGAAAGTAAACTCCGGAAACGAAATTTCCCTCCTGTCCGACTCAAACAACCCGACGATTACTACAAATCGAAATTTCCTCGTCGTGGCCCAGATTCTGTTGTTTCTGTGCGGCGTGGAGTCACTCCGCCTATTTGATCAGCGAAACGCTGCCGTTTCTTACAAAAGGCCACCGACTAATGAGTTAACATTAATTATTTATGAGGTTTAAAGTGGAAAACCGTGAATGTAATTGGGTTTTTCTGGACTTTATTCTCATTAGACAATCAGACAGCCACACTTGGGAACCAGCAGCCCGGCAACTGCGATTCACACGAGGACTGTTTGAAGAAGCCATGCTGTGTGATGTTGATCTTTCTCTAAATGCTCCAGACAGCCTGTTAAGTGAGCATCGTTCATATTTTTTCATTTACGTGGCCCGGCGTTATTTACGTAAAATTGCGAGCCAAGATTTAGACAGCCGGGCAATTTGTACTCTATTAAATTAAGGTAAATATCGTAATCGAGCAGGAGGCGGGATTCGAACCCAGGTCAAAGCACCACACGACCCACAACCGATCGGTGTACTTCGCGCGATCTTTTGCAAAGAGGTCAATAGTTGGAGCCCAAACTGCAGCAACATCAGGCACAAAAAGTGCAAAATTGTTTAACGTGTCGAAGGGAACGGTGTCAAAAATAATGGCAGCGTACGGAAGACATGGAGAAACTGCAACGGGAAAGAGGAGCAGTGGTGCCGAGTCCAAAGTCGCCGACAGGAACGGCTACAGGGATATGTACATGTGTTCATCTATCAGACGCTTTTCTCCAAAGCGACAAACATCTCATATGAAATACAGTGTGTTCATCACATGAGCAGGAAGAGACACTTAGATCATGCAGACGTGTGATTCTTAAGTGCAGTTAGTTTGTTTCTTTCCACGATATGAACCAACGTTCATCACACGAGTAGATGCATAAAACTTTATCTCAATATCAATGAGTCCTGATCACATTCCTAGTAATAATTGGTTTTTTTTTTTGAGATACATAGAAACATTTACGTTACATTACAGGAGTACCTGTGTAAAGGATTGATCGGGATGATATTAAATTTATGGTGCATGAACATTTACACCTTACATGAACTCAAGAGATGATGGGTGAAGTGAGTCTGGAAGAGATGAATCTTAAGACCCTTTTTAAACGTGGACAGGGATTCAGCAGTTCTGAGTGAGAGCGCGAGGTTGTTACATCACAACAGAGCCAGAACCGAGAACCTCTGTGCCTTAGAGAGGTTAGGACAGCTCATAGAGTATTGATTTCAACTGCCTTCGGCCCCAAAGGACACAGGTTCGACTCCCACCTCCAGCTGCAGTCCCCCTTGAATGAGGTACCAGAGGTTGTATGTCATTTTGGAGAAAAGTGTCAGAGTTCTGCGTGAATGGCTACAGGGACATTTCACTGGATACTGAATGACCCAAACGTACAGCCTCAAAAATGACCACAGCAGTAAATCAGGACATTGGTGTAAGAAAAACTGTAACAAAGATGGAATTTATGGCAGGGCTGCCATCTGGAAACCACTCGTATCCAAGGCCAACGCACAAAGATACATAACCTGGTGGGAGGAGCACAAACCTCATGTAGTATGGTCTGATGAATCATCTTTCACCCTAATTGTGATGTCTGGACTGGTTTATGTTTGGAGAAGGACAAAGGATGCCTTCGGCCTCGGGTGCCACAGCAGGGGGGTGGGGGTCACAATGGTGGGACCTCTAATGGCTGCTCCACCTGCTGGCCGCTCAGCAGTGCTGGGCTCCGAAGGAATGTGGCCAGAGCACTGGAGTGATGCGCGATACAGGAATCACCGAGATTAGACTGCTAGCCCCCACGAGGTCACCGTAAGGTTCACACACACACACACACACACACACATTTTCAGAACCGCTTGTCCCATACGGGGTCGCGGGGAACCGGAGCCTACCCGGCAACACAGGGCGTAAGGCCGGAGGGGGAGGGGACACACCCAGGACGGGACGCCAGTCCACCGCAAGGCACCCCAAGCGGGACTCGAACCCCAGACCCACCGGAGAGCAGGACCCGGTCCAATCGCTGTAAGGTTCAATACATAATAATTTGGTCTTGTTCATGAAGGTGATCAATAGCCTTCATATAGTGTTGTTATTAAGGCTTTTTAATTCAGTGTTTTTGGATCAACATGGAGCGAGAGTGATAGGAACAATTCAAACCGCATCCTCCGAGGCGGCGCTATAAAAGACAGTCCAGGCTTGTTTCACGCGACGTGTCCGAGACGCCAAGCGCTTGCTCGGGAGGCCCGGGTTCCACCCAGCCAAGCGGAAAACCGGCGCTCGCTCCTGGGACCCGAACCCACAGCTGCCTGGCTGAGGGCACTTGGAAGCTCCAGAGCCTCGGAGCGAAAGGTCGCACGGGGTGCCGGAGAACCCCCCCGCCCCCAACTCAGGGATGATGGGCAAAGCGCAGCCGTGCGACGGACCCCTCCTCCGTGGACGCAGCGAACGGCAAGCAGCAGAATGCCGGCGATCGGCATATATTTAATTATGTGGGTAAACGGTGTAAGCGGCGCGTCGGCCCCTGTGACAGAGCGCCGCCACGACCACCGCTAACGAAATGAGTCAAATTCATTAATGACAGCAGCATTTCATCAGCGGGAAGAAGAAGGGAGGCCGGGAGAGGAACGCGGCACAACTGGCCACTTAAATTAAAGCATCCGGTCCCGATGGACAATGTGCACCTCGGCCCTGAGTGGACCGTAGCGCCCACCCGGTGAACCAGAAGGGGACAGGTTCACACTGTGAACGTCAAGGGGAGATGGAATATGTCCAGGCAATGAACCGCTGCTCTCGGGGAGCGTCCCCGTGGAGATTCCCTGCCGTGCCTCGTAGACACCTGGATGCCTGCGACTGCCTGAGTGTTGGCTCCGCCTCGCAAGTGGCTATTGGCTGTGTTGTAAAATGGGCGGGGCCAATACCAGAGACAGTGTCCAGCTGGACACCTTACAACTATACCTCAAAAGGCTGAGATCCAAGCCCTCCTTTTTGGGTTTCCTACTGACGGGGCACTCTTGATCTGACACCTACATCCCAGATGATTTCACTTCTAGACACTCAACTTCATACTGATTTACCCCTTTATACAGCTGGCATTTTTAGTGTCCCAGTTCAGGGTAAGTAACTTTATCAAGGGCACTACAGCAGGAGGTGGGACTTAAACTCAGGGGATTCATCCAAGAAAGCAACAGCTCTCCCCACCACTCTGCTTGCTGAAGTCACCGCTGTTGTGGACGCATTCAATATATTTACCTTTCATGACGGAGAAGAAAACGCAAACTCGTATTGCACACGTACACTTATTTTACCGCGTGACGCACCCATTTGTTCAGAGCGGCTTCCACGCGCAGCTTCCCGCTGAGCCGCTCGGCCACACGAGCGAATGCTGCGCTGACGTCCCTCTCAAAGTCCTTTATTTATTTACAAGAAGCTTTTATTCCAAGTAACTGACATGGTTTGCAGTTGTACACTTTACCGCGGGACACAACTGGTGTTTCGCTCACGACAATTTTAGCCTAAATTCCTCCTTCGCCGAAGGGTCTTACAGGTCAGGGGTACATTGCTGAAATCCAGCAGGGTGCGCACCGGTTAGAGCTGCTGCCTTGCACTTGTAAGAGCACTATAGTAGCCTGGAGCAAAGTACTAATAGAGTAAAAAGTAAAAATGACTCAACTGTGTGAAAGGTACTTTGTTTTAGTGGTCACACAAACCTTCGATGGAAGACCTTCCCGAAAGCTTTCTGTAATTGACACCTGGCCACAGTGGGCGTGGCCTCCAAAGCTAGGACCGCCTACCTAGTGGAGCACGTTCCTGTAATTCCCAGACTCCTCGGTAACCAGGACCACACTCAGCACTGCACTGGTGACCACAAAAGTCGCAGGGAGTCGAACCACCTCAGCAGCGGTTGGAACGGTTATTAAAGCACTATATCAGCTGCAGCGAGAGCCCCTCCGTCCCCTCGAGCCCCCAGCGTGGGCTCTGAACACCCCCTGACTCAGAGCACCTCAAAGAGCTCCCAGCAGCAATGTCATCCTGGCTGTGCAGCGTAATGCGCTGTGCTACCCGTGAGGTTGCAGGTTTGAGTCCTTGGCATCAATGGCTTTTTAACCTGACGTTGGGATTCTGAGGGGCTCCAGTAGAAACATCTGAAACAAGGGGCAGCAGATGGTGTAGTGATTAGAGCTGTTGTTTTCTAAGCAGAAGGTCCTTGGTTCAAAACCCCCCTCCAGCTGTAGTACCCTTGATCAAGGTACTTACCAGGAATTGATACAGTAAATGTGGCCCTGCTGGGTAAATCAGTGTAAGCTGCTTTGGAGAAAACCATCGGCTAAATGAATAAATAACGAAAATAGCACCGGGTTTATTTATGATGACAGAACAGCGTGTGCTCCGTGCCCGACTGTTCCTTCTGCACACTCAAACTTCATCATTTCATACATGCAACAGATGGGTCTGTCTGAAGGGACTCACATAGCTGGAAATTGTGTGTTTTATTCCTTTATACAGCAGCAGGGTCCCTCCCTACTTAGAGACTAGAACCAACAGTCTTGCGGTCACAAGACCCGTAATGGCAATGCCAAATGAAAAATGAAAGCGGTTCTTTTCACAAAGCTGGAATTTTTAAATGAAAGTGGTACTCTACATCACACACACACACACACACACACACACACACACACACACACACACACACACACACACACACACACACGAACCCCTCCCAGCAGGGGTAACCACCCGTTCCCAAGCATGACCCATTGGCCCTGCGGACTCGGGGGTGAATGCTCTACACCTCCCCCGGGCCTTATGAATCACTGAACTATTTCTGTTCCGAGACGGACCGCTCGTCAGTCGTCGCCATGGAAACCCCGGAGCGTACACAAACGGACGGTTGGCGTGCGGAGGGCAGCTCACAGTGACGGGCGGGGGACGATGTGGGGGTGCACACTTTGACTCACACCTGACGCATTTTCACAGCCCATTTAGTTTCCAGTGCGACCCGGGTTCGAGGTGCAGCGGCGAGTCACAGGGGGAGCTGCACCAAGCGCCTGCGCAGACACAGGAAGTCCAGCAAGGTGAAAAACTCGACTGCAGCGGCTCGATATGAACCTATAACTCACTGCGGTAAACATATTTCACATCATTCCATATGATGAATGACATCTTTTCAAGGCTCCACAGAAATTGTGTCTAAAAGGTTTGTTTGTTGCCTGGTGCCTTGGAGAAATCAGTGCTGCTCACTAAGGGTCACAGGAGGGTCTGACAGCAGCCCTGGGAGGTCACACACAGCCAGGAGGAGACAAGTCCTACTGGACAGAGAGGGTGATTTCCTAAGAAACGCAGCATCTTAGTCTTCATCTTACAAACACAGCTGGGAAGACACACACACACACACACACACACACACACACACAAGGTTTGTTTGTAATCCCACTTGTTTTTAACTTTGAAACCACTTTTACCCCCCAAGTCCCAGACAATAAGTGAAGAAACTTACTATTTTTTCGTGGGGGGGCTAAAAAATTATTGGGAAAATGTAACTTTGAACGGGGTTCTGCGTCCGTTTACGTGTGGTTTGCACCAACCTTCCTCTTGGGGTCGTCGAGGTCACAGGGACCGTCCTGTTGCACATTGGAACTGATCTCTTATAAAAGACCGACTGTCATAGTCCTCCCATGATGCACTGCTCTTTGGTTATTAGCAGAAGGATGCTCCACGCCCCCAGCCCCTGCCCCCAGTACGGAGTCCGCCCAGCGATCCACGGGGGTCGTACGTCCGCCTCATTAACCCAGGAAAGACGCTCGGCAGGAACCGAGAGAGAGCCAGGTGGAGGGAGCGGGCGAGCGAGGGAGAGCGAGCGCTCCAGACCCTTATTTTACATCGTGCCGGAAAATACGCCGCACGTCTCGCCGCGATACGGATCTCCTGGCCTTTTCTCCCTCAGATACATAATTCATTGTTTGCGGTGCCTTCGCTGCTCTTTGGCTGCGCCGGTGCGGGAGAGCGGGGAGGAAAGGCGGCCCATGGGTTTCCACCGAGCGCGGGGTCGAGAGGGGCGTCAGCACTGCGGTGTCCCCTCTTCCTCAGGGTTTTGCAACAGGCGGCTGCGGCGCTCACTGCAAACCGCTTACCCACCACCCCTCCCACGTCGTTTTCGTACACAACCGCTGAATGTGATGCTCAAAATTTTACAGGATGTTTGTGTCCACGAGGAGCAGGAACAGTCCAGCAGGGGGCGGAGCGGTTAGGACCATCACCGCGTACACTAGAAGTCCTTGGGCTGCCACCCTTGGGTCCAGGTTCAAACCCCACCTCCTACTTAAGTGCCCTTGATCAAGGTACTAACCCTGAACTAATACAGTAAAAGTTACCCTACTGAGTAAATCAGTGTAAGTAGCTCAGTGTACAAACACTGTAAATCTCTTTGGAGAAATGCATCCGCTAAATGAGTCGACATGTGTTCAATTCTTGATACAGTTTCATTTTCCGCACTTGGGCTTCAATACAGCAATAATATCGGCAGCCTTTCATTGGCTTGCTCTCCACCAATCAACTCTCTGCTCTCTCCATGGCTCATTTGGTGCCACATTAACTGAGCAGCAGCAATAAATGGGAATAAAGCAAAATAAAACAAGGCGAATAGAGAAGCGGGGATAAATAAATAAAAGAACGCAAACGTAAGAATCCCCGCTCCTGCTGGAGTTCTCTCGATGAAGGTACGTACCCAGTA
Organism: Scleropages formosus; assembly: GCF_900964775.1. Lineage (NCBI taxonomy): Eukaryota > Metazoa > Chordata > Actinopteri > Osteoglossiformes > Osteoglossidae > Scleropages > Scleropages formosus. Next base: position 29,352,158 of record NC_041815.1, on the reverse strand, counting down.
TAAACACGGTAAAAGTTACCCTGCTGCGGTGATTGCGAGAATATTGGTATTCAGACCAAACACTGAAAGTGGAGAAAAACGGCCGATAAACAAAAAAATAAGGGGTGGAGCAGAAGGAGGAGAAGGAGAAGAAGAGAAGAACAGGAGGAAAGAAGAGAAGGAGAAGAAGAAGGAGAAGAAGGAGGAGAAGAATGAGGGAAAGGAGAAGGAGGAGGAGAAGGAGAGAATAAGAAGGAGAAGAGGAGAGGAACACGAGGAAAGAGAAGAAGGAGAAGAAGAAGAAGAAGAAGGGGAGAAAAAGCAGGAAGGAGAATAAGGAGAACAAGGAAGAGAAGAATGAGAGAAAGGAGAAGGAGGAGGAGGAGAGAATAAGAAGGAGAGGAACGGGAGGAGGTTCAGGAAGGGGAGCCTTTGGAAGTGAGTGGTGTACAAATCGCTGTGCTCAACAAAACGCTCTCAGTTTTCACCGCCAAACTGAACAAGCGCAGCATTAAGAGGAGAGAAACGCACATGGACTGAGGGCCCAGTGGAGGGAAGAGAGTGTGGCGTCTCACTCAGACTGGCGGCGTGGGCGGGGGGGGGGGGGCGGCGTACCTTTGCCAGATCCCCCCCCACCCCGCAGTTGGGAGCCAGTTTTCAGGCTGATTGGTGAACGCAAACACACAGAGAGCGGCCTCCCCAGGTGCCGTCAAGGACACACCGATCTGCGGCTGGTGGGGGGTTGGGGGGGTTGGAGACGGTACTTTGCGTTTAGCGCCGCTTTCCCCCCGAAGATCACACACTGCCGACGTCGGACTCTAATGGAGCCCATCTGCCGCGTGTGAAGACGAGGAGAGCGATGGTATCTCCTGGAGCCGTATCTCTGCGCATCTCTCTACTTTCTCTGAGCTCCATCGTATCGCTGCTGCTTATTGTCCCGAGATGCAAAATCTCTCTTTTCTATTAATAATCGTAGAAGTTAAATCTTTTATTTCACTTCGTTATCTCTCAAAAGCAACACACAGTGTCTAATAAGTTTACAGCGATTTACCCGTTTATGCAGCGGGTTATTCTTCCTGCGTCAGTTCAAGGTAAGTACCTGAATCACAGCTATTGCAGGAGGAGGGGGATTCGAACCCTGGACCTTCTTATTACAAAGCAACAGCCCTCCACAACCTGCCACCCCATTCATTTCAAGTGCAATGAAATTCATGGCTTATTATGTTATGAGAGCAGTTTTACTTATTGAATGAATGAACGGATGGATGGATGAATGGATGAATGAATGAATGAATGAATGAACGAACGAACGATCGATTATTGCAATCAACTGGCACACACACTAAAAGCCACGCTGCATGTAGTCGAGGCGTTTGCGCAGCGAGACGGATCTAACGCGATTATTTCCACATGAACTTTAGGAAGTGTGTCAGCGCTGTGGGTGGATGTGCTCTGCAACGGACTTAAATTAATCAGGTATGCGCCGCGAGATGCCACACAGAGGTGTAACATGTACTTGTAAAAATATGTGCAAATTTAAATCATCGCACCGAATTCGTTTGGCAGCAAACCGATCACTGTTTTCGTTTTCGCCGCTTTGTGCCACTTTGAAAATGCAGCTTTTTTTTCTTTTTATAGGAGCGGAAGCCGTCGTGTAAACACCCGGCGTGGACGCCTGCACCCTCTCTAAAGCACGGCAGCACGACACCCTATTTCACTCTGGTATGGTATGGTATCCAGAGTAAGCGCCCAAAGCTGATCCTTTCTTCTATCAGGGGGCTGGACACCCGATGAGGCCGTTGCTCTGTGACAGAGAGCTCAGAACATACATTTTTAATGCGTGTGTGTGTGTGTGTTTGTGCTAAGCCGTTAGGACACACCCACTTTGTAGATTCAACACCGGGGTCATGATCCCTTTCGGCACGGGGGGGGGTGTGGCCTTCACCAGCCAATGAAATTGGGAGGGAAAGCCAAGCAGCTCTACTAACCCATTTGTAAATTGATTCTGATAAAGATATTGTAAAAGGACACTGCGGGTCTCAGTTGCAGTTTGTTCTCATAACAGTATGTGGTTAAGGAGCTCAGAGATCTCACACACCTCACTGGTATCCACTCTCACCGCGATGCAATAAACCAGGTTCTCCTTATACCAGCCGTTAAAAGCTAGACACGCAGCATCAGCACTTCACGCTGTATGAGCTGAGACCAAATGCCAAACAAAAACTCCAACTGTAAACTCAGCACCTTAATCAATAGAATTTGTGTTGAATTTAGGCCCATTTCTTTCAAACTAGCCCAAAGCGCTAGTCCTCACCATAATCATAACCTGAACCCTTCAGCTGTGGTAAAGCCGAAGTATCAGATACATGACGACTGTCTTTCGACACTTGAAGAAACAAGTAAGACATGGTAGAACTTTGGTATTTCAGCGTAGCGAGACAATGCAAGTTGGAGTTCAACTCAACTCAGCTCAACTCAGCTCAGCTCAACTCAGTTTACTGCAACCAGCATAGCTCAACGTAGTACAACACAACGAATCACAACACAACATAGTGCAGCACAGCTCAAACTGGGCCAAACACAACTGCTCATAGTTCAGCACAGCTCCAACAAGACATAGTTGTTCATAGCTCATAACAGCTCAGCAAAACTCGAGAAAACTGTACCTAATACAGCTCAACAGAGGAAAATGTACCCTTTTAGAGTCCAGGTCGCCTCAGCACAACTCAGCAGGACGAGACACAAGTGCATGTAGTTCAGTAGTGCTGAACGCAACAAAAAACAGTTATTTGAAGTTCACAATAATTCCATATATCTCAACACAGCTCAGTACAGGCCACTTCAAGTTCAACGAAGCTTAACTGTTATAGTGCATCACAGCTCAGCACAGGTCAGTGGTAAAACACCCTGTTGTCCCAAGGCCAGCACAGCTCAGGGCAACTCAACACAACCCAGCAGAATTAGACACAACCAGAGTTCATCTCAGCCCAGCACAGCTCAACACAGCTGTTCACAACTCAACGCTGCTCAACACCACCCAGCAGAATTTGACACAATCATTCTGAGTTCATCCCAGCCCAACACAGCTGTTCACAACTCAACACAGCTGTTCACAACTCAACACAACTCAACACAGCTGTTCACAACTCAAAATAGCTCAACACAGCTATTCACAACTCAACGCTGCTCAACACCACCCAGCAGAATTTGACACAATCATTCTGAGTTCATCCCAGCCCAACACAGCTCAGCACAGCTGTTCACAACTCAACACAGCTCAACGCTGCTTAACACATCAAGCCCGAGCCATTCTGAGCTCAATATGTTCAGACCCAGTTCTTCATAACTTAAGAGCGCTCCCTGCAGCTCAGCACAGCCGCGCACAACTGCGCAAAGTCCGACGCTGCTTAACACAGCACCCGTGTCAGCGCACCTCCTGGTCCCGCCGCTCCGCTCCCGCACGGCTGACCGGCGCAATTTGTCAGCAGGGCCGCAGCGCTTAACATCGTTCGGCACGTCTGCGCTGGCAGCTTGAAGGACAAAGTGTGGTGGGTGGAACATCGGCGCGTATGAAGCGGAGCAAAACCGTAAAACGCATGAAAGGCAGAGGAAGCTGCTGCGTCACAACACAGTGTGATGGAAACCAAACACTAGAGGGCAGGAAGAATATTATAGTACTGTATATAATAATAATAATAATAATAATAATAATAATAATTCTCAAAATGAGTAATCTGCAGTGAATGTCTGCCTCCTTGACTCTCACACTCACACACACACAAGGTGTGTCTTTTATGGTGCCAGGTATGTTGCCCACCTTCACGCTCCCCACCTGGCACCGTGTGCGGACTAATCCCTATTTATAGAGCAAAGACTTCCTGCCGGGAAGTTTGCTCTTCCCATTAACTCCTGCCGCTTGGATAACGCGGCGGATCAAGCCAAGCGGGCCGTGCGGAGAGCGGAAAGCTGATTGGTGGAGACGTGGCCAATGAAAAGCCGCGTGTGTTATTATCAGCGAACCCTAACTGTGGAAAATAACACAGCATCAATCGATAAATGCGCCGCACACACACCGACACACACTCAGCACACCTGTTTATTGCACTGACTTCCTTCTCCAAAGCGACTCGCACTGTTGTGCTGCTTACACTGCTTTCCCATTTTACGCAGCAGGATCATTTTTACCGTATCCATTTGGTGTGAATTCATTTTTTTTTACATTTTTATTATCTTAAAATTATTTTTCACTCTGTAGTGTTTTCCGATTTTCTTTTCATCATTGCATTATTGATTATTCGTTAGTGTAATTATGTCTTTTACGCTTAACTACTCCATGATTATTCTTTATTATATTCGCCACCATGTGGTTTTGTTTTACGTGTTTTTCCTTTAATGCCTGTGATATGACTTGCTGTGGAAGTTTCTAGAACAAAGTATCTGCGCTACCGGTAAATTCCACTCAATTTGGGTTGGGTGAGGAAGACCTGGGGAGGTCTGGCACGAGGAGATAAGGCAGGTTTGAGGAGTAGAGAAAGGAACGAGGTGAACGTGCAGGTGATGGGGTACATCTGGTGAGAACTGTAGTAAAGCCCTTTTTTACTCTTTATTTTGCTTCCTTATTGGATCTTCAAAGCAGCTGGAAACAGCAAGTGCCTTGATCACAGCACTGCAGCAGGAGCTGGGATTCGAACCCCGGCGAAGGCAACAGCTTCATGCTTGTTCCTCGTTACCACATCTCAGCAGGGACACATTGGACATGCAGGGGACACATTGCGGGAGCGGAAGGGATCGGGGAGTGAGCGCAGAACTAATCTGTTGTGCTGACACTCCTCCAGCACCGTGGAGCACCGCCTGCTTCTGACAGTTAATGCTCTGGCCATGAAGGATAGTAGCTCTTATCTTGCTCATTTCTGCCCCCCGCAGAGATTTGCAGTAATAATAATGAGGGTCGAGCGCCACGATCATCCCGAATTTTCCCGAACGAGTTCCGTCGCCACGGCAGACGTGTTTATCTGGGGACACAGATGCTATGGTGTGCTATGCTATGGTATGGTATGGTATGGTATGGTATGGTATGGTATGGTATGGTATCGATGCTATTTGCTGAGCTCACTGACTTCCGTCACCTAATGTGGTTTTGGAACTTCAGCCTTGAATAAACATTTCAGCAAATCCAAGTATTTCCAGAGTCTTACGGCGGAGCAAAGCCGGGGCCCGGAACCGGGAGCATATTTGTTTTGAGAACGAAAGCTCGGCTCCGCTCTCATCCGTCTTGCGGCGGATCGTTTGACCCCGCCCCTCAGAGTCATTTTCCCGCAATTGTCCTGAAATGAGATGCCGGCGCCGAGCGGCGCAGCCAGGGGAGAGGGCAGAGGGATCCTCGGGCGCTTCAGACGTTTACTGACTCCGTTTCCTCCTCCAAACACTCTGTGTCTCTTACAGCGAGAGTAAGTCACGCGGACAATGTGGTTTTACTGCGTTTTCCGCCCCGAGTCCGACCTCGTGCGACTCCGCCATGAAGGTTGCAGGGAAACCCAACTCTGTCGTTCCGTCCGGAGGCCGGTCGAGAGATAAACACTCCGCCAAACGCATCCTACAGCAGCACCGGTGTGTTTGACCTCCCGTCCGCTTGGATGCGCGATTTTAAGTAGCGGTGGAGGACATCGAGTTGCTGCAGGAAGAGACCCAGTGACTAAGCGGCCTGTTGTGAACCCGCCCGGCCGCAGACCCTGGGGGACCGAAGGTGGGACGAACGTCTTTGTTCCCGGATGGCTGCAATCAGCCAGGCCCCCGGTGGGGGGTTATCTCCACCGATCGGGTCTCGCAATTCAATCTGATTGACTTGACTCCAGCTGCCTTGCCGCCCGGGAAAGGGGAAGCGGGGGGGGGGGGGCACCGGCTGCTGTGTGTAGAGGGCAAACCGTGCGACCTCTGGAGGAACCCTGCGACCCCCAGACACAGTCGCACCCCAGTCCATCAGGAAATGGAACCGGTCCACCGAGGACAGAGGACGCAGGATGGAGACGGACAGACAGGAAAAGCCGCACTAACAGCCCTCTGCACATTTAACACTGACCTTCCATGAATATTCATTGCGTGAGGTTGGCATGCTAATCAGGCCTGTGTGTGTGTGTGTGTCTGTGTGAAGGAAAAGCCCATCGCCTCCTCTCTCACCTATTGCCCTGGCGATCAGCCCTCGTCAACTGTCTCACAGGCCCCCACAGGACTGAAAGACCCACTCAGCACGATGGGGTGGATGAGTGTGATGAAGACACGCAACGTTCATGCTTAACGCAAGGAAACAGCTCCTCCCAACAGCTCTCTGGCATCAAACTGGTCGCGGCTTCACCGGACAAGCCGATCGGGCACCTTGATTTCTACGTGGAAAACACGTCGCAGTCTGCGGGTGCCGCAGCCTCGTGGGATACCATCGCAGCGCCGAGCAACCTGCGCCGGCACGGATTATTCGGCGCCAGATAAAGGAAAAAACCCATTAGCGGCAAACAGAAGAGGCCTCATCGGGGCCGGCGCCGACCGTGGGAAAATGTAAAAATGTGCAGCACGTGACGAGAAATGGAATCGTTAATCGAACGGCGCTCGGCTCCCGGACGGAACACAAATCACGAGCGGACCGATCGTCCTTCTCGCGCCGCAAAGGGGTCCTCGGGTGGAGCGTCGCATTGCCAGGCCGCGGTCCGCGTGCGCGTTCGCCGCTTAATTTAGATATTGATTTTACACACCGTTGAAGAAATATGAAAAATTGCTCTGCCTTTCACTCATTGCCTCTGGAGATGGAACCGGTGGGGAAAAAGGGAAAAATATGAATGTTTCACATATGAGCTCCTTGTTGCACAAAAAGGTGCCTTCAGGAGGAGTGAAATTCCTCTAATGAACTCAACACGGAGGCCAGAGCATCTACAGCTCTACAGGCAGGTAGCAGAACGGGGGTCCCGACCCCAAACGCATCACAGTCATTCCAACCAGCTGCACGACGTTATTAATTTGTGCCTTCCGTTCGCATCTTTTAACGTTTCCCTCAAACGATTTGCTGAAAACAGGTCTGTCGCTCTTGAGTCCAACAGCAGCTCCCCTGCTGGACCCGAACCTTCAGCTTTCTGTCGCTGATCCGGCTCCTCAGCCACCACAGCCCCTGCTGCCCGTGCGTTTTGTGTTTTGGAGCTGCCGACTGCCGGCAGGACGTCACAGTGTGACCCCTGGAGCAATGTCCACACACACACACACGCGCACACGCGCACACACACATGCACGAGCACGCACAGACATTGCGGTACAGAAGAGGGAATAGAGCCGACCAGCTGCGGCTTTCAAACGGGCAACAGGGAGGAAATTACCCCCTGCATGGAGGGGCAGCCAGACACACACACACACACACACACACACACACACACACACACACACACACACACACACACACACACACATCCCTTCTCTGAGCAAAAAATGCATTTTCACTGGCAAAACAGGCCTCCCTTGGAATTTATATGAAAACCTACGAGAAGGTTCTCCTGAAGATCAGCAAAATGCCTTTATTGGTGAAGAAGGACCTTGGGAAGACGTGATGGATAGTGGGGAAAGGGTGGGTTTCGCAAACCTCGCCCCCCCCCCCCCCCCCCCACACACACACACACACACACACACGCACACACACACTGGGGACTAGAGGAAGCTCTTTCTCTTTGTCTCATCTTTCACCTTCACCCTTTGCCCTTGCACCCGTAGCCTGCAGCAGGACTTTGACTCACAGGCGTTGGTGACGGCGAAGCTGTTGGCCGTCTCGATGTTGTCCACATGGGGGACGAGGTTGAAAGGTGCTTCTGTGGCGTTGGGGCTGGTGTTGTGCAGGAAGATGGCCAGTCGGAAGGCTGTGTACTCCTGATCCGTGTTCCTGATGAAAAGTCCCCCTGCAGAGGGGGGAGGGTGAAGCGGTGGGGGGGGGGGGGTGGAGAAAGAAGAAGATTTGATATATTGAGAAAGGCGTCAATCTCTCACTCACGTGGATTTCGGTCAATAACAGACAAATATTTGTCATTTCTTCAATAATTGGATCCGACGATTCGCTTCACAGACAAATTTCACTCAAAAAGATGCAAATGCGCAAAGTCCTTGGTTTGTTAACATGTTTTCTTGCGTATTAAACACGGTGCTTTTTGTCGCTGTGGGTTCGACCAGGAAATGTGAGGCGCAGGACAGCCCCGCGAAGTCGTGCATGGAACCCGGCACAGCACGTTTGGCACAAATAACACGTTTAATGCCCCGAACGCACTGAACGCATGAAGTTGATGAGCAGATCTGCGGTCAAGGAGCAGCATCAGCAGGGGGTGAATGATGCAGGGGGTGGATACATTGTACATTCGTATATTACATACATCACTAAGAGCTCAGCATCACCCTCTGGAGAGGGTGGAAAGACAAGGGAGGAGAAGGGCAAACGGGAAAAGAAGCAAGCGACGGGCTTCACGTTCAGCTGAATGGAGGGATGGAGAGAAGGATTCGGGAAAGTTCATGCGGAACCCAAGGAGGAGAGGATGCTGAGGATGAGCGGGAGGTGCTGGGCTGCCTGTCGGGGCGAGGGCAGGATGCTGAGGAGGGCACGAGGAGGAGATGCCGAGGACGAGATGAGGAGAGGAAGCTGAGGATGAGCAGGAGATGCTGAGGAGGGCACGAGGAGGAGATGCTGCAGTGCTTCACATGTGAAAGACGGAGAGACGCTGAAACATTGATGAGTGAATGACGGCACGGAAAGAGGGAAAAAACACAAATAAAAGAGAAATAAAAGAGGGACATGGCGAAGGTCTCAGGAAGGAGCCCGCAGTGACACCGAGAGAGAAATACAATAATAATAATAATAATAATAATAATAATAATAATAATAATAATAATAATAATAGAGAGAACCGCGGAAACTCGGCGCGTCTCCTTTAGATCCAGAGTGACGAACGAAGAGCTGCGAGGGAATAAAGTAAAAGTAGAAAAAAAGAAGAAGGAAGCACTTATTAAAAATGAAGCCCCGCGGCGCGGATCCCCGACAATTTGTCGCGCCCCGAAAACTGATCCGTGACACGAGTGAGGACCGGATGGACGTGACGGACTGATGATGGACTCGCGGACTCACGGACTTGAGGACTTGAGGACTTGAGGAGCGACGGCTCAACGGCTGAATGACTCACCGATCTGAACGCTGCTCGGAAAAGCCCCCATCGTCGGTCCCCAGAAGACAGTGAAGAGGAGCGGAATCTGCCGGCAAATACTAATGATCATAATCCTCATTTTGAGAGAAAACTGTGGACGGACATGGAGGATGGAGACGGAGAGGCGCCGAGACGGAGAGATTCAACAACCCATCCTGACTGCTGGATCTGCAGAGTCCAGAGAGAGGGGGGTGGGGGTGGGGGGGCTGAGAGAGAGAGAGAGAGAGAGAGAGAGAGTGGAGGGTATGTGAGATGGAGAGGGAGGGTGTGAGGGAGAGGGAGAGAGAGAGAGAGAGAGAGGATAGAGGGAGGGAGAAAGAGAAGACGAGAAAAAGAGGGAAAATAAGAGAGAGAGAAAGGGTAGAAATGTTGAAACACGGCTTTGCCCTGTGAGCGTGTCTGAATTTGTCATGCTCGTAAGCCACGCTAAACTGACACTGAAAGAGGGGAGAGAGAGAAAGAGAGATGGACAGAGAGGGGGAGACTGGGAAGAGGGAAAAAGAAGAGAGGAGGGAGGAAGAGCGGAGATTGGAGGCAGAGAGAAAGGAGGGAAAGGGGAGAAAAGGAGACAGAGGGGGAAGCAGAAAGACGTGAGAGATGGAGAGGAAGGAGAGCAGAGAGAGGAGAGAGAAGAGGGAGAAAGAGCAGGAAAAACAATGAAAAAAGGATGCGAGAGGAGGATGAAAAGAGAGGAGGGAGTGAAAGAAGAGAGGCTGGAAAAAGGGAAAAAGACGAGAGAGAAAAGGGGGGAGAAAGAAGAGAAAGAGGAGAGAAGGAGAGACAGAGAGCGGGAGAGAGACTGGACCAGGTGAGACCTTCCATGTGGAGAGACGAGCCCTGTTCTTTCTCTCCTTCTCCCTCTCTCTCCCTCGCTTTCCCCTCTGCTCATCTCCCCCGCGTCTCCATCCTTCAGAAGCTGCTGCTCCTTCTCGGAGTCGTTATTACGGGAATCCACTGAGTTCGGCCGAGTGCGTCTGTCGCGTGTGCGAGCCCTTGGGATTTTCCCCCGTGACAGTGTCATTAAGCACGGTAAAAACGGTGTTTGCTGCACTGTTTACTTCCCTGGTTAAAGCACCTGGCTGCTTGCATTTCCACTGAATTATAACGATGCCTTCAGTTTCAGGAGCGCACTAACATCTGTACGGATTCTGCCCGAGATCTTCCGGGTATCCAAGAGCATCACTAAATGCCACAACTTTGCACATTATACACCAAACCATCTGCACTTCTGCTTTAGAAAACATAGATGGTACCACACGCACCAGGTGAGCAACGTCCAAGAACAAGAAGGTCCACGGTTGTATTCCCAGCGTGATGTAACTGGAAATGTCAGGTTTCTCCATTTACACTGGAGATATAAAGTACTGTACACCACATGTAGTGGTGAAGAACAACGTCATGAGGAACTTCATCTCTTTGAATAAACTCACTCCATCCATCCATCCATCCATCCGTGCATTTTTCCATCACTCCAGCAATCCAACCATCCATTTATCCATTTACCCTTTTGTGGGTTTTGATGCCAACAAGCCAAGCAGGAGACACTCTTGAAACCCCAAGGGTTCATTGGCCAACCAGGAGATCTTTTCTGACCTCTGAGCCCCACATCCTGTTACAGACTGTGAATCCCACCACCCTGCTGAAGAACCTCATTTCCAGTCCTTTTGTTTTTATGATCTTTTTGTTCTGGTCGGTACCCAGAGCACATGACGATGGGTGAGGATAGGGTTTAGACTGAACAAAATTGCAAGTTTTTCCCAAGGATCCAGCGTTCGGTTTTGTGATACAGTTGTGTACAGTGTTGATTGTTGAGGTTGCCCACTTGTGCTTGTGAAAAGAACCCGAGGTAGTTGATCTACTCAACCGCAGTTAGTTGCCCTCGCAGCTGGAGAACAGCCTAGCTTATTCCTGGTGAGAACCATCACCTTAGATTCTGAGGTCCTGACATTCATCCAGTGTTCATCACATTCCGGTGCCAACCACTCTAGTGGGTCCTCAAGATCATATTCCAACAGGACTAAACCATCTGCTAACAGCCGCAATTAAAACCGTGGCATCCTCGACCTGGATACACACCGAATCCTCACTGTCCCTTCACATCCTACCCATAAATGCCACAGATAGAAGTGGAGACCAGACACACCCTTGGTAGAATCCAACACCTACCCTTAATAAGTTTGACTCAATTCCAAAAATCTAGACCCAACTTTTGCTCTGTACATGGCTGTAGTCCTTCTCGATGTTGACGAAGCTCATGTAAATTGAGTTTGCAGAGCCACGCAATCTCTCAAGGGCCCTTGAGGAGAGCTGGTTCAGTGCTCTGTGGCCAGAATGAAATCCATGTGGTTCCTTCTGAATCTGAGACTTGATGATTAGCTGTAACCTCACCTCTCCAGCACCCTGGTGTAGACTTGTCTCTTGATAGTTTTACTACATCCGCTGGCCCCCCATTTTTAAAAACTTTAACCTCCATCTCTGCCTGACAGTACAGAGAAGAAGGGACCCCCGCTGCTCATGAAGTCTGGTTCCGAAGCCATTGTCACGTTTGGAAGTGGGACCTACTATCTAGTCTGTACTTTTCTATCTCCCAAACAAGCCCCACCTCCTCTTTCGCCAGTGTGGTGACATTCCATGTCCCAATAGCCATTTTCCATTGATTTGTTGTAAGCCCCCTGGGAGTGTTCCATCTCCGCTCGTTACCCAACAGGTATTGCATCTGTCCCCACGTCTCACCTTCTATTTGGTGAGCCCATAAGGCAGCTCTGTGTATTGTTTGGATCTGAGCCCAGCTGCCTCACACGGGCCACGTGGCCACCAAGCGCTTGCCAACAAACAGCACTTTCAGGCCTAGCTCCACGGGTGGCTCAGTCAATCTGGGTGAGGAACTCTAGTACTGTAGTCTGTTTGGATCATTTTTTTTTTGTCTGGCCCCTCACCTTTATCCATGCCAACGCTGCGATCCATGGATAGTTAAGGTCACATCATTAACTCAAATAATTACAGTATATGAGCCAGTGGAAACAATTCATCATCTACACAGGTATTTATTGAAACTAATACTGAAATTGAAAATTACATCAACAAAATCAAAGGGAAGCAAACATGACTTCCCCTTCTGTTCATGCCAGTCAATACTCAACTCATGCAGTTTCAGTGCCTGCCAGTTTTCAGTCAGTTTATGGCCTGATAACGGTAACTTTCTTTCGTAAATGAAGCCAAAAGCAGCGATCGCTCAGGGTGCTGCTGTCCGTGGTCCTGAAAGTTCAGCAGCCGTACTTTCCTGAAACTATCGCACCGGGAATTTTGCCAGCAAAGAATCAAAGAATCAAACAACAATCCCCAGGATCTGCGCCACAGGACAGTTAACTTTCCAGTGATGTATTTGGCCTTATAATTCTGTTCCGGTCTGATGGTATATTCAGATCAGATTGGTCAAGAGTCCCAGGATGGCTACCGTCAAGTTGAGTATTCTTGAAATCGAGGTCTTCAGCGGTACCTCTTCATCTGAAGTGGTCCAGTGTATTCCGTGAAGGGCCTGATGAAAGGGCCCATTTTCAAGACCCCTGGCTGTGTTTCGGGAAGTGACGCTCATCTCTTTGTGTAATGCAGTGTTGCGTTTTGCTTTCTGCGGTGTGGATGACTGTCTGATGGAAAAGAAGATCTTGGGCAAACTTCAATACGGTGAACTCCTGGCAGCAATGTCATATAGATTATCATTCCTTATGATAAACGCCACACTGGGGGCTGCTGGGAATGACTCGATACATCTCATCATGTTTTCCTCACTCCATAGCTTCCCCCATGGGATCTCCTGGAAGCCGTCTGCTCATCCGTGACTTTTAGACATATCTGCTTTATGCAGCGTCCGCGTCGCTCGAGCGTGATATTTTTTTTTCCCCAACGTTCATTTATCGCACGCGATATTTGCGAAGAGAAGAAATGGGAAACGCAGAGAAAAGAATGAAAATGAAGAAAGAGCAATTAGAAGGGAAAAAAAAAAACACATGAAGAAACAGAACAGTGTGAAAATGAGCGCAATGATCCAACCTGTTCAAACGTGACATTTTCCTCCACACATTTTGCCCCGTGCAAATTGACAAATGTTTTCCCGTTGAGGTCATGCGAGAGTCACAACCGCCAGGTCCGGGATCCATCCACGTGGTATTTAATTTCTGCTCCTCTCAGGGCGATCTGAGATCCTTGGCCCTGAGGAGAACGAACGCACTTGGGGCTTCGGAGGTATAGGTCTTGACATCCCGTAGCATCGCGGCGTCTGCCGCGAGCATTAATGTCAGGCGTTGTTACGGAAGTGCCGAGGCGGGGAGATCGGCTCGCTGATGGGAAGTGTCCTACAAGCAGACGCACAGATGATGTATTGTCTCGGAATCAGTTTATCTAGCACATTAGCAGCGGTAAGTAAATTACATCTGGCAGTGGGCGCAACCGGGGTATTTATTTATCCGAGCTCGAGGTGAGCTCCTTGGGTTCCCAGCGACTGAGGAGAGCGGAGAATACGGGTGGGAAGCTGCCCTTGGTTGAACCTCTCTTTGCTCCTGCTGGGCTGGAGGCTCTAGATTGATGGTTTTCTCTAATATAGACCTGCGGGGGGCATCCAGGGCTGTGTGTGTGTGCGCGTGTGCGTTTGGAGGATGCAGGACTTTACACAACAGGATGGGTCCTTCAGAAGGATGCTCCCTGCGCTGGGTTTTACCACGCTCTTCCTGCCTCGTCCTCTGGGCGCACGGTTTTCCCGCCATCCTAGCGGCTGCCAATCAAAGCGGCCGAGGTCAATTCCATGAGCGACGGAGTATTTATGGTTGCGATGCGACCCGTGGAGTGCAGCAGCACTGTGCCGCGTGAGACACGGGGAAGCTTCAGGCAGAGTGGTGCTAAGCAGGAAGTTGTTGCTGAGTGCTGCTGAGCCCATGTGGACTTTTCTTGAGCCCATATGTCGAGTACCTCCACAGAAGTGCTGTCCTCCTCTTGAAAGGGGTGTGTCCATGGTCATAGCAGTTGAGTCTATCCACGTGGTTGCTGCTCGTCCTCTTTTCCCGCCAACTTTTAACAAACCTCGCCAGCATTTCGAGGAAGTCCAATCTTCTCACGACACGTACGCTGGAAGTCCGGAGGTTATTTTGGCTCCGGACTTCTGAGTTCGCTCACCGAAAGGTGGAGAATCGTTGCTTCGGCGCTTGCAGAATTGCCGCCAGCAGCTCTTGACACCAGCGCTCCTGTTTATTGACACCACAGCATCTCAGGAACCGCAGCGGCTGCGGCAAAATGCGGAGAAGCGCGGCTGAACGAACCAGGTGGATTTTCCAGTTCAGTTCAGTTGGATTCAATTAAACCTCCTTTACCCACCCAGTGCACATGTACTACTGAGACCAAATGGCCTTCAGTGCCCCTGCTGGTGACCTTCCTTCATCTGATACAATTACAGTCTGATGATGGGGACACACACACACACACACATTAACCAAGCTCCTCCCAGTTTGTACTGTAACCGAACCGGTAAAGGGAAACGGGGAGACAAATAACGTTTGTGAACCACATGTTGCTTAATGATATGATAATGGGGCCAAGTGACGGTGAGGGCAACGGCAGTGACCAGGACAGAGGGCAGGGCCTGAGCACCAGCCACACCTCCCCCCGGCTCGTTTTTTTCACCATCGATGAAAATGTGTGAACCCCAATCACGGCTCTGCCGTCACGCCGCAGAGACACCCACCGGCATGACGCTTCTCGGAAGGCGATGGGCCTCCGCATCAATAATGCGACTGTGAAGTTGTAGCGCGGCGCCCATCTCCAGCACCACCGGAATCAGACCCGAGGGCAGCACCGGGCTTGGATTGCATCCCACGGCATTGGATTCCTGCTGCTTAAATCGCAGTGGTCCTGGATCGTGTCACCAGACACACCGCCTCCTGATGCTCGCTTACGACGGGATCGTCTGCGTCCGATTCCATCGGCCGTCAGGATGCGTTCCGCGAGCGTAACCTCAGATCGCCTGGGACCGAACCCTTCACGAGAGCAGGTCTGCAGAGCCTCCCTGTGAACTCTCAACCTGGGACAGGATGGTAACTCGCTGATGAGAGAGTCCCGTTTCCACACATCACCGGGACGCGGCACTTTGACGCTCTCCGGGAATGACGTCTCACTCTGACGCACTGCGACACCTTCAAAGGACGGCTTCAAGGAAGACGCTACGCGGAATGTTCCGGAAGCGTGACGGAGCGCCGATTGCGGGCGGCAGCAAAGCGGCGCGTTCTTCGACATCTTGGTCTTGCCTTTGCCCGACATCATGCCCTCGGGCCGCTGTGCCGTTGGAATGAATAATGAAACATCTTCTTCTCTTCCCGTTCCTGTTTGTAAACAACATGCGCACTTCTCCGCGCTGCCTACATTTTTCTTCTCGGAACCCCACACGCTCCACGCTTCTCGCTACTTGTGCGTTATTTATGCATGACGAACATGCCACGAACGAGCGGGGTATGAATAATTGAGTGTTTTTTCGGCACGGCGGCACGTCTGCCGGGCACCGCTCCACGCCCAACTGGAATAAGGGAGCGAAGTGACCGCACGGCGCGCAAAGGTGGTGCGAGGAGAGCGTCTGAGCGCCGACTCCGCTGACGGCGTCTCCTCGCGGGTGCGTCCCGCCCACAGGGTGGCTGCGCCGTCTCCTCGGCCGCAACGCGAGCTCGGACGCGCGCCCTATTTCGGGACTTTTCAGCCTCTGGCCGTCCTGCTTTTAAATATCGACTCATCGCAAAAGTGCCCTTCCTGTTCACTGGGGGCGTGACCCCAACGCGGCCAGCGGGGCGAGGGAGGAGGGTTTTTCGTGTCTTCTGCCCGCATCCAAATGACGAATCGAACCGAACAATGAAAGAGGGTCTATAAGGGGCTTTGCCCCCTTTTGTTTCCTTAATAACTTGACCCCTGCGGGATGGATTCAGTGGCGGAGCCATTAAAGTGTGTAAAGAAGGGAATTCACATGACAGACAAAAAGGCTTCGGCCTCAAATTATTTCCCAACCCTTTTCTCTTTTAATTTATTCCAGCTATCGCTTCATTTCAGTATGGAAGGCAACAGTTCTCTCTCTCTCTCTCTCTCACACACACACACACTCAAATACACACATCTCGCATCCGAGGCCTTATTAATGAGTTGTTTTTCACCAGTGCGGGGAAATGTCAAACGACAATCAGACGTATGCTTCCTGGCACCGTCCTCGGGGGGGGGGGTGCTCCGCGACGGCCGATCCGCCGGGGGTCGGCTCTCGCTCTTCGGGCTGGGAGCAGCGAAGACCTGCTGACCTTCTCCTACACCTCGCTCCCCCTCCCCGCCCCACGCCCCAGAGACAGGCGGGGGTCTGTCTGTCAGTGGGTGTCTCGTCTCCGTGAGGACGCTTGTGAATGCCGTCGCCATGGAGAGCCGCGACGGCAGCGGCGACGCGGGGAACGAGAAGTCGACACTGAGTGGCACCGCAGCATTCCTGCAGCGTTCCGGGAAGTGCCGTCGCCCTTTCGCGCGTGTGAAGATGCACGGATGTTCCTGGAGCTCGTGCAAAGGCGTTCGCCGAGGGCCGAGTGTGCCGCGTGCGTACGAGCGACGCTCCGGTGAGACCCGAGCACGCACTCGACAGCGCGCGCGGATGTCTTCCTCCGGCTAATTAGCGCCGACATTCCGACGCATGCGGATCAAAAGCGCCGTCCTGGTGGAACGGCTCCTTACATGTCGCTCGTGGAGTTGAGGCACCGCCCCTCCGGCCTGCCGGTCCCCGGCAGCCCCGGGTCTCGCCGCGGCATCTTTAATTCATCGCCGCACCTTGCGGGGTGCCGCTATTCTCAGAGCTCCCCATCCACCTGCCCTTCCGTGGTGACACGGCGCAAAGGTCAGAGGTCAAGTGTCTCGGGGTGTCACATGATGTTCTCTGACTGAAAAACCTGAACGACCGAAAGACTTCTCAGCATTAAGATTTTTCAAGTTCTGGAAAGAAAGGGGATTCTTGGCTTCAAATCACTGCACTGGGTGGAGCCTCTTGGCAAAGACTATCAAAAGAGCTATATATATATATATATATATTTCAGAACATATATATATATATATATATATATATATACACACATGGGTGGCGCAGTGGCACAGCAGGTAATGTTGCTGTCTCACAGCACCTGGGTGTGTGGAGTTTGCATGTTCTCCCTGTGTCTGAGTGGGTTTCCTCCCACAGTCCGAAGACATGCTGTTCAGGTTCCTCCATAGTGTGTGAGTGACAGAGAGAGTGTATGTGTGCTCCACTGGTGTATGGATGAGTGACCCAGTGTAAGTAGTGTATCTAGCAGTGTAAGTCACCACAGTAAATAAGGTGTGTGTGTGTGTGTGTGTGTGTGTGTGAGTTCATCGGAAGTTGCTTTGGACAAAAGTGTCTGATAAATAAATAAATGTAAATATTTATAAACAGAACAGAGCAATGTGTATGTTAAAACAAGAGAACTACATATATATGAATGGGGGTGCGTGGCGGGGTGGTGTACCCTGTGTGGCGGGTCTGGGGTTCGAGTCCTGCTTGGGGTGCCTTGTGATGGACTGGCATCCCATCCTGGGTGTGTCCCCTCCCCCCTCAGCACTGTGCCGTGGGGTGGGCTCCGGCTCGCCGCAAGCTGCTCGAGACAAGCGACTGATGACAATGGATGGATGGATATATAAATAGAATACAGCAATATATATATATATATGTATACATGAACAGAATAGAACAATATATAAATGTATAAAAATATGAGCAGAGCTATAGAAGAGCTGGTTACTTTGCTCTCGTTGCTGAAGGTACATTCCCGACTCCTGCGATTTTCTCAAGGCCCATGACTCTTCCTAAATGAGGGAAACTCAATCCTGAAACTGAGTATGTTGGCTGATCCACTGAAGGACTGAGCAGAGTCAGTTATTTACCTGGTTCATCTGATTTACCCTCTTCTCTCAGTACGCGGCTGCGTGCAGTTGAGAAGCGGGGAGCTGGAAGAGCTGTCCGATGGGATATAGTACAATGGGCCGACGGGATAAGGAGTCGCCCGTGCTGTCGGACCCCCGTGGTGAACCGCCAAGCGGGGCAGCTGCGCTCGCCGCGGTGCGCCGTGGCTCGCGGCGCGGAGCCCCACAATGGCACGCCGTCGGCTTCCTGCTCCTCACGGAAGGGGCCGTGGCTTTTCAGCGGGTGCCAGGACCTGCAGCTGAGCGGAAGACTGGCCCCTCTGTTTTCAGATCCCCCCCCACACGCCGGCACCCAAAGCCTTCCGTATACAACTAGAGCGGCGACGGACTCGTTACTCCATGTTTACACCGTCTTTCACGTCCTAAGAAGATGGAGGAGGTGAGAAAACACTCAGTCCAGCTTAGTGACATTTACATTTATTCATTTATCACACACTGTCCTCCAAAGTGATGCACAGCTGAGAGAAAACAAAAGTGCAACAGCAACAGATGAAGAGTTTTAGACACGGCATCATGAACACACAGCTTGTGCGTCTGACACCACCACGTTGCTGGTTCACATCCCTCCAGTAGCTTGTATAGAAGTGACATCCAACGAGCAAGTGCATAGATACTCATAGCAGATGGTGTTGGATTCGTTAATGGAGCCGTCAAGAGGTCAGGAGAGAAGTGGCTCTGAAGGCGAGGGGTTTGAGACCCTTTTTGAATGTGGAAGGGATTCAGCAGCTCTGAGGGGCACAGGGAGCTCATTCCACCACAATGGGATCAAACTTGAGCTCGTCTTTGGAGTTTAGCCACAGTGAACCCAAGCAATGCAGAGGCAGTTCTCTCTACACTCACGCTAAAATATTGCCATTTTCTGTGCTCATATTCAGCTGTTTGGAAAGTGCCAGAAGCTTCTCCGTAGGTGAAATTATGGAGGGATCACAGGGCGCTTGCAATATGCAACATGTACGCTCACAGTTGTTAATGTCAGAATTCGCAAAGGGAAAATGAAGGGCTGTATCATCCTCTGCACTGGGAGGGTTCAATGTGCCGGAAGAGAGGTTGTCCAAAGATTGTGGGCGGAGCCTAAGCCGGCGTTATCGGCGTGATGTCAGCGTGACGACCGCGGTTGCAGTTGCTGCTTCGATGAATAGCCGCGAAAGGGCAGCTTGAGATCAGGTCCCCCCTCCCCCAGCACGGACGCCCTGGGAATTAAAAGCCAAACGGTTTCCAGACACAATGTAATTTTTGCCATCGATCCAACGCTCGACCTCTCGGTTATACAGCAAGAGCTCTTCAGAGACCGGCAGGAATTTTTATTGCGTTTGTTCTCGACGCTCTCCGAGGCCTTTGAGCGGAACATCAGTCATCGCAATCGGAGAATTCCCGTCCCGCAATTAAAACGGAGGGATGCTGTCGGATCCTTCCGGGCCAATATTAATGGCCGTTGTACGTGAGGCCGGGAGTTTGTGCATTAATGTTGGTTTTATTAAAAGCGCACACGCGCACACACACGCGCACACACACACACACACTGCGGTCCCGGCTGTGTGACCGGGGGTTTGGATTTTCCTTCCTCCTCGATTCATCTCCTCTAGATGGTTCGCCGAGCCCCCCCGACCACCTCCCTCCCAAGTAGCCGCCCCCTCCGCCTTGACCGTAACCTTTCCAAGTGTCCACTTGACGCCCGGTGACCTGCGCTCTTGGACGTATAACATTTCCCTGGGAAATTCGTTTTGCATTCATTCCGCCTACCTTCCTTCCACTGGCTATTTTTGGGGTTTCTGGCTGAGTCACCGGTGGGTGTGGCTATTTTTGCATGCACCACCTCCCCGGGGCGGCTGGGGAGCTGTCTCAGTACATCTCCTCGCTCACCATACTAAGGTGGTATCCCCAGCAGGACCGGACTGTCACCTCCGATCCGCTCTGGTCCTCTGCCCGGGGGTACGACCCCCCACCCATAACACTCATCCCCACAACATCCCTACTCCACCCATACCAACAGGCAGCATAGCGGTTAAGGACACTCACTTGTACTGTGGTTCCCATGAGCAACCTGACTTGTCCAAAAGACTCTACTTGCTTGTTCACTGGGGACGGAAAATCAAATCCTTACGTTGGAATAATCAGCGATCACTTTCACGGGCAGCAGGTGGCGCGGTGGTCAGAGCCAAGGCCTTGGCACTTGAAGAACCCGGCTTTGAATATCGTTTCCTGCCGTCGTGCTCTCGATAAGGGTACTTACCCTGAGCCGATGCGGTAAAAAGGACGCAGCTGTATACAGGGGTAAATCAGTGTAAGTTATCAAACGCGGTAAGTCGCTGTGCAGAAAGGCATCAGAGAAACGATGACTAAATGTCAATGTGGGTTGAAATGAGATAATTAACACAAAATGCGAAACTACATAAAGTGCCTTTTTGGTGCAGAGATGCAGAGTAGTTTCCAAACTGCCCACTCTCTGAATGATTGAACGGATGACTGTGGCGCGTTTCCGTCAATCCCAGAGACCGCAGGGGCCGTGAGGCGGCACACTGCTCTGATTGGCGGGGCCCCTCCGCCGTCGCTCTGATTGGCATTGTCCAATCACCTGCACCATCTGCAGTGCTGTGCCTCCTGGGTAAATGGCAGGGGGATGAGGGGGAATTGAGCTACCGGGGGGTCAGCCAGGCAGCAGAATGGAGATTAGCGCTGCCTTTCATTCCCTCTTCTCCGATGGACAGCGGAGGGAGGGTCGCTCTCTCTCTCTCTCTCTCTCTCTCTCTCTCTCTCTCTCTCTCTCCCCCTCTCCCCCCCACATCCTTCTCGCTCGGCTGAGTCAGCTGCTACAGACTTGGCGAACGCCGCCACTTGGGCCTCCTTCCAAGCCGGTGCAATAAGTAGCTGCTCTGAGACAGAAGACAATGTGACACATGTAAATTAGTGTCGCCTTTGTTTTGAACCAAAAGGATAAATTATTAACACTTTGTTTGTTGCTGTTGCAGACACCCTTACACAGGCCGCAAAACAAACATCCATGAATGGGCACCTTTTCTTCCCCAAGATAAAACCCAGCACTGTCAGAAGTACATCTGAAGGTGGGATGGAACAAGGAGTGGCTGGGAAGTGCTCCTAGGAGACAAAGGTGGAGCTACTGGGAAACAGAGGCGGAGCTACTGGGAAATAGAGGTGGAGCTACTGGGAAATAGAGGTGGAGCTACTGGGAAACAGAGGTGGGGCTACTGGGACACAGAGGTGGAGCTTCTGAGACACAGAGGCGGGGCTACTGTTAAATAGAGGTGGAGCTACTGGGAAACAGAGGCGGAACTACTGGGAAATAGAGGTGGAGCTTCTGGGACACAGAGGTGGGACAACTGGGAAATAGAGGTGGAGCTACTGGGAAACAGAGGTGGAGCTACTGGGAACCGAGGCGGGGCTACTGGGAAATAGAGGTGGAGCTACTGGGAAACAGAGGTGGGGCTACTGGGACACAGAGGTGGAGCTACTGGGAACCGAGGCGGGGCTACTGGGAAATAGAGGTGGAGCTACTGGGAAACAGAGGTGGGGCTACTGGGACACAGAGGTGGAGCTTCTGAGACACAGAGGCGGGGCTACTGGGAAATAGAGGTGGAGCTACTGGGAAACAGAGGCGGGGCAACTGGGAAATAGAGGTGGAGCTTCTGGGAAACAGAGGTGGGGCTACTGGGACACAGAGGTGGAGCTTCTGAGACACAGAGGCGGGGCTACTGGGAAATAGAGGTGGAGCTACTGGGACACAGAGGTGGGGCTACTGGGACACAGAGGTGGAGCTTCTGAGACACAGAGGCGGGGCTACTGGGAAATAGAGGTGGAGCTACTGGGAAACAGAGGCGGGGCAACTGGGAAATAGAGGTGGAGCTTCTGGGAAACAGAGGTGGGGCTACTGGGACACAGAGGTGGAGCTTCTGAGACACAGAGGCGGGGCTACTGGGAAATAGAGGTGGAGCTACTGGGACACAGAGGCGGGGCAACTGGGAAATAGAGGTGGAGCTTCTGGGAAACAGAGAAGGGGCTACTGGGAAATAGAGGTGGAGCTACTGGGAAACAGAGGTGGAGCTACTGTTAACAGAGGCGGGGCTACTGGAAAATAAAGGCAGAGTTCCTGGGAAACCAAGGCAGAGCTCAGAAGCACACATGTAGCTAGATAGACAGATAAACAGGCAGCACCAATTGGTCAACACCAATGGCACAGTAAGAGGTCAGTACCACCCTGACAGAATGCGGAAAGACAACAGCAGCAGTGACACGGTCGGTACCGAGTGGGCGGTGCTTTTCCGAAACAGAGACAAGGGGGGCGTTACTTCTCGCCTCCTCCCTATAAACCAAAAATCTACCAGTTAGAGGCTCGCAGACCCTGGACTGAGAGGTTCAATGTCAGATCTTTGCCAGGACCGAGAAGTGGCTTCCCTAAGCAGCTGGTTGCCCTGTGGCCGGCTGCTCGGCGCCTCCCGCTGGCCTCAGGGTTGTTTTCACATTGCTGTTAATAAGCTTTTGTAACAGCGTCTTAAACGTGTTTGTTCCTCGATGCAAAGGTGCCTGAAGTATGTAAAGTATAAGGTGCATGGCGACCACAAGCCGTGAAACCCTCACTTCCCAACTGCAAGGTATAATGCTGCAAATGACACACTGTTAGACATCAAAATGATGAGTGCCGGGTCAGGATTCTCCAGAGACACATTCGAGAAGCCTTTCCCCGTAGGAGCTTCGCTCACCAATCTCTTTCTCTCGCTGGCTCACGATAAAAGTACATTTACGAAAATGAAGCTTTGCAGGAAAAGGGGCAGTCAGGTAAGATGACTGAAACCTCATAAAACAATGATGGATAAATCTGGGGAATTTCTGTACTCTTTCGTGACGCGGGGTTGAGTTTGAGCGACCCAGGAACTCTGAGACATGGACAGGAGGGCAGCAGAGCTCAACCTTATTTCACTGTGTGTCTTTCAGTCCCTTCTGCGTGGCATTTGTTGCGTGAACTTTAGTAGTGGAAACGATGAGCGGTTACCGAAAGTCAACCGTCGGCGGTGGACGGGTGTTTCATACCAGGGGGCATGGAGAAGATCCACTTGCCAATATAGAGAATATCGAGCGATTTATCAAGTGGGAACCTGGAGCTGCCAGCTCAATGTGGTTCCAGCTGGATGCTTCAACTATAGAGAAAATATGGAATTCTGGGAAGGAAATTGATCAAGTCCTAGTGATCCTGCCTTTACCCTCCCCTGCCGGCCACTCTCATAACTCTCAGAACCGGCTTCTGGGTTCCAGGTCTCTGGCCACACAGTTTAAACACCCCAGAGGACCACCGCTGACCGGATACGGGCAACTTGCAGGCACTTAGAGCCTCAACTTGGCATTCAGAGTCCCACGGCGAGGGACTCCATACCTGCAACGCATAAGGGTTGAGATTCTACAGCAGCGGTCATGGTGCGGTCAACATACTAGAGTCAAAGCTCAAGTCTGACACATGGATGTGAGCAAAGCAGCACTACTGCTCTACCTTGCACTCTCCCGTTCTCTCATCACTGTACAGGGGGCGCATCTGACACCTTCTTTTTCAAACTGAAGTCATATTTCATTTGTACTTATTCATACTACATATCTATATAACCACCATATCTGTCCTTACTCTCAAGACTTCTTCAAGGTCAATCATTGCAAACACACACACACACACACACACACACACACACACACACACACACACACACACACACACATTTTCTGAACCGCTTGTCCCATACGGGGTCGCGGAGAACCGGAGCCTACCCGGCAACACAGGGCGTAAGGTCGGAGGGGGAGGGGACGCACCCAGGACGGGACGCCAGTCCGTCGCAAGGCACCCCAAGCGGGACTCAAACCCCAGACCCACTGGAGAGCAGGACCCGGTCCAAACCACTGCACCACCGCACGCCCCCCTCATTGCAAACACAAATGATCAAATAAGAGACGAGCACACTTCTGTGTGTGTGTGTGTGTGTGTACGTCTTTAACTCAGAACTGCCCCTTAAATATTATCCCATGATTCCAAGCGCATCTCTGGCCACCTGGCTTGGGGAAAATGGGCAGCATGGAGCTGTGACCCTGTGATCTAAAGGTTGCTGATTTCAGCGCTCCTCCTGCTGTATTACCATAGTTTGAGGCACTTACCTTGAGTGGACACAGTAAAAATTACCCAACTGTATAAAAAGCAAATACAGCCTCTCCCCTACTTACGACCTATGCGACTTACGAACATCTGTACATATGACCGGGGGAAAAAACTGTATGTATTTTAAAAAATAAAGAAAAAATATATGTAA
This sequence comes from Scleropages formosus, assembly GCF_900964775.1. Classification (NCBI taxonomy): domain Eukaryota; kingdom Metazoa; phylum Chordata; class Actinopteri; order Osteoglossiformes; family Osteoglossidae; genus Scleropages; species Scleropages formosus. The sequence continues at coordinate 29,327,689 of NC_041815.1, read as the reverse complement.
ATATAAAAAATTACACTTGGTGATGAAACAGAAACTAAAGCATGGTATTTTAAAAATGATAAAATAGAAACTCAAGAATGATAAATATACTGCTGTAGTGGGGTGGCACGGGACGCGAGGCCTGGGGGACACGTGCCGGATGAGGTGCCGGTCCACTGCAGGGCACTCCAGGCGGAACTCGAACCCTAGATCCACCACAGGGCAGGCCCTGGCCAAGCCCGCTGCGCCACCATGCCCCCCGCCCCCCAACTAGTAATCCAAATTAATGTAAAATCCTAAAAGGGAGCAGAGATTCCCCCCAAGAATGCCACAGTCATACCACACACCATCCTGCAGTAGGTTCCACTTTGGCTCCAGCTAAAATCTTAAGAACTGCACTAGATCTTAGCCGAAAGACTGAGGAACAAAGTCGTACCGGCAAGTGGAATGAAAAGTTTTGGAGGCATTAAATATTTGAGGCAAAGTCAGAAACACCTCCTGGCCTACATTTTCCCGCATGTCTTTAATATGCACGGTTAAGAAAATGGATATTAATGGATTTTGTTCACCGCGGTGCTGCAGGCCAGCGGAGATGGCGACTGGTACGGATTTGCGGGGTGTGTGATGTCCGGTGTGTGATGCAGAGCGATGACAGCTACACCTCCACCGCATCCCGGGCACAAGGCAAACCTGTCCAGGTAAAAGGTACGTTCCCCGGGGTGTGTGCTTCAATATTTCAGGGGGACACGCGGAGATCCATTAGCAGGGCACTTCGACACGGCCCATTCCTGTCCCATTATCCACGTAAATTTATTCTTCTTGCTTGTTGAGCTGGAACCCAAAAAATGAGAAAATGAGATGTTTTAAATTCCTCTTTTGTGCGCGGGAACGCTCCAGGGCTGCCTTCACGGGGCGCGTCCCCTTTCATCTGGGGAGATGGGGGTGAGGATGGAGAACACGCTCCCAACACACCGCAAAACACACCTCGGAGAGGTCCTGAAGACCCCTGGAAGACACTTTGAAGTCACCAAGTGGCACGAGAGCGCCGTCGATTGACCCCCGTCCCCATCATTTCTCCCCTTATGTGGCCTCTTGAGTTCTCAGCCCTTGCTGAGATTGTGAGTCATTCCGATAGAATTCATATTCCTTTTCCCATGACTGGGCACTCATTCAGCCAATCGCCTTGGCTAGGAATCTGCTATTGATTATCAGTCGTGTTCAAGAAAACTGAAAATGAAATTGTGCATCCGTGTCATTCAAATGAACTCCTTTTAATGTGTAAAGTTAAAAGAGGGAGGAGAAGAATTTGTGTTTCTCTCAGTTGAGACTGATCAATATTTAAACCGTAGTGTTTAAATGTTCAGAGGTTAATAATGTAAGTTAAGGTGATTCTGATTAATTGCAGTAACTAGTAATTATTTATTTTTAGTGCTGGAAAACAGAAAAAATTTGCAACCCCCTTTACTCACACTTTCATGTTTCAGGCAGAGTTATTATCACCGCTCTTTATCGCAATGCAGCTTACGCTGTTAGGTCATCAGCGTCACAGTGATTTACCCCTTTAAACAGCTGAGTGACTTTTGGTGTATCGGTTCAGGGTAAGAACTTGGATCCAGGGCACTGCAGTACAGCAGTACAACAGAAGCGGGATTCGAACCCTGAACCAGCTGCCTGTCAAGGTGCACGTGCTCCTGCTCAACACTGCAGATCTGTGTCAATGCAAACTGCACAAAAATAACCCCAGCCCACCTGTTTAAGCCCCTTATTACCCTGGGATTAGTCTATTACCCTGTTCCAGGTTATCATCCTGTTATTACCCTCTTATTACACCATCATTATGCTCTTATTAGCCCATTATTAGCCTGTAATAAGGCTTTCATTGCACTGTCCTTAAGCTGCTATTATGCACTGTCATTAGAGATGGACTCAGAGAACAACACCTCCCTCTGACATGAGCTCAGACCTCTTCTTGTGAGCCTTAACCAAGTAATCAGTGTGTCGTTGTAGCCCCCCGATGGAGTGGGGTGCTGAAGGAGTGGGGGTCCCGAATACTGGTTGTTCAGCTGCTCTTCTCCATGGTATCTCACGCATCCTCCCTCCCGTCCCAATGTCCATGTATCAGGCACAAAACAGCTATCCTGCCTTACCAGTGTAAACCACCAACCACGTACACTACAAACTGTGATGTTTACTGGGAACATGCTTTAAAGGAAAAAATGAGTTTATTTTAAAACATTCACAATTTTAAATATGAAATCGGCGGCATGGTGGCACAACAAGTAGCGCTGCTGTCTCAGTATCTGGGTGGTGCAAGAGGACATGGGTTCAATCCCCACTCAGTGTTTGTGGAGTTTGCATGTCCTCCCCCTGTTTGGGCGCTCTGGTTTCCTCCCACACTCCAAAGGTATGCTGTTCAGGTTCTCCCACAGTGTGTGAGGGACAGACAGTGGGTTCCACTGATGTATGGATGAGTGCCCATTGTAAGTAGTGTATCTAGCAGTGTAAGTCACTGTGGTGAATAAGGTTTGTGGGCTGATAACACTACACAGAGTTCATTGAAAGTTGCTTTGGAGAAAAGCATTTGCTAAGTAAATGAATGTAAATTTCTTATTCTGAAACTGTGCAGTTTATGGAATTTATGGAAGCGATGCTTTAAACGCTGAGCAGAGCGCACTGTTAACTTTTCATCTAGAAAGTCTCAGAAAATCTTTTTTCCATCAAAAAAAAATTCGCAGAGAAGACACAGTTAGGGGTGCCCCTATTCAGTTTGGTATTGTCTTAAACACAATTTCGTATTTAAGCTGCTAAAACGGAACATGGCCATGAAGCAGGGAGATAAATATGTCTGAATGAAACATGACTGAGTCAACTGGAGTGGAAGACACATAATGGGTTCAATCCGTGCTCTGGCAGACACACCAGAGTCCCCCCGAGCTTTTAACTGCTCCCTTCTCAAACATGAAAGACTCATCCGAGACCTTTGGAAAACAACTTCCAGCCTGGGAATTTAACCTCTGACCCCAGCGTCTCGAGGGCCCCGATCAGTGCGGCGTGACTGATGCCCCGACGCCCCCACGGCAGCTTCACCCGCCTAATAATACTGATATGTGGAGCGGCTGGAGCCGCAGGTGGAGATCGAAGGCGGTCCTCCGATATTCCGGCCCAGGTATGGAGTTTTTATCCCAGGTGTGTCTTTTTGTCGCACGTTACCACACCGCTGTCGCACAGACATCACAAGGTAGGCATGACCAGGTGCCAGATGCATGACCAGCTTGAAAAGGGCATTTTGGTGTGATCAGGTACCGCAGACCTGAACAGGTAGAAGGAGCAGTTAGATGTGAACAGGTAGACATGACCACATAGTCCAGATCTTACCTGGTAAACATGTGTGAGGAGGCATGGGCCACGAGTCATGGTCAGGTTCTATAGATAGTACCTGGTTGACATGACCAGGTAGGTGTGAACAGGTATCATAGACATGGCCAGGTAGACATTACCAGATACCATAGACGTTACCTGGTAGACATAAGCAGGTAGAAATGAGCAAGTACCATATATATGAGTAGGTAGACATAGGAAAGTAGACTTGAACAAGTAGACCTGCCCAGGTATCGTACACATCAACAAGTACCATGGACATCACCTGGCAGACATGACTTCCTCGTAGCCAGAAGGTGGCAGGTTCAAACCCTAGAAGACAGTTTGCTGTTGGGCTTCTGTCAGGCTGCCGACCTGAACAGTGTTACTGTTATAGCACCTCCTCTCTGAGAGGGACAGAGTGAGAAGGTGCTTCGGTGTCTGGATTACAGCCACCGGCGGAGAGACCGATGGATCGCGCAGAACGGAGGAGGAGGAGGAGGAGGAGGAGGGTGACGAGGGCGGTGGAGTGTTTCTGAGTGACGTGTCCCGTTGCTACTGTTCCTCCAAGGAAAAAGGCGAAAGACCCGGCAGAACGAACCGGGGTCGGGAGCCTTCGCGAAGTAGGACGCTGCGTGCGGAGTGAGACGGCAGCCGGGCCTCTTTCAGGGACTGATTACGGCTGGAATTGCGGAACATCGCAGAGCGAGCGGAGGGTCGCCGAGCATCTCAAACAGAGGGGGTGGGGGGGCACGGTGCCGACGCCCTGAGATCCACCCCTGAGCGCCCGCCTCCTGCTTTTAGACTCGCTGTTCCTCTGTCTGCAACCCCTCTCATGCTTCTCTCTGCCCCCCCCCCGGGACGTTTAAAGGAACAGGACACCCCGCGGTCCATCCCGCCCCCGTCCCGCAGCCCCACACGCACGCGGAGCGACGCGCACGCTGACACGCGCGCACCTCCCCGGGAGGCGGAGCGGAGCCGAGCGCCACGCGTTCCCCGGTGACCTTCACCACCGGGGAGCGCCGTCATCAGCATGCAGGACCAGGCCTCGGTACGGCAGGCGGCCTCCGCGTCCCCCGCCTCCGGGAAGAGTTGCCGCGCTCGGCCCGCGCACTGCAGGATCGGCGCAAGTTCCGACACAGTTACCGCGGTGCGTAACTGTTAAAAAGGAAAAACACCTCATCCGAACTAGCCAAAAATCTGCATTATTGCATCATATTGTATTTATGACCTCAAGTACCATATTTATGAATATGACACTAGTTATACCTGTTGATGTTCAGTCCTGCTGCTGTTTCCACCCCGACGCTCATATTACTTAGACTTGGTCACACACGCCCCTGTAACTGAACTGTTCATTATTTATGGCATCTTCCAGAAAAATTGTCACTTTATGGTTATCACTTTAATGCTGTTCCGTGTGATAAACGTGTCTGAATTAATCAAGTCATGTCAAATTGGCCAGTGAAGGGTGACCTTATTTACAGAGCTGCTTGGAAGTATGCGAAGCCGCTGTGTTTTACCACGAAATGGTTATTTAATGAGAATCAGTGTTTCTCATGTGACATAATAGGTGTGTAATGACCAATTTCATATGTTGCTTTAGAGGGAATCGTGTGTGTGGTAGAAACATGCAAGTAGTGCAGCTGTAAAAATAAGTGAAGCCCAAGTTGTGTTGGTTAAACCAAGCAGGTAAGTAGAGTCAGGGGTGTAAATCATGGTCATTTATTCATTTTATAAGTATTTCTTCAGATTTAACATTTGGATTTTATACGCTTATTTTGATATTTCATAAAAGAATATTGACCGTCCTTATAGGGTTCACATACTTTGAAGCAGCACTATATTTAATAACTGGGGTCCCACTTACCCTGCAATGACATGATGCCGGTCCCACCTGCGCTCAGCTTTATTATGTCTGTACTTTAACGCAGAAGATGCTGTTAAACTAGTGATGGAGGACAAGAAAACCTCACAACCTGAGTCGCTCTTCTTCCGCAGACAGAGCGCAAGAACCCGACCGGCTGCAACAGGCTGGAGTATAAATGGCTCCCCATAAATTCCCCAGAGTCAAAATGTGACGGTCCCACGATATGAGATTGTGTGGCCAATATTAGATGCAATATGAGATATTTGATGTAGACTCATGGCAGGTGATGCTTCACCGTGTCCATGGAAAAGCTTAACTTTGTATTTAGAGCCCAAACCATATGGGCTCTGGGAGGTCATGACCTTGTCTGGTCTATAGATGTATCACCAACAGGGAAACAATGCAAATCAGATGAGGGAAAAAAAACAGAGTCCTTGGGGAATTTTCCCATATATAAACACGGAAATACTAATGAATAATTACATTTCCCACAAAGGCTAAACAGAAATTAAAATTGTACAGAAGAATAATTAATTTAATTAAAAAAACATGCGGAAACTCATTTAGGTTATCGGAACATGAAACAAATAAGAGAAACAAGCAGTAAATAAATGGCTGGACAAAATGAAATTTGAAAAAGTTATGTAATTTAATTTATATGCTTGTTTATGTGCATTGTTAGATAATGTAAACAATGGCTCATACAAATAATTGGGCTAAAAGATTTTTCTGGGATTTCAACACTCAATTTTATGCTTCCTGTAAATATATTAGGAAGAGTACCAATAATCTGTCGTCAGCTCTCAGGAACAGCTCAGTGTGTGGCTCACACTCCATGTACGCTCATTGGCCACTTTATTAGGCATCTAACATCTATGTACTGTGTGTAAATACTTGGCAGTTCCAGCATCTGACAAACAGACCCACACCTGGGGTTGTTGTGCATTACAGTGTCTAGAGTTTACGGCTCTTCTGTGGGAAAAAAGGTTAAGCAGAGCAGAGCGGTCAGAGCAAATAAGAATGGTCTTACTGGTTAAAGCTAACAAGAAGGCCACAAGTCCAAAACAGTGATGTACAAAAAGGAGTCTCAGAAAGCACAACTCATCAGTCCTTGAAGTGGATGGGCTACAGCAGCAGGAGACCAAGTCACGTTTATTTCCTGTGAATTCTGAACAAGAAGATGAGGTTCCAATGGATGTGCAGCCACCAATACTGGATGACTGAAGAGCAGGACAACATTGCCTGGTCTGCCACACCCCAGTTTCTACAGCGACAATGCTGATGGCAAGGTCAGACATTGGTGTCAAAAGAAGAGTCCATAGACCAGTCTTGCCTGGTGTCAGTGGAACAGACTGGTGGTGGGAGAGTAATGTTATGGCTATTTCTTATCACACATTTGGTTTCTAGTACCAAATAAGCATTGTTTGTTTGAGTGCCCAAAGTACCGAAACATTGCAGCTCACCAGGTGGATCTCCTCAAGGTCAGCCTATCCTTTCTCAGACTAATTCTTCCAGCAGGAAACTGCACTACATCACACATCACACATCATCTTAGGGAGGTTCCACATCACAGCACTTTTGCTTTTCTCCAGTGCCCTGCACAGTGTCACCTCAAGTCAATAGAGCATTTTTCTGATGAGGTTGAACAAAAGTTAGCAGAATGAATGTGCCACCAAAAAATCTGCAGAAACAGTGTGAAGCTGTGAGACCAGCGTGGACCATGAGCCCTGTGGAGTGTGTCCATGCCCTGATGATTTCAAACTGTTCTGGAGGCAAAACAAGGTACCACTTGATGCTAGCTGTGTGTACCTAATAAAGTAACAGGTAACCAGCATGGAACACCTGGTAGTAAAGTAGTTAGAGTGGCTGCCTTGAGATCCAAAGGTTGCACAATCGAATCCCACCTCTTGCTGTAGTACCCTTAAGCAAGGTATTTCTTCTAACTTGCTCAGGTAAAACTTACCAGATGCATTAATGGGTAAGAAACTGTAAGGTGCTTTTGGGAAAAGTGTCAACAAATTGGATCAACATAAACTGTGCACTCGCAGGCTGTGTGCCTTCTTTACAGTTGTTACCTTGCAGTCAGAAGGTGGTGAGTTCAAATCCCACCTTTGCTGTAGACCTTGATGAAGGTACTTATCCTCAACTGATACAGCAAATATCACCCTGCCATATAAATGGGTAAATTTATAAATGTAGCTTGGTGTACAAACCTCACACTGGCTAAATGACAGAGTCACGTTAATCTGTAGATAATCGAATTCATGTCTTCGAGTTCAAGTTTCAAGTTTATTGTCATAGATACAAGTACCATGTACAAGTATCATGAAATTCTTCCTGAATGCTTCTCCACAGACTATGGACAAAGACAATAGAAACAGGGCAAAAACGTGCAACAGCAATAGCAATAAATAATGGCAACAGTAGTAACAATAATGCCAGTTGACAGTCGGAGAACTCAGAATGAGTCTTTCTCTCAGTACGTAGTTTTCTGGACTCGTCGCTCCTCCTCAATGAACCAAAGATCCAAAAATGGGAAAAGGCAACTGATAATCGAAGGTTCTTTCTCCAAAATCCCCATGGTTGCGAACCAAGTATGAAATAGTAGGAATCACAGTGTCTGATGAACACTTTCCGTTGGTCTGTCAACAGCAGAACTTTCAGAATCCGTATCTGAACGACAATAACATAATGACATGCCTAAGAAAATTAGCCTTCGCGCTTAAATGCTGATTACGATATGAAAAGGGCACAAGGCTATGGAAGTCTTACAACGGATGTGCAACTAGCGACAATAATGCACAATCTGGCTCCAATGCCTTTTTAATTGCTCCCTTTAATAAATGATTGACAGCCCATCTATTGTGTGCGCGCTCACCTCCTCCCTTAATTGCACACTTATCTCTAACCACGTTCAACTGGAAAAGTACGTCTGAAACTGATCTACAAACTGAACCTAGGTGTGGGCTGCTGCCTTGCACTCAGCGGACCTGGGTTTGAACCCCACCTCCTACTGTAAGAGAGCTGATCAAGGTACTTTGCCTGAATTGATACGGTAAAAATAGACAAAAAAAAACATCAGAGGCCCGACTGTATGTTTAACACACAGCAAAGCCCAGGACACAGTGAGCCATCTGGTCTTGTCATTGTCTCCGAGCCAAACTCCCTGCTGCAGATACAAGAACCATGTTTGGGTGTCACGTGTGCAGTCGTTAAATGCTTTAGTTCACACTACAGTTACATTTATCTGACGCTTTTTTTGTCCAAAGCAGCTTATAATGTTAAATTACTTACAGTTTTTTTACTGGAGCAATTTAGGGTGAGTACCTTGCTCAAGGGTACTTACAGCTGGCAGTGAGCTGCGAACCTGTAACCTTTGGTTCTAAACGTAGCAGCTCTAACCAGTACAGTGCCAGCTGTCCCCTGCCCAGGGTTAACAGATGTTTTTATGGAAAATAATTCACGTGGCCCCAAGTGGCACATTTTCATCAACAGTCGAGCACCCTCAGAACTTGGCTAGCCATCCAAAATCCTTAACCGCTTAAAGGGAGAGGAAGACCCCCGAAGGTGACGGCCACCTTTCAGGGCCTTCAGCGATGGCGTCGGGGAACACGCTGGCTTTCGGCGGAGAGGCGTGCGATGCACGGCGGGACGACCGGACACCTTACGGACCCCCAGAGGAGCCATTAGGCACGACAACGCGGAGAACTGCGGCTAATTTGCATTTACACTTATTCGTTTGGCAGATGGTTTTTGCCAAAGTGACCTACAGCTTAGAGGAAGAAAAGTTGAAAACACATGCAGTCCTTTAGACACAGATCCTCGATTGTGGAATCACACTCACATGTCTGATATCGGCGCTTTCGCCGGTGCACGTTACACCAGTACCTCAATACAAAATTGGCAGGACACACAAAATTAATGGTGACGGGTGATTCGGTGCAAATTTATGTAGCCGTCAGAGGATCAGGAGGGAAGTGGCTCTGGAGGAGGTGGGTTTCAGACCCTTCCCGAATGCTACACGGGATTCGGCAGCTCCGAGGGACGCCGGAAACTCGTTCCACCACATTAGAGCCAAAGCTCATAACCCAAAGACTTGACTTTGGAGCGATGGTGCGTGGGACCACCTAGCAGCTGGAGACAGAGGAGCGCCGTGGTCTTGGCTGGGCTAATTTACGATTCCATAAATATTCATCTCATCTGGTCCAGCAAAGCACAGCAACTTTAATGCATTAACTGTGTTCTTTGTTTCTGCCTCTAATTTGAATTTTTAATCGATTTTGAGAAAAGCAAAAAATGCGGCTTCCACTTCTCCAGCACGATAGTTATGTTGCCTGGTAACAGCGGGGGGTGAGATCAGGTCAACGGGGGCTCGGGGTTGGAAAGGCCTCCGTCTCGCTGCACCGTGGAACAACCTTTGAGCGAGGCAGTAATCACATAGCTGTCGAAAAATACCTGCGCTGCTGTATAATGCGGTAAAAAGCACTGCGGCGTTTTAGGGAAAACGGTACGTTTGTGCTCTCGCTGCCTTCGACTGCGTCTGTCATGTTCCGCAGCGTGAGGGTTTTGGCGCCTTGATCCGGCACCTTTGATCGTCGTCGCGCTCCCGTTCCCTTCGACATCCGCGTGGGAAAGGAACGCGATTGCGACCCCCCGTCTCGCTGACTCCGGCAGGCATAGTGACTGGTGGTGACGGAAGGGTCAACGCAGAAGTCGCATTTCGGACGCCCAACTTCTGCTGCAGTTGCTTTGCCTGCTGCAAATAAAAGGCCAACCAAGAGCGAATTATAAAGTAAGCGATAAAGATCCATCCGTTCTCAATAACTGCTTGTCCAGCGCAGGATCCGCCCACCCTGGTAGGATGGAGCAAGAGACCTTTCACTCCCTGGTTAGGACTCCAGTCCATCACAGGAGAGCCACACACTTGTTCGCTCATCCACACACACCCAGTTCAGTTTAGAGTCCCCCATATACTCAATCCCTCTCTTGGCATGTGGGAGGAAACCAGAGCATCCAGGGTAAGTCAGTGTCAACATTTACACTTGTTCATTTAACTAATGCTTTTCTTGAAACTCACTTACACTGTTAAGGTACTAACAGTTATTTACTCGTTTATTCAGCAGTAATTTTCCCGGAATAATTTAGGGTAAATACTTTGCTCAAGGGTCCTACCACTGGAGGTGGGATTCAAACCCGTGACTTTTGGGCCCAAAGGCAGCAGTTGTAAACACTACGCTACCAGCCGTGTGTGCCGAGAAGGTCCAGACAAACCCCGCTAGGGCAAAACCCCTTCTTTTGAAACATAAAGTAGGGCAAAACCCTCTCTGCTGAAGGGTAATGGAGGAAAAAACTTTCTTAATTAAATTAAAAAAATTACAAAAGTCACATTTTTTTCTCCACTTTTTTTGCACTTTAATGCCATTTAATATCATTATTACTGAAAGAAAAAATATAAATTAAGTAATTTAATATTGAAGTAACCCTAAAAAATATTACAATCTTTCTCCGTGTTGGTTCATTTCACCTGATCATTATTTTGTCGATCTGAGTAGTTTTCCAGCAATGATCTGATGCGGTGTCATTATATGATAAATGTAGTATTTAACAGTTCGGAGAAGTGTTCATAAACAAATAACGAGAGGAATGGAAGTTTTGTTAATTATTTGTCTGAAGGGGGTATTGTCCCACACCCTTGTGCCAACAGGAAGAATATTACATTTATTTATCTAGCAGACACTTTTCACCAAAGCAACTTCCAATGAACTCTATGTAGTGTTATGAGCCCACACACCTTATTCACCACAGTGACTTACACTGGGTCACTCATCCATACATCAGTGGAACACACACACTCTCTCTGTCACTCACACTGGGGAAGCTGAACAGCATGTCAGGAAACCAAGCAAACTCCCAACAGACTGAGTAGGGATCAAACCCACATCCTCTCACACCACCCAGACACAGTGAGACAGCAGCACTACTTACGGTGCCACCCATGCCACGTGCGAGCTCCCCTTCTCCAAGTCCGATTCCAACCCGCAGCCAAAGCCGCACCCCAGGAGGATGAGGCTACGCTGCGCCGTCGCTAAACCGCTGCGCAAAGATTCACTTCATGAAGTCACCGAGTCCCTTCCGAAAATGTGATCCCTGGGAGGTGCGGAAGGACGTGGGTTCGATCCCCACTCGGCCTGTGTGGAGTTTACATGTTCTCCCTGTATCTGCGTGGGTTTCCTCTTGGTGCTCTGGTTTCCTCCCACAGTCCAAAGACATGCTGTTCAGGTTCCCCAATAGTGTGTGAGTGACAGAGAGAGTGTGTTTGTTCCACTGATGTATGGATGAGTGACCCAGTGTAAGTAGTGTATCTAGCAGTGTAAGTCACCGCAGTGAATCAGGTGTGTGGGCTGACAACACTACACAGAGTTCATTGGAAGTTGATCTGAAGAGAAGCATCTGCTAAATAAATAAATGTAAATGTGTAAAACGCCGAAAAACAGAACAGCTGCAAACAGAGTGAAGAACAAAAGTAAAAAAGGAAAATAAGAATAAAAATATTGTTCCCAAAAAGTGGTGGTAGAAGTGTGATGCGGCTGCGGGTACGTGGGACCCCACCCCCGCTCCCCCGCGCTTCACCCTCCAGGATTTCTCAGGTGGTGCTTTGGTCTCATGTTGAGCGACAAGCTCTGATCTCCAGCTTCCCTGTGCAGTATCAGGGCACGAGAACCACGCGTGAATTTCCCTGTGATTTCGGCAGGACCGAGGACTGAACCCTGAGCCTGAAAAATGGGTTAAGGATCTATAAATATGCCAGCTAAGTTGTACTGGAAAGCCTGCAATCTGGAGCTGGAACATCTCCATGTGTAGGAGCGCAGAGCGACAGCAAGAGGGGAGTCAGAGTGTTCAGCTCATGTGCTGCTTATTGAAAACTCGCAAAAAGAAAATTTCCCCGCCGTTTTGCTGTCAAATCGATGAGTCTGAACATCTCGCAGTGTGTGACTGTGTGAATGGACAGATGCGCGAGCGTGTGTGTGTGTGTGTGTGTGTGTGTGTGTGTGTGTGTGTGTGTGTGTTTCCATGGGTTCCCTGCAATGGACTGGTGTTCTGCCCAGGCTCCATCCCTAAAAATAACATTAAAAATATTTTGCCACAAATGCAGCTGTGGCTGGGAGGTGTCAAAAACGCTGTAGCATCGTCCATCAGGGTTTGTGTACTTTGTTCTTTGTTTTCTTCTATTGTGATGAGTTCCGTAGAATTAAAACATTTTTATTATGCACAAGAATATTACACTCATAACAGAATGATTCTTAAAAAATCATGTACATGATACACTGTGATGGATTGGGATCCCATGCATGGCGAGCCCTTCCTAGGTGCCCTGTGCCCAGGGATAGGCTCCCGCCCACCGTGACCCTGACAGCAACAAGCGATTAATGACAGTAACTGACTTTAAATGAGTTTAGTTGAAATAACCTGACAAAACACAACAATGCTGGGTAGAGTTGCTGTTTAAATGAATGAATGAATGAATGAATGAATCCCAGAAGGAAACAAAAGCACACACATTTCAGAACCGCTTGTCACATACGGGGTCACGGGGAACCGGAGCCTACCCGGTAACACAGGGCGTAAGGCCGGAGGGGGAGGGGACACACCCAGGACGGGACGCCAGGCCGCCGCAAGGCACCCCAAGCGGGATTCAAACCCCAGACCCACTGGAGAGCAGGACTGTGGTCCAACCCACTGCGCCACCGCGCCCCCGCACCCCCCCGGAAACAAAAGCATATTTAGACAAAAAAGCTATTGGAATCGTTAAATGATGTTTAATGTTAATGATAAATGAAAATTGCCTTTTGGGAATACACAGAATATGCTGATGACGAAAGTTTTGTTTGCACCGTTGTTAATGGAAACGTGCTGATTATGTGACTCATATTAAATACACGTTCCGCTGCCCAATAGCCTGTGTGTCAGTGAGGAGCCTGCAGAGCATCATGGGTAGGCGAGCAGCCCGACACTTGACGTCCTCCAGCAGGCGGCGTAGCGATTAGAGCTGTTACCTTGCACTTGATGGACATGGGTTTGAATCCCACCTCCTGCAGTACTACCCTCGATCAAGGTTCTTACTGTGAGCACACACACACACACACACACACACACACATTTTCAGAACCGCCCGTCCCATACGGGGTCACGGGGAACCGGAGCCAACCCGGCAACACAGGGCGTAAGGCCAGAGGGGGAAGGGGACACACCCAGGACGGGACGCCAGTCCGTCACAAGGCACCCCAAGCGGGACTCGAACCCCAGACCCACCGGAGAGCAGGACTGCGGTCCAACCCACTGCGCCACCACACCCCCTTACTGTGAGCAGACGCGGTAAAAATTACCCTGCTGTAACATAACTCTGTAAGCTGAGGAAAAGTGCCTGACGAAGAAATAATTGTTATTTGCAACGCAGTCCAGTCTGACCCACCCAGAGAGATGGAGTTGCAAGCGGGTGATGTCACCCCCCCCCAAACCCCCCATGGTGGAGAAGAGTCCTTCCTGTTAATAAAGTTGCTGCTGTGAGAGGAGCCGCTCAGTAAAGACCGATAACGGTCATTCGGACCCCTTCTGCAGCCCTTTGATGCCACATCCAATTAGGCGGCTCTGGCAGCTGGACGGAACGTCAATACGGTCCGGGTGAGAGACGGCGGGACGGAGCTCTCAGCTCGCTGGCACAGGCGTCCCCCCCATCACACACCCACCACCACCTTATGGAACCCCTCCCACAGCAAAATAAATTTATTTTCCTTATTCTCAGCACAAGGGAAGGGGGGTTCTGGGAAACGGATGGATGACAAGGGGTGTTTTGGGGAGGACAGCAGCACTGTACGCACACACACACACGCACGCACGCACACACACACACACACACACACTTTACCTTTCCCACTTGCTAAATCCCGTGTTAATTAACTTTTACAAACCGCCATGTGACTGTCGCCAAAAAACCACCAGAGGGACCAGGAAGAAAAGTAATTGAGAAATTAAATTAAATTAGATTAAATTAAATTAAACGCGATCCAGTTACACCCCCTGCGGGGCCTCGCGTGGCAACACCCTGCAGGTAGCTGCCCCACCCATACAGAGAGCATTATGGGACATTTGAGATCCCCATCGCAGAGATGGGAAGGACACTTAGAGGACAAGGTGAGACGCATTTCCATGACAATAAAAAGGCAACAGTGAGTGACTTTTTGTGTCATCTAAACACTTTCACGGAAAGCAAGATACACTGATTTACCCTTTTTCACCAGAGTGAGCTTTACCGGATCGCTCCAGAGTAAAGACCTTGAGCAAGGCTACAAGAGCAGGAGGTGGGAGTCCATCCCGGGTTCCTGGAGCACAAGGCAGCAGCTCTAACCACTGCGCCCCCTGCTGTCCGACAGAAAGGTGAGCACTTAGAAAACTAAATGTAATGTATTGTGATAATATGTTCAATAAAGCAGATGTGTGTGCTAGAGACTGTTTTTTTGGAGCTAAGATCTCGGGTTCGAGTGTCAGCAGTGATTTGCCCTCTAACTGCTCTTCTCCCGGCACACGGCACCTTCACGTGTCAAAGCAATCCCTCCTTTTAGCAGCAAGAGTGAAAAAGGGAAAAAGGTGTAAACCTTTCATCCCTTTGTACAGCTTCGTGAGAGAGAGGTGTGTGAATGCATAAACACACACACACACACACACACACACACACACACACACACACACACACACACACACACAGGGGGTGATGGGAGGGTGCTAGGAGGGTGCTGGTGGGTCTCGGTCTGATGACTCCATCTGTTAATCACAAACATCGAATTCTTCGCGACACCGTGGACACGGCTGCTGACTCAGCGCCTAGGCTGTGCGGTTGGACATGGGTTCAATCCCCGCTCAGGCTGTTTGAAGTTTGACTGGCTTTCTTCCAGGTGCTCTGGTTTCCTCCCACAGACATTTGTTTTAGATGAACTGGTGAGTCAAATCTAATTATAGTGTGTGTGTTACACTGCTCTGCTGCGCAGACGTGTAAATGACTGTAGGTAGTTTACTATGGTATCTAACACTGTCAGTGTCCTTGGATAAATAAGTCCCTGACAAACGGTCACCATGTTCATTGCTATTTGTTAGTCTTTACACATTTACCTGATACTTGGTTCCAAAGTGACTTACACTGATTTACCCACTGATACAGCAGGATACCTGTGCCTGTACCGTTACCTGTACCTGTACATGAACCTGTACCTGTACCTATTCAGGGTTACTACCTTGATCAACGGTACTACAGCAGGAGGTGGGATTTAAACCTGTGTCCTTTGAGTCCAGAGCGGTAGCTTTAACCACTGCACCCCCTGCTGCCTGTACCTCCACAGGTAGTGTTGAACCTCCCAGCCTGGCTGTAATATTTCTCGCTAATGTCCCCAGGGGGTCACCAGGATTTTTAAGGATATGAGCAGCGGTGGTTTGACGTTTTATATCATGAAGTGTGTTGTTCTGATTCCAGATCCACACCAGATGTGGACCACAGATGATGAGTGGAGGGTGGAGCCGGAGGACAGACCACCCACGTGTCGCTCATATCGACGGAATTAAAGCCACATATCAGACGTGAAACGAGGAGCAGGTTCGAGAGGCTCACCGGCGGAGCTGTCGGACTCGCTGCCGTCCTCAGACTGAAGAAACTTGGCGGCGGAATTATTTTGGGAAGAACATCTGGGGTGTTTGCTTCATTCGTGAAGATCGCTGGTGGAGTCTGAGCAGAAAGCAGAGAAACCTGTGTGTGCAACAGCAGCAAGAAACATCGTCATCCAAAAATTTTAATGCAATAACCCCCCTCAACGCAGCTTTCAAACTCAGAGCACTGTCACAGAAAGTATGATCGGTAGGACATTGGGACACCTGGACCTGGACCTGGACCTTACTCACATCCAGCACTTTAACAGCATACTGAACAATATTACCATGCTTTTCTCATCTTACTACGTTGTCCTATTGTAGATGAAATGGCATATATAGATAATATATACTGTATATATATATATATATATATATATATATATAGATTATGTAAATAACCATCTTTACACCGATCTACCCATTTAAAGATCTTTTACCATATTAATTCAGTATAACTGCTTTGAGGATGTGAACCAGGAACCTTTAACCAGGGGCTCTGAGCAGTACTCCACCTGACGCGGCTTACAGTGTTTCACTTTGTCCCAGAGTACAGTGCAGTAAGTGTCTCGCTCACAGGTGCAACTTCAAGGTTCACACTGGGACTTGAACCAGCACTATTGCGGCTACAGCTCAAGTTCCTTCGCGTTTGTACTGTAACTGATTATTACGGTCAGCCTCCTTTGCCCAAGGTGACAAACTCTGTTATATAATCAATATTAATACAATTTACCCATCTATCAGTTCAAGTTACATATTGTGATCAAGAGTACTCCAGCTGGGCCTTGAACCACACGCCTTCTGCTTTGAAGAGCAGAAGCGTGTCTACACCAAGGCTCCACTTCCAGCTATCAACCATGCTGATGGTGTTAAGGGCATTCAGTGTCTCTGCTGCCCCCTGAACTCAAGAACAATAAAAAAAATCCTCATTTATCAGAGAAAAACAAAAAACAAAATGAAAAAAAAAAACGGACAGATAAACACAAATATATTCACAGAATCTGAGAACACAGCGAGACACTTTGTCGCATTGCAAACCTCCAAATGAGGGAGGAATTAAAGTCACAGAATATTTTACTGCTCCCCTTTTACAAGGCAGGGTATTTCACCCTATTTCACCCTTACTGTGAGTCATTCACAATAAATATCCTGCAGTGGAGCTTCAAGCAGAGACGTTTACGTCAAAAGTCCTTTAACTGCTGCGCCACCTGCTGGCCTGCGCCGCTGAACCTCGCGGTTTTACACAGGGTGGGCATCTGCAGAAGCCACCCCCCTCCAATTAATAAAGTGGCACGTTAAAGAAAATGATGCGAGGCCTTTCCGCACGTCATTCATAAAACAAATATCTCATTAAGCACAAAGGCAGCAATTGATCATATAATTAATACATGCATGCTCTTTTTAAGCTGTAAACCCAGCGAGGCAGAACCGAGGAATTTGGCAGCAGTGTGTGTGTGTGTCTGTGTGTGTGTGTGTGTGTGTGTGTGTGGTGTGTGTGTGTGTGCGTGCGTGTGTCATACACACTTGATTGAATTATTTAAATCAATGGTTTCATTACTGTCTCGCGTGCATTTTGAGATGATTAAAGGACCTCGCGACGCATCGACTCCTTGGGAAGATTCCTCGCGCCTCCTAGATCAGCGGAGCATCTCCACCGATTTAATTTCGATATTTTCGGGTGATTTGAACGTTTGTCTTTAGAACGACAACAAATTCAGTCATTGCACGGTTAACGTCATGTGCGATCAAGGACAAGGCACTTTATCGACCGGGTCATTTCTGGACCGTGTTCACTAATGCTCACTTTCGGGGCCGAGCTCATAAGTACACATTTGTTCATGTTCAGGTGTTCAACCAAAGTTGCACGTTCATTTAAAATGTTTTAGTGTTTTTTTTTTGTTCATTGTACAGTTTGGGTTCTTTTTTCAATTTAGGATGAGTCATTTCAAAAGAATGACCCTAAAAGGCTGATACTTTGCCATCTCGCAAGCGTTTAACCAGAGCGGTACCAGTCTTTTCCACATGTTGTGTGATTAGTAGACAAGTGTGGTCACCTGGTGGTTCGCTCCCAAACTCTCATGTTGACCAGGTACCAACTGTACAATTACACGGCGATTTATGCCTCAGGTAACCATCGGTCTGGTACATTTTCCATTCCGGAGTGTCGGGAGCACCAGGATGACATGAGAGCACGATCCAAAAGCACACCTTTAGAAACACCCACATGATCTCACCGAGCACCGTAGGCAGCCTCAGCATCCCCGAGTTCTTGAGTCACCTTCTCGGTGATCTTCTCTCCTGTTGAGGGCACTGCTGTTGTTCTGAAACACCTGAGACGGAGACCAGAGGGTGAAGCTCTGTCCTGCCAGCTCTTCAGGCCTCCCGGATAAGCTCAACAGTCCGAACGTCAGGGCTCTGGAGGTTCGAGTCTTAGTGAGGGAAGGATTATCGGTGTTATGGGTGCTGGGGCTCTAGGTTGTGGTACCTTTGGGGACAGATGTGATGATGGTGTTGTGGTGATTTGGGTGATTTTGTTGCTGATGGTAGTTATGAGGGAAATATTGATGGTGATGATGATGATGATGATGATGGAGATATTTGTCATGTTGGTGTGTTATCTCAAGAACTGCGTTCATGATGTTGGTTTTGATAGGACCTCCAGAGCCCTGATGTTGGGGCTCTTGAACATCAGTGCAGCAAATGGAAAGTAACTAACTAGGTTTACTTAAGAATCACATCTGCAACTATGTCTCTTTCTCCTAATGTAATGAACAAATAGTATTTTCACTGAGATGTACGTCGCTTTGGATAAAAGCGTCTGCTAAATTAATAAATGTAAATGTAAATGATAGTGTATGCGATGTCGGTGTTGATTTTGTCAGGATGTTGCTGGCGTTGAGGATTGTTGATGGTCGTGGTCATGCTGACGATAGTGCATATAGTGTATGAGTGATGTTGTTGAAGGTTGGTGATGGTTGTGGTGTTGATTCTGATGGTTGATGGTGAAGTTGGTGACAATGGTCTAGGAGTCATTGATGATGATTGGTTAAGGTTTTGGTTTTGATGTTGGTTATGGCAGTGTTGATGGTTGATGGGAATGTTGATGTCGGCAGTCAATGTTGATCATGCTTTTGATGTTGGGGCAATTGCAAGTGATGAAGGTTGATGACTTTGCTGTTTATTGTAATGGTTGATCAGAGTGTAGGGAGTGTTGGTAGCCTTAGTTTTGATGTTGGTGGTGGTAACAGTCATGTTGATGGTGTTGATGATGCTGGTGTCAGTGGTGTAGAGGGTGGTGTTGGTGTTGATTGTAATGTTGATCTTGATGGTCGATGCTAATTTCGTTGCTGATAGGTGATGCTGATGTCGGTGTTGATGACCACGGTAGATTTTTGTTGCAGTGTTGGGCCACCGTTTGTGTAGAGTCTAGTGAAGGTGTTATAATGAGGTTTGAAGAATTGGATTTGTGACAAAAAATATGCAAACTTCAAATCGTAGAGAACTACACACACTCATCATAGGAAACTTCTGTTGCACCCTTTTGTCAGGTATGTCACCTCAATTGGTTCTGTCAGACACCCAGCTGTCAAAACATTAAATCTGGATGGGGGGGCCTCCTGGGGAGGAAACATGTGGGTGGAAGCTCCATGTGTCTATCTTTGCCTCTTCTGAGGTTCTTGTGGATCCTTGCGTGCAGCTGGTCCCTGTCACTAGCACTGTCACCTCTCCTGCACTGCGGCTGCTATTACCCATCCTGCTCCAGTACGGAGATGACGTGAAGTCAGTCTCATTCACATTGCCCCCCCAGGGGGCCCAACCAAATGTTCTCCTAAAAGGCAGAAATGAAGAGATCTGCAGAAGCAGGACCTAGACATTACACATGAAGACCATCCAAACCTCATTGTAGAGAAGAACAAAGGTATGTAGACCTGCAGATGATCACCTGAGATTTTGAAAGAAATTAAAATAGCTTCTCAGATTCATTCTGAACTTCTTCTTATTTGATGGAACTCATCATATAAAAGCAGTACATGAACATTATGTCACACACTTTGAGTATGTTTGGCTGCTACTAACTGGTGGTGGGGGTGTAATGTTGTGGGGAGTGTTTTCTTTGCACACATTGGGTTTTTTGTTACCAACTGAGCACCATCTGAATTCTACAATGTACCAAGGGATTGCTGCTGACCAGGTGCATACCCATCATGGCCAGTCTGAAGATGATGAATTACTCACCACAGAATCAACCTGTGCTCACAGCAACCAAATGTGTGGTTTGCAAGTCGAGGGGGGGACAGAACTGGTTTGTCACAGTCGGTCTAGCCTTCCTCCAACTGGCTCCATAAACATGAGCGTTCCTTACTTAAATGCACTGTCTGCAGCTCTCCTGCCAATACAGCATTTTTGGGATGAGGTGGAACACAATGTTAATAGAGTGAATGTGCGGCCAAAAAATCTCCACAAACTGTGTGAAGCTGTCAGACCACCGTGGACCAGGGGCCGTATGCAGAATGTCCAGCACCGTGGTACTGAATTTATACTGTCCTGGAGGCAAAACAGGGTGCCAGCAGGTACTATCTGGGTGTAGCTAATATCAGAATCAGAATATAGTGGCCGGTGAGTGTATATTCCAAATAGAAACAATAACTTTGAATTTTCGTATTTATTTATATGAATTTTATTTATTTTAATTCAGAGAGCGGGGACGTGGTGGCGCAGCAGGTTTGGCTGGTTCCTGCTCTCTGGCGGGTCTGGGGTTCAAGTCCTGTTTGGGGTCCTGTCCTGGGTGTGTCCCCTCCCCGTCCAGCCTTGCGTCCTGTGTTGCCGGGTTAGGCTCTGGTTTGCCGCGACCCCCGCTTGGAGCAAGTGGTTTAAGCCACTGTGTGTGTGTGTTAATTAATAGAATGCTGCTGCCTGAGTTGTGTCTGACTTGCTGAAGTGTTCCCGTGTATCTCCTCTACTTGTTTCTCTGCACTGGCTTCTTATAGTTGCCCGCATCAAATTTAAGACCCTGGTTATGTCCTACAGATGTATCAATAGACTTGATCAACTGCTACACCCCAACCAGACTGCTACGCTCTTCCACATCTGTCCGCTTGGTGGTCCCACACACGAAAGGTAAAGCACGGAGGTTCTCGGTTCTGGTTCCGTTGCGGTGGAATGACCTCCCCCTCTCACTCAGAACTGCTGAATCCCACATTTAGAGTCTTAAAATTCATCTCTTCCAGACTCACTTCACCCATCATCTCTTAAGTTCATGTAAGGTGTAAATGTTCGTGCACCATAAATTTAAGATCATCCCCGGATAAATCCTTTACGCAGCTACTCCTGTAATGTAACATAAACGTTTCTATGTATCTCAAAAAAAACAGTTATTACTAGGAATGTGATCAGGACTCATTGATATTCAGATAAAGTTTAATGCAGCTACTCTTGTGATGAACGTTGGTTCATACGGTGGTAAGAAACAAACTAACAGCACTTAAGAATCACACGTCTGCATGATCTAAGTGTCTCTTCCTGCTCATGTAATGAACACACTGTATTTCATATGAGATGTTTGTCGCTTCGGAGAAAAGCGTCTGAAAAATGAATACATGTACATTTCGTATTAAATGGAGAACTGTTGACCCTGGGAGGTTGATGTAAACATGCTGAATGTCTAAGAGTCCCCACCGAGTCCCTTCCTCAAGAGCTCATGGCAAAGTGCTCATCCCTCATGTGGATTTCCCGATTTCAGCTTGGATTTCACTTTTTCCGCAGCCAAAACTGGAGATGCTGGGAGCAGCACCAGCGACACAAGTCCGTGTCCGGGCCTCCTCTGAACCCCGGGACGTGGGGAAGACTGGCGAGATTCGCTGGAGCTCCAGTCCTGGCAGCGAACTAGAGCCACCGCTTTCCGTGACACAAATGCACGCGTCACTAATTCGCAGCACGGCTTGTTGAATTAGGCGCCGAAATGAAGGTGGATGCCTGCAAAAGGGGCCTAATGATTAGTCACGTCAGATCATGTGATTAATACACCCCCACCGCCTCGCTCATAGGCGCGAGACTAAGAGACAACATTAGATGCGTAATGTCGTTGCAGAGCCCTCATCTTCGCAGGGAAGCGTACGACAAAGCGAAATGCATGCATTATTGAAATGCACCGTTGGAAAATAGAGCACAAATCAAATTACAATTATCTTCATTTGCAGAGTGATGGCACCTCATTCAGATTCGTCAACATATTTCACTTTTGGGTTCTTTGATGTCTCGGGAGCCCCCGTAATCCAGACCCGGCGATATTCATAAAAACAAATGTCTCCCGCTCTCGAGTTCGGGGACTCGAATTTCGCGGCTGTCATATCTTGAATTTATTCTTCTCCGCTCTCGTTACAACAAGAAGCAATGTTTATTTTGTTCCTCCAACAACGGCGCCGTCACATTGCCGTGTTTCTTCTGACGAACGGCGAAACGTGCGGCAAAAGTGCAAAGCGTGCCGACGAGAAGCGTCCGTGTGAAACGGCACCCGAAAAGGGGGCCAGCAGGTGGCGCAGTGGTTAGAGTCATCGTTTCAAACTGGAAGGTTTGAATCCTTCCTGCTCTGACCAAGGTGCTTGATACAGTGAAAATGACCCTGCTGTGTAAATAAGTAAATCAGTGTAAATAGGGTAACTAGATGAGTGCTGTGATTAGTGACGGCTGGGCACAGAGTGTCTCAAGGTGCGGCGAGGAAGGCGGAGGGAGGTGTGCGTCCAGCAGAGAGAGAGCGCGAGTGTGTGCCGGCCGGGGAAGGGCCGAGAGGGAAGCGAGAGAGATGAGGAGGAAATGTTACGATCCTCCCCTGCGCTCTGCGAAACGACCCCTGCTGATGGCGAGAGGCGGCAAGAGTCGCTCCCTAGGATCTTTGGGGGGGGGCGTCCTGCTGCGAGAAGAAATGGGAAAGAAGGTGGCGAGCGAAGGGTCTTTTCTCTCGTTCGCTCTGCTCTGCGAGACTCTATACATATGACCTGTCAGGACTGTTCCTGTTCCACGCGGCGACTTCGGCGCACAAATCCAATATTACGCCCTGTACAGAGCAGCACAAACACTGTTTCGTTAATAAAACACTATATAAATTAATAAAACATTGAAAGCGCAAGCATTATTTTCATCAATACATTTCATCGGTTTGACTCCTTTCTCCAAAGTGGCTGAGTCATTTTTACCGCATCAGTTCAGGGTAAGTACCTTCATCAAGGGGGCTACAGCAGGAGGTGGGATTTGAACCAACAACAGTAGGACTGAACAGTGGTGACCTTAAACAGCACACTGCTTCCTGCTCTTCTACCCAAACTACTAGACACCACTCATGCGTTTCCACTTGACCCCTGTGTAAAACTGAGTATTTTACTCCACGAGTGTCCTGCTGAAAAGCTGGCTTTATTCTGGGACACGAACCCGCGCCACTGCAGTTTCGAGTCGTGCTCCTTGGCCCACCTCAGATTATTAGTATTTAGTATTATTGTCATTATTAATCATTTCCCTGATATATCATGTCAGACAGTCAATATCACAATCATTCACAAAAGGACAGCAGGGTAATTTTTACCATAAGGATCAGTACCTTGGTCAAGGAGCTCGAACCCACAATCTCCAAGCGCAGGAGCACAAACCACTACGCCACCTGCTGACAATTACTAGTTAGTGAGCCTTGGAAGTGACTCTAGAAAAAAGCCTCGGAACACGTAACGCCCTAAGAGAGGCCGATCCTCTCGACGTCATCCTGCGGAGCGGGGCAGGAAGAGCCCCCCTGAGGCCGTGGGCGGCGCTGCGGTCAAGGAAGATCTCGCCTCGCTTAGTGTCCTCGAGCCCACGGAAACCTGTGATGAGCTTTTCCTGGAGCATCAGCAATTGGCTCAGGCGGGGGATGTGCCGCGTGAACACACACACACACACACACACACACATACACACACACACACACACACATTGTACGAAAAAGATGGGTGTAATTAACTGTACAACATCCTGCGTGGAGTGACATGAAGCAGGTGTTTTACAGGGAGACGGATGTTGAGGAAGAACAAGAGAGACAGCAGGACAGAAGGAGGGAAGGAGAGGGAGGACGACAGAAAGTGGCGGTCCCGATCCGGGGTTCCTCTCTCAGTTCCAAAGCAGGTTTCATGGCTCCTCCCTCCATAGCTGCCCTTCCCTGCCTGGACACCTGGGGGCAGCGTTGTGGCCTCATTACAAAGGTGTTCAGCAGCTCAGTCCCAACTAGGAGACCACTTTGTTTACTGTCATGGGGTACGAACACACAGATATACAAACACTCCGATCTACAAACACACAGACATACAAACACTCTGATATACAAACACTCCGATCTACAAACACACAGACATACAAACACTCTGATATACAAACACTCTGATCTACAGACACTCCGATCTACAGACACTCTGATCTACGAACACACAGATATACAAACACTCCGATCTACAAACACACAGATATACAAACACTCCGATCTACAAACACTCTGATCTACAAACACACAGACATACAAACACTCTGATATACAAACACTCTGATCTACAGACACTCCGATCTACAGACACTCTGATCTACGAACACACAGATATACAAACACTCCGATCTACAGACACACAGATATACAAACACTCCGATCTACAAACACACAGATATACAAACACTCCGATCTACAAACACTCTGATCTACAAACACACAGACATACAAACACTCCGATCTACAAACACTCTGATCTACAAACACTCTGATCTACAGACACTCCGATCTACAAACACTCTGATCTACAGACACTCCGATCTACAAACACTCTGATCTACAAACACTCTGATATACAAACACTCTGATCTACAAACACTCTGATATACAAACACTCCGATCTACAAACACTCTGATCTACAAACACTCTGATATACAAACACTCCGATCTACAAACACTCTGATCTACAAACACTCTGATCTACAGACACTCCGATCTACAAACACTCTGATCTACAAACACTCTGATCTACAGACACTCCGATCTACAGACACTCTGATCTACAAACACACAGATATACAAACACTCTGATCTACAAACACTCTGATATACAAACACTCTGATCTACAGACACTCCGATCTACAGACACTCTGATCTACGAACACACAGATATACAAACACTCCGATTTACTGACACACAGTTCTGTAAATGCTCTGATCTACAGTGGCGCAAATCCCATGGGACACACGAAAAATGAACGTGGTGTCCGTGCACACACACACACACACACACACACACACACACACACACTGCTCTGCTGAAAGGCCGCTCTCAGCTTCTCTCTCTCTTTCACGAGGTTGTGGTTCAAGAGACCCGCTGTTAAAGTGTCTACCGTAACCATTAAACGGAGCTCATTCCTCCGACGGGAAGACGCACTTTACAGACACGTCAGAGTCTTTCATCTCTGCTGCTAACAGCCACGCAGCTTCCATTAACCTCTCCCCCACGTTTGCCTTCTCTCTTCCGTGCCGAGGGCCTCACTCGCCAGCAGGCGGTCAAGGTTCGCGACCCGAACGCGTAAGCGGAATGATAGGGAGACGTGCCATCGGACCACAGTCGGCGCGCTGTGACACATAGACCTGGACTCCCGATGGGAAAGAAAAATGCAACTTGAGACAGCCGACCCATAAACCTTTTACGCTATGTTTGAATCCCGACGTTTGGTAGTTCCGTCTAATGCCGACCGCTCCGTCGGCCGTACGATCGTGTCGCATGTCGCAAGGAACCGTGTTCCTCACGGACTCAATCGGTGTATCTATGGCTGTCTTTCACGAGGCAAAAATGCTGTTTTACTTGCGCAACATTTCATCTGCGGTTCCGTTCAAGTTGCTTTTTGTTCACAAAGACGAGCAGGTGAAAATGTGAGTGTTCTGGTGGCGCAGAGAAGAAAAAGCAAAAGTAACCAGACAGACGCGGAGTTGAAAACAATAGTGCAGCATGAAAGTACAATTATCACACTGTAATGTATTTATATTATCGTTCTATATTAGTATTATTTTAACCAACAATGCATGAAATTGGTGACAAAATATAACAGAGTCCTATTATACAACGTATCGTGTGCACGTTAACTGTTCGTGTATCCATATGGTTCATAAAATACAGTGTGAGGAGACTGGTGTTTTACAACAATGTTAGAAATGAATAACCCTTCATAACTAATAAGTCTTAATGTAATAAGGATGGTGGGCGGCACGGTGCCACAGCGAGTAGCGCTGCTGTCTTATAGCACCTGGGCGGTGTGAGAGGACATGGGTTCAATCCCCACACAGTCTGTGTGGAGCTTGCATGTTCTCCCCATGCCTGTGTAGGTTTCCTCGGAGCGCTCTGGTTTCCTCTCATAGCCCAAAGACATGCTGTTCAGGTTCCCCCATAGTGTGTGAGTGACAGAGAGATAGAGAGAGAAAGTGTGTTCCACTGATGTATGGATGAGTGACCCATTGTAAGTAGTGTATCTAGCAGCGTAAGTCACCGCGGTGAATAAGATATGTGGGCTGATAACATTACATAGTATCTGTTGGAAGTCGCTTTGGAGAAAAGTGTCTGATTAATAAATACATGTAATAGGAATATACTTTGTAGGGAATTATTCCTGGCACAAAAACCACAAATAACATGTAACTAGCTGACTTGGCATGCCTTTGAAAAAATACATCACCTAAATCAGCTCTTTTATGTTTGTTCAGCTCATGGCATATTTTTGTCAGTTTGGCATCTCGGTGCCGCTGTAACGGGAGCGGCGACGAACAGCGTGGGAGTCCTCCTTCAGCCAGGTGAGCAGGTGAACAGGCTGCGAGCGCCGGCCTCCTGCGGCCCGTTTGAGCTCGGCTCGTTTCCTGTGACGAGCGCGACGGATGAGTCACGTTCGATTCCAGGCGCTTCGGAACACTTGTGTAACACCACGAGCGAACTATAATGCGCATCCTAATTAACATATCTATGATTCTTGGAGAAACGGCCGTCCTCATTCATGAAGAGCGAGGCCCGGCCTAAAATGTAATTTTCCCTCTGCCGTCACACATATTTATTCCATCCTTCCCATTCACCTTCTGCGACTATTTTCCTTCTGCAAAGTTATTATGTATTATTATTATTATTGTATTACTGTGTCGCACTGCTGGCATTTCCTACAGAAATGACTTTTAGCTTTTTATCCTTTTAGACAGCTAGAAATTTTAGTGCAGTAGTTAAGGGAAAGTCATCTCACTCCAGGGAACTGGAACAGGGACCTGCCAGGAGTTTCAAATGGTAACCTTTATGTTATGAGGGTATAATATTTCAATAATTTCCACTGTTAACTGAATAATAAGTGTTTTTCTGCAGCAGTCAAATCCTCACAAACTTTGCTCATTAGTAGAGAAGTCGCTGGAAATGGGACTCAAACCAAACACCTTCAGCTGATCAGGCTGTGTTCTGAGCCACACCTTTGGTCAGGGGATCAGGGAGCACATGATAGTGGGAGTAGCGTAGACTTCACGAAGGATCCGCGCTAGGATTTGAACTCATCCTTGTTGCTCCGTGTGGAACCGTTATTGCCCTCTGAGACCCAAACCCAACAGAGCAAAACGGTTTAATTAAAAAGTCATATTTCTTAGGTCATCGCAGCATCCCACACCGGAGGACTGCGCCCACGATGCCTCGGTGTTTAGGGAGTGCCCCTCGGCTCCTATCTCGGTCCAGTGGAATTTGTGACCGAGCTCCTCCTTTCCTCCATAGCGATGATGAAGCACTTGGCTCCCGAGGAAGCGGGCGAGGCTGAGTCTTCGGGCGGCTATGAGGAACCCGGCAAGGTTGAGTCTTCAGACGGATATGAGAGAGGCGTTAAGGTTGAGTCGTCAGACTGCCGCGAAGGAGGCGGAGAGGTTGAGTTTTCACATGGACGGATATGAGAGGCGGTTGCGAGACGGCCGACTGCGTCCGCTCCAGCCATTGACTCATCTCTCTCGCGATGACTTTCCATTATCTGCCCACACAGCATGTGAATTACGGCTCCCTTAATCAAAGGCTTCGGGAGAAGATAGCTCACAGGAACATACGGCCAATGGCAGAACCTTCCGGCGCACTCCCGTCGCCGCGTTCGTCTTCGCTCTGATAGCCGCGGAGACGCAAGCCGAAAAAATTGTGCCTTAATAAATAAAACAATCGTCTCCCTGCGAGGCTTTTGAAGAGCAGCAGAAATAATGCACTGCAGCTCCGGTGCTCTTATACCTGCAATTCGCATCCCGAAATTGGAGGTAAACACGGGTGGAATAAACAATGCGGAGGGTGACTGCAAAGGGCTCTTATTCGACTTGTCTGCTGATGTTCCCCCCCCTTCCCCACCGACACACACACACATACACACAGTTTTCATTTATCTACATAAAAAACCCCCGCAATTTTAAAGAATGTCATCCAAGCTAAAGAGGGCTGTGGAGCGCGACGCGTCGCTATCCGTCACGCGAGCTCACATTAACACGAGCGTTTGTTGTCGCGTGATGAAAAATGCGGGGGGAGCTTTCGGGGGCCGTGCGCCTTTTTCGTTTGTGCTTTTTACCGCGTCTCTCCCAGTCTTCAGCCGTAATGCAGAAGGGTGTCTAGTGGCTGCGGCTTGGGGCGAATGCGTGTACACGGGGACGCGGTGCGCTCGAGTTCCCTAACCTGGGTCGTCCGCCGCTGCCGGTCACATCGCTCCTGGCGCCACCCGGTGAGAGTCACTGCCCGAGACCCCGGGGATCACGGCCGGCTTCTCAGACCACTGCCTGGGGGCCCCTGTGTCATGCAGGTACAGGTGGCAGAGCAGGGGCCCCACCAGGGGGTCCAGCCCCAAATCCTGGGCCCTGGGTCTCAAAATTGTACAGTTACGTGTCTAATAGTCCAGGAATCCAACAATCGGGGAAAAGCCAGCTCGGGCATAAATCTGCACATATGCGAGGTAATCCATCACCCGTACCTTCATTATCACCATATTCTAACTGCAGGTATTACAGTGTGACTCATAAATCTTAATTTTTAAAAAAGCTGAATCAATTTGTCTGTTCTTTGTTCAGCTGTCACAGGAAATCGGGCGTTTTTATTATTCTGGCTAAAAATAATATTAATAATGATAACACCTTAGTATTGATTTTGCCTCGTATTCAGCGGTAATTGATCTGGAACCGGTTGGTGTGAACAGAAGTGATAATGGAACGCGGTCGGTCAATGGCGACGGCAGCGCTCCTTTAAATCGGAGATTACAGACATTTTTCCCATATTGTGGTATTAATTGTATCAGGTCTGTAATGTGGAAATGTGCTCCCTGCTGCTCCGAATCATCGCAGCTCGCGTCAGTATGAACCTTCTATCATTTGTATCCATTACGCATGCACCCCCCCTCCCCCCGATGTGGCCGTTCATGCATTACCGATCTTCCCTGCTGCCCTTGGTGCGGCACGTAATACACGTCCAAGGACACGTAGATACGGGGACGGAGCGCGATCACAGCGGGGATAAGAGAAGAACCCATGAGCTCACGTGGCCGGACTCAGGTCAGCACTGGGCAGAGGCAAATTAATTCCTTTTGACCTTTGGGGATCAAAGTGAAATATGCTTTTTTATTCCGATTCATCAAGGAATTCAAGCAGAGTGTTTATACTTATTCAACAGACACTTTTCTGCAAAGTGACTTCCAATGAACTCTATGTAGTGTTATCAGCCCACACCCCTTATTCACCGCGGTGACTTACACTGCTAGATACGCTACTTACAATGGGCACTCATCCATACATCAGTGAAACACACTCTCTCGGTGTCACTCACACACTATGGGGAACCTGAACAGCGTGTCTTTGGAGTGTGGGAGGAAACCAGAGCAGGGAGAACATACAAACTCCACACAGACTGCGTGGGGATCGAACCCACATCCTCTCATACCACCCAGGTGCTGTGAGACAACAGCACTACTCATCACACCACTGTTCCACCCCTGATGCCCTAAACAGCCCCAAACAGGGCCGCCCCTGTTGCCCAACGTCGCCCCCAAATGTTGCCCAAAATCCCCTGTTGATAGGAGCTGCGGGGTTCAAACTCCTCCGGGGTGTGGGACACAGTCGCAGCTCACATCCAATTAGACAAAGACACGAAAAAAGCAGATCGCGCGGGTCGGGTCCGAGGGTTTCTCGTCTAATTCGTTTCCTTAGGCTGATCTAGTTCTCGGCTCACCAGAGATGCAGCAATAAACAGGACGTGACAATATTCACATTATTCATGATGGAAACATTAATCATCAGACTTGTTAAAAGTCTTTCAAATTTCACTTAAAACTAAAAAAGAAAAACACCCCCTCCCCCGCATATTCCTTTTGCGTAATAATTGTTTGGTATAACAAAACAAAGATAATTACTCTTTATTAGCATCTATTACGAAATGAACATATTTCTATAATTCAGCTGATAAAATAGTAACAATACTATTAAAAACAGTTTTATTGCATTTCAATGTTTAATTGAGTTTCTGCAGCGATGAAAACTGGCTTCGCACGGCTCGTTTGAAGAGCGACGTTTCGCTTCTGAATTATTCAGCTGCACTCGGCTGTGAATTTTTAAACTAATGTCTTTAATTAGTAATTAATGTGTCTCAAACGAGGAATACGCTGTGCTTCTTATGGAGGAAAAGTCCCGTTTTGGATAAAACGCTCAAAGCAACTGGGTAACAATGAGCTCATGTTAGAACAGAACCGAATTTGAATGACCAGGTTCGGTCTCACTGTTTCAGTCTTGGCTACTTAAAATTCATTATGTTTTCGATCTCGATTGTTTGAGGGTAAAATTCATTCTTTCACACCCTGGGGGAGGCTGACCAGAGATGGTCCAATGATACATGCATTTAGTTTTTCTTCAAAATGTAATGTAGATGAAGACAAGAAAGAAAAGCTGCAAGGGGTGCCCCTGGGCTCCTATTTCGGACCAATGGAATTTGGAACCGAGCTACTGTCGTCCTACGTGGGGATGATGAGACACTAACAGCAATGATTCCGAAACATTTGTTTGGAGAATTTACATTTATTCATGTAAATTATGCTTTTCTCCAAAGCGACTTGCAATGTTAAGCTCCCTACAACTGTTTACCCATTTCTACAGCTGGGTAATTTTACTGCCGCAATATAGGTTAATTACCTGGCTCAAGGGTACTACAGCAATAACTGGGGCTAAAACCTTACCTTTGGGTTCAAAGGCAGAAGCTGTAACCATTACCAGCTGCCCCAGAATTTGTCTGAGCCATGAACAAAAATAAATTTAACTTTTTAATTTAAAATTTTTAACAAGTATGAGATGCTTTCAAGTGCTGCTGGGGCCTCGTGGTTCATTACCTAAACGTTTCCTGAAGGGAAAGGGTTGCAGCTCCATCTAAGTTCACAAATCGATTCCTGCAAATCGCGGCAACAAGCGAACCGGCCGTTTAAAGCCGGGGCGTCGTCTTTCCGTCCGCAAATAAAGACAGCACGCTGGCGCTGTGGAGCAGAGGGAAGCCGTTGCCATGGCACTGAATTCTGGGGCTTCTCCTGCATGAAACTTCTTCACCTGATCTTCATCAATGTGAGTGAAGGTTGTATCTTGCTTTGCTCACTGGGCTTGTACTTAAAACCCAACGTCCGCCACTTGTCTGTACTAATAAAGGTGTGTTTCCCACAATGCAACACCACACCAGTCTCAACACCCAGGTCACTCACCTCCATTCCTCACCACGCTCAGCGCAACCAAAGCTGAGACCCCCTGTTCTCCATCGATCAGGACAATAAGCGTTCGGAGTGGAATTTTGGGACATGTGCTGGCATTCGCCCCCCATCCCCCCACTCCCATCACAGAGACTTCCGTTGGATGGCTGACTTCCTGACCATCAACTGCACCGACCGCTTTTCGACCGTGACTCACACTACAGTTCTCTCGCATTTAAAAAGACTGGGATTCACCAGGGACAAACACAAAGCAGGGCGCTGAGCAAGGACATCCACCAGAGAGGACAGTGCGCCAGCGAGCGTCCACAACTCGCATCCCTTTCCCATGACCTGGTGGGAGCGAGCGGGGAACAGCCTGTTACAAGCACACGACAAATGTTTGGACCTGATTTAATCCCTCCGCTGAATGGCCCGCAAGCACAGTTCTCGACCGCAACCCCTTGAACGCCGGAAAACCCGCGTGAGCCTGTACAGCACAGTTAAAAAGATTCTCCCGGGGCCTGATAAAACACCAAGGCCAAATTCCACCAGCGTGCATTGTTGTTTGGGATACCGCGGTACCGCGGTGCGCTTCTCTCCACCGTGCCCCGTTCCATCGGCTTTGCCTCCTTTCAGAACGAACAATGCGCTGTTCCCCCCGCGCGCTGCCTCCCTCTCATCTGCATTTGTCTCATGAATACCAACGTGCAGCCAAACCCCTCAAAGAAAAAACACAACCGCAAATGAACCGTGGTCGCTGCCCAGGCCTGGCGCGGCTCCGCGTGGGCCATTAAAGCGACGACCTTCAGCAGGAACACACGTCAGGCTGGACGGGATGAACCGTGGTTTGAGTTCTTGGGACGCCGAAAGAGCCCCGGGTACGAGGATCCTACAGAGACGTTCGCACCACGTTCATGCAGAGAAGAAGTTGAACCCGGGTCCTTCTAGTGTAAAATGGCAGCTCTAACCAATATGCCACCTGCTGGCCCCTGGGGGACAAAAGGGGACAAACATCCTTATTGTGGGAAAAGACCCCCGGTTACCTTAGATCTCGGTGTCACCGTGAGAAGGATTTACATCTAGAGGAATGTGGATTGTGGTCACGTTCATCCAGAACACAAGGTGGTTGAAGTTCGGTTGTGAAAAGTCAACATTAGGACATTAGAGCATCATGGTTATCAGTGCTGCTTATTTTAGGAACACCTGAAACAGCCCAACAAGGAGCGTGAACCGACCAGTGATGTGAACCTGGTCATTACATTCTGCATGTGCGAAGGGAGTCACAGTAGCCCGCAAGAGTGCCGATTCTATATTAACATGTTGAGGTGACCATGTGGTCAGTGGCTGTAGTCTGAAGTTCTGTGTCTTTGTCTCGGTTTTTCCTTGACCGCTGCCGCTGTGTTTTTCCCAGGACTGTCTCCAGTACACTTCACAATGTCAGCTGGGTCACTGTGCGTCGGTCGGCACCCCACGCGGTCCCTCGATCGTCAAAAGGAACCTGGCACTCGGCTGCAAACACCCCGACCGCTTTGTCACCGCTTTGACCACACGGTCCTCCGGAAGAGCATGAGGTCAGGGTTCAAGGTCAACCTCCGACCCTTAGCTTGCAGTGCAAACCGCCGACCAGGATCGTACAACGACGAAGAGCGGGAAGAAATAGGGCTTCGGGTGAAGAGCACACCAGACCACCGGAGAGGTCCCAAAGAGGCGGTCGAATGCTCACCCCACACAACGACCGACTCGGCACACCCCCCAGGAAAAGGCGGTCATATTTCAGCGTGTCCATTTCGTCACGCGTGTCTTCGAGTCACTGTCACAACCAGTTAGCTTCTATCGTTTATCTGCAGAGGGAGCCAAGGGACGGCACGGTGCAGCGCGGTCGCCCAATTTCAATCGCTGCCTGACGAACCGTGAGACTTTCTACATGTGGGAGGACAAAAGAAACGAGAGACAGAGTAATAAATCACAGGGGTGCGAGGAAAGCGCGGTCGAGCGCGGCCGTGTGTAATAACCGCACCGCGGCTCACCTGACGGCACACATCTCCCAGCGGCGGATTGAAACGTGGCGCGTAGATCATGGTTCTGGTGGGCAATTTGTCGGAGAAAGCGCTTCGATCCCATGAGCCAACGGGGGGACTCGTGTGACGCAAACCGCGGCAAATCACTGGTTTCCCTCTTGAGCCTTCAGTGTTGACCAGTGCGGAGGAAATGCAGTGACTCGCTGTCTGCATCCTTCCCCAATGGAGAGGAGATGCAGTAACTCGCTGTCCACATCCTTCCCCAATGCAGAGTAAATGCAGTGACTTGCTGTCTGCATCCTTCCCCAATGCAGAGGAGATGTAGTGACTCGCTGTCCACATCCTTCCCCAATGCAGCAGTAATGCAGTGACTCGCTGCTGCTCGTGCCTTGATGGAGTGTGTTTTTGCACCCCGCGGGGGGCATTATTACTTGGTGGCTTTTGATTTATGAATGAGGGCTGCTACACAGTATTAATTTCTCCGTTCTCAGGGAATCTAGGGAGGAATCTTCATTCATAAATCACTCTTCCTCGCGCCAGGATCTGGACCTGAATCAACGCCAAGGACGGTTAATGAGCCTGAGCGCCTTCTGAGCTCTGGACCGCGAGAGCTTAGACGTCAAAGTCAAGTTTCTATTACATTCAGTTGAGGGCAAATTTAAGATTTTCACCTATAAATGTGAGCGAAATTAATGAGACAATGTCACTGATGCCACTCGGTATTATGAAAACGTATAAAATTACAAGTTCCATGTTTGTTAATCCAAATGTGTGCCACACATTTTCTATGGGCAGTAACGGATACTCAGATGTTTGTGTGCACATCTTTTGCGATCCATCAGTAAGAAGAGCGGAAGGCATCCCTCCGCCCAACGAGGATGTGGTTCGTTACTCCGTCCAAAGAGTGAAGGAAAAGTGTGTTTGGGGACTTTATGTTGGCAGGAAGGGTGTTGAGACCATTCTTGAAATCTGAGGAGATTCAGCAGCTCTGAGGGAAATTGGGGCCAAAGTCAAGCACTGAGAGACTTTTGATTTTGCACCCCTGTGAGTGTTACCAGCAAGCAGTCAGAGGTGGAGGAGCACAGCGCTCCTGCTGGGCTGTAGGGACTGATCACGTCCGGTAGGTACCAGGGTGCAGATCCTTTGATGGTCTTGTAGGCCTTAGTAGCCAGAGTGTTGGACTTGATATGGGGAGCTACAGGAAGTCAATCGGAGAGACGAGGAGGAGGTTAGACATGTGGGAACACTTTGGAAGCCTGAAAACATCTTGAGCCAACTGTTGCTTTCAAGTTCTTGACTGTCAGAGCGCATGAGAAGAGTGAGTTGTGCGGTGTGATTGAGAGTCTGTGACAGGTAGATGGGCCAGCAGGGAGAAGGATGATCCCAGTCTTAGAAAGGCTGAGCTGCAGATGATGAGCAGTCATTCAGGCAGAGATGCCAGAGAGACGCTGCAGCGCAAGCAGTGATGTCTCTGTCAGCTGGGGGACAGAGCAAGGTTGATGCACCACCTGCAGAGTGGTGACAGGAGAACTTGCGAGAGGCGGCGACGGAGCCAAGGGATGGGGAAGGCTATGGGACCCGGTAACAGAGCCCTGGGGAACACCTGTTGAGAGAAAGTGAGCAGAGAGGGGGTGCCACACCAAAGCCCCTGGTGAGGTCTACCTGGCAGCTCAGACTCTAAACACTTCAATGATACAGGACAGAAAGGAAATTCAAAGAGCAAATACAGTAAATATGATTCATTCCTATTAAACATGTCTTTTCTTACTCTGTTTTTTTCACCCGCTGCCTCCAGAAACTGAGACCACCTCCATATTGTTTTTTTTTTTTTTTTCCTTCATATACACCCTTCCCCCACATTGTTTTTTTTCCTTTACCACACTTCCTTAGCCGAACAAGGTCTCGCCAGGAGAGGGTCGAATGAACGCTATTTCTTCCGGAAAAAAAATAATCAGCTCTCAGGCAAAACATGTATCAGCAAAAACTAATTAAAAAACAAAGTAAAAGGTATTTTTTACGCATGACAGCGAGGAGCTGAGTAGCGTTACTAACAAATGTTTGACGTTAGATGATCTTCATTTGATGGTGAGATCGAGGCTTTATATATGCTGGTCCTTGGATGGCATTCATTTTATTTAAGCAGTTTATGGGACAAACATATATTTACATTTATTCATTGAGCGGAATAAATGTGAATATTTCTCCAAAGCAACTTACACCGATTTACCCAGCTGGGAAATTCAAGGCAAGTACTTTGCTCAAAGCTACTGCAGCTGGACACGGGATTCAAACCTGCAACTCTGATGTCTGACAGTAGCAGCTGTAAGCACCACACTACAGATGTCCCATGTGCACATAGCAGCGGCAGCACAAAGGCAGGACAGAGGAGGGACAGTGTCCTCATCACCTGTAATTTAAATGTTCCCCGGGAGAGGAAACCAGAGATCGCATCCCTATCCGGGAGGATGTGCTTCTCAGCCCTTCCCCGAGTCGAATCGCTCGCTGTTGTCCCTCACCAGTCACTGTTGCTGTAAACAGCACAAGTTTGACTCGAACCTCAGGCCTCCGTCCTCCTCCCTGCTCTTTGGAAGAACTGATGTGCCACAGTGAGAGAACTATCTGAGTTAATTGGTCCTTGTTTATAGTTTGTTTCTATATGGACTCAAAGGACATGGGTTCAAATCCCACCTCCTGCTCTAGAACCCTTGGTCAAGGTACAGTACTTACCCTGAATTGATACAGTAAAAAATACCCAGGTGTGTGAAACATGCAGCTTTGAAAGTGGCTCAGTACTGTGGAGTTTGCTTTTCAGTTGTGATGTTAGAGCAGTATAATAGTGCTAGAGCTGCTGCCTTTCAATCTGAAGGTTACTGGTTCAAATCTCACTCACTGCTGCAGTACCCTTGAGCACAGTACTCACCTGAAAGTGTTCCAGCAAAAATTACTCAGCTGTATACACAGGTCAAGAGCTGCTGGTAAAAAGCTATAGACTGTGATGTGCTTTATTGATCAATATTGATCAATATGCATGGGGCACAGTGGCGCAGCGGGTTTGGCCGGGTCCTGCTCTCCGGTGGGTCTGGGGTTTGAGCCCTGCTTGCGGTGCCTCGTGATGGACTGGTATCCCGTCCTGAGTGCGTCCCCTCCTCCTCCAGCCTTACGCCGTGTTGCTGGGTTAGGCTGGGGCTCAACACCACCCCGCTTGGGATGAGCAGCTTCAGACAGCGTGTGGGTGCGAGATCAATATACTGATTAATGGTTGCGATTGGCTGAGACTCTCAGTGTGACACCCACTTAAATAAATGTTTGGTTCTCCTTAATTTCCATAAAGGCGCCCATGGATGTTTGTTCTGTTTACTTTGCCGTTGCTGTGCTGAATGACTGATAGTCGGGACGGTTGTGGGGTTGAGAACAAACGTGTGCGGGTCTGAACTCTGCTGCGTCTTTGGTCGGACTTGGGGAAGGTGGAAATATGGAAGTAACAACGATGCGCTGGTGCCGTTGGTCGTTGCGTTGGTTGCACGGGACCCCGTTATGCGAGTGATCGGTACTTGACCTGAATTCATTTGGCGCTTTTCTCCGACTTGTCTCATAAAGACCGACCGGATACATTTATACTAAGTGTCTGATACGGTGACACAGCTCTACGAGTTTGGAGTCAGCAGCCTACGGAAAAAAAAAAAAAAGCTTCTTTGAAGTGTGGGAGGAAACCGGAGCACTTGGAGGAAACCCTTGCGAACAACGGGCAAACTCCAGGCAGACCGGGCGGGCATCGAACCCATGTCCAGTCCCCGTGAGACACCAGCGCTCTCCGCAGCACGACTGTATGTCATAAATACACTTCATTGCGTCGCTGTGTGAGTTTTGTTACTTTACAAATGCAACAAGTGTCCAGAGTAACGGACATGTTTGTTCCACAAAGCGCATGGTGTGTGTGTGTGTGTGTGTGTGTGTGTTCCTGCGCTACGTGCACGTGTTTTCCTCTGTCTGTGTGAGGGACGGCCGCCCCCCGCGCGCCGCTCCTCTCTTCCTCCTGTTTGTTTCCATGCGAACTTTCTTCCGCGCTGTATTTTTTTTTCCCTCCCCCCCCCCGCTCCCCCTTCCAGCCCCCGACCGCGGTGGGAGCAGCAGATCTCCGTCCCGGGCTCCCGCGCGCCCACGTTCGCAGAGCGTTCGCATGGTGCGCGGCGGCGCGAGCTCCGCTTCCGTGGGATTCGAACCCGAGCGGTTCCAGCGGGGTCTCCGCCCCTCCGTCAGCGCGCCTCGCTCGCGGCAGGAAGCGGGACTCCTCCTCCCGCGAGACATAAGAGCGTAGAAGGAAAGCAAATAAAAGGAAAGCGGAGAAGAAAAGTTGTGAAAGTTTTTTTTTTTTTTCTTCTTGTTGCTGCTGGACGCACGAGTGGAGCTGTCGCGCTCGTCTCGCGCTCACGGGCAGCCGCCCCTCCGGGTTACGGCTCTTGGCTTGCTCGCTGTTGGGTCCGGACCCATCGCCGGGCTTGGCGGGAGGAGGGGGACGGAGCGGAGAGGCACAGCGGCCCGACGGGTGACGCACTGACAGGTGACGGAGATGCGCGCGCGGGCGCTCTTTGCCACGCTCTCCGTCCTCGTGTCCGTGCGCGAGGTCCTCGGAGCCCAGGACGCGTCTCTGAGAGCCTTGAGAGCTTCCAACAGCCGCAGAGATGGTGAGCGAACACCCTGCCTGGACACTGTCGCGCCTGTGTGTGTGTGTGTGTGCGTGTGTGTGTGTGTGTGTGTGTGTGTGTGTGCGTGCGTGTGTGAGCGCGCGTCTCTGCTGCTGCTGCTGCTGGTGCACCTCGAACCTGATGTTCCACGCGGGGTCTCCTGCCGGAGCTCCTTGTCCTGCTTGTCCTCCTTGTCCTCCTTGTCCTCCTGCCCTCTGGGTGGGCAGAAGAGTAGCGGTCCAGTCAGGGCCTCCGGGCAGAAGGTGCACTTTACTGCAGGCTAAAGTAAGGAGGCGCCATGTTATTTACCACGGTGCGGTGTCGGTTTACTACGGTGCGGCCTTTTCCCTCTTTCCACTCGTTTTGTTCCTCTCCAACGCACTCTGCTCTCCGCTTTCCACGAGGTGCACGTGTGTCCGCTGCCGACAAACGCTAACGTGGCCCCGGAGGCGAAGAGACGCGCCGGACGCCGGGGGTCTCGTACCCGCGGGCACACGGGAGGGTTGCGCTCCAGGTCGTGGACGACACTTCGGACGGGATGCGACCTCACGGCCCTCGGCGTCCTTCGGAGGACAACGAATACGTTCGCCAAAGGCCTGCGAGGTCTCGTTCTGATGTCGGAGTGCGGGGCTCCGCCCCCAGAGCGGTGCTTTTTGACACGTTCGTGAAGGAGAACATCATGGAGCGGAAGGGGAGAGGGTTCGCTCCCCTTGGTCAGCCGGGGTCCCTTGGAGAGGTCGGGGTCCCGCGAAGCCGCTCCGGGATGTTGAGCGGCTCGAGTTAGCGGTGCCGGAGGCCGACCCAACACCCCGCTGGGAGAACTGCGACACGCCGATGAGCGAAGGCCGCCATCGGGACGGGAAACATCTCCTCGCATCTCGGCGTCCGGAATGTAAAAACTGGGGTCGTTAGCCAAGAACGTAACGGTACAAACCCGGGGACACGTTCTGCCGAGTTTGCATCCCCGCAGGCCCATAAATAAAACATCTTTTGAATAAATAGTGATTTACATAGTAGCGTTTTAGCAAAAGGAATGTGGAAAAAAGTGACGGCTGCAGACCCCCCCCCCCCCCCCCGGCGGAGGGGCGACCGACGCGTTTATCAGAGCGAGATGTTTTTCGCGCCGAACAAAGGGAATAAAGGGCTCCTTTCCGACCGCGAGGTCAAGCCGCAGGCGCTCGTCACGGAGGTGCGTGCGCTCGCCGGACTCCCTTTTTGGCAGCCGAGCGCGTAAACACCGCGGTATCACTCACATCTGGCTCGGGAAGCCAGCATCCGGGAATCGCCGGGGGCCTCGGCGTCTCCTCCAAGGGGGAGGGTTCCGGAATCCGCGGCGGGAGCCAGCGCTCAAAGTCGGCTGCCTGGGCTCTCAGGAGGAGCAGGTTGCATCACCTAATGGGCTGCGGTCGCAGTGTCGGCGGGTTCCCAGAGGGGGGCGTACCTGAGCCACCAGGTCAAATCTACCGCGGTAAAGCGAAGCATCGCTGAACGCCGGTGCCAGGTGCCCTGCGGTGGGGCCGCTGGGTGTCTGGAAACACCTCGTGAACAATCGCTGCTAAAGCACTGCGGCTGGTGAACACGTCGGCTGTTTTCCGGAATGTTCCGCAGGCTCCACGAAGCGGAACCTCTGCAGCAGCTCCGTTTATCCTGTTTTTTTTTTCGAAATTTAATTTAAGAGATGATGTCATCTTGACAGCTCGTGAGCTCATTCGATGGGACCCGCAGCCACCGTTCGGCCCCAGGAAGCGTCGCCTCGACATTAGGTGTGTGTTCCGCTAGCGGAAAGGGGGCCCGTCACACACCCGTCCTTTGCACGGCGGCCCATCGGCAGAATCCTGCTGTAGCGCCCCCTGCAGGAGCAGCGCGGGGTCCGTTTCCATGGCGCCGGAGGAGGAAACGGCACGGCTGCGGGTGGTGTTTTTGTCCACCAGGTGTTTGATGGGAAATTGGGCCAATGGAAACACACTCAGAGTTTTTGAAGACCTTCCGGATTGTTCAGGACTTCCATGACCTTCAGAGTATAAAAAACTCAGGATGCTTCTGGAGGTTCTTCATGAGGCGAGTCCAAACTCAGCCTGGTGCTGCAGCAGATCCAGGATTTCAAGGAGAGAGGTCGTCGACCTCAGAACGTACCGGTGAGGCGGTCCCCGATGCCGCAGCGACGCTGCGGGTCGAGCCACACGGCTTCGCCTGGTCACGTGCTCTACCAGCGATGGGCTGGTGTGGAGAACCTTCTAGAGCTCACTTGGGAGTTTATGGCACAGCCTCCACCTCACGTTGGCCCCTTCTTCTCCGGTTTACCGCGTTTTGCTGCACGGGAGCCTTCGAAACGAGGCAGGGCATCGTAAATAATGTGCTGAGCTGCTCCAACTTTTGCAAACATGAGAAGTTCACCTGAAGTTCATTCTGTGCTCCTCAACCCCGGTGGCATCTAGACCAGAAACAGCTACGGAGCATACCGGTCAGAAACTGCGGGTGGGGCCAAACTGTGGGTGTGTCCAAACGGGGGCGTGTCCGATAGGGGCGGTGCTTTCAGCCCACAAGCTCCGCCCACTTTTCAGATGCTCACACAGGAGTGAGCGACCGGGGCCTGGAGGGTTGAGGGTCGAGAACCTGCGCACTTTGAGCGTTTGTGTCAGCAGGGGGCGTCGTGGTTAGAGCTTCTCTCCGTAGCTGCAGAGGACTCAGGTTCACATTCCACCCCCTGTTCTTTTGCCCTTGCTCGAGGTTGTTACCCTGAATCGATGCAGTAAATATTACCATGCTGTACTAATGGGTAAATCAGAGTAAGCTGCTTTGGAGAAGCGAGATAAATACTGTATGTAAATATAATGTTTTAATGGCCGGGGGTCACAAATGTGATTTTAGTGGTTCTCGTCCCCGAGTTCTTGATAGAAAAATCCAAATAAGGCAGGACTGTGC
This sequence comes from Scleropages formosus, assembly GCF_900964775.1. Lineage (NCBI taxonomy): Eukaryota > Metazoa > Chordata > Actinopteri > Osteoglossiformes > Osteoglossidae > Scleropages > Scleropages formosus. The sequence goes on along the minus strand of NC_041815.1, from coordinate 29,286,444 downwards.
CAGCAGCGCTGCAGAGCCCTGTTATCGGCCGTTGGAATTGGGTTCGAGTTCCCGCTGGGTTCCGATGTCCAAATAAACGCTTCGAATGCTGAAGAGCCGGGTGTCTGGAGGGGAGTGGATATCGATGCGGGTCGAACCCGGGTCTTCGCCTCTTCGCTTTCTTCCGCCTTCTCGACTTTGGGCCGCCCTTCGAATGTGACGCGTGCGGTTATCGATCAGCTGACTCGGCCCCCCCGGAGTCGAGGGGTCCCGTTACACACGGTCAGCGTTTCGGCACCGCGGTAAAGCCCATCTGCAATTCATGAGGCCCGGAAAATCGTGGTGTTTAAGGCGAGAAATCACCTTTAAAGTGAAAATACAAACTCGTACAGAAAGCGGCCCTGGGACTGGAGCCGTACCCACCTGTACGAAGGCGGTAACGCAATATGGCATTTTCAGCAAGATAATCTGTGGGCCTTAGGAGTTCTGATTCGATAAACAGGTCGATCGCTAGGATCGTAATCGTGGCATAGCGATGATATTTATTTTAGGGTGGCCAAGGCCTTTACTTCGATGGAAGTGTAATAAAAGGCTACTGCCTTCGGACACAGAGGTTGTAGGTTTGAATCCCACCTCTGGCTGTTGTTGCCTTGAGCAACATGTGTTACGTTTATTCACTCGTCGGACACTTTTCTCCAAAGCGACTTACGATGTTACTCACCGGTTACTTATTTACCAATTATTCATACAGCTGGGTAATTTTACTTGGGGTATTTTAGGGTAAGTACCTTGCTTAAAAATATTGCAGCAGTAAAATCACAGTGCTGTATAAATTGGAGCTGCGGCATTAATGAACGAATGAATCTCTTTTTTTCTTCTTTAATTCCGTTGGCTCAGGGCTGCACTGGATGGGGGGGTTCTGCGAGGTCATGGGGGGGATGGGAGGGGCGGGGCCTTTGAGTCACCCTGGGGGGTGTGGGCGGGGCTCCGTTGCAGGAGTGACTCAGGATTCCCATCCCCGCTGTGGCTGGAGGAGAAGCAATGACACCACTTTCTCCAGCGCACAAACACACGTGTCACCAGCATTAATCACTCTATTATTACTGTATTTTTAAAGTTCCCAAAATAGCTGTGATTTCAGCACAGTATCCCCCCCCACCCCGCCCCACCCCAGTATAAAATAAGCAGGGTGTTCCCACACAGGGGCTCTTTCTCGAACCCAGACACAGCAGTAGGCGAACGTGCTCGGCCCCCTTCACCTCGAACCGTGGTCGTGGTCCAGAAATGGAGACTGACATATGGATGGTGATCAGAAGCCCAGAGGTCAAAGGTCAGGTGTGACCTCAGCCACAGTTACTCAGGTAGCTGATGTATTTCTCCCAGGTGACTTACAGTGATTTACCCATTGACAGAGTAAGGTCATTTCACCTCAGCAGAAGGAGGGACTTGAACCAAAGTCTTTCAAGCACCAGATAGCAGCTTTAACCACTACGCCACCTGCTGGTTTAACTCACATGATTGAGTATTAATATTTGAGTCCATAGAGCTGCTCGCCCATCATATTCCGCTCCTGACTGCAGCTGGGATTTAACCTGAGAACGTGAGCAGGTGAAGGAACATCTGGGCCACTATCGCTCCCATCTGACAGGTTCGAGTCCCCAGTGGGGCCTCTCACATGGAACCCGCATCGTCGCCGGGCTGTGACGGACACCAGTATTGCAGTCAGTACATAAAAATGTGGCAGTATAAATTTAACGACCCACCTCCTGCTGTCCGACCGCTGGTCATTGGTTCGTCCTCCACTGATGGGGGGGTGCAGTTGTGGTCGTAACACCTGCTATAATAACAAATGACAGGATGCTTAGGGTCTGACCGGTGAGCTCTTTGCCTGTTAGGCACAGGACACATTCACGGCCATCTTTCCAGCTGTAGCAGCAGTGACACCGGGAGGTTGTGGGGTCGCGTCCCAGGCTTCAAAAAGTGCTGAATTCCCCTGTAAAACTGCATCATTGTAAAACTGCGTTTTAAGGGTGAAGCATTTTCAGGATCTCTGGATAAGGGATTTTGAGCGCACACAAGCGTAAGAGAAACGGAAACGGGATGTTCTGTCTCCTTCGCACCGTGAGGGATGTGGGTTCGTATCTAATCGAGACCTTGGAACCTCCGTCGGGGCGAAGTGATGAGGGAGGGAATGGCGTCCCTCTGCGGGCAGAAATCAGCTCTCTCCCCGGCTGGTCAGCGTAACGGCCTGCGTGTGCGTGTGTGTGTGAGGGAGAGAGAGGCAGATTAAAAAGATTACACTGTTAAAGGTTACAGTGTGTAAAATTAATATTTGTTATTTGGATAAATGTTTACTTAGTTTACCTTTTGTTTTCCTCTCAATAATTAATATTCTGGGTAGTGCAGAAACAAACATCTTTCTTGATCACCATCCTTGTATTTTTCTGGGTGCAAACACGCACACACACACACACACACACAGAGTTAGTTAAATTGAGGAGCAACATCACACAGTCAGAACCAAATAGTTCTCAACTAAGGTATCAGGTGGCGTAATAGTTGGAATCATTCTAGCTGAAGGTTCTGGGTTCAAATCCCACCTCCTGCTGTAGCAGCCTTAATCAAAGTGCTTACCCTGAATTGATACAGTAAAAATTACTCTCTGTATACAGTAACTGGGTAAATCAGTGTAAGTAGCTTAGCGGACAATCTCAATATCGTGAGTCGCAATAGACATCGCAGTTAGATAATTTTATAATAATAATAATAATGATAGTAATAATAATAGTAATGATTACAATAATAAATGAACTGAGCAAACGGGGCTGTAAGACGTGTCTGAGGTTCGGCTCCTCTCTGTGATTTACAAACCGCCTCCTGCAATTCATGTCCTGCAGGATCTATATCATCTGTGTCGTCCCTCGCGTGGCTGCAGGGCCGTGATGTGTGCTCTGCGTATTGATATTGCAGCGAGGTCACACGGGGACAGCCCCCCCGCCTCTGTTTACTCCGCATTTTGCTGCCGAATTTGTTTTTCATTAGGTTGCTTAAAGGAGATGGATTACAGTGTCAGGCGTGGGGTCCCGTGTGGCTCATCCACCTGGAGGGTGGGGGTGGGGGGGCGTCGACAGGAACGCTAACGTGGCGGTCGAGGAACGGGACCTCTCTCCGACGCGGAAGCATGTCAGCGCACCTCGGAGCATCCTGGGATTGGGTTCGAAAACAGTCGCATTGACTCGGAAGGTACGACACGTACAGGAACACGACGTGGGTTCGAATCCCACCTCCTGCTGCAGTACCTCAGTCAAGCTACTTACCCTGAAGTGATACAGTAAAAATTACCCTGCTGTATACTGTAAATGGATGTCATTTTAATTTGCTTCAGAAAAAAGTGTGAGATATAAAAAGAAAGAGAAATAATATAGCATTGAAGGTGCTGATATTAGATTTACCGTAATGGAGTGTTCTGATTGGTTCACATTCTCATCGCTACAGGAAGGTGGAACTGTATAGAGGAGTTGGGCTTGTTTTGTCAGCTAATAAATGTAAACATGAAACAAAACCGTACAAAAGGTGGTGGAGCGCAGCGGGAGGAACCGTCGCACAGCCGGTGCGTTTCAGGTCTTTAACCGCGCTGCCCGCGGGAGGTGTCTGAGTCGTGGCGGTCGAGGTCAACGGAGGCCTTCGGCGCTCATTCCGAAAATAAAACGCCAAAGGATGACACTATTGATGAGCTTCTGCAGAAGTGGGCGGGGTTTGTACTCTGATTGGCTGTCAGACATGTCAATCACCTGGCGTCCTTCACACCCATCGCTCTGTCACTGGAAACGAAGGAGCTCCAGCTGCTGTGGCGTCACCGCGGTGCAGGGATATTTATGTATCCATGTGACACTTTCTCCAAAATGATTTACACCGTGCAGTTGTTTACCCTGATTTACCCTTTGGTACACCAGGATCAGTTTTACTGCACCACTTCAGGGTAAGCAGGGCACTGTACCGGGAAGAGGACCTTGAGGTGCAGCTGGAACCAAAACGGCACCTGAGGAGCGCGGCCATGTGAGAGGGGGCGGGGCATCGGTCTCCCAGCAACCGTGTGGAGGATTGTGGGTAGGAACTTTCTCCACCTGTTTACTGCGAAAACGACACCAGTTATGAATACGGTAATAAACCGCGTTATTAAAACTGAGTAGCAGGGACTGCAGTGACCAGGCAGTGTGGGGTGTCACTTTATTATTATTTTTTTATTTTTTCTCCTTGGTGTTAAGATACTGTGGTAAAATAAAACACAACTATTTCAAAAGTTTGAAAAAACTTGCAAACATACAGCACCAAATACAGAAATATTTTACCAAATGTCAGAAACTGTATTTGTATTTTGGTCGTATATACCGCCCCCCCGACCCCTCCATCGATCCAGCCATGGAAGGGTTAATGTTTTCCCCAAATCACACAGAGACTTTCATGCCAATTCAGCCCTAATACAAAGTCTCTGGATTCCAGAAGGTTCTACAACTCCATACACTGATTTACCCAGTTAACCGCTGCGCCACCTGCTGGACGCAGGACAAATGTACAGTGCAGCTGTTGAGACACAGCAGACAGCATGAGTTTGCAAGCTACACACACACACACACACGCACGCACATTTTACCACGAGGTCTGATGCGGAACCAAGGCACACAGGGTGCTATCCGTCGACCGCCGGCCTGACAGGTGAGCGACACACTCTGAAAGTGGGGATGGGAGGAGGGGGAGGGGGAGGTGGGGCAGCTGCCAAGCAGGCGCTCATGGTCCCGACCCCAGCTGTTTGGAACCCAGGACTCGCCCCGACCTGCTCTTGAGCCAGATGTTCCTGTCTGCTCCACATTAGACAACATCTGTGTGGAGCACCACTACAGCTCCCCCCCCACCACCACCACCACCACCACCACCACCACCAGCAGCCCCTCCCTCTGCATTTCATTTGGAGTTCATTTCCAGTAAGGAACATTCTGGATCGAACCCAGGATTCAGGCGAGGCGATGCTGCCGGGGAAGCAGGGCTCGTTTTGCGCAGCGCTGCTCTTCTTCGTCGCACGCAGGACGTTAACCGTCCTCACCTGAGCTTGGGGGTGTGGCCCCCCCCCCCTCCCCCGGCACACACCTCCAAGCGACGGTGCGAGACAAAGGTGTGGTGGAGTGGAAAATACAACAAAAATATAAATGGAAACTTAAAAGACGAGACGGTGCAAATTAGAGCCACTTCAGAGGCGGCATGTAGCCTGCACTTCGTACCGCGGTAATTAGGCAGGCAACGAGACGCGGTGCTAATTTCAGCTTTTCCGCCGTGTGTCACGTGCAGTTTCGGTCCCGGACGTAACTGTTTAATTTGCTCAGGCCTGTGAAACACCGTCTGCCGTTTGTCCACAGGGGCCGTGGTTTGCGTCCTGATGAGGACATGCAGTGCTGGCCTGTGATTGGCTGCAGGATCCAGTCCTCAGCCAATAACACGCCCTGCTGCGGTAAACACTCGACTCTATCCCTTGCGTACGCCGCACGCGACAGACACTCAAACTGCAGGTTTTGGGAGTAAAAACCATTTCTGGTTTATTTCTAATGGCCTTTGGTTCACCTGTCGGTAGCTGAGCGAACGTGACCCCTGTTGACCCCTGTTGACCGAATGTGACCTCCGAGCCAGTAGAGGGCAGTAAAGAGAAGGCAAAGAGAATAGAAATGTGGCGCCTCCTCAGTTCAACTCCCCTCCACGGTGTTTACAGCTCACATCTGGTGTTTATATGTTTTCGTAAATCTCATGGCTTTCTCCAAAGCGACTCACAACTATTGACCCATTTATACACCTGGGTAATTCTACTGGAGTAATTCAGGGTAAGTACCTTGTTCAAGGCTACTACTGCTGGGGGTGGGATTTGAACCCGCAATCTGTGACCAATTACAAGAAGAGGGACATTGCACATGTCTATGGGATGAATCGGTCACCGACGTATGACTTATTACAGCGATTATAGAGATTTTTACAAAACGGAACCTGTAGAGAAATCGTGGGACGTCTGCAGTACTGAGCCTTCACTCACGGTGGCCTAGTGGTAAAAGGGCCTTTGGGGTTACGAACCAAGCGCGTTCCGAACGGAGTGAAAATCCCTGCCGTGCTTGTAAGGGAAGGAGACGCTCGCTGTCGCTCGGCGCCTCGAGCGCCAGACCGTCCCAGCTGCCGCCCTCACGTCCCTCCGCACGCGCAGGCAGCGCATCGTCTTCGGTTTCACTCGCTTCGCCGGCCAGGGGTCCTGATCCAGGACGCCGGAAAGGCGCCGGAGTCCCAACCAGGCCGATCGGCCAGTCCGCGTGGCGTCCGTACGAAGCGCTTTCGATTCCCGTGTGGATGGGGGTCCCGGTGCCTTCGCCGTCCTCCTGCTCTTTCGATCGGTGGGCGAGGGGGGCGCCCAGGACGCTGCCCTATTACCGCGTTATTACCGAACGCGAGATACGTGCGGCGCTGTTCCGCATCCGCTGGAGCGAAGGTACCGGGAGCCATGAGCCATAATTGGGAACGTAGGAGTTATTAGAATATGGCGGAGAACAATTCCCGAGGAGGACGGAGGGGCGGCTGCTCGTAGGCGCCGAAATGGACGCGAGGGGGACGTCGCGCAACGGAACCCGCGACACTCTGGAGCCGATTTAGATGGAAATAAACAGCCAAATATGATAAATAAGAATAAAAATTACCGAAAGGGGGGGCTGAGCCCGGGATGTGAAATTGTATTTTGCCTTTTTCTTCATGGTAAAGCAAGGAGTCGATTGTCCCGGAGACGCCGGTAACTGTGGGATTGTGGTGGTGTTGGGGGGGGGGGGGGTACACTTGTTAATATTCATTCATTTATAACTATTTCTATATAGTAGTAACTATACCCATTTTGAGAGCTGGGTAATGATAATTTTTATTGTGTCAGGCGCTGCAGGAAGAAATAATGTCAATACACGAAGAAATAGTGAATATTAATATAATTTCCTAATTGAGGAATGACATTCCCTTCTCTGCGCGGTTTCGTTCCGCTCGTCGTCCAGCTCGTCGTCCAGCTCGTCGTCGACGCACGTTCGCCCGCGCGCGATGGATATCCCAGGGGCCCAGTGGGTCGTGAACCTTAACCGCTCGGTCGAGGGCAGACGAGCCAACGGGAAGAGGCAGAGGAAGTACGAGCTGCGAGTCGGGAGACCCGCGGATTTGCCCAGGGCGCCCAAGGAATGTTCCGGAAGCACGGCGTCGACCGTACACTCAGCCCTCGGGTCACGAGGAACAGCTTGAAAAAAACGTGCCCTCGTTTCAGCTGATTATTCAGTACAACATCATTTTTGCTCATTTTGCGGTTATTCAACCGCCACTCACACACACACACACACACACACACTCTACTCTCTTTCACTGTACAAAAGCACAAAAACGGTGCTTCTTCCATAACAAGGCTGCTACGTGCACTTCCTGCTTCCTGTCACATGGACAGTCTCAGCCAATCAGATCCCTCGATGGTGGTAAATACAGTACAGTAGTAAGTGACAGAGCAGCTCCAGGGCGATTCTTTCCTGCTAAGCGACTTCGCAGCAGGGTAATTTTTACAGATGAAAATATAATATTGAGAGACAAGCTGCAAGCGATCGTTTTGTTATAAATATTCCAAGATACATTAGCGTCACTTTTTGCTTTTTCCATGAGGAATAGTGGTAATTGAACCCCCCCAACAGAGAAAATATGCTGATGTCATCATTTTATTGCTTTCAATGCCTTCATTTTGGTGTTTTAGTAATTTTTAGGTGCACTTTTCGCACAAGAAATAATAAGAATAATTTCAGCTCCGTATAAGAGGTGTCCAAGACAGGGTGATGTACACAGTTCTAAAACACACCTGAAACTTCGCAGGCCTGTTGCTATGGAAACGGCTCTGACATCGGAGCCACGTGAGCCCTGAACGTCGGAACCCGGCACCGCGTTCCCCCACGAGGATGAGCTGCGTGAGGGAGCGCAGGGTGGGAAACATCTGCTACTTTACTGCGTTTACTGGCACAGCCCGCGAACCCTGAGCTTCCGCCGAAGGCCGAACAGGTTCCTGTTTCGGTCTCAAACTGACGAACACCTGGATAAGAGCTTTAGCCCTTAGCGCCGCTCGTTGTCAAATTCATATTATTTTTACTCCTTACTATTTATTTGTTAGGTTACGTGACACCATTCTCCAGATTGGCCTGGAAAGTGAAGGTACTTACGTACACATGTATTAGTGGAAATTTCAGGGTCAGTACCTCGTTTAAGGGAATCGCAGCAGGAGCGGGATTCGAACCCTAGGCTTTTGAGGACAAGGCAGCACCGGTGCAACCGCTACACTACATGCTGCCACATCCTCTATCCATCCATCCAGTGCGGGGCCGCGGTGGTCCAGAGCCTAACCCGGAGGCATAGGGAGGGAGGCAGGGTGTAGCCCGAGTGGGCCCGTACACACACACACACACACACACACACACACACACACACACACACACACACACTCATTGCTAATTCTTGCTAGTGATTTGTCTGAGAACTGTTTGCAGAGGAATCCTGCAAAAGACGCACAGCTGGTGTGTGAATACATGTAAAGTACACCGTTTTCACCACAGTCTGTCACGTGCACCTCGTGGACCTCTGTTTTCACACCACACGCTTGGTCGGTGGAAACGGCTCGCTGGAGTTCACGCTCGCGTCCAGCTGGAGGAGTCCGTGTTCGGGCTCACGTGATGATGCTGGTTTCATATTTGTCTCGTGTCTCCTGCTCTGTTGACTTCTGTCCAGCCTGGACGGCTGTCCTGCGCCCTTCTTGCCTCTTACTGTCCTCGTCCCCGCCACCGAACACGCTAACTCGCACCAGCGTGGCCGCTAAAACGCACTCATCGCCTCACAGACCTGTACCGGAAGGAGGAGACGGTCGCCGTGTCCACGGGGGGTCACATCCAGAGCCCGCGCTACCCGGGCGGCTACCCCCGCAACGTGCTGCTCTCCTGGAAACTCGTCTCGCCGCTCAACACCCGCATCCAGCTGGACTTCGACAGCCACTTTGGTCTGGAGGAGCCCGAGAACGACGTGTGCAGGTGAGGACGCTCCCGCCGGGGGGGGCGAGGGGGGGGGACGTGACCCCAGCTCGGCCCGGACGGCGAACCCGTGTTCAGATCCTCCCGCGCCGCTCGTTCACGCTGTAATGTTCTCCGCCGTAATCCCTTCGCGCAAACGGATCCCCGATTTGTTTGCATTACGGCGAGGTCACCTGAGCGAAACGGTTCGGTCCCGGGAGCGAGAGGATCCCGTTAGCGGTCCGATGCCGTGACCGGGTGCTGGAAGCGGGACCCATTAATTCCCAGGTCTCCCGGAGGGGCGAGGTCACCTGAGGACAGACTTACAGAGACAGGGATTCCAGTGAGATGTTGAACTTAGGCAGGTTCATCATCTTTCAGACCCCTGTCCAGAAGGTTGTCGGTTCAAGTCCCTGCCATTGGCTCCTCTGATTGACGCCACCTGCCCGCTCCACTCCCTTTCCAGGTATGACTTTGTCGAGGTGGAGGACATATCCGAGAGCAGCACTGCTATCCGGGGCAGGTGGTGTGGCCAAAAAGAGGTCCCGCCCCGAATAACGTCCAAGAGCCACACGGTCAAGGTCACGTTCAAGTCCGACGACTACTTTGTGGTCAAGCCTGGGTTCAAGCTCTACTACTCCCTTGTGGTAAGTGCTCTAATCTCCATAGTTCACGAGTAGATCGGAGATAACGGTGAGCCTTCCATCGAGGAGCAACACGGCAGGTAGCAGCTGAGCTGTGTGACTTGATGCGGGTTCAAATCCCACTCAGTCTATGCAGATTTTGCTTGTTCTTCGGGTTTCTTCCAGGTGCTCTGGTTTCCTCCCACAGTCTAAAGGCGTGTTTAAGGCGATAATTCATAAATAAATTGCCCATACTCCGTGTGTGTGCGCGTGCGCTCTGGTGTGTAGATGTGTGAGGGACTGCAGACGCAGATGTCTGATAAATTATAATTAATATCCAAAGCACCTTACACTCATTTACCCATTTATACAGCAGGGTAATTTTTACTGCACCAATTCAGGGAAAGTACCTTGTTGAAGGGTACTACAGCAGGTGGGCTTCAATCCTGCAATCTTTAGGTCGAGACAGAGGGGCGGATTTCCTGAAAGATAAATCAGTGCTTATCTTTTTCTCCCCAATGTAGTGGAAGAAGCTCCCTGTGTCCCTCAGAGCTGCTGAATCCCTCCCACATTCCAGAAGGGTCTCGAACCCATCACTTCGAGAGCCGCTTCTCTCCTGATCTCCTGACAGCTCCATAAATGAGTCCAACACCATCTGCCACGATTATGTGTGCGTTCGCTGTCTGAATCTAGAAGCACGGGAACGCTTCTGAACGCGCAGCGAAATGACCCCTGCGGTCGCACTGAACAATGATGTTCCTGTTTGTACGAGCGACTCGCAGGGCTGCTTTAGTCCAGACAAGTTGAGCTGAAGGTACGAGATGTCGGCGCCGTCCAAATCAGAAGCTGTGGGACCGGTTCTGTCTCCTGCTCCGGGGTGGGGGTGGGGCGCGGTGCACAAACCGTTTTTTTAAAGCTGATCAGGTCTGCCGTGCTCCTCAGCGCTGCTCTCGGCCCCTCGTACCACACACACATCGCCAGTCCTGAGCTTCCCGGGGGTTTGGCCTTCGCTGCCGCGCTGCGAGACCTTGTCGGACCTGCGTCCGGAACCCGAGCTGAAACCCAAGTTGAAACCCAAGTTCCATTTGGAGCTCAATTACATTCTCATTGCAGCAGTAAATCACAGTGCTTGTGCTGTAAAGGCCAGGTTTATAGGTCACCGTTCTTGTACCATGTTTGTACCGTGATTTTTCCCATTATTTAGCACAGGGGTGTCCAGCCTTTTTTGGCCAAGGGGCACAATCGTTACTGGGAACGGGTTCAAGGGCCCCGCCTCCAAAAACATCGAAAGTCACACATTGAATTTTAAAAGCCTAAATTGAAAAATTATCAAGTATTTTATTTATTTTATTTAGGCTTAAATGTGTGTGTGTGTGTGTCTGAGTATAACTGTATCTTATCACGTAATTAAAAAAATATATTTAGAAACCGTGGGAGGTGTGGTGGCGCAGCGGTTTGGCCTGGGCTTGCTCTCTGGCGGGTCTGGGGTTCGAGTCCCTGCTTGGGGTGCCTTGTGATGGACTGGTGTCCCGTCCTGGGTGTGTCCCCTCCCCCTCCAACCTTACTCCCCGTTTTGGCGGGTTAGGCTCCGGCTCCCCGCACCCCCGTATGGGACAGGCGGTTTGAGACGGTGCGTGGGTTTGTATTTATAAACTCAATACATTTAATCTTAAAATGTATTTTTTTACAGTATTTTAAATCTATTTATGGTAAATACAGCACATATTCGAGTTATTTTAGAAATGTTCTTGCGGCTCCTGCGCCGGACACCACTGATTCGGGGGAGCTTCGAAGCACAGTTGCTCTTGGTGGAGGAGATCATGTCCCCGGCCAGCAGGTGGAGCGGCGCTTAAGGAACTGCTCGTGTCCAGTAGCTACAGGTTCAGATCCCGCCATAGAGCGCTGCTTTTGTGGGCCACAGATGACATAGTCCATGGAGCTGTTGCCTTCCAGTGAAAGGAGCTGGGTTCAAATCCCCCCTCCTTGTGCAATACCCTTGATCAAGGTACTTTCCCTGAAGCGATACAGTAAAAATTACCCTGCTCTATAAGCGACTGAACCAGCGTAAGCAGCTTAACGGTGTAAATAACTACGGAGAGAAGTGTCAGATAAATAAATAACTGGTAACTACACAGATATTGTGATTGTACTCAATCCTACTGGGTAAATCACTGTAAGTAGCTTAACATTTTAATTTGCTTTGGAGAAACGCATCAGAGAAATGACTGAATAAATTAATTAAAAAAAATATTTCCGAGAAAAATAAAGAGTCTTCGACGGAAAACTCTACATGAAGCCGGTCTCGGGCCTCTTGAACCGCTGCCCTTGAGCACAAATAAAGGGGATAACAAGACAATAACCGCTGCACCTGGAGCTCTTTTGAGTGTTACTGCAGTTTAAAATAGTCCCCGGAGTGTAAACAGAGTGTAAACAGTGTAAACAGAGTCCTGCTTGAGGGGGGTTGCTGGGGCCGCGGGGCTCGTAACGCGGCCCAGGTGACGCCGTGTGTTTCACGGCGAGATTTACGCACGTTGGGTTTCTCCCGTTCGGCACCGGGGTCCAGATGTACTGGCAGTAACAGCCCATCGATCACGACACGCATCAGTTAGGATGATAAGATAAAAATATTATTATGAGTTATTGGCCGAGAAGGTTGAAGACGAGAAGAACGGAGCACCGCGGGGGGTCCTTGACTCACGACGGGGTTCCGTTCCACTCACTGTAATTCCACTTTGTCGTCCGTCACAAACCCCCTTTTGCCGTCTTAGTGTGCGAACGACGTGGATATAAACAGTTCACACACACGTGTCTTATAATAGCGCTTCTTGCATTTTTTCACTTATTTGAACATTATCGGTATTGAAATAATGCAAATATAAAGTAGAAATAATACAGATACAGTGCAGTGTTATTATTTTATTTCCATGCACCATTATTATTATTCTTATTCTTATTATTATTGTCACCTTCATGTCTAAATCTGGTTTCTTTTGCTTTTTCTTTTCTGCGCCACCAGATCGCTCACTTTTCCACCTGCTCGTCTTTTTAAACGAAAAGTAGCTTGAATGGAATCACAAAGGAAACGGTGTGTAAACATAACATCATTTTTGTCAGACACGAATTTGGGTCCCCGTGGTGTCGGACAGCAGGAGGAAACATCAGGAGCCCGAAATAATACAAAAACATCGATGGGATGCGATGCACCTGAAGTCCCCCGAGTCACATGTCATCAGTCGAGGACGACATGTAAAGTACCGAAGTAATAGAGTAACTACAGAGAGACAAAGTGTAAAGAGAGTACAGTAAACAGTGTACTAATGGTACAGTTACTACTGCTGGACACACTAACAGCGTGTAAAAGTAGATGCATGTGTGTATGTGGACCGCGGGTTCGAGCGTGTATGTGACGGTGCCTTCGAGCGCACGTGTGGACCGCGGGTTCGAGTGTTCTCTCCCGCTCTTTCTGTTCCTGCTCTCTGAGCCCCGGTGGCCCTGGGGGGACGAGTGTGTCCTGCCGTTCCCCTCAGGGACCCCTAGCTGAGGTTCGGCGTTTTTAGGGATGGACTCACTGTGCGGTTCCACTGACCGCTCCCTCCTGTCCGCAGGACGACTCCCCGCCCCCTCCGTCAGAGACCAACTGGGAAGCTGTGACCATCCCTGTGTCGGTGAGCGTCCCCCCGTTCAGATGTTCATACGTGAAATGCCTGTGGCTCCGCCCCCCACTGACCCCATCCCCACCCCCCACCGGCGCAGGGCCCGGCCGGTCTCAGTCCTCCGATGACGGACGCCCCCCTGACCGCCGCCGCCCTGGACGAGACCATCGCCGCCTTCGACACGGTGGAGGAGCTGCTGCGGCACCTGAATCCGGAAACCTGGCAGGAGGACCTGGAGAGCATCTACAAGGAGACGGGACACTACCGACCGCGAACGTTCCACCACGACCGCAAGCACAAAAGTAAGGGCCCGCGCGGTCAGCTTCCTGAGTCCTCGGTGCGATCAGTTGGGTCCAGACCCTTCATACTACGGTACGGCTTTTCACTTGAGCCCACGGTGACTCCGCCATTTGACCGGGTGGTTTTGGCCTCCTTGCTTTTCCCAAACAGGCCTCAGTTTGCTGGATCACAGCCCCTTCGGTCGAGGGAAAAAACAGGAAACATCCCAAGTTATGTTTAGTGACCCAGAATGGAATGAGTTCAAGGCCTCTGGCGGCCCTGCGGCGGGTCCTGGCGCTGGGTCGGTAAACAGCTGAGGTCGCCCGCAACAGAAGAGCCGCCACGGGTCGGAGCGCCAGGCGAACGTTCAGCTCTAAGTGGAAGTTGAACCTGAGCAGCCATCCAGAAACGTGTGTCTGCAGGGAGTTCGAACCCGAGCGCAATTCGCGAACTACGGCAGAAAAACCGCGCAGCGGATCGCAGCTTCGGGTCGGACGTTCGGACCTTAAGTCGACCGTCGCCATCGGTAACTCGCTCACGTTCGTTCTCACGTCGAAAGGGAGTCGGACCGAATCTCTCCTTGGCTGCTGGGAAATGAGAAGAGTACCGAGTAGCACTGGTGCCTCATAGTGCCCGGGCTGCGCATTAGGACATAGGTTTGAATCCCTCTCAGGGTGTGCGCGGCTTACACGTTGTCTCCGTGTTCGCAACCCAAAGATGTCCGGAAAAGGCCGCGGTAAAGCACTTCCGTCGCCCTACAATACTTTCTGAACTCACTGCAGAGATGCTGAATCGCTCATTGAAGAAGGGTGTCGAACCCATCTCTTTGAGAGCCACTTCTCCCCGATCTCCCGACAGCTCCAGAAACGAGTCCAACACCATCTGCTCTGATTGCGGGTATATTTGCTATTTGACCGTCAGTCCCGTGGGAGCGACTGGAGGGATGCGAACCAGCAACACGGTGGTGTCACACACGCGAGCTGCGCGTCGCTAATCCGGTGTCTGTGTCTAAAGCTCTTCATCTGTTGTCGACGCCGCTCTGTTCGCTCCCAGTTGTACGTCAGCGCGATCCGTGAACCCGAGCCGGACTGTCGCTGTGTCCCCAGTTGACCTGGACCGGCTCAACGAGGACGTGAAGCGCTACAGCTGCACGCCCAGGAACTTCTCGGTGAACCTGCGCGAGGAGCTACGCGCCACCAACGCCGTCTTCTTCCCGCGCTGCCTGCTGGTGCAGCGCTGCGGCGGGAACTGCGGCTGCGGGACGGACGACTGGCACTCGTGCACCTGCAGCGCCGGCAAGACGAGCGACAAGCTCTACGAGGTACCGCCGCCGACGCACGGTTCGACAGACAGACAGACAGACAGACAGACAGACAGAGAGAGACAAGACTGGGGAGGGCCTTGCGGCCCATCGAGCCGCAGAGCAGGCAGCAGGTGGCGTAGCAGTTAGAGCTGCCAATTTACACATGAAGGACCAAGGTTCGAATCCCACCTCTGGCTGTAGTAGTCTTGATCAAGGTGTTCACCCTAAAGTGATGCGGTAAAAATGACCCTGCGATGTTAACGTTTGAGTCACTGTTAGTAAGTGTCAGGTCAGTAAGTACTGGTAAGTAGTGACGATGCAGACCTGCTACAGTCACTCACTCCACTCCGTTACTCTGGAAGAATATTTCATTTCCTCTCGTTGCCATTTTTGGACTCGGAGTGTTTTCGGGTCACATTTTCCCACCTGTTCCATCGATCTCGTCAAGAAAGTTGCGTGAGACCAAGTGGCGCGGCGTGGTAAAGCACGTAAAACGTACCCGTGGAGGCGAACGCGACGGAGGGGCGGGGCTCGGTCCCGGGACGAGGGCGGGGCCCGATCGCGGGGACCCGGCGGAGCGGCGCGAGTTTCCATCCGGCCTCAACGGGCTCTTCCTGCGGCGTCCGGGAACGAATCGGCCAATTTCGCGCCCTCCGCCTGCCCCCCCGTTCCTTATTATAAAAGAGGGAAAATCCCGCAGTCTCCCCACCCCCCCCCACCCCACTCCGCCAGCACACGTTTAGCTCCAAATTCCTGAGCAGCAGGACAGTCGCTCGCTCCGCATGACAATGAGCTCGAGTCATGCCCCCCCTCCCCCGCGCTCAGGCCCCTCGCCGTCCGCTCTTTATCCACCATCTGGAATCATCCGTGAAGAAGAATTCTCCAATTAGGAGCAAACGGTGAGCGCCGGGAGATCTCCGCGGTTACCTCCAGGCCTGGACCGCGGAGGAGCTGCGTGACACGTGACCTCTGACCTGCGGGGACCAGGAGTCGGCGCTTCAGATCGCTCTTCCATTTTTATTTACGTTTCATTTTTACCAATTCCTGTTTGTTGCTTTTTTGGGAAACATTTTTCCTGAACGGTCACCCGACGATCCACGCTCTGAGTTCAAGGCTACGCAATAAGCGCAGCGGTCGCAGCGAACGCTTGCGTGAGCTTTGAGCAGCGCCGAGAATAGCAGTGGCGCGAAGGAGAGCCGCCGACAAGAACGCGTTTGTCCCGCGGTCCAGCTGCGGTCGACCGTTCGGATCCGGAAGTTTCCCCGAGTTGCGAGAGTCAACCAAACGCTCCGTGTTGGGAGGGTCCCATGCTGACACCCCCCCCTACACCGCAGGAATAAGGAGGACCAGCTGCCGACACCGAAGGGCCGAGTAGGAGGACTGTAAAGGCAGCTGGTCCGAGGACTTTCTGGACAATTTTTGGACAGGTGTGGGAGCATCTTGGGAGTTTGGTTTTTTGCTGCTTTTAGGCCCAAAGGGTTTTTTTTGGTCTTTTGGTTGATAAACATACCATATATCAGATATCATAAACATATTTTGTGTATTTATCCTGCCCTGTAGCCCCCTCTGTCTCCACACTGGGGGGGGGGGGGGGGGGGGCACGTCTGCACATTCTTTCAAAGAGCTAAATTACCTGGTAGCAGGTGCTATAACAAATGCAACTGTTGCAATACAATCTGGGTTTGAATCCCACCTCCTGCTGTTCCTGTTCCTATTTGATTAAGGAACTTGTCCTGAAATGATACAGTGAAAAAGTTGTGTAAACAGGTAAATCAGTGTAAGTAGCTTACACTGGAGAAAAACAACAGTAGCAACAACAACAACAATAATAATAATAATAATAATAATAATTAATAAGAGATAAACTCTCTGACCCCCCCGACCTCCGACCTCCAGGTGCTGAAGTTCTCCCCAGAGCCGTCCACCTCCCGGAGACGGAGTCGCGCCCGATGGGTCCTCGAGGAGATCCACCTGCAGCATCACGAGCGCTGCGACTGCATCTGTCACTCGAGGCCCCCGCGGTGAGCAGGGCATTATGGGAAAACCTGCCCACCCCCCACCCCCCAGGCCTTTTCACGAGACTTTTACCACATCACAGTTCAGAGACCCTTTTCACACACCTCTCCCACCTCAGGAGATGGGAGGGGATCTCAACTCAAACCTTTCCTCTGCCCTGCGTGGCCTTGCTTGAACGTGTGTGTGTGTGTGTGTGTGTGTGTGTGCGCATAGAAGACAGTAAAAGATGCTGTTTTGTTCACCGTGCTCCCTCTGACACTGCTCCAGTTCAGGGCTGTTTGTCTCCCTTCTCGGCTCCACTGCGGTCAGGTTGGGACGGTCGGGTCACGCTCTCATCCGGCCCTGTTTTTCCAGCACGTTCCGCAAATATCTCGCATACTTGAGCAGGAGATGAAAAGCGAGCAGAGGTGCCGGAGGGAATCCGCCAGCGTTCAGAGCGGTCGCTGAGCGCAGGCGGACGGTCGCGTTGCGGTTGTGACGGGTTCAGCATTCGGAGCCGTCGAAGAGCAGGAGAAACAGGAAGGTAAATTAAAAAAGACACGAAGTCGAGGGTTTAGAGCTTGGAGAAGAAACACGGACAGAAAGAGCTTATTTTCAGCAGGACGCGGTGTGTGTGTGTGTGTGTGTGTGTGTGTGTGTGTGTGTGTGTGTGTGTGTGTGTGTGTGTGTGTGTGTGTGTGTGCGCGCGCCCCCACGGAACCCCCCATGACTCTGTATCTCCTAAAACATTCACACACATCTGTCACCTTCCTGCGCTGCAGTTCTGACACCTTTCTGTTCTGAGCCCAAAAGTGGGACTCTGTGATTTTATATATAGGTTATTTTTTATATGATGTATCGACGGCTGTAAATAAAGAAGTATAAACACTGTGTGTCTTTGGTTCCGTACCCCCCCATCTGATGTGACCCCCTAACCGACGTGACCTTTCACCTCGGAGCTGGGACGTGTTACCTTAATATCACACGTGTGTGTGTGTGTGTGTGTCCGTATCTTCTCCAGTCATGGAAGAATCTGGTAACAGAACGGAACGGTCTGGAATGACAGTGTTCTCTAGGCTGTTCCCTGTCAAAAAATCCTCTGCTGGGTGAAAAAAAAAGGTGAAATGTGCACTGTGATTAACAAGATTTACACTGGAATTTACACTGGTATCCAGACTGATTTACACTGGAATTTAGGCTGATTTACACAGGTTTTAATAACGCGCCGGAAACTCGGCCACCAGTCTGCCGCTGGGAAAGACAGGCAGCGTGGAGCGTGCGGTTGCGGTCGGGGGCTCATTAAGCCCACTGGTGCAGCACCTCACAGCGGTCGCTCACCTGACCGCACTCCTCCGCTCCGGTCCTGAGCGGGACCCCAAGGGCCCCACGGTGCTCATCTATTAGCGCTATTAGCTGGGGGATTGGGGCTGCCTGCTGGGACGATAGCCTGGAGGGCAGATGGACTGCACACTTGCGGAAACACACACACACACTCACACGGTGTCAAGTGCCCAGCTCATTGGGGACTGATACCATGCAGTGCAGTGCGCTGAAATGTGGGCAAACATGGTAAACTGCATCACTGCGGTGTCATGCTGATCAACCTGAAGTGCGTTTCCTCCA
Organism: Scleropages formosus; assembly: GCF_900964775.1. Taxonomy (NCBI): domain Eukaryota; kingdom Metazoa; phylum Chordata; class Actinopteri; order Osteoglossiformes; family Osteoglossidae; genus Scleropages; species Scleropages formosus. Next base: position 29,267,906 of record NC_041815.1, on the reverse strand, counting down.
CTGTGGGATTGGACCCAACTGCCTTTTGGTCGCAAGAGCTCAGGCGCACACCCGCGACCACACCTCGAGTAAGAGCATTCTGGGTAACGGGACAGATCCGGCCATGGATAACAGACAAACTGTGACATGAAACCGGAGGAACTTACAAACATTCACAGTTCAATAAAAGGAACCGCACTCCTATCGGGACTGGAACTGGCAAGCTACCGGTCTGGGGTTCAGGGTGCCGATATCTTTTTGTTGCGTCTGGAAAATGGATCTCATGGAATCAGAAGGAAAACGAAAGATTTCCTTCACAAACAGGTAGGAAAGACGAGTCGGGGGATGGGCTCCGTACCCAGCGGAGGAGGGCCTGCAAAGTCCATTCGGTGCGTAAAAAGGGGAGATGTGGACTCAACCCAGCGTGGGTTAGGTGCCCATTCTACCAGTAATTCGTCAAGATGCCCCTAGAGGGGTCGCTGTGACCACGGCCCCTCCCACGCACACATCACCACGTGCGTCTCTGCGGGCCGGACCCCCGGTGGGCATCGCCTCCATCCGACCCGCTTCTCTCCTGCTCCTGCTCTACATTTACACCTTCGTTGCTCACTCGAGGTCCTCCACGGAGAGCGGCCCTCGGACGCCTCGAGACGTAGAGCCTGTAGCTCCGCGCCGCGTTACAGAGCATTTCCCAGCTATCGTCAGCGTTGCATCAGGGCCGCAGCCCCACGCAGACACGCTGACCCATAAAGGGCCACCCAGCGAGGATCCCATCCTGATGAGGTCGCCTCCTCTGGGGGGGTGTGCATGAGCCAGGGTCTCAGAGAGGACTTCACAGCCATACCCCCCTACAGTGGAGAGCTTCTGAAGCCATGGGAACATTCGCATAACATCTCTCTCCTCCCGTTCACCTCGATTCGTTTAGCACATGAATTTCTCCAAAGCAACATACAATATTAACCTCCTTACAATTATTTACCCATTTATACAGCCGGGTAATTTAACTGGAGCAATCGAGGGTATGAACCTTGTTCAAGAGCACTGCAGCCAGAGGTGAGATTCAAACCTGCAACCTTCTCTTCCAAAGGTAGCAGCTTTAACCACAATGCTACCAGCTACCCCTAAACCACCCTGAAGGGCAGCTGAAGGACCCTTGTGGACGTTCAGCTCGTACATAAAGGAGCTCCTAATCCAGCGAGCCGTGCTGCTCCATGTCGGCTGAACTCCCTGCCACGCGAGGAGGACCAGGTGGTGCCGAGAGGGCGGTTAAGGCTCCGAGCCACAGTTGTGGAGGAAAGGAGAGCAACAGCTGTAAAAATTTAATGGGCTTCTTTCGGAAGAAGGGAAACATATAAAGCTGCTTCCAGCGGCCACCCACCTTGCGACAAACATTAACAATTTACGCACGTAGCCTCGGCACACGGCTTCCGAGTCGCAGTCGGGGTTTGTTTAGCATTTTTCTAATACCTTAAACCTCGGGAACTTTGTGGGATCGGAGTGTGGAGAGGAGAGCGGGAAACAGCCACCGATGGGTCCAAGGGAAGGGTGACAAGGATTCGGCTCTAATGCCTGCAGGCAGTGGACCGTGACGCGGCCGTGTTCATCTGTGTGCATCGCAAGATGCTCCTCCCATCGCCTCCTGGCAACGAGGGAAAAGTCAAAGTCCGTCTCTCACGAAGGTAACGTGTCCCTGAAAAGCACTTCTTAAGGTGAATTCTCAGAAGTTACCGCAATTACCATTAGTTTCCATGGTAAAAATTCGTACGCGATCACGAGTCCCAGGATTGATACACATTTGTGTTAAAATATCACCAAATCCGACTAACATGAACACAGTTTATGTTTACATTTATTTATGAGACACTTTCTCCAAAGCAACTTCCAGTGAACTCTATGTAGTGTTATGAGCCCACACACCTTATTCACCACGGTGACTTACACTGCTAGATACACTACCTACACTGGGTCACTCATCCATACATCAATGGAACTCACACACTATGGGGGAACCTGAACAGCATGCCTTTGGAGTGTGGGAGGAAACCAGAGCACCCGGAGGAAACCCACACAGACACGAGGAGAACATGCAAACTCCACACAGACCGAGCGCAGATCGAACCCACATCCTCTCGCACAAACCAGGTGTTGTGAGATAGTTATTTTGATAGTTAAGGTTAGGTATCGTAACACAACATGACGAGGCCGTTACCCTTTATTAGTTACTCAGTAACACGGTACAGCTGTCCACCTGCACTCGTTTACCTTGTTCGTAGCTATTATGTCCTGTACGCTAAACACACACTCGTAAAGAAAACACACTCACACACGGTACTCAGAGTTTAGGTATTAACCGAACCTTGGAGGCAGAAGAAGAGGAGAGAAGAGTCAGGAGGAGAGAAATCACTGAAAACAGTGTCAATGAAGTGACACTCGGTGGACAAGTGGACATGCTTTGGACAGTCCAACTGGGAAATCCAATCGGTCCTTGCAAATACGAGGGAAGGGGGCAGCTGGTCGTGCGGTGGTTAGACGTGCTGCCTTTGAGCCCAGAGATCACAAGTTCGATTCCCACCTCGAGCAAAGTACTTACCCTTAATTATTCCAGTAAATTTATCCAGCTGTGAAAAAGGGTAAATAACTGTAAGTAGATCAACGTTGTAAGTCACTTTGGAGAAAACCACCAGATAAATGAATAAATGCAAGAAATGCCTCGTAGACTGACGTGGGCTATTACATACATGCATTCATTCATAACTTTGAGTTCTCATAACCCCAAGCGTCGCATCTCGGGATGACCGGACGCTCAGACGTGGGTGATGATTTGGAGCGAAGGAGGATGAGTGGGCAGGGTCCTCGCCTCCTGACGAACCCTCAACCCACCTGAGGTCAGCCTTGCTGCGTGGTCCACCTGTGGCTGCACTCAGGTTGTGATTCTTCTCCACCTCAGGGTTGGACACTAGAGCTGGAAGCGGTCCAGATGGCCAGACGGCGAGGGATGGGGAACCGTGTTCCTCACGACTGCTGGACCTACAGTCTAATGAGCCCATCGTTTCCACCTGCGCGCACACACACTCGAACCAACTTAATGTCCAGGAAAGGACTTCAAACGACCAGTTGTCCAATTCCCCAAACGGGGTTTTCGTCGCGGCGGAGAGCCGAGCGCCGCCACGCTGCTCCACTAAGGGGTAAGTGGTTCGAGTTTGCGGCGCTAAAGGCCCCGCCCCACAACTGCAGCAAAGTCATTTCTCAACCCTAACCCTGCCCACCCAGGAGGAATCGCTCCGTCCGTTGGGGTTGCGCTCCGATATCTACAGTGGAACGTCTCACCTTTACCTGGAGACGGGGACGCGGCTCATGCCAAGTCCGGAGCAAAACACAAAAATATGAAAAAGGAGAAAAGACCCCCGAATTCTGAGGCCCATATCCACAGATGTGAACTGTCAGTCTGTCCTGAGGAGAACCTGGAGTCGAGTCACTGACGGTTAACGCGCTTCCAGAACGAGCCACTGCGAATGCGGACAACGCGGGGCAGTCCTTCCCGGCCACCTCCTTCCTCCCCTTAGGCCAGGAGGGGTCGGAGGTCAACGGCAGCGTTGCCGTAGTTGAATCGGTCTCCAGATGGAGGTCCAGCAAGAATCCTTCTCAGAAACGACGGGGATCTGTCCTGAGATCCGAGGCTTCTGGGGGATTTACTTAGCAACGGGGCAACCGGGCAAATTCCGATAACAAGCGTTTACGTGTCATGAAAATGCATCACGATCCCATTTGGCCTGATAGCGGCACCCAAGTAAATGCCGGATCGCTGCGCTCGTCGGTTCAATCCGTTATGTCACATGACCGTTGGTTCGGCTGGCGCTCGCGGCCCGAGAGCGGTAATGGCACGGTAATTGGGCACCGCTACCGCTAATGCACGTGTCACCTCCGAGCGCCGGGCGCACGGTTTTTCCGGAGACGGCGCCGAGCTCGCCGATCCGTCGGCCCACGTTTGCAGGGGAGCGTGCCTTTCCCATGTGTCGCCATATTTCTAATCTCCCCGTTTCTGACGGAGATTTGCCGCGGCTATAATTACAAACACATTCTCCATCTGCCGCTCGGGCCCCCCACCCCCAGCCCTCACGCCGCCATCGCCCTCTAGGCTGACAGATGTAGCGTTAATTTCTACGCAACACTAACTTGAGCCCCCAACCCCTACACCCATCGCAACTCGGTTGATATAGAAACCGTGTCGCGGGTTTGCTGGCGCGCACACACACACGCCGAGATGGGCGCACAAAAATCATTTTGAAGGCGATTCCTTCCTCCAGTTTATTGTCATGCTATTTGAAGGCCAGCTTGTCCACTTGAGGCCTCAGCTTTGCGGCGTTTGACGAACGCTGATGCCGCGGCATCCGAAAGTAGGTACCACGTTGGAAAAGGAGTTGCTCGAGTCTCAAACTTTGCCCTTTTGCCTTCGGAGAGGGACCTTCTGGCCTCATCGCCTCCTCTGCGGAAGTCCCCGTTTGGGTTGGTTTCCGCTCCTCTATATCGAGCCATTAATCCACACTTGGAGTCGGCCTCCAGGCAACCGCAAAACAAGGTTCTGTGTCATCATTACGAGGCGCCGGCGGCTTTCGGGTCCTCGGCGCCCCGGCGAGCCGGATTCACGTTCCCACCGCACACGTACGACTCCACCGCTAACAGCCGCACGCTCGAAAGGTCTCCTCGCCGCGACGTGCATTTCATGGCAACGATTCATCGCAATGATTCATCCTCCAGTCCGCCGACGTCATCAAATAACAACACGGGGAAGTTTAGGGGAGTCGAAATGGAAGCGGACACATCAGATGGCAGCGGCAGATGGATATTTTTGACAAAAGGGGCGGCAGCTGAACTCATGGCGATATCCGGTTGGAGACGCAGCGTTGCCTCCCGTGTCCGTCCTGGTTCTCCACCTCGACCGTTATGATGATGATGATGATGATGATGATGATGGTGACGATGATACGACGCTTTGCAGCACACTGGGGAAAGCACATGTAGCGGTGATAGCTGTCGCCTGGCAACCCGTAGGTTCTTGGTTTGAATCCGAATCCTGCTCCTGCCGTAGAAACATTAACAAAGGTACTTAGGCTCAGCCGATGCAGTAAGGATACCCAGCTGTATAAGTGGGTAAATCAGTGTAAAGTTGATCGGCTAACACAGTAAGTCACCTTGGACGGCAGGCTCAGCTCAATAATGGTCAGTAATCACTGTTAAAGATGGAAATTTTGTGGTAAAAGCCCAGATTAGGGTTCGGATTAGCGGGTCGGTGCGTTTGTACCGTTAAGGCAGCTCGCACCCACGTTTGCGTGACCGCACGCCCCGCCGTATGCCTGCTCGGCAGATAAGTCAAACAAACGACAGTGCCCTGGGGCCGCCGGGGGAGCCCCGGCGCCCGGCTTCCGCGGAACCTGAGCGCGGCCAGATGGAAGATGCTCACTCCAGTGGAAACCAGCGAGGCGTCGCCCTTTAATTTACTTGAGAAACGAGCGGCCTGCGCCGGGAGATTGAGCGACGCGCTCTGCGGGATGAGCGCCGGGGACGCGCCGCGTCACGACGAGCCTATTTGCGGCGCCGCGCTGAAACAATCAATACGGACGAGCGTTCTGCATAATGTGCCGCAGCGTCTGAAATCTCGGGATATATTTGTTTCCGTTTCCCAAGGGGTCTTAAAGTGGGAACGTCAAATGAGATTTTATGGCCTCTGCTTTTACATTAAGTGCACTTCTTTACTGTTCCCATCCAGCTCTTCGCATCTACTGTACCGGACAGATAAGCAATAATAGTTTCAATGATTTATTCATCCAGGGGCCACTTAATTAACCCGAACAATTGCGAGTGGCTCCTGGTCATCTATAAAATGCCTCTTGCCCCTTTTTCCCTCCGCGCCCGTGTGTTTGTTTCCGTATTTACGCGCTAACTGGTGAGACGACTCAACTGCAGACAGCCGCCGTCGTGCACAATGGGTCGAGCTGCTGCCTCTCAGTCGGTTGGTTCCGGGTTCGAATCCCTCCTCGTGCTCCAGGACCCTCGAATGAGGCGCTTTTAGTCAAAACGATCCTGCTGCGTACAAAGGTGAATCGCGATAAGCGGCTCACGGTGCGAACCTGACCCTGAAGTTGGCTCGGAGAAAAATGTCAGATAAATGAGTAAATAATCATTTACACCGGTACAGCTTTGCCAGCATTTCAGCAGCCCCCTTTCATCACCTTCATTTTCCCGTCCTTTGAATATGCAGTCATCCACGTGAGCTGGATGTTCGTACCACTTTTGGCACCCTGGGGGGGTGTTGTACTCGTACAGTGAGGAGTTACTGTGTTCGTGGGGCGGGGGGAGCACGCACCAAGCTTTCCCTAACCTGGGGCTGCGCTGTTATTACGTTTAAATCGTTGTGAACCAGAGTAACACAGCAAGCACTGAAACCACCACCCCCCCGATGCCTTCGGGGAACACAGAACCCGCCACCCACCCAAACACACTCAGCACTTTCCCTGAGCTCTTATCATCCCTGCGCAGCAGAACAGTTGCTTTCGAGGTGAAGCATTTCCGCTGGTCCTGCATGTGCAGCTGCGCATTGTGGGACAGAAGCGTGTGCACGTTTGTGTGTGCTGGGGAGGGTGGGGGATGGTGTCCTCGACCCGTCTGCACCAATCGATACCGTCGACCGCCGTGTTCTCCTCTCCTCTCTCGAACAGCTCGGCACTGAAGGAACCGCACTCAAATGGGTTGCGCCGGGACCAGAGGGGGTCGCGTCCCCACCTCACCCTCACCCCGCCGCGTTCACCAGAACGGTTATGGGTGAAGCGACACGTTGTGGAACCAGACGCGGCGAATGTGTGGCACTCGAAGGTCGAGATGTGATCTTCCTTCTTTAAAAACACACTTTTTTCTTTTTAGGAACAAAGAGAAGCGTGGGCCACGCAGCCGCCGTTAACAAAGGCCTGACCTTTGTGCGACGTGTGTGTTATCGGCGCAGCCGGCGGCTCAGCGCCAGGACAAACTTTTAGACACAATGCGCTGCTGACCCGAGCGGTTCAACACCCGTCTGCAGCGAAAAAACCGCGAGCGGTACAGGAAGAGCTGTCGGCGCAGTCCCTCATCGAACTCCGGCGCTCAGGAAAAGACCGCAGGGAGAGCAGTCGCCCTCATCTCCCTGTAGCCCTCATTATTATTGTTTTTATTATTATCTTAAGCTATTTACCCTGATCTTACTCTGATCCCAATTATATTGTAGGTTAATATTTTTTACTTTATCAGTTCAGGGTAAGTACCTCAATGACGGTACTACGGCAGTTGTAGGATTCGAACCCACAATATGAATTTCTACAGCACAGCATTTCCCTCAAATAGTGCAGACCAACAGCCCCGTGAGCCGCACTGCGGACGGCCTCCCAGCGTTTCGGACGTTAACGGGTTGGGGACAGCGGGGCACTGTGAGGTGGCGCGGGGGGGGCACGTAAAACACCGCGGTGCCTGTCCCAGCTGCTTCTGGGAGGGGGAGTTTCTGCTGCAGTTGCAGATTCCAGGATACAACAGACAAATGGGTTTGGAAATCTAGGAGGAGGAGGAGCTCCCCGTGTGACTTGAACCTCGAACCCACGGCATTCCAACTTACTCCACACCAGTCGCCCCCGAAAAGATCCCCGCCCAGTTCCGAATGCCAGCCCCACTATGTGCGAGTACAGCAACGCAGCTCATCAGATGGGACACAGGTGGTTGTGAGGTCCAGGACCTCACCTGCTGTTTTGGACTCACGGGTGCATATGAGGGACTTGTCGAAGGTTCCAGTGCATCAGCTTTCGATTAGCGCTGCAATAAAACAAATGCTCGATTCTTCTCGCTACGGGTTTAATTGGTCATCAATCTTCAAATGGACACATTTTTCTCAAAACACGCAAAATGCAGCAGCAGCAACAAATTAAACGGGTTGGGCGAGGAGGACACAGAAATGCATTGTTTTACATCACATCATCCTCAGTCGTTGTTTATGCAAAGGAGGTTTCCCTGGGAAGAGCTCCGCACACATTGGCTGTGGCTCAGCAAGTGGGTGTGGCCTTTAACAAGCCTGTGCTCTGATTGGCCAGGAGACAAGCTGAGCGGCGTGACGGGAGTCCCACCTGGCAGGAAAATGCTCGTCGTCTGGAACGCATCACAGTGATTGAATAACGTCCCCAAGGTGGAGAGGAGGGCGTTTACGAGCCCAAGGCGGAGCACGGTGCTTCACCGTGGACTGCAGCCAAGCGGAGGACGACACCGCAGCTCCACATGCTTCAAATTAAATCTGACGTGTCAATCACACCGCGGGCCTTTTCTCCTCTTCTTATTTCACAGGCCGTTTCATCTTTTTTCCCCATCAGCCATAAGACCCACTTTAATATACATTATGGATGAGCTAATAGAATTGAGATTGTCTATTTAATTTATATTGGGTAGCTTCCATTATCCAGTGGATAATTTAATATTCATTTGAGGGTTCACACGTCTTCGGAGTGAAAAGGGCACTCTTAAGAAAACTGTCATCTCCGTCCAGCTCAACGTGTTCCCCGTGACGCTTTCCGAGGTTCGACGCTCCCGAGATTGATCGAGGTGCTTCTACCTTCAAGCTACTGCCGCCATCATTTAATGTCAGAAACGGCGTTGACATAATTCTGGGGGTTTTTTTTGTCCTCGCCAGCAATAGGTTCTTTGTAAGCTCTATACAACTGCTCTCATCCTGCTCCTCTTTGTGATGAAGGATGAAGTGCCCTGCTGGAGCTCCACCTGGGGTTTGTGATTATTGCTCTTCAGTTTTAAGAATGAGAAGATCACCCAGTGGACACTATATGAGGAAGGTCCATCGCTGTGTATTGCACCTCCAACTCATGGTGGACCACACCTGCTAAGGGATTTGGCTCTCACTGCTAATGATGATAGGAAGACACAGCAAGAGAAAATCAAGTCCTGTAGTTTCTAACCACAGCAGCATTCGGTGCACTGATGCGTTCATTTCCCCTCAGGCAGATGTTCTGGAAGGTTCTCCTGCCTGCCTTTGTTATACTGAACTTTGACATCTACTGTCAGATTTGGGAATGAGGTACCTTCATAGATCCCTCGTGTTTGCAAAATGCTCAAATACAGGACCAAAATGCGGAGTTTGCCCAAATTTAAAAGAATTTAAGAACTTGTCATAATTCCTTCTTCCAGCCATCAGTACAAGTGTGATGTAAGAGAGAGAACGAGTTAATGACACGTGAGATGGAGCTACTCTGCAGTTTGCCTCCAAAAGCGCGACTCCGGCTGCAGTGCAGATGCGAAACGAGGCCGATTATCATTAATTGCCGGGAAGTTCTGCTGAAATTGTGTTCTGCGGATGCGGCTGGAAGTCGCTGGGTTTGGACCACATGATGGGAAAACATCAACCGGAGCTGCTGCTGAGACGCCACCTTTTATGGGACAATTTAGGCGCCTGATGCCGACGAGGAGCCACAGCCGCTGATCACGTGCAGCAAGACCTTTACATTCAGAGGAAATAGAGAGGTGACGGTAATACCTGATTTGGTGAAAGTTTGTGTCGCAGTCAGGAGATCAGAAGAGAAGTGGCTCTTAAGGAGACAGGTTTGAGAGCTTTCATGACTGTTAAAAGGGATGCAGCAGCTCTGAAGGACAGGGGAGCTCAATCTACCACATTTGGTACAAAACTGAGAAGCAGCAGACTTCTCATTTTGGACCCTTGTGAATGGGACCACCAAGCGGCCAGAAGCGGAGCAGCTCTTACTGGAGTGTAGGGAGCGATCAGGTCCTGGAGGTATCGGAGTACAGAGCCTTTGACCACCTGCAGGCCTCAGTAACCATGCAGGGAGCCACAGGAGACCGGTGGAGAGAAACGAGGAGGGGAGATACATGGCAACAGTCTGGCAGGTCAAACACAAATTGTACTGCAGTATTCTAGATAGCGGACGGCGGAGGTCAGAAGACCAGACGAGCTGAAAGCGGAGAAACGTCCTGCAGCATTTCCGAGATGTGTTAAGAAGGGTCCGAAGGCAACCAGCTAAATGAACCTTGGTCTTCGTCTCTGCTAAACCGCAGCCCCCTTTCAGGATGCTGGGGTGTTTCCATGGCGACGGAACCAGATCGACCTTCATTGCGAGGAGCGGTGCTGCGGCAGGCCCTGCAGAAGAGAGCGCCGGCCTGCCACGTTATCTCCAGGCCTGCAGCAGTCTACTCGCACTTCCTGGCAGCGGAGTGATGGTGCTGTGAGGACCATGTGGACCGCAGCGATGAGGAGCATCTCTGAGACGGCACTGCACGAACACCCCGCTGACTGTGAGGGAAGGAAGGGAACAGGGAGCGGTCAGCATCGTGACCAGCTGCAGGGCTGGGCGCTCAGGGTCGAACCCTTGTTTAACTTGTCTCTTGGGCACACTCCCGTCCCCGGGCTGCGCGGAGACGCCTTCTGGCAGAGCGCTGCCGACTGGTGCGAAAGCTACCGCCGCATTCGAGGAAAAGAAATAAACGCACGCAAGGTTTCGTTCCCCCAGGCAAAGCCGGTTGACCCCTCCTGCCTTTTCCCATGATCCTCCGCAGGAGGGGCACAGATGAGAGCAGACACCAGAATGGCAGAAAGAGCACACATCAGCACGCGAAACAAAGCGCCGGCGGGTTGCAAAATAAGCTGTCAGCGCGGGAGCTGAAGCCGGAGGAAGACGTGCCGCAGGGAGATAAACGCAGGAAGGAGCAGCGACCGGCCGCAGGGGAGCAAAGACGGCCACTGGGTCATTTTTATTTTTAATAGGTCCTCGATTTCGCCTCTGATGTAATGAGCTCCCCGAGTCCCTCAGAGCTGCTGAATCCCTCCCACATTTAAGAAGGGTCTCAAACCTATCTCTTTGACAGCCACTTCTCTGCTGATCTGACAGCTCCATCAGTGAGTCCAACACCATCTGCTATGATGATCTGTGTATTTTCTGTTGTTACTGTTGCTATTGTCTGTATTTGAAAGTCTCCCTCATTCTCAGCAAAATGCTAGAATGCAGAGTTTGGAATTTACTGCGGTGCAAACTATCATTTCCACGTGAGCCACAGCTACCGCTGAGCAGCGGAGCGGCTGACAGGGACCTCCTATCCTCCTCTGTCCTCTCCCTCTGGAATTAGAAGTGCATCCCCCACCGTGTCAGAGCTAAGGGTCCTTAAACCTAGCAGGTCGCGTCGCAGTTAAGGACACGGGCCGTTGAGATGCAGGTTGCTGGTTCAACGCGACTCTGGCCTAAAACGCCTAAATGTTCAAGAAATCCGACCTTGAGGTCACGCTGCGATCGTTGCTGTGACCCGGGCCCTCCGACACGCCGACGCAGAAGCGCAAACGCAAGCGACTCGTCTCAGGGCGTCAGATGCCACCGCTGTCATCCTCCGTCGGCCGGGCCGCGACGCCCTTTGTCTCCGAGACGAAGACGAGTCGGCCGTGATCGCCGCCCACGTCACGCGCTTCACCCATTATTCCGCCGGTGTTCGTTCCGAACCCGTCGGCAGAGCGAGACGGTAACAAGCGACGGACGTGACATTTGCCAACGCTCCCTTGACGTTTTGTTGAGCGTGCGGTACAACAACACGGTACTGAGCGCTGCGTCAAACAAACACGTGTCATGCCGCAGGTCTGTGCCACGAAACACGCGTTCAACGCAACCTGACCTGCTTGGCAGGGTAAATGCGTTTATTGTAGCGAACGCCGCTTAGCGTCGGTCCGTGGAGTGGGGCGACGGCACGCCTCTAGCTACAGAAACAGCGTGGGCGGCGCCGAGAGGAAAGCGGTCGACGCTCCTCTCGTTTGCAGCGTTACCGCAGCTGTTGCAGCCAGCGAACAACTGCCAGGTGGGATCTCCTCTGAAGAACATCGCACATGAAAGTAAAACGGTGTAAACGGGAGCTGTTGTGGCTTCTTTGGGTTTCTCGTTCAAAGCCCAGCCGAAACAGAGCCCCTGTACCGCGGTGTCCTCCTCCTCCTCCTCCTCTTTCCTCTTCTTCTTCCTCCACCTCCGGATGCCCCTTCCACCAGAAGAACCACTGAACCGCAAGAGGGTGGCCACAGAAGATTCCAGAAGGTTAACCAAGTGCTGATATCTTTACAGCCCCAGCAGCAATCCTGCGGTCAATTCTGCCGCTGCAGCTCTAACCACAGCTCGGTCTCAACTCCAGGACCGCACCGCCTCACCAAGGCGGAACCCGTGTCACGCGTCTCCGTTTCTCTCCTGCACGGTTCGTACACCACGTAGGAAGCGGATCGATAACCTGGACGGCTGGAGACCATCGGTCGGCGATGCGCCGTTCCTCGTAATTCCAATGCTCCACTGTGGTCTCGCAGAGCTCCAAACACAACCCATCAATAGCGTGATGTCCACGCGGTCCGGCTGCTTGTTGGACCAAAACGAAGTAAAGCCCGTTACCACGTCTACAGGAGACAGCAGGCCAGAGCTTCGTTGGCGCTATTGGAATGCAATACGAAATCGGCGGCATCTGCAGCTCGTCCCTCCCTCAAAGGCAGGTGGTCGCAGCCCACGTCCACATCTGTCCTCTCTATTTCGTCCAACTGTCCCCACAAACTACGCAAAGTCCTGGCGGAGCCGTCCCGTCCTCCCCTCGTTCCCATGTCGCGGCCTTTGGTTTTTACCACGGACGGTAAGGAACTCCAGTGCTCGTCCTCCCTCCATGCAGGGCGGTAGGGAGGGGAGGAGGAAAGCGCACCGTGCTGCACAATTATTTATAGAAAATGCCAGAAGCTGTCCTGAGCACCACCTCCCCCGCAGCAGCGTACCGTCTCCTGACAGGTGTCCACCCCTTTCTGTGCTGTGGACAGGAGCTCTGCTCCCACTCCAGTCACTCGCACTCCGGGGGGGAGGACAGCAGTGTTGGACGGCGGCGCCTCCGTCTGTAGCACCGGGGAACGGAGAAACCTCTTGTCACAAATACAGATGAGCGTCGACTCGAGACCGACGGCACCTTCCCGACTGCAGGTACGAGCGCAACAGCGTGGACGGTCCTGCTGGTCGGGGCCTCTCTTAGCAGGGGGCCAAATGTCAGGTACCCAACGGCTCCGCAATCCCACCCCTACCCCGCACTCACTCTCGTCGTCTAGACTGAGCGCAGTCCACTGGGAGGCGGAGGGGCAATCAACAGGTGTCCACAGGGAAAGGCAGGGTAACGTGGCCAGCACGGGGGGCTCGGCAATAGCAGCTCTTGACCCAGAAGATCGGATGTGGATTCGATACCCACTCGGCGCGTGTGAAGTTTGCATCTTCTCCCCACTGTCTCCTTGGGAAAAGGTGTCAAATAAACGCCAGTTAATAATAATGACTGTAAACAAATGTAATAAATGTAAGTGAACGATAGATGCCTCCTTTTCCCCTCATGTCCACTGGTCCACACTGAACCATTTGCTGCAGCTCTTGGTTTCCTGCCAATAACGGAGAAGGAGGAAGCAGTGCCCCCCACCCCTCCACCCCCCAGACAGACACTCAGGGCGCCGTATCTTCTGCTCTCGCTTCGCTTCACTTCACACACAGCCTCATATGTGGTCACGTCCAGCGCGGCTATTCTGCAGCGATGGACTATCAACAATGTCCTGAGCTGCTCTCTGCGACGTACAGCAGCATGAAAGTCTGCCCTCAGGACACGATGGTGGTTCACGGAAGGTCCCGGAACCTTACTCGGCACAGTACTATTTGAAAATATTGCAGAGATCATTACAGAGAGAAATGGGACGTCTCTGAGTCCGAGAGGCTCCCAGCTCTCCGGACCACTGCCTCGGTCCTCCCAAAGTGTCCCTGATGGAGAGGTGTACAGCAGCCGTTTATCTGGGGTGTTACGGCCGACTCTGGGGGTGTGTGTGCGTGTGTGTTGCATGGCTGAGGGAACATGCAAGTGGAATTTTTTAAAACAGGACTTCACCACCGTCACAGGAATCAAGGCTGATGGTGAACTTGATGATGGAAGCAGTATCAGGGGGTCAGACCGATGCAGCATTAGGTGAGCATGGACATACAAGGTGAGGACAGACAGCAAAGGCGGGCCAGGTGTCCCATCGCGGCCGCTGCTGCCCAGGTTAGACCTGAACGTGAGGAGGTCGCGGGTGGACGTTCTGCTCGCTCCACCAGCAAACCCAACCCATCAAATACACTCATTAAACACCTTGACAGCTAACGAAACACTGCACTGTAATATTTATGATCTTTATTAATAACTTAGGAAGTCCCCATGTACCAAACAACTACAACTTAAGCAATACTGGTCAAGGGCTGATAGAAAACATCAAAATGAGGAACTTCTGCGCACAAATTCGGATACCTTCACTCTCAGTGACTTGACTCCCCTCCTGGAGTCATACCCTCGATCGAGGTACTTACCCTCAAATGACACAGTAAAAATAACCCAAGAACCCCAACACTAAGTTGCACTGAACATAGGTGTCAGCCGAATGAACAAATATACAAGTAGACCAGAGCTCGGGACTGGCTCTGCCCCCCGATCTTGTCCCAGGTGAAGCTCCATCCTCACTGCTGTCTGAGGAAGAGTGCTGCCCCAGTCTGGACCCAGTGGTCAGGGCTGGCGCCGCAGGGCAGCACGACGGTGGCGACGACACGCACGCGTTCCGCATTCGTGTACACAGGCAGCGAGATGCACTCCTCGGGCGGGTAGCAGTCGCTGGCGCTCTGGAGGAGGAGGCAGAGACAACAGGGTGGTCAGGGCCACAGGGCAGCGCTCACCTGGACCGAGGGGCTGGCGGCACCAAGCGCAGCGGGGCAACCCGTGAAAGATGTACATAAATCCAAGTTTCCTCACTGAAAACCTGACCGTACCAACAGGGCGAAAGAGAGAGAGAGAGAGAGAGAGAGAGAGAGAGAGAGAGAGAGAGAGAGAGAGAGAGAGAGAGTCCAGTTCGCTCTTTAATTTGCCTCCGTGTTTCGGGGAGATGGGGGATCCTCCAGGTGTGCGAAGACAGGGCGGTGAGAGGCTCCACATCAAAGAGCACTGAGGATGCCTGGCAGGGCAGGGCAAGCGTGACAAGCTGGACCCCGTAAGGCCTCTGGCGCTGCCCGCAAAATAGGAAACATTTAAAAAATGTACAAGGTGAGACCGAGGAGGGGGGGTGTCATGGTCCAACAATGGGACAGGAAACTTTGTTCTTGTTTTTATCCCACGATGTCGCCCCCCGACTGAAAGACATGTTTTTCCAGCTTCGAGACAAAAGGAAATAACACGTTTTTCTTACTCAACCTTATTTATCGTTTCCTCCTGTGATGTGGAGATGGGCTGGCGGGTGGTGGTGGGGGGGGGTTCTGTCAACTGATGCTTTGAGAGCTGCTGACCTTTGACCCAAATGACTTCAGATGGGCAAGATGAGGCCCCGCACCTGGACCCTCGGCTACCCCTTTCATAGAACTGAGCCAAAACTATGGGTCGGAACCTTCCCTTTGACCTTCGGTCGCCCAGCGGTCCAAAGTGACTCAACGGGACTCTTGACGGGACTTTGTGTTCTTCCGGAGACAAGAGCCACATGACAGAGTTCACCTGTTCTGTGACACATGGCCACACTAACATTGTCGGTTGTGGAGAAAAAGGGAAAAGTCTGCGTCATCGGAAATTAATTTCATTCTTGAATTAACACCAAAGTGAAATATTTTTAAACATTTTTACATGTGACAGTGAAAACACTGACATTTCACAATATGTGTAGCAAATAATTTAAAGGCTGCATTTTCACTGGTGCTTTCTTTAGCAATAACCCCTTATCCAGTGCCGGGTCGCAGAGCTCCAGAGTCTATCCAGGACACACATTTAATTTCAGAACCGCTTGTCCCATACGGGGTCGCGGGGAACCGGAGCCTACCCGGCAACACAGGGCGTAAGGCCGGAGGGGGAGGGGACACACCCAGGACGGGACGCCAGTCCATCGCAAGGCACCCCAAGCGGGACTCGAACCCCAGACCCACCGGAAAGCAGGACCGTGGTCCAACCCACTGCGCCACCGCAGCCCCCCTTTATCCAGGACACACAGGGTGTAAAACAGGGTATGTCCTGGACAGAGAGACACTGTACTTATTGGCTCACAGATGTTGATGATATAAAGAACACACGAAAGCCCACATGATCACTGCCTGTGTCCTTCGCTCTGCAATGAACACACACACGCACACGCACACGCACACGGACACGGACATGCACACGGACACGGACACACAGCTGGGCCTTGTCACAAGCATTTCAATGCCCAGTGTACCCAGTGTAACTGTGCAAATGACAAACGAATGACTCTTGACACTGACACCCGCACTGCTGTGAGTAACTGACAAATGTTCCCCCGTCCTATTACAGTCCCCTTAATCAAAATTCTCAGTAAAAACCACCCTGCTGTATAAATGGGTGAACCGGTGTAAGAGTCACTGTAAATCGCTTTGGAGAAAAGTCTTCAAAATGAGTTATTAACAACAGTACTATTGAATCTGAATCTGCACTTTCAGCTGTGATCAGCTTTATGTTAATCAATCATAATTGTGATTAGCTGGGGTGGGTTGGACCGGGTCCTGCTCTCCAGTGGGTCTGGGGTTCGAGTCCCGCTTGGGGTGCCTTGCGACGGACTGGTGTCCCGTCCTGGGTGTGTCCCCTCCCCCTCCGGCCTTACGCCCCGTGTTGCCGGGTAGGCTCCGTTTCCCTGTGACCCCGTCTGGGACAAGCGGTTCAGAAAGTGTGTGTGTGTGTGTGTGTGTGTGTGTGTGTGATTGGCTGAGATTGTCCTCCATGTGACAGGAAGTGAGGTCATTTTGCTCGTTTGTAGAGAAGTGTGAGCTAAACTAATAAGCAATGAAAGAACATTTAGGGACGTATGCACAGCTGTTAGGGCTTTGGATGCAACGGTCACAGGTTTGAATCCCACCTCCAGCAGTAGTAGGCTTGAGCAAGGTACTTACCCTAAATTGCTCCAGTAAAATTACCCAGCTGTATAAATGGGTAAATCAGTGTAAGTAGTCTAAGATATAAGTGGTTTGGACGGAAGTATCACACAAATGAAGGTAAATGTAGATGCAGTATGAGGTCCATGTGTGTCGGAGACGCTGCAGGTAGCGAATAAAACAGCGCAGACTAACTGGGCAAGGATGCCGCTGCAGCGAATCACAATGGAGGACGAAAGAGCCGTATCGGAGTTTCGTGAGGCGCCGTCGCCAAGTCTCGTCCTGCAGGAAGCTGCCATGTGGGGCCTGACTATTTCATGGTGCTCAAGACACCGAATGGGTGAAAACGCTGCATTATTGTTCCACAGCAAGAAGTGATGTCCTCACAGGACACTGCGGTTCCCCCCACACACGTGTGACCTGGGGGGGGTCTCCGTGACGGTCTTTAATTACCCCCTGGAATGTGTACGGACACGTTTGCAATCGGAAGCCAAGGGCACGCGACCGGGGAGGGGGTGTGTGTGCGTGCGTGAGATAAGGGCAGCGGAGGGGGTGCTACCTGCGGAATCCAGGCCATGTGACAGGGGGGGACGGCCGACACGCTGGGGGAGTCGTGCTGGTTCTCTGACAGGCAGCTTCCGTCGAAGCTGCAGCCCTCAAGCTGCAATCCGCCCACCTGAAGGAAGGAGAGAGCGCCATCAATTATTGAGGGCCGTCTGCCGGTGAGACACGTCGGCTCTCAGTGACGAGCCTTTACTCAGTCCATGGAGCAGCGGCTCACACTGAGCGGCCAAGCAGGAAGTGGCTCGCAGGAAGCAGTGTGAGGTTGTGGCACTGTTGCCGTCAGGATGCTCCTGAAATCACGAGCAGTCTGTGCTTTCAATCTCTGGCTACTGATGGAACGGCGGCACTCTCACCACGGGCCGAGGAACAGGACAATTATGGAAAACAGATGCTAATTACTACTTCCTATTGGGGGGGGGGGCTGCCCTAGTTACCACCGGAGCAGAGAAGTGTCTTTCATGGCCGTCCTGGGTGACGGAGAACCACCAGGAAAGGCTTTTTCGGCTCTGTGTGATGCAAACACACTTTGGAGAGAAGCGCCTGGGCGCGAGACCCTGGGGACCCCGTCCCTCTGACTGTCCCCCCTCCCCGTCCGTGTCGGCCCCGGGTCCCCCCTTCGGATGCTAACCGAGAGCGTGAACGTTTAGTCCTCGGGGAAAGGGCTTCCGTTGTTTAACGCGCTGCATTGCGACTCCACAGACGAATGACAGAAATGACAACGCCGGGCGACGAACAATCAAAACAGTGCCGGGAGAAATACGGCACTTTCACCGCGTGCTAAAATATCGCCGCTGCCGCAATTACACGAGTCGTGCTTCAGGGTGAGGAATGACACGCCGCGGAAACAGCACAACAAATTAATAACCGGAGGTTGATGGCAGGACAACGGCAGTGCGGCGCATCACATGGCTCCAGGTGAAGCAACAGGGGTGTCCCACTGGGACTGTCCAAACACACGCCACCCCACGTTTCAGCCAGCTCCCCAAGGGCTCACTGATGAAGAGATAACCCCTAACAATGGCTCCAAGATGTCACCTCCCTGCTGCCCCATGTGAGCGACTCGAGGGGGAAGCTAAGCACCAGGAGTGGGCGGGGCTCCCCTCATTGGATGGTGCATAGTCAAGGTCTGCACTCTCCGTACCTTCACTTGGAGCTTTGCCTCCGGGATCCTGGTCTTCCAGGAAGCCACAAACTTCAGGCTGTCCATGGAACAGCCCATGGATCTGAGACAGACACGCACACACGCACACACACACACACAAAATTAACAGCTAGTAAATACCAAAATAGTATTTTGAAATTCAAACATAGCAGATACAATGAAACTAATGCAGTTGAGCTCTCAGGGCTGCCTTTTCCTTTGTCTGCAGATTTACTGACTCCTCACACACTCCCGTACTTGTGTTGTCTGGGTGCTGATGTAACGCTGTGCGTTTTCCCTCAGGGATCAATAAAGTACAGTGCGTATCCATCTATCCATCATCATCAGCTATGTATCATTCAATGAGTCCATCCATCCGTAACTGAAAGTACGCAGACAGCCCGCTGACATGTGCTTAGTGTGCCCTGGGGGCGGTGGGGTGGGGTGGGGGGGTGTGGTTCCCCTCGAAGGCAAATGGGGTGCGCCGACCTCGCAGTCTCCTGTCTCAGAGCATTCAGGAATGTGTCGGGGTGGAAGAGCTCTGACAGGTCCAAGATGTCCGACATCAGGGTGTTCCTCTCGGCCCGCTCCACCCAGCCCTGTGTGGGGAAGCACAGTGTGATCTGAACGGGCGGGCGAGTGCGCCCCACACACACACACACACACACACACACACACACACACACACACACACACACACACACACACCCCCCCCCCTCCTGGGTTTGGCTTGACAAAGAGTGGCGCAATGTATCCAGCCCCGTGGCACTGCAGGCTTTAACAAATATGGTTGTCAAAGTGCAGCGTCGGTGGTGCTTTTGTAAGAAAAGTGCAGAGTTGGAGCTCATTGTTTCGCTCTCCTGGCTCCAGCTCCACTGACGCCGTCGGCAGATGAGTGATGGGAAGGTGGTTTGGGAACAACTCCCAGAATTCCTGTGCTGTCTCGGGCCGAACCCATCTCTCTCCACAGGGGGTGTGATCAGAAGCAAGTCTTTGAATGTCTCTAATTGTTTACAGTTGTGTGTTCTGGGGCTGCAGGTGGTGTGGCAGTGAGAGCTGCCAACTTCCACTTGCAGGACCCGGGTTCAAATCCCACTTGTTCTCACCCAGAACTGGTACAGTACGAACTACCAAGCTGTGAAAACGGGTTAATCACACAAATGTTTCAGATAACTCAATACATGTAAATGTAAAAAGTGTGTGAGATTGCACAGGAAGCATGTGTGTGTCGTCTCTCTATGGGATGTGGCTGCTGCCCCAGTTGCCCCAGGCAAACACTGCTGTGACCCAAACACTGGAACAGCTGATGTCCTACGGCGAAGAGGAGCTCCGGGAACTATTTAGTTATGTAAACAAACTGCCTTGGAAAGAGCTCCTCTAATGAGCCATGTAAACACATACACACGTCACACACATGTCGCGGTGGCACGGTGCGGCACCGCAGCACGGCAGGGCTTGCTCAGCCTGTACAGGGTCCAAACCCACTTGAGGATGAGTCAAAGTGGATTGGCGGGAGGAGCTAAGGGTGAATAAATAGTCGAAGGGGGTCTGTCTGATCTCATCGAGTCCATAGTCTGAGTGTGAAGGTCAGGTGAGCGGTGCAGGAACCATCCCCCTGCTGAGGCCTGTAATGAGGATTACTACCCCATGTCTCCCCCAGAATCATTTACAGAGCTGTCGAGAGATCAAGAGAGAAGTGGTTCTGAAAGAGGTGGGTTCAAGACCCATCTTGAATGTGGGTGGGATTCAGCAGCTCAGAGGGACAGTGGGCCAGACCAGACTCTCGGTGTAGTCAGTGTTGTACCCCGTACCTGTGTGATGGTGCCGTGACCTGGCGTCTGTGCAAAGCCACAATTGAAGCTCTCAGAGAGCCCCCAGTGGGGCGTCAGATGATGAACATGGAGCTAAAGGGGCATTTTAAACTCAAAACTGATAAAGAGTAAAAAAATTAGCCGGCTGTATAAAGGGGTAAATCAGTGTAAGTAGCTTCAAACTATAACTTGGAGATAAGCACAACATGAATAAGTACAGACTGATATCCTGTAACCACGGAATCCTGCTGACATCTGAGAAACTGT
This sequence comes from Scleropages formosus, assembly GCF_900964775.1. Classification (NCBI taxonomy): domain Eukaryota; kingdom Metazoa; phylum Chordata; class Actinopteri; order Osteoglossiformes; family Osteoglossidae; genus Scleropages; species Scleropages formosus. Next base: position 29,247,210 of record NC_041815.1, on the reverse strand, counting down.
AAACTGTAAATTAGTACAAATAAGCACTTAGTTTATATGAAAATTGGATCCAATCTCCTGCCTTTAAAAATAGAAAACGCCACCTTGTGTGCTATTAAAAGTATTGAAGTTGTTTTCTCCACTCCGTCCACAAGTGCTTGTGACTGAGAGAGGAAGCGCCCAGGAGACACCCGACGTGAGCCTTATGTCTCCGATCCAGCTTGATGTCATGACCACGTTATGAGGGTTTCAGATAAATGACCTGGACCCAACGGCGGATTGGGGAACGGAGCCGCTGGAGCGACGCGATACAACGTCTCTCATTCTGTAGCTGAGCGCGAAGCAAAGAGGTGCTTTTGAAGGGAGGTGTGTCTGGTGGATGTGGTCTGACCCCGTTCTCCGCAGCCGTGCAGGAGCCAGTTGGGAGACCTAGAGGTCGAATGCTTTTACGACTCAGTTTTTACCCCAATGTGGTGCAATGAGCTCCCTCTTTCGCTCAGAGCTGCTGAATTCTCCCAAAATTCAACAAAGGTTTTAAACCCACATTTTCTCCCTGAGCTCCAAAACACCTATTTTGATATTTAAATGTGACTTCAGTAACAGAAACATGGGTGCCATGGCAACGGTGGCAGCACAAACTGCGCTTCAATAATCCTGTCGGTAGCTGAACCTGTCGCCCAACGCCTGTTGCTGATGAACTTCAGTTCTGCTGACGCACTTCTGCTTTGTGCTACATGTCGATTCGGCAAAAGGGGTCTCATAGGTGTATAAATGTTGGCATAAATGTAAAAGTGCTCATGTAACGGAGTAAAGGCGGCGATGGGTCGGCCGGTGGGCTGGGTCAGCGCCGGATGGTCTTTGCCAGTGCCTGGATCAAATCATCACTGTCACTGTTCCCACCGTGGAGGTCACGCCTCGAGAACCCGGCGGACTTCATGCTTTCCACAGGAAACTTTAAATGTCTCATCGCAGACGGGAGACGGCACCACCAGTGCAAACACACCTGCTCCGACTGCGTGTGGGACCGCGGGCAGCGCTCCAACCCCCGCGGGCAGAGAGGAAAACTCCTCAAAACTTCCAGGAACAGCAGCATGGGGTCAAGGGTCAGAGGCCAGAGGCCACCCTCTTCCTTCCCTCAGGCTGCACCCGGCAGATCCTGCGAACTCGGGAAGCGGCAGAACCCTGAACGGCCGTCACAAACATCATAATTCATGTGCCAAGCGTTGTATCGCTATGTGCTAGGAGGGGAGGAAAAAAAAAAAAAAAAAAACACACCTGCTGTCACTGCATTCCGGCATGGAAAACAGCCAGACGGGGGGTGGGAGGTGCACAAAGAAGGCAGGTGAGACTGACGGCGCCCTCGTGAGTCCTCGATGTTCCCAGCGATTGACACACACATGCTGGGTTTCAGGTGCGCCTGCAGCGCATGCGCTTCGCACAAGAGACCCCTGAGCACCAACCGGGGTCATGAGGTCCACAGCTTTAGTGCAGCCGTCTGAGCGCCGCATCTAACTATGTTCGCCTGCGTTTTACTGCTTGAAGTCCTAGTTTGTGCCAGGCAATCAGCTGTACATCACTGAAAGGTCGAGTTTAATGGAGATTAAGCTGCACGTCCTCAAACACAGACACTTCTTTTTTACACTGAAGGCTGACATTTACAGATGGTAACCATAACCCAGGAAGTGCACTCGTTTTCTCCATCTCGGTGCAAACTGGACCTCACAATGTACCGTATTCCCGCATTCACATTGCCAGCCACTGGAAAGTTGTTTTTATAACCTGTGGGACCTTATGGGATTTACATGGATGGTGGGAGTGCAACTGACCTGGATCACAGCAGTGCGATTACCTTGGTAGTGGGAGTGTGATTTACTGTGATTTATTGAGATGGTGCATTTCACCGTGACTGACCTGGATGACGAGAGCAAAGAGCACGGCCCCCCTTCACCCCCGAGGGAGGAGCTCGACATGGGATCCTCCTGCCACTCTGGGGAAAGAGTAACGTACCTGGACGGTGTGATTTACCTGGATCGTGACTCACCTGGATGGCGAGAGCACGGGTCACCACAGCTCTCAGGTACTGAACTGGATCGTCAGGCCCCTCCCACTTGTCCTGCCAGCTCAGAGGACACTGTGTGTGAGACACAGAGGTACGGTGACAAGCGTGAGAAGCACAGATGCACTGTGAAAACGAACCACGTCACACTTGTTGACAGCATATAGAAATGCAGCTCCAAGAACTCAGGAAGTGTGTGCTCCTCACATGGTGTTCGCGGCGACCGCTGTAGTGCTGCAGACGGGGGGGGGGGGGGGGGGGGGGGGGGGGTCGTAATTCACGCTCTCTGCCTGCTGCTCGTTATGCCATTGGTGAATTAGGAAGGACGAATAACAAACATCATCATCATCTCATTTCATACTGTCAGGAGATCTGTGTTTAGACACTTGAAACTGCAGCAGAAAAGGAAAGAGAGCGACACGGCGTGTGTGCGCGTGCGTGCGTGTATTATGCATGAAGAGCACTGTGGTAGGGGGCTGCACAGTACTCGTATGTTTGTGCGTTGGGGAGCTGAGCTGTAGGAGACGCTCGGTGTGTTGTGCCCCCCCCAAACATTAGTTCACTGAATTTCCTCCTTCCTGTGTGCCCCTACCGACTGGTTCCTGTCTCCATTGGTGCCGCACGCCACATTCGGCTTCTTCCCGTCACGGTGAGCAGCAGCAGCTCGGCGGCACAGCATCAAAGTTACACCGAGACTCAGTTTTTCCTTACTTTGTTACCGTAGAGACCAACAGTTGTAGCCAAACTTTCTCGACAAGATTTACCACGAAGTAACAGTCCCTCCTGGCCAAGAAGCACACACCACCACATTAGTCGGTCTCAATCACCTGCAGCGGGCTGTACGGTCTCCTAGCGTCTCTCACAGCTCCATCGGTGGCCCAAGTTCACAGACGTGACCAGTCACCGGACATCTGTTTGCAATTTGTTTTGTTTATAACTCCAAAGTCACTTGTGCCACTAATCAATAAAAAGTGATAATCGATAAAAGCTTAATAGTGCACTTTCCTTAATGTTTTTACCGGTTTCGCTCTCTGTATAAATTTTCCAAACATAACTAGGGGGAACTGGTAGCATAGTGGTTAGAGTTGCTGCCTTTAAACCCAAAGGTTGCAAGTTCAAGTCCCACCTCCAGCTATAGTACCGCTGAACAAGGTACTTCCCCTCAATTGTGCCAGTAATACTACCCGGTTGTACAAACGGGTAAATAAGTGTAAGCAGCTTGACACTATAACTCACTTTGCAGAAAAGCATTAACTACATAAATACTAACAAATATATAGTAAAAGCTACTATTTTAAAATCTACGTTAATTACACTAATTTAAATAACTAAAAATCAAAATCCACCATCTCCACAAACCCCTATTGAGTGCTGACCGATCCAACCCATAAACGCAGAACGTTTGTCATGTTGCGTTCGATTGCCGATGCGAAGGAACAGCAGGTACGAGTTTTGAACACGGTGAAAGTGAGTTGAATTAGTTACACTCCCATTCTGTTTGGCTGCTCTTTACTGCCATCTACTGGCTTGGAGGGTAAACACAGGTCATGTTTGTTCGCTCAACAACAGACAGAAATTTTAGAATGCACAGAAGTGCAGAAAAAGCAATTAAACAGACAGCCCACAAAACGTTCATATTTCTGAAAGTGTGCAACTCGACCGTATGTCACACCAGCGCTACTGCACGCAACGCTCTGTATTAAAATATTTGGCTCCTCGCGAATACAAAGCATCCACTCATTACTGCCGACACTCAGGAAGTGCGTCCGGCAAGACAGGATGATGGAGGTTCAGGTGAAACGGGATCCCGGGAGGTAAGTCATCGTTGTCACTGGTTGGCGGCACCGCTCATAAACCAAACAGGATTAAATTAATCAGCACCTCCATCAAACCGTGAAGTTTAATGGAGACAAACTCATTTGATCATTATCAGCCTTCGCCGAGTTTAATTGGGAAAAGAAATTGGCCGGACTGCGAAGGACGTGATATGGAGCAGACATAGAATGACAGGAACTCAATTAGTCTTGCTGCCACTGCGGGACCCCCAAGGAGACTATGGGAAACTCCTGATGCACATCAGTACAAATGCTCTCCGAGACCTATTGCGGGTGAACATACGTCAGCTAACGTGCATACAACTCCACCCGAGAGACGCTGTCTGCTGTTGGTAATGGTGGAGTTGTGGTGAGCGTGGAGATGAGACACCAGGTAGGGCGCATGCAGACACGCTCAGGTGCGTATGCGCACGTGCACACACTCACACGCAAACACACATACCTCCTGGTTGAGCAGAGCCAGGCCCAACTTGTGAACCTCAGCTGTGAGCAACGAAGTGCCCCGGATGACCTTGCTGAGCGCCGCCAGCGACTGGTGGATGCTCTGGACCAGGCGGATGACGTTGAACTGCTCCAGGACGATGAAGGACAGCACGGGCGAGCTGTGGTTCTCGCTAGGGGACGCCACCTTCTGGTGGATCAAGGAAGAGCCCTACAGAGAAACAGGCGAGGTCACACCAAGGGTCCAGATGCATTTATACAATCAAGTGCAGCCCTTTTGTTCTGTTCGTGTAAAGAAAAGAAAAAAAAAAAAAAAAAAAAAAATCAGCCCCTGTTGAGAAACACCCGACGTAGCACAGAAACAGAAAGAGCGGAGAGATTCCTCTTGTGGTCGTCTGATGAAACCCGGCGTAAAACCACTCTCGTTTGCAGACAAAAGACGAGTCACGCCGCTACCCTGTCTATTTATTGCACAACTAAAAGAAATCAATTAACAAAACCCACATTTTGTTCATGGCCAACAATGGAATTCAATCACCCCGCCGCCTCTCTCCTTCTTCGACACTCAGTCTCCATTGACGTAATTCGCACAAGATATGCTAAGTAGCGCAATGAACTGGGACTGCGAGTGAATAAAAACCAGCATGTTGGCGAAGTCTGTGCATCATTAGCGGGTTCAAGCTCATTTCGTATGAAAACGCCAATTAAAGAACCGTATTGCCTTGGTGCTACAGTTAAGCACAGCGGTGGCTTTGCGGGACTCGGGCTCCGCCAGCCTCGCGGCTAATGAGGCCGCAGTCCCGCCAATGAATAATGGAGAGCACTACGTCTTTCCTAGGGGACTGACTGCCTTCATCACGTGCCAGGCAACCGGGGTAGTTTGTCCGCACAAGAGACATGCAAAACGTTTCTGCAAAAGTGCAAAGAAGATGCTCAAACCGATGAGTTCGCAGAGGAAGCCTGAGCTGCTGACAGCCGAGAAAGGCGGCCTCGCACGTTAACGAGGTCCACCTCTGACACGTGAAGAAGCATCGTTCGGCGATGATGAGTGTACGTAAAACCTGCTCCCAAGATCATCTTTTAAACAGGTCAGACTCAGTTTAGCGGCTATTTATGGAGATAAACTGTCAGACGTTACACTGGAGTTTATTTATTAATTTGAAGTTAATTACTAAACGACCATCTCTTTGGCACAGCGTTAATGTGGGAGAAGTACAGCACACTCAGTCCTGTCAGTTCGGAGACATATTAGACATTCACTACTATTCATTTCACTCACACTTTGTTCTTCAAATAAAGCTACTTACACCGATTTACCCACTTACACATCATGGTAATTTTATTCTATCAATGCAGGGTAAGGGCCTCGATCAAGCTAGCCACCGTCGGAGGTGCAATTTGAACCCCCGTCCTTCGAATGCAAGACTGCAGCTTTGACCGCTGGGCCACCGGCTGTCCTACGCCAGCACAACCTGGGGCCGTTCGCCAAGCAAGCTCAGGTAAGATGGCAGCAAAGTGCAGCATCGTTCCCCTCCTGCTTTCAGAACCACATCTTCGCTGACCTCTGACCCTCCCCCTTCCAAAAAGCAGCTCTCTTGAAAATTCTAAATGCGCTGATGCAAAAGGAAGAGAGAAAATGGCTGTGGAAAAGAGGAGAAGCAATAGCCAACGTGAGGATGTGAGCAAAGCAATAATGGGAGGAGAGTTATTCCACAACGTAAAAATAAAGTGTTACGAGAGGAGTCGAGGACAAACAAATGCTCAACATAATTCTTCCATTTCCACCTTTGCGCTTACACGCACGTCCGGGTCACAGAGAAATCAAAGTCATTTTAGCTATTTCACAGCTCAGGCATACAAAAGTAAGTAAAGCAGCGACCCTGTTAAAATAATGTGATAGTGACGCTTGAGACCAGCGGGAAACACAAAGACATAATTTGGTGGCGATTTCCATTTTTCGCTGTCGTGACGTTCGCCATCACTCGGCATCCCCACAACCGATGCAAATTTAATCATAATTTACCAACTCGTCACATCATCTGCAGTGTGCAATCAACCCTTAATTATTAAACTGTGTCATAACTACCAGTATGAAGTGAGGTGTCAGCGCTTAAGAGGCACTTAAAGCAGCACGCAAGTCTATGAGGCACATTAAAGTTGTATTTCGCCCCTAAAGTGACATCTCCTGTATGAAAAAAGATTATCCGTAGAATCCCTCGGAAGTAATTTTTAAAAAGAAATAAAAGAAACAGTAAAAGAAATAAATAATTTTTAAAAAGCTCAAGCTCTTCACCCCCCCACCCCAGCCCCAGCCAATGGAGGGTCACCCCACTGGAGTGCTGACGGCCAATTACAGAATCTTTAACTGTGTGCAATAGACGGCTTACGGGGGGACGACACATATATAGAGGGGTCATTTTTACCATGTAAGTTCAGGATAAGTACCTTAATCAAGGGCATTTGAACCCAGGTCCACTACACTACCTGCTACCACCGGCAACCACTGACTTATACATATGTACATATATGTAATTAACATATATATATATATATATATATATACACACACACACACACACACACACACACACACACACACATATATATATATACATAGCAAATAATACACATTACTATAGTTATCATTTATGCTTCACTGAGTCCTCCACAAACAGGCCATAAAATACTGTTACTAAGTGTCCACTGACAACACCATCATCCTTGAAATAATGACATACAAATATAATAAACAGGAGAAGAGACCTACTGGAGCTTTGTGAGGCACAAGACGCACAGCAACGTGACGGAGGGACTGAGCTGAAGAGAAGTTACTTTTTATATGAGCATAAGCAATAAGATATTGTTCTCTTGCCAAGGAATGGAAGACATTTAAAAAAGAGAAATTATATAAAATATTAAAGGTGGAGGGTGAAGTTATTCTGATTTGAATGATGTGGTTTCCAGGCAACAGCACACAACAGTGAGTCAGTGGCGGTGAGCGGCTGAAATGGAACATCCCACGGAGACCCCCAGAGCTGTGTGTGTATGTGTGTAAGAGAGAGCGAGAGAGACCACCACCTCACCTGGTTCAGCTTCTTCCACAGGTTGAGAAGGGGCGACAGGCCGCTGGACCACACCTCTCGGTCGAATTTGGACCCGGCCGTCACGGGTCGGCTCAGCACCCGTAGCTGGGCGATCACCTGGGGCGAGAGAAAAGAGGTGTGTGAAGTGTGTGTGTGTATCACTCACCTGTGCCACCAGGGAGGAGCGCCACAGAGAATTTAACACCTACACTCCAGGTCACATTTGGGGAGGGCAGATGAACACCATTCATTCTGTGCCACTGAAGAGTCGCTGTCAAAGCGTCACAAATACAAATGTCCTTGTGACAAGCCGTATGACTCTGAGAGTGAGTGTGTGTGTGTGTGTTTTCGAATGGCGGGGGCTCCTCCCTCGGCCTTTTCACTCCAGCTCTGATTGATTTCTACTCCCCACGCAAAGTGCAGCAATACGCCGCTTCATTTTCTTCCCACCTCTGATAAATTGGTTTCATTTGCTTTGGCTTAACCTTGCGCTAACATGCGATTCATCAGGCTAGAGTGAGTGTGTTTGTGTGTGTGTCTGCGCGCGCGCGAAAAAGACGTTATGGGATTCGAACCGGACAGATTTTTATAGTTATAGTAGGTATTTGACGTGGGTGTGAAGCGCAAACAGAGGTCGATGCTGCAGACCTGCGGCTGCCTGGGAAAGCGGCCCCCGGTGGAGAGAGGATGGGGTCACGATGAACGACATGGAGGGATGATGGACGAATCCAAGTTCACACATTACGAGCCCATTAGAAGCAGCGCTCGCTGTGTGCAGCTGTCCAGTGGGCGGAGACAGAAGCGCCGCAGTGGGGGCTCAACGAACCGCGGCCAACGAGTCATGGCTGCGAACGTGATCTGTGACCGCGTCGAGTGAACCTCCAGTCAGAGCGCTTGTGGACCGCACCGGCTGTAAAAGTCACTGAGGAGGATCGGGACAGGACTTTAGGGGTTTGGCTGGGAATAGTAAAGTGGGCGCAGTAAAGAGGAAGGAAAAAAAAAAAAAAAAAACAGCCAACAGGCCATTAATGTGGAGGGGATGAAAGCAGCATGACGGTAAAATGGTGAACGATGGGACGCAGGACAAGCACTTCTGGATGTTTCCAGGCTGCATGTCTGGACCACGTGTGGACTGCAGCTCCCGGAGGACAGGGGACAGGACAGCAATGACCTGCAGGGCCATGCCGGTCAAAACAATTACAGTACGGTGGTTAGAGACACTACCTTCGAACGACAAGGATCCAGGTTTGAATCCCACCTCCTGCTGAAGTACCACTGACCAAGGTACTTGCCCTGTTCTGATACAGTAAAAATGACCCACTTGTATAAATGGGTAAATCACTGTAAGGAGATTAACAGTGACTTTGGAGAAAGACGTCAACTGTATTAATAAATGGAAATATATTTATTTGATTTCTCTGCTAGAGACAGAACAAATGTGTCTCCGCTAAGGACACACCGGATTCTGAAGGCATCGTCACGGATGTTGGTGCGAGAGGAGAGGGGGTGGCAGCTAGCAGGAGTCCGTCATCATGGAGATCACTGCGACAGGAGGGCGGGTCGGCCCCTACCCTGCTGTCGCCCTGCCGCTCCTACAGCGACACCTCCACCGACACCCTGCAGCGCGCCATCACCCGAGTGAAGGATTGAATAAAACATTTTCAGTGCCGCGTCTCACGCTATGACTGCGTTTCACTCTTCAGCTGCCGAGGTTTTCATTGAAAAGAGCAGTTTCCTGTTGGTGTTTTTACCCTCAGTTCCAAGGTCTTAAGCCCACGTCCTTCCCTACAACGCGGGCTGATGAGCCCAAGTGTCCATCTGGCAGGTTCGACGCCCAAGGTGGGACCGCACCTCCATATTTGCACCCCTTTCTGAAGACGACGGTTGTCTTCTCCTCAGCTCCAGCACTGAGGCATTGCTGCTTTCGCGTTGATTATTATAACTGTACCACAGTTTACTACACTTTACATTTATGCTTAATCGTGGGAACAGCTTTACTGAACAATCGATGCACACAAATGTCTAATATTTGACTCGCAGAGCACAGTGAGCCAAGTGCTTCTTTAAATACGGCCTGTTGGTCCCACTGGAATCACTCAACAGTGCCGGTTGGACAGGAGAGGGTCTCGGCTGCACAAAGCCGATCAAACCGCGCCCAAACACAGCGTGTACAGGCCACATCCAAGCACAGCGTGTGATGGGCGCAGATCCCCTGACCTACCGGACCTGGTCGCTCCATGCAGCCCAGCAAGAGCGCTGTGCTCCTCATCCACTGGCCTCTTGGTGGTCCTGCTCACAAGGGTCCAGAATCAAAAAGCCAAAGGTACTCGGGTTTGTCTTCAACATAGCTGAATGAGCTCCCTCTGTCCTTCAAAGCTACTGAATCCCCCCCGTATTCGAGAAGGGTTTTGAGCCCATCTCTTCCAGAACCACTTCTCTCCTGATCTCCATAAAGCTGCGCCGAGTCATCTTTCCCATGAGCTTCACAAGCAGCAACTGGTGCGTGTCCTGCTGCTGCTGGACAAACAGACCGTCCTTTAGCCAATCGCGTTTCTGGATCTTTAACTATTCGTCCGCTGATGCACTTTTTGCTCCGAGTTGCGCGCTGCTTTGGAGAAAAGTGTCGGCTAAAAGAGTGAACATTTTATACAAGTCGCACAGAGTAGGGCTGTTTGGGTCCCTGAGTTTCAGTTGTGGTCTCTTCATGGTCTCTTTAGGGGTCCCCCCCCTTTGCTCGTCCTTCCACAGCGCAAGTCAACGTGAACTTGGAAAAGTAACTGGCCAATTGGACCAGTTAAGGTAGAACTCACACCGTGGACTGCCTTTGAAACTGGGCTGCTCTCACCACTACGCCACCTGCTGCCCAAGACGTTCAGACTGAAGGATACCCCCAACATCAGCAGCGGCAGGAGCGTATCTCAGCGAATGAAGCGCGTCATTGCATTAAGACATTCCACGAGGATCCGGCGTCCCCCTCCCCTGCCGAGGCCCATCTCTCTCCACTGATTAATTAATCTATTGCATTAATAAAGTGTAACTTCCCCCTCTTTATCGGAGGAGATTAGCCGGCAGACTAATTCCCTCAATAACCTGCTGCTTTGAAATCCACTCCCAGGAAACTGCGGCTGAGCTGGCTCATTTCCATAATCCCCGAGCCCCTTTTCACTGGCGAGATGTAGGATCGGAGCCACCGCCCTGCTGTTCTGGCCGGTCGTTGCGGTCACGGTCATGGTCGTCAATCTATCGCAAGGATCAGACGTGAACCACCCTCCTCTTCCTCAACCGTCTACCGCTTCCCACACATTTTCTAAAACAGATGGGGTCCCCCATCACAAACCATTTCTCTCGCGCCCATGTCCATGACTGCACTGCGGGAGAACTTTGCATAACCGCCTACAGCATCGCACGAGCAACACTTCTTCTCCCTTTAATTATGTTTTATATTAATTTTGATATAATACAAATATGTTTGCGGGAATTAAAGGAAAAGTTCTGACGCAGAAAAAAAAAAAGTTGCCTTTGCTCGGCTGTTTCTCGATGCTGACATCACTTCCTCACCTACTTCCTCCCAGAGGGACTCTGTGACAGAGAGACATTTAGCAGTCGCAGCCGCCATGACCGGAGTCTCCTCGACACTGCGGTTCCTGGTTCAGAGAGCAGATCGATGGGTGGCCAGTGGGAGTGATGTGACACGGAGTGGCAGGTACTGGGGTGAAACGCGGTAAAGTGCTTTGCACCTCCTTTCTCCTGGTGAGAAGTGTCTCAGGTCACGTGTCAGTTAGGGGCGGCGCTTCACCTTTGAGAGGACACTGCAATAAGACCACAAGCCGCTCACAGTCTTTCAGACTCACTCACACACACACACACACACACACACACACACACACACACACACACACACACACACACACACACGGATAACCAAGGCCAGCAGTCTGACAGCTGAGAGGACAACTTTCTGTGAAACGTCACCATAGAAACCGCGCAATCATCCTTCAGTTCCTTTAGCTTTGGAATTTATAACCAATCAATATCTGGCCTTTACTTGGGGATCAATAAGAGCAATATCACCAGCATGCAGGCCGTCACCTTCCTCCGACTGATTCCCAGAGACACCGAGATCATGAGTCAGCTCCATAACCCACCCGCCTTCCCATACACATCTGCACAGATGGGTACAAAGCAAAAACTGCCAACAAACTGAAAAGGCGTCAAAAATCGGTGAAAACTTCTCCAGTCCATCAACTGACGGTTCCCGATAAACCGGGAAGCGACTCTCCTGTAAGAGGAAGAGTCTCTGAGGGGGAAAACTTTGACTGAGCCCCAAACATCATACAACACACAGGAGTCACACGTGTCACCGAAGTCTAGCGTCAATGTCCAGTTCTTCATAAGTGCTGGACGAACATTGAAAGCACTTACAGCACCAGAGTAAAGTGAGAGTCCACTTCTTGGACGCTCGTTTATTTGCATAAGGAATTCGACCCACAAATGTGTTCGGGACATGAGGAGCCGTGCCGCCCCAGCTCCTCTGCAGCAGTTCTCACACGCGCGGGACACTGGTGTGCGGCTCTGCTTTTGCTCATGTGCGCATTGATCCTGTTCAGGTGTAAACCAGGCTGCCCGGGTGAACTCTCACTTTTCACTTGTACTACATAAATGTTCCTCTCCGTCATCCTCCACCTCCACGTAACACCTCAGGTTCCAAGTCAACGTACAGTTGTTTCCTGTGCTGCAGGGTAAAAACCATACAATTAGACGTCTTTTCAAATTTCTCATGCTTTTTATGTCTTATTATTATGCTCACAATAGTGAAATTTGTGAGATGTGTGGGGTAAAAGAAGGGATCAAGGAGCCACATGTGAACCCGAACACCCTGCTCCAGCTCTGCGCCACAGTTCTTTATTGGCCTTTCTTATTTACACCGTGCCGTAAACAGTCCTGCCAGGTAGCTCCGAATGCCCAAAAGCAAACACAAAAATACTCTGACTCAGTCAATCGTTGGGTACTTGTTGACCCAGGCATTTGAACGAACCATCCTGCTCACCAAAGAGAGGAGCTGTCCGCACCCTCGTTGTTCACATTCTGCTGAATGGGAGAGTGAGTCTGTCTTCTGCTCTGTTCCCATATGGAAAAAACCCCGCTGCTCCCTCCCTCTGGGCCATTTCTCTGCTCAGTTATTGAGGAAATCCACCTGCTGCGTGGCACTCCGAGAGCGGCTCGCTTATATACAGCCATGCGCCGCTTAACGACTGACCCCATGTATGATGGTGGTCCCACAAGATTGTAATGGAGCAGAAAAATCATCGAATAGCAACGCTGTCGTAGTAAAGCAACGTGTTGCTCTAATGTTCATGGTGGCACTGCTGTAAACAAACCTACTGCGCTCCCAGTGATATAAAAGTATAGCATATACAATTATATACAGTACATAACACTTGATAATGATAATAAACTCTTATGTTACTGGTTTACGTATTTATTATACTGTACTTTATCGTTATTTCACAGTGTACTCTTTCTACTTATAAAAAACAGTTTACTGTTTCACTCCGAAGGGGTGGGGTGGCGCAGTGGTTTGGACCGGGTCCTGCTCTCCGGTGGGTCTGGGGTTCGAGTCCCGCTTGGGGTACCTTGTGACGGCCTGGCGTCCCGTCCTGGGTGTGTCCCCTCCCCCTCCGGCCTTATGCCCTGTGTTGCCGGGTAGGCTCCGGTTCCCCGTGACCCCGTATGGGACAAGCGGTTCTGAAAGTGTGTGTGTGTGTGTGGTGTGTGTTTCACTCCGGCAGCAGCGTCATAAATCTTATGTTTACCTCTCTTGACTGCATCGAGGCTATACCATCTAGGTTTGCATAAGTACATTTATATTTAGTTATGTAGCAGACACTTTTCTCCAAAGTGACTTATCAGCCCACACACCTTATTCACCACAGTGACTTACACTACTTACAAGGGGTCACTCATCCATACATCAGCAGAACACTCACTCTCTGTCACTCACACACTATGGAGGAACCTGAACAACATGTCTTTGGACTGTGGGAGGAAACCAGAGCACCTGGAGGAAACCCACACAGACACGGGCAGAACATGAAACTCCACACAGACTGAGTGGGGATCAAACTCATGTCCTCTTGCACCAGCCAGGCGCTGTGAGACAGCAGCGCTACTCGCTGTGCCACTGTGCTGCCTGTCATAAGTACCATATGATGTTCGCATGATGACAAAATCGCCTGACGACGCATTTCTCAGAACACATCCCTGTCGTTGAGTGACGCATGTCTGTATACATTTACATTTATTCATTTGGTAGATGCTTTTCTCCAAGGTGACATACAACTCAAAGTAAACAAAAGTGCATCATGCTACCAGATGGAGAGATACAGATACACACGCTTCATTCTCAAAGAACAGTCGCTCGAGTCGGTCGAGCCAGTACCACAGTTATTGCAGGCTCACGTTGCACCAGTAGCTGCGTATAGAACTGATACCGAGCCGCTTGTCCACTTCCCGTCACATGACACTGGTGCACTTTTCTAGTTTTGAACCAACTCTCTGGTCTTAGGTTCATAAGTTAGGGAATTTACTGAAATACAGCATGAGGAACTACAGTTTGCCCGCTGTCGTCCCCAAGGTGCCCCAGGGATCCTCTTGACCTCGCTTTGTGTTGGTGTGAAGGGCGACGGGCCGTTTGTCATGGCAAGTTTTCCTGCTCGAGATGCTGCTTTAGGCCGAAGTCCCGCGAGGACGACGGCCCCTCATTAGCAGCAAGCAGCTGTGTGTTTAAGACCTTCTGACAGAGAAAGACTTTAACCAGTTTTAATCTTACACCAGCATGAACAAAAAATCTTTCAAGGAGAAGATCTAAGGGAGTCTTTCATTCCAACCGGAAATTCAGAGACTATTTATATTTTCAACACTCTAACATCTAAAACATAACTGCATTCCTGTGGAGAACAGCCATTGTTTCAAGGCCTTAATCACGGGGTGGGGGGAGATTTTTTTTTTTTTTTTTTTAAACAAACATTTGCACCTTCATCCATTGATGACAATTGTTTATTCAATAGAGGGCTGTCGAGGTACAGATTCTATCCTGGAAACACAGTGTGTGATGCAGTGTACACCCTAGATAGGGTGCCAGTGTATCAGAGGGCAATTGCGTGCATGCACACACACAAAAGCTAGGTTGAGGGTCACTAGTCCACTTGTCTAGAAACACATGTCTTTGGACTATGAAAGGAAACCAGAGCACCAGGAGCATGCAAGCTCCAAGCAGGACTCGACTCGAACCCGCAGACAAGAGCTGTGAGGCACCGCTGCTTGGAAATGACCAGACATTTCAGAAGTTAATGTTAAGTGAGAATGGAGTAAAACACAGAACTGCCTTGACAATCTGTAAACTAAGACTATGATTCATACTCGCGATAAACCCACCGACCGATGAGCTCTTTGTCATCCAGCTCTTTTCTGTCTTCATTATGACGTCATGATCACTTTGGCGTCGCTTTTAAATAGGTCTGGCTGCAATGAAGTGGGATGGAAAGGCGATGAGAGATCACTGGTATTCCTCGAGAGATTTCAGAACTGCATCACGAAGGATTCTACCCCTTCCATTTTTAACAGCACTGATTCAGGTCTAATACCCCTTCCCAATGGGTTTCTACGGCAGGTAAACCCCTCCACGCACGCAGTCACAACCGTGTGGTCAGTGCGGCTACTGCTCCTTCGTTTTGAGGATGCCTCCTTAGGCTTCCCTGAAGAGCTTCAAGGGGATGTTTGGACTCTGGGCACAAGCTGCTCTCAGCACATCCTCCCCAGATAAGTGTGTAATTAGTTTGTGGGGCGGATGCGAGGCGGGACGCCGGGCCACTTTGTCTCTGTCAACACGTTACACAAACGCTAATGTTTCCCTGGGTGTGCCATTAATTGTGGCGAACAGAGGGATTTTTCTGCTCTGACTCACTGGCCCAATGGGACCCCCCTGCTGCCGGTGTCACACCAACACCAGCCGGCCATCTCCGGAGCACTTTTCCGTGTTTTCCCAGCACGATGGGTAAAGGCTAATTTAGCGGCACCAAATGGTTGTTTAATTGGGGATCCGCTGTCCAGGGAACACAAATAATAGAGATGAAAGAGTCGCGTGTGTCCTGAGGGACAGTGAAAAGAGCAATGGACTAAATACTGGCAATCACACGGGGCGCAGGGTGCTCTCGGACACCACCCAGCACTACCAGGTGGAAAATGATGCACGGTGACAAAAACATCCTCCAGAATAATGAAGATGTGCTTGTGAAGATGACCAAAAACTATTTTAAAAAAGTACACTGCTTTGCATAATGAACAATTACTATTATTTATCTGACACCTCTCCAGGTGTGTACACTCACCTACTTACCAATTTACCCATGTATACAGCAGGGTGATTTTTAATACATCAATTCAGAGTAAGTACATAGATCAAGGGTACTACAGCAGGAAAACCAAACCAAAGCCTGAAGAAAGAGGCTTCCTTCTGAACTAAAGACTTTCTGTTAGATAATGTATAAGAATTAATGTTTAAATCATCTAATTGCATTGATCCGGCCAAATCCTATTGGATCTAAGCTGCCAAATCGGGCCAAAGGAGGCGCAAGAGACAGAGGAAGAGGCACAGCAGAGATGCGGATCACAGCCACAACCATTTTTTCCCCCCAAAACTTCCAAGCCCATTGTTTGGAACAAAGTACTAATTAGGATTTAATGACTTACTGTTCTGACTGAGAAATACATTCCAAACACAGCAGTTAAATTTTGAATGCTGATAAGCGAAAAGGCTGAAATTCAGCCAAAATTTGCATTTTCTCAGTTATACAGCAGACGGGTCACTGTTCTAATTTGTGCTTGCAAGCTCTCGTACGGAGAATCAGTCAAACATTTCAGGTATAATACCATGCAAAAAGAGACCAATGAGAAGACGTGACGCCAAGCGGTTGAGTGGAGTCGCCTCTGCCTGGCACACAATGTATTCTGGGAGAAAAGCAGAGCGCTCCAACCGTAAACTGACAGAACAGGATTATTGCCATTACCCAGTGCAGTTTTCAATCTGCTTGTCTAATAGTTTGTGCCTTTATGTGTCAAACTGGCTGCATGAGAACACACCTTCCCCATAATTCAGTGCTTCTTGGGAGGACAGAAACCCCACCCTGCCGTGCATCTGGCCCTGTTCTGCAGGAAATATCTGTGCCCACCTTCACAGGCCTGAGGCCAACATAGGGCTTCCTGCTTGAACGCTGCTGTGGAATGTGTTTAGCTCAGCGCTTACCTTCTGGGAACTTACTCCCCGACCCGCCCAGTCCTGGCCCGAGCCACAGAGGGTGGAAGGGTGGGCCAGGGAGAATGAGGAGGACAAAAAGGAGGGAAACAAGTGGTCCTCGATATACAAAACCTACCTGGCTGCTGATGATGCGCTGCGATGACCTCTCGATGTTGGCCGGGAGCCCGAAGAAGGCAGGCCGATCGTCTTCAGGCAGGTTGTCGATGATGCTGCGGTAGTCCTGAAATTCACCAGTACCATGTTAGTGTAAACGTAGTATTTATTTCTTCAGCGTGGACTCAACACGAGGAGCTTTGCAGGGAAAGTGGAAGAGCAGAACTGAAACAAAAATGTGTTTAACTTCTCCAATGTGGGCTGTGTCCACATTTCACTGAAAAGAAACATCAAGAGTTATCTGGGTTTATTCGGACAATTTTTTTTTTATCTGAATAAAGTTTTCCTTAACTCTCCTCTTACGTTTATCTGACCCTTTTGTCCAAAACAATTTACAAAGTTAAGCTACACTGACTTATCCATTTATACAGCTGACTGATTTTACTGTATCAATGTATTCATTTAGTGTAAGTCATTTTAAGGGGCAGCAGGTGCTTAGAGCCGCTGCCTTCGGATATGAATCTCACCTCCAGCTGCAGTACCCTCGAGCAAGGAACTTATTCTGAATTGCTCCAGTAAAAATTACACAGCTCTTTAAATGGGTAAACAGCTGTAAGTAGCTTAACATTCTAAGTTGCTTTGGAGAAAATCATCAGGTAAATGAGTTAATGTAAACGTAAGTCAATTTCGAGAAAAGGGTCAGATGAATAAAATAAAAACGTAAAATCTAAATACCGAAAAAATAAAAGTGAGCATGAGTTAAAAAAGGAATTAAAATGTAGAGTTCAGAAACTAGACTATGCAGACTCATAACACATTCAACTGGGGCAGGACTGAGTCTCGAACCCGGGGTTGGTCCACTCACCGTGATGCTACAGGAGCTGGGCAGGTTGATCTGGGCAGGGAAGGCGGCAGCTCTCTTGCCGCGTACTGCGGAGCCCGAGATGAGGTGCGGGTTGAAGAACTGCTCCAGGTAGGAGCGCAGCACACGCAGGTCCCACAGGTTGTCGATGCGGCCACCGTAGATGGCGCTCTCGAGCAGTCCGCGCACAAACTCCCACTGAACCTCCTTGGCCCCTATGAGGGAGATGCGCAGCAGGGGAGCTCAGCCCTCAGCCCTCGACCAGCAGTTCATCGGGGACGTCAATGGTTCACTTGTCATCGTCGACGGTCCATGGTCAAGTACTGTTTGACCGCAGCGTGGCTCTCGAAGTGCTTCTTATGTCGCTTTTGCTATTTTATACACCTCTCCACACAATTTTCCTGCATTTATTTCTATTTCCCTTTTCCAAACAGGGCCCCATGTGGCTTTTTTAAACTAATAACTTGAACGCCGTATGATGTGAGCTGCTGTGCTGTCAGGTTGTTCGCCAAGAAAAGATATCGAAGCTGAACAGGGATTTCGGTTTTACAACAAAGTGTTGGGGTGTGTGGTCCAGACTGGTGGTGTGGGGGGGGTGGACAAATTGATGACAGACAGCTGTGTTCAGTGTGGATGGTTCAGAAGGGAAAGGGCAGCAGAAGGGTGTCACAGCTGGTTGGAGAGGGGGGCGTCATCACTCACACCTGGCAACACCTGCTACAGGTCCAGTGGTTTGAGGAGCGGTTGAGGTGCTCAGCAGCGCAGGAATGGAAGCTTCCTGGACAACGAGCCCTGCAGCACCTTCCCAACCAATGGAGAAGCTTAATGTGTTTGTATTGAATGCATACGGGAATCTCGCACCCTTGCGGCGAGCCATCACCATCAGACGGGCTTCCACAACCGCGTGGGTCAACACACATCACTTTAAGGGTAAGATGTTTTAAGCAAAAATAACTTTGAGGTTGGCAAAGTCTGCCAGGCTTTGCTTACCTTCAAAAAGTCTGTCGATGATCTCAAACCCGGCGCGGAGATCAGAGAGGGAGAACTCATAGAACTTGGTCCAGCCCTAAAACAAGAGAGGGTCAGATAAATAAGAAATAAAGCAGAAACGGGCAAACGTAAAGCAGGACCTTCAGGACACCCTCGGCACGTCAAACACGGCATTAGCACATGTGTGGATGATGCAATGGAGAGTCAGAGGCGAACCAAAGAGTCTTTCTTGCTTCCTCTGACAGCGGGGTGATGCAGTGTGGCTCCCCTAGCCCAGCCTGCTCTCCGTGCTCCCGGGTTAACCGCTCATTGGGCATGCAAATCCTCGGCAAAATTAATTTCTCATTTATTACAATAATGAATTCCAAATGAACCCTTCCTGGCCTTATTTATGCTCTGCCACCGTGTTATCAATCCGCTGCACATCCAACAGCACCATGTAATGGGAATGACCTGGAGGTTAATCCACTTCAGGACTGACAAAATGGGACCCCGTGTACAATATTTTTGAAATAAACATTAAAAAAAAGTTCAGACATGTGTGATATGTGATGAGGCGCAGCAACATCCTCGCGGGTCATCTGTTGCTTGGGAGACAATCTGGTTCAATCTGGGTGACTGGGGCAGGGCAAGGGGCTGGGCTATGGGCAGGGCTGGGTTGCAGTGATACTTGGCTCTGTGGATAACAGCAGCAAAGCAAAAACCTACCAGGAAAGTTAATGGACCAAGAGGGGGGCCTTGTGGGACGCTGCTGGGAAGCAGCTCCTTAGGGGTAGAGCTAAGGTGTCTGGGAGGGGGGCACAGGGTGTTCTAATTTAATTGGCAGAAGTCCTTGGCCAACGCCATGTTCTCCAAGGCAGCCAGGTGAACGCTGTAGGTGACCGGAGCCCTGAGTGCAACATCACATGCGGCCAAAGGTGGGACAACAAGGGAGCGTCACCTTCATCTCCGTAACCGAGGACCCGGACACAATAAACAAATCATGAGCGCTATCAATCCTAGAACAGCTAAAAAATATCAGGAAAACTGCAGGTGTGTAAAAGGTACAAGTTCAGCTTGGCAAAAAGTTTCCTGTTGAGCTCTGCTACGTGAACAAAGGTTCCAGTCACCATCATCCATTTCACCAAGAGAGACAACAGAAGTTAATGAATGAGACAGAATCACTTGAAAGTCTAGTCTGACTAAATTAAGTGTTGCATCTAAAGATTGCATGCGCGCACACACATGTGCGCACACATACACGTCAGCTGCAATTACACTGATTTCATCTCGGTGGCTATTATATTGTCTCTCTTTGGTCGGGCTGTGTGTGTCTGCATGTTTCTTGTTAGTACACAGATGTGTACCTTGCTTTAAGGGTAATGCGACGCGACGGGATAGAAAACACTACAGCTGATATGATTAACACTGAAACGGACCCATATTGCGCGCAGACAGACATGAGGAGTGTGTGTCTGTAATGGTGCAGGGCTGCTGCTCCTGTATGGCATGTAAGTACCATGAACCTCTGGGCTTTCGGGACGTTGTCATGGCATCTCGCTCCTTCGTTCGTGTCTCTGAAATGTTACTCAGAAACTCAGCAGCTAGAGTATGAGGACGGTGACTAAACCCATCAGTTTCCAGAAGGGGTCACACTATTGTACCTTATAGGACTGTCTCTAATTCTAAGTGGCTTGAGAACAAAGCAGTGACTCTGAGTTGCTCTTTGTGTGCATGTGTGTGAGAGAGAGAGAGAGAGAGAGAGAATGAGTGCGTGTGATTGCCCTGCGATGGTGTGGTTTCCCTCCCGGGGTGTACCTTGCCTCGCACCCTGTCCCCTTCTGACCTGTGGGATGTAGTTGCGGCGCTCCTGACAGATGGCATGGAACCAGGCCAGGCAGAAGAGGGACTGAGAGCGGGGAGGCAGCCCTCCCTTGCCGACCTGCTCTGGGCTCCAGGACTCATAGGTGCGAATTAGGTTCTTCTTCAGTCCTGGGGGAGCCTGGTGGTGGGGGAGGGGTAATATTAAACGTTAACAATATTAACAATATTTAATCTAATTTTCCAGGACCTGCTGTTGGACCTTCTGATGGAGCTTCGTAGCCCAAGCTGTCAGAGTGTGACAACGTGAAGTCACAAGGTGCGGAGGGGTATGTCTGTGCTGGGTGCGGCTCAGGAATACGGACGACAGCTGGTCGTTGTGTAAACATTTACATACATTTACTTTTATTCATTTAGCCAATGCTTTTCTCCAAAGCAACTTACAACATTAAGCTACTTACACTTGTACCAGTTTATACAGCTGGGTAATTTTACTGGAGCAATTTAGGGTAAGTACCTTGCTGAAGGGTACTACAGATGGAGGTGGGATTTGAACCGGTGACCTCTACATACAAAGGCAGCAGCTCTAAGCACTATACTATGCCAAATAAATGAGGACACAGCTGATAATGGACCAGTATCTTTGTCACTCAAGCATCTGATAACCCCAGACACTGATACTTTTTTTTAATAAACAAACATACTGACAATCATGCTGTAAAGAAATATACTGTACACTCTAAAACCGAGCAAGAGGCACCTTCAAGGCCACAGCGGACAATAGACTGTAAAGAAAGGGGAACCACACAAGCAGAGTGTTGGGAACCTTTCTGCAGTCGCATCAACTGCCCTCAGTCTGACAATCACTGTAAATGGCAAAGAAATCAGTGCTGTGTGATTATTGAAATGGGAAGGCCTCTCTTTTACTCTGGTACGTTACCAAACTTCCTCGCAGGCTGCACCTGGCCACAGCATTTACCTCGTAAGTGATCTTGAGGCTCGACTGCAGGAGGACGGGAGGGAATTTGGCGTGCACCTCGGTCGTGAGCCACAAGCGGAAGCCCGTCTTCGGCTGCAGGACATTGAGCTCCTGAGGGGGACACAGAAAGCAGAGCTTCAGCGAAATGAGCCGGCTTCCTTTTCTTCGTTCTGTGGTCTTCCAGAAACTTCAACCGCTCCTGTCGGCTTTGGAGAGCATGTCGAGGACTTCCTGCGGCATCTGAAGAACAACTCATTCCAGGAAGACACAGGAGGGGATCAAGCTCCTGAACCAGTGATAAATGGCATCTGGTTTCAGTGAATTAGCCTTGAACAACTCAGTCCTCGAGACCATCTTGAAAAAAAAAAGAGTATTTATATTGGCACTTTATATTTTTGATAAAAATTTATTTAAAAATATATATTACCACTTTCTTTTTTAAATACATATATATATTTTTACTGCAATGCAAAAGTGTTGTGAAATAATGCATAAATACTCTTAAAAAATCTCAATCGGTTACAAATGATAAAAATATCTTCAGTGAAATTATGGTATCTGGACACATTTCTCACTGCCATTACTTTTGTTCAAGAGCTTTCCATAATTACAGAGAAAAAACAAACAGTTAAAAGTTTCACTTGTCCATGAGGCCTCATCAAAAAATTAACATTAAAGTTAAGATGATTTGATCTTGTGTTCTCATACCTTTAAAACGTTAGTTTTCTCCATAAGCCCTACAACACCAGGAGTTCTCATCACTGGCTTGTTTATTATTATATCACCTAAGATGATGTCATCACAGCTGCCGGCAGAGTGAGCAAAAACACCAAGGACTCTCGCTACCATAACTGTCGTTCTTACACCTGGCCCACGAGAGCGACCCAGCGAGGGCCAGTTGGTGGACGCAGGTGACCCAAGGACCAGGTGTGGTCGTGTCCCTGGGCCCAGAAAACTATCCTCATTGATTGACCAAATAAAATCTAAGAAAGCCGTGACCACTGAGCCCGTTTTTCTCGTCTGGGGAGGGTGGGAGAGAACACACACCACGTGCCACTCTGAGTGTCTTTGTGCCTGTTTGAATGGACCGACCGCTACCTCCTCCGTATGTGACAGTGTCAGGATGCCGTCACATGTCTCACACTGTCAGTTTAACCCAGAAACCATCTTGTGCCCCAGTTTCCGAGGGGGAAAAAGCCACAGAGACAAATCCCACTCATAATCTTGCTCTTGGCCAGAGGGAACAATCTGCTCGTTCCGCTAAGAAACAGAGGGCCTGATGAAACCACAGCCTCCTGGTTACTTCCCGGGCTCAGGGAAACGGGCGCTGCCTTTTCCCATCATCCCTTCTGGCTGCTGAGCTTTCCAGCTGGCTCCATGGAACACCGAAAAAGTGGGCACAGAAAGAGCCTCTTCAATATTCATGAGCACTACTTCAACGGCCAAAAGGAAACCAGGAGACGCTGATGGAAGCAACGAAAAAAAACATGGACAACAAAGCTTCTGATTATTTCGTTTGCTTAGATGCACAGAAGACGACAACAAAGAAGAAGGTTTACACCGGTACCTGTGGAGCTGCTCCAGGCTCCAGCTGGAGCACAATATTGGGCCATTTCTGCAATGAACCCACAGTAGCACTATATGACCTTTCTCGTGAAATCAATCCTGTCCCTCACGTACAAATACATAAAACGGTGTTTAAAAATTACTATGTTCTGAAATATACTGAACGTGTGTAAAGAATCTGTTGACATTATAGCTGTGGAATTTGGACGTTTAACATTTAAACGGAACCGATAAACTATTTCACTCGGTCACAGTTTGATTTGCTGGAAGGAGAAATGTGCTGCTCTTTATTCCTTGCTCGTCATTTATTACTGCGATGCACTTCTCCTCCCCGAAGCAACATCTCAAGCCCGGTTGGTCAAAATGACCACAAGCAACCGTGTCACTCTGTCCGGCAAACGGGAACCACCGCTTCTGTTCTTGGGAGCCGGACTGGTGCCCGGAGACAGACGTAAAGAGGGAAACACTGACTCACTGGTGCCGAGCCCCTCTTCGACAACTCCTGGCACATCGGGAAAATCCATTACAAACTTTTCACAGGCTCTTCAAACTGTGGTGATTGTGGAAACATACTTGATCAACTAAATATGAAAAACAGAATTTTGTTCCTCCTTACAGCGAAAAAACTGTATTTTATCAGCAGCTGAATTAATTTCTCTTGCAAAAAAGGACCAGGATTACTGAGAGCGTTCAGTTTGCACTCCAAGGACCTGGGGTCAAATCCCCCTCCTGCTCTAATACCCTTTATCACAGTAGTTACTCTGAATTGACACAGTGAAAACGATCATATTGTATAAATGCGTAAAAGTTATCTAACGCTGCCAGTTACCTTGGGCAACAGCGTCAGATGGATAAAAATAATAAAAATAATAAATAACAAAGAGGCCACTTAATGCAGAAATCGGACTATTAAGCTGCTCTTTTTTAAATGTCACTGGGCCCCACAGAGACCCTCCTGTACCCTCGCTCACTCTGTGTCCTGTCCTCTCTTCTGGACTCCTCCCTAGGCTGCATCTCAGTGCCCGCAAGACGCACACCGATCGTTGCAACGTTGGCCGATGCCAGGCAGAAGCAGACGAACTGCTTGTTGTCTGCTGCTGCGGGTCTGACAATGACATCACTGTCACTCCTCCTTGGAGAAAGATTAAGGCCAAGAGTTTTGAGGGAAGAAACTGGAGCCACCTGTGGGGGAGATAGCTGATCCAGCGAGCGGAAATGAGACTCGCACATACGCACGCCCGCACATAGACACAAAGCAAAGCCTCCCAGCCCCATGAGGACTGCACTGGACCTTGGCAGAAACATCTCCAACGTGGCCCAGGAAGGCTTTCGAGGGCGAGAAGGCAAAGGGGTGGTGGCACGAGGAGCTCTGCCGAGGAACACGCACCCTGGGGGATACGAGGGCCCGGGCGAGTCCTCGGCTGCAGGCTTTCCCACACCCTAAGTACACTTGTCTGGAATAAGCGCTGTAACCACCGTGAGGTTGCCTGTCAGAGGCGATAGACTTCAGCGTGACTGCGAGTACAGCCTGAGGTTATTTCCACGGCAACAGCAAACACAGAGCAACATGGGGGGGAAGCGTCTCTTGGTAGAAGCTGCAAAGTCAAACCAGGCTGATCCAGCTGCTTCTCATCAGGTCTCGCTTAGTCATGCCTGCCAAAAGCAAGCAGTCGGAGAAGCTAATGACAATCACTGTCACATCGGCACTCCATCAAGCCTCCCCAGTCAGAGGTCCATAAATTAGGCAGACATTAGCCAGTAATTGGCCTGAAGTTTGTCACCAATAAAGATGATGAAGTAAGGGGATAGACGAGAAGACGGGACCAATGTCTAAAAAAGCACAACGGCAAAACTGAGTATAAATTAGCACGTACGCGGTACTAGTAGAGGGGTCCGATAGGTTCTGCAGGGAAAGAGCCACCTGTGAAGGGCTAACTTTCCTTCGTTTCAGGAGAAGAGACCCTCGAGATCGTAGTAACCCCCGACATTGACACACCACAGCCCCAAAAGAGATGGAGAGCCAGCTGGGTGCAGTACTCACCTTCTCCAGCAGGGGCAGCCAGGATGTGACCAGGTGCAAGTTCTTGAGGCAAAGCCACTCTCCATTGCGAGCGCACTCCCTCAGGGTCTGAAGGGCAATGTCAGCCTGGCCCTGACCCATAGCCAGCTGGAGGGGTCCGTGGATCATGGTTCGAGAGAGAGAGAGCGAGAGAATGTGCTTTGCTTTACTTTTGATGTACCACGGCAAAAGGCAGGAAGTGGTCTTGAGCCTTTACAAGCACCTCTAAACGTGCTTTTGGAAGCACGCGTTACTTCTTTATCAATGAATCAGTGCTACACAAGAGCCCTGAGGTGGAACTCAAGCTGGAGCTACTTGACAATGGCTGGTGCATTAATTAAAACATATCTGCTCTTAGTTATTACTGTCATTTCCTGCTAATGTCACTTGAGGCTGTACGAAGGACGGAGGACACTTAGGAAGTTTAGTAAGTAACATGGATTTTTATGGCCCATCAGGTTAATAACCAAAGAAGAGAGAAAGAT
This sequence comes from Scleropages formosus, assembly GCF_900964775.1. Lineage (NCBI taxonomy): Eukaryota > Metazoa > Chordata > Actinopteri > Osteoglossiformes > Osteoglossidae > Scleropages > Scleropages formosus. Next base: position 29,221,669 of record NC_041815.1, on the reverse strand, counting down.
TAAAGATTAAAATCAGTTTCTAAGTCAACAGTGGGGCAGAGTAGAGGGCAGAGGGAGGATGAATAAAAGGTGGAGAAATGGGAGGAACAGAGGAGGGGAAGGAGAAATGGGAAGAGCAGAGGGAGAGAAACTGGGAGGGGCAGAGTCCAGAGAGAGGATAAATGGGAGGAGCAGAGAGCACAGGGAGGAGGAGCTCAGGGGAGATTGATACACGGAGAACAGGCTTGTGCAAAGCAGAAGCTCGGTACCTCATGATAATTCTCACGGCCCACAGTCTCTCCGGCCAGCTCCAGCAGCTCCTGAGATGGGTCGGCGCCCGGGGAGATGATGATCAGAATGGGCTCCGTCTCCAGGGTCTCTTGGTAGAGGCGCTTCAGGCTGAGGGGTGGCGGCGAGAGCTCCTTCATGCCTGTCCAGTAGAGGGAGCAGCTGAGACGGTGCCTTAGGTCAGGGATGTCATCAAAGGTGCGAGGTCCACCAGGGTGCAAACCATCGAAAATAGTGACACCTGCCCTGGAGCCTCTATAGGCGTTCACTACCACTGTCCAGTCTCTTCATAAACATATTACCATACAGATGACTGACTCATGGTGTTATGGTGTTTACACAAGTACTGATGCAACAATGTGATAATTAGCCAATTAAATCCTTAATATGATTCATGTGACAGTTCCCAGCATTAAGCCACTGGACCACCAGTGGCAAGACCACGGAAATACCATGGTACACGCCGAAGAGCAGCGCTGAGGACGCGGGTTCAATACCCCCCTCAGTCTGTGTGGAGTTTGCATGTTTCTCCCCGTGTCTGTGTGGGATTCCGGGTACTCTGGTTTCCTCCCACACTCCAAAGACATGCTGTTCAGATTCCCTCATAGTGTGTGAGTGACAGAGAGAGTGTGCGTCTTCCCCTGATGTATGGATGAGTGACCCATTGTAAGTAGTGTATCTAGCAGTGTAAGTCACTGCGGTGAATAAGGTGAATGGACTGACAACCTTACATAGAGATCACTGGAAGTCACTTTGGAGAAAAGTGTCTGCTAAGTAAATGTAATGTAACTGGATGCCACAGAACAGTTCAAGGAGCTCTGGGTAGGCTCTGTATCCTGCACGGTCAAGGTAACACTTGACCTCACTGCTGTGGTGCTAAAAATTTATTGTACTCTGTCAACAGAGTTACACAGTCATCATCTTCTATGCAACTTTCTCCTGATAAACACATAGGTGCAACTGTACACACGGACCTGTGCATAAACGTGCCATTTTTACCACGGTCCTGGATGTTGGCTTATACGAAGGGCCATTGGTCACCTTCATCTTGGCCCTCAACGGCAACAGTTGAGAAAGCACCTCTGGAATCCTTTAAAAACAGTACATCTCACCAAAAGCACATTTCCACCAAAGGCGACACACTCAGATCCAACTTCTGCGTAAATCAACACACGTGTGCGATGAGCAAGCGGAGCAGTGGGGTCTGAGATTCTGCACCAAACAAGTGCTTAGTGTTAAATATCGGCATGAATGAAAAGGCATAACGACTGTTCCAGCTGTCGACTGGGGCTCAAAAACATCACATCAAAACCAATACATCAAAAATCCATAAGTGTTTGAACAAAATAAAAATAAAAAAGGTTTATTTTTTGGATCAGAGACTGAGGATGATTATTCATCCAAGGTCCTCAGGGTCTCCTGCTTGAATGGGAACTGATAAGAGCTCACAGGCAGCAGCCTCTCGTGCCAGAAGCAGGAGGACAAGGGGGAGCATTGGGAGCGGGGGCTGAAATGGGGGATGGGCAGCGGGGCTGCTCTGAGATAAAGGCACAAGGTCAGTGCCGCTCCGTCCGCTGCCTGGGCACTTTCGTCGCTATGAAGAAGATATCTGGAGCCGTGTCAGCTTGCCGTGAGAGATGTTCCGTCTTTGAAGGAGACCCTTTCAACGGCTGGACGACGGGCGCCTCCTCCGGGACCCTTTGTGTGCACCAGATCGCCGATCCTAGAGAAACGTTCTCTGCAGCAAACCCTGTGATGTTCACACTCATCTGACAATCAGCCATTGAGGGTTTGTGTTGAACGGTCCTGTCTGGACCGGGTGGAACAGTGAGATTACCGAAGGCTGTAAGCCGATTAAACTGCCGTCGCTCATTAGCATAGAGCGATACACAATGAGGACATGCGAGTGGGACGCTTCTCCTCATCCACGCCCTGCACGGCGGCAGCATCTCAGGAACCAGGGCCTCCCTTACGCCCAGGACAGGCGCTTTTATTTACACGAGTCAAGGTAGACAGTCCCCCGCGCCACGGTTTGAAATCACCGCTTCCACCAGGTGACCTGGTGACTGTCATAGTACGGCAGAAGGTGGGCTTTGAGGAAGAGACCCGGGCTGATCTACAGGAGACGGAGATGAGAGGGCAAGGGACGGGACAGCAACACCAAGGTTAACAGCTCTGTCTCCAACACTCTCCCTCCACCATCCATCCATCCATCCATTTCCCACCATCAATAACCACTAGTCTGGAAGCATAGGGCGTGAGGCGGGGTGCACCCTGGATGGGATGCCAGTCCGTGAGAGGGCAAACAGACACAGACTAAGCTGGATTCAAACCCAGAGCCCAATAGCAGGGAAGCACCGTGCTACCCTAACCCACTCTCACTCCTGTGTCGACTCCATTGCAAAGAAATCCTCCGAAATGCCACAAGCTGAGGGAAAACGTGGTGAATCTTCTAACATCCAGGACAATTTCAGGGCTCTTCCAGCGACAGCAGAGCCTCGGCGGCTGCACGGGCTCAGTGTGAACGAACGGCCCGACTCCTTGTGCTCCATTTGGGGCTGAAAATCAATTCTGGAGGCACAACTGGGCTCAGAGCGAAAGGAGAAGCACAGACGTATCCTCCCCCCTCTCCCGAGTGCCGTGTCACAGCTCCAGATCCCGTTACAGTCACCCGCTGTGTGCGCACATGACAAGCACTGGAGACACAAATGTGTGTCCGGGATTCAGGACAAACATCTGCTAGTTAACTAACTAATGTACGATTATTTATTTATTCAGCTGACACTTTTCTCCAAAGAAACTTGCTGTCTTAAGCTACTTACACTGATTTACCCAGTTCTACAGCAGGGTAAATTTTAAGTACGTTGACCAAGGGTATACAACAGAAGGAGGTGGGATTCAAACCTGGGTCTTACAAGTGTGAGATGGAAGCTGTAACGACTGCGTCACCTGCTGCCCCATGAATGAGGACAGCAAACACACACACACACACACACACACACACACACACACACACACACACAAAGGGAATTACAAGAACATCCCACAGTTTCCAGCACAAATCAGACTTCATGAATCAGTCGGTTGGTGGAAATAGTCAGCAGCATCTCCCTCCCACCCACCCACCCCCAAGTCTTGGGGCCCTAAGTGATCAATAGTCAATTACAGAGGGAGTAAGTGGACTGCGGTGGCGCTCATTAAGTAGTTCTCGGGGCACAAGCATACGTTATGGGAGAGCTGTGGTGGCTGTGCTGCTCGAACCCGCATGAAGAAACTGCTCAGTGATTCATTGTTGGAGGCGCTTTTCTATTAGCTTGTTGTGTTTGTACTTGAGAAACGATTTAGGACACGGTGCTGCGTTTGTGTCAGTGGAGAGGCGAGGAGCGTGAGGGGCGTGAAGAGCATGAGGAGCATAAGGAGTGCGCATTTCAGCAGCATGCCCCCTGCTGGCCAAGGAGTGTAGCTGGAATACCAGCGGACGTAAGTGAGGTACTCACAAGGGACCTACTGCTGAACCCTTTTGGACAGACGGCCCCACATCTCAATATTCAAAAATGTGGGTAAAACTGGGTAATGTGGTGACCATGTCACTGTTGACAAGAAACACACCCAAAGCAGTTTAATCAACAGAGAGGTGGGAGAAGGTTTCCATGGTGACCATTTTATTTATCGTTATTTATTTACATATCCAGTGTTTTTAACCCCATAGTGACTTACACTGTTAAGTTACTAACACTGATTTACCTATTTATAAAGCAGGGTCCTTTTTACTGGATCAGTTTATGGTACTGAAGTACTATGATGAAGCCTACGAAAGCAGGAGGTGGGATTTGAACCCAGGTCCCTATAGCAAGGAGACAGCTCTAAACACAATGTCTTCCTCTGTATGGTGATCGGTACAGATCGAGGCACGGTACACAGGGGCATCATGCTCCCTGTGATGCGGCCCAATCAGAGCCGATGGAGATGCTGGACTACCCCCCTCTGGAAGCTCCCAGCCCCAGGCGGAGCCCCCTACCTGCCCTTTGGAAGCCCTGCACAGGGAGTGACTCTGCCTGTCAACTCAAATCAGGTCGCCGGTTGGTCACTTTACAGTAGAGAGCGAGCGCCTCCTCGACACAAAGGGCCCCCAGGCCAAATCCTGGCCAGTCTCTACTTCAGTGCCAAAAACACACACACACACACACACACACACACACACACACTTCCTCTGTGTTGGGGTAGGAGGCGGCGTTTTGCCAGCAGATCCTACCAGACAGGAACCCTGGGGCACCACGGGACGGAGTCAGACTTGGAGGCTCCGGAGTCTCCAGTGGGGACCAGGCACTGGCCTATTGGTCACTCCAGATCATGGCGACACACACACACACACACACACACACACACACACACACACACACACACACACACACACACACACACACACACACAGGGATACAAGGACAGTATGAGTCACAGATCAGAACGCCGCTGAAGTCATGGGGAATCTAAATAAGCATTTCATTGCACAAATTCATTTTAATATGAACCTCCATTAGGAAGAAAAGCTCTGTCCATTGATGATGAAGACATGTCAAGGGTGTCGTACTAATAATGAAGCTGGACACGCTACACCTACACCAAACATCCCCCACTAAACAGCCACATGGCCACACCAACCCTACAGGTCAGTCTAAGGACTTGCACCCCGAGAGCTATAGGACCCGATCAGAGTCTACAGCCCAGCAGGAGCACTGTGGTGCTCCACCTCTGGCTGCTTACTGGTCCCACTCACACGAGTCCAAAACTGAGTCTGTAGATTCTGTTTTGGCTCTATTGTGGTGGTATGTGCTCACTGTGCCTCTCAAAGCTACCGAATCCCTCCCACATTCAAGAAGAGTCTCAAAACCATCTCTTTGACAGCCACTTCTCTACTGATCTTCTAGCAGCGACATGAACTTGCACTGAATCATTTCTTACAATCATCTCTATTTCTTTTTGTAACGTGCGCTGCCAAAAACAAAGTGATACTGGACAAACCGACTGGGCCTCAACACTCGCGTTCCATGTGTGTAACTTCATCTGTTGTTGAGATGCGCTTCTCTTTATTCCGAGTTGCACGTGGCATCTGATACATTCACATTTATTAATGTAATGGTAACCTGAGTCCAACCAACAATACACTGTCAACAGCTGCTTGTCCAAAGAAGGGTCGCAGTGGTCTGGAGCCCATCCTCAATGCAAATTACATTAAGGACATTCAAAAGCATGAAGACAGAACAACATGCAAAGACACCAGGGGATAAAAAGAATGATTCCACCAGCTTACACACTGATATAAATGTTTCACCTTCCGTCAGTCGATGAAATTTAATTGAGCTCTAATGAACAAGGTCACTTCTGTGCTCAGCGACCGTTCAGCCAGGGAGGGATAAAGGACTGATATCCATCACTATTACTCCTCAATCAAAGGTAACAAATTGGAGTTTAAAATTAAAGCAGCACCACTGCGCTGCGAGAACAGGCTGCTCCCAAACGCCCTCACCGGCACGTATGAATGCCGGCGTGTGGCCTGGCAACCGCAACTCGTTGTCTCGGCAACAATATTCTCGATAAATCAACTCAACGAGCCAAACATGGCTCTTAGTATGGATACGGCACCAGGGTCCGAGGACATGGCAGGCGGGAACTGTGACCTCCGCCAGGTCCTTCTGCTGGACACAGATCTTAATCTTCCAGCGGAGCCAAACTGTAGTTTGTGACATAAACAGCTTCCGCCTCTGAGCGACCAAGTTGACCCTTCACACGAGAAGGTGACTGAGCATTTAAATCTTGGCTACGACTCATGGGCAAGAGCATCTCGACAACAAAGCGCTGGTCCTGCAAACAAGGTGAGATAAGGCCAGTGAAACATCGCGGTTACATTTACATTTATTTATTTATTTATTTATATAGCTATCTGACACTTTTCTACAAGGTGGCTCATGCCGATTTACCCATTGATACACTCGGCTCATTCTTACTCAATTCAGGGTGAGTACCTTGACCCAAGATACTACAGCAGGAGGTGGGATTTAAACCGATGACCTCGAGGTTATAAAGCCATGACCAGGAAGGCATCGCTGTGTTCCTAACCATTACGCCACCTACTGCTCGTCTGCTACATTGGTGCTCTCAGTGGGTTGCGGGGGTGCCCCCCAGGAGTTCCTGGTGCATGTCTCCTCCAGCCTGCTGTGGAGTGGAGCAGAGACAGGCAGTGACCCTTTCTTTATTGGGCTGGAGCCAAGTTCTCTCTTTAAAAGAAAATGTAGAAATACGACAGAAAAATATAATGATCCTTTGGTCCCGTTCCAGGAATAAAATTCAAATGGCAGGGCAGGAAAGCTCTAGCAGGAGGACAAGTGTTGGCGCTATATTTTCTGTCATATATTATAATAAGTCTGCAGTTAAACATTGCTCAGTGCGCACTAGTTAATTATTAGAACTATCAGTGGCTGCCAGTTCTTCCCCAGTCAAAAGCTCTGTGTCTCACTGGAAGACCAGCTCACCTCCTCCTCACCGCATCTTGAAGACAATGGTTCAACTCTCCGGGACCTCCACCACGCCGTACACACCTCTACGGCTATGGTGACGTCCCACCTGGACTACTGCCCCGTCTCATCTTCCAGATTCCAACACCAAACCTCTCTGTGTGATCCAGAACACCACAGCACGACCCGTCTGACCCGCCAACTGGCTGCCTGTAGTCTCCTGTATCAAACTCAACACTCTCGTTATTAAGGCCTACAGGACCATCAGTGGATCTGCTCCCTGGTACCCAGAGGGCCTGGTCGCTCCCTACAGCCCAGCAAGAGCGTTGTGCTCCGGCACCTCTGACCTCTTGGGGGCCCCGCTCGCAACGGTGCAAACTCAAAAACCCACCAATCCTCAGTTTGGGCCACGATCTGTTAGAACAAACTCCCAGTCCCTCAGAGCTGCTGAATCCCTCCCCAAATTCAAAAAAGGTCTCAAACCCATCTCTTGCAGGGCTACTTCTCCTCTGATCTCTTGACAGCTATATAGGTCAATACTTCACCATCTGCTACTCTTCATCCACCCATTTCCTTCTTTACATGTCACTTCAGCAGGCTGCTACTAGAATACATGTGCTATGAAAACAGCAGCACTCAACAAATCTGTGTTGCAATAATCGTGTTTGCAGCGAAGCCCTCATTCAGTGGCAGGATTCACATTTGTTTACTGTGAGTTGTAAGCTGCTTTGGAGAGAACCACGTGCCGAATGCAGAAATGTAAATGGTCACAAAATGCAAAGTACGGGAAATACAGTAAACTGGTGTCTCAATTTGTGGGCATTATTAGAACAGTTAGTCTTTTCATAACTTGCTCATAACTCCAAAGTCACTTGGTCTGTTTTCTGTTTAACTTCTTCAAAAATCTCATATGTAAGAATAACTAATGAAAAACACTTCGTAAAACCGTTTAATATTAAGATGTATTTGAGCTGCATTAAAATCAAAATGATATTAAAAAGAAAACTAACAGCTTCTCCACAAACTCCTATTCATCCTATAAACACGTACAATGCTCCTCATCTTGTCACCGATCACTGACATTAGGGAACACCAGATACAAAGTGTAAACATTGTGGAAGTGAGTTGAAATAAGGTGGCCCCACACTGCTACTCTGCTTGGATGCTCTTTACTGTCATCTGTTGGCTCAGACAATAAACAGAGGTCATGTCTGGTCCTCTACATCAGACATTGTAGGAAACAGACAGGCAAAAAAAATGCTATTAAAACCAAATGAAATGGAAAATGTCTGAAAACGTCTGAAAATTCGTACTGTTACTGCAGCACAAAGCACAGTGTACGTATTCTTAAACGTGGCAGCAGCATCCTCACACGTACGACTTTCAAAAGGTCGAAAGTGACTATTTAAAGGAGTCCCTGAGATGCGTGAAGTCCAACGACACACCAGGACCACGTGTCGCACCACAAACCACAGAGACTCTCGCTCTCTCCACCTGTCCCGTTATCATGCCATAAATACCCCAAATGCCTCGATGTATCTGAGAGGGGCGCCGCGCGGAGCCCCATGGAGCCCGAGATAACCCAGCATGCACTGCTGAAACAGCAGAATGGCCACGAGTGCTACTTTGATACACTAATAATCACACTCGTGAATGCAGCCCATTAGAGATAAGCCAAATTAAGAGTAATGACCAACATTTCATCATTTTTGCATACTTTCGTTGCTGCTTACTTCCATTCCAGCAAAGTGCAGAAAAAAATCGTGCACGCAGATCCAAGTCATTAATAAGGGCCTTTGGGACGAACTGCGAGGAATTTGAGAAGAAGAGATACCACAGAAATTACCACAAATAAGACTCCCTTTCAACCAAAGATGCAGGCTCAAGGCAGGAAGTGGAGTATGCAGTCACACATACTCACACACAACCACACCGCTTACATACTGCAGACATACCTCACGAGGGCACGCCCTAGTACAGAATACGAGGAGTTGTAGAAAGGGATGTTAGCAGACATCAGTGGAAGCCGATGAAGACGAGCAATATGACCATGTAAATGCGGTCCAGTCCAAAGTGTGATGCTGATCAGCAGAGAGCAGCGAGGACACAAGTGAGACGCAGCAGATCTCCATGACCAGCTGGACGTACAGTAAAGACGTCTGAGATGCTGATCAGTTAGCAGTGTGTGGTGTGGAACTCGTGGACTTTAACGGTGGCACAATTCATACCAACGATGGCCGAGCTGCAACACTGATTTTACCACCACAGCGGCTGTGAGGAGGGCTATCTGGGGTGGTGATTCGACAGTGATGTGTGTGCTGGGCACAGCGGACTGTAACTGTGATTCACTCGGGTGCTGTCGACTGGGGGGAATCGATACCCTCCGGCTGAAGGCTCCTCCTCGTTCATTTATTTATTCCCCCTCCCATTGAGCTCCCGTTTCAAGGAGCAGCACTGATCCATAAATCAGCACTAATTGTGTGAGTCCTCCACCTGGGCTGGATTTACGGCCAGCTGAGGGACGGCGCCCTTTCCCTGACCTAGTCGCTCCATTTATTTTGCACATTGGAAAGGAGGTTTTCTGAAGTTCTTAACTGCTCACTCAGAGGTGTCAAGGATTTTAAGAAGAAATAAAAAAAATCAACTTTGACTTTCTTCAAACATAAAAGTCAAAAGTGTGACCATGACGGGACAGCAACCCTGGGGCACCGTGGCTCTGGAGTCTCCAGTGGGGAGCAGGCACTGCCCTGCTGGTCACTTCAGTTCATGGCAAAACACACACACACACACACACACACACACGGACCATGGGGATGAGGACTGCCTTACATTGACTGGGTGTGTCTACAATCATATGTGCATGTCACCAAGTAATATTAAGCACACATGCCTTGATAGGGCAGTAGGTGGCGTAATGGTTAGAGGTGCTACCTTCCAACAAACTCAAGAACTTCCGAACTTCCCTCCTGCTGTAGCACCCTTGATCATAGTACTTACCCTGAATTGGTATTGTGAAGTTACCCTGCTCTATAAGTGGGTAAAGCAGTGTAAGCAGCTTAACGAGTCACTTTGGAGAAAAAAACGTTAGATAAATAAATGCAATGTGATGCAAAACAAAGGCTGCTGCGTATTTGTACATGACAGTCAGGGGCCTGAACAACGCCAGAAGAAGTTGGAGAGGCAGCTATCACTCGGTATGAGCATTGCAAGAGTGGATACCGTAAATTTCCAGGTATAACAGGGGACAGCTGGTAGCATAGTGGTTAGAGCTACTGCCTTTGGATCCACCTCCGGCTGTAGTACCCTTGAGCAAGGTACTTACCCTAAATTGCTCCAGTAAAATTACCCAGCTGTACAAATGGGTAAATGATTGTAAGCATGTAATAACTGTGACCTCAACATTCTAAGCCACTTTGGAGAAAAGTGTCAGCTAAATGAATAAATGTAAATGTAAACAACAGAGAAACTCCTCCACCATCCCACACTCAAGTCAAAGGGAGAGCAGCGGTGGGGGCTGGAGAGGTTACTGCACGGGGGAATCCTCTGAGGAGCTGCCAATTGTTGCCCTGTCCTCGTCTCCATCCCAGTCCCCAAAAAAACCGCACCACTCACCAAGAGCCTGTGAGACGAACAGGATCATGGCGCTTTGAAGCCGGTCGGGTCGGATCGCCTGGAGCACCAGGAGCTGACAGGAAGTGGGAAAGAGAAAGGAAACAGAGGACAGCAATGCATGGACATAAGTGGAACATGGAGGCTCGGAGGGAAACACATTCAGGCCTATGACACAAACTGTTTGGACCTCAGCGGTCTTCAAAACCAAGGTCAGTCAATCCGTGTGTCTTTTACATCACTGTCACAATGGACTCCACTAATAAATGGCATTATGGGGCTTTATCGATGACTAATTTGCAGTTGCATGTATCATGTTCTGTGCAATGGAGCACAAGAACAGATGGAACAGCTGAGAGTCTCTGACCACAGTTTTTGTTGGGTTTGGGAACCACTAGACTTTGGTGATGTCCTATCCAAAACAGTTATATACAGTATCAGTCGAAAATTTGAGTATACTTGCTTGAACTGAGACCTGCCTGGTCTGAAAAATAGAGAAAATGGACTTTTAGGGGGTTGAAGATGGTCTTATGGACCAATGAGTCCAAATGTGAAGCATTTGAGCCCAAGTTTCAGTAAAGGGCAAGCCCAAGTCGTGCCTGTGTCCCACTGTCACAGATGATGGTGGCAGTGTCATGCTGAGGGGCTGCTTTGCTGGTCACACAGTTGGCAATGTGGACAAAAGTGCACAGCATTAATCTCAACCTACATGGTCATGACGGCATACTTCAGAGACACAGCAGACAGGATTACACCTAGCTGTGCCGTTCTTCATTCTTCAACAAGGTATCAACCCGAAAAACACCCCAAAGCTGGGAAAGAAGTAGCTCATCAAAAAAGGACAGGGAAGGACAACTCAAACTAATGATCTGGACATAAAACACTGTCAGAAGTAAAACTAGTTTCCAGCATATATACTCAGACTTCCAACCTTTACTGCACATAGCACAGTTCTGCACTGCAGTCCAGCTTTTAGTGGCACGTCAGGACTTGCAACAGCTGGAAGGGACAACAGAGATTACCCTACTGGGACATGAAGTCCTATAAGCTCAGGGTTTGAAAGAGAACGTTACCTGCTGAAAGGGACTGATCTTTTTGGTGATGGATGGGGGGAAGTCCTGCTCGCAGGTGGAGCTACTAGAGAAGGTGAGCCAGAGATCAGCTTCGTTCAAGTTCAACGTCTGGTAAAGCATGGGAAAAGCGCTCTGGAGGCACAAGAGAGAGAACGACATGAGCACTGGCAATTACACCACACTTACAAACATACTCCCGATAAACAGAACCAATTTAGTCCTCTGCTGTCAAGACGAAGAGGACAAACAAAGCGTGGCATCGTAACGGCTTCCTGAACGCCCGCCCCACGTGGCCCAGCACAGCACAGTAGTGTGACAGGTACCCACTGGGGGAGTCGGGGTGAAGGTGGGGAAAGTGTGAGGTCTTCAAACCTGTTGTTTTACTCAACCAAACCAGATGCAACCTGGAATTCTGCTCACACTGCTGCACCACCCCCCACCTTTTTAGACAGCATGGTGCCATTTCTGCCGTAGCCCCCACATAAGCCCACGGGAGGCTGCTCTGCAGTACCTTCAACAACGCCACCGCTGCCTGCCGCTCCTGGTCAATCCAGGAAGGGATCTGCTCTCGCAAGGCCTTCTGGGAATCCTGCCAGAAGGAACAGAGCGACGTACAGATGTTACTATGGTATTTAAAGACACCAGACAGCAGTGCAGTAGCGAGCAGGACTGTAACCGTGGTACGTACCTCCTTTCTTACCATGTCGCCGACAATCAGTCCTGTGAAGGCATCCCACTCCTACAAAGCAACACACACACACACACACACTGCAGTGACAACATTTCAGGCCACAGTCCCTCCATGCCTCGAGGAGTCGTCCAGCTGGGTAATTGCAGTGAGCAATGTAAGTGTGTTGAGAGTGGCGGAAAGCAAAGAACGCTGGCAGTAACCCCACAGCGGCGGGACCTCACACACAGCGGGTTGCGGGTACGAGGAGCCAGTAAGGAGCGATGCTGTTCGCTGCAGGTGTACAGTACGTCACTCACAGAAAATCAACATATATACTGTTTAACAAGTGAGAATGAGAAACACTTTACAGTGAGACCACATGCAGCTTCAAATGAGGGAACACCTGGAGACCGTTACACTGCTTCACATATTATTGTTATTATTATTATTAATATTAATATTAATAACAACAACAATTACACTGGAGGAGTGCGCAAAGACCACAGGTGAGACAGAGGTGATCTCTCTGTTTCTGATCTCTGTGAGGCGGAGGCCACATTGTGCCACCGTATGTCGGTGATGGAGAAACACAGGTGTGTGTGTGTGTGTGTGTGTGTGTGTGTGTGTGTGTGTGTGTGTGTGTGTGTGTGTGTGTGTGCGCGTGTGCCCTCCCCACCTCTCTGTCCCTACTTACATTCTCCTGGAAGAGCTCAGGATGCATCCCTCTGACAAAGTGTAAGGCAAACATGAGCTGGTCGCACTGTGAAGATAAGAGAAGGCAGGGCATGTCAGAGACGGCACACTAATAACCTGGGGAGGAAGTTTAGTGATGGGGTTTCAGGGGTCTGGGGGCGTGGAATGTGTGGCTGGACAGGTGCTCCGTATGTATGGCACACCTGGCCTTCCCTCTGAAGCTGACTTTGCCTTCCAGTGAGAGCGGAGCAGAGGGGTGTCAACGGGGTTACACAGGCCACACGAGGACAGACCCTGAAATGGGTTCACTGGGCTGAGGTATGTAAAACATGGTGCACTCATCTCTACATCCTCTCATCCTGCATGGAACCAGACATGACCCACAGATTCCACAGGGTAAGCCAGACTTCCCTGATGGACACACACACACACACACACACACACACACACACACACACACACACACACACACACACACACACACCCGTTGCTTGGACAGGAAACGGACGAGAGGTTTGGCCGAGAGAGATAACACACAATAGCAGCTAATCAAGATGGTCATCTCCCCCACCCCCACCCCCCGGCCCCCAGCGCTGAGCTACTGTCGCTTTCCTCCAAAAACAGCAATGCTGCAGCATTCTGAGGTGGGCTTCCCGTTGGGTCACCCTACCTGGCTCAACCATGTTCTTTACCCCAGAAGACTGGTGTGTGTCAAGGACCAGACAAAATGAGGACTTATTCTATTTTTAAAATTCATTGAAAAGAAGGTTTTATGGGTGGCACAGCAGGAAGAGCTCTGGTACCTCACAAAACCTGAGCTGGACACTGGCACATGGACCGTTTGGGTCCAGAATGTGAACACAGAAAACAGAAGCGGTCGATGTGGTCAGATTTCTTTGGCACGAATGGGGTGAGCGATGGACGACCATGATCACACACAGCTCACGATGGGAGGGTTAGTGAACGTGCACTTAGGGAGGAAATGTCACTGGAGAAACAAACTGCAGTTTTTATAACAGAGAAAGGTAAACAGAGTAAACACGGCAACTCCGACAAATTTTGTCTCCCTTCCAAGCAGAAATGTTTGTCTTTAAGGTCCCTGAGATATGACTGTTTGCTCAGCAACTTTCAAAAGAATGAAAAGAGGTTTTGGAGATGCTCCTCAAAAGGATCCACAGAAGATTATGAAGAAACGCTGACTGCTGCTCCCGGTGTCGGTCTTCACAGCGTCAGCCGCAGCGCACGGTCCCCCCACGGTCAAAAAGAGCAGAGGCAGGGAAAGGTCGGGTTTCACTCACAGCCGCTCAAGTGCGAGCCCCAATGAAGCATTCGAGCAGAGAAAGCAGGAAGGTTCTGCTAGGTCTCGTCTAGGGCTTCACCAAAGCTCAACCAGGTCTCCACCGACTGAGGCTCTCTGAAACGGTGCTCCGGTCATTATGGAACCCATCACTATCTGAAACCAAAGAGCTGCTGCCTTATGTTCATATTCATTCAGGACTCGATGGACAGTTTTGCACTCATTACCGCAGTTGGGTATTTTATACATTTCTTTTCTTCACATTTTTCATATTTTATTACTTTTCCCCAAAGTGACTTGCAGTGACTAGTATTTAGCGCGCACACACACACGCACACACACACACACACACAGCACAGGCCATTCAGAGTCACCAGTTCCCCAGGAACATGTCTTTGGACTGTGGATGGAAACCCGTGTGAAGAAGAATGTGCAATGTCCACACAGACTGAGCAGGGGTTGAATCCATATCTGATCACCGTGTGACACCAGGCCGCCCAGCTCCTGTAGGAGGGGCAGACACAGCGGAACGGTGAAGGAGCAGCCAAGGCATTCGCCGAGTGTGACCCGCTTTAAAACCCGCGGAGAGAATCGAACCCTTGGTTACATCCTTTGCGCTCTGACTCATGCTGTAACTGAGCTCTGTCTATATGCTCAAGAGAAGCTCTTTTTCACTGAACACTCGACAGATCGCTTGCTTTACTGCACACGACGTCTGCCCGAATGCCAGCCGCTCCTGCCACAACAGCCCATTATGCGCCTCGGTTGCCAACGGTAACTCGCTGTGACTCAGGTAGATCTGTTTTCCATGTCATCTGTGGACTCCAGCCCATGCTCCCAAGAGCACAGGCGCTGGGCACCAAGATGATGTCGTTGGAAGAAGCAGGACCATGAAACTCCTGGATTCCCACGCAGGGAGCTGAACTTGCACTCAGAAAGGGATCAAGAGCAGCTCGGTAATTAGAGTTACGCACCAATCGACTAAAGCGCTTCGGTGCAGATCGGTGGCGCCCTGTCCAAATCCCGGGCCTCATTATTTGCAGCTCAGCGTGCGAGACGCGCAATTCTCAAAAACGCAGCCTCTGAGCTCCTACCGAGAGATCCACTCGGAGGAAGAACAGAGATGCCGCTCCGGGTTCTGTTTGTGACTAATTCCTGGGGATGAATAATAAAAAGGCTTCATTCATGTCGAACAAGCAGACGGCAGGCAGGGAACAGAGGTGCGTCAAGCAGAAAAATGCTGAGGGGGGGAAAAGGAAAAAAAAAAACAGTTAAAATCCTGCTGCTATTATCAGCGCGACTGTGAGAGCTGCACACAGGCTGCGCAGGGATTAGATGGGACGCCTAATCTGGGAGGCAGGGTCCTGCATGTTAAGCAGGTGCTGCAGCACACTCCGGGGGTCCTTGCCGGGGTGGGGGGGTGACGAAGGAGGAGGCAGCGGCCAACACCCTTGGTCTAACGCTCTCCCATGTGTGCCGTCCCCAAGCCTCAGCCTCGTGGCTCCAAGAAACGGCGATGGCGAAAGGGAAGCCCGTCTCCAGGGGTCAGAGCTTCAGGTGACAAGAGGAACAGCGGTGCTTCATAAGCTGACAGCAAACAGAAAACAAGAATCTTTTCCAACAGAGATCGGCTGTGACACACAGGATGTTAAGCAAGGATTTCGCAGGATGGATGAGAAACTCGAGGGGACTTTGGGGAGGGGCGAGCGCACGGAGGGACGAGGGGGCGGCGGGGGGATATTGGTGGCCAGACAAGCGAGCGGATCGTCTTCGTCCTCGGAGGAGAGCAAAAGCATCTGGCTGCTTTTCACATGGAGATGAAGCGAGCGCAACTGCGCCACAGTGCCCCCCCACATCGCACTGCGCCTCTGATCAATGATTCATGGCGTGAGCCCTGTCCACGTCTCCTCCTCCTCCTCCTCCTCCTCCTCCTTGTCCTCCTCCTCATCGTTGCCCCGGAGACAAAAGGACACTTCAGAAGGCTGCGCTCAAAGGGTGACCTTTCCTTCTCTTCCTGCTCCATCCCTCAACAACTTCGCTAAAGAAAACGACTCTTAAGATGACATTTGACGTCCAAGGGCCTTCGCTCGTCCCTTTCGCATCCGGAAGCTTCCTTCCCTGAGCGCTGAGCAAAGCACCGACACGGCTTTCACACGCCAAGTGTGTGACATCAGTTCCTCCATTTGCTTTATCCCCTCTGCAGTGGCATTGCCTGTCAGACCCATCAGAGCCAAAGTGGCCTCAGTGTGTGTGTGTGTGTGTGTGTGTGTGTCAGTCACAGTGGTGATTGTCTGCACCAGTGTGATAACAGTCTATTAAACCCTGTGGAAGCCACGGTGACCCTGCTGACCATGAAACCCCCACAGCAGCAGTATCCTGAGGAAAGTCCAGCTGTGGTTCAACAGCAAGCCTCACACCACCTGTGTGTCACCAAGAAAGAGCGACGGAGGACACCGCCTCCTGGGTACCGAACCCATCTCAATTTTACCAAAGCTCCTCTTAAAGCCTGACCCCTGAGAAATGCAGATGAAAGTGGTCAAAGCCATTCTGGTTAGGAGCTCCTGCCAAACCACGACACGCGCACACACATCCCACAGGAGAACGGCTGTACTTCGCTATGCCTGACGGGGGACACCGGTTTCATGTGGAACGACCCTGAGATGCTCTTGGGCATGAAACTCTATAATCCTCGCTGTGCCTCCGCTCCACGCTCACAGCGGTAAATAAAATAACGGAAGCTTCACAGGGCCGTCTCTCCGTTGAGAACCCCGGCTCTCGGACCCTCCGACGGGAGCCCATTACTGGGTGCTGATTTATGGCCCTTGTCGCACCAAAGCTCCCTGGTTAAAACACCGAAGCCCGAAGCGAGGGGAGAATGGGCACTCCGTAATATGTCCTCCTTGGAGGATGTCAGATGCATTCATCCCAAAGAGAAGCTTCAGGAAGGTGGCGCAGGAGCTGGGGGCGGGCCCTGCATTTAGGGGTGGATCTGGGACGTGTTTGACAAGAAGCACACAGCTCATCTACGCAGGAAACCTCAAGTTCTTGTCCCTCCAGTGCCTCTGGACTTCTTGTGTGTGGTCGCAACAACATCGCAAACAGAAAACGACTCAGACCGACAATAGTACCACTTCCTTTTAACCCTTTGAACCCTCCGGTCTTAGCAAAGCTCCTCGGGCTCTCCTCCCACGGTGAACTTCATTTTACTCTAATTTCATGAGTGAAAGAGCGTCCGACGACAGAGTCGGCCAACGAGAAGCCAGAGTCTCGTTGGCAATATGGAGAGTAACTCCGTTCGGAGGCACTGGGCCTCCAGTGACCACGAGCCACGTGTCTCAATTCCTCATTCATAAAATTCACATTTACATTTTTGACAGTCATCATCATTGTCGTCCTTTCGCTGTCGTTCCGTAACGCTGACCACTATCGCCACCTATTGGTCCATCTTGGTTTACCTCATTCATTATCAGCTGACATCGGGCACTCGGCTCACATTGACGCCTTGTTTTCTTCCTGGAAAGATGAGCAACGGCTCTGTTTGCCGTGTCACCGACAACACTGAACAAAGCCATCGATGAACTGCCTTCGGCGGAGGAGGTGATCCATTTCGACAGTTTACTAATTTTAGAAGAGGAGCAATAAAAAAAAAAGTGAAAATGCCCCAAGTACGGGAGTATCAGCGATGAGTCACAGTGTCGTTGGAGAGTGTGCGCGTCCCTCATTACCATCTGCACGCTCCCAAAATCCATTTAGCGGCCCCTCTAGCCGAGCCGAGCGCTTCCTGCGCCGCCCGGGGATGAGAACCCGCCGTCGGGCCGCTCACATGGTCCCCCACACACCCTTCCTGTGCTCTTTAAAGCCACAGAGATGTAAACCGTAGCAAGGAGGAGAAACATCTGCAGCGGGTTACGTAAGCGTGCCGTGGGCGAGGGAGCGAGAGGGGAGTGCGGTCGCGGCAGCACCAGTCACATGTTTGCATCAGGGCCGGACCCTGGCGTCAGGCATGGAGAGGGAGGCGAGCAAAGTCTAGAAGCCTGTGTGGGACACGACGTCCTAAGTCAAACACCTCAGCGGAGCAGCGCATGACCAGAGGAGCATGAGGATGCAAGCAATGAATTTGGGGAGGATTCGGCAACGCGGAGCTCGCGGCCTTGCTGCTTCGACGGCAGTGGAAAAGCGGTGTGGAGCTCGGCGCTGTGTGACACGCAAGAAACCATCACCCTGCCATTGAAGAAGCGAGTCACGCACCAGCCAACACGCAAAGTCTACCATCGGAGGTCGGCAGCACTTTGCAGAATGTAGATCTGCAGCCGCGTTACGCCTCTCTTGGGGAGAAAAAGAGATTCGGTTCCGGCCGACCTTCGCCGCTGTCAGTAGCTCTGGCAGGAAAGAAACCAGCTTTTTGTCTGGCGATGTCTCATCAAAAAGCCAAAAGTGGTTAACAAGAGAATGTCGTGTTGGGGCGAGAGCGAGCGCTGCGGCCTGTCACTCTGGAGGAAGAGCCGCTACAAAGACGTCCGGAACGACGGTCCTTTAAGGAGCTCTTTGTCTGAACGACTCTTCAAACCTCGTTTAGGAAAACAGGCATCGGAACGGTGCCTCTAATCCAATTGGACGGAACAAAGAGAATATTTCAATCGCTGAGCGTCTCCCTCCTTTTCTTTAAAATCGTTATCCCATCAAATGGATAACGTGGTTATTCCACTCAGGTCCGGCTTCAGAGAGGCTCCTTTGCCAACCTGCCGAAGCTGCGTAATTAATTCTACGCCCAACGCTCTGCGTTCGGCCCATCTCCTTCCGCAAACACCATGTGCTGAGAGACGCTAAATAGAAGAATCGGTACCCAGCCAGCAAGGACACGGCCAATCGCACCGTCAGCCGACACACCGGGCTGTAAAAATCACCCTAAACAGGGACTGGCACCGCTGTGGAGCGCGAGACGTGGTAAAAAGGAGGTGATAAAACGGCTCGCTTTTCTCCTGCACACGCTGTACAGGAAGTTTTGCAGCCATTCGCTCAATAATTAGAGTGAAAAACACACTTCTGGAGTCAGCGCATTTCATCTCTAGATGTTGCTCAGCCATCTACGCACTGGATGCTGCTCTGGCAAAAATTAAAACGCCTCACTGCAGTATTGTTCCGAGGACACCTGCTGCAGCCCGGGACGTCTCTCGTAACGGGGGCGAGTGGGGGGCGCGGTGGGGGGACACGTCCCTTACCTTAAAGAGGGAGCGGCACACGTACTCGTACACGGTGCTCTTCAGATGGGCTGCCAGGGAGGAGATACGTGCCTCCGTGCTCCTCGACTCCTGCGGGGGGAAGAGGTCAGAGGTGAGAGGGCGGCACATACGGGGCCTTTTAGTGTCTGGGAGGCCTTGTGACGGACCACCATACATCACTGGCTCCGTGTGGTAAACCAGCATGCTAGCTCTCCAGCGTTTACTGTGCTTGTGCCGCTCCTATACCAGTCGCATAAACCGAAGGAGCCGTGTAACAAGTCCTGGCGTCGTTTTCTGCCGACGGCTACATGAAATGATCTCGAAATTGCTTTAAAAATGTCTTTATGCATTAGGAACAATTTTTCATTTGTTGTCATGCATGTGACCCACTGTAAGCACAACACCAGGAGAGGAAACATGGCCTTGTGGTAAATACAGTGAAACCACACTGTAATGACGCCAGTGACACAAAAAGCGTGTGGAAGCGGGACCGAGGCAGGCGACACACAAGCTCTTTTCTCCATCAGCACTCTTCACTAACATTAAAGCCGGTTCAAAGGTCGGAGAGCCTGGTGCCTCTGTTTATTCTGCCGCAACATAAACTCGGAGTGCTTTTCAAAGGGAAAATTACCATATGTAAAACCAGCAGAGCCTCTCAGGGTTACACAACTGTGCACAACAAAGGAAAAAGGAGGGAAAATGAGTCCTTCACCTCAAAACTCTGCCATGTTGATAAAGTGCTGTCGCACTCCTAGGATGCAGTCATCATAGGAGCAGCACGAGGGCCGGCCTTGTTGGGTTCAATTACCACCCCACGCTACTCGAGTGCGAAGCGCTGGGTGTCTCAGAAAAATGCCCAATTAGATGGGACAGGCGGCGGATGAGGAACGCGGCGAAGGTGCGAGTGAAAACTGAGCAGAACGCACTCCTCTCTCTGTGCACCTTCTCACCGAGTCCAGCACCCTGGGCTTTGTGGACCAACAGCTGAGTTGGGCTTTGACCTGAACGCTTTAGGATGCAGTGCTGTTGGTCCCTCTGGAAACAGACGTACTCCAGAACCACAGCTCTGTGAATGACTAACGGGTTCGACTGAAGAATCCCGACATCCAGCAAGAGTGCTGGGCTCCTCCACCTCTGACTGTTCCACGGTCACACTAACATGGGGTGGGAAATCTATAGTTTTTAGGTTCTCAGTTTTGGCCCTGATGTGGTGGCATGAGCTGCCTGTGTTTCTCAGAGCTGCTGAATCCTTCCTGTATGCAAGAAGGGTCTTGAACTAATCTTTATGAGAGCTACTTCTCTCCTGATGATCTGAAAGCTCCATAAATGAGTTCAACACCATCTGCTATGATTATCTATGTTTTAGCTATTTGAATGCCACTCCTACAGGAGCTACTGAAGGGATGTGAACCAGCAACATGGTGGTGTCAGGCACACAAGCTGTGTTTCCATAATTTTGTGTCTGTGTCTAAGGTATTCGTCTGTTGTAGATGTGCTTTTATTTGCATATACGTTTATTCATTGAGCAGACACTTTTCTCTAAAGCGACATGCATCTCCAAAAACACAGCAGTTCTCTTTGAGTTGTACATTGTTTTGGAAGAAAGTATTTGTCCAATGAGTAAATTTTAGTATAAACATCTGCAACAGATCACGTAAGTATCACACAAGCAGCTGAACAGCAGGAAAGATCACAAGTTTGCAGATCTGTGGCACTGGCACAGGGGTATGGGAACTGCAGGTGAGCTGCATCAGAACATTATCAGATCAGGTCACAGCACAGCGCCCCCAGTGGTCCAGTGGAGGATCGCAGCAACTGTTCACCAGAGCAGCTGAAAAACAGGCTGGAAAGAAAATCCCCAGAAACCTGTACAACAGCGTGTGTGCGCGCGCACACGCATGGACATGGGGGCACTGCGCAATCAAAGCCTCCCAGACCCTGGCAAGAGGAAGGAGGAGGAGGTCCCGTTACACTCAAGTCAGAGCACTAACCCAAGCGCTGCCAACTCCCTGGCTACCGCGGGCAATTAGGGCAATGGGAGCAGGGGCCTTCGGAAGGGTCCAGCCCCTGCGCCACATAGCGGGCCAGAACCCCTGCGTCTTACCTCCTTGGTCTGCAAGGCTCTCTGAAAGATGCGCAGGAAGGCAGCCAGGCTGAAGCGATACATGTTATTAATTTTGGAGAGGTCTGTTATAACAAAGTACATCTTGCTGGCACTCTCTGCTAATGGGAGATAGGCATCTCGCTCCTGGGGGGGGAGAGAGAGAGAAAGAGAGAGAGGCAGTCAATCAATCAGGGCTGGTGTCATACTGCCCCCTGGAGGACATCTCCACTTCTACACCTTCTTACTGGGGCCTCAGTATGAGCACATTCCTTGCAACACTGAATCACATTTTTGCAAACAACTGCCGTCTTGAAAATACCTTAAAGTGCCGGCGGCTCAGAATGTTCAGAACGACAGTGTGTGTGAGTGTGTGTATGTGTGCATGCGTGTGAGAGAGTGTTTGACGGAACAAAGGCGCACGTACGCCTGGCACGGTCGCCTGCATGTTTATAAATATTCCAGCCGAGCGCAGAATATAAATCAAAAGCTGGAGAATGAGAGACGCCGAGGTCCTGCAACCTGGGATGAGAAGAGATCGGTGAAATGTACCCCCAACCCGCCAGCGCTCCAGCTGCCTCCCCTTCACCAAAGTGTCTCAAAGAGGAGCGGTTAACGCTCTCTGCGGCGAGCGGTGCGGCCTTCGGAGAGAAGAACGGTGCAGGAGCGCTTTGAGACGAGCGCTATTACTCAATTAACTGTGCTGAGATTAGCCGGCAGCACGCGGCATTCCTCTTATTTCACAAATGTAGAAAAAAATAATCCTGCATATGTACTGCTTCAGCGTTTTCTTTCATTACGCCGGCGTTTGATTTCTCTCTTTTTTTTTTTGGGAAAACTCAAAGTTTAATTTCTTTTCTTTTATTGAGTTCCTCCTGCTTAGACATGCTGTTCTGAGCATCGACAAGCCTGTTTAAGCGAGCGCATTAAATCAGCGGCCTGGCCCACACGCGCACCGCACGCCGTCAGTCTCGGGGGCCACCGCCGTCTCAGAGCCTTGCGTCTTGAGTGACATGCTGAACTACAGGAGGAGGCAAATGGACGGGCACCCCCCCCTCCCAGCACACGCACGCACACACACACACACCCCAATGCCCCCCGCCCCAGGCCAACACACACAAAGCTCGAATTCACAATCATCCGATTACATTGAGCAGCGACCGCGGCGCTCTGTTTATTTCCCACGATGCACTGCAACACAGACGCGAGAGGCCAGAGCTGCCAAGCACGGCGGGAGGGCAGTGATGCTTGAACACATAAGAAAGTGGAAAGGGCGAACTTCCTGGAAGTCGTGGTGACATTTATACAACAGCCCTGGACAAACACGCACAGTCACACTTGTACTACTGTACCAGCCAAGTGCATTAAAGGAGCGTATCTGACAGCAAACAGGGCGCCGCTTCTTCTCAAACCCAGGGAATCGCCCCACAGCGAGCAGCGCTGCTGCTTTGCAGGTTCTGGACTGTGCGTTTGAAGGTGTCTCAGCCTGTGTGGAGTTTTCCTCCTCTCCTGAAGTTTGCGCTGGGTGCTCTGGTTTCCACCCACAGACCAAAGGCCTGTTTCAAGCAGACTGATGACTCTAAACTGCTTGTAGTGTGTGTGTGTGTGTGTGTGTGTGTGTGTGTGTGTGTGTGTGTGTGGTTGCGACTCAATGCTCACAACCACTTGGGACAAGGACACAAAACACACCACATGGACTGTGTACTTAAGTGTTTCATCTCAAGGATTTAAAAGTAAAAATTAATCCAAAGGATGGAAAATACATACTGAGAAGCAACAAAAAAGTAATTTTCTGCAATTCTTGTGAGTGAGTGTGTTGTTTGTATGTCTGAGAGACACAATGTGTACACACACACACACACACACACACACACACACACACACACACACAGAATTATCAGGGAATGGGAGCGAAATGAGCCCCCTTCCTAGCCCACCCTCCTCAATGACATCACGCATAACACAGGGAATACACTTGTCGTGTGGGGGATGAGCCGAGTGGCCTGGCACGGGGTCGAGGCAATTAAACTGCTAGTCTGTAAGGGCAACTGCGAGGTTGCGCTGGAGATGACCGCTACTCCACAGCTTTATGGCCTCGTTACGCACAGACAGCGGCTGCTGCCCGGTAACCATTGCCATGCTGGACAAAAGCTGAACTGGACCCCGCCAAGGTGCCACAGGCAGACCGGTTGGACAGCAAGAGGAACCGGAAAAAGCAGGAATGTTCTGAGTGCTGCATGGCTTGCACCTCTGGGGAGGGACACATTTTTCCCCTTGGACGGGGTGGGAAAGCGTGCTTTGCTTTGACACAAGACAGTAAGAGAATCTCCGGTGCTCTGACCTGGTCCAGCGAGGCCTGGAGGTGGTGCGACTCGCTCAGGGACTCCTGGATGAGCGCACTGCTCGACTTTGTCTGGTTCAGTGACTCAATAAGCTCCTTGTTCTCCAGGATGTTGCCCTGCGCTGTGGCCAGAGTCTGATAGGGAGGCAGCGAGAGAGATGGACAGGGTGTGAGACATGACCTTCTGTAACATAGCTCAGCCGCTTAGGAGACACAACCATCCTTTAATTATGTGTGTGTGTGGGGGGGCGGCAAAGGCTACCCTGCATACCTCCAGTAGAGACTCCTCCAGCTTTGCCAGCTGGATTTTCATGTCCTCCTCCTGCTGCAGCAGTCTGGTCTTCTCTGTCTCCAGGTCAGGCTTCTCCTGCTGAATGGTGAGGGCCAGGAGCTGTGGGCGAGAGACAGCCGATTTGTGGCTCAAGTACCAACAAAGGAGTACCAAGACCCCCAAGATGCGCGGACACACACACACACACACACACACACACACACACACACACACACACAGCAAGCGTTGCAACATGGGCTCCTTTGTATAGTTCTCGGTTTTCTCACCACACAGACATCCCTCCCTTATCGCACACAAATAAAACAGTGCGAGTAACACGAGAAAATAAGTCAATTTTTCTCATTGCCACTGAGCTAAAACGGCGAATGCCCAAGACCCTGCAGGGGGACAAAGAAACTGAAGAAATTACGGAGGTCAGGAGAGTAGGGAAACACCACCGTCTCCCAGTCCCGCTCCTCACGAGGCTGCAGGAAGACAGAGGGGGCCAACGTGCACTTCCTGTGTGTTAGCGGGGAATTCCGCGCCTTATTTTCTAACTCCGCACCTGTCCTTGGAGTCCGGCTCGGGTGGTGGTGAAGTTGACCTTGGTCACCATGGAGGCGGCGTCGGGAGGAATGAGGGGGTTTGGGTTCCGTGTAGCCAGGAACAAGCGGAATTCCTCGTTGTAGTCGACCACTTTGTCCCCGATCTGGACGACGTAGCGGGGGCCTTAAGTGGGTGACATGAGAGGAGTGTCGAGTCAGCAGTAATTCAGTTGATACCTTAGCTGTAGCAGGAGGTGGTGTAATGCTGAAAACCTTGCACCTGAAGAAGCCAGGTTTGAATCCCACCTCCCGCTTCAGTACCCTTGATCAAGTTGCTTCCCCTTAATTAGCAAAGTAAAAACTGCCCAGCTGTACAAATGGACAAATCAGTGAAAGCAGCATTGTGTACAAACCTCATCGTGGACAAAAATATGAAATATATCAGCGACTAATACAGTGTTCTTATTTTGGATGCAGCTCTAATTTTGTGCGAATGCAAAAAAGCAAAATGGTACTAAGTGTTCAAACGGCCCGACTTGGAATCTGTAAAAACAAGCAAAGCACAACTGCACCTCTGTGCTGAATCAGCACCACGACCGTTCCATGTGTCCTTTTCCCTGCACTTGTGCTGTGTTGATTATTTATTATGTCTGCTGCTGTTATGCTGAATTATGTGCCTCTTGAGCGGGACACAGGCACGAGGGGAACGGGGTAAACTGAGGTTAAAGCGAGTCGGTTCTCGCCGTGATCCGCCCCGCCGACAGCATTTGTTCGGGTTGCTCATCAAAGCGCTCGTCGGGATCCAGAGGATGAGGCGTTCCTGCCGGCAGTACGGCGACACGCCACACACGCATGCGGTCTGCGAGCCCCTGAGCCCAACGTCTGCAATGCAGCAACCCCCCCCCCCTCCCCCACCATCCGCCACAGCGCTTTCACTGCTCTGAGTCTCACCGCTTCCTTCCCCGCAGAGCGGATTAATGGCTTCTGTTTAACATGTGGCTTTAACACGTGCATCGCATGTTTCCATCCCAGCTCTCCCGACTCTTGAGTAAGAAGAATCGCTGTGTAATTCCTGTAAGGTGTCAGTGTCTCCCTCAGAGCACCCCCACCACCGTAGCTTGCATCCCCGCAGTGCGCTTGCTCAGTCGCTCTGCACGGCCCCCCCTTGCGCTGACAGACACCATAGTCACGAGACAAACTGTTAGTTTTCACACGGTCAGACGTGTGTAAGTGAAGCCAAGATGGTGTATGTGTGTGCATGCAGTGCACACGGACGCTGTGTGTGTCAGTGAACAGAAGCCCAGCTCTTTCTGTTCGAATAGTGCTGAATGTAAAGGCTCCTCCACCATAATCACAGTGATACTCTGGTGCCTCTCCAGCATGACTTCTAGGGAAGGGGGGCTCTGTCCTCAAGCAGCAGCAAACTCCACCCTATGGGTGCCAATCCAGGACTGGGTCACAGGGTCATGTGACAAACACCTACTCACCAGGACAAACATTTACTTTTTTTCATTCTTCTCACGCTTTGAAATCATAACGTGAATCTGCATTCCCTTATTTACATTCATACACAAGGTAATTTTAACTGTAGCCTGCTCAAGGGCAGAGTAGCACGAACTGGGACATGAACCTCTGACCTCCAAGTCCAAAGTCAGCAGTTTTAACCACTGTGCCACCAGCAGAACAGATGATGAACTCAAAGGAGGCAGCGCAGCTATGGGCCCCTCTAGCTAACTGCCTGCCATACTCTAGAAGCCCCAGTGAACGAAAACTTATTCTGGGTGAAGTGGGAGAAAAGGATGTGGGGAAAAGGGAGGGAGGGTCCTCACCCTGAGCGATGAGGTCACGCCTCAGCAGGGGGTATAGCACTGGTTCCACTCCATCCATCTCCTGAATGACCAGGGTTTTGCCAAAGCGCACTGCCAGCTCCACAGATGTCATGAAGTTCGAGTCCTGGAATAAGGCCACATGTGAGGGTTCAGTCTGAGGCCAGACGCGCAATCCTGGGGAGGGATTGAGCTCCCCCCCTCCCCTTCCAGGCCAGCAGTCTGAGGCCCTTCCACCTTCTGCGCCTCAAGCCTTTGCTTGGAAGCTGTGGGACGAGACAGCTGAGGATGAAGAGAGGCTCCTACCTGCTGGCTGATCACCTCCAACCGCGACTCCTTCAGGTGAGTCTTCAGCCACTCAGTGGCACGTGACGACGGGTCAATGAGGAAAGGGCAGGCGCAGCTCTGAAAGACAGGACCATTGTACCATTAGCACCCGCCAAACATGACGGAAACTGTCCTTCTCCTCCATCGCAACGTGGGACACATTTGGCTGGATGACTCCAAATGAATCATCCATGATCTTGAATGGAAGCCTACTGGTGACACCCCCCAGGGTCCATAAGAAGGAGTGGTGTGTGGTTTTACCCCCCCCACGTACACTTGACAGCTACAGCAAGACAGAGGTTCTTAACCTTTTCTGTACTTGGGCCCCTTTTAGAGTCTGACGAAACCTAAAACCCCCTCCTTGGAAAACGTCCATTAAAATAAATTTGGAATAGCATGGTAATATTTTTATATTGTTATTTAAACTTTTACTTCATTAGAGAGTGTTATTTTAAAAGCCAGGCTGCACTTCACAAACCCCCGAAGTGCATCCACGAACCCTCAATGGTTACATGGACTGCAGGTTAAGAACCGCTGCCACAGGACAATAAACCACAGCTCTGGTGCAGACAGTTGCCGTGTTTTCGTGTAAACAGTTACTGCACAGGATCAAAGGGGAACTGAGGTTTGTACTCGAGGGTCTTTCTGTCCTACACTATCACAAACACTGAGCTCATGGATGTTTAGCAAACACACACACACACACACACACACACACACACACACAAACGCTTAGAAAAACCCCAAAAGGCTTCAAAATCACACAGCAAAAGCCAAAAAAAAAAAAAACCCCTCCTAGACCAATTCCTTTTTCCTCCACATTGAATCTGTCTCTATGCCTCCAGAAGCTTTTAACCATATTTTTGAAACACAGCTAGTGGCCAGGTTCCACAACTGGGTCCCTTCGAACCTTCGGCACACTCCGGCTCATTCCACAAAGGAAAGGTACCGAATGAAGGTGATAACAGACACTCGCTGGAAATGACATTTTGAAAAAAAGATTTTAAAGTTGCTGTATTTATCTTCCTGCCTGCTTTCTAAAGCAAGTTATGGCAGAACGTGGCATCTAAAGTACAGCAGCGTGAAGGGAGCACCCTGCTCGGTCTGGAGTCGCAGACACATCGATTCAGAATGGGAGGAAGATGTGTTTTCAAGCATCAAAAGGCCTCCATTGATTTCCAGGGGTCTAAAAAGCCCATCTAAGGCTCTTGGTACGAGGAGCTGGGGCTTGAGAGCAGGTCTGAGAAGAAGGTGGAGGACGGACATGAGTGGCCGGCTGAGGGACTCTTACCCGGGACTCCAAGCCATTGATCTACAGTGGCAATGATGCAATGACATGACATGGAAGGTAAAAAACAAAAGAAAAAAAGCAGGTGAACATGGCGTGAACATGACAAGCAGGGCATCGGCTGAGGGCACAGTGCCAGGTAGGCCTGTTCTCAAACCCTCGCGCTGGTAGCTGACACACACTCATTTGGGTAACCAAATCAAAATAGATATCCCTCCATGTACAAACTATCAAAGAGCAAAGCAGAAGTGCAGTAGTGGGCTGGAGGTGGTGCTAGTGCACCATCAGATGTTCCCTTTTGGTTTCTTGTCTCATGTTTGCTTCGTTTCCACGTTTGTGCAGCGGAAGTGCAACGATGACTACCAAGCCTCCTCTCCCTTGCACCACAATTCACAATCAGCTGTTCACTTGCTAAACACTAACAGTTCAGCAAATTGCCTTGCTTATTTTTAATTGCTGTCTGCATTGTTTTTCCAAATTTTATTATCTAATGTTTCCTGCTGTCTACTGGATATAAGGAAAAGACAATCAGTTCCCAAAACATTTTACCTTAGAAACATACCCATTGCTGACCTCCCTAAGTGTTTGATAGTGTTTTATCTCGCATAAAAATCATTGATTGATGCTTACACAGATGATTTACAGTGTTTTACTAATTACTGGGAAAACTGTTTTGGGGTTTTCAGATGGGCTGGGAAGATGTTCTTTCCCCATTTAAAACAATGGAAAACAGGCTTCCACTGTAAGAAATTTCGGTAGCAGGACCATTTTCAGGAATTAATGAATTTTGTGAATTGAGGTATTGCTCTGTTCTTTTTCCACACTTAATAGCAAGCACAAGCATACATTATAACAGCTGGGGCAAAGAAACAAACAGTGAACCATGTTTTGGTCTCACCCACTGGTGACTCCGCAGAAAGGTGCAAAATGAGCCACATGAATGCAGAACCAGAAGGATGAAGACTGTTCTCTGCAGGGTACCTGAGGTCAACTGGGCAGGGTGAACGAAAGGAGAAACCCTATGACGGGGACCTTCTCTTCTTCTCAGTTATAGTGTGTGTGAACTGCGCACCTGTAGGATGACCAGGGCGTTCTCCATGGACAGGTCGTCCGACGGCAGCCCCTCGCTCTTCCAGATCAGCTGTTCGCTTTCTGAACACAGGAAGTGCCGCAGATCGAACTCTAGTGAGGGGAAAAAGGAATGGAAAACAAAACAGTGGTGTATCCTCCAGGTAATCTTGGGAAAGAACACTGAATCTAAGGCAGGAGCTGGGGGCGGTGCTTATTGGAAAACTGCAAGTGGTTATTATTGGCCAACTGCCCATGTGACACTACTTTGAAGGCCCAACGACTTCATCCACTCGTCCAGACTGGCTCTCCTGTGATCCTCAGGAGCAGCGGACAGGTAAGTGATGAAGGCGGCAGCCAGTTGTGCTCTCTTTGGGAGTGTCTCCAGCTCCTCCGTTATCTCTGCCACCTGGACACACACACACACACACACACACACACACACACACACGTTTGCGTCACCAAGATAGGCCTAGTGAAACAGTGGGTTTTTATGCCCTCCCTGTGTTTGCACAAGTTTCCTTCAGGTGCTCTGGTTTCCTATCACAGTCTTGTGTTTCCAGTGGAATGGTGAGTCTAAACTATTCTTTGTGTGTGTTTGTTACACTGGTGTGCTGTACAGATGTACAACAAGTGAAAACCCTGCAGAGCAACTCTGTGCTCATCGTCAGGAATCCCACATGAGCCACATAAGTGCAGATGCTAATTTACCAGTGTGCGTCCTGCTTTCCCCAGTCTGCCCTGCTGTGGTGCCCACCCCAGTCCATGTAGGACAAGCCTTGCCTCACTGGGAAGAACACGGTGGCAGGAGCCCCCTTCACTATCTAGCCCCCCGCTTAGATATGGAACGGCATCAGTAAGACGCCCTTTAAAGAAAACTTAAAACGAGGATGCTATGCAAATCAACTGGCACACATGCACACACACATGCCACACCTGGGTATTCCAGCGCCTGTGTTCGCCGTCCAGCTGGTGGATTAGCTTCTCTGCGGACTGGATGGTCTCCTGAGCGCGGCTCACCTCCGTCTCAAGCTTGGCTGCTTCAGCTGTTCTGGACTGGAACCTGGGGGCAGTAGAGGATATGTGTGTATGTGTGCGCGTGTGTGTGCGCGCGTCCCTACAAAAACACATGTCTCTGTCGTCGTGACACTAGAGCAAGAGTGTAGCACTGGGTCTTCATAAGGTACCACTCAACGACACTTGTACATGTTTGAAAACACTGACAAACGTGTATGTGTGCGCGCATGTGTGCTATACAAACTTTTCTTTCAGCTCATTGACTCTCTGGCCCACAGAGTTAAGGAGCTCCTCCAGTTTGTTCTTCCGGTTCTCTGTCTTCCGCAGATTTCTGTTCATGGTCAAAGAGAGAGGATGAACATACATGTGAATGAATGAATGAATGAATGAACGAACGAATGAACGAACAAACGAACGAACACAACTGGCGAGAGGACTCACTCCTTTAGGCCAGCCTGCTCCTTCTCCAGGGGCTGGATGCGCTCCAGGACATGGGAGTACTGCACGTTGGCCTTCACCCAGGCGGCCAGTGGAGCTGCGGCGGCGCTTGCGCGTTTTGCGTTCTGGCAGCCGCATCACACACAAAACACATACACTGCTACTATACACTGATACACACGTTAATACTGCACAGTTGGGCACCACAGACTGTGCCACTGCACTGTGAGTGACCACGTGCAATACCCCCACAAAAAGCAGTATTTATTTACACAGGAAATGGGGACCTCGCTGGCTGAGGCCTGTCAGCACCTGATCAGATACCTCACGTCAGCGAGGGTGTCAACAAAGGGGTGTAATCAGGTAACAAACAAGCCCAAAGAGACCATCACCTCAGACGCGGTCTATTATAATAAAATGGAAACTGCGGGGGGGGGGGGAGACAGCTGACATTGAAAGACTGAGCAGTGCACCTTGGGGTCAAAGGAGACCCTGTTTCTGTCCAGAAGCTCCTCCACACTCTCGCGGATCTCATGTGTGATGTTCCGAGCGTCAAATGTCGCAATATCCTCCCTTACGCCCCGCTTTGCCAGAAAACTGCAGAGAAAACCACAGGGAAATGGGTGTCTGAGATTAAAAGCCATCCGTAACTAACAGGTCCATCTGTCAGGCCTTCTGACCGTGACCTGCTGAGTCTGCGCCTTTCAAATTATTTATAAAGAGCCAAGGGCCAAGCGCGGCGCCCCCCCACCAAACTGCTCAGGGTTCTGAGAAGTGATCAATAATGCAAATTGCACCTCTCCATCGAGACTGGAAATCGTTACATCGGTCCTGGCATCTCACCTCTTCATGCTCACCCACGAGGTGTCAAAAATACCCATGAGCCTCAGCACTCCCTCGAGGATGTCCCTGATGACATCGGGCGGCATGCGCAGAGAGCGGATCTCCGACAGCGATTCAGGTTTGATGTTGCCCACGGCTCGCTTGGCTTCGTCCACCAGTGGCTACAATAAGAGACACACTTGGCGGGCTGGGCAGATTGTGAGTACCGGGTGTGTGTGTGTGTGTGTATACGACTGTGTTTGCCCTGGTGTCCTGTCCAGGGTGTTCCCTTGCATCATGCCCCATTGATCGTGGGTGGATGAAACGGTCACACACCTGAACCTCCTTGAGCTCATCATCAATCTTTGCTTTGCGCTCCTCAATCTTGGACACCTCCTCTGCCATTTTCCCTTTGATCCTTTCCATCTCCGTCTTCTGATCACTAGCACTCTGATACAAAACACACATGTTCACATTGGTGATACACTCTGATGGAGCTTCCAGGACATTTCCATCCAGAACCCATCTTCAAGGTGCTTCCATTGAGGTGTTGTGGAGAAGGATTCTGCCCCCTAGATGTCACACCGTGGAGCTCAGTGTGGGTACGAGTAAGGACCACCCCCATGCTCCCCCCCCGTACTCGAGGGGCACTTCAGAGAGCAAGCATTTCCTCCCACGAATGCTGACAGCACCTCTTAATTAAACCTCTCGGAGCTCATTTAGATGGTGGCTGAGATTTCATTTCTCAGGCTTTGTCACCTTTCCTCGCTAACAAATTACTAAGAACATTTTGCAAAGTTTTTTTTTTCTAGACGGTTCTCAAAAAAAAAAGAGTGATGAAGGAAATGGCCTTGACTGAAGGGTTAGGAGTTGGGCTTTGGCGCTACACTGGGCAGAGGGGGCCCAGTACTCTGAAGCTGAGGCGAGTGTCGAACACCCCGAAGACTCAACTGCGCCCCCCCGAGCCTGGTGTGGACTCTGCACGGGATGAAGAGACATGGCAGACTGCCCGAGTCTATTGGGAAGAAAAGTAGCTGTCTTCCAGACTCCGGGGGGGTAAGGAGGTGTCAGTGTGAGCTCTCGCACTCGACATGTGCGAGAAGACAATTTGTCCACTGTGTTAAAGGAGGGTAGCGAGGGGTGGGGGTTTAAAATTAAAAGCTTCTGCAGCTGGATCCTCCTGTCAGAGGAGCGTCTCATGCTGACAGCACGCGGTCACACCTGTCCGCCGCACTGCTTCGCTCGGCCACTCGGTCCGGCCAGGACACAAGGCTGCTGTCCATCACGGATGACAGAGAAACACTTAGTTTCCTGACACACACAAATAAACCTGATGCTTCCACAAGCCCTCAAACAGGCCTACTCAGATTGTTGGCATGGTTTCTGGTAGTATCCATTATGGACATTGGCTAACAGCCCCTCCATGAAGTGCGAGGAGCTACTCAAATTCCTCCCTACAAAAGGTGGGACACACACACACACACACACACACACGTGAGGCTTAGGGTGATGGAGAGCCCCAAATGGACTCGAGCCACAGGGTCCAGGTGAGGGAAACAGGATTATGGGACATGTCCTGACACAGAAGCTTCCCACAGCTCATACCAAAGGTCACTGTGACTTGTCTCACTTCCTGTAGCATCATGACACACATCACTCATCTGAATTGATTTGTCAACATAATCCCAAATGTTACAAACATAGTAAACAGCTTTCTCTCAAGAACACACCCTGAGGCGCAATAAATGTACAGACTGGCGTTTCTTTTTGTTTTTGCCCGAACAGAATAATCCAGAATTAAGTCCCTAGTGATGCTGAGAAGCCTCTATGTTCTGTGTACAGGCGCCACGATTCCGCTACGTGATGGGCTGTATGGCTCTACTTCACAAATGATTGAGGGATTGTGTCGTCCCCTGGAGGCCAAGAGCAGCACCTGCATCGACACCGTGATCTCCTGCAGTGCGGCGTCCGCCTCAGCCTGCTTGGTCCTCAGCAGCGCGCTCTGTTCTGCTGCCCTTCTCTTCAGCTCGTCCACCAGGGCCTTGGCTTCGTTCAGCTTTGAAACGCCCGCCTTTGACGAAGGAAGTAACGAAGAAACAGGAAGTGAGCACACGACAAATGGGAAAGAAAGTGAGTGGCCTTCTGTCTGCAGTGAAGCACACCTGAAGGTGGCGCTGTCTTGTGGTGAGTGCAGCCTGCTTGCGGCTGAAGATGGAGCTATAGACGTGCAGGAAGGCCAGGTAGCGGCTGGGTGTGGCACCAAACTCCCTGCAGCAGTCGTGTATTGCCAGGAAGGACGGGAAGAGGTCTGCGTGCCCTGCGTGTCAACACACAGCACAGTCCTCTAATCCCGGGATGTGTAACGACACACTCCCAAGTGTCTGTTTGGGTACAGAAAAGGGGGAGTAGGGGAGGCTGGGCCACAATAGAGACATACCCGACAGCTGGGTTCTGGAGACTTTCTGGCTGCTCTCAGCCTGCTCCTCGCCGAAGGCCTTTGAGAGCAACATCTCCGGGATCTGGAGAAAGACGAAAGCCCTTTTCAAACACGTGCGCTCTGAACCATGAGAATCATTCAGAACACACACACACACACACACACACACACACACACACACACACACACACACACTCAGAAAACGGCGTTAATATGGAAGGAACTGCTTTACGAACTACTTGAGCTCTCGGCTCAAGACTGAGAACTTTTAACTGCGGTGAACTGATCCTTTATTTTACAAGTTGAATGACAGAAGCTATGCGGAGTTACTACGGTAAGGCTGTCGTTCACCAGATTAGCTCGTAGCTCTGCACCTTCTTCATGCTGCTCTCAGACCAGCCCTCCATCCACTGCACACTGCAGCGGCGATACAGCGCCGGGTTGCTCTCACAGTTTATGGTGAAAGTGGGGTTGGTGCAGTCCATGATGAGCACCACGTGGAGGTTCTGCTGGATTCCTGTAGGAGAAAGGCACCCGGCACCTTCCTGAGGGAGCAGCTCAGAAACAGTGAAAAAGGTGGGTCTAATCTGCATTTACATTTATTTAATTAGCTCACATTTTTCCCCAAGGCAACTTACACCAATTTACCCATTAATAAAGCAGCGTAATTTTTACTGTATCAATTCAGGGTAAGTACCCTGCTCAAAGGTACGACATCAGGAGGTAGGATTTAAACTTGCGACCTCTGAGGGGAAATGTGGCAGCCCTTAGCAGTACGCCACCTGCTGCCCAATTATTTTCACTTTAATGAGAGAGGGTAGAGCTTCTCCTTCTCAGCGAGAAGCTACTGCAGGTGTCTCCAGGTCCTAGGACACTGGACCTGAACCAGCATAGATGTGTTCAGAGCCCCTACATCCATAAAGAAGAACATCGGGGAAGTGGCGTGCCCCTCCCACTGGTCCAAAAACACGTTAGGAAGAAAGACGAGTTGCACAAACATTAGTCTCGCGGAGGGACAAATCTGAATAAAGACACACTGACATTTGTCAGAGCAGCAGCACCCTGCATATGGAAGTGCAGATAAAGAGATAGGCTGGTGGCGGCGCCTCTCTTGCTGAAGGTCCCCAAAGAGCCGCGGCACAAAGGAGCGAACATTTGTCATGCGCCGCCGCAGCCGCCGATCAATACTGGATTATCTTACACGGCTGCACGTGGCTAGGCATTAGAGACGCAGACAGAAATCGAGTGAGTCCTACAAAGACCGTACCACGAGCAGGACACCGAGACCTCTGGGAATCACTTCTTTTAGTAGACGGGGCAAGGAGAGCCGAGGGTTTGACAGGAGAGAGCACAAGGTCGAGCCAATTACTGACTGTATGCAAAGTAGTTGAAGAGGGGTCCAGTGAAGCCATCCTGCGAGGCCTGGTCCTTCAGCGGCGACAGCAGAGGTTCCAACTCCTCAGTGGAGTACAGGCCAGGTACTTCGCCTGGCCGAGACACGGGAAGCCTTGGTTCAAACGCAGCCACACACACACACAGCCCCCGTTCCCTCCATTTGTTTAGTGCGCTTGTGTCTTACTGGTTAACATGAGGAGTTCGCTACTCACAGCACACACTGCAATGCCAAAAAAGGCAGTAACTTGCTTCCCTTCTAAAACTAAAATCACAGTTTCTACAGTAAAATTTAACAGCCCGTGATGTCAAGGCATCTATTTTTGACCAGAGGCTCGTTTAACTGCGTCTTCTCGGACATCCTGCTGACCAGCGAGGCGACACTGACCGGAGGACAGCAAGCTGTTCACCATTTCCAGAAAAGACGGCTCAAGTAGCTGGTAGTCTTCAAGGACGAGAACCACCTGCTGGCCCTCGATGCCTGCCTGCTGCATCACCTACAGGGGGCGCGCAATCACACAATGGGCATTCAGGCTCATGCCAACCAACAGGAAATGTAACGTTCTAACAGGACGCAGCAGTCTTCCGACATAAGTAAGGTCACATTTACCGCAGTGGACCAGAGAGGCAAAGGCTGCTATTTTCAGTTTAACGTTAAACAATCCTTTCAGAACGACACGCAACTTGGGCTGCGTTGCCTTTTTCCTGCTTACAGTTTTGAGGTCGCCCTTGAAGTGCTTGAGACCATAGCCACGGACGATCTTGGGTGTGAAGAGGGCTGCGCCGTGCATGTGGCTGACCACCGAGGTGGCAGTGTGCCGGCCCACCCCGCAGCGGCCGGCTAGCAACAAAGACCCCCCAGGGTAGCTGAGGACTCGGTCTACACGAGACATGTAGTCGAGGACCTCACGGAACAGCAGAAGGTCCACCTCACGGTTGTCGCGCCCATAAAGGGCCACACCCTGAGGGAAGGGGAGGGGTCAGCGCCTTCGAGACTTTGTGGTCATCAGTCAGTTAAGGGTAACCGCTGTGAGCGACGAGGCCCCACCCACCTTGCGGATGACCTCTTTTAGGTCCTCCAAGTGCAGGCGGCCCAGCAGCTTGCCGTGGGGGGGCAGGGACTGTCCAGGGACCATGACATACCCCGACTCGTGCAGAGCCCCCCACGTCACGTAGAAACTGTCTGCAAGAAGAGAGGTGAAGGTCTTCATCAGGCCTTGATCTATGTCCATCTGGTGTCATGTGAGCACTGAGCTGAGTCTGACACAGGACACTTTTCTTTAAAAAGAAAACAAGGTCAATTGACTCTTTAGTTAGCAAGGCCCCCATGGAGAGCGTTACCAGTCATGTTTTCCAGCACATCGGACCCCCAGTCCCCTCGGACAACCGACTGCAAGATGTTGTCAAAGACATCCAGCTCCTTGGGTGTGACCATGCGGTCCCTGAACAAACGCCGAGCTTCATAAGCGACCACCTCCAGCACCATGTCTGTGGGGTCCTGAGATTTGTCTGCGCAAAACATATTTCACACTGTCAGCGATACTGCAAGAAAGTGACTGTTTTGAATGTTAAAATAAATGTTGTTAATGTTTTCAAACTGAGAATTTCATGTGCAGGGAAAGAGGAGCTGCTATTCACACTTGGACAGGAGGCAGATGCTGCAAGTGTGTAACTTCACACTACGGGGAAGCAACTCACGGCATGTGGAGCTACTGAGGACAGTTGAGAGAACAACTTCGTACTTTGGGGGGGTGCCCACCTGTAGTCAGGCTGTACCTCAGCAGACTCAGCACCCACTGGGTCAGAACACGTGGGGTGAACAAATAGTGGCTGTGCTCGTCCACTGTGAACCGGGCCTTCACCTGGAGGACGA
This sequence comes from Scleropages formosus, assembly GCF_900964775.1. NCBI lineage: Eukaryota > Metazoa > Chordata > Actinopteri > Osteoglossiformes > Osteoglossidae > Scleropages > Scleropages formosus. The sequence continues at coordinate 29,184,586 of NC_041815.1, read as the reverse complement.
CGAATGGATGACAGCAGTGGGACTCAAAGCAGGAGGATAACACGCACACACACGCACACACACGCAAACCCAAACAGCCTGCCCTGATAACCTGGCCATGGTTTGTGTGTGTTCTCTCTGCACTTCACCTGCACATGGACTCTCCCACATTAAGGGAATTAGATATAAGAGCCTGTAAGGGGAAGCGATAAGAGTTGCGCTCCTGCCTCATGTCGACTCGGCCGCTCTCGGGGTACAGCGGCGGCAGCAGCTTAAGGGAGAAGCTTTTCCAGATAAAATGGCTCATCCAAACAAACTAGAGCTCTCCAATTACTCTGGCACTTCTCACAGACACAGGTGAGAAGTGATGGAAAGAGAGTGAAGAATGAACGCACATGTGTTTACACAATACTCATTAGCATGGTGGCGCTAACGTAACATCTTATATTCGGTAACTGAGGAGCCGATCCGTCTCCCGCACTGTGTTCTGATCTTTGTTTCTACGTATAAAGCAGCGCTGCAGTGCAGACACACACCTGTTCATACACCTGCACCAGGGAGCCTGCCAGCTGGTGAGCCCTGCCTGCAGAGCCCCAGGCTGCCTGCTCTCCCAGGCTCCTCTGCAGCACGGGCTGGAGGTAGATGCCATAGATGATCTGCAGCTGCTCCCTGTCTGGGTAGCTGAAAAGGACATGGGTGGGGGCATCTGTCAATCATCCCCCCCACACTGTAGCTCTCTTTTTTTTTCTAAAGGGAACCACCAGTCAAATGCAGTAATTCCAGTGTTAAATACATAAAAGGGGCAGCTTGTAGTGTAGTGGGTACAGCTGCTGCCTTTCTAGTTCAAATCGCACCTCTGGCTTTCGTAGCCTTGAGCAAGGTACTTACCATAAATCACTCCAGTAATATTACCCAGGAGTATAGATGGGTAAATAAATGTTAAATCAATAATAGGTTCATTAACACTAAGTTGCTTTGGCGAAAAATTAATAAATGTAACATACTAAGAGTTTCAAAGTTTCCTGAAGTGGAGCAGCTCAGAGCACAGTGACTAACATCTCATCACAAACCCTGCTGTGAAACCAAAGACCTTCCAGCATCCCGCTGTAGGAAGGCATATGTTATACGTCTAGAACACGGTAAACAACATGTGTATTTTGCACTCACTCGATGGTACAGATGCGCACAATGGATGTAAACCTGGAGGTGAGGCTGTGCCTGCCAACGGCGCCCCCTGCTGACATGGAGGCTACGATCTGGATGTTCTCCAGTCCCACCCACTCGAGGTTCTCGTCGTAAAAGCCGTGGTAGGTGAGCACCTGAACGCAAGCAGGCCGGGGGCACAGTGAGTGTCGGGGAACTGAAAAATACCTCCTTCAGAGGATTTTTTTTCTTCTCTTTACGACTCAGAGGCAGGTGACACAGCGGCTACAGCTGCTACCAAAGGTCCTGGGTTCAAATTCCTGATCTTGTTGTACTACCCTTTACCATGGTACTTTCCTGAGTTGATACAGTAAAATTACCCAGCTGCGTAAATAGCTTCATATTCCATATTCCAGCTTAATATATTAATATTCTTTGGAGAAAACTATGTGATAAATAAGCAAAATAATAAGTACTGCTGAGTGTGACAATAACCGGTTTCTGACGCTCACGGCACCGAGTCTCCTCGCAGAATTGAGAAAGCTGGTGCCGTGAGCATCAGGCTCAGGATCGAGCACCAGGGTGGAGGTTCGACTCGTCCCGAGCGGCCTGACCTGCTGCAGGAAGGCTACGAGGTTGCTGGTGCCCCACTTGTCAGGCTTCGGAAGGTTGATGTCCTTGAGGTAGAGGACGAGGCGCTCCGAGTCGCGGGGCCGGTACGCACGGCCCGTGTTGGAGCTGATGGCCAAGCAGGTTTGTGTGAGCTTCTGCAGGATGTGACGGGACGAGGTCTGGGCGCTACAGTGGACGGTGGCCACCTGTGTAGAGCGCAGCTCGGAGAAGGCATAGCGCAGCAGCATCCTGGGAAGGGGGAACCAATGTGACAATACAGCGCGCGCGCACACACACACGCGCACACGCACACGCACACACAGCAAGACAAGGGATGAGGAACGGGTCAGATGGTCATGGGAGATACCATAAATATCCAAGTGCAAAGTCTGCAGTTAAGGAGCCGGCAGAACATGTCATAGTAGGGAAGTGGGTCTCAGGACTGCAGAGACCCCCCCAAGGTCTCTCGCGCACTGTGAGGGGAACACAGGTGACTCAGGTTCTGGTTCGAAACGTAAACCACACAAAGGCTGTGGCGCAGAACAGCAGATGTTTCTTTTTGTCAGTAGCAATGACAGCAGCGGCATCTCCATAAACTCGGACCTTTCCCTGAATGTCAGAGCAGGCAGACAGGAACAGGACTCGCATGCGAAGCTACTTAAAGGCAGGCCGACAGGCCAACAACGGCAGGTTCGACAGCCACAGACAAGAAGGCGCTTATGCAATTTAAGGAAAGGGCAGCACACAAATAACCTGGAGGCTGAAGAGCAGGGACAACAAAGACAAGAAGCAACTGAGGTCACCACCAATTATTGTAGAGGTGGTGCTCCACTTATAACGGGTTCTGTTCTGTCACCTCTGTTATTATCTGAAAATCCCCTTTACAGTGTTATATGAACTGTAAGGATGGAGGACCACCTGTACAGGTACCCAGTGCAGAACGTGAGAAGCGACACTGGAATCCCTTTATTCTAACACACGTACAGAAAAGGGACATTGGTACGCTGGCAACTGCAATAATGCAGCTATGGAACAGGGAAGATGGTAAAAATAAGGGGACAGAACCTTCTGGAACAGGATCAGTTCACATGAGGGATGCGGTTTACAAAACGGACAGAACTGTGAAATTGGTGTATGTTGTGCCAAACTATGGGTATGTGATCAGAGGAAAGCAGCGCAAAAGTCATACCCTTTGCCGCAGCCCTCAGGCCCCACCAACAGGAAGGGCTGTCGGTGGCTGCCGCTGAGCCACTTTCGGAAGCAGTCTAGCGCTCTCTGGGTGTCGGGGGTCTGGATGACAGGGAGCCGCTGGGGGTTATCAAAGTCCTCTGCTGACAAGTGGTCTGGCCGGCCCAGCTGGTACGTGACCAGCCGTCCAGTGTCCGCATCGCAGTACGTGTCCAGAGGCCGCCGAGGGTCCGGTGGGCTTTCCCTAGCCCAGCTCAGAACCTGGACACACCTTTAGTCAGGACCCATCAAAGCAGGAACCCCATCCTAACCGTGTCCAGTCTGAGAGCGGAGCCCCAGAAAAGGCCCCACTGTAGGTTGCTTGCGCCTGCGGGTTCAAACCGTAACGAAACGCTCACCAGTGAGTGGCGCTCACCTCTTTAGCAAATTCCTGGCGAGACTTCAGGTTGAGGTTTCCTCCGAGGCCCCGAATAAGGCTGATCACGAACTGACCGCGGTCCCGAACACCCCCGAGGTGGGACAGCCCATTGAGGACAGTTCCCACCAGACTGGTTTCCACCACAAAGTCATTCTTCACGTGAGCATTTTGGAAGAAGACAACATATTCACAGCATTATTTCACCGATACTGACGACCACATCAAGGCCTTATAAGTGGTAAACCTCACATCCGCTGTGTTTTGCTGGTTAAAGAGCCAATCTGCAGGCACCACACCTGCTTGAGGACCCAGTCGAGGCTCCTCCCAAAGTAGTCTCCGATCCAGTTTTCCAGCTCTGACCTGCATTCTTCTGGTTGGCTCTTCAGCCAGGACTTCACCAGAGAATTCACGTCTGTGTCTTCATCGCTGTGAAAAAGACGAGCGGTGATGCTGTGAGGAGAGCGCCCCACTATGGACGGCGTACAGATGACCCCCACACGGTACAGCAGCTACCTCAGGAAGATCATGCCCATTCGCGAGACTGTGGCTGGCGAGGCGCAGCTGAGGTCATGGGTCTCGAACACAAAGTTGACGTTGGGACCGAACTGGATGCGTTCGCCACTGGGCATGGTGAGCAGCCGGTTGTCGTCCAGAACTGAGTTGAGGGACTCAATCCACTCGGGGTCGATGTCCCCGTCGCAAATGATCCAAGAGCAGACCTCTATCAGGGGAACCAGAAGAGCACTGTGTGAGACTCAGAACAATGGAGAAGGAGTAAGTAAGAAGTGTGGAGGAGGATGTAAGGGCTGTGAGAACATGATGGAAGAAGAGACTGGAGTCAGGAGGTTCTGGATTCTAGGCTTTAACGGGTAAGAGGTTGTTAAAAGAGGACCAGAGCAATCACAGGTAGCATCTGCTTAAATCACTGTCTGGTAAATTTAAAATACTGTGAGCTACTGGCTCCTTCTGTGGATAGGTAAGTTTAAAAAAATAACCTGATTATTCTGCAGCCAAAACGTTTCTAAACAACTCCTTGTGTTTTCACTCTGAGCCGACAGATGGCAGTAAAGAGCACAAAAAAAACACAAAACAGGAATGAGGGGCCACCTCAACTCAACTCACTTCCACAGTATTTACAGCTCATGCCTAGTGTTTCTGAGTATCGGTGATCAATAACACAGTGAGGAATGCAGCACAAGTTCATGGGATAAATCAGTCAACAACTGGCACTGAACAGGAGTTTGTTGGAGACGACAGGTTCTTACTGTCAGGTCATATTATACTAGTTTTAATTTTAATGGAGTGTAAAGGTAACACGGGGGGGTGCGGTGGCGCAGTGGGTTGGACCGGGGCCTGCTCTCTGGTGGGTCTGGGGTTCGAGTCCCGCTTGGGGTGCCTTGTGACGGACTGGCGTCACGTCCTGGGTGTGTCCCCTCCCCCTCCAGCCTTACACCTTGAGTTGCTGGGTTAGGCTCTGGTTCCCCGCGACCCCGTATGGGACAAGCGGTTAAGAAAATGTGTGTGTAAAGGAAACACAAAAACAAAGCAATCTATATCTGGGATTTTTACATAATGTAACCTGCAAATAAAACTTCCACTCACTGTGATTTAGTGGTAAAAGTAACTCTGGAGTTAGAAACAAAAACTACACAGACTTCCCCTCCCAACTGTGTTTGAAAGATGAGGAACCCGTGTTTAGTGTCATTTCACACATCCTTGGAGCCCACTGTTTACTGGAGTTTGCGAGGGAAAACTTTCCTGGCCATAAAAAAACGCAGTGCTCCACCTCGTGGGATGCAGAGCCATGACAGTGTAAAAAAAAAAAAAAAAACACACATTTCCTGCTGTCGCAGTGCAGCGCTTCATATCTTAACCCCAATAGGACCAGCCTGGCTTTGCCTCACATCCACAGATAAAGCAGCATCTCTCCTGGAGGCTCTGAGCTCATCAGCAATGTGGATTACCCTGACGAATCGTGCTAGCGAGAGACAGCGGGGTGATGCAACACTGAGAGATATGGCAGAAAAACAAGCTGCGAAAAGCCGTTTCATGTTGGAAGTCAATATGTTTCGGCAATATGAGGCAGTTTGTCGCGGCGAAGCGCTCCACTCCAGTGCGGTCCTCACCCTGGGGTTCCCGCACCACCTGCCTGGCGCTGTGGGTGAGCACACCGTCCGACCACTCTCGCGTGTCCATGTCGATGTGGCCCAGCAGCTGGTGGCGGGGCATGGCCTTCGGGTTCATGGTGTACTGGCGTACGGGGCGGCCCAGACGGCAGAGCGCCGCCCGCAGCGTGCGCCACAGCGTGGACTTCCCGGCGCCGCTGGGCCCCACCACGACCACGCCCATGCGCTGCCGCAGCTGCTCGTACAGCTCCAGGGCCTTCTTCACCTGGAGGGAAAAGAGGGTGCTGTGAATCCTCTGTCATGGACGGTTCATGATAGGGCAGGTACAACACGACTGATCTGCCACACCATGTACAAACGAAGCAGAGAGTGCTAAGTGCTACAGCCTCACAGGCTCCATCCCCTCCCCACAGACCTTCTGCTCTGCCACGCAAAACCATGAACCACCACTTCATTTACTCACATCCGTTTTTCCCCTTCCTTTATTAGTGTTCTTTCATTCATGCGACATCTTATCAAACGCAGCGTAGCTGAACCACCCGCGGAGAAAGGAAGAGTGGGAGGGGGTCGGGTTTAACGGGAAGTGACAAGTTACCCCAGGGAACAAGGCCTAGACGGGGAAAGTGTCCACAGTGCCCTGCGAGTGGGAAAAGCCCTGCTGACATAGAAACTGCCCTCCTCCTACTGCTGCTGCTGCCGCCATGCAAAATTCATGTCCCCCACCCACGGACTCATGGCCCATATTTTATTTAGAGACTCAGCTTCTTTCCGCAAACACCACCCCAGAATGCATCAAAAACAAGCAGCGGGCAATGAAGCAAAGCGAGAACTTGGTGCCTCTATCGTTTCTCATCTCTCAATCCTCCTCTCTGAGTGAGGGGCCTCCTAAAGGAGCAGCACGCAGAGGTGAGGAAACTACTGACCGTGTGTTGATTCTGGTCTATCCGCGGTCTATGAAATAACCGTGTGACATGGTGCCGGAACACTGTGTCTGTCGTCCGTGTGCGTGACCACACAAAGTGGCGTTTGTGTGTGTTAAGACCTCCATCCACAGAGCCCCCCCCGTGGACTGCACCTGGCTGGGTATGACCTCCAGGTTGGCCTCCTCGATGGCAGCCTCCAGGGCGGCACTCAGGGACTCGTACTCCACGTCCTTAAAGTTGACCCCGGGGAAGACGTCGCGCACCAGGGCATCAAAGCGTGCACTGTCAGCAAATGTCAGCTTGGACATGGTGTTAAGCCGCAGGGCCTGCACCACGATGTGGCTCTCCATGACTGCAGAGACAGGCAGGAAGAGAGAGGGCGCTGTCACTGAGACCCACCCCTTCAGCGCGGGACCCTTCACAGAGCCCAGTAACATGCCATATGGGGGAGCGCAGCGCCGCTCTAAACAGCCCACTTTGAATGACTGCACCGTCTTTACATTTTGTGGTTTTGTTCTTCGCTCAAGTGGCCCTTTGTGTTAAAAGAGGGGAAAAAAGGAAAACTTTCACTGTTAACATTTAGGCAGCAATAAGGAGGAAGAAAAACCACAAGAGCGAGTGAATTGGTCCTGAGAGAGACTCTTCATTCTGAAAGCAGGAGGATGACTCACTCGTTCAATGAGGGCTCAGCAGATACCAGCAGTGCACCACTCAGCGCACGTGCATGTGCACGCACACTCGCATGCAGGGGAGGGAGGTGCTTACTCTGGCTCCCAGACTCGCTCCTCCTCTGCTGCTGCAGCAGACTCCCGCTGCCCCGGAGCACCGTCTTGAGCGCACGCAGACCCCAGTCGTAGTGCTGCTGGGGGGTCAGCAGCTCCCTGTACGGGTAGGAGGGGGTAGACAGAAATCCGGCCATGAGTGTGTATACTCTGAACCGCCATCCCTTGCCAAGTGCCCTCAGCTTGAGGAAGAGAGATTTAAACCAGCTGCTCTACTACTTGCACTGAGGGGGGTGCAGATCAAGATGAACCTTCTTCCCAGTATACATCTGCGCGTGCGTGCGTACGTGCCTGTTTGTGGGCAAGTGCGCTGTGGGTTCTACCACCCCCAACCTCCTTCTCCTGGGATGTTACCCGCTGACCTGGCCAAGTTGAAGATTGCCACCAGTTTGCGTCCCAGCAGCCGGCCGTCCTTGAAGCCCTCTGAGTGCAGGATGACCTCGGCTATGAGCTCGTTGTCCGGCCGCGACATGGCCACAGGCCGGAAGAGCTGCTTCAGATTGTCCGGAAGTTTCTGCCGGCCTCCGTAGCCCTTCCCTGCTGGGTTCATCGTAATGAAGATGCCGGAATTGGGATCTAGCTCCACCTGAAAGCATTTAGGTGGAAGAAAAAGAGGATGAGTCCAGCAGTACCGAAAGGCCTCACTGCACAGAACCAGACACATGTGCCTGTACGGCAACAATTCAAGGAAGGAAAAGCTCACACTGTTTTTACCGGAACAAGAGCAACGTGTAGGTTGTTATATTCAATTAGCACGGTCATTACAGCTAATGACACAATCTTTGAAGTTTCACTCTTCCAGAGGCTGTGGTCCATGGCACTGGTTAGTCAGTGTCAGTCTGAAGCCCTAGTAAATAGCGAGGGCTGACGTCCGAAATGGCATGTAGTCGTAAAATCTCTCCTCTGACTGCATGTATAAATAATGTAACACTTGGAGGTAAAACAGCCAAGCTTGAGGTTCTCCTGGGAAAATGTGCTGGAAAACTGTACAGCAGTAGATGTAGAGACTGCGGTCTATTTACTCTGAGACAATAAAAACCTATTTCAGACATGACAGTAAATGCACATATTGAACTCAAGGTCATTACACATCACTGGCTTGCAGCAGTGCAGCCTTTACTAGTATACTGAATATGGGCTCAGAATAAACATTCATGAGAAGGCTTTTAAGTAGATTTCATTAAAATGAGTAATGGGTTATAACGTTTCGCACATTTTCCGCAACATTGTAGTCTTGTCTCGTTTTAGTCACACTAATATGTTTAACTGGCCCCTTTTCGTCATGCCTTGTGCGGCATTTTTAATATTTTCTTTATCGAAAGCACCACCACGTGATACTACAGACCCTCGCTGGGTCCACCGGGGAGCAGCACAGCGACGCAATAGGGCAGAGGCCAAAGGCCTCACCTCCTTGCCCAGCAGTTCACAGCTGCTCCTCTGGTTCTTCAGAGAGTTCTGGATGGCCTGGATCTGCATGGACACGGCCGAGAGGACGGCCTCCTCAAGCCGGTTGAACTCGTCAAAGCAGCCCCAGGCGCCGCACTTCACCAGCCCCACAAAGATGCGGCCCATGGACTTGACGTCGATGCCCTGTGAAAGAGTTACGCCCACTGTGAACGTTCATGCAAGGTTCTGCCCTTGAAACCACTACGCATGACTGGAGAAGCTCACCATCCAGGGAGGATGCAGCATGGCCTGGGAGCAAAACACCAAGTGCAAGTACATGGACACTGTATCAGTAACTCAAGTGTCACTACTGGTATCATTGCGGTGCTCTACCATGATGGGGAGGAAAACTGAAAAATCAGTCCGTTGAACGTACATGTGTGCGTGTCTGTGTGTGAGAGAGACAGAGTACAGCTGCCTCTCTTCTTTTACCTCGTCACAGTTGAACACCAGGACCTGCCTGCCGAACAGGCCGCCTAGGGCCTTGACAGACTCCGTTTTGCCGGTTCCGGCCGGTCCGTATGGGTTGCCCCCCAGGCCCATCTTCATGGCTTGTGTGAGTGTGAGATAACACTTATCGGTGAGGGGGGTGTGCACCAGCTTCGCGGCATTGCCCTGGGACAGAAGGGGGAGGAGAGGCTGAGAGAGCGCGCCACACCTCCCGGCGACGTGTTCCTCTGCAGTCACACAGACCTCCACCAGGTCCTTCTTTGGGTGTGCACTGCCCTCTAGTTGCCAGCAGGGGACACAACTCAAATTTCCCTCACACACATATACTCTTCAATAATGCTGGAGAATCAAAATTTACATTCACTAAACATTTATGCCTTTGAATGTGAGATGGTAAGAAAAACTGAGTGCCAGTGTAACGTAATGTTTTCAGAAGGACGCAAGTAGAGGGAACGAGAGCGGCACCACTGTTTCAGGGGTAACATCGGTGATGTGCTGAACCGAGACTGTGTCCCTGAAGGTCTCCGGAAGGAACGCAGTAGCGCGGGCGACCTTGATGAGATCTCTGACAGCAACCCAGACGGTAGGGTGCAGGAGCACTCTGTGAAAGCCCTGCGCGGGAACCCATACGCACCTGGTATTCATAGGTGTACTGGAACTCAGCATCCACCATCTGGATGTGACAGCGGCCACCCTGGCGCAGGTAGAAGCGCAGCTGCTTCCTCCAAGCCCAGCTGTCAGAGCTGCGCACTTGCATCTCCTGCAGATACCTCACCACCTCCAGGTTGTGGATCACGTCCAGGATGAGGGCCTTGAGCTTCAGCTGCAGAACAGTGGAATCTGGGACAAAGAGGAACACTGAGTGATGCTGGAAACACTTTCAGTTTCAAAAAGGTTAGCTTTACATTTCGATTTTGTTCTGCATCTTAACTCAGGACACAGAAATGCATGAAAGCAGCTGGTAAGACCATGCAATGGACTTTGTATCAAGTCCGCATAACACAGACACAGACAGAGCAAACCTGCGCCACCCAGCTCATCGCTGCTGCTGTCCAGACCGGTGTAGTGCTCCAGTTTGGCCATGAGCTCCACCTCCAGCTGCTGCAGGCTCTGCTGTGCAATGGCGCCCTCCACATCCTCAGTGAACTGAATCTGCTCTGCCAGGCACAGGACCTGAAAGCGCATCAGCACCCAAGTCATTGCGACTCCCCACACAAACAAAACTCCCCTCTTCAACAGGAAGCACAGCACTTAAGGAGCTGCACTTGTAACCTGAAGGTCACTGATTCAAGCCCCAAACCCTGCTCCTGCCATAGTCCCCTTAATCAAGGTACTTATCCTTTATGGTTATGACCCATACACCACAACCGTCATGCACCCGTGTCAAATACCCTCTTCCACAAATCTCAGTGACTGATTACAGCATCTCAACACACACAGACACGACACAGAGACAGAATTTGGCCTAATCGCTATTGTCTGACGTCATCCCACATTAAGGGCTGAAGGAGACTGGTACTGAAACAGGAAACTGAGAACCATGACCATCCTGCTTGCATTCTCCACACAGTGCCTCTCTCTGCCTCCTCTTAGAGCTAAGACGCTCTCAGAACACACACAAACAGCTTTCAATAACAGCACAACTGCCTTTTTTGTTTTTAAAATACTAAAGCTGCTGATACAATAAGTGCTAAAAAAAGTTTTATTGAATGTACACTAATTGATACATGTATTGACCAAAAACTTCAGGCACCAGCAAAAACATGACCAAAGAAATCAATGGGTGTAAGTATAAGAGCAGGCTGTATGTGCAGTGATAGGGTGTGACCTTACACTCCTGTACCTGGGAAGGGTAACGTGAGGGATCCACCGCTCCTCTCTTCCCTGCAGCCACACACTCAGAGAGAAGATGTCTCAGTGTTTCCTTCATCTCAGCGGAGAGGTCGCTGAGCCACACCTGTCCAACACACACACACGTGCATATGTATAGGGGTCGCGCGCACGCACACACATACAAACACAACACACACACAAAGGAATAAGGCAGTAGGGCACGGCCTCTTCACCTCCACAGCACTGGAGATGCGAACCATATTCCTCAGAGGGACCTCCTCACCCTCCAGGGACCTCATGGCAGTGATGTGCTCATAGCGGTCGTCAAAGTCCACTGCATTGATCCCTGTTCAGGAACACAGGAAACCCATCATACACACCAGGCCCACACACAGACACACACGCACATACATATCCCATGGAAAATGCTTTCACCACATCAAGTGAAACTCGCCTCTGACTCAACACGCGAGACTCCGTGTTGTGGTACCACCCCTGTTCCTGACACCAGAAACTGAGTGCAGGTGGCGTGATGGTTACAGCTGCTACCATTGGACTTGGAGGTTGCTAGTTGGGGGGGGCGGTGGCACAGCGGGTTTGCCCTGTGCCTGCTTTCTGGTGGGTCTGCGGCTCGAGCCCCGCTTGGGATGCCTTGTAACAGACTGGCATCTCATCCTGGGTGCATTCCCTCCCCCTCAGGCCCTACACCCTGTGTTGCCGGGTTAGGCTCCAGTTCACCGCAACCCCGCTCGGGACAAGCAGCTTCAGTCAATGTGTGTGTGCGGGCTGCTAATTCAAATCCTACCTCCTGCTGTAATACCTTTAACCTTTAATACCTCCTGCAATCCTTTGACGAGTGCAGTCAAAAAAAACACTACCCAGATGTATCAATAAGTAAATCAGTGGAAGTATCTTAACACTAAGTCACTTTAGAGAAAAGCATTTCCCAAATAAATGTAAATATAAATATTTTCCACGGAAAGGCTTCCAGTGTGTCAGAGATACAAACCATGCTATGTACGATGTGCTTCTATAAAGGTCAAGTTTGTTCGTGGGAAACTCTGAGACGTGAGAATGAAAACCAAACAAAACATAGCGTGTGTGCTGCTTCACATGATGCAGACCTGGTCACCCAACCCGTCATCGATACCACACACACACACACACACACACACACACATTTTCAGAACCGCTTGTCCCTTACGGGGTCACGGGGAACCGGAGCCTACCCGGCAGCACAGGGCGTAAGGCCGGAGGGGGAAGGGGACACACCCAGGACGGGACGCCAGTCCGCCGCAAGGCACCCCAAGCGGGACTTGAACCCCAGACCCACCGGAGAGCAGGACTGCGGTCCAACCCACTGCGCCACCGCACCCCCCGTCATCGATACCACTATTTATTCATTCATCTGATGCCCTTCTTCAAAGCAGCTGACAGTGATATTCACTTGCACTGATTTACCCATTCATACACCTGGGTAATTTGTATTGTCTGTTCAGGGTAAGTACCTACATCAAGGTTAGTAGTAGGTATAGGTGGGATTCAGACTTGAGTCCTTTGAGTGCAAAGGCAGCAGCTCTAACCATTGGGCCACCTGCTGGTCTCAACTCTGGAGCTCAAGTCCCTCCTCAAAGACAACAGCAGGGCCATAAACTGGTGTCTGGTATGTTAGATGGAGAACTTTAAGCCTGTGAGGAAAATCAGGCCCTTGGAGATAACTGTGCACTGAAGTCATTCTCAGAGGGATGACGCAACACCACAACTCCATTTTTAAATAAACCCACCAGCAAAGAGCTTCTTGAGGTGGGACTGGATGACGGAAGGGTTGGTGGCCTGGCCCAGGATCTCCAGCAGGTCGTCGTCGCCAATGAAATAGAAGCGCGGGAAGGAAGAGCGCTTCTCCTGGACGGACAAACAGAGAGGAGGGTATGGATCAAGGTCGCTACCTGGCCCCCGGGCCAAGGCCGCAACCCGAAGCCACTAGAAGGCCTAATGTTGCCATTCCCGGACACGGTGTGCCTAAACTACCCACAGCTGCTCGAGCGTGGCTCCAATCATATCAGGAGTGGGGAATGCATACGGGGCTTTGGAGCGTTCACAATATGTAGTCAAATCACCCACTATCGTTTGAGTATCAGGGGATTTCTGCTGTTGGACAGGATGGCCCGAGATGAACCGTTTCAGGACAACAAAACTGGCACATTTATTAATAGTTCCTGTTCTTACAGACCAAACTAGGAGCATCTCATCGAGAGCCCCTGCCAGCCACCTCATCTGTGACACATTTTCATGTCCCACCCCAACACCACGTATTATTAAAAAAAAAAAAAAAAAAAAAAAAAGGTGGCTGACAAACCACTCTGTGTCGCAATCCGTCTGTGACGTGTGGCTGAAAAATTCACAGGCAGCTTGCAGTCCTGTGGTTCATTTTCCTCAGAAACCAACCAAGATCTCTGGTTTTAAGTCACGTTCGGGGGCAGTTTCTCTTGAGGCTGTATACAAATACTCCGATTGGTGAAGTGGTACCTAAATAGATTTGTACTTTCCAAGAAATAAATTTGTATCAACTGCTAACTGAATGGGACTGTATGACAGGGACGTGTTGATTCTGTTATTGATATTGTCCTCATTCAAACTCCAGGAACTACTGTTCGCAAGAAATGCGAGCGTTTTGCCGAAACCGTGACCGCTGCAGCGAGTGCAGGTGGGCGCGTTACCTCCAGGAAGTCGTTAAGGGAGCGCTGGCATCTCTGTAGCTGGTCCAGGATGGTGACGAGGGAGCTGCGGATGCCGGCGCGCGCCGCCAAGGACATCACCCTGCTGTCCCTGTGCACGTCAGCCAAGATGGACCTATGGGGCCACATGGTACTCGAGATAAGCTGGCGGTCTTTGGCTTGGCCACAAACACCTTCACACATTCAACTGGAATAAAACATATCGATGTACAGAAACGCACACAAAAGCTCACCAACTGGGGATATGACCTGCACCTTCTGGCCCAAACTGAGACAGACACTTTCACACACAGACAGAGACACTAAAACACACACTCAGACAAAAATAGACACAGAGACGCCCGTTTCCAGAGTTGGTGAACGTGCCCACCTGTAGTCGGCGTCCACCCTGCTGAAACGGGCCTGCTCCCTGGGCAGTGCACCACGCCCAAAGATGGGCTCCAGGTAGACCCACTTCCTCTGGGTGGCGTTGAGGCTGTGTAGATATTCATCCAGGTCGGCCAGCCGGGTCTCCCATAGCGAAACCTTGTCAGCGAAGGCCCGGAAGTGGGGCGAGTCTTTCAAGGACTGAAGCAGGCAGCGGTTGTCACCAACCTGGCTCACCGTGTCCTTCCAGTCCTTGATGAGCTTGGTGCTCCTGCCCTGGCTGTCTATGTAGTCGGTGAGGGTGAAAGTGGCCGCAGCGCCCCAGAGGTCCAGCTCCCGTAGGGCCTCGCGGATGGTCACCTCGGCCTGGGCACGCCCATTCAGTTCCTGGAGGAGAGCGGAGTCAAGGCAAGAGTCAGCATCCGCTCAGCCAACCACAGTTAGGCGCAAACGCATGTCAAACTCCTTCCTGTATCTTTCCATTGACTCAAAATGTTTAATGTTTTACATATAGACTGACAGGTGAGAAAGGCTTTCATCAAATGCCTTCAGAAGGGAGAATGACAGGAAGCCCACCTTGAGCTCCAGGGCCTTTTCCATGATGACATCTGCCACCTTCAGAAGGTCCCCGAAAAGAAGTCCCTCGAGCGTTGTACCCCTGGGGAGGCCCAGGAACCGGAAAAGGTCTAGCCAGTGGTCCTGCGAAAGGTGCTCGCCACGCACATACTTCAGTACAGGAACAAGTCCCTGCAAGACACACCACAAGGGGAGAGCTGACGACTTCTAAGACGTATGACAGGAAACAAAAGTCCTATTTAACAACATCCTCGCTCGTTTGCCTTTTTGCTTCTGTTACCACATCATTAATCCTCACTTCAGACGACAGAAGCCGGAAAACGCAGAACGTACCTTGTACCTGTCGACCTCTTTCTGCAGTTTAACCGTCATGGTGGTGTGCTTGTTGAGTTTTCTCAGCTTGTCATGCCAGGAGAAGAGAAACTCCTCAAAAATGTGGGTTTTACTCCTAGAAGTGGTGCAAAGGTATGTGTCTCATCACTGCAGGCAAAGCCAACAGGTCACTCGCTTTCAAGAGCAGAGCCTCACCTGAACGTGATCCAGTCCTCCTTGGCCATGTCCTGAAGACCGCCCTGGAATTCTTCATAGAGGGACCACATCTGGGAAACCTCCTCAATGTCTCTGAAGGTCTCAAGTGCCAGTGAGAAGTCAGGAGGATCCAGATCAAAGTGGTGACAATCCCCGCTAGAAGAGCAGATGGTCACGTCAGGTTAGGCCCCCAGCTCTACTCGCCTTCTTAGCAGCACAACCCAACAGCAGCTGAGGACCAGTGCAGAAAATAATAAGAGAACCTACATGAGCTTCTTTCGTGAGTTCTCTAGTTCATCAAACTCTGTCTTCTTGTCTTTGATATTGTGGACACACTTCTCAAGGGCCTCCAGGTCCGCCGACTCCACAATGTCGTCGCTGGGCTTCAGCTGGTCCCAGCGAGCACGGAACTTCTCCAGGTCCTGCTGGTAGGCTTGCACACGACACTGAACATTGGACCTCATCACCTCCATCTGCAGGAGCAATGAACAACAGTCTTCCAGGTGTTCACTGAGCTATGCAATTTTAATAAAATCAGAAGTCTGAACAGTGCTTTGTCATCCAGTACAGTGGCCAGTGTATCGGAACTGATGATGAACAACGAGGTGAGGACACAACTTCACAGGGAAACAGACTGTGTGTGACATTGATCCCACCCAGCTTAATCCCAGCAGTCTTAGGCTATGCACAGTTTAAACAGAGTACTGCAGCAGTGGGCTCTGGGAGGCCACCCTGCAGATCTCTGATCCATCACCTGCTCTTTGACCACAAGCTGATGGCTGTCCATCATGAGCTCAAACTTGTCCCATTTGGCCCTGAGGGTGCTGATGGAGTCGAGGCCACCGCCAGCTACAGTGCGCAGCAGCCTGTTCTTATCCTCCGCCTCCTGGAACTGGGACAGGATCTGTGGACACAGAGAATGCTGTGAAGACGATGCTGCAGTGTTCACGTGGCCAGCTATTAACGGAGTCAAAGGTGATGTTCAACTGCTTTTAACTTTATTTTTTTTTAATAAAAGCATCCTGTATATTTTTAATTAATTGGAAATCTTTAATCTGATACATTTTGAAATTCACATACAGGTGGTCTCCGATTTACGATGGTTCGACTTACGATTTTTTCGATTTTATGATGGTGAGCTGGTGATAGACATTCAGAAACCGTACTTCGAATTTTGAATTTAGATTTTTTCCCAGGCAAGCAATATGTGGAGCGATACGCTCTCATGATGCTGGGCAGCAGCAGCGATCCGCATCTCCCATTCTGTCATGCAGAGGTATGTGTTAGGTGTATTAAATGAATTTTCAACTCATGATATTTTTGACTTACGATGGGTTTCTCAGAATGTAACCCCATCGTAAATTTGGGACCACCTACAATCTGTTGGTGGTATGTGAACCAAATAGCTTTATTAGGTAATTCTATATACACTCTGTATGCATTTCAGTTCTGTTGAACAAAACCTTAATTTATAGACAGACTGTTACATGAAGAGCTCTAGACACCGATTACAAGTCAATCATTACTTCAGGTTTCCTGGTGAGAAGCTTCCCGTGCTGGATGTTGGCCTCGCCTATCTCATCGATGCTCTCTGGCCGTGTGGAAAGTGTCTCTATTGCTTGCGTCACAAATGTGTCGATGTCCTGCGTGTGACCTGGAGTGACACAGCAGAGGCCACCAAGACACATGAGAGCGAGACAAAGGACTCGAGGGGAAGAGAGCAATCGTGAAAAACCAAGAGGCAAACAGGGAGAAATGAAAATGCACAACGCACACAAACATCACCACAAAATTTCAAAGGAACTTTTAAAGAGCAGTGAAGACATCTAAGCTCAAGCTACTTCCCTTTACTCTGTCGTATTCTGTGGGCACCTCTGAATCACACAGTCACAGCCCGTTCCAGAACTGAGCGGCAACAGGGGACCCTGCTGATGTCCCCACCTTGGACAGACTTCCTCAGAGACACGAGGAGAGCGTCAAACAGCCTCTGGATCAGGTCATCGATAGCTGCCTTCACAGGCTCGCAGTTCACTGTTATACAGTCCACCTTCTCCGAGCTGTGGAGAGGGACAGCAATGGTCATCTCTACTCCTCAGGACCCCGATATATGCTTGTGACTGAGCTGTGCACTGAATGCATGGCACCATTGAAATCACATTATAATACAATAACATTTGGTGTGTGTTCACCTTCTTACTTTTTTTTTTTTTTTTTTTTAACCGTATCATGTGGAGGGGGTGTGGTGGTGCAGTGGGTTGGACCACAGTCCTGCTCTCTGGTGGGTCTGGGGTTCGAGTCCCGCTTGGGGTGCCTTGCGACAGACTGGCGTCCTGTCCTGGGTGTGTCCCCTCCCCCTCCAGCCTTACGCCCTGTGTTACCGGGTTGGCTCCGGTTCCCCGTGACCCCGTATGGGACGAGCGGTTCTGAAAATGTGTGTGTGTGTGTGTGTGTGTGTGTGTGTGTGTGTGTGTGTGTGTGTGTGTGTACCCTATCATGTATTCTCCATTATACTAATCATGTCTTGTCTTAATATAGAGGGATGATATATTTGACTGCATTCTGCTTTACAGATTCTCAGGATACACCTCCAACTGGTAATTTTCCACACAAGCAAAGATAAGAGACAAAGGCCTTGAATAGTTTTTGTTTTGGGTACAAGCAGATAGGTGAGTTTCGGTGTGTGTAAAAAGGCAGAACAGACATGTGAAGGCAAGTGTGTACATCTGTGATGGATAACACCTGGCGAAAGTCTGCAGAAACAGCAATAAAATGCGAAGCTTTACTGTACCTCCTTATCGAGCCTCACAGAAACCAAAACAGACCGACAAAGATCAATCCCAACAGCGTTCAGCCAATTTTATCTGTATTAGTTTTAAAAGATCCACACTTCTGCAATGACTAATAGTTGTTTTTCGGCCTTGTAAAAACACAGAAACCAGTCTCCAATTATTCAGCGATAATTATTTTTTCACTTTGAACACACACACACACACACACACACATTTTCAGAACCGCTTGTCCCATACGGGGTCACGGGGAACCGGAGCCTACCCGGTAACACAGGGCGTAAGGCCGGAGGGGGAGGGGACACACCCAGGACGGGACGCCAGTCCGTCGCAAGGCACCCCAAGCGGGACTCGAACCCCAGACCCACCGGAGAGTAGGACTGCGGCCCAACCCACTGCGCCACCGCACCCCCACTTTGAACACAATTTACAATAATAAACCTTAAAATAATTACTCTTTTCAAAATATATGGAAATGTACCTGCAGCAGTTTTCTAGTATGTTGACTAAGTGATTTTCCTTAAAATGATTCCTGTCAAAGCTGAAAACCATAATTATTATTACTACTACTATTAGTATCAGTGATTAATCACCTGATGTTTTTCTCATTTTCGACAATGATTTGCCCATTTATGCTGCAGGGTTATTTTACTGTATCGGTTCAGGGTCAGTACGTTGATCAAGGGTACTACAGCCAGCGATGGAACTCAAACCCGGTTCCTTCAACAGGAAGGCACCGGCTCCGCTAATCACTATGCAACCTGCTGCCCCAGGGAGGTCTATTCCTCAACTGCATAGTGGTTCAGTGATTTCAGAGACATACAAGTGATCTGAATGGTGCAAATGTTCAAGAGTTTAAAAAAAGAGTTTTAAAATTTATACTGTTTAAAATACTACAGTTTAAAAGAGCTCAACAGAGGTGGGACACGAGAAACGGGAGTGACACGAAGGAATGTTGGCTGTGTTGACAAGAGCACTGAAGCTTTCACACACCAGTGGGCAGAGAAACTACTGGGCAAAGCATAGGAACCCAACAGCTGAAATCCATCGCTTTTGACACTTGACGTAGCAGCCTACATATCAGGGGAGATGGTGCCAGATACCCATGAACCTCCTGCAGTGTGTGATTTAAATCAGAGTTTCCAAGCCTCTGGGGTCAAGAGGACCTCAACGCTGTTGTACTCTGCTACCTGGGTAAACGCTCAGCCTCTTTGCCCCTGGCTTTCAAGGCCTTGAAGTTCCTCTCCCAGTCCTGCACAGTGTGAAGGTTTCTGTCCACCAGTGCTTCGATGTCCACCTGGCCCAGCACCACCCAGTCCTGCGGAAAGAAAGAAGCGGGGGCTTACCCTGACGTTTCAGGGCTTGCTTTCATGGTGCAGTGTGGGTTCAAATGCGGGCAGAGTGGGTTCAGTGCTGGCAGAGACTGAGCGCAATGTGGCTGGATGCAGGTGTGCTCTGGGACTGCCTCTTGTTTTATACAGCCAGATTTCAGCAGCTATACATACAGTTTTCAGTTGCGTTTGTGCTGCAAGCAGGAAGTGAAACTTAAATGACTGCATCAGCAGAGTAATGCAGAACAAAGAGGGCCCTGTTCCCAATAGGCCTCAGGATCTTTAGCAGTTATCACAACTGGAAACAATCGAATTGTCCTGAGGTTCAGCGCAGCCTTCACTGTACAGCTACACGCAACACGCAAGGACAGTAAGGTCACTTCTGGTAGACAACCTAACAGTCTCCCTCAAAGCTCTCCTCCTAGTTAAATAGAGAAAGGGGAGGAAAAAAAAAAAAGAGATCATATCAAGTGGATCATCATAGCACACACACACACACACTTTCAGATCCACTTGTCCCATACGGGGTCGCGGGGAACCGGAGCCAACCCGGCAACACAGGGCGTAAGGCTGGAGGGGGAGGGGACACACCCAGGACGGGACGCCAGTCCGTCGCAAGGCACCCCAAGCGGGACTCGAACCCCAGACCCACCGGAGAGCAGGACTGCGGTCCAACCCACTGCGCCACTGCACCCCCTATCATCACAGCAACGTGGACAAATGAACCAAAAAAATATGCACCATATTTTCTTTTTTTTAATTTTTAGTAAAAAAGCCAATACACAAAATCACTTACAGGTTTATCCATAATGTTTCATAGTGTTGTGATGAACAGTAAATATTATACAAATGCACCTTCCTCGACTAAGACGATGTGTGTTTTTTCAACTGGTGGTTTTAGCTTGTCGGGTGACAGAAACTGTGGTTTACTGAAGTACATTCTGTGAGAAAGGGAGAACATGTCGAGCCAACCAGGGAATCCCCGGGTGTGAGACCCATTACTCGCTTACTCCAGCCGTTGCAAAACCAATGCAGCGAAAACAACAGGACTCCGAAGCCACTGGCACAGCACTGGGCAATTCTTGAGCAGTGACAAAAGCAAACTGAAAGCCCTTGCAGGGCTTCCTCTGGTTGAAGACGTTCACCACTGCGATCGAGAAGCTGGAGACACACCCTGGCCCTTGTCCCTCCCTGAGAGCTACACACCTTGAACTTGTCCTGCACCCCTGCGAGCCTGGAGAACAGGGCCTCTGCTTTGTTGAAGACCGTGACGAAGCTGCTGGCGTTCCTGTCAATCATTATGGAAAAAACAGACTTCTCCCCCGATTCACTGAGGCCCTTAAACTGGTTGGGAATGGAGATGAACCTCTTCATCTCCCGGAAGTATTTTGCCCTCACCTCCTCAAACGGAGGGCGTAACTGCAACCTGCCTTGTCTTTTGAGACACGCAAAAGGGAAAACACAAAAAATTAAAGCAACAGTATAGTTGAGTGTAAAAAAGTAAGTGAAAAGATAAATATAAAGCAAATGTGTGTTCTGAAACAGGACTGTTGAAGGCCTTGTGCCAAGCAGATGCTCATGTGGACAGCTCACTTGAAGGTGAGATCTACATGGATCTCAGGCAGGTTCCTGTTGAGGGCCTCAAGACCGGCCTGGTACTGGTGCTCCAGGGCCTTGTAAAGCTGGTGGTTCCAGTGCTGCCTCCAGGCCTGCATGTCTCCTGGCCGGAATCCCTGTGACACAACTACGTGACCATTCTCGCACATGTGACAGCAGGGCACGCCTGGAATGCTAGGTGAACACCAGACTTCCTACCAAAATAAAGCACCGTAATGAATCCAGTAAATGAGAAGGTGGAAGAAGAACCAGTAGAGCCTGTCACCCTTGAGACTGGATTTCATCACAACAGGTTTAGCACAGCTGTGGTAAAAGTCTATCAGCACAAGTCCTTCTCTGCACCACACCTATAACTCCTTAAAACTCCACCGATTCCTACCTGGGCCTCCAAGGTGGCAAACCCAGTGCGGAGATCCTGCAGCCCATCCTTCCAGCGCTGCTGGTGACGAAGCAGATCAATGTTCATGAGTGCCACTACCTGTAGGAATGATCAGAACAATGAGAAACACCGAATCAGCTTGAAACATCTGCGTTTCTCAGGTGGCTGTGATGAAGCCCACACATCAGTTGTGGTGGACCATTGAATACCTTCTCTGTGAAGTCGGCATGCCACTTCCTCAGCTTCCTGTTCTCAGTGGATAGGCGCTCGGCCGCCACCTGCAGTTTGCCAATGTACAGCTCTAACTCTTTGGGGTTGTCCCAGGTGATCTGCAACTTTCCTCCCGAATCCCGGGAGTGTGACCTAGGATTTTGCTTTTAAATGCACAGAACATACAAAGAAGTGAGACTCTAGGAAACCATGGTCCAAGACAAAGAAATGGCGTTCCTTGCAAAATGTAGTCTACCTTGATCACTTGTTCGAATGCCAGTGCATAACTGAGCATCATGGGTTTTTGGGAGGGAATCATCTGCTGGTCAATTGTGTTGTAAAAGTGAGCCACCTGTCGAGAGGCCAAACGGACCACTTGAGGAAATTAAAGCAATTGAAATGCTGCGATGCAGACTGGGTGGCCGTGGCAAAGCAGCTGTGCCCCCAACAGCTAGGTCACTCCCCTATCGAGGTAGCTCGCCTGGAAGATGCAAAATAGGTACTGGCCTGCTTGAGGATGAGAGCCTGTCGGTAGAACTTGTCCGCCGTGTTGGCAGCCTGCTGGATCTTGGCAGGAATGGCAAAGCCCAGGGCTGAGAGTTGGCGCACCTCCCTGAGCAGTGTCACCAGGCGGTCCGAGTACTGGATCTTCAGCTTCCCATCAACATGGTCCAACTCCATCACTCGATTACTGGCCTGCAGACTGAGAGGAGGAACGCGCCCAGCTCACTAAACACTGTCACACAGGATGGGGAACCCAGAACTACTGTACTAGGACGCTTAAAGGGTTTTTTTTTTTTTTTTTTTTTTTTAACCCATCGAAGGCAGTGTACACCAACCAACCACACTGGTATCACACATAAATAAGCATTTATAAGGGGAAGGATCCTTGTCAATTTATCTGCATCTATAATCCTACTCACATGTAATAAATAATAAACCTTGTTTAAACTGGGGCAGAGTGGGCATCCTCTCAGAGACAACTCCAAATTGTAGTTGGCATTATGACATAAATAAGAACAAAATTTTTCCACTGTTGTTATTCATTACCACAGTCAGGACTTAAAGTGGAGAGAGATATCAGGTAAACAATTTCACTGGTAAATAAAAACAAACTCTCTGATTGGCCTGATGCCCGACACACTTCACACACTGCTGTTGGTCATAAACTGCTGACATTGGCTGCTGAATATTTTATACCGCTTCCTGCCCTTCCCCCACCCACATGGGGGAGAGAATGACCTGATGCCAGACTTGGGGTCCGACAGCCCAGTTTGGATCTCACGGGACCAGTCGTTGAACTGCTCCTGTTCATAGCTCCGCAGCAGCTCCTGCAGGTCGTCGGTGAGCCTCATGAAGGAGCGGTAGCCGGACAGGTCAGAGAGAAGGGTCTCAGCCATTCTCATGGAATCCTCCACCTACCGCAAGGCAATACATTCATTCTTTGACACACTTTTAAACCCATTTACTTCGACGACACGTGTCTCAACAGTGATGTACAACTCAGAATAAATAAAAGTGCATTTCACAGCAGTCATAGAGCTTTAGATATAAACAGGATTGCTGAAATACAATCAGTTTCTCTGATTCCACATCACACAAGTAGCTGCCTATGGAACTGAATCCAGTTCAAAAAAATTTTAAAGGTGATTGCGAAATATGGTGTGATGTAAATTTATCTGTTAAAAAAGTGTGTTTTGGGAGCCTTCCTGAAAAAGGATTCATCATTTCAGAGGCACAGAAGGAGCAGGAGTGATGTGTTGGCATTTGCATGTCAAGGAAGCCACCGAGACAGTTTAAACAATTACAGTCCTGTTTTTCTCCACTCCTATTTGCAGAAAAATATCAAACAAGAACAATGAATGGACATGTTTGGAACAACTAGAATGCCAAAAAAAAATTCCGCAGACATGTCCTCTCTTTTGTATGATTTTGACCCAATGCCATTTATTTCACGACGATACATGGTGTCGCAGGGCTGAACCATACGGCTCAATTTTCCACATGGCGCTTCAGGTAAAAGGGGCCAGACTGGCATCTGCTCACCTTCAGCAGGAGTTGCCTGACCCACACAATGTTGTTGACCACCTCTGGAAGGTTTTTACCGGCTATCGGGCCAGACTTCTCCCCTGGAATACCATGGCAACGGCCCTCAAAATCTGAGCGTAGGCCTGGATCGAAACGACATGCTCAGATACATCACCAACTGATTCACAGCATGGCTACAAGATGAGACGGAACACCAAACTAGCTCCTGTTTAGATGTTTTCTGCAAGAAGCGCTCACCTTTAATGTAGTCTAAAAGCTTTGCAAGTAAGGTTTCCCTCTCGGACAAGAGATTCTTGCTTACGGTGGGTCGTTTTATTAATTCCTTGTATTTCTGAAAAGCCTGAAGAAGCTGAAAGAAGAGAACGGTGAGAGATTTTTGCTTGTCAATAACTGAAAGACGTGGGGTATGGCAAACTCTGAAAGAACATCAGCTGAAAGACACACGTCTCAAATTCAGTGTCAGGTGGCACCGTAGTGTACACACCGTGTTCACTTAATAAAATGAGCAAAACTTTAAAGAAAGCACACGTTATCTTTTGTAATGTACAAGTCCTGGGGAGTATAGTAGATATAAATAACAAGTTATGAGCTGGGGAGAAGAGGCTGCAGTTTTGTATTTTATTTCAATACAGTTATTTGGTAACTGTTAGCACACAGAAAATTCTAGCATTTTCACCATCTATCTTGATTAACTAGGGCTGTGATAGAAATGGATGTTTGCCAAGCAGTCACTGTACCACAACACACAAAAAAATATTAAAAGTGTAGTATCAGTGTTGACTCTGGCATTCAGTGCTTGGTGGCTTTACATTTATTAGGTGGGCTCAGCTTCCCTGCGCCTCGCAGTAACATCTTTTATTTGTGGCCCCTGAAACACACTAATAAAACCTGCTTCCTTGTGTACAGGCACCTGCTGCGGGCTGTCCTGAACCTCCCCGATCCAGGCCTTCAATCTGGTTGCAATCTCCAGCTCAGCAGGCGCGATGGTGCGTTCAAACTGCAGAACGGCGGCTTTCCATAGCGGCTGTTCCGACAAGAGCAACCAAGGCTCACGTCAATACACATCCAGCAGGACATGGACACGGACGCACACACAGACTCAAACCGCTGGTCCCAAGAAGGGTCGCGGGGAGCCGGAGCCCAACCCGGCAACACAAGGCACAAGGGTGGAGGAGACACACCCAGGACGGGAATGCCAGTCTGTCACAAGGCACCCCAAGCAGGACTCAAACCCCAGACCCACCAAAGAGCAGGCACACACCAAACCCACTGCGCCACTGCACCCCCCTGGCCAGCAGGACACGCTCTGCACAAATATTTACCAACAGCACAGGATTTTTCACTGAAGAAACAGCTGAAGGGCAACAAGTGACTTCCAGTGTTGTCTGACCTCAGTGTAGGGGTTGTAGTGCAGTGCTTTGAGGCCGGAGAAGGGTTCGAACACAGCGCCCGTGCAGAGTGCTTGCTGTTTTCCTGGTGGCAGCAATCTCAGCAGCTTCTCATGAAGAGTGCGAACCATCAAAATCTTCAGAGACAGAGAACTTGGTCATCATCATCATCATCGTCCATCAGAGCACCAGGACAACACTGCCTGCACTGAGGGGTAAGGGGTAGGTGCTGGTGCAGTGATTAGGCCTTCTGCCTTTGGACCCAATGGTTGCAGGTTTGAGTCCCACCATTGACTGTAGTACCTCTGAAAAAGGTTCTGACCCTAAACTGCAAAAGTAAAATTACCCAGCTGTATAAATGTGTAAATAAGCATAAGCAGATTAACATTGTAAGTTGCTTTGGAAAAAAGTCAGCTAAATGAATAAATATAAAGCATAACTGTGTCTCAGGAATGCTCAAAAGACAACAGATGAACACAAAGTATGTAGTTTGTACCCAACTTATGAACCTTCAAGTAACATTTCTTCACCTGTACAAAATTTTTAGAAAGGATTTAGGCTGCCATAACAATTCAAATTCCCTCACTAAAGGTCACTCAATGGGCAAATAGATGTCCCCAGATTTGTCAGGGCTGCTGACATTTACATTTATTCATTTAGGAGATGCTTTTCTCCAAAGTGACCTATGACTCAGTATAAACGAAAGTGGATTTCGTCAACAGACGAGAGAAATAGCCACATTTTCGAAGCACAGCCACTTAGTCCAATGCCACTATTTTTGGCAGCACCCACTGCACAAATACATTACATTTACAATTATTTACTTAGCAGATGCTTTTCTTTAAAGCAACTTCCAGTGAACTCTGGGTAGTGCCATCAGCCCACACACCTTACTCACTCAAGTGACTTACACTGCTAGATACACTACTTACACTGGGTCACTCATCCATACACACTATGGGGGAACCTGAACAGCATGTCTTTGGACTGTGGAAGGAAACCAGAGCACCCGGAGGAAATCCATGCAGACACAGGGATAATGTCCAAACTCCACACAGACTGAGCAGGGATCAAACCCACATCCTCTCACGCCACCCAGGCTCTGTGAGAAATCAGCGCTACTTGCTATGCCACCGTGCCGCCAATAGGTGCATACAGAACTGAAGAGGAGCCCCGGTCCACCCTGCTCTGAATATAACACACCAACTCTTGGTGACAATTAAGTTCATAAGTTGAGGACAACTGTATTTTGCTTCTGCTGTACACGCTTGTGTAGAAAAATGTCAAATATAAAGACCCACACAAACCTCTTCAAGCCGGCTGGCCAGGCTCTGTAGCAGCTGGGGCCGATGCTTGTCGCCTCTCCACTGATGTGGGCCGTATCGTTTCCAGAGTTGCCCCGTGAGATGCTCACAAGTCCCTGCCCAATGTTCGCACACAGCCAATCCGGCTCTCAGGTTCTCCCTGACGATAAAGAAAGGCTCCTCCCACAATTTTACTGAGCTCAGCTTCTTCTGCACATACCTGGCCAGGGCACTACCTGCAAGCACAGATAGAACGCTTTAGAAGCAGCTCCCCACAACCAATCAGAGCTACAGCTGGCAATGTGGTTAAAGAATTGGGTCAAAAGAATGTGCTGTTCCTCAATGTTATGAACGGTACTTAACCTGGTTTGATAAGTAAGAAAAGACTCAGATCAAGCTAAAAATCAAAAGCCCAAATGAAAAGAACAAATCAGAGGTCCAGAATATACAAGGCATATGGGTATCACACAAGGTCTCCAAATGGAGGTGACCTAGAGGAGCAGAGCACTGTCACTGAAGATCACCAGGAACATCTCAGCACGTGCTCTTTCAAAACGTACCAATGACATCCATGAGCCGCTGCATGCGAGCCTCGGGATACTGGTCATGCTCGTTCTGCCTCCAGACCTCATCTACTGCGTCCCGAGTGCTCTCGACAAGCTCCAGGGCGTCGCCGAGGGCCACGTTCTCCAGACTGCTGAACTCCTGGTGACCCAGACAGACACGATCAAGTGGCGCAAGACTCGTCCAGTTTAAGACAGAGTACTGCATGCCTGAGGTACGAGAAAGCAGCAGTACCTTCTCCAAGGGCTGAAAGAGCTCAGCAAAATGAGCAGCTCTGTCCCTCATGCTGGGCTTCTCTGCCACCTTTGAGAGGTCTTCCCAGTAATGATACTCATCACAGGGGGTCAGAATACCTGTGGGACAAGTTAGTGCTTCACTTAGCTCACACACACCTTGAGGAGCGAGGTTTATAAAATAAAAACAGTCAGCTGGTATGACAGCATCTCTCATGAGACCTTCAGAGTTGCTGCACTTTCTACTCCTGGCACCGTCATGTGTTTTGCATGAGATAAGACTGTTTAACTTCAATCCTCAATCCTCACACTCATTACTCAGCAACTTACCAAATGTCTCCCATGCAACAGGTTTAGACACAAACTGCTATAAAGGATCCGTGTGAAACGCACTTGATAGTAAAATAACAATCCCAAGGACCAGGGTGGGTGGCCAACAATGAACTCACACACTGATTTCACCACTCTGGTGGTGTTACTATAGAGTGTCAACCTCAAAACACAACAAGGGATTATTTTTTTCTGTGTTTTGCTCATTATTGCTTTTTGTTAAAGTTGAAGAAATGTCTTTGCCAGTACTTACCCCAGACATCATCTTCCTTCACACTCTCCGTCCCCGCATGACTTGGGTCCGATCGCCTTACCACAGAACCCAGACCTACTTCTAGCTCGTTCAGTAAGCTCTGGAGTTTAGGGTCAAAGGTCTTACTCCACTTCTCATCCTTCGGAGATTAAGGAAAGCATTACATTCACATTTATCTTACACTTTTCTCCACAACCACTTACAATGGTAAGCTATTTACCCATTTATACAGCTGGGTAGCTTTTAAAGGAGCAATTTAGGGTAAATACTTTATTCAAGGATACTATGGCAGAGGGTGGGATTTGAATCGGTGCCCTTCGGAGCCAAAGACAGCAGCTCTAACTGTTTAACTACCTGCCGTCACCTTCGTTACTACTGGAAAATAACCACAGCTTCATCTTCAGTTCAAGATCCAAACATTGCAACCAGATGCTGTGCTCACCTTCAGGAGAACAGGTGCAAACACCTGCCTCATAGCTTGGTACAGGGTGCTGATGGGAGACTCCAGCATGGAGGACACCAGGATGTTCTGGTGAAGGTTGTCCTCTGTGATCACAGTGGGACGAAGCTTGAAAAAAACCAGGACTTTGTCGTCTGCCGAATCGATCTATGGGGGGACCACGGTAAACAGTGCGTGTCGGTTTATCAGGACCACTCCATGGGGTGTGTGTCAAGGAGACATTAGGAAGCTGGGATCCACCTTTATAGATACCTACATTTATTTATTCATGTAGCTGACACTTTTCTCCAAAGCCACTTAGAACGTTGAGATATTTACAATTATTTACCCATTTGTACAACTGTGTAATTTCACTGAAGCAATTTAGGGTAAGTACCTCGCATAAGGGTACTACAGCCGGAGGTGGGACTCGAACCTGTGAGTCCAAAGGTAGCAGCTCTAACCACCACGCTACCAGCTTCACCGGATAATGACGAGCGAACGAACGAGCCAAGTGTAAACGTCACCTTGTTAGACATGCGCAGCTCGCCGTCGCTCTGGCGCACAGACAACACGAACTCGTTGCCGTCGTCCAAGAAGGCGTCGAGCGCCGGACGGTCGGTCAGAGGCGTCGCGCTGCAGGCGGACGACGGCCGGAGGGCAAAGTAGTTCTCCGTGGTGTTGAGGATGAACGTCTTCCGCACGTCGTCATCCTCCCGAGGCATCGCGGCCTTTTCCGGAACAGAGAACCGAACAGGAAGCACAGCTTTTTACCGCCATTTACACTAGTCCTGTTTACCGAGTTACCTTGAAGCGCACTCCAATCGTTACCTGCTTTACCACCATTTACACTAGTCCTGCTTACCGAGTTACCTGCGCACTCCAATTATTAATACCTGGTGGTTTGCACTATTTAAAATTAGGAGTGGGGAATCACTGGGTTTGTTGCTTCCTTCCTCACACAACATTCACGTTCAGTATCATGATGATCCATCCACTTAATGATCCTGCTTCACTAGTGTCGACCCTAAGAACACTTAGAGAAAAACTGTGCCGCCGGGCCGTACCAGGCGTGATGATGTCATCATGTTACAGTCAAGTTAACCATGGCGCATCATCATGGCAGGCATGCCCGCCGTGTTGTTGGCATGATGTTTTACCGGACTCAGTGCCGTCATTCAAGTTGGCCCGGCCGGGCCGAATTTGACGAAAAGACGAACCGAGAACGAACGGCTCAGTCTGACTGACTGACTCACTCTCACTCTCACTCTCTCTCTCACTCTGACCACTACTTCGCAAGACACCGTCCAGTGCAGTGGCCATTATTATTAATAATTATCGTATCCAATTCCTGCTCTTAATGACATACATCTTTACGAACCTTCTGGCTGCCTCAGTCACTTCCTACGCAGCGAGCTGAGTGTTAGCATCTCTTTGTTTAGCTTCATTTAGCTTAGCATACTAGCTAGCTTAGCTCGCGACTGACTCACCCGCGAAGATGGGGGGAGCGCGCGCGCGCTCGACACACAACAACGGTTACAACGGCAACGCAACGAACGAACTGGCAAAGTGCGGCGGCGGCGGCGGCGCTTCACAGACTCGCAGGGCTGAACTCGGGCTTCGGCATCGTCGCACTTTCCCAACTTAGTTTGCCTGAAGGCAGCGAAAAGCACGTAGCTGAGGGGACGCGGCTGCAATCACGGTTTCGTCCTTAAGAAGCTTTCGTTGTTTCCAGCGCGACCGCCTTATTCTCAGCGCCTTCGCGCGCTTCAGTCTCGCGCGGATCCTCCGTAGACATGCGCAAACTGCGCAAGGGAACTCACGCAACTTCCGGCCGGACGTGCGCTACTTGCGTTGTTTCCATGACAACGGCGTTATGGCGTAGCATGTGCGGTATTCGTTTCTAAAAGAATTTAATGAGTACAATTAAAAATTCAAACACCCAGTCACAGTTAAACTATACAATGTCTCTACTTCTAAATGTCTTAACGTACTATTTTCAGTGAATTGAAAACATATGCCAAAATTTGAAGTTTATTTCCACTCACTGGGAATATCAATATACACACACACACACACACACACACACACACACACACATCTTCAGAGCCGCTTGTCCCATATGGGGTCACGGGGAACCGGAGCCTACCCGGCAACACAGGGCGTAAGGCCGGAGGGGGAGGGGACACACCCAGGACGGGACGCCAGTCCGTCGCAAGGTACCCCAAGCGGGACTCGAACCCCAGACCCACCGGAGAGCAGGACTGTGGTCCAACCCACTGCGCCACCGCACCCCCCTGGAATATCAATATATTATTATATAATTCTCAATTAAAACGTGTCCCACTGGCAACTTCCTTTGATCTTAAAACAAAAAACGCTATATGACAGGTTATCTGGTAGTTGTCTGTCATAGATCTTGTTAGACTGAGATTTACATTCATGTAGCTGACACTTTCCGAAGCAACTGTCTTGCAGTGTTAATCTACCTATTATAATTACTGTTTAAACTTACAGCTGGGTAAATTTACCAGAGCAATTTCATGAATCATGTAGTACCTTGCTCAAGGCCCAGGGTACTACAGTCAGAGGTGAGATTGAAACTTGCAACCTCTGGGTCGAAAGGCAGTGACTCAAACCACTACATTACCACTTCACACACACTTTCTGAACTGCTTGTCCCATACAGGGTCACGGGGAACCAGAGCCTAACCTGGCAACACAGGGCATAAGGCTGCGACACACACGCACACACACACACACCCAGGACAGGATGCCAGTCCATCACAAGGCACCCCAAGCAGACCCGGTCCAACCCACCGCAACCCCAAATTACCACTTCATTTATTTTCACTCTATTTTCTGTTCATTATATAGGAGCACAGCAGAAACAAAATATCCTTTGCACAGGTTCAGGTGAAACGACTGTCATGGTGCCACACCTCGCAGCGAGCATAGCTCACACAAGATGTAATTTATGAGTACAATAGAATACACACAACGCAGCAGGTGGACACTGTGCAGCACTATCTAGGCAGCACAAAACCCCATGAGATGCAGAAAGAGTAACAAGCACATAAAAGACAACGACATCCTGCAGTCTCCGAGCCGCCAGAGGAAATGTACATTAACTGGATCACAGTTTTGGCAAGTACAGGTAAAGCAGCACATTTACAGATTTGTGCAAACAAAAGGCTTTTGTGGAAAGGGGGACTGTCGCGCACATGTGCTGTGTATGTAAACCATTTCTATGCCGCCGGTGAATTCCAATGATTAGTGATGAAGTTAGATTAAAAAATATTTTTTGCAAATCCAATGGCAGCTTGACTTTTTTCTTGGTTACTTGAAATAGCACGATTTTGCATGCAGTTTAAGGTTCAGTAATAATATGCAAATAATTAATAATCAGAAATGCATACAACTCAGCTGTTTCTCTATATATTCTATGGAAATTTACACCGTATACAATATTTTGCACAGCAGCTTTCGCCGGGAAGGAGATGCGGCGGCGCGGTGGCGGGCCCAACTGGCTCCTGCTCTCTGGCCTTGGGTTCGAGCCCTGGTTGGGGTGCCCTGTGATAGACTGCTGTCCCGTCCTGGGTGAGTCCCCTGCACCCTGCGTTGCTGCTTTAGGCTCCAGTTTGCCCCGACCCCACTTGGGATAAGTGGTTTCAGCCAGCGTGTGTGATCTTCCACCGTGGCCTTATGATCATATAGAACTGGGAGGTGACTGCTTTCAGATGTAAAAGGGAAAAATTAAAAGCAACCATGACTAGAAAGAGGACAATATTCTATGAAATTGATGGGGAAGAAAATGTGAAACAAAATATCTTTAATATTTGCTTTCCATTTCTTTCCGTCATCCGGACGACACGCACAAGTTCCGCTTAAAAGGGAAGTAAAACCATGCACACGCAACAGATGTTCTCTTCTAGTGACATTTGAGCTCATGGAAATCCATGTTCCTCACACTGTCCCCATTCATCCACTCCGACCACCTCAGTCGGCCTGCTGAACGTTTCTGCCACACCCTTAAAGTCAGATTATGTTTACTGAAAAGGAAGTAAAACTGTGATAAATGGCATAGGTGGAAATCTTTGAAGTTCCACAAGCTGGACAGTGAACTGAGCACATCATGGTGATATTTTAAGGGACTAACCTTCCACTCATGAACATGTTTAACTTGTGACTGACCTGCTGAGAAAATGTATCAGAAGCTCAGGGCGCAATTCGAAAAATCAGGTGACGGCAAAATATTATTCTGATGCTGGATGTTGAGCAGGTGTATAAAGTCATGATTTGCACATACAGAACAATGGAGAATCTCTCTCTCACACACTCACACACACACACACACACACACACACACTGAC
The DNA here is from genome assembly GCF_900964775.1 of Scleropages formosus. Taxonomy (NCBI): domain Eukaryota; kingdom Metazoa; phylum Chordata; class Actinopteri; order Osteoglossiformes; family Osteoglossidae; genus Scleropages; species Scleropages formosus. The sequence goes on along the minus strand of NC_041815.1, from coordinate 29,152,225 downwards.
TGAAGCCACTTGGCCCAGGGGGAGGGGACATACCCAGGACGGGACACCAGTCCATCACAAGGCACCCCAAGCGGGATTCGAACCCCAGACCCACCAGAAAGCTGGACCTGGCCAAACCCGCTTCCCACCCTCCAACGGAGAATCTTTCAAATTTTCGTCGTTTCCATTCACAATTATTTGTCCAGGAGACGCTTTTCTGACGGGTTTCTGACATCCGACTGACGGTTTTAAGCATCCTGGAATCTTGTATCCATTTATACCGCTGTCTCATTCTTCTCGGAGCTATTCCGGGTAAGTACCTCCCTCAGAATAGCATCATTTGAAATTAAGCAGCGCTAAAAGCTCCTTCGATGATGTGCGGACGCTTCTGAGCCCTGCATTTCTCGGTGAAAGAGTGTGATTTCTGAAATGACCATTTTTTTGTGAACGCGTTCGTTCTCTGACCTCATAAAATAATGACGTACATATATGTAACATGAATAATATCATGTAATATACATAATATAGAAATACATATGTAATATATATGTATATTCATAATATTACTAGTAAAATGTAATATATATAACATGTATATAACAATATGGGATTCTTGAAAGCTTCTGGTTTTTTCTCTTTTTTTTAGTCTAAAACAGCAACTCACTAAACATTTGTAATAGCAGAAGACTGACGGGACTTCCCCCCCCCCCCGGACCACAATGTTTCTATTTTTTTCCAGATAAACCAATATATTATTAGATATTAAGAGCTTGTTTCTTGAAAACAGAATTTCCCGGAGGCGCCGAGCCCACCGAGCAACGCAGCGGCGGCCGGAGAGTCGGCGAATCCCAGCGGATGCTGACGGATGTGCCGACGGACGTGTACGTTTGACCCGCGGGGCGGCTGCTTCATTTAAAAACCCCTGCTGACGGCACAGGCGCCGAGGCCGCGGCACTTTCTCGCATTCACGCTTCATTTCAGTGGCAGGGACTCCGGCTGTACGGAGCAATAAGTAAAACATGTGAGAGCAAAAGGCCCCTGGAAGGAGGCTGGGTATCCCCCCCCACCGCGCTCTGGAGTTTACTGTAAGTGTGAAAAAGCCCACTCCCACACAGCGCGCTCCTCCAAAACAAGCCTTGTGCCTCGAAGCCCCGCTCTATGGAGGGCGTACAGGAGGCCGTGGAATTTAGAACATCTTCGATATAGTGTTTACTCATTCGCTCATTCATTTACTTATGTCATTTTTTCATTTGATCTAATTCCGTTTTATTTCATTTTATTTCTTCTATCGATCTCTTTATTTTATTTACAATCTGGATTTTTTTTTTTTTTTTATTGTAACGCTTCCGTGGCGGTGCGCTTGAGGACACGTGCGGCTCCCCGCGGAGCTCGGCCTAGAGCGGCTCGGCCTTGCAGGTGACCGCAGGTGAACCGTCCCGACTCTCAGGCAGCCTCTAAAGAACTGACGCGGAAGGACCGCGGCCGCCTTGGCTTTTGACCGGCGGGGACTTTCAGCCGGTCGCCGTGGAGCTGACAGCCCTGGTCCTCCCCGCGTCCTTCTCGGTCCTCCTCCCGCTGCGCTGTGACTCAACCGCAAGCTGCCAATGCCCTCGAAGCAGGAAATCCCAGGACGTTCCTGGGCGTCTTCCCAGCCTGGACCGGTCCCATCGCGGAACTTCTCCTCCAGCTGAACTCGTACCGCACTGAGCAAAGAGTAAATCCTTTTAAACAAGTCCATCGTCCGTCGTTCCATCCCACGCACATTTCGCATCAGAGCTAAAATCACCGTGACTGGCGTTCGTTCGCGACACGCGCGGCTCAGGATAATATGGTAAGTGGAGGATCGCAACGCTTCGGTAATTTTAAACAACTAGAAGGGCAGAGTGAAAAAAAAGACGAACGTTCAACGTTGCACGGGAAAGTCGTGGACTTGCGGCTTGCAAACTACGTGGCCTTTGAGGTTTCCTCAAAATCAAACCAGCAGCAACATTTTGCCGCTGTAAGTTATAAAGAACGGAAAGTCACAACATTTTTCTTTTTGAGGCAGCCGGTAGTCTAGTGGGTAGCATTGATGTCTTTGTAGCCAAAGGTCACAGGTTCATTTCCCACCTCCAGCTGTAGTAGCCTCGAGTAAGGTACTTACCCTGAATAGCTCTAGTACAGATTTACCCAGCTGTGTAAAGGGGTGAATCGGTGTAAGTACCTTCTCGTTGTAAGTTGATTTGGAAAAAAGTGTCAGACAAATGTAGATGTGTCTGCAAAACCTCTCAGAAAGCACATCTGAGTGCGTGAGCCCTACGGTGACCTTACGGTTCGTGTTCAGTGTTCGCTTCCTCCTTACTGGTCTCCAGAGGCTGAGCTTTTCCATCAGCCCACGTTGCTCCAGCAGATTCATTTTTTCTGAGTTTCCAGCTCAGAGTTGGGTGCCACAGCGAGTAACACTGCTGTCTTCTAGCACCTGGGTGGTGCGAGAGGAGATGGGTTTGATCCCCGCTCAGCCTGTGTGGAGTTTCCATATTCTCTGGGTGCTCTGGTTTCCTCCCACACTCTAAAGACATGTTGTTCAGGTTCCCCCATAGTGTGTGAGTGACAGAGAGAGAGTATGTGTGTGTGTTCCACTGATGTATGGATGAGTGACCCAGTGTAAGTAGTGTATCTAGCAGTGTAAGTCACCGCGGTGAATAAGGTGTGTGGGCTCATAACACTACATAGAGTTTGTTGAAAGTCAATTTGGACAAAAGCGTCTGCTAAAAAAGTAAATGTAATGAGTTGCCACACCTTGCGGAATCCATCGTAGGCGATCCACCTCCCGACATCCACCCCACCCTCACTGCGCTCACCCTGGAACACGGTAACCAGGTGTTGCAATCACTTGGCAGCGCCAAAAATTTGGCAGTGCTCCTCCTGTGAAAACTGTTGTACTTCATGGAAAAAAGATGAGAGGAGCAGTGGTGTTTGAGGGTTAAAGTGATGCAAGCAAAGCGAAACTCATACTCATTTGAGGAAGTGGAGCTTCAACAAAAGGACGAGTGATCTTCGGCGAAGGCTAGTTTTTGGTGACGGCACACAACGGCAGGACGGTCATGGTAAGCCTCTTTCATTCAGATCGTAGATCATTCCTTGGATGTGTAAATAGTGCGCCGTGTCGCTGGAGGAGGTCATTCGGGGTGATGTTTTCCTATTAGGGTTTTATTGCAGGAGGCAGAATTATAAAGCTGGTTTAAACGTCTTGCTTTTCTCACCTTCTCATTGTTTGCCTCTTTCCTTGCGCTTTGACGTTAAGAGGGACATTTATTTAAAGAATATTTTTTACATGCAGACACTTAATTGATGCAACAGTGGATCTTGAGCGTGACTTGGCCAGGGGGGGCATTGCCAGTTATGTGAATTCCTTCACGGGGAAGGTGCGAGGGATCATCAGTTTTCATCCTCGATTTCTTGGCACGACGAAATCCCTCGCGGGTTAATTCGGCGCTCAAGGGACCCTCGACTCGCCTCCCTTCCTGCGCCGCTCTCCCTCCGTAGTTCTGGTAAATTCCATGGAACGCTCTTCCTGTGAGCCTAATGCACCGCACTCACGCTCAACGGAGTCTCTACGGCTAAACTACGATTAATAAAAATAAAGGTGTAGAACGTGAAGTAAACGCATTACATGATTTATTTATTTAGCTGATGCTTTTTTCCGAAGCGACTTACAATGTTTAGGTGCTTAAATTATTCATCCTTTTATACCCCTGGGTAGTTTTACTGGAGTAATTTAGATTAAATGCCTCGCTCAAGGGGGAGTACAGTCGGAGGCGGGGATCGAACCTACAACCTTTGGATCTAACGCCACTACGCTACCAGCTGTCCCACAATACACCATCTATGGTATGATAGACAGTGAATATAGAATATATAACGTAATATATCGGGAAAATATTTGCCCAGTCTCGCTTTGGTGCTGAATGTCATGGGGATCAGTTCCAGCCGCCGCCCTTGACGTGATGCGAAAGACAGAGACGCTACGGGCGCGAACACGCAGGTTCCTTATTGCGAACCAGAATCATGTCTGCTGTTATTTTTAATATTTACTCCCTGCGCTGTCGGCTTCTGACTGGAATCCCGGTGACTCATTTCGTCGAGCGCCGCCGAGCGATGTGCCGTGCAGCTCTCGTCAGGTGGCCGCTCAGCCGTGCCGCCGCGCTCCTGTTCGTATAATGGACACGTTTCGGGCAGGACTGCGTTGTCACGCAGTTTCGCCGCCCCGGGAGTTCCCCCCCGTTGCGGCGGAGCCTCGCAGGCCGAGCGCCCGCAGGCCCGTCATCGCAGTCACACGCACTTGTGACCCTGAACTGTCTGTCATTTCTACATCGTAAAATGTCTTTTTTTTTTTTTTTTTTTTTCTCCCGACAGGCTCTGAGATCGTTGCTGAATTGCTGCTGTTTGTAAGTATGCTGTGAAAAGAAAAGAAAAAAAAAAGGGGGCCCCCGTGACATTTAATGTGATTCGTTATTCATTCATTCTGGAAAAAACCTTAAATGGGATGTTTTGAGATGGGAAATACTGCTGTGCGCACTTTATAAACATTCCCAGCTACGTTGTTATCTTTCTATATTAAGCAAATTTCAGATTAATTTATCACAGTGGAAATTGTTTTCGGCGTCGCAGGAAGACTCGGCCCTGATTTTGGGGGATCTCTGCGCCCGCTGGATTTTCCACAGAGCTTGTAACTAATTAACTTGTAGTTATTAATTAAATTAGCCAAAATTAAGTCAGTATGTACCTTTGCATAGCATTGTACCATGGCACCTGCTGACTGTTGTACCATTTCTGTGTGGTACATATGGACTAAATAATATCCGAAATACGCCGGCTCCTCATCTCATAAAGATAATGAGTACCGAAAGTTTGTTCATAACTCTATTTGTTCATAACTCCATTTGTTCATAACTCCAAAGTCACCTTTACAATTAAGTTAGTCAATGAAAGGTTAATACAAATGTCCCTCTGTTTATTATACATTCGGGAAATAATTATCTATTACTGCTGGTGCCAGGCTAGCCACACACACACAGGGCAGTTTAGAGTCACCAATTCATGTGAAACACATGTCTTAGGACTGTTGGAGGAAACCAGAGCACCTAGGGGAAACCCACACAAGCACAAGGAGGACACGCAATCTCCACACAGACTGAGCTGGACTCGAACCCATCTCCAAACTCGCGACTCAGGGGCTACGAAGCACAGTCACTATGCACTGCACCATCATACCATCCTTAAGTGAACAAACAAACTGGAAAATGTGTAACTCGAGGAGCCAGTGTATTCGCACCACATTTCCCATGGGATCTGTGGGATGATTCAGCATCTCTTCCATTACTTATTTTGGTAACGTACCGCGTGGCGATGGGCTTAATCGTGGGTGTCACAGCACCCCGTCCTTGTCCATGATCTTATTCCAGCCGCCGGTTCCTGAGTGTTCTGCAGGTGTATGAACACGAACTATAATGTCCACGTGTGGTATTTCTGAAAGGAACTCAGGATAGCAAGAGCGTATAAATGTGCTCCATTTCACATTTGTAAATGTTGGGTGGGATCAGCACGGTGATGCGGTTTAAACAAAAACCTGCAGAAATGGGGGAGGAGGGTGCGCTTGGGGTCGGGATCCAGATCGGTGTGTCCTCGCTCTGAGCGCGTGCCCTTCTGTCCTCTCGTTTCCAGGTGCCTGACCCTGTCCATGCCGGCCCTGCTGCGGAGTGCCGGTAAGAATCACGTCACTTTGCTTTTTTCCGCATGAGCTTTGACATCTGCGCTGCGCCGGGCCCCGGGGCCCCAAACTCGGCAGCATCCCAGAATTCCACAGCAAAAGGCAAACGCACAAGCTGTGCTTTTGCTGTGGCCAGATTTGAGCTCTTACTTAGGGAAAGGAGGACTGAAACGCGTCGACTCAGAGCCGGCCCCGATGACCTCACCCTCTGAAATCCCCATGATTTTCTGCTCTGTGAACACTCTCAGCACAGAAATGATCAGAAATTCATATTTGGAGTTATCAATATTTAAGCCACAGCACCACCGCTTATAGATCATGTATAGATCTATATTAAGCCGATGACCAGTTTAGGAAAAATTAAGTATTAGTCAAAATGCTGCCATAATATACGCTGGGTCCTCAATCTGGGACCAAAAGCTTGTTTATGACTTGGTTTGTCTGAACATCCAATCATGTCACAACCCACAAAAGCTTAATAAGAGACATCCCTCCATTTATTCGCACGTTCGGTTCTGTGCTGTCCGATAACATTCAAGATACACCGGACAAGATGTTGCACCCCATGCGTATATTACAAAATAGTAGCAAAAATTTGCTTCCAAACTTATTTATTGACTCATCTTAGGAAGGGGCACCGTGTTCGGAAACACACACACACACACACACACAGTCCGAACTGCTTGTCCCATACGGGGTCACGAGGAACCAGAGCCTAACCCGGCAACTCAGGGTGTAAGGTTGGAGAGGGAGGGGACACACCCAGGACGGTACCCCAAGCGGGACTCGAACCCCAGACCCACCAGAGAGCAGGACCCGATCCAACCCACTGCTCCACCACACCCCCTCTTTCCATTACATTCAGACTAATTTAAAATGTCTAAAAATAAAATACACTGTCTCCAAAAAATCCCATTTAATACTGGCTGTTGGTCGATTTATCCCATGTGTGACGTTCTCATCTTGTTATCGATCAAGGACACTAAATAATATTGGACATGGGTTGTGAACACTGTGGAAGCGAGCTGAATTAGTCCAGTCCCACCCTACTGGTTTGTTTCGGTATGTCTTACTTCTTACTACAGTGGAAATAGAACAACACAACGAAGGGTGAACAAATTAAAGGAAAAATGTTGGCATCTTGGAAAATTCATAACTCAAGAGTGTTCATAACTGGAGCGTTCATAAAGCAATGTAACGACCACAAAGCGAATGGTGTTGGCTTGGGGACGAGGCGGCAGTTGACCTCTTTGCTTGCGTTGTCTTCTGCCCCTCAGTTGTGGAGCTCCACGGGGAAGTGGGAGCCGAGGTGAACTTCACCTGCCACTACAACACCAGCAGGGAAATCAGCCTGCTCTACATACAGACGGAGGCGGACAAGGTCGAGTTTGTTAACGGCTTCCACGAGAAGGACACGCGACCTTCCGAGAGGTTCGAGAACCGCACGAAAGTGGACGAGAGCAAGAAGTTTGTGAGGCTGTGGAACCTCCAGGTGAAGGACGAGGGGAACTACAAGTGCATCGTCAAGTACAAGGGCAACCTGGAGGAGACCGTGATCACGGACCACCGCCTCAAAGTAGCAGGTAATCGTGGCACCGCCCTCTCCTCCACCGCGTCGCCATCCGGCCCTTGCCAGGACCTCCTCACGTTTCGTCCTCTGCTCTGCGAACGTCCACAGCTAGGTTCGGCGAACCACTCCTGGAGGCCAAGGTGGACGCAAGAGGCGCTTGCTTCCTCAAGTGCTCCTCCTCGGGGGGGTACCCGCACAAGGCCCCACTGTGGACTCTTCCGCTGGACGTGAACAGCACCGCGTGGCACGACGGCAACGAGAGCTTTGTGGTGCAAGACCCCGACACCCTGCTGTTCTCCGTCTACAGCGCCATAGTGCTGAACGTCCGCCGTCCGCTCAACGTCAGCTGCTCTGTGGGCGGGGTCACTTCCCAGCAACAGGAAGTCTGTGAGTGCTCATGGGACGGCGGGGCTGGGGGGTCCGCACCCATTTCCACATCATATTCACCTGGTACTTTCTCATATAACAGTCGACTTGGCAGCACCGCGTCCGCGAAACAAAGGCGCCGAGCGGTCGGCGATAGAGTTCTAACCCTAAATGACGTGGTAAAACTTCCATCCGTCGTCAAGAACCGCTTGTCCCGTTCGGGGTCGCGGCGATCCGGAGCCTAACCCGACAGCGCAGGGCGCAAGGCCGAAGGGGAAGGGGACGCACCCAGGATGGGACGCTAGTCCGTCGCGAGGCACCCCAAACAGGGCTCGAACTCCCAGACCCGCCACGCCACCACACCCCCCATGGTAAAACCGGCCCCGCTCTATAAATAGATAAATCGGCTTAAGCATCTCAGCGTACAAAACCTCATATTATAGTTACAGAGGAGAGAAGGGGCAGTTGAATGAATAAATAGTAATAATAAACACGGAGCGTGCAGCATCGTCATGGTAAATCGTGGTAATTCCGGTAGTTCCAGGGCCCCAAACCGGTTAGATGGCTGTTGTCCTCACTCTGGCTCATATGTGACACCCAGCTCATTAGTGAAGCCGTTTTTGTTATTTCCCAGGCGGGAACGACCCCTCTCCGAAACCGCCTACCCCTGACATCCTCATCATCGTCGCCTGCCTCTTCATCGCCTTGCTGCTGCTAGCCGTGCTCTCCATGCTCATCGTGAGGATGATGAAGATGTCGGGGAGAAGAACTGCAGGTGAATGCGCTTATGTGACGCGCTGGGCCACCAGGTGGCGTGGCGGTTAGCGTTATAGCATCGCAAGGTTCGCTGAAGGTTGTTGGTTTGAATCCCACACCCGCTCTAGAACGTTTTGTTCAAAGTGCAGCCATCCCATACGTAGCGGGCTCCGTACGGTGGGAAATCACCGTCCCGGCTTATGAAAGCACGCACCTTTTTCATAGAGGGCTCCTATTATTCAGTTCAACTGCATTTCCTCCCGTTGTGCGGTCAGTTTACTTCCACATCGACAACCCCGAGCGAAGGCTGGAAGATCATTTCAAAATGCAGTATTATATAAAAGATATTCACTTTTGTGAAAAATGACTTTATATTTTAAATTTTGAGAAACACAAGAGCATAAAATATTTTGGTGTTATCACCATGTATAAAATACCTTTAATTTCACCGTTTCGATTAATTTTTGATAATTTTTTTCCCATATGAAATAACGGTAATTCAACACTGGCGATTTCATGGAACACATTAAGCCGTTATGTGAGGAACGAGTGTACAGTACTTACCAGGAATGAATACTTTTACTGTAACATACTAATAACAAGTAATAATGCCATTTAGTATAATATCACACGGTATGGTGTTATAATGATAATTATTACCGATAATTGAAGGCCCATCGTGATGACCACAGGCAAGTGCCGCTGGGTGTCTGTAGAACATCTTCACTCTGAACTGCGTCACACTGACCTGACCTCTCCCGTTTGTGTTTCAGTGCCACAGGACACAACGGAACCCAAAGAGTGAGTACTCTCTGTGTGTGTGTGTGTGTGTGTGTGTGTGTGTGTGTCACCCTATGTGTTACTGTATGTCAGTGTGTGTAACCATACCTGTTATCTATCGCGTGTTACCGCGTATCTGTAGGATCCGCCCTTTGTGTTACTCTAAGTGTTACCGTGTGTATCGATGTGTGTTACTGTGTGCGTCGTTGTGCGATAGTGTGCTACAGCGCGCGCCACTCGGCGTTACACTGCACTCTGCGCGTTCAGCCAGTCTGATTTTGTTTCCTTTCTGTTTACCGCGGTAAATACAGGAAAGCTTTGTGTGAAGAACTCTTCTGCGCTGAGCTCATAACTGAGAATGATGCATTTCAAAAGAATCACACATGAACCACCCACCTGCTTTCACTTCCACTTCTGTCCAGCTAAGGGTTGCGGTCAGTGAACAATCTACATGCGAAGAGCACTTTACTTTACCCAAAAGCGAGCTGCGCTTTTCCCCCAGCGGTCCCACAGGGGCCCAGCGGGACCAGTCATCCCTGTACTCCTCACATTTATTACCCTGGGTAAATCTCCCGGCTGGGACACCCACGGCTCCGCTCTCACGTTTCCGTCTCTTCTTCTCCCCCCCGCAGGCTGGACCTGCTCACCTGATGCCGTGGATCGCGGCGCTTATTTCACATTTAACACGGAGGACGCGGCCGTGCGGTCGAGACGCCTGGATCGCGGACCGGGTTCCGTGCGCCTCCCGTCCGGCCCACCGACGGTTCGAGGACGCCGCGGCATTTGACGGCACTTGAATGTAAATAATCCGCTCCCCTTTCGAAAAGTCGCACTCGCGTCCTGCTCTGCTTCCGGCCTTTCGAACGCGTCGTCTTTTCCAAGAAACCCCAAACCAAAACTGTCGCCGTGGCGACGCGTACGGATAACGGACGAGGAGAGACTGCGACGTGTCCGTGGATTCCACTGGACACCCCCCCCCCCAGCACCGCTGACACCAAAGTCGTCGGCTCTGGAGATCCTCAACCTCCCGACCAAGTCATGAGAATTTTTGCCACGTGACCACAGCTGTAACATCTTGATGTTTCTATCCATCTCGGAGCGTGTGGTGGTGGTGGGGGGGGTGTCTCCTGGAGACAGAGCACTGGAAGACGACTGACCAGGCCGGGGGGGTGAACAGTGTGTGTGTGTGTGCGTTCTCTATATACACGTGCAATGGGTTTGTGCAAAACTGTGCGTCATGCTGCTTTTCCGTGGTCCGTCGCGGTCCGAGGGGCCCGAGGAAGGGGGAAGCCGGAGCCGAAGCCCGGCGGTCGGACGGACGCTCAGGGTCCCACAGACGCTGCTGCGGGCACCGAAACGCCTCGAATGTCAAAACTGTTCTCAAGAGCGAACGCAACCGCGTTCAACCGCGTTCAACCGCTCCCACGATTGTTTCCTATAGGAAACATGGTCCTACTCTGGGGTTTCACTGCAAACCTTAAGATTTATTTCTTTGCTCATTCTAGCTTTCTAGAGTTTACGATTCAGAGTGGTTTTTATTAAGTTACCGAAATGTGTATATTTTTAAGATTAGAACGTTGAATAGTACAAATGTGATATTTATGGTATTGTTCTCAGCACCCAGTTTGTGTTGCAATAGTAGTTCTAAGAGACTTTCCCGTGGATTTAATGTGTAGTTCACCGTGAACATGTGTTTTCTTTAAATTTAATAAAATGTAATCACCTTTCCTTGTCTCATTTCACCTCCCTCGAGGTAAACAGAGTTCACCGTGTTTTCTGCCGCAAGTCCACGGTAACGTGCAGTACTCGACCGCCACCACAAGGGGGCGCCACTGACCAACTAAAGGGATTGAAGGCGAGCGACACGTTGTTGGGGGGGAGAAAAAAAAAAAAAAAAAGATACATTCTACCTAAAATTGTTAACGTTAATACAATTAGTAAATAAGACACATTGTCAGTTAGATACTTTGAAGATAATTACATGCGTTAAGATACAATGTATCTTATTTACAAAGAACCCTGCTTACAAAGTGTCTTATTGACAATGCACGTAAGACTAAAGGAATAAAATTGAAACCCAGGGCCACATTTGAACCCATTTCAACCCGGCGCAACACAAACAAGGGGCACAAGTGAGACCGGTTACTCTGCACTTACTGCAACAGCTGTGGTTTAAATAGTAAACTGTCCCTCGTCATCATTTTATTTAAATGACTCCTTTTCCCATCGTCAGCCCGCCGCGCACCGATTTACGCATTAATACCGCGCGAGTACCTCGCTCAAGGCCACTACACCTGGAGGAGGTCTCGAACGGGTCGTCCAACTGCAAGGCCGCGACTCGAACCGCTACGCCACCTGCCGTACGTCTTTCGCGCTTCTTAAATCCGGCCGAGAGCCCCGATTTCAGGGGTGTCTTCAGACAAGAGAGCTCGCGGAGAGCGACTTAAAAACCAAAAAGTTTAATTCCTGTTCTTCTGATACAAAAGGATTCTTAAATAGCAAACTTCTTAGTTTTGTACAAAGATAAATTAGCATTTTATAACACGTTAACAGGAGAAACACCTGTCCTTTTACAAAACATATTCAAAAGAACTTCACAGAGTCCCGGTCCGGGTGTCGCCAGTACCTACGGCACCTCCGAGTCACATACATTCGGTGGGCTCACAGAAGAGACCCCTGTGGATTGTCTACTCACTCTGGGTGTGTGTGTGTGTGGATAAGGTGGAGCGTTAACCGTTTTATACTTAAAATAATGATCCGTAGGGGAGTTCTCAGAGAAGAGGGGCCGGTGCTTTACTCAGCATTGGGATTGAAATAACGCGCCAGTCGGACAATAAAACACGACCCCGGGGCTCACGGCGCATCGTTTAAAACGTCCAAAGAGTAACCAAAAAAAAAAAAATAAAAAAAAATTGTTTAGTGGATATTTTCCCATAAACACTCCATGATGCGATGGAAACAAAGTCCCAAGATCCCTTTTAACCAGAGAGGCTCCTTTGTGCTCATGTGTGACCTGGAGTGGATTTAAGAAGCCGGGAGAACGTTGCCCCTCCCCCATCCTCCTCCTCCTCCTCCTCCTTGCCTAAGCCCCCCCTCCCCTCACCCAGTGCGCTTCCCTGCGACCACCCCTCTGGCCTGGGGTGGCAAGGCACCTGCACTGCCGCTGTCCAGTGTAAAAATCTACTAGAAACTATTTAAAAGCCTTCATCGAAGATGCATAAGAAGTACAACCCCAGTCCTCTTCCCAGATGAGCGCCCCCTGCAGGTGGGGAGGACCGGTGACGCTAAGAGCACCGCGGCTCATCGGAACTCGCGTTCTGGACCCGAAGCCCGTCCCGTGCCGCGTCTCCGTGGAGGAGAACGACCCAAAAACATGCCCCGGGTCGACACCCTCGCCGCCCCCACCGAAGAGAAGAGCAGCGAGACCCCCCCGTCATCCCAGCGTCCGGGATCCTCCCGGGTCTCACACCACCGTCTCGTTTCCCTTCGCCGGTTTAATCCAGCCGTCGGCGCGCGTCGCCCTCTTCGCCCGGCCCGAGCTCGCCAGCCGGCTGGAGCACTTCTGCCACGTGTGCAGCGTCTTGGCCGACCAGATCCACATGCCCGACGTGATGCCCACCAGCAGCGACATGAAGATCCGGAGCATCTCGACGGCAGCGTACGCGTCCCGCGCCGACTGCTTGAAGTCGCCCCAGTTGGATATCTCGTAGAGGTAGCAGGCGATGACGCAGCCCGCCGGCACCATGTAGAGCACGGAGAAGACGCCGATCTTCACCATGAGGCGCTCCAGCTTGTCCGTCTTGGTGCCGTCCTTCTGAAGGTTCGAGCGGATCTTGAAGAGCGCCACGAGGCCGGCGGCGATAAAGAGCGTGCCGATCGCCAGGTACGTGAAGAGCGGCGCCACCACGAAGCCCGTGAGCGCGTCGATGTGCTGGTTGCCCACGTAGCAGAGGCCCGTGAGGTCGTCGGCGTCCACCAGGCGCATGATGAGGATCACGATGGTCTTGACGGCCGGGATGGCCCAGGCGGCGATGTGGAAGTACGAGCTGTGCATCTCGATGGCCTCGTGGCCCCACTTGAGCCCCGCGGCCAGGAACCAAGTGAGCGTGAGGATGACCCACCAGATGGAGCTGGCCATGCCGAAGAAGTAGGTGAGGAGGAAGACGATGGCGCAGCCCGTGTTCTTCAGGCCCTCCTGGACCAGGACGGGAACGGCCGCCTCCTCCAGGTCACAGGAGATGCGCTCGCGGCCCACGGTGAGGCGCACGACGAAGGCGATGCTGTAGATGTTGTAGCACATGCTGAGGAAGATGATGGGCCTCTCGGGGTAGGAGAAGCGCGACGAGTCGACGAGGAAGGTGAGCACCGTGAAGGCGGTGGACACGAAGCAGAGCACGGCCCACACCGCCATCCACACGTCCGTGAAGACCTTGGCCTGGCGCCGGTAGAGGCCCGAGTCGTAGCCGCACTGCAGCACGCAGGCGTGGCTGCGCTTCACCCAGGCGTACTGGTCGGGCTCCGCCCCCAGCGCGTGGCACTCCTCCTCCATGGGCTGCAGCGTGCGGATGGCGTGGTACGGGCCGTCCTCGTCCCCGGGGCCCTCCATGCACATGTGGTTCTGGTCGTTCTGCGGCGGGAAGAGGCTGCAGTTGAGCAGCTCGGGCCAAACGAAGCCGAAATCGGTGAGCACCGGCAGGCACTTGCGCTTCACCGAGAGGCACATGCTGCCGCACGGGCCGATGGGCTCGGGCACCTTGTCCGTACACATGGGCACGTAGACGGAGCACAGGAAGAACTGCGGGGAAAGGACACGGGACACGTCGTCAGCAGCGCAGTCATCGCGCCGCCGCCGCCGCGGAGGATCCAACATCAGCCACGGAACGGGGAAGTGAGGAGGGGGACAGGAGCAAAAGGAATAAAAGAAGAAGAAATAAAAGATGAGGCAAGAAAGGAAAAAGGAAGAAATGAAAAGGAAAAGAAAAAGGAAAAGTTTGGGAAGAAGAAGGGGAAAAAAAGGAACAGGAGGGATTGTGACATTTTTCTCCATTAGAACTGAACACCATCAGTGGAAAGTGAACAAATGTGTAAAGAAACCACGTCCTCATAAAGGATCGCAAAGCTTAACATGGTAACATTACACTGTTTTCAGGTCATATTATTACCGGGAGACACTGAGTATTTGCGGACACCACATAACGGAAATAAATGCAGTGAATTAATTATTAAACAAGAAGCAAGGAGCGCAAAAGACACTGCGGCTCGAGGGAGACCCGGGGCTCAGGGTACGAATCGCGGGGGGGGGGGGGGTCGGGGGTTTCCCCGCTTTTCTACGCCGCTGGACGGAGGAAACGGGCAGGAAACGCGCGGGAAACGCAGTGTTTGCGCTGCGGTCGCGCTGGGTGTTCGTTCCCAACCGCTGCAGAAAATCACAGCGTTTACTGTGGTACGTCTGAGGAGCCCATGGAACTGGAACGAATCCCGAATAAATCACACGGTGTTTTTATTTATCTGACTCCACTTTACACCGATTTACCCATTTCTGCAGCCGGGTGATTTTACCGCAGGAGGGGGATTCGAACCCAGGACCTTCCGACTGCAAAGCCCTGAACAGTACGGGACCCAGCGCTCTCGAGGGAAAACGGTGTAAACTGAGTACTGCACGAACAGGTAATGTTCCTAGAGAGTCCAGGTGAACGTGGTGAGTCGCTCAGCTCCTGCACCTTTCCGGTCACGTGGCATAAGGCGCTAATTAACTAATTAACATAACTAAGTAAGTCGGTGTCGCTAATTAGCATCATTAACAATGGCCCCCCAGGAGGGAAAGCACCCCTTGCAGCTGACCCGGAGTCGGAGAGCAGCACGGCCACGCGCGCAAACGCACACGCACCCGCAGCTGGCTCGAGCAGCCGTACTGGATGAGCGGCGTGAAGGTGGTGAGCTGCAGCTCCGCGTCCGCCTGCAGCACGTTGCCCACCAGGTTGGGCATCCGCGTCTCGTTGTAGCCCAGGTCCTGGCACATGGAGATGCGGATCGGGTCGCACGTCGCCTCGTCCTCGTCCCCGAAGGCGTCCGCCGAGCCCGGGCGCGCGAGCAGCGCGAGCAGCGCCAGCGAGAGCGCGACCAGGTGCGCCACGGAGACCCGCCGCTGCATGTCGCCGGGTGTCGCCCCCCTCCTTCTTAAAACAAAAAAATAATAAAGTGTATATATAGTCAAGTGTCCTGAAGTCCAGCGGAGGAGTCCGAGAGCAGTCAGTCCAACGGGTCCCCCGGCGATCCGACGCGCGCGCTCCGCCTTCACCGCCTCTTCAACTTTCTCCGATGTTTCGTTAACGTTGCCTCTTGGGAGCGCGCACAATGCGCGCGTCCGCTCGGGAGCTCCGCGGGTTCTGACGTCCCTCTCCAGCTCTGTTTGGTAAAGAAACGAGCGCGGATGACTCCCCTCCAATCCTTGACCCGCCCACTGCGCACCGCAGCCAATCAGAGGCGGGCTCTCCAGCAGGGGGCGGGGCGTGAACTGCTTGAAGTTACGTCACATTTTGGCCCGGGCCGAAGTGGAGGTGGGAGTCCGGAGTTTGGGACAGTTGGTGACGCCTTAAGGAGAATTAAGAAGAATTAATAGGAGGGAAGGAACAACACACCTTCCAACACCACAACACAATATTGATTATATTGATTATTTATGAAACTCATCTATTTTTTTTACTTTTAATTGTTATCATTTGTATGTTTGAGCGCTAAGCTGGGGGCCCCCAAGTTCGACAATCAGACATGTAAAATGGGCAAAAAGATGGTTAAGGTAACACATTGTCTGAAAGGCAGGATTTCTTTTCGTTCGCAGATAAGCTGCTCCAGTTTGCCTAAAGTGTCCGAGGCAGAAGGTCACTATTTTTACCCCCCTTCCCATATCTGTTCAGCCCTCCTCCTCAAATCACTTTTTGCCCCTTCTCCCTTTATCACTATTTACCCCTCCTCTCCATGATTTGCCTGTTACCCCCCCCCGAGTCCCTATTTGCCCCCTGGCCCCCCCTTGTCTCGTCTCCTGGTTCAATTCTCCTGCTGTCAGTCCACTGAGAAGCCGGTGGAGATAAGGAGCCACCTGATGTTATCTGCGGGGGCAGGACAGGGCTTTTACTGAGCAGGAGAGGCATAGAAAACACATACCTGGGAAAAGCGTTCGGCCGGGTGTGAAGAGGCCAATGCGGGGTCAAAGGTCACGGCAACGGTACACTGCAGGTGAGCGAGTTTCGGTGGGTGTTCCGGCAGCGTACGCGTTCCCCAAAAGAGGGGCTGTAACTCATTGATCATCTTTCATTTGTCTGGTTTTTTGCATGCAATCACTGTGCTGTATGTACACAAGTTGTATACATATAATTGTCAATTTTTTTAATTATCACAAAAACACAGCAAACAGTACCTGGAAGCCAATGAGATATTGCCATTTTGTTTTAGAGGTTAAAAATTAAGTTATAAATTTTAAAAAATAATAATAATGATGATGAGTTATAATTCATCTAATGGAACTGATATATGATGCATACTGTATATTCTACAGCCTGGTGACATGTTGACATTATTCACGTGTTCATTTAACAGATACTTTTCTCCAAAGCGACAAACATCCCATAGAAAATACAATGTGTTCATTATATGAGCAGGAAGAGACACTTAGATGCAGACGTGTGATTCTTAAGTGCAGTTTGTTTGTTTCTTTCCACCATATGAACCAACGTTCATCACACGAGTAGCTGTATAAACTTTTATCTGAATATCAATGAGTCCTGATCACATTCCTAGTAATAATTGTTTTTTTTTGAGATACATATAAACATTTACAGTATATTACAGGAGTAGCTGCGTAAAGGTTTATCCGAGACCAACATTAACCAACATTATTGGTTAAATTGCTGCTTTGCTTTTACAGCGATTGTACAGGAAATTAAAACGTTTGTTTCCTACACGCCTGGGTTATATTTTGACAGTTGCGCATGCAGACATTGCTGTGCGGCCAGCCGGGGTGTCCCCGTTGGCGTGCGACCTGCCGTGACCCCTTCGGTGACCTTTTACCCCACATTGCACCCGTCTTGTCCTCATGATCGCCGCTCTTCCGTCGGACAGGGGCACCAGGAGACCCCCTCCCCTACCAGGGCTGCTGCTGGACTCCATCCTGCACCTGTTAGTGACCTTCTCAGCCCTGGAGGTCTAAATTAAATTACACACACCTTCATATATCCTCTGAAGATGTGCTCATCTACATTATTAATTATTACTGTAGTCATTTATCCGATACCTTCCTAAAAAGCATCTCACAATGATTTACACATTTATAAAACTGGGTAATTTGTACTATATTAATCCAGAGTAAGTACGCTAATCAAAAGTACTACAGCATAATCAGTGAATTATAAATTAAATTTCAATTTATAATTTATCCATTCACTTTCAGTAGCAGCTTGTCCTGGCCAGGGTCATGACGGTATAGAGCCTATCCGAGAATCACTGGGTGCAAGGCAGCAGGGTACAACCTGGATGGGACACCAGTCTGTCCCAGGGTAAATTTACAAAATAAAAGAAAGTTTAAATAATACATATAAATAATTGTATGAGTTATCATTTAAGAAGTCATGAGAAAAAGTCCTTGGGATCCTAATATGACAGTTAAAACTCCCTGTGGAGACATTAGCAGCGTAACTAACTGATGAAATGTATGTTGTCTTGTTCTCCAAACACTTTCTTTACATGGTCAGGATCCTTCGCAGGGAGCAGCTGCCTTTGGCTCCGGAGGTTGCCGGTTCGATCCCCGCCTGCAGCTGTAGTGCCCTTGAGCGAGATGCTTACCCTGCGATTGCTCCAGTACCTTTGCCCAGCTGTGTGCCTGGGTACCTAGTTGGGGCCCTGCAATGGAGTGGCGTCCTGTCCAGGGTGTGGCCCCCGAGCCTTGCGCCCAGTGTCTCCGCAACCCCACTTGGGACTAGCGATTATTAAAATTGGTTGGTTGGTTGCATCCTTTGCAGGGCTGCTTATTGCTGTACAGTATTTTGCAGAGATGACCTGAACTGGCTGCTGCCAGATGTAACTATTTACATATGGAGAATGAAGCGGCGTTTGCTCTCGGCTGTTTTTGCTGTGTCTGAGGTCATGGAACCTCCGCACGTCGGCCTGTTTACCGCAGCTCGCTGGCGGTACGTAGTTTTAATATGATTTTCGTTATAAAAAATAATAACCTCACTGACAGGTACGCTCACCGGGGGTGGTCCGGTTTTTCCTGTTCAACACATCAAAAGAATTAAATCTAATAAAAATAAATCTACCAAAGATAATAAAATGTTCTGCTCAGCTGAAGAAAGGTGCAGCATCTCCTCTCTCTGACCTTGAAGCCTGCAGATCCCAGCATGAGATGTTACTCTGCGTGGTAAAATCTCAGCTTTTCACTTACATTTATCATGTTTCATTACACATTTCTCATTTGTCAACAGAAGGAGCAGCACAGTGGCACAGCGCCTGGATGATGCGAGAGGACATGGGTTCGATCCCCGCTAAGTCTGTGTGGAGTTTGCTTGTTCTCCCCGTGTCTGCGTGGGTTTCCTCCAGGTGCTCTGGTTTCCTCCCACAGTCCAAAGACATGCTGTTCAGGTTCCCCCATAGTGTGTGAGTGACAGAGAGAGAGTATGTGTGTGTGTTCCATTGATGTATGGATGAGTGACCCAGTGTAAGTCACCGCGGTGAATAAGGTGTGTGGGCTGATAACACTACAAAGAATTAATTGGAAGTTGCTTTGGACAAAAGTGTCTGCTAAATAAGTAAATGTAGCAGGAGAGTCATTTACATTTATTAATTTTACATTTATTTTTTATTTTCTTATTTATTTTATTTTTACTGAGTTAGGCTCCCGTTCGCCACGACCCCGCTCGGGACTAGTGGTTTCGGACAGTGTGTGCGTGAGTCACTTGTATGTGTTTGATCCCTTTCCATCCTGATGTGTGTGTGCAGCTTAA
Organism: Scleropages formosus; assembly: GCF_900964775.1. Taxonomy (NCBI): domain Eukaryota; kingdom Metazoa; phylum Chordata; class Actinopteri; order Osteoglossiformes; family Osteoglossidae; genus Scleropages; species Scleropages formosus. Next base: position 29,133,033 of record NC_041815.1, on the reverse strand, counting down.
CTACTATCCACTGAATTTAGTTTAAATCCCATTGCATAATTTTGTCTAATTTGTTCCCCTCTGTTTCAAACGTTCTGATTGTTAATATTGTTGATATAATATAAAATGACATTTTGGGGGAATGTGATGCGTTACGTATCCATACTTTTAAAAGAGCGTCATCATAATTACTTTTCATCAGTTCTGACTGCTGGGGTTTGGTTCGAAACGAACTTTGCACTGATTATTAACGGGATTTTGGCACCTTTATCTGACGTTTGACTGCAGCACCTGTCTCAGGGCTCATTTACTGGGTTTACACCAATAAAATCCTTTCCAATGCCTGGGTGGGGAAGCTAATGTTTGGATGAAAACCCAGCCTCTCTGGCCTGAAAACTGGGAGGCATTTGACTCGAAGAGTCACAACTTACAGCAGAAGTCATCTGTCTAATGGGACGTGCATCACACCCCGATGTGACCCAGCTTCTCCCTCCAAGAACGCAATCAGGCTGAATTAATATCACTCTTTTCAGGATCTCCACTCAACTGTGAGGACAATGCCAACTCATCTCAAAGTCATTCTGTTTGTTCTTCAAAAAATGGCATGATAGAGTCACACGGAGGTGTGGGAAATTCCTCAGTTCATTAAAAAAAAACTCACTTCAGTGGTTGGAAGCACTGTTCGTCATACGGTACCATTCAGAGGTGTGCTGGAAGCAGCATTTTTCTCATTACAAACAGCATTTTATGTCTAGGGTTTGTGTTGTCCTTCACTTTCCTTTTTCTCCAGATAGTGCTTGCATAACTTTAAGGTGTTGAAGAAAGAAGGACTGCACAACTAGTTATAATCCTGCCTCCTCCTGTACCTCAGAGGCGTGCTGTCATAACCATGCTGGTTGAGATTAGATTTGGTCAAAATTGCCAACTATGCAACCGGCAAAGAAGCCCCATGGCATGATGCTGCCACCACCATGCTGGACAGTGGGAACTACACATGCACAACTCATACATACAATATATACATACATTTACCCTCTTGGTGTCTTACAAATACTTGCCAGTTTCATTCAGATATTTCACATTTTGAGTTGTCAGTCCGCAGGACCAACTTCCACTCCTGAAATGTCCTGTTTCTGTATTTTTTGCCCGAGGTAGGTCTGGCTTCAAGTACTCAGTCTTTTGACTGGTTCTGCATTTTGTCTCAGCCAAGCAGAAACACTGGGATTTTCACACTTGAAAAGTTGAAATATCTATCACAGCAACGATGCTCTCTGGCTTTCTATTGAAGGTAGGGGCATTTAACAGCTCAGCCTGGGGCAGTGTACCAGAGGCCATCGTAGACAGCAGTCTGAAGGTGGATGTTGTCATTCTGCACTGATATGGGGTCCTGTCTCACAGTGAGGGGCTGATGCCTCAGAAGAGTTTCCAGTTCCAGTCTAACATGAAGGGTATTTGATGAGGGTAAGTGCCATACTTCACCACTGTTACACAGTTATAGTGTTGTATTTTGTACCAGTGTATATGTTTTCCCTGGCACAGAGATGAGCAGCTGGACATCAGACAGTTTGGAAGGTCAGGTGAGATGCCACGTTGTTGCCCATCTTGAGTTGCTGAGAGGGTTGCTTTAATTGCATGGCTTGAAAGAGAGGAGCCTAATGAATGAGGCTTCTTGGAAGCGTTTGCATGGTATTATTTGAGGGTTATTATGACCAGGATCTTTAAAGTACCAACAACATTCCTCCGCACTGGAGGTCTTGGACACACCAAGGTGCATAACAACGTTGTAAAAGTGTTAACTTTGTTCCAGGAGCAGTTACCACCATTTTTTTTTTGCATTTTACATTATAGTGATAATAACAATGTTTTGTCTACTACAGGGGCTTGGACTTTATTGCCCACCCCATCTGAGGGTCCTGCTGACGCTCACACTTTAAAGCTCATGTCTGACTTGGCAAAATGCACTTCGGAGTGTACAATAGGTGTACCAAATTGTCATGACTGCCTTCTTCTGCAGTTGTGAGTGAAAAATCATCATCACTATGTGGCTGGAAGGTCTTTATCACACAAGGTCACGGTGCACAAGCCATATAGCTGCTCAGACCTCAGACGGTTTATAAAGCTGGTCCGGAATGTTCCCTTTTCCACTTGCGTCCTTAGTGTTGATAGGGCTGTGTCCACCGTCCACACAAAGCAGAGAGGCACCTGGTGACTAGTAACATGTCCAGCAACACCAGTAATGCAGCGTTCAGAACGAGTGTGAGAAAAGGCGAGAACTTAACGGAGGAAACTCAAGTCCAGAGGCTCGAACAGGACAATAGCACCACCGCGTCTGGGGCTACGAGGTCAGCTGGCTGCCCACCCTTCCTGGGCACGGAGACGTGCAATGAATCGCACGACCATTTTATCACCAGTGGATGTTAAAGGATGTTGAATACAATGTGAATGGAGTCTTGAAAGTGCAGATGACGATAAGTGTTTTGTTTAAAGTGCCATTGGACAATAAGGCCTCTCTGGGCACTTTGACACACCTTCTCCGGAAATGTCTCCACAATCTAACTGCAGCGGTGTTTATTCAGCGATTCAAAAGAGCTTTAACAACAGCTTAATCTCATTCTTTACACAAGTTACACCATTGCCCTTATTTACATTTATCTGGTGTTTTTCCCTAAAGCAACTTACAATGGTAAACGACCTGCAATTATTTATTCATTCATTCATTTAGACGCATACACACACACACACACACCATCTGAAACCACTTGTCCCAAGCGGGGTTGTGGCGAGCCGGAGCCTTACCTGGCAACGCAGGGCGGAAGGCTGGAGGGGGAGGGGACACACCCCGTACGGGACGCCAGTCCATCACAAGGCACCCCAAGCGGGACTTGAACCCCAGACCCACCCGAGAGCGGGACCCGGCCAAACCCGCCACACCCCCCCACTTTATTTATACAGCTGGTTAATTTTTACCAGAGCAATTTAAGGTAAGTACCTTGCTCAAGGACAGAGACGCCTGGAGAGCCCTTGTTGGCAGCCTATGCCCTAGGAGGGGTGGAAGGTGTTGATGATTGATGATGATGATCTTGCTCGGTGGTTTTACAGATGGAGGTGGGATTCAAACCTGCAGCCTTTGGGTCTTGAGACAGCAGCTCCAACCCTACACTGCCAACTGCTGTTCCAGGTTTTGTTTTTGACTAAGTGAAGGAAGATATCTGGTGAGAAAATGCTCACCTGAAGGTCCACACCTGAAGCTTTCTCTGCCGGTATGTAGTTGTCTCAGGCGTCTAACTTTCTTCCACTGGAAAAGCTGACACTCAGCCGACATCATAATTTGAGAATTTGGGGAGATTTAGTCACCTTTGTGGGCATTTTTGCACAGTGCTTCATGAGTTCCCCTCGAACTACCGTGACCTTGTGCCCTTATGCTGTACTTACCTGTAGCTGTGGTCAAGTTCTGTTTTTAATTAAATAAAACAAGAGTAATTTTCACACACACACACATTTTCAGAACCGCTTGTCCCAGACGGGGTCACGGGGAACCGGAGCCTACCCGGCAACACAGGGCGTAAGGCCGGAGGGGGAAGGGGACACACCCAGGACGGGACGCCAGTCCGCCACAAGGCACCCCAAGCGGGACTCGAACCCCAGACCCACTGGAGAGCAGGACTGTGGTCCAACCCACTGCGCCACTGCACCCCCAAAACAAGAGTAATTAATTAATTAAATAAATAAATTCAAAAAAATTAAAAATAGATAATTAAAATAATAATAAAGTAAGTAAAAGAGCAGTTGGTAGCATAGCAGTTAGAGTTGCTGCTGCCTTTAGACCTAAAGGTTGCAGGTTTGAATCCCATCTCTGACTGCAATGTACTGACCCTGAAAGTGCTCCGGTGATGCTACCGAGCTGTAGAAATGGCTCAGTAATTGTGTCGCTTTGGAGAAAAGTGTCGGATAAATGTACTCGAGGAGTTCTTCCCGGTGACCTTTGAAGGGAGGGCCTCCCTCCCCTCCTGCTCTCTGGCCATTCGCTGAGCTCAACTACGAAACCCCTAATCAATAACTTTAGGTGCCGTGAGGTCGACTCTGAGGGGGGTGGAGGGGGGGCAGGGTCTTGAATAGCCCCCGAATATCACGGGGGAGGTCGGCCTTTCGAACGCCATCCCTCCGGCGGGAGTTGAAACGCACAAGTCAACCAACCATACCGTTGAATTTCGTTTTTACGGGACGCTGCATCGCGAGTCCTGTGATTCCGATGAACGGCCAGTTTTCACGAGAGGCGGAATACAATCATCCGTCTGCATTTTAATTTCATTTGCGGCATTTTATGTCGCTTTTGCAGAATATATAAATCTTCCCATTGACAAGACGTGTACTTGTGGTTGCGTTCTCATAATGAAACATTATTCTGCAACGTCAAGACGTGTTTTAGTCAACCGGGACTAAGTGAATTGGGGAAAAAATGTCACCCTAATTGCTTATGCATGGTTCGAATAAAGTGACTGGACAGGCGGACAGAAAACAGAGGTGTCTCCTCAGGGATGGAGGGTTACCCTAATTTGCTCCAGTGAAAATGTGGTATTCTGGGCAGATTTTCAAACATGGGGACGCTGGCAGCTGAGTGTGGCTCTGGGTGGCGAGCCAGCGCTGATGGGATGTTCACCGGGGTTAATGCACCTGAGGATTCTGGGAAAGTGCCCAGCAGGCGAACGCGGGTCCCTCCCCGCCCTCCCCCATCCACCTTCTTCTTTCAACACACCTGAAGAAGGGTGGATGGACTCGAGTTCACCTGTTTACCCCTTTACCAGTTTCCCGTCTACCTGTCCAGGTGGGGGGATTCAAAAGGGACGGACGACTGGTTGCCGAGCACTGAGGGGGCCAGCGTGTACCACGATTTACTACGCACATGCGTCCAACTAGATTTTACTACATTTAATTATCTGACAGCTTTTTCCAACGTGACTGAGATGTTATGTTTTTACACTAAACTCGTTACAGTGATTTCCCACTTACACAAGAGAGTAATTTTTTACCATATCAGTTAATTATAATTACCGCGATCAAGGGTACAACAGCAGGAGAGGGGTTCCGGGTCCGTATGATCGAAAGGTGAATTCTTTAACCAGTACGCCACCTACCATCTGCAAATAATGTACTAATTGGTCCAAATAAATAAAGTACTGTAAACTGGAGGCCGCGCTGCACGCACATGCACACGCGATGCTATCCGTAGGAAGGTAGGAAGCGTGTCGCCGAATCAGGGTTTCGGTCACAGCAGAGACCTATGAGCCTCATTAGTTGGGTGTTCGATGGGCTCATCTGTGCGTTCGACTCCCTCCACTTACCGGTGTGGGATCGAGTCAAAGCCCCCCCTCCCCACCGTGCAGCCCTGCTCGGATAGGTCGATGCCCCCCCTCGACAATCTGGGGCGGGGGTTCACCCTTAACGCCACTTCCTGCTGCTTCGCACTGGAGGAAGACCCTCAGCTGTGACCTCTGCACTGGCTCTCTAACCTCAGCCACACGCAACGCCCCTTCACCATCCTTCTGGAAATTTCTACTGATTCATTTTATTGATTCATTTATCTGATGCTTTTCTCCAAAGCAGCTTTCAATGTGGGGTTTGTACACTAAGCCACTTACACTGATTTGTCTGTTAACACAGTAGGGTCATTTTTACTGTATCAAATCAGGGAAAGAACCTTGTTCGTGGGTACTAGAGCGTAAGCTGGGATTCAAACCCGAGTCCAGGTGTGCAGTTTGAAAGGGGAGCTTTCACCGACCGCGATGCCTGTCGAATTCGGGTTCCGAACGCGGTCCTCTGCCCGTCAACTTGAACGACTCCACCGGGTCAGAAGCGTTTGTCCTCCTTCCGAACGACAGCAAGGGAGACGTGTGCTGAGTCTTCGGGCCGCTCGGTCCTGGCGCGCGGGAGATGTTTAACAGACACCTGATATACGAACCCCCCTTCCGAGAGACGCCACCCCCCCCACCCCCCGCCACGGTTTCAGCACCCCAGTCCCTGCCAAAGGCCGGTGCATTAGCCTGGCTGTCGGGGCGAGACTCCCGGGCCGGGATACGGTTACGAGGCCCCAGCAGGCAGTAATGAGGCTGCGGCCATTCAGCGCTGCCCCCTATCAGATCTCCCGCAGATAAGTGCTGCTTTTCGTGCTGTTCCTACAATTCCTTTGAAGCCGGTGCCACGGGGCCCCTCCCCCTGGCTGCGCCCCCCGCCGGAGGACGGCTAATCGTCTGGTTGCCGCTTTTCACAGCCGCTCCGTGGCTGACGCTGCGGCTCTGGAAGCTGCTCTAACACCTGCTGTGGTTCCCTCCCCGCAATAAAGGAAGTGTGTGTTTCTCTGTTTGACTTTATTTTTTTCGGTGCTTGGTCTGGCTCGCTCAATAGCGCTCGAGCCCGTCTCCGCCTCCAGTGCCGCCGGCCGCCGGGACTCGAGCCGCAGCTTCGGGACCCTGCAGGAAGGCTCTGGATGCGCGCAAGTAGCTGCTGCGGTAACAGAGCCGGAGTCGCCCCCTTCCTCAGCTCTCTGTCCTCGTGGTCCAGCATGGAATCCGGTTCATCAGCCCAACGGTCCTGGGGCCAGCAGGTCGCTGCCTTTCCTCTGGAAAGAATTGCGTTTGAATCCTACTTCTTGCTGTAGTAGCTTTGATTGACAGCGAGAGAGGCATTGAATGTTGTACAAGTGTCAACTACATATTTAAGTATACATTTCATTTTTAAATTTTGCTGTCATACTCTATATGGTCTGCATTTAACTGGTACTTTTCTCCAAGGCAAATTACAATTATTTACCCATTTTTACAGCTGGGAAACTTTACTGCAGCAGTTTAGGGTAAACTTTTTGCTGAAGGATATTACAGCTGGGGGTGGGATTTACATTTATTTATTTAGCAGACACTTTTCTCCAAATCAGTTTCCAATGAACTCTATATAGTATTATACCAGCCCACACACCTTATTCACCGCGGTGACTTACACTGCTAGATACACTACATACAATGGGTCACTCATCCATACATCAGTGGAACACACACACTCTCTCTCTGTCACTCACAGCATGTCTTTGGAGTGTGGGAGGAAACCAGAGCACCTGGAGGAAACCCACGCAGACACAGAGAGAACATGCAAACTCCATACGGACTGAGCAGAGATTGAACCAACATCCTCTCACACCACCCAGGCGCTGTGAGACAGCAGCGCTACTCGCTGTGCCGCTGTGCCACCGTGCCACCCACGAAGCAGGGTAGTTGGTAAATGCCCCAAAAGTACTGCCTCAAAAACTACCACACAGTTAAGTCTGCAGCTTTGTGTCCCTGTCTAAACAAAAACTTTACAAAAGAGGATTTCTTATTTTTTTCACACACTCGAAGGGGAAGGCCTAGCGTAGCGGCCGCTAGGCTGTCGGCTCCAGCCCCAGGACTGCCCCAGCTGGGTCTCCGAAGGGCCGTTTTTAAAGCTGTTCTCAGCCTGTGGAAACGATTGTCTTCCTGCTTTTGTCGTTGCCCCGGCCTGCAACTGACAGCTTTATCGTTCTTTTTCCATCCGCTCATTACGGACAGGCGGCCTCGCGGAGGACTGGCGCAGCCGCGCTGCCCGGCTGGCATGGCTCTGATGGTTGTGTTCACACGTATAATCGCTTGCTGCCGGGCCCAGACAAACTGGCCCATTATCCCCCGATCGGGGTGCTGAAGGCACCCGAGGACAAATCCTGTTTTCGGCAGATGGTTACGCACATGCAGGCGTGTGTGTGTGTGTGTGTGTGTGTGTGTGTGTGTGTGTGTGTGTGTGTGTGTGTGTGCGTGGGCTCTCAAGCCCTCACTTGGGTCCGTGTGGCGCGTGGGCACACTGGAGTTCTCGCCGTATGCCATGACCTTGGTGGCATGCGCGGCGGCAGGGAATGCCTGCTGTCGCCGAGTGCCCTGTTGGCACCGCCAACTTGGTGGGCGGGACTCCCACATTCCCACCATACCGTCCCGAGCGCCTTTGTCTGCCCACTTTCCTGGCTTTGTGCGTGCAGGCTTCAGCGTTCCATCATGCATGGGTTCGAAAGAAACAGGGCAGAATGGCAGATGGATGAACAGAGGATTTTCTTACATGTGGTCTTACTACAGATCTGAACTCAAAGAGATGCTATAATTGATAAATATGCAGATTTTTTCAATGTCACTGTGTGTGTGGCCTGTTTCTCTTGTTGCATGAGTCACAGTGCGTGTGGCTGCCCTCTGCTCGGAGGTGTAAGCCTGCAGATGTTAGGAGGTTCTCGAGTGCTGAGTAGCGGTCAGACCGAATAAAGACCGGGTCTGTTCCACTCCCACCCGACCCCCTGCCCCGTCCCTCTCGGCTGCAGCTGGAAATCCAATTTCCCTCCTGAGAGGCCTCGCCCGGTCTCCCCCACTTCCTGCTTCTTCTCCTCTGCAGTGGTGTGTGGGAATAGGCAGGAAGGACCACGGATGACGTGCAGAGCCGTGGAGGAGGCAACACTGGTTGCACTGCTCCTACACCGGACCACAAGCTGAACGGACCTTCATCCGTCGCTCCCATTATCTCCTCTACTCATTTCTCTGCACTGGCTTCCTATAGCTGCCCGAATCAAATTCAAAACCCTGGTTACTGTGCACAAATGCATCAATAGAACTGCTCCCGGCTATTTACAGGATTTGATCAACCGGTACGCCCCAGCCAGGCCCCTTCGCTCATCTACTTTTGCTCGCCTGGTGGTCCCGTGCGCGAAAGGTAAAGCCCGGAGGTTCTCGGTTCTGGGTCCGTTGTGGTGGAACGACCTTCCCCTCTCACTCAGAACTGCGAAAACTCTGTCTGTTTTTAAGAAGGGTCTGAAAACCCACCTTTTCCAGATCCCCTTCGCCCAAGATCTCTCCAGCTCATCTATGGTGTAACTATTCACGCATCGTGGCTCCAGAAGCATCCCCAGATACAGCCTTTATTCAGCCATTACTCTAGTATTGTACTGCTCATTTGTGTATCTTATAATATTAAATTAAAAAAAATACTAAAAAAAAAAAAAATTGGCAGGAGGGTATCGGGGTTTGTCTATTCTGTGTCTAATGCACCTACTCGAACGATGAACCTTAGTGCAACAAGTAGTAGGGAACAAACTAGGTTTGCTTGAGACTTTCATGTCGGCAGCTATGTCTCCTTCTCTTAATGTAATGCATAAATTGTACTTTTGCTGAGATGTACGTCGCTTTGGACAAACTGTCTGCTAAATGAATAAATGTAAATGCAAATGTAAATCCAATGCAGCAGCAGGACCATCTAGAAGGTCTCTCCTGCAGGTCTGTATGGTGGATCTCGCTCTTGTAGACACATGTAGATGCTCTCTCTCCTGTAGAGGCCTGTGTTGACAACCTCACGCACTCAGGAAGGGCCCAACTTGAGGGTCTCCCTCTCCAACAGGACTGTCTAGCTGGTATCTTTCCTACATGTCCTTCTTGATTATCTCTCTTTGGCTCATCAAGAACTTTTCTCTCCTTCAGGGTTCTCCTCTGCAGGCCTCTCCTAACCGTCTATATCCTACATGCCCATCTGGAAGGTTTCTCTTCTGCAGGTCCATCTCAAAGGTTTCTCTTCTGTAGGCTTCTCTGATCATCTCTCTCTTCCAGGACCATCTCTTTCCAACAGACTCATCCAGAAGGTCTCTCTCCTACAGCTTCATCTAGAAAATCTCTCTTCTAGATCATCTTCCTCCTTCACGTCCATCAAGAGAGTCTCTTACACACCTACCTAGAGCTTTTCTCTCTCTCTCAATCCGCTAATGTTGCTCAGCTGCACTGTGTGCATTCGGCGACTGAATGGCACGAGGGGAAGGAGAAAGACGAACTTTATCCTAGGATCCACGTACAAGTCAGTGCTGCGCAGGAATGTTAATGCAAAGCGACATGTTGTTTCACTGCTGTCGTCACCGGTGTCCCAGAGACGTTCTTCCTCCTCCAGTTCCGCTTTTCTTTTCCCATCGTCTTATTTTCTGGAACACGCATTGATGTTCACGCACACACCCACACACACGTTTGGACGTGGATGACAGAAATGGTCGAATCCCTTATTATATGTATTAAAACTACACTTACACGTAGAAATTGAACTGTAACACATATAAGTATTTAATTTTGAACCTCACGGCCTCCTGGGCGTCGACGAGCTCCCAGCAAACCAACGGAAGTCACCTCATCTCATTCTTTCGCTATGCTGCCGTTTGCGAAGCGTGCTCTGGATTTATCTCTTTCCATTTCCTTTCTGTTCCCCGCAGAGGGGAAAAAGTGTCTACCGATGCACATAGGAAACAAGGACACTAAATAAAAGTGTGCAGACAGTCATGGTTCTGGCCGGAGCCAGCAGGTTCTGGCCGCACATGTAAAAGCCATTCCCTTTGTTTCCCAGGCCCATTTTTGTGAAATATGGGCTTTTCTTGTGTCCAGCGGGGGTTACATGTACTCTACCTGGCACACAGCTTTATTGCTTTGTTCGGTGGGTGGGTGGGTGGGGGGGGGTGCGCTGATTTCAGCTGTAAACCCAAATCTGAAAGAACAAAACAGATTTGGACAGATTTATTAATGTTGTTGTTTTATGAGAATTTTCTCCTGCTCTTTATCTGACCAGTGAAACCTCTGTGTTTTACACTTATGTTGCCAGCTATTTGTTTTTATAAATAAAATTTTGCCATATGTTGCAAAGAATTCTTTACCGGGTTTTGGATGCAAAAAGCTTTAATTCATTCTGGCTAGGAGCTGCAGATTCCTTTGCATCCATTTAAGACTAATTAAGGGCGTGTAATTAATCCCAAAATGTGCATCGTCCACTCTTCCCGCAGCCCGACGCTCGTAAAAGCTGCACTCCTGTTTTGCTGCTGGCCTCGTTTCGTGCCGTAACTGCCATCTAAGAGGGAGCAGCATGTCAGACGCTTATGCGCTGAACACGTGGACCTTTGTTTCTTCAGCAAAATTCCTGCCTTCCATCCTCTTTACTGCCTTCGTTGGTGTCTCTGCACAGTCCTGCTTGTATGACGCACCGATTTCAGTTTGGCTTGGTACAGACGCCCCTCGACTCACGCAAATAGACCGTTCTTCAGCCCCTTACATCAGTTGAAATTTACATGTCAGATTCCCCCTCCTTCCCCACCATTCAGCATCATTGCGTGGTCTTTCCTGCGTGCAGCATCCTTCACTATCGAATTCACAGTCGATACGGCTAAACCTGGTTCCCGTGTTATAGACGATCATTTTTGTCCACCATTTTTCCTTATCATTTTGATTTCATCTTCAAATTGATTTCTGTACGTTTTTTAGACGGTTCTCGTTTTCCTTCAAGTGCACGTTTACCACCAGGCATTGTGACTAATAAAATGGGTTAAAAAAATGGGGAAAAAAGCACTACGCTAAGGAGAGGACGTGTTCACGGCTCAAAACACGCAAGAACTGGGAAGATGCAGCTTCCTGCCTTGTCTGGTTTTGCCGAATTGCGCTTAACGTATTTCAGATGTTTTTGCGTAAAATCGAAGCGCTGTTCGTAAATAATGTGTATGCCGGGAATTTTTTACGGAAATTCGGATTTACGTAAGTCAAATTTACGTAAGTAGAGGGGTGTCTGAATTTATGGAAATCGTTCCAATTCCTGAAGCTGTGCCTTATTTAATTTTTATCTTGCTTGTCTGACTCTTGATTGGTTGAACATTAGCTCTACTGACTGCTGATTGGTCAGACATAAAATTCACTGGCCCCTGATTGGTCAAAGATTTGTTGGCTACTTCATGACTGGTTCATGACATTTTTCTATTTGCTATTGTCCTTGTTTTCCCGTTTCTCGATGTGTGACCTACTGATCACATATGTGTCCAATCCGGCAAAGAGGACAAACCAGTTTTTTGCCAGCAGTCAGAACTGAATCTTGGCACTTTTGGAATAGAGCAAGTAACTCACCTGGAAAATAAATGCTCCCTTAAACCCTCATGAGAAAATGCAAAGGAAGACAAAGTGGAGCCAAAGCAGAACCCAGAAGGAGGAACCCGAAGCTGAACTGAGAGGAAACTAAAGGCGACCTCAAGAGCAGCTCAAGAGGAACCATGGGCATGTTTCCCAAAGGACAACAATTTGTTTTTGTTGTCAACGGCCGGGCTCAGAAATTCCCCCCACAAAGCCCGAAAACAGAGCTCTCGAGCCCCGCCCACCGACGGCAAAATCATTCATCACAATTAGCGAACGGACCCACGGGGACCACGCGGCGACGGGGCTGCCGGCGGTTCCGGAAGGCCTGGCCGAAATTGCGCTTCGCTGTGTCATTACATTACAAAGAAATGAGCTTATCTGCTGATTCCTAACAGTCAAATTGCGTGTTCACATGGACTCGCGTTTATTTTTTTTCCTTCAAGCATATTTGATCTCAAAGAGACATTTGAGGCCCATTTTCACCATTATGCGCAATTATGTGCATAGTTAAAAATGGCGCCCAGTCCATTAGTCATTGAGAGCTGCAGATTCACGAACATTTTCCCAGTGCAGTGTTTCCGACAGAGGTCTGGGATGAAGGTGTATCGTGGATTTAATTTCAGTCGGTGATTTAATTTCGGTCGTTCTGTTTACTCTCTGCTGCAATTTGCTGCAAAGTTTATTGTTATGATGCTGGCAGATTGTTGGAGTGTAAATTACACTGCTTCGCTTTCTGCTAACGGGAAGGTCGTAAACAAAATTTGTACTGAAAAGTGGACACCCTGGACGCGCTGGACACCAGAACCGGGGTCCTACCGGCCAATGTCCAGCTTGTGCAGCAGGGTTGGCGGCCCCAGGCTTTTATGGAAATATGCGTTGTTTTAATTACTGCCACTGATGTGAAATTAATTTTTTCCCTGCAGGTTTACGGATCTTCTGGAACCCTCCGTCAGCAACAGCGTGGCCCTGGATCGCTCGTGCACGTTTGGCGTTCTCAACTTAGCTCACCGCAATAAATTTGGTTCCTGGAAATGGTTCCCACCTCCCATTACACCGCTGCGCCAACCCCCCCCCCCCAGTTTGACTTCGTAGTTTGTCCTTATTTGTTTTGTTAAAAATATGAGCCCGGCGGCGAGGCCACCGGCGCTCCCCTTTCGGACTCGAAAGCTGCCTTCTGAGGACATACACTCGATGTGGAGGGAGCTCCCGCTGCCCCCGGCAGCCGTGGGAGGCTTTTCTTTGACATCCCCCTGGGCTCCTCTGTGAGTTGTCGCTTTGGGGTTTCAGCTGCCCCTTGTCCTCCTTGCTCCCCCCCTCAAACCCGCAGAAATGCTGCAGGCCCCTGGCTGGGGGCCATCGGCCCCCCTCTCCTCTCTTACTTTCTCTCTCTCAGTACAGCTGTGCTCACACTGACCCAGCGTTTGCTCTGCTTGTCCCTCCTTTGCCATACCTAAACAAATGTCAGAGTCAATTCTGTCATCTTTGAAAAGAGTGCATCTATATTAGTGTGTGTGTGTGTGTGTGTGTGTGTGTGTGTGTGTGTTTGCTGCCTCCCAGGGAGGTAATTTGCAGAAGCACTCGACCCCCTGTGTGCAAGAGACAGAGGAGCAATGCCATGCCCCACGCAGACTTGCATCCATGTCATCTGTAGTCCGCTGCTTCCATAGCAACAAGTGTGTTGTCTGTGACCCATGACCCTTCACTGTGGTTTTAAAGAGAAAATATACTGGCAGATCTCTCAACAAACCTTGCCATCCTTATCAGTGCAGACAACAAGTATCACAGGTGGTCACCAGTGTTTTTGGACAACCTGACTGATAAGATTTGGGGGGTGGTAGTAATAGACCTCCCGTGGTGGGGGATGAAGGCAATAGCTAGTGTAATGGACAGAGCTGCTGCCTTGCGCTTCAAGGACCAGGTTCAGATTCCTCCTACTGCTGTATTACCCTATCATTACACATGTATTATCAAGGCACTTGCCCTGAACTAATAACGTAAAATTTACCCTGTCAATAAATAGGTAAATGAGTGTGAGTTGGTCACTGTATAAACCTTGCAGTGTAAGTTGTTTTGGTGTCAGATGAAAATGCTCACATTCCTTTGTATTGCAGATTCTCACTTTTCATACGAGTGTTTAGTGCCGCCACTCATTTCTTGTTATTCCTCCAAAGCAACGCCTTGTTTTACCATGCATGGGCAAGAGCAACGCCTTGTTTTACCATGCATGGGCAAGAGCTGCTAATTTAAGAGTTCTTCAAGTGGACGTTGTGGATGGGCTTGGGGCTTCTTATGAAAATAAGAGTGAAAAAGTTAAACAATCACAAAAATATTACCGTTACTATCGATGACATAAATGGTTTTCAGAGCAATAAACAATGAAATCTTTCGGGCAAATCTATTGATGCTCCTTTTCCTAGGAGGGGTCTCTGGCATTAACATGTTCTTTAAAGAGCAAATCATTAAAATGTGCTTAGCATATAATCATTTTACGTAACGTCTGAGCGCTCTTGGTTGAAACAGTTCCTGGTGAGACATGCACCGAGGTACCAGGGTACGAACAGTGTAACTGTGGTCCCGGCCCCCCGCAAGGCGCTTCCTCCGCCCCAGTGAGCCATTGTCGGGACGTGGTTCTGTTTTCCACTAAAACAGGTTAATATGCAGCAATTACCCTACACCGATTTCCACTGAGGAATGTGCTGTGTTGGAATGTGGGTTGAGCAGGTTTCACCTCCACGCCCGATTGTCCCGCGAACGGCACCCATTAGCCGAGGGCTAATCGAGCGTGCCGACTGGACGCGGTTAAATGTTAATGAGTGGCTGCTCACCTGAAGGCTCTCCTGTGTTTGTTCAGTTGAGCGGCTGGAATAACTGCGTAGCTGTCGCTAGCGTTCCCTAACACTCGCTAGCAGTCACAAACATTCACTAAAATTCGCTAATACTCGCTAACGTTCACTATGATTCGCTAACACTCGCTAACATTTGCTAACATTGACCAACGTTCACTACAGTTCGCAAACATTCATTAACCCTCGCTAAAATTCGCTATCACTCACTAACATTTGCTAACATTCACTAAAATTCGCTAACATTCACAATGATTCGCTATCACTCACTAACATTTGCTAACATTAACTAAAATTTGCTAATATTAGCTAAAATTCACTAAAATTTGCCAACACTCGCTAACATTCTCTAACATTCACTAAATTTCGCTAACACTCGCTAACATTCACGATAATTCGCTAACACTCGCTAACATTTCCTAAACTAAAATCCTAAAACTAAAATTGACCAACGTTCACTGCAGTTCGCAAACATTCATTAACCCTCGCTAAAATTCGCTATCACTCACTCACATTTGCTAACATTAACTAAAATTCGCTAACATTTGACAACACTCGGTAACTTTCGCTACCGTTCACTAAAATTCGCTAATACTAGCTAACATTCACGATAATTCGCTAACACTCGCTAACATTTGCTAACATTGACCAACGTTCACTACAGTTCGCTAACATTCATTAACACTCGCTAAAATTCACTATCACTCACTAACATTTGCTAACATTAACTAAAATTTGCTAACATTCGCTAACATTCACTAAAATTCGCTAACATTCACGATAATTCGCTAACACTCGCTAACATTTGCTAAACTAAAATTCCAAAACTAAAATTGACCAACGTTCACTACAGTTCGCTAACATTCATTAACACTTGCTAAAATTCACTATCACTCACTAACATTTGCTAACATTCTCTAACATTCACTAAAATTCGCTAACACTCGCTAACAGTCACGATAATTCGCTAACACTCACTAACATTTGCTAACATTAACTAAAATTTGCTAACATTCGCTAACATTAACTAAAATTCGATAACATTTGACAACACTCGGTAACCTTCGCTACCGTTCACTAAAATTTGCTAATACTAGCTAACATTCACGATAATTCGCTAACACTCGCTAACATTTGCTAACATTGACCAACGTTCACTACAGTTCGCTAACATTCATTAACACTCGCTAAAATTCACTATCACTCACTAACATTTGCTAACATTAACTAAAATTCGCTAACATTCACAATAATTCGCTATCACTCACTAACATTTGCTAACATTAACTAAAATTCGCTAACATTCACAATAATTCGCTATCACTCACTAACATTTGCTAACATTAACTAAAATTTGCTAATATTAGCTAAAATTCACTAAAATTTGCCAACACTCGCTAACATTTCCTAAACTAAAATCCTAAAACTAAAATTGACCAACGTTCACTGCAGTTCGCTAACATTCATTAACACTCGCTAAAATTCACTATCACTCACTAACATTTGCTAGCATTCTCTAACATTCACTAAAATTCGCTAACACTCGCTAACAGTCACGATAATTCGCTAACACTCGCTAACATTTGCTAACATTAACTAAAATTTGCTAACATTCGCTAACATTCACTAAAATTCGCTACCATTTGCTAACATTCTTCACCACTATCTGACATTCTCTAACGTTCACTAACCGACTGGGGAGGACGCCGGTTGGTGTGACTTTCCAGTCTCGATCTTGGGGAATTTTTCCTCTTTTGACGCACGCTATTTTTAGGCCGTGAGGGTCACGGGCCCACGACCCTACACCAGGCTCCGGCCACAGTCCCGGAGATTAGCGCTAATTGGGACGCCGGAAAACGGCCCCGCGCGGGTCCAGAAAAATCGTACGGGTTGTGCGGGGAAGTACTTCACGATCCTTCAGCGCCAAACTGTGTGGATGAAGAGGAGTCACGGCGCTCATCAGCGGGGTAGCGCCTACAGTAGAGGCGTTTGCACTGTACACTGGCAAGGAAATTCCTTCGTGGCCTGGCTGCAATTACCTGTGTGCGTGTGTGTGTGTGTATTGCACTTATCAACATAGCTGCTGGTGAAGAGGAAACGCTGTTTTAGCCTAATTAAGCAATTTAAGGGAACTCACCATCAATTCGTTCTTATGCTCCTGTAGGTCTTCCAGAATTAAACTAATCAGTCCATTATGTGTCACCGTGGCAACGAGGAACAGCCGTGGGATTTCTTTGACTTTTTTTCGCAGATTTTTTTTTTTGAAATCCCAAGGCCGGGAGGCGCTTGTGTGCCCGAGAGCCGTGAGCGAGCGAAACACTTTCTCCGAAGGGCACCGCCGCGCGTCCAGTCGGGCGGAGCGGCCGTTGCGTCACGCGCCGATCACTGGGGAAACCGCTGTTTGTTTGCTTTTCTCCATCCAAGTCCGTTCCTCTGTCCTGTCATCAGTAATTGGCAGTTGGAGGACATGTCGGGGGGGAGATCTAGTGCGTTTTGGCCGCTTGGCTCTGCCGCGCCCCCGCGCACGCTCGGCCCTCCCGCGTTCCCATCTGGTCCCCATTTCTACGGGACTTGTTTTGGCTGCTTCCGAATCCCGCGAGCTGCCGTGTGTGTGCCCGCTGTCAGCTCCCAGCTGCCTCCCCGCCCCCAGCCGCCTCGCACCATCGACAGCCACTGGGTGGCCTGTGTTTCGGCTTTCTGCGTACGTGTTCGTTCGTGTGTGTGTGTGTTGGGAGAGCTGGATGTGATGTGTATTTGTGTCTCCTGATAGACTAGACAAGGAGCTAACGGGAAGCGGGACTGGACAAGGACCCCCTTCATATACGGAAACTTGTTCCGAACTGTCCTGTGATACTTTGTCCTCTGTGGAGGACATCTGCTCCGCTCTCGGTCTCCTGGCCCCCTCCCGTGCTCACTTCGGCCAGTGTGCTCCCGCAGTAATCCCGTGATTTCGAATGGACCGAACCTCCGACCTCATCCGCCCCACCCCGTCCCTCAGGCACGGAGGCGCTGTGTGTGACTGGGCCCAGGTGGGCCGTATTAGCCATGTCGCGGAAAACTCTGGAACGGCGGACTCTGGGCTCTCCTGGGAGCCCGGAGTCTGGGTCTGGCCTTGGGCTGCCCATGACTTCCCATGGAGCTAATTGGTGGGAAATGTGTGTGTGTGTGTGTGTGTGTTTGTGTATTCTTTACTGTATTCAGGATCACGAAGTAGGAGAGAGGAGAACTTCTCTCTAGGATGGTGTTTTTTTCAAGCTCCTCAAATATGTTATTGATGAATCCCAGGAGCTGATCCATGTCTTTGTGCCAGAAATTCCAGAGGCGAGTTTTATTATTATTTATTCATTCATCTCATTCTTTTCTTCAAAGCAACTACAACCTATAAGCTGCTTACGCTGATCGACACATCAGGGTACTTTTTACTCTATCAGTTCAGGGTAAGAACCTCGATCAAAGGTAGTAGAGCAGGAGGTGGGATTCGAACCCAGGTTCTTCAAGTGCAAGGCAGCAGCTCTAACTACTGTGCTCCCTGCTGGCCCAGTGTGACAACTGTGATGCACACAAACACTAGATGAGCTGCTGGGCTCAGGTGCGAATGGACCAGTGATGGTTACCGGGAAGAACGTTTGTTTTTGCTTATGGTCTCGTCAGTTGGATGATGAGCAGCCAGGCTGCGTATCCATCAGCCGAACCACACGGATTCTTCCGGAACCGGTGAGATCAGCGCTACGTCCCTCCATGTCCCCCGCTCCGAAACACGGTGCGAGACCCAGGAAACCGCTGTACTCGTCACCCTTGCTTCTTTTTTTCTCCGGCACTCATTCTGTCTGGCTGTGCTCTGTTGCTGCCCCACGATCCTGGGGTGCGGGGTGGGGTTGGGGTGAGGTGAGGTGGGGTGGGGCGGGGCGGGGTGGTGTTTGCGCTCTTTTCCCGGCGCGTCGTCGATATTTGAGAGAGGGTGTAACCCGGCACCGCGGGCCGGCCCGTTCTCAGGGCCCCGCTCTCATTATGGGGTCAGGAGCTCCGGGGCTCGTCAATCACCGGCTCATTAGTGCTCTTTAATGACCCCACCCCCCAGCCAACCCGAGCACGGGTGCGCCAGGGGAAGTGCAGCGGCCTGAGGGCAGCCTGTCCTCTCAGACCTCCCGCCCTGCCCCCCCCACTACTCCCACAAGCTTTCGTTCGTCTTTCTTTTCATAACTTTGTGCCTTTTTCCACGAATAGAGTGTCGGCTTTAGAAAAGCTGCACCTCAGCAGCCAGGAACGATGGACCCGATTGCTCGTCGCCCTTTCTCACACCACGTTCCGGAGTATTCTCGCTGCACAGTCCCACCCTCGTCATCTGGACCGGTTCACGGTACGGGACACGAAGCGATTATCTAAAATAAGGGAGGACACTTTCCCTCAATCTTACATTTATTTATCGGACACCTTTGTTAGAGCTTAGCAGCTTACGCTGATTTACCCATTTGTACACCAGGGTACATTTTACTGTCCCAACTCAGGGTAAGTACCTTGACCAATGGTACTGCAGGAGGCGGGCATCAAACCTAGTTCCTTCAAGTGCAAGGCAGTACCTCTAACCACTACGCCACCTGCTGGCCCTCTTTCACCCTCAGTTGTATTTCAAATATATGCAAAGAAAGAGTTCACACTACTTGGTGTAAAAAAAGTGCCTTGCAATGTTCTGGGGGAAAAAAAAATCTAAAATCCGCTTAAAAAACGTTTTTCCACATTTCATATCCCTGAATTCCCAGCCGAGGTCGTCGACCCCACACTAAATCTATGCGTCGTTTAAGCGGTCGCATCACATGATCCCCTTTTTTAAATTTTACGATAGGGAATAATTAACGCATTGTTTTTTGTGGCACGCTGCGAGGGGGCGAGCTGCTCGGCTCCCAAAGTGGCACTCGGCTGCCAAGTGCCGCGTTTCGCCCCATCACAACGGGGTGTTATTATTAACTGCGTATGCTGGCGGGGGGGTGCTCAATGTTTCCTCTGTTTGGTCATTAAGAGCGGCACATGGCGGTTTAGGTGATTATGGGAATTAGCGCGGCGGTGATTTACTGGGGCTTCGTGGATAAAGGCCTCCTCGGAGACGCGGCTCACGTCGCACTCGTAACCACAAGCAGGGGGCGCTTTCCGCGAGGACTCGAGCGCCTCCTTGTCGGGGACGTCGCCGTAAACACGTCGTTGCCGTGCGGTGCGGACCTGCAGCGGGCGCTTCCCCGGCAACACAAAGGGTCCTCTTCTTCCCACCGCCGCCGCCACCACCGCCGGCCGAATCGCTCTGACATGTGGCTTCAATATACATTTGCCTCCAAATGTGGGATTTATTTGCGGCCCGTCGGCACAGCGGCGTAACCGCTGAAATATTAACATGATTAGGATGGTTTGTACAAATTAGCTCATTTCCTCGGGTGAGAGCAGCACTGCCGACGACACCGGGCCGCAGACAACCAGCCGTGGGAATCGGAGCCCCTCCCTGACCTTTAACCCCTGGCCGAGCTCCTCCCGGACAGCTCTGCCCCGTTCGGGCATCCAGGGGTTCGATGAGTTCTCAATAGCAGCAGCTGCCTGGCTCTACTCTCTTGGCATAGTTGCCCTACAGGTGGGGGGGGGCAGCAGGTGGAGCAACGGTCAGAGCATCACCTGGCGGTGGGAAGGTCCCAGGTTCACATCTCACAGAGTCTAAAGTAGACTGCAGAGGTTGGTAACAATGGGGCGGCACTTAGAGCTCTTGCCTTGTGACCTTAGGTCTTGGGTTCGAATCCCCTTCCTGCTGTAGTACCATAGATCAAGGTACACAAGGTACTGGAGGGGCTTCAGAGGGCCTGTACTGTCCAAGTGAATGAGTTAAAAGTAAAAAATTACTATGCTATTACTACAGCATCATTCTATGTGACTGTAATCAGGTTTCAAGGCAGCATTGTCTCCCACTTTATTTTTCCAGGGGCCCCCAGCTCTCATCAGGGTCCTAAGGGGTCCCCAGGCCACAAAGGGTTAAGAACCTGTGATCTCATCAGTAAGTTAAGTATTATTTCCCTGTGACTTATTTCTCACATTTATTTATTTACATTGTTTTCTAAAATGCCGCCAGTTCTTCCCTCTGTTTTGACTGCGTGGAGGAGAATGTTATTTGTGAGTTATTTATCATGAATTTACTTTTACATTTATTTATTTCTCAGATGCTTTTGTCCAAATTGATTGTCAATGAACTCTATGTAGTGTTATTAGCCCACACACCTTATTCACCACAGTGACTTACACTGCTAGATACATTACTGACACTTTGTCACTCATCCATACATCAGTGGAACACACTCTCTCTGTAACTCGCACACTATGGGGGAACCTGAACAGCATGTCTTTGGAGTGTGGGAGGAAACCAGAGCACGTGGAGGAAACCCACGCAAACACAGGGAGAACATGCAAACTCCACACAGACTAAGCAGGGCTTGAACCCACGTTCTCTCACACCACCCATGCGCTGTGAGACAGCAGTGAACTACTCGCTGTACCACTGTATTATTAATTAGGAATTTTATCAATTATTAACGTCATTAATGTTATTTATTTTTCACCCACAGTGGGGCAGGAGAGCAGTGTGGTCTTCCCCTATGGGGTGGTCTTTATTGCACCACACTTTATCACGGTTGGCCTCTTTGGGCTGCGTTTGGCCCACCGCTGTGCCCGAGTGGCGATGCCGTGCATGATACGGCTGCTGCATGTGGTCAGGCCTGTGTGTGTGTGTGTGTGTGTCACTTCTCTTTTGCAGCCAAGCAATGTTCCCTAGTGCCCCCCGGGCCCCTGCCTGGCCCAGTCGCTGGCTTTGTGAGTTGATCTCATCTGTTGTTTGTTGCTGCTGATAAACACATCATTTCCACTCGAAGCCCTGGTGCTGGGAGGCAGGCCTGGACTCGGGTCAAAGTGGTGCCTGCGCTGCGTGTCCTACTTACACACGCGAAGCCGTCGCCGTGGCAACGCTGAGCCGCCCCAGCGTGCCGAACACGGTCGCGGTAAAGACACCTGATGGGGTCGTTCTGCGTGTGCGATGACTGACTGGCTCCGAATGTTCTTGCCAATAGTTTGTGTACAGTGCTGCACAGTAGGTAGTGCTGGTGCCTCACACCTCTTGAGCTGTGGGTTTGGACATTGGTTCGAATCCAGCTCAGTCTATTTGGACTTTGCCCGTTCACATAGGCTTCCTCCAAGTTTTGGGTGTGAATGTGAGTGAATGAGTGTGTGTGATTGTCCTTTGTTGGACTGCCGTCCTGTCCAGAGTGTATCCTGCAACATACCTTACGCATCTGGGATAGGATCTGCACCACCGCTGCCCTACGCTGGAGAAGCGGTTCGTTCGTAACCTGCTCGCAGGTTAGGTTGTGTATCTCTGATCCGTGACAGGGCGTCCACACGTGGACCAGACAGCGAGAAGGAAGGGGTTCGTAACCCAGTCCCACGGCACAGTGCTGCTCTATGTCGGAGACACTCATCGAATGGGAGTGAGTCAACGGGACTGGAGTTCGGTGACGATTTGGCGAAGTCGAACCCTCGGGAGCGGTCAACGGGAGACTGGAAACCAACCCGGCAAGGAGAGGATTCGCTGTCCGGGAGGAGATCCATATGCGCCACATGTACAGATTCTTTCTCCATCTTTCTGATGTGAAATTACCACAGTGATGTTTACTCTGACCTGGTACCAGATATTTTCCATGTCAACATGCGGCAGCTTCTGTCTGCTGTTTCTCAAAGGCACTCGACACCATCTCCATCTCCGCCGTCTTGGGCGCAGTTGCACCACTCATTTCGATGGCACCGAGTTCAGCTTGTTTGTCTCCAATAACAGCCCAACGCAAAATGGCCTCAGTTTTACTACGTTATTTACTTAGCCCTTGGCTTATGGCCTTATCCAGTGCAACTTACAGCATCTCGCCCATTTATACTGTGTGTTTTACTGGAGTAACTCGGAATAAGTACCTTCTTCAAGTACCACGACAAGTACTACAGCAGTAACAGGGAGCGGGCCTTGAACCAACAACCTCCAGGCTACAGATCCACGTCATTAACCGCACTATTACCAGCTGCCAGGTGTAGTCTTACCTACCGCAAAACACACATGCCCCCCCATGGCTAAGAGCGCAGCCAATCATAGCCAAGTGACCTCATCTGAAGGTGTAAGAGAAGTAGCTCAGGGGGCTACATTTAAGGAACTTTATATGGAAATGGTTAGAGGATCCGTATCATTTCGTAGCGCAGCGTTTGATGTTCCCCGTCCCGCGAGCAGCATCTGCCAATGGTCCTGCAGCAGAACCGTACCGCACCGTACAGCGCCTATTTATAAAGGCGGTTCCTTGCGGGCCACCCCTCGAACCGCACTTAGCAGAAACCAGAGCCTTCTTGGGGATTAGGGTCAGGGGTGAGGAAGGGATGGACGCAACTATTTTTACATTGCGGTTCATGTCTGAGCTTCTTGAAAACGAAACTTTGTTATTTCTTTTTGGGACATTTTAGAATACCACGTTATTGGATTTTTTTAAAGAAAAAAAAAAGACATTAGATTGCAGAGAGGGGTCCGTTCCCTAACACCGCTCTTCAAGGATGGTTCTTCAAACGGTGGACTTTGTGATGGAAACCACCCCAAAGGGCATGTGACCTCAGAGTGTCCCGGTGCAGCGAATCGGACGAACCGCCGCATCCGCGTCCACCTTTCACCTTTCCATCGTTCCCCGTGACACTGCCCTGGTCTCCGAACGCAGAACAAAACCACGTCCGTGGCCCCGCTCGGAACCGTTCCGCTGAACTAGTGCTGTTACTAGCGGTGAAGGGTCTGGTTTCGCGCGGCGGTTGGTAGCGAAATGCACCGATCTGTGGGTTGTCTCCAGTCCCGTTCCACAGGCCACATGGCCCTCGTTTCTGCCCGCATTTTTGTTTGCACGTCACGGGTTTGGTAGCTCCGAATCGGCGATCCGGTCCTTATTGAGGGTGACGTTCGCAGGGGGGCAATCAGCGAATGGGAGGCTTTGAGTAACCGCAGCGGATAGATGCTAATCAGAGCGAATGGAACAGGCCTGCAATGGGCGGGGCTGCGGTCCGGACCAGGCCGGAGGGCGGGGGCTTGGGACCGCAGCGGTGCATTATGGGCCGGGGCGTTCCAGGGATTCTGGTTCATATTAACCTAATTCAAAAAGCCTGACCGAAATCCGACAGTGCTTGGCTGACAAATCTAATAACCGTGTGTGACTCACAGACCCGAGGTGGGATTATATAATTCGTGTCGTCCCCGCTAATGGAGTTAACAAATGTAATACAGCAAACCTGAATTTAATTACCCTGCCTTTGTGGAGAATGGCGCTTTAAATAAACACGCACTGGGGGTTTGCGTTCTCTCCCAGTTGCTTCTCGGTCGGTTTGACATGTGGAGTGAGGCGCTCGCTTTCCTCCGTCGCCGGGTTGCGCCCTAGGTAGGAAATTTATGCGCTTGGGGCCGAATGCTACGTTTCAAAAACTCGACCGCAGAGGAAATCTGCAAAATAAAACAGTAGGTGGCTGAACGATTCTCCCGTTCGCTCTCTGCCTCGGGGACCTCTTCGCTTCGGGACGAGGAGTCCAGGAAAGGAGCGGGACGGCTTAAAGGGACACGCTCTCCGTGCTGTCGGTGAGAGGACTGCGGGCCAACCGGGGCCACCGTGCCATCGTGGGATTCATGGGGTTAACCGACCGTGCTGCCAGAATTGCGAGGCCTGACATTTTACCCAGAAGTGCGCTCACGCTCTGCAGTCTGACCAGTTTCTTCTGCTTAATCATTTCTGGAGGAAAGACTGTGGGTCCCACTCCAGCAAGCCAAGTGTGTCGCCGAGGGGGTCTGCAGGGTTTCTGGAGGCACCTTCTCATTTCGCATGACCCCAAGGTACAAATGGAGGGACCCCCCCCAGAGCTCGGTGGCCCAGCAGGGAGCAGTATCCAGGGGATGGCTAGCACCACAGATCATGAAAAATGGGGTCCTGTTAGAAATTTCCACCAAAAACAGAAACAAGAAGTTTCCAGCTAGAACCAGGGTCCGGATACAGCCAAGAAGCAGAAGACGCGGGGTTTGAACCTCATGGAATGGAGTCGTATCAGAAACTGGGCCTCGGCAGAAATGGGAACTTCTTGAAACAAGGTACCACTGGAACTGGGACCACCTCGAAACAGGACCCTCTAGAAAGAGGGTCCTCACAGAAATGCAAACAGCTGAAAACAGGGCTTTGGTAGAAATGGCAAAGACCAAAAACGGGGTCCTCATCGAGACAAGAAGAGCTTAATAAATGTGGCCCAACCGCAAACGAGATGCCTAGAAACAGGAGTTCTGACTGAAATGAGAACTACTCATTCATGACAGGGTCTCACGAGAATCGGGCTCTTGGAACCAATAAACGTGCGGTCCAACTAGGAACAAGTGCACCTATTAAGAGGATCTTGCAGACACGACGCCCCGGTAGAAGGAGATCCCTGCTGCAAAGGGGAACCAGCGGCATGGAGGTCCCTAGAAATGAGAATCACCTGAGACGACTACTAGTAACGTGTTCCCGCTAAAGACGAGGAGCTTCTAAATCAGGGTCGCGACTGACACCACATCGGATCTCCAAGTTCTAGGCAGGAGGCTCCTCCGGAAACCGGGCCTGGCTGCCGATGACGCCTGCTCGAGACGGGAGCGCGCTAACATCGAGGCCCGTTTCTCCAGAAGAGCCTTTATTACACCAGTCGGACCTTCCTGACAGCGCTCCGCTCCGTCCACGAGGCGTTCTGACTCAGAAAGGGCTAATAAAAGACTTCTGATGCATGAGCGCACACGGATAAGGAGATGAAAGCCGCAATGTGCGCCCGGTTATTTACTGTGTCTCATGACTGCGGCTTATTAAGAGATCATTGCAGATGAAATCCGCTCAGCGTGCAGCTATTGTAATTAGGGATCTAACATCTGAATTGGAATCTGTTGGACTGTGTTCTTTCTTTGCGTTTTGCTCCCGCTTTCCACGTAATTGGTCTTAAATAAACCATTTCATAGGAACGTTGAGGCATCTGCCTCATTATGAAGCCCCAACGGATCCCCCCACTCGCTCCCCCGATGCACTATTCAGCCTCTTGGCCCACTCTTCCTCCCCGGAGCTCTGCTGTAATTGAAGGCACTGTTGGTGGATGCAGGTGGTCAGCCGTGTCCTGTCCTGCCCACGGGGGCAGTGGGGGTAAAACCGCCTCTTGCTCTGGCCACTAATCTTCTTAGGGACGCTCTCGAGAGAATGGAGAGTTGCTGTTCCTGGACCCGGCGTGCAGCGGAGCCTTGTAAGCAGCGCCGTATTACAGGGGTCCTTCGGCACGGCGGGAGAGGAAGGCCCGTTCCGCGCCAGTGCCCCTGAATCGGGCCCAAAGGAAGCAGGCCCATACGGAGGTCCCTGCTGGGGGCTGGGGGGGGGGCCCTGAAAGGGCCGCATTATTGCGGAAACAAAAAGGGCTTTGGCGCGTCTTCCCCCCACAACTGCACGGCCAGCGCATCGTAGCGTTGCCATGGGTGCTCCCGGGTCCCGCTCGCCACCTCCTGCCCAGGCCTTCGTGCTCAGCAATGTTGGCACCGAAGGAATTTTTTTACCCATGTGAACCCATGTCCAGTTCTGCCCCATACGGCCTCATCTCCCTAAGCTGGATGGTGGGGGCACTAACTGTCATTGGCTATGATGGGTGGTGTTGATTTATCGAACACGTGCAAGTTTCAGTGTGTTTAACCAGCGGTGCAGCGTTTAACCAGGGGCAGCGTTCAATCCGAATGGAACGCTGTGGAAATTACGCTGTTGCTGTTTTCAGCTTGGCTGTGTGCTGGGAACAAATGAGGGGTATTTAGAGTGAAAACAATCTGTGCCAGACTCGACAGGCCACCCCTCCGCCCCGTTGCGGCGGGACGCTCACAGGCGCGGGGAGCGCACCCCCATACCCCTCTCCCCCCGACCTCTCACAGCTTCTTTCCTCTTCCTCGGGGTCTCGGTTGCTCTGTGCCACCTTGGTGTCTCTTTATTAGTTTAAATACTCGCACAAGTGAACCACGACAGGAGTACCAGCGCTCGGCTCCTGGATTTCACGTCAACATTTTTTTTTGGTCAATGTTGACATTTTCCACAGAGAATGGAAATCTGACCTTTAGTGAATTCAGCTGGAAACAACCTCTGTCAATGGCATTTTGTGCATCTAACTTTTTACACGAGATGCTGTAAAAGAAGGAATAGAATCGTTTTTGACGTGAGTCGTTCAACAGGCTGATTTTCTGCGTGTGTCTGATTGCAGCTTGAGCACGGGGATAAAGTGTGTGTGTGTGTGTGTGTGTGTGTGTGTGTGTGTGGACGAGTACAATGACCTGGGTCCTATTTAACTTTTCTTGTTGTAAGCAATGGAGGTGCTGTAGCAAACGGGGGACTCCAGAGGAATGATTAACCCCACCAAAGAAGGGGAGCTGGGTCTCGGGGCGAGGGGCGCGCCGGCATCCCTGTAGGACGGAGCCCAGAGTCAGACAAAAGCACCAGCAGCTTTTTGTTCACAGCTGATTGGCAATTTGTCACAGGGGTGATTGAGACGGTTTCTCCGGTGATGAATGAAAGTGGCAACAAAGAGTGGAGAAGAAAGCGTGGAATCAGGCCATTGATATCATTGGCCTCCCTCATTGTGGCCCGGGAAACGGGAAGGAGATTATTTAAATGAAACAAATTGGTAGGAAACCAGTTTCAAGCAGGTGTATATTTCCTTTTAGTGGGCCGAGGCCTCGTTTTTATTGACCGTTACTTAACTGATGTCTTTATTCAAGGCAGCTTACAGTATTGGCTAACCGACTTGACGATGATTTACTCATTTAAATAACAGGGCCTTTTTACCGCATCAGTTCAGGGTAAGTACCTTTATCGGCACCGGGGGTTACGAGGACATCAGATGACAAGGCAACGGCCCTAAACACATGCTTGTTCGTACAGTTACATTTTGTGCATATTTCTGCATTCTGTAGAAATGTACGTATTAAGTAGAGCACACGGTAAATGCATACAGTACATACAACGACGATATGTAAATGGACGTATGCTGTTTGCTAAACAAGACTAGATGAAGATCAAATCACATTTTAGGAGCCATAATACAAAAATCCAGATATTTCCAAATGGTTTATAAACTTTTTCCTCATAACTGTATTTACAGTTTACTGTATGAATTTATTCAATATCCTTTGGTCTGCCAGTGAAATGCACTTTTGTAACTAATGTATATTTATATATTATATCTAAGTCTCATTTTCAATCTGAACAGCAAGGTTTGAATTTACACATTTGAGGGTTAGGCTCAAAAGACTTCTGCTTGCGGGAACTCGGGGACGAGAGGTCTTTCGACAGGTTCCTCATCCCTGCTTTTAACGCGACTGTTTGAGACGACCACTCGCATCCCTCTCCAGATCGCATCCCTCCTCTACCATCATAGTTCCAAACTGGACTTTCATCCATCTCTGTCTTCTCCACCAGCAGGCTTTGGTTTGTGTGCCGGTGTCTCCTACGACATCGGGCATGAAGTGAAATACAGTTACATCCATCCATCCTTCTTCTGTCCCACTTGTCCTAAAAGGGTCGCGGTGGCAGCAGCGAGAGCAGAGAGGCCCAGCTCCCCCTGCCCCCTCAACTTCCTCCAGCTCAACCTGGGGGATCCTCAGCCGTTCCCAGGCCAACTGTAAGATAGAATCCCTCCAGCGGGTCCTGGGCCGACCTCGGGGCCTCGTCCCAGTTGGCCGTGCCCGGTATACCTCCAAAGGGAGGCGTCCAGGGGGCATCCTTATCAGATGCCCAAACCACCTCAACTGGCTCCTCTCGATGTGAAGGAGTAGCGGCTCTACTCTGAGTTCCTCCCGAATGGCCGAACTCCTCACCCTCTCACGGAGAGTGAGTCCCAGCCCCCAGCGGAGAAAACTCCTTACGGCCGCTTGTATCCACAATCTTATTCTTTCGGTCATCACCCAGAGTTGATGACCATAGGTGAGGGTAGGGACGTAGA
The DNA here is from genome assembly GCF_900964775.1 of Scleropages formosus. Lineage (NCBI taxonomy): Eukaryota > Metazoa > Chordata > Actinopteri > Osteoglossiformes > Osteoglossidae > Scleropages > Scleropages formosus. The sequence continues at coordinate 29,104,214 of NC_041815.1, read as the reverse complement.
TCGACCGGTAAATGGAGAGCTTCGCCTTATGGCTCAGCTCCCCTTTCACCACTACAGACCGGTACAGCGACCGCGTTACTGCTGCCGCTGCTCCCAGTCTGTGGCCGATCTCACGCTCCCTTCTTCCCTCACTCGTGAACAAGACCCCAAGATACTTGAACTCCTCCACCTGGGGCAAAAACTCTCCCCTTACCTGGAGGGGGCATACCATCCTTTTCCGTGAGAGAACCATGGACTCGGACTTTGAGGTGCTGATCCTCATCCCCACCGCTTAACACTCGGCTGCAAACCGTTCCGGTGCGTACTGGAGGCAGCCATGTGACGGTGCCGAAAGGACAACATCATCTGCAAAAAGCGGAGACGTCACCTTCCGACTCCCACACAGAATGCCCTCCTGGCCCTGACTGCGCCTTGATATCCTGTCCATGAAAACCACAATCAGGAATGGAGACAAAGCACAACCTTGGCAGAGTCCAACACCCACACCGAACGGGCCTGACTTAATGCCGAGTATGCGGACACAGCTTTCGCTCCGTATGTACAAGGACCGAATGGCCCGCAGTAGTGGCCCCGGTACCCCATACTCCCGAAGCACCTCCCACAGAATTTCCCGGGGAACACGGTCATAGGCCTTCTCCAAGTCCACAGAACACGTGTAGACTGGATTAACAAATTCCCATGCTCCTTCAATGATCTGTGAGAGGGTAAAAAGCTGGTCCACTGTTCCACGGCCAGGGCGGAATCCGCATTGTTCCTCTTCAATCTGAGGTTTAACTATCGGCCGGAGCCTCCTCTCCAGCACCCCGGCATAGACTTTCCCAGGGAGGCTGAGAAGTGTGATGCCCTGATAGTTGGCACACACTCTCCGGTCCCCTTTCTTAAAGATAGGGGCCACCACCCCAGTTTGCCAATCCAAGGGCACCGTCCCCAAGGTCCATGGAACATTGCAGAGCCGTGTCAACCATGACAGCCCTGTAACATCTAGGGCTTTAAGCAGTTCCGGGATCTTATCCACCTCTGGTGCTTTGCCACTGTGGAGCTTACCAACTACCTCAGTGACTTCCACCAGGGAAATGGACTCTGACAGCCCGAAAGCCTCTGGCCCTGACTCCTGTAAGGGAGGCAAATCACTTGAGTTTAAGAGTTCTTCAAAGTGCTCCTTTCACCTCCCGACAATGTCCTCATCAGAGGTCAGACTTTCTCCACTCTTGCTGAACACAGCCTGAGCGAAACTCCTCCGACCCCTTCTGAGCTGCCGGATGGTTCTCCAGAACCTCTTTGAAGCCGACCGATAGTCGTTTTCCATGGCCTCTCCAAACTCCTCCCATGCCTGGGATTTTGCTTCTGCAACCGCAACCGCTGCTGCCTTTTTTGCCTGCCGGTACCTGTCTGCTGAGTCAGGAGTCCCCAGAGCCAACCAGGCCCTAAAGGCCTCCTTCTTACAGTTACATTACATTTATTCATTTCACAGACGCTTTTGTCCAAATTGATTGTCAATGAACTCTATGTAGTGTTATTAGCCCACACACCTGATTCACCGCGGTGACTTACACTGCTAGATACACTACTTACACTGGGTCACTCATCCATACATCAGTGGAACACACTCTCTCTGTAACTCGCACACTATGGGTGAACCTGAACAGCATGTCTTTGGAGTGTGGGAGGAAACCAGAGCACCCAGAAGAAACCCACGCAGACACAGGGAGGACATGCAAACTCCACACAGACTGAGTGGGGATCGATCCAACGTCCTCTCGTACCACCCATGCGCTGTGAGACAGCAGTGAACTACGCGCTGTACCACCGTATTATTAATTAGTAATTTTATCAATTATTAATGTCATTAATGTTATTTATTTTTCACCCACAGTGGGGCAGGAGAGCAGTGTGGTCTTCCTCTATGGGCTACTCGCTGCGCCACCGTGCTGCACATTAGCTGTTTTCACATGTTTCGTTGGTGTGTCAACGCAGCTCCAGTGCTGGGCTGTGGTTGTAAGGTGACAGTTCAAGCTTTTCTACAAAGTCACTTACAGTATTAAGCTACTTACAGTTATTTTCCCCATTATACAGCTGGGTAATTTTACTGGAGCAATTTGGCATAAGTACCCTGCTTAAAGGTACTACTACAGCTGGAGGCGGGATTTGAACCTGTGAGCTTTGGGTCCAATGGCAGTAGCGTGTTCTGGTTTCAGTGGGTTTTGTTCTGAGATTTGGGGTCATTTCATTGTATTGTTGTATTTGGCTCAATTAAGGGAATATGAAAAAAAGAAACGTGTCCCCCGCTCGGGGGACGTGTCCCCTCTCCGAGCTGCTGCCTGTTGTTTAAACAGCTTGTCTCCATTTTTCACTGTCGTTCCGCTGTTTGTTTTTCTGTCCCCCCCACCCCCCACCCCTGCATGGCTAATCTCTGTTGACTCGGACCGTCGGTCCAGAGAACTGATTAATGACCGGTGGGAGGGGGCAGCCTTGCGAGTGCAGACTCCGGCGTGGGTGTCGGAGCAGGACTCCGAGCATCGCTGCACTCCAGGGCTGGACATCTGGGAGGTGGGGGGGTCTAACAGTTGGCTCCCATCTCATGGAACATTCCAGCACCGCCATAGTTCCTGTTACACCAGGTGGCGTAGTGGTTACAGCTGTCACCTTGCTACCTGAAAGTCTGGGTTTCAATCCCACCTTCAGTAGTGTCTCTGAGCAAGGGACGTACCCTGAAGGATACAGTAAATCAGTGTAAGTAGGTGAGTGTGCAGAGACATATTCTACAAAGGGGTCGGGAAAATAATCGTTCATAATTTATCACAGTCTAGTGTCAGTAGGGTAATTTTTGCTAGATCAATTCAAGGTAAGTACATCGATCAAGGGTGTTGCAGCAAGAGGTGGGATTTGAACCCAGGACCTTTGGTCGGAAGGCAGTGGCTGCAACCGCCGTGCGCTGAAATGTTCAACGATACGTGTCACTTTACCGTTTGTTTGTTTTGGGACGCGACGCTGTTCACTCCTCACTCTCCAGATCCCCCAGAGACCCCCTGGACCCCCCCCCCCCCCCCCACGGACCGTGAACCTGCCTCTCACCTCGACTGGGCCCCGGAGTCTTAGGTATGCGCTTCGCCAAAGTCGCACGGCGACGTTGCTGTTCTCCAGTTTTAGCAAAGTCAACACGCCGTCTCCAGGGAGACATCAGTCCGCGAACCCCAACAGTCACCCCCCCGCAACACCCCGTGTCCATGTTTGCTGTTTGCTTACGAACACGTCAGCGCCATCGAGAGTTCCCAGCTCTCCACCGGCATATCATTACTGCCTTACAAATATAGACTGCCACCGTACGGCTGTGGTCTCCCACCTCTCTCCTGACCATAGGGAATGTGAACCGTGACGTGACCTTTCCTCGGGACCGCCCCCGTGTTTTCATAATGACTTTACCACGGTCTGAAATGAAGTAGCGCCCCGGTTTGCCCTCGTACGGGCCCGGAGAAGGGCTGGCCACAGATCTTCGGGGTTTGTGCGGTCGTGGCCGTGGTTGCGGGCCTGCTGCCGTGTACTTGGGCGCTTCGACCGCAGAAGGTCCTCGCGGTCTCCTGTCGGTGGACAACCGGGATTCCCTTTGCTCTTGCTGGGATGAAGACATCTGTGCTCAATTAACATGCCGGCTTTGGGAACGAGCTGCGCTGCAGCGTCCCCAGAACTGAAGAGCAGGCTGGAGTCAGGAGCTGGAGTCGGAACCCCGTTCGTACTGCCAACCCGCTCCGACCGAGGGGGGTCGTCCCGAAGGAGACGTGCGGGCAGCACGGTGGAACCGTACTTTGTGATATGCGCCTCGCAGCCCCGGTGCCGTGGGTTCGAACGCAGCTCGGTCTGTGTGGACGTCCTCCTTGTGTTTGCGTGGATTTCCTCCAGGTGCTCTGGTTTCCTCCCACAGTCCAAAGACACACATTTCACATGGATTTCTGACTCGAAATTCCCCTTTGTGTGGGTGTGTGTACATATGTGTGCGTTACTGCGTTGTAAATATGTGTGATTGACTGTAGGTACTTTAGTGACGCATAGCATCAATAATATAACAATAATCACTGTGAGCCACTTTGATGAAAAGCATCTACTGTATGAATAAATATAAATGTAAATATAAAGGGGGCGGAGCAGGTCTGGCTTCACAGGAGCAGAAGGGGTCTCCCAGTGTGAAGAGGGTGCTGAGGATGTTGAGGGTCCCTTTGAGGAGCACAGACACACACTTAGTGAGGAGCCCCCTTAAGAGGCGCAAAGGAAAGATTATCCTTCGTTCCCGTTTCTTTCTGGAATGTTCTTCGTTTCGCGTTCCTCATGACGCAGCGTAGAGGACTGGCAGGTGTTCTTGTGGGCAGGCAAACACACACGCACCCACGCACACACGTACGCATACTCTCGGATCAGCAGCGGTGCAGCTGAGTACCACACCCGTTGGCAGGCTGCACCCTTGGCGACGCCCCCTGGCCTCGAACCCCTCCTGTTTGCGCCCCGGCTCGGACTGGAGCCCCTCGTCTCGCTCTTCCTCCGGACTCGATGGAATAAAGGCGCCATTCTTCGCCATAATGGGCCGGTTTTAATTTGGGGGGGGGGGGGGGTAACAGGGTGTCTAGCCGCTGGGGGCCGCGATGCGCTGTCCCTGCAGCTGTCCCCTCCGGCCTGGGTTCGACCCTCTGTTTCCGTGGCACAGAGTACCCTCTGTGTGCCGAGCGGCCCCGGTGCCCCGCGTCGGGTGGGGCATGAGAAAATGTCACAGCAATGTCCTCACCCCCACCCCCACCCCCACCCCCACCATCCACCGCTTTTCTCTTTTCACTGGGGACCGGTTGGGCTCCAGTCTCCCAGGCCGAAACCCCTCCGGTCGCAGGATTTTCACTATGAGGGGAAGGGGGAGCGGGGAGGCAGCGTGGGGGGGCACCTTAATGTTGGGCACGGTGATGTGACCTGAGCTCCATCTGTGTGACGGTGACAAAAGAGCCATTCTAAGTGAAGGAGACGTGGATCATGTTGTCGAGGGTGTCGCTCGCAGGGAGGAGGCTCTCCTGTTTCACACATTATCGGTCACACACACATGCACATGCACACACACACACACACACACACACACACGCACACCTTTCTCTCTCCCTTGCATGTATGACACAAAACCGGGAGGGTGTTGGTCGAACCAAGGCTCCTTCCCAGAATGAGACCGTCCCCTCGGACCCCCTCCCCCCGACAGCCATCTGCGCACCCCCCCCACCGCGCGGCCGGTCGCGTTACCCGCACCTCCTTTGTGGCGGACGGTCCCATTCAGAGCTGCGGAAGGTGACGCTGTGGAGATAAGGCCACTGTTAGTGTGTCCCTAGAAGACGGTGCTGACAGTAATACCCTGTTTTACCACACCGTGCCCATCGTCAAGGGATTACCCGAGAGGACTTTTGGAAATGAAAGATCTGCTCCGTGTGGCAACTCATCACAGGGGGTCCTGTCCTCGTACCCTCGTACGTAGACAGGGCATTTTCGTCAAACTGCCGCACGCGTAATGGGCAGCAGGGGGCGTAGCGGTTAGAGGCTTCACCTTGCTGTGGAAGGACTGAGGGTTCGAAGCCCACCTCCTGCTGCGGTACCCTGGAGCAAGGCGCTTCCGCCTAACTGACACAGTAAAAGTGACCCTGCTGCACAAATAGGTAAATCAGTGTAAGTCACTGCAGAAAAGTGTGAGATGAATAAATAGATGTGTGAAAAGTGTGACATTACGCTGAACAGGGGGACAGTCGAACCGTGGACCTTCATAGGGCCAAGCCTGACATTACTCACTCCTTTCTCTGACACTTTTCTCCAAAGTGTTTTACTGTGCTAGGTTTGTAAGCTAAGCTACTTACACCGATTTACTCACTTATACAGCAGGGTCACTTTTACTGTATCGGTTCATGGCAAGTACCTTGACTGAAGGAAGGGGCAGCAGGTGGTGTAGCGGTTAAAGCTGCTTTCTTGTACTTGAAGGATGCAGGTTTGAATCCCACACACAGGTTTTCAGTGCTCTAATCTTCATGGCAAAAAAGCTCAGTTTCACAACCGAAATATTTTTCTTGCTCAATTTGTTCACGTTCTCCGACCGGCCCGGTAACCCGACACATTCCTGTGCCGTAACACACAGCGATACCCGCAGGCACCCTGTTGGGGGGTGGGGGGGGGTTCACACGGGGTTGGTTTGCGTTAGTGTGTCGCTGCATCCTCCCGGCCCGCTGCTGGAGCCCATCTGTGGTTTCCAGCACCCAGAGGATGCTGGGACGGGATTATAGTTCCCGCTTCCAGCTGCCCTGGCGGCGGCGGCGTCCGGGCCGGACCCAAACACGTAATGACCGCTGCCGCGGACCGTCCGCAGGAGCGATCGCCTCGTCGACGTCGGCCGGGCAGCGCAGGATGTCATTAGTGGGCCCTATTTTTAGTTTTCGCTGGCTGACTGGTAAAGCGAACGAGGATTTCTTTTCTATTCCTAGTTTTATTTTTTTCCCCGCGGGGGAACATCAGGAGGAAGCCGATTTACCGGAGTAAATCAATGGAATCTCACGGCAAATTTGCTCGTCACGATCGGCACCGCAGCCAAGGGCCTGAGCCGCTTTATTAGGCCGACTGTGACGCAACGGTTGGACTTGCAAACGATTTGAGTTACGAACAGACTTTCTAGTGCCAGCGGTGTTTGTCAGTTGAGCTACAAGTGTATTAAAATATTGCAGAAATACTGCGGGAAAATACACCATTTCTGTAATAGTCGACAAAAACAGCTCTTTTATTTTGCAACGTATAATTCATAAATACATGAGAAAGATGCTCGTTAATCTGTGTTCTCTCGGCACTTTCGGTTTCAGATACTTTCCGACATGAAGCTACACAGGCAGACAGTTCAACCGTTAGTTATCCATTAGTTATTAATTATTAATCCATTAGTTATTCATTACTAATATAAATATTAATGATATATCATGATCAATCACAGATGGAGGCAGCAGGTGGTGTAACAGTTGCAGCTGCTGCCATCGGACATAGAGATTATCAGGTTCAAGTCCCACCTCTTGCTCCTGTACCTCTGAGCAAGGTATTTACCCTAAATTGCTGTAGTAAAAGTTACCCTGCTGTACGAACGGGCAACTAAATAATTACCTGCATTTATAACTGCGGGTAGTTTTATTGGTTACAGGTGGCTGTACTGTAATGGTTAGAGCTGCTGACTTTGCACCCAAAGGTTGTAGGTTTGAATCTCACACTGTGATGTTGAACAAGGTACTTACCCTGAATTGCCACAGTAAAATTACCCAGCTGTATAAATGCATTTAACATTGTAAATCACTTTGGTGAGAAGAACAATGAATCACTTTAAATGTCAATCAATAGTTCTGTCTGTAGCTGTGTTTAATGAAAGGTTTGAACTTGCAAACCCTTGGCATGTTTCTGGACACATCAATAATTAGCTCTTTATAGGTTCTCTGTTGGAAAAGCGGTTCAGGTCGACGCTGCAGCCCATCGGGAGTCGAACCCGTTCTTCTTTCCGCACGCGGGTTACGAAACTGTGCTTGTTCTCAGAAAACTGTTTGTGCAAATTAGTGTTGTGTGTTTTCTCCGTGTGCCGTTAACAGGGAAAGTGGTGCTTTCCGGAGCCTTTAATCCCAAACAAATCGCCTCCATCTGGATCTAACAGGACACTTATTTATGAGATGAAATCGCTGCGCTTTCTGCGCCCGTCGGGCCTCCAAGGGGGCGCCTGCAGTTTCCCCATTTTTAATCAGCACCATCGTGTCCTCTCACTGCATCTTTTTACATGATTCACACGATACTGCACGGGGGTCTATTTTCAGACGCCTGCTTGGTGCTCTGGTTGCCTCCCGCACATGCACACGCACACACACAAACACACTACAGGCAACACAGAGTCATTAGTTCACTTTAACCATATGTTTTTGAAGTGTGGGAGGCAACCAGAGCACCAAGCAGGAGTCTGAAAATGGACCCGTGTGCTATATCATGCGAATCATGTAAAAAGATGCAATGAGAGGACACGATGGTGCTCTGGTTGCCTCCCACACTTCAAGGACATATGGTTAATGTGAACTAATGACTCTGTGTTGCCTATAGTGTGTTTGTGTGTGTGTTACCCTGCTTTGTTGTATAGATGTGTAAATGAATGTAGGCAGTTTACCATAGTGTATGTACACTGCGGTAAAGGGGTCAGGTAAACACTAGTAAATGGTCACTTTGACACTTTGCAGAAAAGTGTCTTGTACACAAAAAATGTAAATGTACCTCCTGCACCGCTTCTCTGGAGTTGCAGCAGGAGTTTACTGCGGTAAGGGACTCATTCACACAAGCCTGCTCGCCCCGTCCGTCTCCCTCGTCCGTCATCATACTCAGGAAGCAGGGAAAAACCACGCCATCTTCCTCACAATCACGCTAAACCCCCCTCCCCCTTCCGCTTCATGCTCCCTGGGACGCCCCCCCCCTCCCGAGACTTTGGCCCACTCTCCCGCCACAAGTGCATTCTGGGAGAAAAAGGCCGTAGACGGTGAGTGAGCAGCTTGGCCTCAGGCCACATAAACAGGGCCTGATTGCTGGAGGGGCGGTTTTACCAGTCAGGGTTAATGTGACCACAGCTGAGGGGGGGGGGCTGCTTCCAGTCAGCCTGGTTGCGGTCAGTAAGCTAAGACCAAAGACCAAGAGTACAGATGTCTGACACTGTGATTTAGTGAACTTCCCCATGGGGGTTAATACCGTGTTATTATTATTATTATTATTATTAGGAAGGTCACAATGTTGCAATTATTTTTCTTTACCTTGTAGCCCTTCGGTCCTGGGTGATGCCAGCTCACCTGACAGGCTGAAGAGTAAAAAAACATGCATCTTTTCCCGGGGGATTATGGGTAAAGGTACAGTGAAACCATTAGACCGATACCACAAACACTTGTAGCCGCACAGTATGTCAAAGGCCTTCCGGAAAAATCTCGTCACCGGCGCTTCCCCCCTAAGGGAAATATTCCAGAAAAAAAGTGGGTGGCATCAGGTGTGTCCTCTGATTGAGAGCACTGACACCTACTGGCGAGCGGGAGAATCTCGAACCGTCGTCTCATGCAAATCCTGCGGCGTTGCGTTACCGCCCGTCTCCGGGAGGAAATGTTAGCGCTCTCGGAGTCCCCCGCTGCAGGAATGTTAATCCGCGTGCGGCGTGTTCGGAGCCCCCGAGTCGCGCCGAATTACTGCACTTTCTTCCGACAGAAAGCCTCTGTTCCCATGGCACCCAAACGCTTTGGGTCACGTAGCTTAACCGTGCGGCACGAAACGCGATACGGCGAAGGGAGCGCGCAGGATGGCCGCGGCTAAACGGGCGATCGGGGCCGTCGAACCCCCGGGACGGGTCGGCCTCTCGGCACGGCGGGTATCGGGTCGGGATCCGGGATGTCGAGCCCCTCCCCGTTCGCCCCGGGATCTGCTCCTCACGCGGTCCTGCGCCGCGTTTATTTTACTCCTTTCGACCGACACCCCCCTCCCCCCCCCCAGGGCCTTTTGCATTGTTCATTAGTCCCACGGATCCTATTGATTGCAGTCACCTTTGCGGATGCCGATGTCAGGCTGGGCGCGGAGCTCCGCACGGTGCGAGGGAGGGGATCGCAAGGCGTCACGCACACGCTGATGCGCAATTCGCAGCACCGTTTCCCCTGAAACACACGTCCGGCGAACCCGTGTTGAAGCCCGCAGCTCAGCAGCCGTGAGGCACCGGCGCTACCTGCTGAGCCACAGCCCCCGATTTAAGAAAAGGTCGACAGACTGGTGTTTGCGGCTCCAGCGATGAAGCGCCGCCTGCGGTACGAGTTCTTGCGCAAGCCGCGTCTCTCGGCTCCTTTGCGGACCCGGCCGCTGCCAAACTTCCCTTCCGGCCCCATATTTCGGTCGATGCGACCTTTGACCTTTGCAAACCGTGTCTCGGGCGTCGATCCCTCCCTGACCACCTCAAAGCACTAGCATCCCCGTGTTGCGCGGACCAGAAGGCCAGAGCCGTGTCGACGGTGGGTTCGAGGAAAGACAGACACCGCTGTGTTGCGGTCTGCACCCGAGGGAGGGAGGCTCCTGCTTTTGCTCTGTTTTCAGACAGACTGGGGTCGTGACCCGGTGCCTTAACCGCACAACTCCGCGTTTTCCCCATCCTGCTTTCGGGTTCGTGTTGGTGTGGGTTCGCGCCCCCCGTGGGCGTTTTCCCCGTATCTGTGCATGAGCTTGACACGGATAGAAGGGACTAACCCGGACTGGCATTTAGCACCAAGATACACACCCTCAACTGATGCAGTAAAAATTACACAGCTTTGTAAAGGGGTAAATCATTGTAAATCATTGTAAAGTGAACTATCTAATAATTCATAATCCCTTGAGTGGTGTCGCAGAGCAGCAGGCAGCGTGGAGGTTCGCGCCGCTCTCCGCACGATCCAGGCTGAAGCACCGCTGCTGCTCTGTAACCCTTGGTCAAGGCATTTACCCTAATCTGATGCAGTAAAATTTACCCTGTACAGAGAGGTAAATCAGAGTAAGTAGGTCTTGCTGGGTAAATAAATAAAGGTAAATGCTCGACTGAGTTTTTGTCGTCTAAGCGGAGGGCTCCCAGCCTCTCGTGTTCGGCTGATCTACGGGGGCTCCGGTCGGGACCCCCCCACCCCCTCGCTCCCTCGCCCCCCGGCTCTGCGGAGGTGCTGACAGAGGGGCCATTTCTGCCCTATAGGCAGCACCCCCACGCTGGCCCTGCTCTAAAGGAGCGAGACCGGGGGCCCCGGTCGTCTGTAACCGAACACGGAGCTCGGTGCACAATGAATGCTTTCAGGCGCTCGGCTTATTTCATGTGTCGTGTTGGTCACCCCTCCCCCCCCACCAGCCCATTGTCCCACGAAACACGAGAGCTGGCACTCTGATGTGTAACAGTACACGCTCCGCTCGCTACTCCGCTCACTACTCCTCTCCACACCGCACCGCAATGCACCGCCCTCCTTCCCTCACTTTCTCCTCTCCGCTTCCCGTTCGCAGCTACCCAGCCGCGCCGTCTCCCTCCGCCTCTGCGTGCGGCTCTGTTCCGGCACGCTGGCGCAGCGGGTAGCGCTGGTGCCTCGCAGCACCCGGACTGTGCATTTGGACACGGGGTGGAATCTGACGCAGTCTGTTTGGATTTTGTGGGTTTCCTCCAGGTGCTCTGGTTTCCTCCCACAGTCCAAAGACATATGTTTCGAGGTGGACAGGGGACTTTAAATCGCCCGCGGTGCGTGTGCAAGGTTAGGCTCTGGACCACTGTGACCCTGCGCAGGACAAATTGCACTGGTTTGGGGGGGTATTTGCCCATACTGTGTGTGTGTTACATATTCAATAATTGATCAGACGCTCCACTCAGAGTAAACAAAGCGCATCAACAATTTTACGCTTTCAGAGTTTTAAATTCAGACACACAACAGTCGGTGCTTCCAACAGCACCGTTTCTGGTGACGCTGTAGAACTGATACCCTTATGGAGCAGATTGTAGATATGGAGGGGAGTGGCTCTGAATGAGATGCGTTTGATACCCTTTTTGAATGTTGAAGGGGATTCAGCAGCTCTGAGGGACAAGGGGAACTCATAGCACCACATGGCCAAATGGGTTTCATCTATACAACCTATTATATAGTATATTATATATAATTTTTTTCTTTCCATACTTTATTTGATACCATAAGAGCAAAAGTCAAAACCCTCCAATATTTTACATCCCAAATCACAAACACAAAATAACATCCAAACATATTATCATAAAGACATTTTTCAACATAAACATTACAGCTCATTCACTCATCCGAACATCTCATTTTACTAATACAAAAAGTGATAAACATCAGAGTTTAAAAACAAATATAAATATCCACTATGACAAAAAAAACTGGGACTTTAAAACCATTAACCATTAAAAGTGTTTTTTAAAAAAAAAACATTAAAAAAATACATGTATGTTACACCTACAAGAAAAGTACCCAAGTGCCCATGTCAAACTTTTACACTCTGGTTTTGCTCTGTCATTAAAAACCAGAAACATTAAACGTTCATACAGCACATTAAAAGTCTAAAAATTAAAACCTTATGTAAAATATACTGTATAATTGATAGTTATATTGATGCACACTGATATTATGTATTATAACTGATTAACTGTGACTCATGTTCTGTGACACGCTCCCGGGAGCAGAGCGGGTCTCGAACCCGTGTTTCTTTTCAATTACGTGAGCCCCCCCTCCCGTAGCTGGCGAGATGAGCGACACCATCGGGGTCGCAGTCACAGTGCTTTTGGGGGGGTGATGGGGGAAGTGAGTGCTGTCGGGGGGGGGTGAAGGATTACAGCTGCCCCTCTCTGACTCCCACTTAGTTCGCAGTCACCCCCCTGGTGGGAGGCGCTGTGCTCACGGCGGGGGGTTCGAGGGGCTGGCGGTGGGGCCGCGAGAGAACCCAGCGACGGTATTTAGACACAGGCGGCGTGACCTCCGACCCCGTGATGGATGTCTCCTCAGCCCCACTGTTTGGTTTTTGCTACATCAGGCCTTACGTTCCCCCCGCCCCTCCCGCTCCCCCTCCCCCTCCCCCCCAAGATGAAGAGCAGCCTGCCGGCGGAGACCATTCATCTGCGGACGGCCTTGGAGACGAAGAACACAAACAAAGAGCGGCGTAAATCTGCAGGACAGCGTGCGGCAAACGTACAAACAGCGCGCACAGATAAGAGGCGTGGAGCACGCTGGGTTATCGGTTCGCGCCCCACCAAGAGCTGTGGTGCGGCACCACGGAGGAGGAATTCCTCCGGCAGAACCCGCTCGGCCCCGTAAAAGTGTCTGCTTAGCAACTCCAGAGTAAATAATATAACACGGGAGCGGGAGGAATGCGCCCGACCTAAAGATATATGGCAGCTGGAAAGGAGCAGAAGGAGCTGGAACGCATCTCTGGTTACCATGTTAACGGTAACAATACACCGCGCCGCTGTTGAGGGGGTCACCATGGAGCGGCTCGCAGCGCTCGACCGTGAATCACCTGACCGATCCGCACCGTCCCGGGAGAGGAGGTCAGCTCGGCAAAGACATTATAATTGGGGGGGCACGATAACCTGTTTTAACTGTGGGGGGGGCGGGGGGCACGCGAGGAGGGACATCTAGCCGCTTCTCAGAATCGGGTGAGGGTGACAAATTACCCACCGTTTTACTATAATGAGGGGAAATCGCAGGTCAGCCTGCGGGCAAAGCGGTGCCCCCTGGGATACGGGGCTGGGGGGGGGAGGTCAGCTCGGGGAGGGGAGGGGTCAGAGTTACACACAAACTCATTAGTGCAGGATGCCAGGGCAGCTCATTAACACAGGGCTCAGCCCCCCCCTCCATGTGGAAGTTAGACACTACTCACCCCCCGCCTCCGGGTGCGGGGGGGTTCTCCGGCACGTTTTTCCCCCAACGAGAGGAAGAGGACGTGTTGCTCGCAGAGAATGAATGTCAGATTGGGCTTTAAACATGCAACCCCCCCCGGCCCCCAGGCGCACCCCAGTGTGGTTCCAGCTCCTTCCTGCCTGGGGCACCTTTGGGGGGTTAGGCTGGTGGGTGTGGCGGGGGGAGGCGGGGGGAGGCGGGGGTCGGGGGTTTGGCTGCAGGCTCCTTGCCTTTATTTCCGATTCATCGCCGATCCTCGGCAGCTCAGGCCTGGAGAAGCAAACTCCCGCGACTCTCTTGTTTTACCTGTCAGTGTCCCGCTGAGGTTCGGCGTGCGGGACGGACGGGGGGGGCTCTGTGGGGGCGGAGCCCTGACAAATTGAGCAGCGTTCGGGGGTCAGCCCGCGTTTGTGTTTTCCGGATATTTTTCGACAAAGTGCAGCACGGCAGGGTGTCGGCGAGAGAGGGGAGTGTGGGGGCGGAGCCTATGTTGGCAATGTAAAGGTGTGTGGGGTCAGCACCGGCAGCAAGTGAGTTAACGTCAGAGAAGCGTCGGGGGCCTCTTTTCAACATGTGTGTAATATTCCTCAAAAACGGTGCCTGTATGTGATTATCGTCTGAATTTCTCACTTTGCATTTATTCTTACTGTTTGAATTGGATTGAATTGAACTGAATTGAGGGGGTGCGGTGGTGCAGCGGGTTGGACCGAGTCCTGCTCTCCGGTGGGTCTGGGGTTCGAGTCCCGCTTGGGGTGCCGTCCTGGGTGTGTCCCCTTCCCCTCCGGCCTTATGCCCCGTGTTGCCGGGTAGGCTCCGGTTCCCTGCGACCCCGTATGGGACAAGCGGTTCTGAAAATGTGTGTGTGTGTGTGTGTGATTGTTTCTTTGCTTTGTGGCACAGTGCTTACGGTGACCTCCATTCCATCCAAAGGATCCAGGTTCAAATCTCACCTCTTACCATAGTATTCCTCATCTATGCACTTACCCTGAATAAACGGAGTAAAGATTACCCACCCAAATCAACAAGTAGCTGGACCATGTAAAGTGGAGAAAAGTTTCAGACAACTGAGTAAATGTGATTGGGATTAATAATTTACTCATTTGTTCGGTTTCGTCCTCGTGTCTGTCCCAGGTGTCCTGCTACGGCTCCCGTCTCGAAAAGGCCGCCGTTTAATCGAGTCGCGTCGCTTCGCCCTGTCCCGCACCCAGAGTCACTCCGCTCCCCAGGGCAGCGGGCGCCGCAGGTTGCCACGGCAGCTAATCCCCGTCCATCGCCACGGCGACTCACAATGGGTCCGTCTCGGCCGGGCCTCGTCTCTATTCTGGGATTGACACGGAAGATGGAATTAAATGTGGTGCCGGGGCGGGAGGGGGGGGGGCTTGTGCAATTTGAAAGGGTCCGGAGAGGCACAGCCCCCCCCCCACGAGTAATTAAGACGTGTCCGTGTTGTCGCGGCTCGCTGGAGCTCACGTCATTACATGTGTAGGGGCGGCGGTCGCTGTGAGAACCGGGCCCCTCTTAATCTCCCCCGAACACGGAGGGGCCGGACGAGCGCGGCCCTCAGCCCTTCTCTCTTTAATAAATCGATACGTGTGTAGCGCGGACGTGATACGGGGGTGTTGCGTGCCGTTCGGGGGGGGATCTGTCCGAAAGTGAGGGACACTCGGGGTATCGCCGTGCCCTCCCCTTCAGCCAGCGCTCGTAACCGTGGGGCTCTTCGATGCGCCCCCCCGACGTTGAGTGCATCCTGCTCACGATGGGTCTCCAGGTGGGCCTTTGTGATGCGGTTCAGAAGCCCCCCCCCCCCGGCCTCTTGGGTGTCGGGTAATTCGATACAGGTATTGTGAAACACACCATGACGGTGTACGTTACACGAGGGTCGGTGCTTCACTATTGTGTGTGTGTGTGAGAGAGAGAGAGAGAGAGAGAGGCTGAAACTTTAAAAACCTTTTCTCTGTGAACATCATTGACATTTTTTCATTCATCTGATGTTTTTGACCAAAGTCACTCACAGTGTTTAGCTTCTTACACTGATTTACTCATTTACTGGGCCATTTTTACTGCTTCAGTTCAGGGTAAACACTTTGGTCAATGGTACTACGGCAGCTGGTGGGATTGGAACCCAGGTCCTTCGAGTCCAAAGGAGCAGTTCCAAGCACTGCTTTCCCTTTGGTCGATAATATAACACATGACTATGAATTGAACTTTTGGAGGGAAAAGGAAGCTCCGCCCCTCTGCGGAAGAGATCAGTGAAATGTGTCTTTTTTTCCATTTGTAGTCGTATCTGGAGTTTCCACTTTTTACGAAAAACATCCGTTGGCCAGAAAGAGATCAGATCTCAAGACTTTGGCTCCGCTCTTCACCTCTTCTTCCTGTTTCCGGACCCTTCCATCCTATTTCGTATTTTTCAGGGCCCTGTTTTCGAGGGGACCCTTCGGCCCGTGTGTGTTTTCCCAGCATCTCGACGTCCTCGTGATCTCGGACTTGGAGCTTTGAGTCAAACTGGGATGTGACCCTCAGCTCCTCCGCACCCCCTGGTCCCCGAAGGCACGCACCCTCTTCCTCGTCCTGCACGCCGCTTAGCAGGTGCCGCCCGGTCCCCCGGAATGCATTATTTGCGCAGGGAATTAGGTTTCCTCTCATGGGGGCTGCCTTTGTGCGACTGTGTGTGAAGGCAGGCGATGGAGAGGTGGGCGTGGCTTGTTTCCTCCAATGAGAGACCACTCTGCATTTACAGTTGTATATATTGTATATATATATATATCAGACTCCTTTCTCCAATGAGAGAGCAAACGAAGTGCATTAACAACGGACGAAGAGCTTTAAACAGACACACAGCTTGCGTGTGTGACACCACCATGTTGCTGGTTCACATCCCTCCAGCAGCTCCTATGGAGGAGACATTGAAGTAGCAAATACATAGATAATCAGAGCAGGTGGTGTTGGGCTCATTCATGGAGCTGGTGGGAGATCGGGGAGAAGCGGCTCTGAAGGAGATGGGTTTGAGACCCTTCTTGAATGTGGGAGAGATTCAGCAGCTCTGAGGGGCAAGGGGGTTCGTTCCACCACAAAGGACCCAAAATTCCTTCAGGCCTTCGGTTTTGGACCCCGTGAGTGGGACCGCCAAGCGGCCGGAGGCGAAGGAGTACAGGGCTCTCGCCGGGTTCCAGCAAGCGACCCGGTCCAGCAGGTCTCGAGCTGCAGATCGTGGACCGTCTTCTAGGTCTTAACCAGAGCGTTGCTGTGGTCAGAAACAGGAATGTAGCGGAAAGAGACGAGGAGGGGAGCTGTACTGTTGTGTGTAAACACAGCTTGTGGAAAACCAGAGTACTGTACGTGTACAAGTGTAACGATGTACTGTTCCACACTGCGTGCGGAGTGTGTGCGGTCAACGTGCAGCAGTGTAAACGTCCTGTCATGCGTCCACACACACTGTAAAAGGGTGTAACTTTATGCGCCATATACACGTACAACATTAAGCTGCGATGACTTACAGCCCGTACACGTCATACAAAACACTACTCGTTTGTGGTAGGATTTGGGTCCCGACCCGAAGCAACCCCATTTCCTCGTGGGCGAAAACAAGAGATACCATCATGGTGCCACCGATGGCGTCAGACACGGACAGATGGGATTTCAGGGGACGGTTAGAAATGATACGCTCTATTAAGAAAGATCACAAGGCCCGGGTTCGAAGTCTCCGGCACCGCCCGCGAGAGAGGGCCTTTCTCCGTCCTCGCTCGCGACGCCGCTGTGAAATCCGATTTCCGCGGCGCATCGGGCCAAACCCGAGAGCCGCGTCTTGTGACAGAGGAGCGAGAAGCGGCTGCGTGGGGGGTGCGACTGCGCTCGGGTCGCTTATATTAATTGTTGAGGTCAGAGCTGAGCTCTGGTTTCGTTTTCACTTCGCACTTGATTTATAGATCTCTAATCCTTCTCCTTACCGGGATTTTCGTGTCACTTTGTCTGCAGGAGGAGCAGCGCTGAAGTTCTGGGAAAAAGTCTATAAAGAGGAACTTTTTTTTTTTTTTTTTTTTGCCAAAAATAGAATTTATTATATTTTCTAACATAATTCAGATTATTATAAATTAGAAAATATAATGAATTATAAATTATATCACAATTTACATTATATTTACACTTTATTTGTTAATTAATTTTTTAGCCATATATAAATTTGAGCACATCTGCTATTTTCCTGCGTGAAAAAGTACCCCAGTAATTATTTTTACACTACTTTAACTTTTCGGCACAGGGTAAACTCAAATACTGACCTCAGGATACTAAAAGTATATTAAAGATGAAGTATAGATTTGAGGGGGGTGCAGTGACGTAGCGGGTTTAGTCGGGTCCTGCTCTCTGGCGGGTCTGGGGTTCGAGTCCCGCTTGGGGTGCCCTGTGATGGACCGGCGTCCCGTCCTGGGTGCGTCCCCTCCCCCTCCGGCCCCAAGCCCTGCGCTGCCGGGTTAGGCTCCGGTCCACCGCGACTCCGCTTGGGGCGAGCGGCTTCAGACAATGTGTGTGTATAGAGTTGATAGACACTTTTTCTTTATGTGTGTTCATTATAATGTCCATTACGAGCAACGGAAGACACTGGTTGCTTTGCGTGGCTCATAATTTGGAAATTAAATGACATCCGAATCATTTCAACATTTCCCATAACGACTCTTTTATATTTAATGTGGAAAATTACAGCTTCCTTTCACTTTCATAAACACAGGACTTTGCACACCACTGCTGATGAAAACCTCAACTTTACTTTGGACAGTTTATGAGTTTTTTATAGTTGTCGATTGGTTGAAAATACTGTAAAACATGATTACATTTAGCTGAGGCTTTTCTTCAAAGCAACTAACGGTTATTTACCCATTTATACAGCCGCATGATTTTTATTGGCTCAGTTCAGTGTAAGTACATTACTCAAGGGTAGTATAGGTGGAGGTGGGATTCAAACCAATGACCTTTGGTGCTAAAGGCAGCAGCTCTAATCACTACATTATCAGCTGTATTCAACTGTGCGTCACAATTACTCCTCAACAGGGCTTCTTCTGGAAGGTGTCCTACAAAGAGGGAGGAGGGCTGATGCCTCCGAGCAATAGGTGATACGGTGGTGAGAGCTACTGCCTTTGGTCATACAGGTTGCAGGGTTGAATCCCCTCTCCTGCGCTAGTTCTTGCATGAAGTGTTGTGGGAAAAGAGACCCTAGCCTGGTAAAAATGGGTAAACCAGTGTAAGGAGCTTTGGAGAAAAGTGTCTGATACATGAAAATGGATGTGGAAGCTGGACAATGAAGAAGCAGGACAGGACAAATATGGACTGAACTGTGATGCTGGAGGACACTTCTAAGGACACCACGGGCAGTCAGTGATGAATGCTGGACAAAACCAAGTGAGACCTCTCAGCGGACGCACCAGTGACGAGCCTTTGGATGCGTCACAACGAGATGGGATTCGACGAGAACGTGGTGATGATTGCGAAAGAAGTAGGTGAGCACAAACCAGATGGATGGACTCAATGAAAGTGGATGCTAAAGGCACGAGTGCGGGACAGAATGTTCTGGAAGAACTCTGTATATCTGCTCAACTTGGACTTGGTGGCACCCAGCAAACAAGTCGCCTCAACCGTCGATTGTTGCGAAAGTGGCTCCGCGAAGGCGGTTAAGGTCGCCCTCGTCTTCTTTTTCCCGGTCAGTCCCTAGTGCCGCAGAGGAGTGCGGCTTCCTGAGTTCCTCTCTGAAATCGATGGGCATTGAGGGAGGCGAGAAAAGCCACAGCATTCCCACCATTCCCTCCATTCCCACCATTCCCTCTATTCCCTCCATTCCCTCTATTCCATCCATTCCCACCATTCCCTCCATTCCCTCCATTCCCTCCATTCCCACCATTCCCTCCATTCCCACCATTCCCTCTATTCCCTCTATTCCATCCATTCCCACCATTCCCTCCATTCCCACCATTCCCTCTATTCCCACCATTCCCTCTATTCCCTCCATTCCCTCTATTCCATCCATTCCCACCATTCCCTCCATTCCCTCCATTCCCACCATTCCCTCCATTCCCACCATTCCCTCTATTCCCTCTATTCCATCCATTCCCACCATTCCCTCTATTCCATCCATTCCCACCATTCCCTCCATTCCCACCATTCCCTCTATTCCCTCCATTCCCTCCATTCCCTCTATTCCATCCATTCCCACCATTCCCTCCATTCCCACCATTCCCACCATTCCCTCCATTCCCACCATTCCCACCATTCCCACCATTCCCTCTATTCCCTCTATTCCATCCATTCCCACCATTCCCTCCATTCCCACCATTCCCTCCATTCCCTCTATTCCATCCATTCCCACCATTCCCTCCATTCCCACAATTCCCTCCATTCCCACCATTCCCTCTATTCCCTCCATTCCCTCTATTCCATCCATTCCCACAATTCCCTCCATTCCCACCATTCCCTCTATTCCCTCTATTCCATCCATTCCCACCATTCCCTCCATTCCCTCTATTCCATCCATTCCCACCATTCCCTCCATTCCCACCATTCCCTCTATTCCCTCCATTCCCACCATTCCCTCCATTCCCACCTTTCCCTCCATTCCCACCATTCCCTCTATTCCATCCATTCCCACCATTCCCTCCATTCCATCCATTCCCACCATTCCCTCCATTCCCACCATTCCCTCTATTCCCTCTATTCCATCCATTCCCACCATTCCCTCCAGAGAACAGTGTGTGCGTGCTGTGCCGCTGCCACAAGTTCACTCCGCTCTACAACAGCAGAATGTGCGGAGAGAGGCGACGAAGTGGCGCACAGGCCAGGATAGGCTCCGGACAGCCACGACCCCGATCAGGACGAGCGGTTCGTGAAAGAGAGTAAGTGAGTGTGTGTGTGGAGGTGTAGCTGTGTACCTTGCTCTTGCGTGTCACATGTCACTGCTGTGTGTGTGAATTCCCCCACAGGGATTGATGAAGTACCAACCCATCCCATCGCATCCCATCCAAAGGAAGCAGCGGAAAAGGAGCGCGAAAGCCACCGTTGCCACGGCGATGACATCAGAGGCTCGGCGCCGTGCGAAGGAGGTTCCGGTTACGGCCCCGGGACCGGGCTGGGGGAGGCGCTCACCTGTGAGAGGTGTTCCCGGCCCGCAATCCGAGAGCCTTCAGGAGAGCTCCTGTTTCCACGCTCACGGGGGGTCTTCCTCCCTCCCTCCGACTTCACCCGTCCGTCACGCGGCTCCATTGTGAGCCGAGCATTGATGTTCCGGAAGTGTCCCCGTCTATCGGGTCCTCGTCATCTAGAAACACGACACGGAGAGGCACTTGGAGAGCGAGCTCCTCCTGGTTCTCATGGCTCGGAGAATGAACCAGTGTGCGTGTGTGCGTGTGTGCGCGCGCGTGTGTGTGTGAGAAACGCAGAGCTCGTGCACTATAGCTCAGTCTCACCTTTCCTTTTATTTCCATTTTGCTGTGTTTAGTGTCAATGATTTGCGGAGGAGGGCGAGCGCCGTGTCAGGAAACGCCTCTTATTTTCCGTGGAGTATAAGCGGGGATCGGCGCCGAGTTCCGGGGACGAGGACGGGGGACGGGAGGGAAGCGGGTTCGTGTCGCTTCGAGAGGACGGAGGGCCGCAGCGCCGGAGCCGAGCTCACGCTGACCCCCTGTTCCAGCGGTCCGGAGGGCGGTGCTCAAAGCTGCGTGCGGTCGGACCCGGTTCCCATGCAGGGAGGACCGCTCACCCGGCTAACGCGCCACTGGCGCCTTCTGACGGGTTTACCGTCATTTCACTACACGCCGGCGTGCGGCACAAATGAAACACGGTTCGTGCGGCTTCACGTGTAACATAAATGGGCAGCACACGGCCCACACGCATACACAAGTACAGACACACGCACTAATGTACATACACACTCGGTATAACTACACGTGGTAAAAAAGGGAAAAAGACAAAAGAACAAACACTGATCTCTCACTAAGGAGATGCGGTAAATAATACATAGTGTGAGGTCCTCAGGGTAAAGTACAGCGGTAAAGTACAGCGGTGAGGTACAGGTGTGGTGGTCACAAGATCTTCAGCTGAATTGAGTTTATTTTCACGGCAAAGTGGCTCAGTCCACCGAACAAACGATCAGTAGTTCAGGATGAAACAGAACTGAGCAGAACATTGAAAAATACTGGAAAAAAAGAGAACGAATCAGATTTAACTGCTAGAAACTGCAGCAAGATGTATTTCAAATGAAAGATGCAGCTCAAGGAAATAATTAGGGAACATGTGACATTTTGTGGTGGGGTCCAGTGGGTCGGACCAGGTCCTACTCTCCAGTAGGTCTGGGGTTCGAGTCCCGCTTGGGGTGCCTTGCGACGGACTGGCGTCCCTCCCTGGGTGTGTCCCCTCCCCCTCCAGCCTTACGCCCTGTGTTGCCGGGTTAGGCTCCGGTTCCCCGTGACCCCATATGGGACAAGCGGTTCAGGAAGTGTGTGTGTGTGTGTGACATTTCGTAAACGACACAAATCGGCCAAAGAACATCGGTGAAATTAATATATGCTGTGCATACTATAAATTCTTTCGCGACACACACTAGGGTACACTCCACACCTGAATAAAACACAACGAAATCCTTTCTCCGTTTCATACACACAGGGCCGTCGGACCAGTTCGCAGTGACGATTGTCCGAAAGAAGGCTGGACTTCCCTGCGCTGGACAAAAACTACACCGAACATGAAGAACGTGCAGGGCGACTTTGAATTTCCGGAGTACGAGAGCATTATTTCGAAGTCGCGCTCACAGAAGTTCTCACTGAGTAACCTGCGTTCCTCTATTCATCCTGTTGTATCCACGGCGTGTACCTGAATGACACCTTACACCACAACTGACTCTATTTCTTGAATGCTGTGGGGATTCAGCAGCGCCGAGGTGCAGAGGGACTTTATTCCACCTCATCAGAGCCAGAACTGAAAACCAGCAGTTCTGGACTCTTGAGAGGAGGAGCACCGGGTCAGAGGTGGAGGAGCACAGGGCTCTTTCTGGGCTGTAGGGAGCGACCAGGTCCTGTAGGTACCAGGGTGCAGATCCATTGATGGTCCTGTGGGCCTTAGCGACCAGAGTGTCGGACTTGAAACGAACGGCGACGGGAAGCTCCATCCCCCTCCTGGAGCTCATGACGAGGCCTGGAATTTAGCGTGGAGCTGATCTCCGCCTGCTGTTTGTCTTGGCCGCTCTTGAGAGCCGAAGACACGCACCGCCCCTGCGCTCGGGCGCACCTAGGAGGCGCTGTCCCCTCGAACCCTTTGCTCGGTACGCAGCGAACCCCTTGTTCGCACTCTCCCGGCACTCCCACTTCACCAAAACATTCCCGAGGAGTGAAGCAGCCTTCTGGAATGCAGACGGGCGGCGCTCGCACCTCGGCCGTCCCTTATCGACCTGATAAATGTCTTCCAAAAGGTGGACGGGTTCCCTGACGTCCACAAAGACCGCGGTTCGAACGCTTGGCCCGACAGCATTTCCCTTCCTCCCGAGACACACACACGCACACACATTTTCAGAACCGCTCGTCCCATACGGGGTCACGGGGAACCGGAGCCTACCCGGCAACTCAGGGCGTAAGGCTGGAGGGGGAGGGGACACACCCGGGACGGGACGCCAGTCCGTCGCAAGGCACCCCAAGCGGGACTCGAACCCCAGACCCACCGGAGAGCAGGACTGTGGTTCAACCCACTGCTCCCGAGACACATGAAAAGTGAATTTGTGCAAACGGCAGAGTATTGTTTCGCCGTCCCCCGGCAGCACGGGTCTCCCGTACGCCTCCGCGGTGTGACGGTTGATGGTTTGGACCTGAAACGGGTCCAGCGTGACGCTCTGCGGTTCATGGGATTTCTCAGTTTGCCTCTCGCGCGGCCTGACGAAGAGGGTTTCCAGAAGGTCGCAGCTTGCTGAGAAGAGGCGTAATAAAAATACGCCCCCAGTGAGATCACTCTTTCCTGCAGACTTAACCCCAACCCCTTGCAAAACAAGTGCAATTAATGGCAATGATTATTTTTTTGTTTTCCTTTCCTCAGCTGTCAGATGGTTTCATTCAGCGCAGCCCAGTGCAGCAATGTTTAGTCTTTCCCACTGTGCTAAAGACACCGTGTCGCTCGCTAATGACTCTTTTAAAGTCATTATTTATTGAATTGTTAGCTGGCATTTATTTCCATGCTGCGCCGATTGGGTTGGTTCATTCTGGTCTTTCACCCGCTGGTCATCGTGCAACGTTGTCGGCAACTTTGTTTCTAACCCTAACCGTTACCCAGCATTCGGCTCGTAGAGCTGATCCCTGCAAGTGGCCCAAGGCAAAAGAACAAACCAGCTATGTTATTATTATTATTGTTATTATTATTATTATTATTATTATTATGAAAAGTGGAGCACGGTTCAGACCTCCAGCACTCTGAGTGTACAGGCCCACAAAGAGGCCTATTATTAGCCCTAGGAGAGAACAGACGTCAATTAATCATAACAAATTGTGTTTTTTTGGCACACGTGTTTCCATCTTTCCCTGCCAGGGGGAGAGAGAGAACGATGGCAATCGGAGCGTTATCCCCGGGAAACCGAGCCGGCTTGGCGGACTTCGCTCGGCCGTCTCCGCGGAGCGACGCTCGGGCCTTTCGCCGACGCGTTTAGGGACCGGGTGCGAGTTCAGATCGGGACCCGCGTCCTCGCGCCGGTTCACCTTCCCCGACTCGAGGATCCGAGCCAAAGGAATCGTTCCCGCGCTCGAGTTCTCCGGAACAGCTCGGCGCCCCGACAGCTGTTTCCCATCTCTACATTGTATTTCATATCAAACACAGTACAATGCATTACGAAGTTTTTATTACGCAGCGGCAAAGACGCAGCTACCAGCGTTTTACCGCAGTTAAGGAGGGACTCAGAGCAACATGTTCAGCTCTCACTGTTTCACATGAGGCCTTTTTAAAAGGACGAGCTCTACCTTCACTTAAGGGGGGGGGGTATTATTACACCATCCATTGTCAATAGCAGCTTGTCCAGCGCAGGGTCCCCGTGGTCCAGAGTCTATCCAAGAAGCACAGGGCCCTTGGACAGGGCGCTCAACAGGTTTTTTTCAGCAAAAGGTCCTCTGTAACCTGCAGACTTCAGCTGCGGGCTTTGACTTTTTAAAGCGTCCCAACAATTGCCTACATCCCCCCCGAATGAGCCTGTAGACGTTGCATGAGTCAACCTGAAAAAGTTCACTGGAGCTGGATGAAGCTTCTCTTCAAAATCGCCAGGTGGTCATGAACGGGTGAGCTGAAGGTCCGCATGTAAATTGTGGGGAGATGACAAGTTTAATTTACTCTCGAGCACGACGAGACCCGAACACGAGATTGCGGAAAACGAGGTCGTTCCCCCGAAGCGGTCCGGGCGCGGTCCGCCGGCCGCACTACGCCCGAAGGGTCCCGCTTTGGACATGGAGAAGGTCCAAGACTCGAGTGCGGAGCTGTTTTCCAAACCCTTACATCAGCTCACAAGCACAAAGGTGCCATTGTGGTTAGTCTGGCCCAGTTTTACCCGCACTAGCCCCACGTTAGTGCGGAATTGACGCGCGGGACGCGGCAGCACCGTAAAGAAGGGTGGAATCGGCTTGGGGACGGATGCTTACGCTGCGGCGGGGGTGCGGACTGTAAACAAAGTGCATTCCTTCTGCGGGGCGCTGGTGACAGATGGAGGCGAGATCGGCTTGCAGGGTCACAGGTCTCCCATGTGTTCCTGCTCATAAGTGCCGGTGCGTCGGTCCCCCTCTCTCGCCCTCCTTCTCCCTCCCTTTCCATCATCACTCCTCTCTCTCTTTCTCCCCCTCTTCCTGGATTTTATTTCGGGCGCCACAGCTGTGTAATGCCAGGCTGCTGACTCTGCCGGGGACACGAAACATGTGCTGGGTTCCATAGCCGGGTTTTATGTTTGCCACGGACATCGGCGCTCCTGCACAGCAGCGTGTCTCTACACCGCCGGGAAACTCCCCCTTACAGAGGAAAGTGCACCAGACTTACGCTCCCCTGCTTTCGCAACTTCTGTCTTTTTCCGCACTATAAAAATATTTAGAGTATTTAGGTTATGCATTTTTATGACGCTTAATGGGGAAAAAAAGCAAGGAAACTTGTTCAGTGAAAATTATTTTTTTCGATGGACAGGTGCATAGATACACGTAGATGGGTACATAGATAGATATGTAGATGGATACATTATTGCATAGATACATAGACAGACACATAGATACATAGATACATAAATAGATACACTGATACATCGATACCCAGATTCATAGATAGATAGATAGATAGAAACTTTATTAATCTTGAAGGAAATAACAGTTATTTAAAACAGCAATGTGGGGAGCATGGTGGTGCAGTGGTGTAGTGGCACAGTGGATTTGACTGGGTCCTGCTCTCTGGTGGGTCTGGGGTTCAAGTCCTGCTTGGGGTGCCTTGCAATGGACTGGCATCCCGTCCTGGGTGTGTCCCCTCCCTCTCCAGCCTTCCGCCCTGTGTTGCTGGGTTAGGCTCCGGCTCCCTGCTCCCCCCGAATGGGACAAGCGGTTCAGACGATGTGCGTGTAGAACAGTAACGCACAGTTAAGAACAAGTGTGTAAAAGAGAAGCTAGTAGAAGAGGAGCTGCATGTGGTATGCTGGTTATTGTTGCCACCCAGCACTCAGAGGATTGGAGTTTCATTCCCACTTCCTGCCTTAATATCCTTCATTAACTACCTTTGGTTACAAACATAATGCTGGTTTATCTGAGTTAATCTGGAGAAAATCATTGGTTAAATGAAGAAATATTAATTAAGAGAGGAAACACAATTTCTGAATGCTGGCGCAGGATGATAAAATGTTCTGGGGGTCCAGGGCCCACTGGCCGTTACATCCTCCAGGTCATGCAAACACCCAGTTACTGAAAATGTCATTGTTCTGTGAACAGTTTCTGGACCAGTGAGGAGATCATCTGGATGCTTCTCTGTCTGGTCAACAGGTGATCTTCAACAGGCCAAGAGGTACTAAAACTGAGGCCTTGCAGGTCTTGACCAGGTGAGGTCTTCCTGGCACATGTATAAGTGTAAATAACTGTAGCCACAGAAAATCCCAACAGGATGGTTACATGCGGTGCTGTGCCTGGTGAGAGCGTCACAGGAGCCTTTCCCGCCGGGGCCATATTCCACGTCCTCCTGGAAGCCCTGCAACTGGACCCGACGCCCTGTCAGATCCACTGCCACATTACCGCCTCACATTTCCCAGTTTGGAAGGCGTGTGTAAAATGATCAAAGTGCCTCCCTGGTCACTGTCAGCATTTTTTTCTCGATTCCTTCAGGTTGACCTTCTGTGGTCTGGGTGCCTATCGCTTTGAGGGCCGGGGTCTGGCTGTGGCCACCCTCGCAGCAGCCAGCGATGCATCACCTGCTCCGGGAGGCTGGAGGAGGGCACGGAGCTCGTGGCCCGTGCTGCTGTTTGTGTTTGAGACGTGTAAATATAGCGCGGATCGGATCCCCTTCGCAGCTCCGCGGTGTTGGATTTCGCGTGCGAAAGGGAGGTGGGAGATTAAATGTGAACGCCTCTCGATGTAACTAAGACGCCTACAAGGCTTCGGTCAAAGCCTTACCATGGTTTTTTCCTGCGTCTTGAATTTCAAGGTCAGATTGTTTCCTCCTCTCCCTGACCCTTTGGACAGTTTGAAGTAGACCCTAAATTACACTGGAATTGGGACCCTTTTCTCAAAACTGGTTTGGCAGTTTATCTAGAAAGTAAACCGGACTGTGACACTTGGGGCAAGTTGCGAGAGATGGTCCTGGTGTTTATATGATTTACTAAGGTACTTCTGGGAAAAATGCAGGATTTAATGGCTCTTATGGCATGGGAATTTACACATGTCGCAAGAAGGTAAGTGCCGCAAGACGTCCTGAGGTTCTGTGGTGATGAGAAGAGATTGAAGCAGAAGCAGTCTCTCCTATGTGGTACCAGTGAAAATTCTGAGTACACCTGATCAAAACCATCCCAGTCTGGCCAAAAAAACAAAAACTGGAGGGAAGGAGGAGCGGAAGTCAGTCTTATGGATCAATGAGTCAGAATGGAAAATACCTGGGTCCAAACACCAAGTATTTGTAAGAGTGTGCCTGTGTAGTTCCCACTCTCCAGTGTGGTGGTGGCAGCATCATGTTGTGGGACTGGCTTGCTGGTCATACAGTTGGTGATCTTGACAAAATACAACTTCATCTCAGCTAGCATACCGTGACATAGTTTAAAGGCATACTTTTCCATTAGATTTACAGATACTTGGTCAGTCCTTCATTGTACAGCAAGATACCGATCCAAAAACACACCTCAGAGTTGAAGAAGGAAACTCACGGAAATCTTAAATGAATGACCCGGCCATAAAACCCTGTCAGTTCTGACAAAAAATAGTTCCCAGCAAGTGTTCTCAAACTTTTGACTGGTACTGTAAAAAAAGAGCAGGTCCCTCACCGAAGGCTCAGGTGTCAGAGATGAACATGAGCTCTGCACTTTGGATCTTTGATGTTGGAGTTGTATGTCATCCAAGCCTGGCTGGTGTCCACCTCTAAAGCGTAATCTCCTCGGTGTTCACCTTCCATTTCCATCCCACCTTTCTGTTCCCACCTTTCTGGAGCGAAGGCAATGAAGCCCACCTCTCTGTCTTCTTCAACGTAAGGCAGTTCATGGGCCAAAATCCAAAGGTCTCACATAGTGTCCATAGCGTCTAATTAAAGATGTTATTAAAGAGAGCCCCTAAGAATAGAACGTGGCCTGTGAAATATGCTTTGGAAGCTGTAATGATGTGATCCATGTGTTTTTTTTCTCCCAAAACAAAGTGATGTTGCAGAGAGCGAGACACTTTTTGCAACTGTCTGGCCTTTTGCAGACATTCACTCAACGTGCCGAAAAAGTCCTTGTCCTTGGTTACCAACAGCCTAGCCGTGCCAAGGGTTCTCCTCGAATCGATCGTTTGGACTCGAACCCACATTGCATCGATAAATGGAACCTGTAGATATTCGTACCGGTTTAGTTATTTCTTTGGAATTATTTCTTAGGAGGGGGGTGCGGTGGCGCAGTGGGTTGGACTGGGTCCTCCTCTCTGGTGGGTCTGGGGTTTGAATCCCGCTTGGGGTGCCTTGTGGCGGACTGGCGTCCCGTCCTGGGTGTGTCTCTTCCCCCTCCGGCCTTACGCCCTGTGTTGCCGGGTAGGCTCCGGTTCCCCGCGACCCTGTCTGGGATGAGCGGTTATGAAAATGTGTGTGTGTGTATTTCTTAGGAATTCTTCGGAATATGAGGAACGGCCCTCATATTACAGGTGTCGGCCTGGTGGCTTCCAGAGTTATCCGGCTTTCGCCATCAGGCGTCATTGGTCTTCTTGTGGAAGATCCATCCTCTGCAAGAGCTGAGATGTCTTCAAGTTTCCTTGTTGGCATTTCTGTAGCTGGGAAGGTCTTTACGGTGTGGGGCAGCTAGCCCCACGTCCAACCGTCCTCCATCCTCAGCCGGGCTCGGGACCGTCCACGGCGGAGTTCTCGTATCAGAGGGTATCACATAGAGAACTGCTGCAATGACTTACTTGTGAAAATACTGTACCACCAACACTGTGCTCATCATGGGCGCCTGCTCTGACGGTGTCCCTGTGTGCAAAAACTCTCTTTCAAATGGGTAAAAAAAGATCGTTTAAAACGCACCCATGAAACACACATGATGCTCCACATTTACTTATTGCAGAACCAAGTGGGTTTTTAACTGAGAAAGGAGGGAAACGGAGCGCTCCGCGGTGAAGCGCTTTGGAAAACGAGAACGGCCCAGTTTGACGCACAAGCCACCCAGAGACGCGTTAGAACAACTTTCTGAAAAATACAAAAAGATAAAAACAGGATAAAAAGGTAATAAAAGGGATTTTGAAAAAATGAGAAGTTTGTGTCAAGTGTGTAAGTTTTGTACCACTGACGTACCAGTAAAACCCACGCAATGTTTATGCGGCAAATGGTTGTGGGTTCAAGGAACCAGGCACAGACCCTGCTGTTGCACCCTTGAGTTGGGTTCTTGGCCACAGTTCCAGTTAAGGTGCCGGAGCACCATTTACCACGGTGCAAACGGTGCCGTTCGGCCGCCATTCATCCAGGCTCCGCATGACGAGTTTCCGCGCTCCTCCTGACGGCTACCAGCCCTCTCTCGGAGGCATCCGGCCGGCGAATCGCGAGGAAGCAGTAAATTTGCTGTGTTTGTGTTTAAACAGAAGTACGACGCTCTGCGAGGTGTGTCCCCCCCGCGCCCCCCCCCCGCACTGGGAGCGTGACTTTTGTGGACTGCGGGGGAGGGGATCTGGATTCCTGTGGACTAAGTATGCCAGCACCATGGGGCTGTTTAATGTAAACAGTGGAGGAGTGACGGGCCTCACGAACGGGCTGGGTGGGGTGGGGGTGGGGGTGGGGGTTCTGCCGGGACGCCTGCTTCTCTTCTGTCTCCTGCGCGTTTATCCACCGTTAAGTGGTATTAAACAGACAAGATCCTGAACTCACTTCCATCTCGGTAAACACAGTAACTCAACCTCTGGAATGGAAGCAAAAACCTGCTTTCTGTGCAGCAGCGCTGGCAAACAGAGGAGAAGAGGGGGCTCACGCACACACGCACACACACACGCACACACACACGCACACACACTGGCTGAAACCGCTCATCCCAAGCGGGGGTCGCAGTGAACCGGAGCCTAACCCGGCAACACAGGGCGGAAGGCGGGGGACGCACCTAGGACGGGATGCCAGTCCATCGCAAGGCACCCCAAGCGGGGACTCGAACCCCAGGCCCGGCCAAACCCGCCGCACCGCCGCGCCCCCGAAGAGGAGGCTTTATTTTTTTACTGTACCTTTTATATTGATTGATTGATTTATTTATTAATTACTTTTCGGCGCCCGAAAAAGTCAGCGTTTTGTCATTTCCTGGACGTTCCATATTTTCGTGTGAGTGATGGTTCATTTGTAAAGGAGCACGTATTCTGTTCTGGGACTCAGAGGACCGTCCGGTCCCGTCCCGTCCAGTTCCGTCCCGTCCCTTTGTTACGTGTGAATAATGGGGCAATTTAATCCTCTCCTCCTCTTGTGTCCTTCGCTCCGCGTCACGCTAATATCCCGAGCCTTTGTGTGGGCTCAAGTGTGTGATAAAGGAGGAGTGTAAATAAAGGAATCAACTCTCTCCGGCCTCTAGATGCGCCGCTGGGACCCGCAGGAGCTCGGCAACATGCGGAGGCTCAGTTTGGCTACAGAGCGTCACCTAGTGGTCAACGAGAGAGTCGGTTTTCTGAGTGCGGACGGCATGTTTCGCAGAGAGCGGGAGGGCTGCGCCTGGTACCATTTACACTCATCGATCTGCGTCGTTCTTAAACCCGGGATGTGCGTGTGTGTTCTAGATGCGTACATGGTTCTGGGCTGTTTTACATTTACATTTATTTATTTATCACACGTTTTTCTCCAAAGCGACTTCCAATGAACTCTGTGCAGTGTTATGAGCCCACACACCTTATTTACCACAGTGACTTACACTGCCAAATACACTACTTACAGTGGGTCACTCATCCATACATCAGTGGAACACACACACACTCCCTCTGTCACTCACACACTATAGGTGAACCCGAACAACATGTCTTAGGACTGTGGGAGGAAACCAGAGCACCCAGAGGGCTACTCGCTGTGTTTTCCAGCTCACTACTCAACCAAGTGCGGTCATGGATAAAACAGACATTTATTCACTGGCTCCTTAACCAGCAAACACAGTTGGGACTGGAGTTCTGTTTGTAACTCCTTTTGTTTGTAACTCCAATTCCACATTCACAATAAATACAACGTTAACAACAAGGGTGTTACTCGGTTTATTTGCCGGTAAAAATCTCACATGTAGCCATAATACATATACTAATTTTTATTTTATTTTCACTGTTAACGTTTCACCTGCTACATTGAAACCAATTTAAAATGACTGAGAACTGAACAAATTCCGTCCACAAACTCCTGTTCAAGTCATTGACCGATTCATTCCATAAACATGTGCAACGTTCGTCACGTTGTTACTGATCACCGACACTCGGGAACACCAGACAGGAGCTGCAAACACTGTGGGGGTGAGTTGAACAGAGGCGGTTTTAACGTTCTTAACGTAAATTCACTCATGTTTCGCCGGTCTTATTAGGGCACCGAGGCCTCGGAGGGAGCAAACCGCTGCCCGTCGCCCGCTGATCGACAGCGGAACACCCGCTCAAACTGCCAGACACACACACACACACACACACGCACAGCAAGTGTAAACAAATCAGTTTAATTCCCAGGAAAGCGAACGCGCCAATAAGGCGGCGGATTTTAATCAGTGCGGTGTGTGTTTACGCGTGTTTGTTTAATGTTCCCAGTGTTTGGAAGGACTCTGCCAGCGGCTCCTGAAGCGGGAACTCGGCTCCCTTCGTTTGGTCTGCGCAGTAACAGGCCGCGAGGGCGTCCGCGTCGCTCGTCCGTCGCCATGGAGACGCGCCGGTAAACAAGAACGGCTGCATTAGGAGATACCTGTGCGGTTCTGACCACCTGGCACTCGTCGGCGCGTCTCCGGCACCTCGGTTCCGCGCATCACACGCCGTGCCGTGTTGCACCGCCTCGCCTCGGTTTTACACCCTTACGCTACGTTTACACCAATACGTTACATTTATTCATTTCTCAAACATGTTTCTCAGAAGCAACTTACTCTGATTTCCTCTTTTGTACAGGAGCCTCATTTTTACTGCATCGGTTCAGGATAAGTACCTTGTTCAAGGGCACTGCAGCAGGATGTGGGATTCAAGCCGCTACGCCACCTGCTGCCCGCACACACTCACTGAGAGAAGCACTCGGGCTCACGCACACATGACTCTTTTCAGGGTAAATAACCGTGTAACGGCGTCCTCAGTCACGGTTTTCCTCCCCGTTTGTGCGGAACTGCCCTGTAATTCCCCGCGTCCGGCAGGGATCGGCGTGTCACACCGGAGCCATTCACGGGCGGCGAACCGCCGGCCCCACGACGTGCTTCTCAGTCCCGTTAGCTCGGCCGGGACGCCGAGCGGCGCAACGCTTTCCCGTAATTTACCGTGTGTTGAGTCGAGTGTTTGTTTAAGGTCAATTCGGGGGGGTGCGAAGACGGAGAAAGGAGCACCCCCCCGAGGAGGTTGCAGACCTGCTGAGTTTGGGGGGGGGGGGGGTGGGCACAATGGTGCAGTGGCGCAGCGGGTTTTACCGGGTCCCGCTCTCCGGTGGGTCTGGGGTTTGAGTGCTGCTTGGGGTGCCTTGCGATGAGCTGGCGTCCTGTCCTGGGTGCGTCCCCTCCCCCTCCAGCCTTGCGTCCTGTGCTGCCGGGTTAGGCCCCGGCTCGCCGCAACCCCGCTTGGGACAAGCGGTTTCAGACAGCGTGTGCGTGTGCCGAAGCTCAGGCGACTCCTCGCGGACCACTGACTACAAGACACATTTCCAGTGAAGTTACTTATTTCGTTACTCCTTTATTGCCAGCGGTCCAAGGAGACCTTGACCGAACACGTTATGGTATATGTTTGCGTGCTTTGCCGCGTCTCCGGGTACATCCGCCCGGCTGCCGAACACCGAGCAAACAACTTCAGATCCGGCAGAAATGCGTGCGTGAAACACGAGTTGCGCGTGGAGTCGTGGGCCCGGCGCCATGCCGCACGCTGCCCTTCCAAGGCCTTTGATGAGGTGCCGCGGTGCCCGAAATCGACACCGACTCGGCCGTACCCATAAAATCTCCGAGCGCATTCCCGTGACGGAGCCCTTCGTCAGATGCGAAGGTATTCCAGCGAGTCACTCGTACCGTGTCTTGTCGTACACCAACGGTAAGTACTGCGGTAAACGGTGAGAGGGACCATACAGGCTGCTGGACACATGGATGCAATTAGGGGTCCGTTCCCCCGTGTGGAAAGACGCGAGGGCCCATTTGTTCTCCTGAGCGCGCGCGCACGCACGCACACAGTAGGTGGTCTCCTGTCTGTGGTTGAAGACTCAAACCCTTTTAAAAAAGCCACAACCAAACTGTGCTCTGAATTCTGTTCTGCATCTGCATATTAAAGGTAAATTTTGAAATACCCTGTTTTTACTACTCTAGACCAAGATCTGCCGGTTTGGAGAGACTGTTATTTATTCACCGCTATTTACTATTTACTCACTATTTGCACCCTAAGATTTCACACCGATTCACCCATTCATACAGCAGGCTAATTTTTATTGCATCAGTTCAGGGTAAGTACCTTGATGATGGGATCTAGAGCAGGAGGTGGAGAGTCAAACCCGGGCCCTTCCAGTGCCACCTGCTGCCCCTGTGGTATTCAGTGGAGAATATTGTAGAACCCAGACACACACCCTCACACACTACCCGACCGCAGCCGTTACTCGCATGAAGCAAATGTCAGAAAGCATCGTATTTTCCCTTCCAGTCAAAAAGCATCATATTTTCCTTGAGCCCTGAAAGCAGCTGTTATTAAGATGAAAAGGCCCGATTGGACCTGAGTGTTAATTATGGCAGCGGTTATAAACGACTTTTCTCCAGATGTTCGGTGGCTGTGCTGCGGCTGCGCTGCGGCTGCCAGTAAGAGACGCAGAGTTGGTCTAATTTTAAGTTTTTCGCATGAAATCGGAAGGGTCCCGTTCAGCAATAGTGCTGCGTTCGCATTCAGGCTCGAAGCATTTTCCCTCCTCTGCAGGTTTCTGCACTTCCGTGTTTGTCACACGCCTCATGCTCACATGTTCACTTTGGGGGCATCGCTCCCTTCGCCACTCTGCAGGAATTCACCCAGAGTCCAGCGAACAAACCGTAACGTAATGATGTGGAAGCAGGGATGTAGGAACCTGGGCCAAGATGGATTGAGCTCCCTCTTTCCCTCGTGGCTGCTGAATCCCTTTTAAAACTGAAGTGTTCAAGTATGTTCACCCATCTCTTTGAGACCCACTTCTGTACAGATCACGTGACGACCGTGTGTGCGTCTCAAGCTCTTTGTGGTTGATGCTCCTTTGTTTCCTTTGAACTGTATGTTTCTTTGGTGAAAATGGAAAAAATTTTTGCGTAATGACATGCACGGTCTCACTTACTGTAAGGAGGCACCTGTCAGGCCTCTCTTGCTCAATCCAGTTGTACTTAGGGTTGCGGTCCTCCGCCCTGGAGCTCAGGATTCCAGTGTTGCAACGGGCTTCCCCAGCGCAGCCACCACATTGGTGTCAGAAGTGGGATATCAGCTCATGCCTGGCAATCGTGTGTGTAAGGAAGACAAAGAGGTGAACCAGCAAAATGGTTTATGTTGCTCCGGGGTCACTGTGACTTGGAGAAGTGGTCCAGCAGTCCACATTGCTGACAAACTGCTTCTCTGTGCCTTTACACCCACAGCGAGTCCTGACTTTCAGTACTCTACCTCCTTGGTCTTTGCTCTTGTTCCGTCATGAGGTGCTTGTGGCCACAGTGACTCTCTGTGACTCCCTTCGAGTGACTCCCGTTGAGCTTCTTTCAGCAGGATCTCCATTACTTCTACCGGAGCAGCTCCAACGCCACGAACTGAGGCCCCGAGATGGTGGAGGTAAGTGTGCTAGCGCGAAACTGCGTCCGTTAACCGAAGACGAGCTATCCTTCCGCAGCGAGCCAAGTACATCGTGAGTTCCTGTTGCCATTTCTCTTTCTAGAAATCTGCTGGTGGCGAAGCGAAAGCAGCCGGTCGTGTTGCAGCTGAGGAATTGAATCAGTGGTCGAAATGTCCCCAGTGCGGTAGCAAGACGGTAATCCTGAAACTGGGTAAATATGTCCATGGTGAGTGGATCGGACTGGGCGGTGTGACATTGTGTAACAGACCATGTTAACACTCTGTTATCTAACTGGTCATGTATCTTGGTGAAAGGCCATAAACAACATTTCTTCATTGTTTTACATTTTAGAGTTTTATGAAGTGCTCCTAAACAGCACAGGGATGGAGACAGTCCACCGAGAAACTGCCAACATGTCCGTAACCAGGTCAAAAGGTTACGGTATTTCACAGTTATGACTGCGAAGCACCGTGAGATAAGTTCCAAAAGAACTTCCAGACATTCCATAATTCCTTTGAACTCTCTCTCAGTCCAAAGACAATATTTCTAGCGGAAAAAAAACATTTCTAATGCATTAAACTATCTGCGCTTTGAAGGCTGGCTTTAATCCGATGCTCGCAGCTGATTGGTGGAGAGAGTTTGATTGACACCTTGCTGGTCCTGCCATAGAACGGGACACCTTCCAGACCTGCTTCTGGTCAACAAGATCACATAAATGTGCGCTGCCGTCCCCTCCTGCTTCGTCTAAGTGGCCTGTCCACAGCAGCCGTTCGGGGGACTGATACCGGCAGAGCAGTCCCGTCACCGCATTCCTCCGGCAGGGGGAGGGATCCTGTTAAAATCATTGCTCTGTGCGTGTGCGTCTAAGCACTCTCGGTTCACGCGTCCTGAGCCGCTAATAAAGTTGCCTCGGCAGCAGGACAAGTGAGGTGATGGAGCGCCGACGTGAGCGAGCCGAGGGACACCAGAGAGCGTCCAGATGTTGGTCCTCCTCGACGTTCCAGCTGGAAGCGGGAAGAAACACTCGGTCCAAGGAGGACCATCGCTCTCAGGCCGCGTTGTGCAAACCCCTGGAGCGGCGACGGCCCATAAATATTCCCGAGATGTGTTATGAAACCCGGAATATTGATGGCGTTCTTCACGTAATTAGAATTCTCCGGGTGTGTTTCATGGCTGCGGTGCGGTGCCGTGCGGCGCTCCCTCGCCTCCAGGAATGCTGCCGTTGGCGGGGCGGTGACGCTATTCCCCCCGGTGCGCTCCTCCGCGGCCAGTACACCGTTTATTACCGTGCCAGAGCGG
Source organism: Scleropages formosus (assembly GCF_900964775.1). Taxonomy (NCBI): domain Eukaryota; kingdom Metazoa; phylum Chordata; class Actinopteri; order Osteoglossiformes; family Osteoglossidae; genus Scleropages; species Scleropages formosus. The sequence continues at coordinate 29,067,885 of NC_041815.1, read as the reverse complement.
GCCGGCTGAGCTGTCGAATGCACATAAAAGCGAGATGTTTTATTGACCACACGCACATCTGGTCCACCTCAAAGGCGGAGGTGCTTAACGGTCGTTTGGAAACTTGTAGGTCCCCCTTCGCTACAGCCGTCCCGCCCGCCTCACTTTCCCAGAAAGCACGGCCGTTCCTTCTGGACTCGAGGCCTTTGCAAGTACTTTCCCAGAAGCGGAACGGTTCCGTCCCCTTTGGCTCCGCCCCAACTGGTTCCGCCCCCTCTGGCTCCGCCCCCTTTACGTGCACTGCTCTTCAAACTCATCCCTTTGAGGACAAGTAGCTGGACAAGAGTCAGGAGGTCTTTTTTTTTGCCGTAGTCAGTGGTGCGAAGGCCCGCTTACACCCTCGAGGTTACAGGTTCGAGACCCAGTAGGGTTGCACTTCTGGTTATGTTTAATCTGCATGTTTATGGATCTTTCCAGCTATATGAAGATGTCAAAGGTCAGCAAAGTGCACTACTATGGTAAAAAGTGTCTCGGCAGACAGGTAGTGCTGTGGAATCGGAGGGTATTTCCACCTGGGGGGGGGGGGGCGATAGGTTGTACATAGGAAACACTGGGGAGCGTATTTGGGCTGCAGGCCTCGGACAGAACTGTCCTGTGCAGTTTTTCCTTTTGTTACTCTGCTGGTAACCATGTAAATTGTCACCATGTAAAGTGTTACCATGTAAACTGACCCGGCAATGACCCGATTGCTTTATTCTGCTCAGACAATTATGAATATATCCACGTTCAAAAGTCATCTTTTCATTGCAGAGCCTGTTTTCTAACCACCTTGGCTGATGTAAGAAAAGCAGTGGAACCACAGTCTTGGTTGGATCCAAACTCATGGGGAATTGAACCCGTCACCATAGTAATATCTGATACAGGACAAAAAATATGGGCTGCATAATATAATCGCTGGGAGGTTATTATATGTTTCACAGCTATTCTGTGAAAGAGGTTTAAATAACTTTTCCAGGAAAGTATAAGTGCTGCTCCAGCATCGTCTAGATATAGATATATATTTCATATATGTCATTGGGACAAGTGAAGAATTCATAGTAGCATCACTTAACGTGATTTTATGACAGGAGCCCTGATGATGCATGTTTTTTCCAAGACCAAGTTCATGTTTCGGTGTCTTCAATATCTGTGATAAATATTTCTGATGGATCATGAACCTTTTCATATTTCACTTGTTGCACCTCAATGACAGCAAGTAGCATTTTGTAACTTCCCAGTGCACACCAGTGAGTCCCAGACGTCGCTTTCTGGGAAATGGCAGACACCCCCTGGGTGTGTTTGTGTGTCTGCACAAAAGAGGAAGCGACACACACTCCAGAAATGTGGCTTTCGTGCGCTTGTTGCCGTGACGACATTGCGTTGAGGAAGTGAGACGTGTGTGTTGAGGTTTCCAGGTGACCGTGGGGGTCCGATCTCCCCAGAGAGGCACCATGCGCTCCTTCGCCCATGGAACCAGACACGAGTGTTTTGGTTCTGAACCCGTTTGGTCGAACCGCTTCCCGTTGCTGTGAGCTGCGTGGCTCCTGGTCCCGGCCAGTCACCGTTTGTTTGACCCCCATGGAAGGTCTGGTTTGGGCTCAGAACCGAACACTTCGGGTAAACCTTTTTGAAATGGAAACCTGTTTGAAATGGAAATCTGGGGAGCAGCGACCCCATACACCACTGATGGGACAAACAGTAGGACACCGAGGATGTTAAAAGAACCCCTCGCATAGCCGAAGGGGCACAGGTTGGTTATGTGATCACTTGTGTGATATAAGGGTAGCAGGGGGTGTAGGGGTTGAAGTGGACCTCTTGGAGCCTAAAGGTTCGAATCCCACCTCCTGCTGTAGTTCCCTTGATCAAGGTAATTGGACTGATATAGTAAAAACTACTCAGCTGTGTAAACAGGTAAATCAGTGTATGTACTGTAAAAACTCAGTAGTGTATATTATAATAATAATAATGTTGTGTTTCTCACCTCCTCCCTCAGATGTGACGCTAATAGCTAAAGTTTTTGGGACGGATGTGAAGACGCGAAACCGGGAAATGTGAAAAGTGTCACAGGTGCCGATGGCGCCAAAGCACTCGAGGCTGCTAGGCTACAGGTTCAAATCCCAGCGGGGGAATTGTCGCCGCGCCCGGAGGGAAACCACAGCGGCCCACACGGCCCGTCGCGCTTCGATGGATGTCCAGCTGCGCGGCGGGAAACAGCGTGTGCTGTGTGTGTATTTATGGTGAGCGACGCAGGTGCTTTCAAGTAAAAGTGTAACACGGAGCGGTTAAGAACAGCCAGCCTGGTCCCGTTTCCCCTGCGACGGGGTTAAGGGTTCGACTGACTCAGCTATTGGCTGGGGCTGGGCTGGTGTCCGCGTTCACCCCGTCGCTGACAGCGCTCCCACATCACACCGGAGGACAGGACAGTTCCTGTGGAATCAGGAAATGGACAAGTAGGTGGGGAATTTTCTTGTCTGAGTCCAATTTGGGCCTTTTCTGCCTTTAAATTGTAATAAAAAGCAGCGAGTCTGTGTTACGATTATGTTTTTCACAATCCCGGATCCTTTCGGATACCATTTGTTTGTGAGGCTCCTTTCATCACTGAACCACTGAGAACAGCACAGATGGGGCATAAATCTCATCCAGGGCTCATATGTTTGATGCCCCTCAGAATGGATGTAAGGGAACAACTTTGTCTCGTAGCAGAGAAGGAATTAATTTGCCATGTTCTGTTTTAAATTCATTCGTTCAGCTACTTACAGTTATTTTTACAATTATACAGCAGGCCAATTTTCTTTTCTTCACTGGAGTAATTGAGGGTAAGCACCTTGCTCAAGGGTACCACAGCTGGAGGTCGCATTCGAACCTGCAACCTTCGGGTTCAAAGTCAGCAAGCAGCTGTCGAACTTCTGCTGATTTGCACGGTCCGCAAAACAAAGACAATAAAATAAAGAACTGATCCTTTCAGTTAATAAAATGTACAGTTTCACTGTAAGGTTTGTCACATATTTGGCTTCAAAAGCTGCCTTCTCTCTCCCAGCAAAAACGCTGCATTTCCCACATTGTCCACTAGATGTCGCTATAAACCGGTACCATGCTTGTACCGCACTGGACCCGTGTTTACTGCACTGAAAGGGCTCAGAAAGGACCGACAGGAAATAAACACAGCGAAAAAACTGCAAAACTGAAACAAAATTAAAGAGCAGTGTGTATGAATAGTTTCTGGAGTTATATATAGATTCCGGATTGAAGGTTCGTATTTACTGATTTGCCATAATGAGGGTAGGTTAATGTTAAATAATCATAATAATAATAGTAGAGAATAGTTTTAGCAGTGGCTGTCCTCTGTGAGTTGAAAATGAAATTGAACAACCACGGTGCACCTTACCTCTTGCCGGGATAGGGTCCACCCACTGTGACCCTGCACTGGAAAGTTTCAGGAAGAACCTCAAGCTGTCTTGACCCATCCAACCGGCAGGGGGCACCAGGGGGCACCAAAGGGCACTAAGTGGGAGTGGGAGTTGGGGGGTGCCCTCTTTCAGCTCCCTCCCGCAGTGCTTACAGCTCCTGCCTGCTGTTCCTGAGGGACGGGACGAGGACCCGTGGCATTGTACGACACTCCGGCTCGTGACCCAGTTCCACTCGAGTTCCGTTGGGTTCGCACGAGCTCCTCGGAGCTTTTCCTCCAACTCTACGAGCCGCCGTTAAAAATAAAAAATAAGGCACTCTAAGGGCTGTTTTCTGCGAGACGATGAAACGCCGATGATTCAGTAGCTGCTCTCTTCATGCGCCGATCGATGCGGGAGCGACTACAGCGGCGGGCCCTCGGCCCTCGGTTCGAGGCCCATCCCGGGGGTCTCGCTCCGCCGCCGCTCTGCTCTTCAAAGTGTTTTCATCTCTCCTGCGGCACAAAACCTTCACGTGTTATTTCGGTTCTCTGAGCCGGGGGGGAGGGGGGGGTCTGCGCCACGGGTCCCGTGACTCGGCCTCCCACCCGACCCTCAGGTGACGAGCCTGTGGGAGGGGGCATCACGTGTGTGTCTCACACATCACAACGTACAGATTTATATCCCCGGTTAGGGTTAGGGTTGGTTCTGCACAGGAAGTCATAATGTTTTACTGCTGGGGGGTGGGGGTGGGGTCTTGTTCTGAACTTGGGGGTCGTGAGCTCAGTTTCCGGTCGTCCATTTTTACAGGACAGGGAGCAGAACCGCCCAGGAGGAGAGCCTGTGATCCAGGGATACCGGTGTCTCAGCTTTTTCTAGAATTCTTTTCTCTTACACTCTTTCAGCGTTTGGTTTGTACGCAACACTGCTTACACTGATTTACCCATTTTTACTGGAGTAATCCAGGGTATGTATTTTTTATAGAATTAAAAACCGCCGAAAAGATGCAGAAAACAGGCTTGATGTTTAAAATTAAAAATATATATTTACTCATTATTTTATTATTGAGGAGGGGGTGCGGTAGCGCAGTGGGTTGGACCGCAGTCCTGCTCTCGGGTGGGTCTGGGGTTCGAGTCCCGCTTGGGGTGCCTTGCGACGGACTGGCATCCCGTCCTGGGTGTGTCCCCTCCCTCTCCAGCCGTACGCCCTGTGTTACCGGGTAGGCTCCGGTTCCCTGTGACCCCGTATGGGACAAGCGGTTCTGAAAATGTGTGTGTGTGTGTGTGTGTGTGTGTGTGTGTGTGTGTGTGTGTATTTTATTATTCTTCTGTGTGACTAAATAACACAGCCATTTACTCTGATTTACTCATTTATATAGCAGGGTAATTTTTGCTGTGTCAGTTCAGGGTAAGGACCTTTGATCAGGGGGTTCTACAACAGCAGGTGGGATTCAAACACACCCCTTCTCGAGTCCTAGGCCACAGCGCCCACCCCCAAGCTAAACACTGTATTTATACTGTTACAGCCCATGTTTTACTCTAGCTGATTCCGCACACGGTTATTTATCGCCAATAAAGCGGCATCATACTGTATAAACGTATGAAAAATGACCCCCAAACATCCCCAGAATCCTGAGTGTGTCGCAGCGGCGCAGCTCCACCGCTAGAGGACAGGTGAGTCCAGTGACTGTCCATGTCTTGTGTGTGTGTGTGTGTGTGTGTGTGTGTGTGCGCATGCGCCATTTGCTCTCTCGCTCCCCTACAGTGACTCACTCACCCTCACATTTACTCCCCCAGCACTGAGCCACTTTGAGTTCCCGTTCCGATCAGTTCCACTGATCCATGAGGTTCCACGGGGCTGTGGGTCCGGCTCCGGGTTCGGCGCCGATGCTCCCTCCGTCCTTCTCCGTCTATTTGTGCTGCATTAAATATACGTTCTATTTCGGCTTGAAAAAACATAGGTTTTGTCCTGATCGTAGTGACTCACTTCCCCCCTACCCCCCAATACCACTAAATACAGAGCTGGGAGCGGCAGGACCCTGAGCTCCACAGGTCCATCCCAGCGTGTAAGACAACCAAGCGCAGACTGGGTTCCGGCTGCAGGTACGAGACTGAGAGGCAACGAAGGCTGAGGGGGTAACAGAGGTGATGAGGAGTGAGGGCTATTGAAGAATGAGGGTATTGATGAAGGTAATCAGGGGAACGATTCCTCCTACCCTACATTTGCATAAAGGCACTGGCCACGCCCCCTTTGCAAAACAGAACCCACCACGGGGCCAATCGCAGGTAACGAAAATAGAACGTTTCATTGAGGGTCCCACACAAAAACAAGTTAGTTCAGATTCCTGGAATGTTTCTTACTTTCCATGTCCTAAACAATCAAATGTATCAAAACAACTTTTACCAAGGTATGTAATGTTTTTCACCTTTTTGCTCTGTTGTCTACATCTCTTGTGCTGTAGTTTTTTCATCCTTTTGGCAATATTAAACACTCTCAGTATCGAGGCCTTGGGAGCCAGGGATGTGGACACCAGGGGTGTCCAGTGTCTCCACGGTGATGCAATGACAACAGCGTATTAGTACCAGCAGGTCGCTGTGTCAAACAGACCCCCATAACTGCCTTCTGCAAGTTCCCCTCCATTGTCTAAATGCACACAGCTGTTGAGGAAAGCTTGTCTACGCTACAGAGACCAGGTGACATGGCTGTTTCTGGATCAAGAGGTCATGGGTTTGAATCACATTTCCTGTTCTTATACCCTTAAGCAACATCTTTACCTTAAATTGTTCCAGCAAAAATGACCAAATTGGAGGAATAGGTGAATTACTGTAAGTCGCTTTAGAGAAAAGTGTCGGTTAAATGAGTAACGGTGGAACGTCTTGCTCACTGTCGCTGTCGGTGCAGTGAGTCATGCTGAAATTCCACAAGGTGCTTATATTACATGTATTAATGTAACAGCTGCAAATGTGCAGTACTTAACACGTGCAGAGGTGTCCGTGTGACCTCGAACTCCTGCTCAACGTGCAATTCGCCAGAGAGGAGCTGGTCGCCTCAACAACCTCAGCCAGAATGGTGGTTAATGAGTGCCCTGCTCACGGGCTGGGAATGGTTTCAAATCCCAGCAGGCTCTTCTGCTCTGGTTGTGAATTCATGAGGTCACTTTGGGTAAAAGCATTTGCTCTGTCAGGATGGAGGAACACGGACTCAGCAGGGAATCCGAGCCGAGCCACTCTGGGCCAAACGGTCACAGTGTCACAGCGGAGAAGCATCCAACTCATCCTCTGTTTGTCACCAGCACACTGGGACAAGAAAGGGGGGTGTGAAGGATGCATAGCAAGAAGCAGCTGCAGCAGCACCCCTGGAGGGTGGAACCCTTACCTCTGGGATGTGGTCCTCCGATCACGGTGGTGGAGATGGCCAACAGAGGAGATATCCTGGGAAGGTGATGCTCAGTTCAGAAGCTCTCCCTTCTGCTGAGGGAGGCGATCATCTGCACACGTTACAGTGATTTACATCAAAAAGTCCTGTCGGATGAGGAAGCGCAGCCGCCCCACTGAAATGGACAGATGCGGGACAAACTCGAGGTGTGAGACGCAGAGCCACACTCGACAGCTCGACAGGCCGTGCTAATGAGCTGTCGGAAGAGATCGCATCATTGTCCCGCTTTCCCTGTGGCAACAGCTCGGTTTAGCAAGTGCTCTTCCACTGCGCCGCTACGACATTGAAACACGGGTGGGGATCTCGTGCGATCGCGCTCTGCGTGTTATTGAAAAACCCTTCAATGGCTCAGAAATCATGTATACACACAGGATCCTCATCTTACGAACAGCCGTATGGGATCTGTTCATAACTTAGTTTTGTTCGTAACTTAGTTTTGTTCATAAGTCCAAAGTAACCTTCAGCACTAAGTCATCACTAACAGCAGCCAAATGCCAGCATCACTCAGTTTATTCATGGGTTCTGTTTTGGTAAAAATCTTGGATACACCTAGAATAAATAAAATTCTTTGTAATACTTTCTGGACTAATACCTTATATTAATTTTAAGCTATATAAAAAATTAAAGCTCCATGTATTCCTCAAAATACAAATATATATACACAATTAAGATGCATAGGTGCTACCTTGTATAATAGGGCTTTGCTGAATTTTTTTCACTCATTTCACATATTATTCATGTTAAAATTGCACTAAAGTTGAAAAATTATATAAGCACAGTACAGTATTATAATTGTATTTTAATGCTGCATTATTATTTTCACTTGGAGCTCAGCATATCCAAAGGTCACGCAGGACTGCTGCGAGGATGCAGGTCTCTCACAGATGCTGGAAACAGAGTCTGTGAGCGAAAATCAATAACTTCCTCCAGTGCCAGTTATCTGAGTCTAGACTAGAACAAATAGAATTGTTTGCGGTGGGTTTAATTGACTCATTGCACGCTGACCGTTGACCGTGGTCTGCCAGACCGCTATACGGACACCACCTATCTTCTATTAAAAACCTATAACGTCCAAAGGCAGAAGCTCTGAGCAGTACGCCATCTGCTGGTTGTAAAGCGATGAGCGTGCAATGACCATTTGCCTCCTACGGCGGTGAGATTTTGACCTGCAGGCCCCAGCGGACCCTCTGGGTGAGGAAGACGTGATCCTGGCTGAGCGGTCAATGGGCCTCAAGTGGTTCTCAAGTGGTCCTCATCAGTCTGTCTTCAGCACTGCAGCAGGAAGCTTCATTGACAATGTTTTCACAAAGTCCCTCTTGTACCTCTTGTGGTCGATCCTTGACTGTAAGCCATGTGCGGTTATCTTGACCGTGACGCTTCTGTGGGCCTTTTCAGACTGGGAACGCACAGCCTGCCGCTTCCTCCACCAAATGGGCCGGTCAGTCTGAGGCTCCTGCCTGCGGCTTGGCAGCCTAGAACGTTCTCCATTTGGACTGACGGCTGGGAACGGGTGGGCGGTCATTCGGGTGGGGGGTCCGGTCCAGGGTGCCCGGACTGCCACAGTCCCTGTGAGTAGCTGCGGGAGGAAGGAGAGCGGGTGCCAGATGCCGCGATCCTCCAGGGAGCGGTCGTCTCCATGGTCACGGGAATCCTGGTGGAGGTGAGGTTCAGTAGAACAGTTCTGTTTTGTGTGCAAATGTAGCAACAAATATGAACATGGACAGCAGGGGGCGCAGCGATTAGAGGACCCAGGTTCGAATCTCCCTCCCTGCTGTAGTACCCTTGACCCTGAATGGATACAACAAAAATTGCGTGTAAGGGTAAATCAGCGTAAAGTAACATAGTACAAACCTAATGTCACTTAGAGAGAGGCGCGCAATAAATGATGATACATCTACCGTGTTTTTTAATGAGAAACAGGTGAAAAGTGGGTGACAAGCAGGCTACCAAATTATAAGTGTAGTTATCATTACTGCACAAGGAAACGCTGTGTGCTGAACGGAGTCCGCACCGCGGTAAAACCCTGGATTCGAAGTTGTTTTCGGCAGCGATGGCCCTCGCTGGAACAGTGACAGCTCATTCCTCCGCTCTTCTCTCAATGACCATGCTGTGGATCGATCCCGGGCTCAGCCCCCCCACCCCCCCAGGTGCCCAATCTCCAGAGCACCGTTGTTCTCACAGAAACTTCCAGAAAGCAGAGAAACACAAACTGTGAAAATGTACCATATACAGTATCTCACATCCGTGCCCTGATCTGGGCTCCCCTGCCAGGCTAGAAGGTGTCGCAGTTGCGCCTGTCTGTCTGTAGGGGGCAGCAGGGTTCGAGCGCAGGATCAGCTGTGCGCCGGTAGCTGGAGCCGAGCTGTAGGGTCAGCGGACTTGGTCAGTTCCAATGAAAACTGGACCTTCGTCCGGATCGGACCAGTTTTGCGGCGCAACCCGTCCCGTCCGGGTGTCGATGGCGAGGCGCCGGCAGGAATGATGGGAGCTGAACTTACAGTTATTCACGCATGTCGAGCGGGTCCTTGCTGTGTGTTGAGTCCTTGCCCGCCCAATGCACGCACGCACGCACGCACGCGTACACACACAGGGACCACCATGACCCAGAGTGAAGTGACACGTGGAATACACTACATTGCTAAGAAAAGCTGCGTTTTTCAGGTGATGCCATTTCTGGAACTTTCTAGGAGGTGCAGGACTTGGAGAGCCCAACTGTGTCCAGCTTCACCTCATGACTCTCTCTCTCTCCTTCTGGACTAAATGAAAACTGAAGGGTAAAACAATGAGTTTGCCGTTCACTGCTTTGGGGAAACGTGACTAAAAATTAGGAGTTTCTCACCACCTCCCATACGGTCGACTTCTGCTGACTGATGATGCATCATGAATCATAATGAGGTGCACAACTGCTGTCCCAAAGACTGGAGTGTGTGTGTGTGCATGTGTATGTGTGTGTGCAGATTCTTTAATCCACAACCGAGGAACTCAGGTAGATTATCACCCCGGAGCAGAGGACTCAGCAGTACAACTTCCACCTTAAATGACCGTGGTTTACCAGGGTGAAGGGGTTGGGGGGGGCAGCAGCCGTGGACTCTCAGGTTTATTGACAACTACCCATTAATAAGGTCATAAATCCTCTTTGTAACAGATTTGTGTGTGTGTGTGTGCCTCTAATGTTTAGACCCAGATGTAGAGGAATGAGCTCCCTGAGCCCCTCAGAGCTGCTGAATCCTTCTCACATTGAGGAAGGGTCTCAAACCCATCTCTTTGAGAATCACTTCTCTCCTGATCTCCTCACAGTTCCACAAAAGAGACCAACACCATCTGCTATGATTATTTATGTTTTTGCTCTTTCAGTGTCACTTCTGTAAGAGCTACAGGAGGGAGGTGAGTAATTTATTATTTTTGATTAACTTGAAACAACTGGTTCAACATTCGTCACCATCTGGCCACTTTCCGTTTTATTATCCATACAATAAAAAAGGATAATAATAGGAGTAACTCCGTTCGCCTGCTGTGTCGGCTCTGTAAAAGTTTCAGCGGAAGACAGGATGCTCTCTGGTGCCCCATAAACTCATTAACTGAGAACAGAACGGCGGTACTGTACCCACACTGTACCGCAGTACGACGAAAAAGCGGCTCAGACTGGAATAAAGTGGAATCATTTCTGCTGCTGTGAAGTTTCCGGAAGATTTTCCAAGCCCAGTCCAGTCTTCAAACGAGGACTCTTGTGTCCAGAATTACTTAGCTGATGCCTGTCTCCAAAGCGACTTACAACATTAACTACTTACACTGATTTACCCTATTTATACAGCTGGGTAAATTTACTGGAGCAATTTGTAAGTACCTTGCTCAAGGATACTACAGCTGGAGAAAGGATGCAAACCCACACCCTTTGGGTCCAAAGTGGCATTGCTAACTAATACACTACCAGCTGCCCTTGACAAGAATGGCAACAATAATAATGAGTTATATTTTAATATGATATGATTAATTATATAATTTATAATTATGATATATTGTATCACAATAAATTATAATATAATACATTAACTACTATATTAATAACAATTAATTTATTTAATTAATCTAAATAAATAATGAATCATAAATAAAGTCTTACAGATATTCCAGTATCTGTAAAGAACCCATCTAGCAAGAGACATGTACATAATCACTGTTTCACTGACTGAGGGGAAAGAGAGTTACAAACAAATTGAATTACAAACACTCTTCCAGTTACAACTGTGTTTGCAGGCTGAGCAGCCATTGTAAAATTATTGTTATTATTATTGTTATTGCAGAATTTATTAGATAATACTTTTTCCTTTGTCTGGTGTCGTGAGTTTTATTATAGCCTGTGGAAAAAAGTTTCAAATTAGTGTCTCCATAATAATCCTCCCCGCTGAGTCCAGAGCAGCTCGACACACTGCGGTGACATGAGATTAACGCTCAGTGACAAGTGGGTGCGGAGAAGTGACACTTTCCAGCTGCGAAACGTACGTTCTGCTTCAGCGGCTTTCATTTACACTGGAAACCATCATTATCATTTAGATCGAAATATTATTTACATCAAAAGTTATTTATCTCACGTTTTACTGCACTGCAGACACCAGCGTCTCGCACAGGAAACGTAGTTTCCTCTTTTACAGACACCATAAGTACAAAATTGTGATCGGTATTTACGCACCACTTACGCTACTTACACACAAGGGCGGAGTCGTGGTTGGAGCGGCTGCCTTCGGCTCTGAAGGTTGCTGGTTCGATTCTCCCTCCAGCTGTAGCGCCCTTGAGCGAGGTGCTTGCCCTCAGATTTCTCCAGTACCTTGACCTGGCTGTGTGGCTGGGTACCTGGTTGTGGCCCTGTGATGGAGTGGCACCCTGTCCAGGGTGTGCCACCCCCCGTGCCCCTCTGGGATAGGCTCTGGCTCACTGTGACCCTGCTTGGGACAGTTGGTTGGTTGGTTGGTTAATGCCCTGTTGCCTATGGAACAAATTCATGGTAAAAGTGGTAATATTTGCACATGAAACAGGACTGTTTTCTCACCAAAAGATTGAAGTTGTCATTTTACATTTAATTATCCATCTTACAGGGGGCGCGGTGGGTTGGACCGGGTCCTGCTCTCCGGTGGGTCTGGGGTTCGAGTCCCGCTTGGGGTGCCTTGCGGCGGACTGGCGTCCCGTCCTAGGTGTGTCCCCTCCCTCTCCAGCCTTCCGCCCTGTGTTGCTGGGTTAGGCTCCGGTTTCCTGCGACCTCACATGGGACAGGCGGTTCAGGAAATGTGTGTGTATCCATCTTACATGTTTCTCCAAAGTGACTTACAATGTTAACTTACACTTATTTACCCCATTTGTACAGCTGGGTAATTTTACTGTGGTAGGTATCTTGCTCAGCGGTACTGCAGATTGAGATGGGATTCAAACCTATGGCTTTTGGGTCCAAAGGTAGCAGCACTAACCACTACACTACCAGCTGCCACTGCCACTAACCCCCCTCCCCCCCCACCTTCAACCACGTGATAAACAAGCGTTATTATTTATTCATTTCAGTGACTCCAAAGTAAAAAATGTTGAACACTGACGAGCGAACGTAACGGTCTGTTAGGGGTCTAACGGTCTGTGTTCGAACCTGCGTTACCCCCCAGGACATCTTAATGCAGGACCCTAGAAAACAGGGGAAAACAAATAAAGCGAAAGTTTCCTCTCCACCTTGTTTCGCTGGTCGTCTGTGCTGCAGTACAGACCACTTGAGTCCAAATTCGACTGTTATTTTTATTATTTTGTGAAGGAGAAGCGCAGATGGCGGCTAAAAATACTGCTCTGTAATCTCCTTATTCACAAATGGACATCTACGTTAATAGCCACAAGAGGAAGGGATTAAAAACATCATTTTAGGCCGGAGAATAAGGGAATCAACATGAGAATATTTTTATCTTCCTTATTGTTCCCCGGAAACGACGACGTTGCCGCAGGTCGATCCGACCGTCAGGTTCCAACGATCCCTGGACCGCAGTCAAAGGACTCGTGTTTGGAGCCGTGTCTATAAATAGGTATAAAATTTTGCGCTCCTTTCCTCCGGGGCTGTTATGATCACGGCCCCACAGCGGGACCCACCCCCTTGCCTTTCCGGCCTGGGCCACCGGTCCTCATGTACTGCTGTGGCTGAGACTCCAGCTCATTAGTATCCGAACCAACACCCTTCCGGGCTTCAGTGGCCCCCAGGGGGTGCCTTAACCGGCCCGGACGAGTGTTCGCCGCGCTCCACCGGCGCCACTTTTCCTGCTCACTTTTCACACCCTGCTTTTAGCACCAAAGCGGTCAGTTCCTCAGCACAGCGGTTCATTTGACCATTTCAGCTCCTTGTTCTTAATCACAAGTGCAAGTTGCCCCCCCCCCCCCAACCCCCCACTGGGGTCGGTTTATTTATTTATTTACACTTATTTATTGAGCTGGTTCCTCTCGCCAAGGCGACCTAGAAAAGGATGTTTTTGGATTTATAGCTAGGATTTCTGGGAAGTGGTCCAAGCTCCCCCCCCCCCAGACATGTGGTGCCACTTAAAAGTGCAGAATGGGTCTCTAAGAGGCACATTTTTGTTTTACATGTAATCCTTTAGCTGACACTTTCCTCAAAAGAAACACAATTATTTACCCTAGTGTGACACCTGGGTAATGTCATTTATCTGGAGTAACTTTAGCGTAAAGGACCTCGCTTACAGGTATCACAGCTGGAGGTGGGAACCAAACCTGCAACCTTCAGGCAAAAATGCAAGAGCACTAAGCACTGTACTACCAGCTGCCCTACTGAGCTTCTTGACACTTTCCTGCAAAGCAGCTTAAAAATATAGCGAGGGAGGAGCTGAAACAGTCGAAAGGAATTCTGGGTAATGGCTGCGCTCCCACAAAACGCAGGTGGCTGCGTGTCTCACATTGCTGCTTATTCATTTATCTGACACTTTCTGCCGAAGCAACTGACACCGCTTCACCGAAATACTCCACAGGGTAAGTTTTACTGTACCACTTTGGGTACCTCAGTCAAGGGGGCTCCAGCAGGAGGTGGAATTCAAACCCAGGCCCTTTGATGTAAGGTTGTAGTTCGAACTACTACGCCCCCTGCTGTTCTGCTCTACACTGGTGCAATCTCACATTCACATGTATTCATTTAGTTGATGCTTTTCTCCAAAGCGACTTAAAATCATTGATCTTCCTATAATTACTCAGGTGGGTAATTTAAGTAGCTCAGTACAGGGTACTACAGCCACAGGTGAGAGTCGAACCCACAACACTGGGGTCTAAAGACAGCCTCAGCTCTAACCACTATACTACCAGCTCCACCTGGGGCTATGCTCACCAGAGGAGAGAAAGGATTCGAGCCAACATGGTCATTAAACAGAGACGATGAAATATCCTGCCGGTGTTCTGTCCCCACAGCCACCAGTCAGGGTCTCGAACCCATCGCCGGCATTAAACGAAAGCTCGAGGTCTGCAGGGCGATCCTCTGTTATCTGTGAGCGACCGCTGATGTGTCCCTAGGCTCACCACCAGCATCACCGCCACCGCACACATCCCCTCTCGAACCCGTGACCTCCCCCGTCTTAACACCCAGAGTGTTTAAAGGCTGACACTAATGGAAATTACCTGATCCTCGCACATGTCAAAGATTACCGCGTTACCGCACGCAAGAAGTGTCCTTCAGAGCCCGTTGAAAGGTCACGCGGAAATGAACGACACCAACGCAACCGCATGCGCTCGTGGGCTGGGCGCATCCACATGCAGAGTGTGTGTGTGTGTGTGTGTGGGGGGGGGATTCTATACCTCTTTACCATGGTGCATTTCAGTTTAATTACCTGGGTATGTGCCAAACACACCCTTATCTGTGGTCCACACGTGGCCCATATTCCACAATATCCACCTGTACATAATGTCGGCGCCACAAATGTTGCAGCAGCTAGAAGGGCGACTGCGGGACCAGGTTCCTTCACCAAATTACCCATGATGCACCACTGCTTCCTCGCTGAGAATGCGCCTTCCATCTGTAGAACACCTGCTCTGGTCAGATGGCTCCGTGAGCACTAAGACTGGTTCGCATCCCCTCAGAGCGTCGCAGGTCTCCCACGGCAACAGCATCCGGCCCATTAATGAGTCTTTATTGTGCAAATATCATCAGTAATCTTATATTTATTAATTTTGCTTTTCTTCGGAGCAACATCTATTTTGAATTTGACTGATACCTTTGCACAAGGCACACTGCACTGCTTATGGTTGTTAGCTCATATATACTGTAGACCTGCATAAAATTTCAATTTCATTTTATTAATAATAATAATAATAATAAAAATAATAATAATAACTGTTACATAGTTGTGTTGCAATTTATCCTTCACTTCAATAAAAAAATCAATTTAATTTTGTAATAATTTTTTACAACTATAAAAATCATGAAAACATTCCAGATGTTTGAATCCAAACATCTTTTATGGTTTTATGCTATTTCTGCAATGAAGGTGTTTTTCGCCTCTCTGTAATTTCGTTGCAGGAATAGGGGAATAGATGAACATTGTAGCCAATTCGCCTTTTCGCCGAAGCAAACACCTTTCCGACAGCAGCTGTGAAGGAAGGTTCCAGAGGTCCGGCGAAGGACACAAACAGCTGGACTATCTTATGATTGTACACACTGGCCACTATATTAGGTACAGCCAGGTAGTACCAAATTGGACCTTGTTTGCCTCCAGAAGAGTATGAAATCAGCACCATGGTGCTGGACACACTCTACAGGCCTCCTGGTGCATGTTGGTCTGACAGCTTCATACTGTTTGTGCAGATTTTTTTGGTGGCACATTCATTCTGCTAACTTTGTGTTCAGCTTTATCGCAAAGATGGTAACGGTGCAAGACATTGGAGTAACATAAAGGTACTGTCATGGGGAACCTCCCTGAGAAGGTGTGTGCTCTGTGATGTGGTGCAGATTCCTGCTCTACGTATCAGTCTGAGAAAGGTTACGCTGACCTTGATGGGATCCACCTGGTCAACAACGTTTTGTTACGTTGTGGCATTCACATCTGCCACGAAAAAACCCCCACAGCATTACACTCCCACCACCAGTCTGTACCAGCCAAGCATAAAGTTGCAAGTGAGTGTAGACTTAATTGTTTGATAAATTACTATAATCACATAGTTTGATCCATTTAATCAAACAGATCAATTTTTATCATCTATTCCGAGTTTTATACACCTACTCATGCAATGAACATCGGTGCATAAAGTGGAACAAAACAAACTAAGTTTACTTAAGGATCACACGTCTGCAGCTATGTCTCTCTTTCTTCTAATTTAATGTCCAGATTGTATTTCATGGAAAAAAGGGGGATTTTCCTCATAGTGAGCAACTAAGAGTTCATGAATAAACCCCATTGATTAATACTTTAGGCCTCTTGATGTTAACCTCAGTCCTGGCAGACCCCTGTTTGAGTGTGAGTGAGTGTGAGTGTGAGTGTACCCATGCTGGTCTTTATTTCAACTGATCTGCCAATTAACTTGTTTTTATTGAGCCGTTCATTCAATAAATCTTACCTTAGTGTTGGATTTCCTCACTGGTGTTGAAGCGACCAGCTGTTGCGAAACAGATGTAAAAGTGAGAATGTTTAAAGAAAAATGAAAAACTTGTGGCTCTAAAAGGAATTAATTTCATCCTTTATGAAACTTAAAATTAACTCTGAATATAAAGGATTGTTTAACAGAGATTGTGTGCCTGAAAGGCCCATGGATATTAATTATTAATTATTAAATGTTGTTTATACAATAATGAATCATTATTAAAATAATTTAAATTAATAATTATAAATAACAATTTCAATGAATTGTTATTTGAATAATTTCACGGGGCAAATATTTAATGTCATCGCTTTTCAGTTCACCATGTCTCTGGCGCCGTTTGTTAGAGACAATGATGAGTAGCCTCCTACATGACCTTTGACCCTGATGACACTCCTCATCCCCTCGATGACACTGACACCTAGAAGTAAACCAGTTTTGATTCAGAACAGTCAGGGCAATACAGAGGGAGTGGTGACAACATCTTGAGCCAGTCTGATGTTCCCTTGTTCCCCCTCTTGTCGGGAACCTGCCCATATCAGGGTGGTGTCAAGAGTCAGCTTTAACCACTGCGCCACCTGCTGGCTGCTGGACTCGGTCTTAAATATCACTCCAGTTCATCCCACGTGCTTTTGCCTCCTGTAGTGAATCGGGAAAAAGTATTTTTCGGGTGATCTGTGAGACGCCGTTGAGCTCCGCTGAGGTCGCCCCCCCCCCCCCCAGAACCCGTAGAGGAGGAAATATTGGAAGAGCACAGAAATATAATTTGGCGCATGACCCATCCGTCGCGGAGCTCGTCGATTATCAAAACAGCACGTCGCTTAAAAACTCAAATTCGTATTCCTCAGGAAGGTCTTGAAACGGTGAGCGTGGCCCGCGGCAGCGCGGCGGCCGTTAGCGTGCCGTTGCCATGGCGACCGCCTCCTCTCGTCCAGTTGAACCGCCCTGTGGTTGAGGCTGGTTTGAGATCGTTTAGGGCCTCTGATTCACAGCCATTCCCGGGCGAAGAAGGTAACTCTGAACTTCTTCAACATGTTATGCGCTGAAATGCCACTGGAAAGGCAATTCATGAAAGTCACCGAGCTTCACTTACCCCCCCGAGGCCCAGCCGTTCACGTTTGTCCGCTCAGGAGTACATTTTAAATGCATCTCCTGAACTATCTGTGGTATAATGCAGAATGCTAACATGCTGGCAGTAGGTGGAGTACTGATTAAAGCTGTTAAACTCCAGGCAAAAGACCTGGGTTCAGATCCCACCTCCTGCTGAAGAACCTTTGCTCAAGGTACTTAGCCTCAACTGACATAACAAAAGTGACCCAGCTTAATAAGTGGGTTAATCAGTATAAGTGCACACGTACACACACACACACACACACTGAGGTGTGTGACTCTACACTCCTCCGTGCCAAGGCCACGTGGACACACACTCTGCGCGAACGCCGCTTTTTGAGCGACGGGGTGTCGTCGAGCCGTCCGCCGCCTGCAGCCTATTGCAGCACGTCTGTACGTCGACGACCGGCAGTCAGGAGGACTGAGAACATCTATTTTCACACAGCGGGCCGTGCGCGTCGCTCCCATCTCGTGTTTCCGCGTCTCGGGCCCATTGGATCGGAACGGTTCGCTCATCCGCCTGCGTTAGATAAAGGAAGCGGCCGAGAGGAAGCGGAGGCGGCGACGGCGGCGACGGCGGCGTCGGCGGCTCATTACCGTCCCCGCGGGTTCACATCCCCGACCCATCTTCGAAAAGCGTCGGGTTCTGACCCACACGCAGCGGAGCGCGGTCACAGGGAGGATGGGGGGAGCAGAGGATGGCAGCTCCGGTCCACGTCCTCCTTGAACTCCCGCTGGGGGAACGTGGGCTGGATGCAGGACGGCCTCACGGTCCATAAGAAGCGCTCAAGCGCTTGGGCGCGAAGGTGAAATCCCAGAGGCCACTTGACAGGGGAACACGAGCCAAAACCGGTTCTCGAACCCGCAACCAGCTGTCAGACCGCGTCGGCGGGTCTGCTTTTTACTGCGGTAACGGGCCTGTTGAACCTCGGGGGGGTTTTGCACGCAGGGCACCAGGCGGCGGCAGCAGACAGGCTTCTGGAAGTCAGACTCGGTCTCAGTGGGAGGGAAAAAGCCCAGCTCACATCGTGAGGCTGAGTAATACGCAGTATTTTACTGCGGTAAAGCTCTCGCGGTGAAAAGTGAGCGAGTCCTTGCACTGTATTACCATGTAACCCTCTGCTGCTTCCACGCTGCTTATTTATTTATTTATTTATTCATTATTTTAACGAACTGCTCTCACAGTTTCTCTGAAGCTCCTACATTCATTTCGTTTATTGCATTTTTGCTTGCAGTCAACTGCTGTCGCTTTAACTGCAAACATGTCGTCAATAAGCGGCGTTGCGATAAACAGTTTATCTGTTCGTCATCAGACGAATGGAAAATGGAAAAACTTATTTGCGAGACTAAACATGGAACAATAGATGCATAAATGACAGCGTTAAACAGTACAGAAACAATCAGAAAACGCAGAACTCAAAGAGACATGAAGAAAATGGAATCGACACACAAACTAAACCCTGGTTCTCTTTTTGTTTCTTTTCTTTCTTTCCCATAACAGTTCTGGGTTTGTTCTTCGTTTGTGTTCTGCAGTTTTTTTCGAACATTTCGAACGTTTTCGAACGTCGTGTGACGCCCAGTAAAAGATCGGGGCCATGAGCTCCGAAGGGCTCTTTTAGACAGGAAGGCGTTTTCCCAGCAAGAGACTTAAATCCTCTCCGAAATCCACCTTCCTCCCGTTTCCTGCCCTTTACCCCCACACTGCCGCCACGGTGAGCCCGGTGACCAAAGCTCCATTTCATTCCCGTTTCATCATCACTGCGATCCTGTTTCATCCCCGTTTCATTCTAATTTCTTCCGCTTTCCATCTTCGCTTCGTTTCTGTTCCATCTTCATTTTACTCCCATTTCATTCATCTTCAGTCCCCATTTATTCCTGTTTAATTTCTGTTCCAACCGCATTTCACTACCATTTTATTCCCAATTCATTCCTATTCAATCCCCATTTATTCCCATTTCATTGCCATTTAATTTCTGTTCCAACCGCATTTTATTCCCATTTCATTCCTGTTTCATTTATATTCCTTCTGAATTTCACTCTCATTTCATTCCTGTTTAGTCCCCATTTATTCCCAGTTCATTTCCATTTCATTTCTCTTCCAGCCGCATTTCACTACCATCTTATTCCTGTTTGATTCCCCTTTCATTCCTGTTTCATTTCTGTTCCATCCACATTTCACTCCCATTTCATTCCCATTCCATTCCCATAATGCCCTGCTCTTCCCCATGCTTTCGCTGTGGCCCACACTGGCCTTGGGAGAGAGAACCTGCTCCAACTGTTCACCCCCCGTTGTCAATCATTCTTGTACCGAGAGACGTCAATTCCTGATTGGTCTTTCATTTAGGGGTCTACGTGGGAGGTCTCCTCTTATGCAAATTCAAACATTTAATTTTCCCCAGTTCACAAACGAATGTGTCCCAGCTGGGGGGTTTTGGACTGACAGAGTGGACTTGACCTTGCAGACCTTGAAGGTCATGGGCTCTGCCGCACATGGGGAGCAGGAAACATCGAGTACGGTTCTGCGACCCCAACTCTACCTTCCCTCCGCTCAGCCGTCTCCGTGGCGACGCTCGCTGTCGCATGGAACGGGCGCCGGGAATCGGGAGACAGCTGCCGAGCGCGACAATGCGCCCCGACGCCCCGTTGCCAAGGCAACGGCTCCATGCTAGCGCTGGCCCCGACTGCCGGTCCTCCTGTGGGCGAAGCGGGAATGCAATCCTGTTTGGGCTCATTTCCATGACCCTTTCAGGACACGGGATCCCGTCTCATTCCGTGTCCACGGTCAAGCTTATGGTCACTGGAAGCAGCTGCTGAAATCAGAACTGCTTTCTGTAGTCTGCACTCGTGTCAAGTGTCGCCGCAGCCCTGCAGTACCGTTAGTGACCTCTGGGTGGCGGTACAGGGAAACGACCCCCCTTGGCAGGAAAGGTCAGGCTCTCTTCTGCTGTTTATTCCCTAAAGGAAGGAGGATGGCAATAGGGTTCGATTCCCGGACTGAGTGGAGCCTCCTGCTCTTTTAGTTTTACCATCGGGTTGAGCCAGAGGGGGGCGCCACAGGGTGGGACCGCATCTACAGCCCAGAGATTTAAAGTCAGAGCGTGGTCTATGGGAGGAAACCAGAGCACCTCAGGACACCCACAGGGAGGACAGTGAGACTCCACACAGACTCAGCTGGATTGAAACTCATACCCATACGCACATCCCAGGAGCTGTGAAGCACCAGTGCGACCCGCTGCACCACCATGCAGCCCAACTGCACTCCAGTTTATCACACTTTTTATTTATAGAATTATTTTTTTTATTAGATGGTGTATTTATTCCCAGTCCCATATTCCCACCGCTATGTTTTATGCCCTAACCTTGCGCTTGTCACACCCCCAGCAGGTAAGGAGTGTTGCATTCTGGGATGCAAAGTATTGCTCAGGGTGGTAAATTACCACGCTTAAACATTTCTACCTGTGGTGCAGTTATTTTAAGAGCAAAATGAACCCGCTCCTCCCGGAAACAGCAAGATCGCGGACAGACAATCGTGGAAAATCATGGACACCTGGAGACGTCCACCGAGGAGGACGTTTCCTACCATGTAAGCCTGTATAATTACAAATTTGTTACATTTTTTTTTATTTTATGACCAATGTCAAATATCAAACATTAAAACATTATGTCCCTGGAGGCCCCCCGGCAGGAGCCTCCCGCTTCTCTACAGGATACGGGGACGACACACACACACACACAAAATCTTCCCTCACCCTTTGAGAAAAAAGAGAATAAAGTGCATTTTCTCACATATCAGTGTTTTCCAAAGTTCAAACACTTGATTAGTGTGTAACCTCCCGCCCTCCCCATCGTGTGTGTGTGTGTGTGTGTGTGTGTGGTGAAGGACATTCCCGAACATAGGACACACACACTCTTGTGCGAAACATTACTCAGGCCCCTCTGCACCCCCAACCCCCGTTCCGCCGCTGTGTACTGCGGTGATTCATCCCGCTTCCCGCGCTCTGCCAACATCCAATTTGCTTGACGGCGCCCCGCCCGCTCGTCCAACGTCTGCAGCCTAGCAGCTCGGAGCTCCGGCCCTTGGCAGAAACTTCCAGAAAAGAGGCATATTCACGACAAGTTGTTTTCCGACTCCTGAGACTTTAGGAATCGACCCAGTCGGGGAACCTGCACTGAACGGGGGATGCCCCCACCGAAACATCATCATCATAACGCTCGCTCACTATTAACTGCTTCTCCTCGACAGGGTCACAGTGGTCTGGATCCTATCCTTGAATCAATGGGCACTAGACTAGGATGGACACATGTACACACACACACACGCTCCCATTAATCACACAGCTGGGGGGGGTTTACCTGTCCACATGGTGGTGACCGTCTTGCACTGCATTCGATAGACAGATGGTCACGAACTTGCCACCGTAAAGCTGCTATCATTCAGCTGCGACCATAAACTTGCATCATATGCACTAAGAGAACAGGTGCCCATATTTGGACCACGCGGTCGTCCTGAATGAATCCAGCACATCCGGACCTCTGCGGTCGGCTCTGCTGTCCAACCAGAGCACCGTGAGCAGCGAGGCTGCCAACGGTCACCTGCATTTGCGACTCACCTGGCAGCCTTTCGTACCTGGCGGTCCATCGTGAACCAGGAGTGGATGAAACCAGAGTTTTGCGTTCTGGGCGGAAACTAAATTCGCAGAAGGTTTCAAAGTTTTGAGGTTAAATCCCTGATCGCCGCAGGACCGCGGGCGTTCGCAGTCAAACTCCTCATCCTCATCCGTGTTATCAGCAAAGTCCCTACGCAGCACAGTTTACACATGTCGCCATGGGTTGGAATCAAGGGGCTGATGGGAATAAATGAACACACACCCTGCTCACAGGGGGCGCTCTGGTTCCTTAACAGCAGTGACAGCTTCATATGACACATCCTAAAAGACACAACAGGAGGGGACTTGAGTGTCACATGTTTAATATAAAGACACACACACATGGTCAGGTTAACATCTAATTCACACAACAAAAAAAGTTATGAAAATAGATACAACACATTTCTTGGTCCTTAGATAAATAAAAAGGTGATGCTGAGGATTTAGTGGTGAGGAGGTAACTGATGTGAACCACAGAGCTCTGCAGGGGACACACACACACACACACACACACGATGATATTCTGGTTTTTGACATGAGTAACGGCACAAAGCCCCCCGCCCCCCCCAGTATCACTGCTGAAACTCAAAATTTTGCAACGAGAGAGAGATGGGGGGCTGGGGCAAAGTGAACAATTTTGCTGGAAAATCATAAAAAATATGAGTTTTGAACACATATTTGGAGTGTGTGAGGCTGGTGTGTAGACAGTGGGGTGTTTCTGATCTGAGCAGGTGCGTTGATCTCTCACACACAGTCCGAGAACTGTCAGACATCACAGTGCTGGGGGGGGTACTGTAAAATCTATTTGCTGTGCTGTAAAATATGAAATATTAATAGACCCCCTGCACTGTCTCAGTCGTCCCGCAGGACAGCGCAGGGTCTTGATCATCTCAGTGGGAGCTCCTGCTTCGAACCTCCACACGGGGGGAGGGGGGGGGGGGGGTGTACTAGCAATGGCCACTGGCCGTGCCCATAAATACACCCCACCCCACCACCCTCCGCACAAGCCCTTTCCCAGAGTTCTCTCCTGAACGCAGGAGGCCCTGAAAAACCCCCCGTGTGTCTAAAAATAATCCACGTCTCGTGACAGCACGCAGTTCATTAGGACGGTATCCATGGATACGGGACTGAGTGGAGCAGCCTGATGGGGGGGGGGGGGGGGGGGGGAGCAACCTAGCATATCAACGGTTGGCACCACCACCACCACCAAAAAGTATCTGCAAAATAAAAACCAAAAAGTGTGAGCAGACTATCAGGGAGGAGGGACCTTCAGAGCTCACGGCCTCTTCATCTCAGCCGCCCGAAAGGACGAGGGACGTCTGCATGTCTCCTACCAGCAGCTACCTGGACAGGCCTCCCCTAGGGTAGCCTGGGTAGCAGGGTTAGCTAAAGAATCAGACATGTTCCCACGCATTACATTCGCTGCGTGACGTCGAGGCCACGGGTTCGATGACCCAGCACTCCGCGTAACGAAAGTGGACACGTAGCACACTGGACTCGCACTGCAAATGGACACGTGCTGCACTGGATTCACACTGGACTTGGAGCGGGTCGTGACATCAGGACGGATTATAAACGATGACATCAGGAAAGGCTCTTTTTCATTTTTTTCCATACAACCTCATATAAAACAACACACACAACTTGAACCATGAACACACACACTTCTAGAATCACAATCACTGGACAAACTGTTCAAGGGGTCCAAAGGCATGGGGTCCAGTTCCAGCTCTGCCTTGCGTTTCTGCTCAAGACCGAGGCTCCGCCCAGTCCAGCCCCACTGCTCAGTCGCTCCACCCCGACTGCAATGTGGCCCCACCCACCAGGGTGTGGCTCCGCCCACCGGTGTGTAGCCCCGCCCTCTCCAGCTGCACGCGGCAGCGGACTTAGGAGCGGAAACAGGCGGAGCAGGAGGCGTTCCGCGGCGAGTTGAGCTGCGGCGACACGGTGTCGGGGACTTCGGCCTGCAGCATGTCGTTCTCGCTGGCGATGATGTGTTTCACCAGGCAGCTGGCCGCTTCGTCGATGTTGATGTTCTCCTGGTGGCGCAAACACACACACACACACACACACACACACACACACACACACACACACACACACACACACACACACACGAAGAGTGAATACACCTAGGAACGACATTTTCTCTTACAAGGCAGCAGGTAACATGCAGTTAGTGGAGTTACGATTCTCTCATGACTGAAAGGCTGCCAGCTGGGGGCCCTGGGACCCTGCTGTTGGACCCTTGAGGCTGTTCTCAAATTGTTAGCTGGTGCAAAAAAGCACTCGAGCTCTACAAAGAGGTAACGTGACAGAAGCAAATTATATATATATATATATATATATATATATATACACACACACACACACACATACGCAGTGCTGTGCAAAAGTCTTAGGCACTTAGATGTTTCAGGAAAAGATTTGATTTAGACGGTTATTTAATGTCTTCTGCACTAGTGTCAATGGAAAAGAGCATATTTTAGATTTACAAGGATTCCTTTTGCAAAAAGTTACAGTATTACAGTAAGGGTTTTGTATGTCATTAAAGTATATATACACACACACTGCCTGAGACCGCTTGTCCTGAGTGGGGTCGCAGCAAACAGGAGCATAACCCAGCAACACAGGGCGCAAGGCTGCAGGGGGAGGGGACACAACCCGGACGGGGCGCCAGTCCATCGCAAGGCACCCCAAGCGGGACTCGAACCCCAGATGCACCAGAGAGCAGGACCCGGTCAAACCCGCCGCGCCAAGCGATTGTTGACTATGGACGGTTACTAAGTTTTGTAGGAAGTTTATTAATTAAAAGCATTATTTCTGGAAGTATTCTCACTTTACAGCTTTTTCCCCCCAAGTGCCTAAAACTTTTGCACAGTGTGTATATACACACACACCTGTCTAAATAGAATACATGTGACAGAGGTTCTCTGTGCCAGACCCCCGGTGATGAAGCCACGACGGAAACGGGAGCACTGGGGATGGAAGACAAGGGCCCCCGGCAAAGCAGCAGATGGGATCCACACCCAGAGACCCACTGACACCGTGGCCCAGTTTGCGGGGGACTCCGTCCCTCTGGGGTTGCCACGCTGCGCCGGGTGGGGCGTCCCGGTTGCTAAGCAACCGAACACATTTTTGCCGGGATGCAGAAAACACAACGCCGCGGCCAAAGGGATGCGCGTTAAAGGACACCGAAGGACAGACGCGAACCTGTAGGCTACCGTGAGAAAGAGTACATGTCTACAGCATTAATTAGATATTTCTGCTCCTTCCGTTTTTGCGGATTAATTTAAAAACGGCCACAAACCTGTTTTTTTCATAACAGTAAGCACATTAATATGAACCCATTCTGGGCTGGATCTAATGTAGCGCCGCCTTCGAAACATCCTTCTGGAGCAGGTCCCTCCAGTCTTCTGCTGAGCCTCGAGACACAAGACGTACCGAGAAGAAACCCAAAATAATGTCCCTCCCCGTATGGAGAGTTATGTCCACAACTGAGCTTACGGCTCAATTTGTTCGTAAATCGATAGTGTGCTGGTCTCCGATTCAGGATCAATAAAATAGTCATAGAGACGCCCTTCATGAACAACTGGTTGGGTTCTAGAAGGCTCAGATGAAGCTGGAACAAAAAATAAATTCTCCATGAGATTTACTTTGTTATTTTAATTAAGTTCAAATGATAAAATTACTTTGAAATTATGGATTTTTTTTAAAAAAAAAGTAATTTCCACCACCTCTAAATCAGTAATGAACTATTTATCAGTCTTCAATATTAATCACCAGTGGTGATATATAGAGATGTATAGCATATGAACTGTGTGGGGCAAAATGTTCATATCTTTGAAACTTCGTAAGTGTGATACATTCCTCTGTGTGTGTGTGTGTGTGTGTGTGTTACTGTAGCCAGCTGTACTTTGCAAGTACACACCCATTACCCACAGTTCCCTGCTAAGATGCACTGGCGGAGGACGACTATTTGTGCTCCGCATTTTCGGACATTCCGGATGGGGTTCGCCGGTCTCCGATGTTTCTCAGACAGCTGGAAATTAAATTACGTCAAACATCAAGCGGTCAGCGGACATTTAGAGTTACGTTGTGACCGCGAGGAGTTTCGCTCACCCCCTGTGTCTTGGACCTCGGCCGCATTCGCGACCCCTGACCCCCGGAATGTGGTACCTCCGTGACACTGCAGCTGTGTTTTTAGTTCAAAGGAAACACGGCGGCTTTCGGAGGAGGGTGTGAGAAAAGAGGAGGTCCTCATTAGCGGGACCCGTGTTCACACCGTCCGTCTCCACCGCTCTCTTAGTCTCACCGGAGTGCAGTGAAGTTCCAGCACTTTCCCAAAGGCTGCTTTATGCACTGAGCTCTAGGAAAAGAGCGCGGTGGCTAGTGCTGGTGCCGCTTAGCTCCTGGGCTGTGGGTTCGAATACAGCTCAGCGAGTGTGTGGACCTTGTGTGCGTTTGCATGGGTTGCCTCCAAGTGCTCTGGTTTCCTCCCACAGTCAAAAGACACATGCTTCATGTGGACTGGTGTATCTAAATTTCCCATTGTGTGTGTGTGTGTGTGTGTGTGTGTGTGTGTGTGTGGAGGGTCTTGTATCCTGCCCATGCTGTACCCTGCCTCACGCCCTGTGTTTCCAGGATAGACTCCTGACCACCATGACCCTGTATGAATTGAAAGAGATCCTTTTACTTCTCATACAAAGAGCCTCTATGTCTTGCAGTAGAGCGGCTGTATGACCCATAGCGGGACTTCAGGACAGGACTTGTTGGCTGAAGGTTCTTGGTTCAAGCCCCACAGCTGCTTTAACACCTTTTATGAAGGCATCAGCCCTAACCCCCAACTGTCCAATGCCTCGAATACTGTAAATGTTGACGAAAGACATCAGCTAAGCAGAAAACAATATTAGCATACTGATTAGAGCTGCTGCCTTTGGACTCAAAAAAAGCATCAGATAATACACACACACACACACACACACACACACAC
The DNA here is from genome assembly GCF_900964775.1 of Scleropages formosus. Classification (NCBI taxonomy): domain Eukaryota; kingdom Metazoa; phylum Chordata; class Actinopteri; order Osteoglossiformes; family Osteoglossidae; genus Scleropages; species Scleropages formosus. Next base: position 29,040,715 of record NC_041815.1, on the reverse strand, counting down.
ACACACACATTTTCAGAACCGCTTGTCCCATACAGGGTCACGGGGAACCGGAGCCTACCCGGCAACACAGGGCGCAAGGCAGGAGGGGGAGGGGACACACCCAGGACGGGACGCCAGTCCGTCGCAAGGCACCCCAAGCGGGACTCGAACCCCAGACCCACCGAAGAGCAGGACTGTGGTCCAACCCACTGCGCCACCGCGCCCCCCTCAGATAATACATTTAAATGTAAATGAATAAACATAAATTTATGTCAGATGTGACTACGAGGGTCACACTGGACATAATACATTTAAATGTAACGTAACGCCGGAGTTTGGAAACGAGAGCTTTCGTTACCTTGGCTGAGGTCTCGAACCAGCCCACGAATCCGTTCTCCTGGCAGAACTGGTCCATCTTGATGCCGTTGTTGGTCAACACGTCCCTGCCTTGGTCGCACTTGTTAGCGAGCAGCACGGCGGCGACGCCCTTCCCGTTGGAAAGGCTCAGTTTGGAGTCCAAGTCCTCCTTCCACTTGGTGACCGCCTCGAACGTCGAGGGCCGGGTGACGTCGAAGACGACGAAGGCGCCCATGGCCTCCCGGTAGTAGACCCGCGTCATGTTGCCGAAGCGCTCCTGGCCTTCGGTGATGGGACAGGGGAGAAGAGGAGCACAGGTGATCTCACCAGATGCGAAGAGACCACGGTGGAGCAAAGACCCCAGAAGGTGTGTATCTGGAGCACATCACAGCAACACACACACACACACTCCTGACCCCTACACCTCCACGGATGGTCCTTTCAATTACCCTGAAGACTTACAGTACAGCAGGGGGCGTAATGGGCAGAGCTGCCATTTTTGGACTCAGAAAAACCAGGTTCCAATCCCATGCCCTGCTGTAGAGCCCTTGTCAAGGTACTTACCCTGAACTGATTCAGTAAAAGTTAGCCTGCCGCATAAACCGGGGACAGCTGGCAGTGTAGGGGTTAGTGCTACTGCCTTTAGATCCAAAGGTCATGGGTTCAAATCCCACCTTCAGCCATAGTACCCCTGAGCAAGAAAATTCACCCAGTTGCATAAATGGGGTAAATCAGTATAAGCAGCTTAACATTATAAGTTGCTTTGGAGAAAAATGTGAGGTAAATGAATAAATGTAAAAACTCAGCGCAAGGAGCTGTAAGTAACACTAAGTAACTATGGAGAAAAGCACAAGACGGAAAGAAACGTAACAGTATTTCCTACTCTGTACTGCAGTCGGTCATTAAAATATAAACTATTTATAACAGTTTTTCAATTTTCACTTCATCTCCCTATTAATTTACTTTTCATTCAAAAACAGACACCGACACGTTCACACTTTTGACTTCAGACGCATTACAGAACACACTGGCCAGCAGGGCGCGTAGCGGTTAAAGCTGCAGCCTCGAACACCCAGGACCCAGGTTCAAGTCCCCATCAGGAAACTAAGCCTGAATTGATTCAGTAAAAACTTCCACGCTGTATAAATAGGTAATGCAAAGAAAGTGGCTTTAAAGATGTAAAAATGGAAATAAAATATAAGAAGAAATGTACTGAAGCTACACTCTTTAAGAAGGGGGGCTGGTAAAGACAACAACAGGGTCCGCTTTTCGTTTGCCGTGCAGCAAAGCCCGGGGCTGTTACATCAGTCCAGTCAGATGGTCTGGTGTCAGACGTGGGCAGAAGAGGAGCCCGACGCCGAAAGTCCACGTTGCGCAGGTCCCATGATGCCCTGCAGGGGATTATTAGATGAGCGGAGCTGTGTCATGTGCTGCCCGTAATCGCTCTGCGCCCAGCGTCTCCCCAGGTCTGTGCCCGCTGCAGGCGGTCAGCGGAGGAGCACGGCGATAAAACGGGGATCGTGCAACCTTAGAGTGCACGCCCCACACACACACACACACACACACACACACACACACACACACACACACACACACACACACACACACCGGTGTCATGTCAACATCATCCGCTTACCATCTACTCTACTTCACACTCTGGGTGTAAACGGCGAATATGATTATTCTTTGCATCAAACATTATTCACAGAAATTTTACACGGCTGACCAGAAATAACGCTCTTCAAAGCTGCTTCCCGTCTCGGGCGGAATGAGTCACCTGGGAAAGCACTGCTGAAACACACTCGTGACCTCGGTGTATCGGGGAATAACACGTGTGGTTTAAACTTATCTGCCCCTCTTCCCAAAGCGACTTACAATTATTTACCCCATTTGTACAGCTGGGTAATTTCACTGGAGCCATTTAGGCTAAGTACCTTGCTCAAGGGTACTAGAGCCAGAGGTGGGATTCGAACGTGCAACGTTAGTGTGACTCGGCTGATCCATTGAGCAAGGACAAGTTAGAAACTAGCAGAAAGTGCCAGTGAAACCAATAACTGCATGTTTGCGGAGTCCTGAGCCATTCGTACAGTTGTGTAGTGCTCAGGGTGGGGTTGCATCCCATTTCTCACCTACTGAAAAAACCCTGGTCGCAGTTTAAAGGGTCCATCTCCGCAGCAAGAGTGCTGTGCTCCTCCACCTCCACCCACTTGGTGCTCCTACCCACAAGGGTCCAAAATCAAGAGCCTGCTCATCCTCAGCCTTGGCCCTGATGTGGAGGAATAAGCTCCCCGTGCCCCTCAGAACTGCTGAATCCCTCCCGCATTCAAAGAGGGTCTCAAACCAATCTCTTGAGAGCCACTTCTCTCCTGATAGTTACATAAATGAGTGCAACGCCATCTGCTATGATTATCCATGCTATTTGAATAGGACCTACTGGAGGGATGTGAACCAGCAACATGGTGGTGTCAGACACGCAAACTGTGCTTCAGTAATCCCGTGTCTGTGTCTAAAGCTCTTCGTCTGTTGTTGATGCACTTTTTGTGTGGAAAACTGGAGAGGTTTGGTGGTTTCCCAAGGGGCCGGACCGGCCGGCGAATACCGGCCAGCGAGTACCGGCACGCTACTTCTCGTGCCAGAGCTTTTCGCCTTCCTACCTCAGGCTGATCCCTGGAATGGGGGGGTGGGGCGGACGTGATTAGATTAGATGTTCAATATTTCAATAATACCATGAGGCCGGCGGGGCCTGAAACACGGACACGGGACGTACCCCGCAAGGCACAGGCCAGGTACGGCGAGGGCGCGACCACAGGACGCCCCCCCCCCGTTTGTGTTTACAAAGACTCCTGTTGTTGCCTCCAAGTCTCCCTCACATGAGCGGGAGGCACATGACCAGCTCTTGCCCCGGTGCACCGGGTGGGCGGAGGGGCCTGCGGTGGGGGGGTGCAAAGCCTTGGCTCCCCTCTTGCGCAAGAAGCTGCGGATTTTTCTGGACTCCTGCCGCTCATGTGAGAGAACCTTGAGGAGAAGATAAGGAGCCTCTGTCTTGTGTGTTAATGAAACAGCAGAAGGAGATAAGAGCAAAGCGCCGCGCGCGCACGCACGCACGCACACACACACACACACACACACACACACACACACACACACACACACACACACAATCACCTACATGGAAAAGTCGGAACAAGATGGCATTTCTTCCGACCACTGAAATACTTTTGATAAGTTGTGCTTTTTCCTAAGTAAATAAGTGGACAAAAACACATCGAATCCCATGATCATGTGATGAAACTTTTTTCTTTTTTCTTCTTACTAAATGTCTAATTGATCCTGTTCCTAATAAAAAAAAGTAACATTTTCACACAATCACAGTCGTTCACTGAATCACTGTCAACGTTTCTGCTGCTGGAGCGGAGTGCGGCGACGAGGATGATGATGATGATGATGACGTCGTCGTCGTCTTTACCCCGTGAACAACCTCACGTCACGGCGAGAGCCACAAAGTCTGACACTCGATCAAACTGCTCTCCCTGCGCGCGCACGTGCGACGCGACGCGACTCGACGCGACCGCGACCCGGACGGAGAGCGAGAACTGTGCGACGCGACGCGCGCGACTCGCTCGTACCTGCGATGTCCCACAGCTGCAGCCTCACGGTCTCCGCGTCCCACGACAGCACCTTGAGCGCGAAGTCCACGCCGATCGTGGCCCGGTAATTGGGCGAGAAGTTCTGGTGCACGTAGCGCTTGATGATGCTCGTCTTGCCCACACCCAGGTCTCCGATCACCAGCACCTTGTAGAGGTGCTCCTTCTGGATCTTCTGCATGCCAGCGGGAGGAGAAGGAGGAGGAGGATGGAGGCCAGCCTGGAGCCGAGCGTGAGAGCCAGCCGGCCTGCCTGCACGCTAGGACTGCCTGGGCGGGGCGGGGCGGGGCGGGGAGTGGGTGGGGGTGGGGTGCCCCTCTTGAGCAGTCGGCCCGCCCACAGACCCGGTGGACCAGGGTGAGAGCAGCCGGTCACGTGGGAGCCCCTCCCATCCTATCCATCCCCTCAACCCAAAGTCGCTCTCATACACCATAATTACCCCAATTACTGCACTACTTCCACTGCTTTAACATGTTTCTCCAAAGCCAGCACAGCAATTCAGTCATATACACAGCTGGGTAACATCCACTGGAGCAATTTAGGGTCAGTACCTCGCTCGAGGCTATCGCAGCTGGATGTGGGATTCAAACCTACAACCTTAGTTCCAAGGCAGCAGCACAAGCCACTAGGCAACCAACTGACCCACTACCAGCACTACTTACTACAATTATTGCCACTTTTACTATCAATATCATTGCGCTTTCTACTATAGTATTACCTCGGACTACAATTATTGATACGACTTACTGCTACTTTTACTGCTAGCACCACACCTTCCGTTACTATAATGGGTACCTACCTGCTTACTACCATTAACATCACTTACTGTTACCACTCACTACTCAATTCATTTTATAAAGTGCTCAAAGGCATAGTCAAACATATTTGCGATATCTTAAATTGCTACAGTATCCATGCAGTTACTGAAGCTGTAGCTAAGTGTACTGGCTACAGAGGAAAGGAACAAAAAAAAAAAAAAAAAAAAAAAAAACCAAAACTCTGGGGGGTCCAAGTCCCAGCAGCTGACCCCCAACCCTCACCCCTCCTGAGCATTTCAGATTTTAAAAATAAAAATAAAAAAAATTTAAGACAATTTATAATAGTAATACTGTAGCTGAGCGTTAACTTTGTCGCACTTCACGCGGACCTGTCCTGTCACTGCTACTCACTTTACTACTTGTGGTGTTTCTGCTACAACTGTCACTACCAGTACTGAGCACTATGAGTACTAGTATCACCAGTACTGATTACTGCCACTACTAGCACTAGTACCTCCTAGTAATCGCAGCACTAGCATCAGGTATGATTACAGGACTCAAGTTTGGTTTGTAGCCCTCAAGAGTCATGAACCACTTGACACAGATTTACAGTAAAGTATTTTACCTCCTACAGTGTTGAACAGACAGTTTGAGAGAAATACACATTTTTTCACAGGGTGGTACTAAAGCACATTTATTTCAAAACAATAATGCAAACAAGTTAAAAGTCAATTCTGATTTTTTTTCTTGGATCAAACCAAAGTGATCGTCTCATTTCATGCCAGACACACAAAAGTTTCAAGCCAAAAGGCCCATTTTCATTAAGTTTATCCTGTTAAAACAAATATTTCAGCCTTTAAAATGACAGCAGGAACCTTAAACTTTAGTGAAATGGTCCCACACTTGACTTCCCTTCAACTGTCAAACTTCGCATGAACTTAATTTCCTGAGATTTGAGCACATGGGAAAAATACGTGTACAATTGCCAATGAATTAAAACAACAAAACAGCAATACTTTGTGTGTGCAGTGATTTGAGGATTTTAGCATTTCTCCTTTGATTGCATTTTTCAACTTTCCCAACCAGGTACCAAAGGGCAAATGGAAATCATGTGCAAAATAAAGACCTGGTTCCAGTTGGACACAAACTTCCCTGTTAGCACATGTTCTCTCTCCCTCATTCTTTCTCACACATTTAAAAAAGGGGAAATTTCACACCCCTTAATTCCCTTTAAATCCTCTCCTGCCTGGTAATATCACAGCAATTTAAGCGTTAGAAGCAGCGGTGCCTACAGCTGGGGGATGGGCTTGGCGGCAACGGCGATGCTCTCGATGGCGCACTCATCGGAGCCGCGGCGGATGCGGAAGTAGCCGTCCTCACCCCAGCCGGTGCCCCAGCTGTTCTTCACGATCCAGTACTTCTGGCCTGTCTTCTGGCACTTTCCGTAGCCGACGAGCAGTACGGCGTGGTTGGTCAGTTCGAATGGGTTGAAGGAGCCTGTGACACCCGTGTGATGGTAGATTCCCCCCTTGTAGTTAAGGAAGTCCCGGTAAACCTCGAAGGCCACGCCCAGGGGGCCGTCCCGCACCAGCTCCAGCATCATGAGGGCCTCATTGCATGCGCCGTAGAAGCCGCCCACATAGTGGTAGTCCGACGCGTAGTGGCGCACGCAGCCATCCTTTACGATGCATGGTGAGTTCTGGGCCTCGTAAGGGAAGCAGCTCTCTTCGACGACGCCAAAGTCCTGCACGTACTTCCCGATGAGGTACGGGAAGCCGCCGTCGCACCCTGTCGAGGCAAAGTGATGCCAGTAAGACAGGGCTGCCAGGTGTACGCACACCCGGAAGGTGACCGGATCAAAGCCCATAAGGCACCCTGCTGTTGGAACCATGAGCAAAGCAATTTACTCAAAATTGCTCCAGTAAAATTTTTCTGCAATGTATGTTACATAAATACTGACACATACATATATTGTGAGCCATTTAAGATAAACGCATCAGCTGAGACATAATAAAGCTGCACATCCACATTTGATACGAAAAGTCTTGTGCAAAAAATTATTTGCATCTTCAGCATAAAACAATTACACAGATGAGAACACAGAACTGCCCCTGAAGGCATACTGAACAAAAATCTGCATTCTGGGGGCAGGTGTAGGACACAAACATCCAAGAAGGGAAATAAACTAGAAACAGTTGCCATCCCAACATTTTAAGTTAAAGAACATCACACGTGAACCTTGAAATCATTAACCGATGAAGAACATTCTGGAAAGACAATGAAAATCCATCTTAATGACTCCAGGTCTCTGTCTTTCTAATAACTGAAAAACTGTGGAGTCTTGGACACAAGAAAACAGCTTGACAGATGTTAAACAGCATGGATTAGAGCACTGTGTTCACGGTTGCCATGGTGACCTGGGTACCTTGGGAGTACTGGGAGCAGGAGACCACGTGCTGGGGGCTGAAGATGGGCTGCTGCGTGTTGTTGGTCAGGATACGGACCCGGGCCTCCAGCATCCCCATGGTGGCGAACGAGTAGCAGCTCCCGCAGGAGGCTGTGTGTGTGTGTGGAGGGGGGGGGGGAGATGAGAAGACACTCGGGTTCAACGCAAGTTCACCGAAACCAGCATCAATGTAAAATGGAGTAAAACACTATTGGCTACCTGTGGTTGTGGTTAGAGTGGAAAAAATAAGGCATTTCATGGCATTTAATTTTTGAAAAATTATCCCAGTATTCAACCAGTGGAGAGAAAAATTACCCATGATATTAATGGGAGGGAGGAAGCTGCTGCAATATGGCGATTCGCTCCCCTTTGGTATTTCCACAAAATACTGTATTCAGTTGTATGACTGAAGAAAAAAAACCTTTTAAATTTGGGCTTCATTGCACCGATTAACCAACCACTCAAAATATTACCACTTACTAATCATCAAGATGCTGCAATACAAGATACGAACAAAATCAGTTCATATACTGAGATTAATCTCTCAAAAAAAATTAGTTCCACTTTGATGGTTTTTTTTTTTTTTTTAAATTTTAGAAAAAAAAAAAAAAAATTGTGAGGCACCAGACTGTTTGGTCACCTGCAGATGAACTGATCATACTTATTGATCAATGTATGACTTCTGGGTGAACATGCAAACTGGAGAGCTGGAGGGCACAGCAAACAGCCGAAGCAGACCCCCCACCCTCAGGCACCAGATGGAAAGAAGCCGTAGCCCCCTCTACTGACGGGACTCGGAAATGGCACGACGAGGCCTCAACCCCCAGCACAAAACCACAAATCAAAAAATTTTATTCTTTATTTACCTGACTTTCCTCCAAAGCAACTCAAATTTATGCCACTTAGCCTGCTGTATGAATGTGTAAATTAGAGTAACTTTTACTCTACTGATTTAAGGTAAAGTACTGCGATGAAGGATACTGTAGCGGGAGTTAGGATGGGAATTTGGTTTCAAAGTCCAAAGGTGGCAGCTCTAACCAGTACTCCCCCCGCTGGACCCTGTCACAATGGGGTGTCACACCCCCCCCACTCACCCCACACACAGGTGGCACCACCTAGATCAATACATACTTGCTAATGAATGTCCCACAGGACACTTAAGATGCGCTGTGGGCCAGAGAGAGCTCCTTCAGGGCCCCCAGAGGCCACAGTGCAGGAGCTGAGCTTCACTGCCGTTGCCAGCACTGTTAGTGACGCACATAATGCATGTTTGCTTTGGATTTTGTGGTTTCACGTGAATCCCTTAAACTCCCTCGACATCTTTACCAATTTTTTGTTTCCTCTTACACTTTTCTGAACCGCTCGTCCCATACGGGGTCGCGGAGAACCGGAGCCTACCCGGCAACACAGGGCATAAGGCCGGGGGGGGGGGGGACACACCCAGGATGGGACACCAGTCCGTCGCAAGGCACCCCAAGTGGGACTCGAACCCCAGACCCACTGGAGAGCAGGACCCGGTCCAACCCACTGCGCCACCGCGCCCCCCTATGTTTACATATTTAAGCACAAATTTGTTCAAAACTCAGTGGGATTAAAGCAACGTAAGGCACCACATTCCTGAATGTGCGGTGAGTAAAATTTCACGACAGCTCTAAATTTGTGCTGTCATTTCTGTATACATATTTTAAACATTTCTAGCTATAAAATTTTTTTTTTCTTAAAATACACGTAAAAATGAAAATACGTTGGTGGCATTGGGGGTACTTACACGTCACTCTATATTCTGCATTACCCAAACAAGTGCACCAACATCTTGAGCATCTCTGCCTGTTCCTTGCTGCTGCGGTCGCTCCCTGAACGCACCCTTACCCTCAGCCCAGCGAGCGGTCGGACCTGGGCAATATTATTAATTCACGGGCGTCCCTACTGGCTCAGCATGACCACGAACGAGCAGATCCTACTGTGAACTTCGAAGGCCCCAGTTCATGTAGAGAACGACGGCGGCGGCATCATCGTCCTCGCAGTCGCAGGACATCGGCGTTGACGGGAGTTCGAATAATCTCCTCAAACCCAACCGTCTGCACCACAACCTGCAAGATCACGGGTTCGAAACCTTTTGTAGACCTCGGACCGCTTTACAAATCTGGCGAAAGCTGAAGCCCCCCCTAAAAAATGCCCATAAAATTGAGAAAATGCAGCACTCAACTTACTGAGTGTATCAATTTTTCTTGCTGTATGCCTGTGTTAAAGCACTCTGTGTCACTACGTGAGAAGAGCGCTCTATAAAAAAATAATAATATTAGCACCGAAACCTTCACATAAAATCGCATAAAGTAGTAACTTAATATTTTTCTTTTTAATTTCCATTTAATTTGATTCCCCCCCCCCCCAAAGTCAAGCCCTTGCTTCACAGACACCCAGAAGCCCGCATACACTGTGCTCCCACTCCACTTCACAGAGTTCAGGTTCAGAATCACTCAGGTGGAAGAGTGGGTAGAATTGCACTCAGAGGTTGCAGGTTCAAATCCCACCTCCTGCTGTAGTACCCCCTGATGAAGGTACTTACCCTGAATTGACACAGTAAAATTACCCAGCTATATAAATTGGTAAATCAGTGTAAGTCGCTCTCGAGAAAGGTACCAGGTAAATTTAAGGTAAAAGTCAGGTAAAGGGAATGCGGACACACCCTGATTGCGAACCGGGCTCACGTAGTTCACACCATTGACTTTTCTCCAGTCCCAGTGTTCAGGGAGACCAGCAACCAGCTTGGCCACCTCAGCAGTCATCAGAGCCGGCTTCACGCGTCTAAGGTGGGGAGGAGGGTGCAGAACCACGTTATTACACCAACACCCCTAGAAAAATGTGCAGTACCAGATGGTCGAGGCTGAGAGTCAACGCTGAATTGCCTTTTCACCTGGGAACCCTGGAGCTCCGCCCACCAGTTCTCCTGATCATCTGCTCCAAGGTGAACATCTCATGCTCGCCGTAGACCGTGGCCATCCATGAGCTCTGAGCCATATTGATGGCCCTCACAAGCTCCTCGCTCTCCTTGTAGGGGCGGTTGAAGAACCTGCATTTCCCAGTGCGAGCGAGAGAAGAGCAGAGGATGCTGGCAGAACGGGTGAATGCACACTTACAGTGACAAGAAGCTTAAGAAGAGACAGATGGGCCCCATTAGCCACTATGGCCGTTTGATAAAGTAAAGAATGTGTCAAAAACTAAACACAAAATTAACCCAAGCAGGGACATAAAATAAATACTGCCATAAACACCCCACCTTTTAATAGATATCTGCATATGACTTCAACTGTGGATGCTATAAAAACCTGGATGCTTGTTGTTTTATGTCTGTAAATAAAGTGATGTGGAAACTCACTGTAATATCAAGACCATTAGCAAACAGAACCAGGCGAAGTGCAACAGCAGCAAATGGGAGTCAGATTAAACAAGTCTGGACCTCAATTTACACCCCGCTTTGTAATACAGCGTGTAGGTATGAAGTCGTCACATTAAATGTGGGCTTCAACGAATATCTGCAACATGTGGGATGTGACAAAAATATGCGGATGCTGGCTGGGCCTATTTTAAGTACTGGAAGGTTAAAAAAAATTGCTTGTTAAAACCGATCACAAAGCAAATACGATCGGTGTGACCGACGACGCTCGAAGAGCCGCGCACACTTACGCCATCTCCTTGAGGCCCGGTGGGTTGGCGACGGTCCGAGGGGGAACGTGGGTCACCTTCTTTCCCACGAAGCACGCCCAGTTATTGCCCAGAACGTCGTGAACCCACCCCGGCATTGTCCGGTCACAGAGGCTGGTGACGTTCTGCTCATCTTGACTGTACTACAACGCGAGGAGGAGGTACATGGTCGACATTATGAAAGCGATCAAGGGTGGCATCACTGTTGATAGACGGACGAATGTATGAAGAGATACAGTACATCTAGGTATGCGTGTATTTATCCACAAAGCTACTAGAGCAGTTCAGCGATACAACAAGACTCCAGTAAAGAGTGTAAATGCACAGTAAATGTGCATACAAAAAAAAAAAAAAAGTAGCACCGAGTGCTCAACTGGACCAGAAATATTTTAAGGAAGTTGAATGAAAGAAAGAAAGAAAAAAAAAACATGAAGTAGATAAAAAATAAACTGTTTCTATGACAAATTTCCCTCAAGGGGAAGAGAAAGACGATGACTAACCATCAGAAGTGCAAATCACAGACACAAGGCCGGAATCGGCAGACCTGTCACGTGAGCGTGCCTGTAAACCAAAAGCGTGCCTCCGTTCGCTCGCCACACGCACCTTGAAGAAGCCGAACCACTTGTAGTCGGAGAGAACCACCTCGAAGCCCTGGTTGTAGACGAGTGTGAAGAAGCCCTGGTTGCCCAGGTCATCCGAGGCCACGGACAGCTTCTCCAGGTGGACCGTGACGGTCTTCACCGACGGACCTGCCGTAGCGTAGAGTAGACAGCAACACCGGTGTCAAATGTAACACACACACACACACACACACACACACACACACACACACACACACACACACCCCCGGCAACGTTACGCTGACCGCAAAACTGGACGTAAATAAGTCATGACAGACATGATGATGATGGCACAGAAAACGTCAAATTGACGTGTTTAACTGCGGTTTTCCTTGTTTTTAATTGACTTTTCTTTACTCTTCCCTTCACTCACCCATGTTGGCGCAGTCCACGTGCCGGTCCTGCCCCCCCTTGGACACATGGAAGACCCAGGTTCCGATCAGGTCCTCGTACGTGCAGTTGGCGGGGGTGTCGGCGCGCGCCTCGCGCACCGCGAACAGGCTCACGCACAGGCTCGCGCACGCGAGGGCACGCAGCAGGGCCACGCGGGGCTGCATCTCGCGCTCGTCTCTCTCGCTGTCCGACGCCTCACGCAGCCGAAGCAAAGCTCGCGCTCAGTCAGCGCCACAAACCAGCAACAAGAAGTAAAGTAAACTTTTCTCCCCGCCCGAGAGTCACATGACCGCAGCTGCCACGTGACTAACCGCTCGGCTCGCGAATGTGACGGGGGTTTCGCGGGTCTGTTGGAGGCGCGTCACGTGACCGCGGAGCTTCCGCGTGATGGGAACGTGAGCGCGAACAGACCGGAGAATAATAAACTGTGGGGAAGGGGTGTCGGGGGGGGGTATGATAAATTGTGTGTTTAAAGGGGCAAAAATCATATACTAAACGGTGTGTGTGACATGTTCCAAGTCACGAGGAAATTGGAGTCACAGTGTTGCGTTTCTTTTTTTTCTCCTGAAGGTGAATCACCACACACACACACACAGGAGGACCAGAACCTTGCAACATCACACACTCTCTTCCCAGTGATGACACCCGAACGCAGTGACTTCCTTCTCAAACACACCAGGGTGTATCTGCAGTCTGTTGGTGATGCTGAGTTTTTGCCCCCTGGGAGAGTCATTTGAGTTCATTTCAGAGGTCAAAGGTCGGAGTTTATTGCAAAGACGGCACGGCGGCTGCGGCAGCCGGCGCTCGGGGTCCCTCGCGCCGTGACTCATCGCTCCGGATGAGCAGGAATTAGTCACATGTTATTTTTGCTGTGCTGAAAATGCTGAGAAACACTGCAGCCTGGGGGAGAAAAGCAAAGGGTTCGAACCGCTGGACTCATAAAGCTAAACTTGGGCCTTAAGAGATTATTCTTCTGAAAGCGGCGTTTCTTGGCAGTGGCGCAAACGCCTTCTCTAGATTGCGGCCGAAAATACCACAGGAGAAGTTACATTGATAACCGGCGCGAGAAACACAACCATGAAGACAAGCTCCACCCCCCAGGTGTGTGAGGGAACAGGCGGCAGTTACCGACGATCACCGATCATCCCGGCATGGAGACATCGAGGGACCTCTCTCCCCCTCCAAAGACCGTGATCATCACGAGCGCCATGAGAAATGCTGTGTGTGTGTGTGTGTGTGTGTGTCTCTGGTGATGCAAGTGGGAAGGAACGGTCGGGATTTAATAAAAACAGCGGAGTGCAGTTCATATAAAGTCGACGTTTTACAGCATGAAACTACGGAGGAGTAAACGCGAGGGACGTGGAAACCAGAACAGGAGGCCAACTCACCGAAAACTTAGACCCCCACGTGCCTTTGCACCCCATCACATACCCTGTATATGCTGAAAAAGAGGACTTGTGTGTTTATTTACCTCACGCTTTACCTCTACAGAGCAGCTTACACCGATTTACCCATTTATGCAGGAAGGTGATTTTACCGTATCACTCAGGGTAAGTATCTCGATCAAGGATACTAGTGTAAGAGGTGGGATTCAAACCTGGGTCCTTCCAGTGCAATACAGTGGCTCTCACCACTACGCCACCTGCTGGCCCACATATGAAAGCAAGCGCATGCGACACACACCGTGCAGTTCTACACACGCACATCACGCTGGTGCACTGTGTTTCACGGTTCTGCTGCAAGTGCGGTCAGGGGTTCAAGCAACTTCCTTCCTCTTTCCACCTCTTCTCATTCGCTGTACCTCGTTCTTCACCTAAACCGCTGCGGGGAGGTGGGGGTGCGGCTGACTGCCGACGTGTCCGTTTATTTATTCCTTCACCTGTTCCTGTCTCACTTTAGCGACTTCTGTTTTGAGTTCCAGCTCTTCTGTGGACTGAAAGCTCTCGTTTGCTGGCTAGGGAGTCGAGGAAGAGACGGGAGAGCAGGTAGTGCTCACATTCACTGATCTCATTCATTGATTTCAATCAGTGATCCATTCCGTGCTCACAATTAGTGATCTCAATCACTGATCTCATTCAGTGCTTACAATCAGTGCCCACATTCATTGATTGCAATCAGCGAGCTCATTCAATGATCATAATCAGTGATCTCAGTCATTGATCTCATTCAGTGCTTACAATCAGTGCTCACGTTCAGGATCTCCTCCCGGATGGTAACGCTGAGTTATGGAAGTATGTCAGCAGCTCGGTTTCAGCCTCAGACTGACAGAGACCCGGTGCTGTGCCAAAATGAGATTTGTTACCGCTGTGATATCTACCTTAAAGTAAATTCTGTCCTTTGGTCACTGTTCATATGAGCGAAAGGTCAGCAAAGGGCCCCCATCAATGCACAGTCGCTTTACAGGCTTACAGGAGAACACGTTTGCCCTGCCCATATTTCACAGCCAAATGCTGCATCCTTACTCTACTCTACTCCACTGTACTCTACTGTACATCACCCACATGTTGCATAATCTTCCTCTGTCAATAGAACACACTGAGCAAGAAAGCCCAGAAATGCTTCCGTGATCAAATTTCAGGTCCGCTCCTTCTTATTTATGGTCATTTTTCGGGATGCTCTCAGTTTTGGCAGGTTGCCCACGGTGACCGTATTCTGGTGGCAAAAGTCAGACTACATGGTACAAATGACAGGCTCCTATCCTTTAACTCCTGGATCTCCCCCAGGATGCATTGCAGCTGATTGTGCCAGAAAGGCACATAGTTTTTATGCCCTTTGACCCCCTGGCCAGTCTCGGACCACGAGGACAGACGCTCGGTAAATATTTGCTCACGGAATTTCGTCCATCAATCCAATAAATCATCATACATTGGTTATCAATGGCCACAGCGATCAATATTCGCTAACTGGCAAGTATTGATGAACACATAAAAAGCACGTGTGCGCACACGCACGCACACGCACGCACGCCCTAGTGGATTATGCTGGATTTTGGACATGTTTGGACATATTTTGCCTTATACTTCTGGGATAGGATCCCAACCACCGCAACCCTGCACTGGACAAGCAGCTGTTGATCCTGGATGGATAATGTGTATATCACTTTATGTACTGTTTGGGTCAATTAATAATCACGGTAAACTGGACATGTTCCTGAAAACGAAAAGGTTTCATTTGGGGAATGACCAGTGCTTTACTGGGATAAAAAGGGTTGAGAAACAAGTGGCCAGGAGTGATTGGCTCAGTCTGTGGCTCAAACGGAGAGGGTAAAAATCCTAGTGGATCAGACTGGATTCCCAGGGTGTCGACAAGGAGTAATAACAAAATGTCAAGCTTAAAAAAACTAAGTCAATCAATTAGTGAAAAACTGTAACACGGTAAAAAACACCATTATTTTTACCTGTGATCGCCAGTTTGTCTTTTATTACCTCCACTTTGCTGTTTTTCTCACTGAACTTCCTGGTTCTCTGAAGAAGACACAAGTGCGGACGCTCCGGTTCCAGAAAATTCCACGTACCTTGCACATGGCCGATCGACGGTCAGGTCTTGAACCCAAAACCATCGATTCTTCCTTATCTGTTGAGTCAAAACGCCACCTTGCGTTTAAGGTCTTGGATTGAATCAGATGAGGATCAATATCTCCATCTTTCATCGTCAGGTATGAAGTAAAGACCGCAAGGTCTGCAGTCCTGTAAATCCATCAAATGGATCATCTTCCATATTTTTTGCACATTTTTCATACTTTCAAAATAGATCTTTTCAATGCCTAGGATCATTTATTCATCATTTAGCTCCAAAGCAACTTACAGCGAGAAGCAACCTACAATTATGTACCTATTCAGACAGCAGGGTAATTTTTACTGCAGCAATTTAGCCAAAAAATTTTACTACAGCTAGAGGTGGGATTCGAACCTGCAACCTTTGGGTTCAAAAGCAGCAGCTCTAAGTACTTCATTACCATCTACCATATAATTAGTGTTACACGGTTGATCATTTTGACCGTGTAACACCAATTTAAAACTAATTAATCTTCAGAGAATAAGCTAGATTTGAATTAGGGTTATACTATGGTGAAAATGACTGTGACGGTAAATTCCCAGTAAGCGTATAAATAACATAAAAGAATATGATGGTGTTTGCGTTGAGTATTTCAAAGGAACAACATATCATCCAGATAATGCTCTCTGACACTGAGGAGCTATTGACGGTGTTTATTTGTTTTAAACCCCTTTCACCCAACATGCAACATACCTTTAGTAAAGGGGCCAAATAAAAATACGCTAGATATTAATTTCAGGTTTTTAATAATGTTCAAAATGTACTCTGCAGTATAATAACACAATGGTAAGAAAACCCGAAAACTCAAGTGTTTCTAAACTGTCTATTTGTCCGACGTTTACAGAGCTCAATGAAACTATTAAACAGCAACGAATAGTAACTCGAAAAATCGTTTCCAGTTTCACGTCAATAGTATAGTATTACATTCTAAAGTTCTTTACTCAGAAAAGCAGCGAGAAAAAAAAAAAAAAAAAAAAACAAAGAAACGAAGGAAACACTTCACAGAAAATATATTGGTAACAATTATCAAATGTCACCACAAAAAAAATGTAAGCACTTAGTTCATACAGGTTCAGTAGTTTGGCACAGACTTGGGATATTAAGCAATATACATGATTTTGTTCTCCTACGGACTCTTCTTCGAGGAACAATCAGATCACTCCTGTACACTAGTCAGAGCTCAGAGTTCATTCATTTCACTTTTAGAATGTATTTGGGACTATATTCTGTTACGAAAATATCAGCTCTAGTCAGTATATCGACGTGTGTTTTGAAGCAAAAACCGCAGAGATTTTTGTTCCAATTCAGCATCCAGTCATCAACATACATGTAAACATTTGTAAAAACAAAGTGTACAACTTTACAAAAGAGTTTATATTGATTGAAAAGTAAGGAAAGACTAAACGTTGAACATTTTATACAATGTAATTATACAATACAGAATTTTAGCATGATATTATTATTATTATTATTATTATTATTATTATTATTATTATTATTCCTCATAACTGATTGTGATTGTAACTTGTTTGGTTATGAAAAACACTGTGGATTTTCCGTAACCTAAATGTAGGTAAAGCACTTTTGTTGTTGGCCAACAACACTCATAGTCATATCCTACCGAACGGTCAGCAGACCCCCTGCAGGGACACCCGAGAAAGGTGCACGTCACACAGGTATCGTCCCCAGGTGTTTCTCCGCGAGATCATACAGCGTATGAACACACTTCCTTTGGAACTGAAGCGAAAGGAAAAAAAAAAAAAAAAAAAAAAATGTTCTTTTGCGGCCCACGCTTGGAATCGTAGGCGTCGTTGTGGGACGCGTTTGGTTCGACGGGCCACGCGTGAACTTTCCGCGTTTCGTGTTTGCCGAGTCTGCGCGAAAAGGACGACCGAACAACCGCACTGCGCCCAGACCGCGCAGGGAGCGCTGCAATGACCCCCCCCCCCCCCACCTCTGACAAAAAAAAAAAAAAAAAAAAAAAAAACAGAAAAAGGAAAAAACACGACTGCAGCCGCTCGTCTTAAAATTAATTTCAGTTGTTCCATCTATTTGTTACATTTCAACGACCCCCTTGCTAATAATGACACGTGCGTTCCTAAGTGCCGTATTTTCCTTTTAACACTTAAAAATCTTCAACAGGACCTTCTGGTTAAATTTCAGATTTTATGCTGAAGTCCTGAAAAAATAATAATGTACGGTTTTAAGAGGCGCGTTTGCGTGTTACTGGAAAAGCAGGGTCTCCACAATGAATTAAAGTGAATTAATTAATTAAAGCAAAGCAGGGATCTGGTTCCTTGACGTGAAACCCGCTGTTTTACTGTAGACCTGAAATGACTGAGGTTACGACTTAAAATGTATTATTTTAGGAAAAGAGATAAATATAGCATTTCAACAAAAGTACAGTCTAAGTACGTTTGTATTTTCTCCGTAAATACTGTATTTACGTCTGTCTATTGTTTTGTTAGTATTGCTTCATTTCTCAACATTTTGAATGTTCTAGAAAAAAAAAATACATCTGAAAGAATAAGAACTGATTCTATTAGCACACAGACCCCCCCCCCCCCACATACACACACACACACACACACACACCACCTTTTGGCACAAGTAACTATATTCATACTCATTTTTTCTCATATATACTCACCAGACAGTTGAATTGAAAAACCAAAAAAAGATTTTTTTTTTAAACATTCAGTTCAACACAATTGTACATGTAGGCATATTTATCATAATTATCAACATCATTTTAAAAAGCCACGTCGACGTTGGGTTTTGTATCGAACGGAGGATTACCTTTGTCGCTCGGGAAAAATACCACGTTAGCATCATGCCCTTGGTATTTACAGAAGCTATGCACTACGGTAAATTTAGGCGACGTTTTGCCGATGGCCTTCCCACCCCGGTTAAGTCATTTCCGAGATAGATTATAAATAAGATTAATAATAATTTTAAAAAACTGTCCCCGTATCAATGAGGTTTCATCCGGCTTTTTAATTCACTTTGTGTTCTCCTCCGTCGTTCCCCTCACCCTGCTCCTCGGGGAAGGACGGCGGCCTCCGAGCGCCAGGGAGCGACGGCTGTACATCATGTGCCTCGAACACAGAAAGCCCTTTTTCGACGGGAGAGAGAAAGTGGCAGAAATGAGACAGGGAGGCTTTTCGCGAAGCCTCGGCCCAATCGATCGGCGAACGTCTCTATTTTAACGTGTAGCACTTTGCACGAGATCACCCTTTAACCTCCAGCCGGGAAACTGGCTGCGGCGCAATGTCGTCGAGGCCTTTCGTTTGCGGAGCGTGTCGCTCGCCGCTGCGGTTGGAGCACGGGCCGGCCGGGTGCGCGGCATACGTACCGCACCCCCACGGCGGCTTTGGTCCCCGTTCACAACGTACATTCAGACCTGGAGGAGACGGCGGCGAGCCGCTTCTGCTGGGAACCATGGAAGGAGAGTAGAAAGGAAACTCAAACGGTAGAAAGAACGTAAGAAAAGCGGCGTACAAGAAGGAGCTTCGTACGACAACCGTGCTCCTTCGTGTCGCTCGTATGTACAGACTTTGATGGATGTGGAGCAAAGCACTTTGTTGCAGCGTTTCTGATTGGTTGGCGGCGAGGTCCGTCGCACCCGTGCGTATTTACACCGCTCCCCGGGGCACACCTCCCCCGGCGGTCGCGTACTGGTGACCGCCCGCCGCGTTCCACCGCAACAGCCCTTGGATTCTCGACGCAGCTGGCAGTGGCTACACTGTGGGGTCACGGCCGTCCCGGAAGCGGTCAGATCGCCGACGTCCAGGGCAGCGCTAATTAGCTGAAAGCAGTTGCAGGATAAGGCCACTACCAAAAGGAGACGTCCGGATGCGAGACGCTCCGACCGTCTGACATCGTATGTGTGTTTTTGCTGCGGAATCGCGCAAAGGACGGAGGCTGCAGCGGGACCTTCCTGCCCGGAACCGATCGCCTCCGCGAGCGGCCAGGAAAAGAAACCGCCGTCCTCCCCGCCCCCTGACTCCGCCCACTTCACAAGGAGGAGGAGCTCTGGCTGTAGTCCCTCAACACGAGCCGGTCGTACTTGGGCGAAGCCGGCATGCAGAGGGCGGACTCGGACACGGGCGACGTCGGCGAACTGCTGCCCGAGTCCATGGAGTCCCGGAAGGGAGAGGGCGGAGTCAAGGTGGCCAGCTCCTCCAGCTCGCTCTTGACGGCGGGCGAACCGGGCGCCGCGTCCCTGTCGCTGGCCGGCGACGCCCTCCCCGCGGCCTGCGAGCAGCCGTTGGCCTCCATGGCGGGCACGGGCTGCACCTCGGCGAAGGTGGTCATGGTGGTGGGCAACTGGATCTCGCGAGGGATGAGGAAGTGGGGCGGGCAGGCCTCGACCACAGAGCCCACCGGGGCCCCGCCCACCGGGGAGCTCGACAGCATCATGCTGTTGAGCTCGCTGATGTTGGCCGTGAAGCGGTTCACCACGCAGCTGATCTGGTCCATGAGGGAGCCCTGCGACGGAAGGCTGGGCCGCTGCGGCGGCTGCTCGCTCAGGTAGGTGGGAACGGGCGGCCCGTCGTGTCCTCGCGCGCGCTGGCTCACCGTGCTGATGGGCGAGGGCGTGTGCGGCCGGTACGTCGAGACGGGGTAGTGCTCCTCCACCTCGGACACCTCGTACAGCATCTTCGCGCTGGACTCGGGCGTGACGTCCCCGCCGTAGCGGCCCTCGGGGCCCTTGGAGAAGGGCTTGATCACCGCCGTCTGGTTGCTCTCACGCTTCTTGATGTGGAGCGACAGGCGCTTCCACAGGTGGTTGCCGCGGGAACCTCTCTCGTTCTGAGCCCAGGTGACCGACTTGCCGTTGGAGCTGTCGGCAAGGAAAGAGAACAGTGCCAGTGGAAGGAGAGCCGAGCCGAGCCGAGCCTGAGGAGCCGGCGATGGGCCGCCACCCCTTCTTAAAATATACAAGTAATATCTCATCTTTCAGTCCTTAGAAGCTTCTATTTGTAAGTCATAGCTTTCAAAATCAATATTTTCTATGCTGCTTTCTTCACGTAACTTATACATTTAACAGGGATTCCATTTACTGGACACTTTTCTTCAAAGAAACTTAGACTGTTATCCTACAGCTGGGTAATTTTACCGGAGCAGCTTAAGGTAAGTACCTTACTCATGGGTACTACAGCTGGAGGAGGGATTCAAACCTGCAACCTTTGACTTTAAAGGCAGCAGCTCTGACAGCTACACTACTAGCGGCCCTTGACATGCCTCTCTAGCGCACCTG
The DNA here is from genome assembly GCF_900964775.1 of Scleropages formosus. NCBI lineage: Eukaryota > Metazoa > Chordata > Actinopteri > Osteoglossiformes > Osteoglossidae > Scleropages > Scleropages formosus. The sequence continues at coordinate 29,019,998 of NC_041815.1, read as the reverse complement.
ACACTCCATTTCTAAAGCAGAGTCATTTTTACTGTTTCAAACTAGGGTAAAAACCTTGATCCAGAGTACTGCAGCAGGAGGTGGGGTTCGAACCTGGGTCTTTTGAGTGCAGGGTGGCATCTCTAACAACTGCGGGAGGTTCCATTAGAACAGGGGACCTCCAGTTGCAGGGTGTCGCCTCTAACCATGACGCCACCTGCTGTCCCTATAGATTTCATTTACCAAAAATGAAATTATTGTAACGAATATTTGGTCGTCTTGAATAACACAATCGGTTTTCCCAGCAGGCAGCGAGAGAGAACGACGGAAACGAAGGCAAAGCGAGGAGCTCAACTCTCCGCAGGTCGTGTTGGGAGCACAAGTCTTTCATAATTAAGTGTTCATTAAGTCTGATTTCATCACACGGGGTCATAAAGAATTATGGGACGCAGGGAGCATCTGACAAAGTCCACAGTCAAGGGCCGTCCTGAGGATCTGGCCCGTGCTCCTCGTCGCAGGAAGTAGCAAACACGCACAACACGCATCCTGACGGAACACACACCCACACACAGCAAGGATTGAGGGAGACGGCTCTACTGCACGTTGACCGCGGCGACCGTGCAACCGCAGGAAAATCTGGGTATGCCCGTACTGACCGCGTTTCTTTACATCAGGGCGAGTTTGTGGAGTGCAGCGTGTTACTGCGCTGCAGTGTGATATTTATCACCCCCACCCCCCACGGGCCGTCACTATGGCGTCATCTGGAATTTTCTGGGAATCCTGCCTTCGCCGCGAGAACTGTCGAACCGGGAGCCGGTCCGCAGCCCGCCTTTCGCGGAAAGCGTTCGGCGTGCCGTGTGGACCGTGCAAAGTGTGCGTGCCGCCTGGCTGGGATTTACCCCGGTACCTCTCTGCGCCAGCTGTCAGCAGGAGGAAAACAGAGGGCCGTCTGATGTTCGGATGCTCTGGGCTTCCTGCCGCCTTCTTCCTGCCGCGCTCTTCATATCAGCACATTTGCATTTTGAAAGTAATTTCTCGCCAGAAAAGCGGTTAAGGGGATTCTATGGAGGCCTGTGTACGGAGGCCTGCCCCTCCTGCGGTCACACGGCAGACGCCGCTGCTCAGCACTCAGTTCGGGGTCGTTGGGGTCTCTTCACTAAGATGCTCACAATGCAGGGCGCTGCAAGGGCCGGAGTCACAGCGAACGGGTTCGAGAGTCTATGTAAAAAGTACCACAGTGCATCTTAAACGACTAAACACACACACACACACACACACACACATTTTCAGAACCGCTTGTCCCATACAGGGTCACGGGGAACCGGAGCCTACCCGGTAACACAGGGCGTAAGGCCAGAGGGGGAGGGGACACACCCAGGACGGGACGCCAGTCCGTCGCAAGGCACCCCAAGCGGGACTCGAACCCCAGACCCACGGGAGAGCAGGACTGCAGTCCAACCCACTGCGCCACCGCACCCCTAAACAACTAAACTGATTCATTATTTCAAAACCAGTTACATACTTATGAATTCATTTATCTGACAGTTTTCATCAAAGCAGCTCACACCATTAATCTACTCAACTATTTACCCATTTAGACAGCAGGGTAATTTTACTAGAGCAATTCAGGGTAAGTACCTTGCTTAGCAGTATTAGAGGGGGAGGTGGGATTCAAACCTGCAGCCTTTGGGTGCAGTGGTAGCAGCTACAACCACTATACTGCTAGCTGTCCCACACTTAGGTCCCTTATTTAGGTGTGTGTGTTCAACTATAACTGTGTTTCCGTGTGATTCAATTTATAGTGTTTATAGAAGCTGTTGCGTATATTGTGTTTATAATATATATTATTATTGTGTTGTGTTTATAGTAGGTATTGTGTATAGTAATAATTTTACTGATGTTCTCAGGCTACATTATGAGAAGCTGGAGTGGGGGGTGCAGCCCTCGGGACACATGTTGAACCCCCCAATTATACAGCAGGGTAATTTTCACTGCATTGGTTCAGGGTAAAACCCTTGATCACAGGAACTACAGCGACAGTGGAGTTTCAACTGTGCTCCTTTCCTGGGAAGGCAGCGCCTCTAACCGCTACGCCACCTGCTGCCGCGTATGTTCGTCTGTTCAGACGCAAGAGGTCAAAGGTCAGATGAAGGTTTACGTGATTCGGCATTTGACCCCAGAATCACGTCCCAAAAATACGTTCATCATCCCTCTCGGCCGCCCTGAGAATTATGGGTAGCTTTCCGCTTGCTGCTGAAAGGGGCCACAGAGCAGCCGAACGGGACGGCGCTTCGGAGGGGTTCGAACGCGAGTCTGCAAACTCAGAATCAACCTGCCGCCCCTGCAGAATCTCGCACCCGAGGCCAAGAAATAATGCAGCGCTGACTAGTGCGAGTCCCTCGCCCTTTGATATGCGACCGTTGGCCGCGAGCTCTAAAAAGTTCCCCCTCTGTGTTTTTTGGAGGGAATTTCAGTCAAGTTCAGCTTGAGCGCAAACTCCTGCACTTTGTGAATTCCTGTCAATGACTCTGTCCTCGAACGGGGTTCGAACGTAAAGGACACTTCCAGAGGACCGCGGTGCCTTTCAGGGAGGGAAATTTAAGTTAAAGAAGCGTCCCGTGTGCGACAGAGGCCGACTCCGAGTTCGCCGCCGTTTCGTCCCAAAGCCAAACGTCCAACTTTCGGCGTTATTGCAACACGACCGAGCCTTTTCTAGAGCACAGAGTAGCTCCAAAGTACGGACTCCATCACCCTTTTAAACGGAGTACGTGCACCGGGGGGAAGAGTGAAAACCGGCGCCAACTGGAGCATTTACATAATGAAATCCAGGGTCAAACCAAGGTGACCGAGGTAAAGCGATTCTTGCGATACCATAATTCGCCCGTTCTCGTACCCACACGTCCAGCTGCATTCGCTCATTATTGTCAGGTGACCTCTTGACCTCATACAGCTAATTAGATGCTTAGCAGCTCCTTTTATCGAAAAGCCGCTTACATAGCTTAGCATTTAACTTTTAACCCATTTATAAAGTTGGGTATTTATCTGAAGCAGTTTAAGTACTTTGTACTATGGTAAAACAGCAGCTCCCCTCCTGGGAAGTGAACTGGCAGATTCCCGAATTGCTTCTGCAGAAAATTTTTACCCAGACTGGCCTTTGAAAGAAGGCATCTTTCAAACACAGCCCAACCAGAAGGGGAACATTGACCTCAGGTAACCTTTGCACCATAACCCCTTAAGCACTCCATAACACTTTTCTCCAAAGGAACTTCCAACAAACTCTATGTAGTGTCACCAGCCAACACACCTTATTCACTGTGGTGACTTACACTGCTAGATACACTACTTACACTGGGTCACTCATCCATACATCAGCAGAACAAACACACACACCATGGGTGACTTTGGACTGTGGGAAGAAACCAGAGCACACTAAGGAAACCCACACAGACACAGCGAGAACATGAAAGCTCCACACAGACCGAGCAGGGATCGAACCCACATCCTCTCGCACCACCTCGGCGATGTGAGACAGCAGCACTACTCGCTCTGCCACCATGCCACCCACAAATGAGTTCTTTCCCATTACAACTAAAGAATTTCCCGAGACCTTTCGTGAGCCCGATCCTTCTGACACCTCCGGTGACCTCTGACCCCACGGCGGAACCGGGTGCCTACCTGAGGGTTTCGCCGGAAGACCCGCGGCGCTTCCACAGGTTCACCAGGCTGCTGGAGCGACTGGCGGCCGAGGAGGACTTGCCGTCGCCCACGTGCATGCGCACCACGGTGGAGGTGGTGAAGGCGCTGCGCACGTTGCGCTCCGGTTTGGCCAGGATGATGTAAACCTTGGGCACGAACATGCAGCCCAGGGCCACGGTGGCGCTCAGGCTCACGGAGAAGCACATGGTGATGATCTTGTAGTTGCTGCCGAAGTAGATGGGCACGAAGGCGAGCCAGATGATGCAGGTGGTGTACATGGTGAAGGCGATGTACTTGGCCTCGTTGAAGTTGGCCGGCACGTTGCGCGTCTTGAACGCGTAGAAGGTGCAGCTGAGGATGAGCAGGCCGTTGTAGCCCAGCGGCGCCACCACGCCCAGGTTGGTGGTGTTGCAGATGAGGTTCACCTGGCGAATGCTGGGGTAGTCGTGGACGACGTCGGGCGGCTCCATGATGAAGAGCGCCACGATGATGCTCAGCTGCAGGAGGATGAGGATGAAGGCGATGACCAGCTGGGCGCAGGCGCTCATGAAGCGCGGCTTCTTCGTGCAGATCTTCTTCTTGCTGCCGGCCAGGATGCGCGCGATGCGGTTCGTCTTGGTCACCAGGGCCGAGTAGCTCATGGCGGGCGAGAGGCCGACGCCCAGCCTCTGCAGGTAGCAGTAGATGATGTGGGGCTTGGCGATGAGGCAGAAAGTGCACAGGTAGCCCAGGCAGATGCCGGCGAGGATGATGTAGCAGAGCTCGCGGCTCGAGGACTTCACCACGGGCGTGTCCCTGTATATGATGAAGATGGAGGTGACGAAGAAGGTGGCCAGGAGGCCGAGGCAGGAGAAAACGACGGCGGCGATGGGTTCGGGGTCTCCCCAGCGGAGGTACTCCACCGGAATGGGGTCGCAGCCTGGGGAACAGGAGCAGAAACAGGACCCCAGGCAAGAGATTAGTGCACTTGATTCGAAGGACAACCGGTTACGTCGCCTCTTGATGCGCGACGCCATAAACTTGCAGGGATCCCTTTAAAAAAATCGGAAGAAAGGCGGCACCTCGGATTTACCGAGAAAGTACCGGAAGAATCCAGAAGACTGTGCCCTTCATTAGATTGATGAAACCAGAAAAAGAATTGCAACCAAAAGCCAAACACTCTGTGGCACGTCTTGTGTTACAAGCATTATAGTTCTTAATTTTTGAAGATGCTGCATTGCATATTTCAAGTGAATTTTCTTCACTTACATGTTTTCCAGAATTTTGCTCTGTTGCAGAGCGAAGGTAACGTACTTTTACCTTCCGGCGTAGTAAAGAGCACCTAAACAGCATGGGAGTGTGGGCCCACCTTGATTCAACTCATTTCCACAGTGTTTACAGCCCATGTCTGGGGTTGCTTGGTGTCGATGGCGATTCATAACCATATGAGGAATGTTGTGCATGTTTCAGATTAATTTTTTTTTTAATTCTAATGTACCTTCTGGTAAATTTCCCGCCTCTAATGTGAATTTTTACAGTCCCTGATATTGAGGTCCCACACAGCGATCGCCGGGGGAGCATCATAGGAAACGGAGACACCCTGGAGCCGCAGCTCCACTCCGACCTCCATCAGCTCCCCTTTTCAAATAAACCCCAAAACATCAGGGTTTTCGCTGCGGCCCCGATCCCCTGAGAGCGGCGCACGATATCATATATCCCATCCCCAATGCCCCTAACAGTGTGGTTTATTACCACAGTAAAGCGCCTGGTCACATTATGGATACAACATGAGTTCTTCTTGATGCTCCCTTCTCTACCCAATTAATGCGTTTCCTGTATCGCAAAGTTTAATGTGTTATTTGTGCACAATGCAGTAAGCATTTGACATATAATTTTGTCTCAGTTGCTAAAAGCTTTCATGGTGAACCCTGTTTACAACAGGAAGCACAGTGGTTAAGGACTTGTAACCTGAAGGTTGTTGGTTCAAGTCCCAGTGCCTGCTCCTGCTGTAGGATCCTTGATATAGGTACTCACTGTGCCCTGAATCACTGTGGTAAAGTATCCTGGTGTATTAGAAAGTCAAATACTATGGGTTACTTTTGATAACATTGTCAGGTGATCAACAAATTAATAATAATTAAATAAGCGATGACCTTATAACCCACAACCCCTAGATGTTTCAACAAGTTTAAAAGTAGAATATGTGTAAATCAGGAAAAGATATGGTGATTTCACATATTTCAAATGTAGTTGAAATTTTGCATTTGAATTTAACTGTGTTTTTTTATGCTTAGGAGGGAACAAAGCTTGAACTCGAGGGAAATCTTGGCGTTAAATTTTAATATTACGAAAGAGTCTGGTGTCCCCTGACTTGTTCTGTGTGGACACTGCAGGGAGTACTTTGATACATGGTAAAAATAAGATCCAATTACACAGTTTTATGTAGTTGCTGACCACGCAGTTTCCGTGGTTAGAGTCCCACCTCATCCATTTTTAAACGTGTTTTTAGTCATGCGTGTAACTGTACATTTTTCCCATCCAGGGGTACAACGGCAGACGGCCTCGTGGGAGCCCAGCCTGCCGCGTTTGGGTATGATCTGTGTGGGCTCCTCCAGGGCAGCAGCTCCAATCACCGCTAACGGTCGGGTTTCCTGCTTTTAATAGTGACTTCTTTCCTCCCGTCGGGCCCTCAGGGAGTCGGACACCACCGGGGCTTCTGAAGAGCGTGGTTTGTGAAGAATTCTCCGAAGGACCACCGAGTGCAGACCCAAGAACACAGCGCATGAGGTATGGGAGGATTAGAGAAGGAGACGGGAGCCAAAAACCAAAGGACTAGACAAGTATGTGAGACCCAGAGCTAAATGAAGGATGTCAGAGACCAGGGACACCTAAGAAATGGAGGAGCAACCACCAGGTACCGGAAGACCTCGTGAAAGACGAGGACTAGAGAAGGGGGAGGAGCTTCAGCAACTAGGATGTCTTGGACTAAGGTCTCGTGAAAGATGAGGACTAGAGAAGGGGGAGGAGCTTCAGCAACTAGGATGTCTTGGACTATCAGCACCCACTACTCAATGCATCCTGGGTCACAGCAGGTCAAAGGTTATGTCCAGGGAGACATGGTTCCAGGTGCTGCCTCTGCCCCCTGCTGGTCAGCAGTGATTATGACAAAGGGTTAAAATTCAGTTCCATAATTATGACAGCCCGTTCTGTCCTGGTTGGTGCCCAGTTCCACAAATCCTCCTCAGATGTTCCACAAATAATCTCATTCTCCAAACGCCGAGCGAACGCAGCCGTGCAGCTGCTGTTTTCTTGGGGAAAAGTGCAGTTACCTGCGCCTATTTCCAGACAAGTCCGACCAGCGCTACCCGTCAAACTAATAATGCAGCAGGGAGAAAAATACGAATAAAGAAAAATATCCAGCTTTTTATCATCATTAAAGCTTTGAAAATAAGTACAACAGCAGCGGCTTTCTGTGTGCAGGCAAATAACAACAAGGAGCCTGTGCACACAGATGTGACGCCCTTATGGTGATTTAATATTTCCTCTAATATTACGTCTCTTCTGGCAACATTTTGCCGTTTCCCACACGCAGCTCGACCATAAACGACTCCTCAAAATCAAATTTAAATACAACACGGATCCTTCTTGTTTAGGAAACACAAGCACTAAAGGAACCCGTAAAGCCATTAAAAAACGAATAAATTCACCCATAGACCCGACAGTCGTTAGCGTCAAAGAGAAATGCAGAGGACCTTAACTGTGTTTGGCCACGCCCCCTGCCATTGCACCTACTGGATGGAGTGCTGCTTTAACGTCGTTTACATTTTAAAAAGGCCCGAGTGGCTCAGTGAGTGGAACGCAGAGCTCATCTTCTGCACAGCACCTAAGGGAGCAGTTAAGTGAAGATTACCGTTTACTGGCAACAAGACGAGCAGGTTCTTTATCTGTCTCTCGAACGCAGCCGCTCTAAATCGCCATTTATTCTATATAAATATGCGTCTTCCAAACGAGGGAAGATGGGCTGAGGACGAGCGGATGCTGAGCAGGTTCCCGCGGCACGTCGTCGCCCACGGTTACAGCGATGAACGCGACGGCTTGGGAAGTGACTGCTTAGCTCTGTATTTATGGAGGATCAGCAGCATCTATTCATAACGGAGGCTGTTGATGATGCTTTTACCTCAGTCTATGATGGGCAAGTGGGACGGGTCAACAGTCAGCTTTCCCCAGCCGCTCTGCGTACGGAGCAGCGGTGGCCTTTGCGGGTTCGAGGGTACTGTTATTGCGGTGGACCGATCTGTCGGACTGCGGCACCGCGGAGTTTATCTTTGCGGTCCCCGGCGCTCCGTGTCCGCAGAGACCCAGCAGCCAGGCACACAATCCTCCCCCGAGACCCTCCCGAGCTGAGAAGAGCGGGAAGGGCTGAGATTTTCATCACCGCTCCAGGTTCTCCAATATGCTCTGCTCCCCAGAAGCTGGAATTCAGGCCAGACTTGAGCAAACATAAGGACTCAGTCCTCATACACTGTCCACAACGAGGACAAGTCCGTAAAGTGCACGTGTAGAGGTCACGGAAATGCAATTTATTAGGACCAGCCAGCCGTACAGCAGAGCACTGCTCAGAGCACACCCGACGTTCCGCCGAAACCAGCTAAGTACTGGGTACCTGGTAAACGTAACAGTCTGGAAGTAATAATAATAATAATAATACACACACACACACACACTGTCTGAAACTGCTTGTCCCAAGTGGGGTCACAGCGAACTGGAGCCTAACCCGGTAACACAGGGCATAAGGCCAGAGGGGGAAGGGACACAGCCAGGACGGGACGCCAGTCCATCTCAGGGCACCCCAAGCGGGACACGAACCCCAGACCCACCAGGGAGCAGGACCTGGTCAAACCCACTGTGGCACCCTACCTCCTCATAATAATGATAATAATTATTATTATATGTGGGGGCGCGGTGGCACAGTGGCTTGGACCGGGTCCTGCTTTCCAGTGGGTCTGGGGTTCGAGTCTCGCTTGGGGTACCTTGTGACGGACTGGCGTCCCATCCTGGGTGTGTCCCTTCCCCCTCTGGCCTTACGCCCTGTGTTGCCGGGTTAGGCTCCGGTCCCCCGCGACCCCGTCTGGGACAAGCGGTTCAGAAAGTGTGTGTGTGTGTGTAATTATTATTATTATCATAATATTCAGCTGACACTTTTCTGCATTGTAGCTCACAATGTTACATTTCTTACACCGATTTACCCATTTATACAGCAGGGTAATTTCCACTGGAGCTACTCATATAAGTACCTTCATCAAGAGTACTACAGCTGGAGGAGGGATTCAAACCTGCAACCTTTGGGTCCGAAGGTAACCACTGTTTCACTGTTGTTTGAGAGTACTTGCATGAGTCACAAATACACCATCACTTATTTATTAATGACTTTTTATTATATTATTCACCATAAGTTGTTCATTCATGTCTTTTGCTCTCACATCACTATCCCTTACTTGTTTGCCTTCCCTTACCTTTGGTGCCCCCCCTTTGCTTTGCCCTGCTGTGGAAATTTCTGGAATGCAAAGCACCACTGTTTAGGACACCTTTGGATGGTCTGTTTTATGGGTGCGAGCAGATAAGGGAGACTGGGGGTATAAGAGGACAGTGCGGTAACATGCGGTGAGATTCTGCACAACTGTAATAAACCATTTTTTCAATCTTATTCGTGCCTCATTAGCGAGACTCCAGAGGACCCAGAACTGTCTGAAAAAGATCAGTTCTACAACCTTTCTTTCGGTTCTTATGTTTGTTGCTCGTTTTCCTACTTTGTTGCTTTTGCTCATTGATCAAACATTTTTTACACGGGTTCGAATGTGTCTCTGGAACCGAAGCAGGATGCGGACAAATGAATGTTTGAGATACGGAAGTACGGCAGCAGACGAGGTCAACGCTGTGCTCCTGCGAAAAGCCGCAACCTTTTCTTCTGACATTCAAATCAAAAAATAAAAAATTTAATTTGTTGTTGTGCTCCCCGGAGCCGCGGAAGAGTCCGCTCGCTTTCCCGACAAGTCGTCTACCGGAGCGAGGCCCTCGCACACACAGCTAATGAAATAAACCTTTGAAGGGACTCTTCCGTGCGCAGTGTTCATGTTTACTGGATAATGTTTTTTCTCTTCTGACTCGTTTTAAAGCGGGATCCACAGCACGGCCGACAGTATACAGCGCTGCTTGAAAGTATGCGAACCCCATGTGTCCCTTAGTTTTACCATGAAACGGTTATTGAATGAGGATCAGTGTTTCTCATGTGACATGATAGGTGTGTAATGACCAATTGTAAAAATAAGTGAAGGCTGAGTTCGGGTGGGACAGCGAGTCTCACAGCATCTGGGTGGTGCGAGAGGATGTGGGTTCGATCCCCACGCAGTCAGCGTGGAGTTTGCATGTTCTCCCCGTGTCTGTCTGGGTTTCTTCTGGGTGCTCTGGTTTCCTCCCACAGTCCAAAGACATGCTGTTCAGGTTCACCCATAGTGTGTGAGTTAGTGACAGACAGAGTGTGTGTGTGTGTGTGTGTGTGTGTGTGTGTGTGTGTGTGTGTGTGTTCCACTGATGTATGGATGAGTGACCCAGTGTAAGTAGTGTATCTAGCAGTGTAAGTCACCATGGTGAATAAGGTGTGTGGGCTGATAACACTGCAGAGAGCTCATTGGGAGTCACTTTGGGAAAAAATGTGTTTGCTAAATAAATGTTAGTTGAACTGGTTAAACCAAGTAAGTAGAATCAGGTGTGTAAGTTTATTTTAATGTTTTATACAAGAATAATGACCATCTCTATAGGGTTCACATACTTTCAAGCAGCTCGGTATATTTTAAAACTGAATTTCCCTGGTAAGCCAGTTGTGCTCTACCGCAATGTGTGTAACGAATGCATATTCAGATGGGTGTGTTTCAAACCGTTCCCGACTGCCAGTTTCCCCTGAGAGGACCGTCGCCATGCTTCCCCAGCAGAGATTTCCCAGAAAACTTACTCTGAGTGCCTAACGACAGCATCTCATTATAAATTCATTAATGAAATTTTATGAAACGGTACGGAGTGGAGTCAGCAGGTTCCCGTTGCTCATTGACAGTCGAGCACAAGAACATAGTGGAAATACCGAGATGGAAAGCTGTGGACGAGAGTTCTCTAGATGTGTGTGTGTCCTCGGTGTACACAAGTGAGGTGCAGATACTGCAGCTTCCGGAATCAGTGTGAAAGTCTGCACCTCAGTCAGAACATTTTCATTCCGAGGAAAGCGCACGGCTGGTCCGTGTTTGCGAGCCCAAGGAAAAGCCAAGAAATCCACATCGTGGACGGTGCTGAGGAGGAGAGGTCGTGGAGGTCGGACTCACCGGTGAGGTCTTCGGTGGGCCAGGAGCCCAGCACGCAGGCCTGGCAGGTGTACTCGTCGAAGACGAACTCATTCTCCTTGCAGGGCGTACAGGTCCAGCAGCAGCTCACCTCGCCCTTGCGGATCACCTGGGTGGGGAAGAGGCGGAGCACAATATAGATCGAGGCAGTGCTTCGTTGGGTTAAGCGACCCCATCGCATCAAGGCACCATCTGTGGGCCCGTCACCAGCTTCCATCGCAGAGCCTCCCGATGAACTCTTCACAAAGCCTTTATGGAGTGTCTGGAGTGTCAGAGAGGAGGACCCTTATCTCCCACAGAACTTGCCGGAAAGCCTCACCTGAGCGGCTGAGAGGAGAGCCCTTGTCAGCTGAATATCGAAGAAGAAAAGGGCAAAAGCTAAAACCAAAATGACTACAAACAGCCGCTGCCCGTCAGAGAGCCCCCCAAAAAAAAAACCTTGCACTCGAGAAGTGGTTGGGTAATAATATCCGCTGCCGATGGCTCGCTGAAGAGCGTTCTTCAAGAAGCGCAGCCTTTGCAGAATAAACTGTGACAAAAAACCTCAATTACTTGCAACGACAGGGCGTCTCTCACACAGGTGCCGCCGTCACCCACCTTTATCTGGCCCTTGTCACACGGCTCGCTGCAGACCGACTTGATAGTGGTGTTCTTGTTGGCCCAGATCTCTTCGTCATCAATTTTGAGGCCGCTGTTGTCCCAGCTGCCCACGTTGATGTAGTCATAGTAGTCCTTGCCCATCTTCTTAAAATTCATGATCTCGTACCTGGGGGGGGGTGGCAAGTGTCGCTTTTAGCCCTGTAAGGCACTAAAAACTCTAATTGCTTAATTGAATCGATAAGGAATGTTTTTCAATGAGTTGGATCCTTTCTCCGGGTTTGGCTCGGCTCACAGGAGTTAGAGCCGCCAGCGAAGAGGCTGAAATACACCAGAACTGAAAGGGCCCCTGAGGACTGGAGATGTGCTGCCCAGCAACAGATTGACAGCAGTGTAATCAGCGTCTCTGTTAGACTCTGGTACCGCTGTGGGATAATTAGACAGTTACCACGGTTCAAGCGGTAATCTTCAATGCTATATGGATGTGAAAGGTGGACGTTATCGACAGAACACGCACTCTTTGGACTGTGGTGTTGGAGGAGACTTTTAGAGACCCCATGGACAGCCAGCGAAGCAAACGGATGTTGGATCAAACCATGCCAGAACTGTCACTTGAAGCAGAAATAATGAGAAGTACACATCATGAGAAGACCGAGTTCTCTCGAAAAGACAGTGATGATTGGGAAAGTTGGAGAACTAGAAGAGCGGAGGAGAAGCAACCATATGGACTCGATCACCGTGACAATGGACACAGCCCTTTCAGCGCTAAGGGCATGAGGGCAGGACAGAACTTTCCGGAGGAACTCTGTTTTACGCACTCGATGGCACTTTGCAGCAACAGCCTTTGCAGGAATGCTCTGCGAGCAAGGGTGCATCTCTCACCTGCCGGGGGAGTCCCCGTTCTCGTCGAACAGAATGCCTTCTCCGGACACGCCCGTGAAGTTGGTCTTCATCAGGAATTCCAGAAGCTTCCGTCCATCGATCGGTTTCATGGCGTCGCACATGCCGGTGTAGCCAGGGCAGAGGGCCTTCTGCATGTTGTGGAGCCCATAGGCCATGGAGTAGATGGCATTGATGACGAAGCCCATCTTGGTGTCCTGAGCGTACTGCTGCCGTAAGGACTCTTTCTCTGGGGTGGCAAAACAACACGTCCAAACGTGTGTCATACATCGACAGCACATATTGGGGAAAAGCCCATCAAACGCTAGAAATGTACATGAGTTTATCCCAAACGACGGTTAGGCAGAATTAAAATACAGTGGCTCCTTAGCCGAAGAACTCAGTTGGATTATACATCTTAACAGGTTTTGTTCATAATCCCAAAGTCTCTTTAAGAACAAATCAAAATCAATAAAAGCTGTTCAATACAGACTACCTTCAATTATTCGCTGCTCAGGTTCTGACTAAGTGTCAGCTATAGCAACAATAAATGCAAAACACTTACCCAGGTTTTATACTTCAACCACCTTATTCATTTCAAGACACATTAAAATGAAAGCAAATGTAAAAAAACTGAAACTAAAAACATTCTGTCCCCACTGCTGTTCGGGCCTGATTGTTAACCGATTCGTCCCTCGAACCTGTTCACCGTTCCTTGTCCTGTTACTGAGTCTCAGGAACACCAAACATGAGCTGCGAACAGCAGTGCTGTAGAGTCGGAGTCGTGGAGTTGGATTCGGAAGCAATTGTTGGGTTACTGGAGTCGGAGTCGGTAAAAATGTACCGACTCCGACTAAATGTATCGTATTTGCTGGCATGTATATAGATCGAACCCCAAAAATTAGAGGTGTAATATAAGTTTAGGTCAATTTTCGCCGGTTTATTCGACCCCCAAAATAACGTGCAACTTTTGGGCAGTGTTGTGGAGTCGGAGTCGTAGAGTTGGATTCGGAAGCAATTGTTGGGTTACTGGAGTCGCTGTCTGTAAAAATGTATCGACTTCAACTAAATGTACCTGTCACGTCCACGCCCGCACCACAATCGACAGCATCTGACATCAATCAAGCACCTGACTGAGCGCTCGCCTTTAAAAGATCTTCCTCAACTCCCTTACACTCGCAGAATCTCGCTGAGACAACCATCCCATCTCATGTCCTGGTCTTCCTCGTCCCTTGCTTCCTCTCTCCAGTCCCCAGCTTTCGACCCTTTACCTTCTCCCGCGACCAAGTCCATGGATCCTCGCTCTCACTCTGACTGCCGATCGACCGACTCTTCGCCCGTCCCCGACAACGAGAACTTGCCTGATCCCTTGGTTCCTGATGACCGATCCTGCGCTTGGGTCCAGCCACCCCCGGCCCTTCGTTTCCACGTGACAGTACCGTGTATGCCGGCATATAAATCGATCTTGCATATAAATGGACCCCCAAAAATTAGAGGTATAATATAGGTTTAGGCCTATATTCGCCGGATAAGTCGACCCCCAAAATAACGTGCAACTTTTAGGCAGTGTTGTGGAGTCGAAGTCGCGGAGTCAGAAGCGATTACTGGGTTACTGGAGTCGGAGTCGAGCGTGTTGTGTACCGACTCCACAGCCCTGGTCAACACCGTGTAAATGAGCTGATTCACGCCGGTAGCACATTTTCTGCTCTTCTTGGGTGATCTTAACAGGCATCTGCTTGGTGAGTGAACACATTTCACATTCACTCCAGTCTATTGCCATTGTGTTTGTGCCTCGTTATTATCGGTAATTATCATGGCTGTATTAAATGCAACAAGGAGCCTCTTACATGTAGCTGTCATTTCAAAATGATAGCTGAGTAGGAGTAAAATGTAATCGCCCCACAGACCAGCTCACACACCTCCCCCCTCCCCAAGCCCACCCTTTACAGGACGTGTGACTGTGACTGAGCTGATCTGTCCCTCCCTGCCAAACGCCGGTCACACCAACTGTGACATCACAGATAATCCTCTTGGTGACACACACGGGAATGATTTCTCTCAACCCTCAACAAGCGAAAAAGTGGAGCCTCTGCACAGCAAAAAGAAATTTAAAATGATACATTACGACCCTCTCGATTAATTTGTTTAACTGATGCCTTTATCCAAAGCAGCTTACGCTGATTTACCCATTTAGACCGCTGGACAGTTTTACTGGAGCACAAGTACCTTGACAAGGGTATGGCAACAGGAGATGGGATTGGACCTGCAATCTCTCAAACCAAAGGCAGCAGCTTTAACCATTACGCCGCCTGGTGCCCCTGACATGGTGACCTGTCTCTCTCCCACATCTGGATTATAACCTCAAAAACAAAACCTAAATAACCTGAATACAAGCACAGAGCCAAGGGATGCAAGGTGTCCCAGAATGAACCCGTGTCTATATATCTAGCTACAGCAGAGAACTTCAACACGAGATCGTTCGCCAGCGTGGACGGCCCAGGCGAGGTTGTGCATTAGAACTGCCGACAGCAGCGGACCCCCAGGGGCAGACGCTTGTGTCACAAGACGACAGTTGCGGTCGGATCCTGTAGGTGAATAAAAAACATCACGCGAGGTCCTATCTGGTGTGATGAAAGCCCTTTCCTCCACGGTCAAAATAATGTGGCAGAAAAGCACCTCCTGTTCAGGACAGGGCTTATCTACAGCGAAGTTGGGTTGGGGGGACGGGGGGGCGCATTACATATTCTACCCACAATGCCACTTGGAATTATAACAACCTGTTTTTATTATGCACTTTGCCTTTGAGAAATAATACCTTTGTTTGAACTTCAAAAAGCTCACATATCCAGCACTTCCACCCCACTGTATATCATTAACAGGGAGAAATAAAACATGAAATCCAGTTTTTAACGTTTGATTTTTTTTCGTAGTATTCAAAGAGTGTCATTAGCACAGTGGTCTTTGAACCAGCGTTCAGAAGGAACTTGAATAGCAAGAAACAGGGCACATTTAAAAATAAAACCCTCCCTGGTATAATGGCCAGGAAGGAGCATTTGAATAAATTAATTTGGCCAATCGAGCTTCTCTGAGAGGGGAAATGCAGACGTCTCTGATGAGCCGAGTTCAGTCTGGGTCTTTATAGACAGTTGTGTGTACAAAATTACCATGAGAATAGTTCAGAGAAATACCCTCCTTAGACACGGGGATTATAAACCCGACTGATGTATTCATTCAAGTTCTGAAAACATAACAGAAAACAACAAACACAATGAGACGCTGAGGACCAGAGAGATGAGTAGCCCAGCTGTTTCTCACCTCTGATCATCGAAACATCCCGGCAATTGAATATCTGGAGCAAAATAGTTTCTAATTTCATTCCGAGCCTTAGCGGTGCCAGATACACTTTGATTTCACTCCCTGGTTAAAAGGCAGGTGGAGCGGGTCAGGTTCGTGTACATTTGCTGTGGAAAATACTCACTCCCTACTCCTCCGTCTGTTTTTTACATTTCTTCACTTACATGACACTTTTCTCCAAAGCAACTTACAGTGTTAAGCTTACAATTACTTACCCATTTGCACAGTGGGGTAATTTTATTGGAGCAACTGAGGGGAGGTACTTTGCTCGAGGGGACTACAGCTGGAGATCGAACGTACGACCTTTAGATCCAAAGGCAGGAGCTCCAACCACTACAGTACCGGCTGTGCCGACCACAGTAGGGTTAACTACTCTTTTTAAGACCGATCAACAGTAAAATACTCTTCGTCAAGGTGAACAGACATTTGTGCAAATCAGTTTTGAATTAACTGCAAATACAAAATAACCAAGTGCATAAGTATTCACCCCTTCAAGTCAATATTTAGTAGAGGCACCTTCGGCGGTAATTACAGCTTTGAAAAAGTCTGTATTGAATTTGCACGTCTCGACATTGTAGTTTTGGTCCACGTGTCATTTACAGACCTGCTCAAGTTCCCACAGGTTCCCATAGGTTGTTTGGGATCCTTGAGTAAACGGAAAAAAAGTGAAAAAGTCCAAGGATGGAGGGGGCAGCAGGGTAAATGTTCTTTACAGGTACCGAAACTGGGCCGCAAACAGCAGATCCGATCCCTGTTCGGACTTCCGTCACCCAAAGTAACTAGAGATTCAGGTAAACCGCTACCGTTGAAAGTAAGTCAGCCCCATCTGAGGACTACATTCCCATTCTATCTCAGCACTGTTGAGTGTACAGCAAATAGAGAACGGTTGTCAATTTGACTGACACAGCTGCGGAGCGAATCACAGCCATCGGGCACCTGGAGGTCATGAGATGACAAATGAAGTCGACCCCGCAGAAGAAACTACGGAGATGGGGGCCAAGAGGAAAACAAAGGAAGGTGTTGGGTGCGTGACTGTGGGCCTGGGCACGGTTGCCAGTGCCAGGGCCAGATGCGGCTCACTCACTGGTGCAGGTGCGGTTGTACTGGAGGTTCTCCTGCGGGTGTCCCTTCAGGCGGCACTGAAAGCGATGTTGCCAGAACTCGGGGAACCAGGGGTCGCGCAGGTTGGTGTCGGGCCGCAGCCGCAGATAGTAATCGTCGAACCACTTCACGTCGGCCGACTGGAGCTTGATGGTGATGCCGCCAGCGGCCTCCTGCACGTAGCCGTCGGTGACGTCATAGCGGTCCGCCCAGCCGTCGCTGCAGGGAAAGAGGCGCAGCCTGGTGTGACAATATACTCACCAATCAAGCCACGCTGAAACCTTTTCCTCTGCACCCGTGGCCTGATATTATTTCTCAGACACAGAAAAGGTAAGATCTCAGCAGACCTTGTCATTGATTCCGCTCGTAACAAGGTAAACACTGCACCGAGGAGGCCTTCCGCCGCTTTGCCCGAAGATTATGACTCCCCGCCGAGACAATCATTCGTAGGAACCCGGCTGATACGTCATGCTAAGCAGGGATGTCAGTGGTTATGATTTGTGCAGATTACAGCATGTACATACAATCCATTACAGTCTATCTCATCCTGTTTGTATGACGTCAGATGCTCCGATCCCCAATAACGGGAAAAAAAGGGGAACTAAAGTTGCTGATGCGGTATTATCGATAACAACATTTCGATGTCAAAATTGACATCAAGAGCTCGGGCTAAAATATAGTTATACAGAATGCATAAACATATGTTTTCATGCCTTCGCATTTGGATGGTTGCGTTCAGCTGTGGCTAAAAGCAGCTCACGTTTTTGCGTCGCCCCTGTCTTATTCATCAGAGAAACCAAGGACTTCTGAAATGTTACAGACACACCGAGTTCCATCCTCTCCAGCTTTGTAGCATTTAAATTTATTACAAATGGCATTTATAATTTAAAACAGGATTTTAGGAATTAATTTTAACGTCAGCAAGTGTCAAGAAAGGCATCATAATGAGTCATTACTGGATTACAACGAGAAGCTCGCATTGTTTCGAGAGCTCAGGCCGTGCAGCCATTCTTCTCAGTTTGGATGACAAGTTAGCCGAGTAAACATTCCTCCATCTGTGCCTTCCAGAGATCCACAGTTCTGTTTCCAAATGATTTTGAAAAATTGTACTAACGATATTAATAATATCGGTAGTAACAAACTGCCCATAAAGCTCCGTTTTCACTTCCTGTGATGCAGATCCGCACTTGTGTTTCTTTCTCTTCCTCTTTTCCTCCTATTCTCCACTTATTTGTTCAAGCAATGCTTTCTCCCTCTTTCTAAAGACCTGACATTTTGAGCTCAAAAGAAGGCGGGGAAGCCGAGTAAAATGAAGGCACTAGGTTGTGCCAACGCACTGCAAACCATCAGCCTTTTGATACGCGATGATGAAGCGGTGAGATGGTGGAGCTCTGGGTCAGGGCTGACACGTCCTGAGAAATCCTTTTTCGAAAAGCGCCGTCTCGTCTGAATACAAAGAGACCGCACCTGCGAATGTGCGACCATAACATACCGAGCAGGAAAACAAGAAGACCAGGGGTAGCGAGGGGAACCCATCCTGCAGAGGAGTGACTCCTGTGGGGCTGAAAGAACAGCTTATTTGCTGGAAGAAAAGAAGTGCAATAACCTAGTTTCACTTTGTGACGGCAAACTGGGCAACGTTTCAATCCAAACGGCAGGACATGCAAATGAAAATCTCCGTGTTCTGACAGTGCACATCTTTTAAGCTACATGCTGGTATCTTAAAAAGCTGGATTTGATTTTCAGTTCAACAGTGTGGCAGCCTATCAGTGGCTGTTAAAAAAAAAAAAAAAAAAAAAACAGTTACATAAAAATATCTTAAAATAAATTGTGTCTGGGGCAACTTTCTAATAGACATGGTGGGCAGGTACTTGTGCTGGCTGGACTGCAATGCTGTTATAAAAATATGAAACATAAACCAGTGATTAACTGCATCTTTTACATGACTGTCATAGGAAAGTACAGTAATATTCTTCATCATAGCAAGATGGAAGAAAAACACATAATACAAGTTTAACGATGGTTATGTAAGTAAGCTATAGAGGGATAAAAAAGTTTAAGAGAGTCGTGTTATACTTACAAAACCCTTACAATCACTCCTTTTCTCATAAATCAATGTTTGCATAAATGATTATTTTTATACTCATTATACTGATAATGCTTCCGTTGCATGCACTTAATTTAATATGAATTCTATAACATCTTCCGCTCCACTTTCATATCAAACAGACATCTATGTGTCATTTGACTCACAGGAGATGATTGCGTAACATTTATATCACTTACTCATTAAGTGCAGTGTCTACAGTGATGATTTCAGCCATGGTGCATGCATTTATTGGACTTGGTAAAGGTGAGTCTGGCGTTTCCCTTTAAAGCAGAGCATCTGCGTGAGGGAACACAGCAATCCATAGGTGTGCCAAAGAGGAAACGCGCAAATGAAACCAGGGAGAATATCAAGTTTTTTGGATGCAAGCGCAAAGAGGGGGAAGAATTGCAAATCTCTAACCGCAACATCTCAAAAGTGAACATTTGGTACCCAATAATTTATGAAAACGCGGGCCATATGGTCAGTGTGCTCTGGCGGTAAATTAAATATTTCACGTTGCCGAAGAAAGGGAAGCTGCGCTCGAGGCTATGTAGTTTGTCTCGGCCACCCTTGCAATTGAAAACAAACTGCTCTGTGATTTAACGTCTTAGACAAATGGCATTGAGCCATTAATAAATAAAAATGTTAAAAAAAAGCTTTTCTGCCTCATGGCTTTATAGATGTTCCAGAACTGAGGACAAGTGAATATGATTCCATCATCGTTATGGCTAAGGCAGCAATTCGGATTCGTCCCCGTACCATGACAAAAGGTTGAAATGTGCCCTGCCCATGCTGTTCTTACACACACGCAGCTGTCCGTGCCCTTGCGTAAGGACAAGCACAAACCAAATATCTCAAAATGTAGCGTGGAGCAGAAAACCCGCAGCTATAACTCAGATGAGCGGTTTGACGGGGACTGCGATAGGGCCTTGACACAAATAGATTGCAGCTCTCGCCACGTCCAGGAACACGGCATGGCGCTTGTGCCTCAAGAGTGACTTGATAGCGCCTCCCGAACACAGACGCACACGCAAACACACGCACGCTGGCTGAAGCCGCTTGTCCCGAGCGGGGTTGCGGTGAGCCGGAACCTAACCTGGCAACACAGGGCGTAGGGCAGGAGAGGGAGGGGACGCACCCAGGATGGGACACCAGTCTGTCACAAGGCACCCCAAGCAGGACTCGAACCCCGGACCCACGGGAGAGCAGGACCAGGCCAACCCGCTGCGCCACCGCGCCCACCCACCTCCCAAACAATACACTTTAAAATGCTTCCCGGAATAAGATTCACCCTTCATGTTTTGATTATGCACAGATTTGTGCTCCGGCCGTTCGATTTCGGCAATACCTGTAGCGTACGCAAGGTGACTGCCGTGGGGCCGCAAGGCCAGGCCCCCGCTGCGAATCTGGGTCAGCGATCACAGTTACTGCTTGCCTGCCTGAAGCCGATCCAAAACACACGCCACGTCCTTCCAGCCAAAACTGGCCCCAGTGGCAGCGCTCCATCGAATCCCCTAGCAGTGGAGCGGTAGTAGCGCACGCCGATCCGTCTGCCGGCTCCCATTATCCAAATGGTACGCTTCCGTCTGCCACCTGGCACATTGTAGCCGGTGACACACACCAGGGACCATGTGAGCCTCAAAGCCCAACAGGGATCACGGGTCTGCAAGGCCACTGGGCCACAGACCGCATTGGTGCTCTGAAACTCTGGAAACCCAGAGTGCAGGCCCTGGCTGGGGGGGGGGGGGTTTTGGTGGGAGGGGCCATTGAAGCAGGGACTCGTATTTCTTATGAGTCAAGAGATTGTTACTGTCTTTATTGTTTTCATGGCATAGAAACAACCTAAATTTCTTTATTGTTCTCTTGCATTTGTTGGTGGTTCTCTACATACATTTATTTGTCAGACACTTTCCTCCAAAGCAACTTCCAATGAACTCTTTGTAGTGTTATCAGCACACACACCTTATTTACCACAGTGACTTACACTGCTAGATACACTACTTACACTGGGTCACTCATCCGTACATCAGTGGAACACACACACACACACACACACACACTATGAGTGAACCTGAACAGCATGTCTTTGGAGTGTGGGAGGAAACCAGAGCACCCAGAGGAAACCCCCACAGACATGAGGAGAACATGCAAACTGTACACAGACTGAGCAGGGATCAAACCCATGTCCACTTTCACCACCCAGGTGCTGTGAGACAGCAGTGCTACTCACCGTGCCACCGTGCCGTAGCAGTACGTGACTTGCAACATATACAATTTACGATCAACAAGACCGATGATGGCCGTCACATCAGCGTTTTTATATTATTTTTAAGTCCAATGCAAAGTAGTAACGTCTAACGTTGACCGCTCCACATGCTATATGAGAACATCGGTCGGTCGATCTGCTGCAAGGAACCATTGTTGTTCTGCAATCAGCGACTGCATTTTATTTACAAAGATGCTGCTTTATTTAGAGGATGTTTTGTTCGTGATCTGAGCTACTTACTATTTCCAATGACTAGCAAGCAAAAATTTTCTGGTGGTGCAGAAAAGAAAAAGCAGGAGAAAACAGATTTAGATATGAAAGTGAAAATAATAGCAAAGCATGAAAATATAATTGTAATACTGTACTTTATTTATAGAACTATTATTCCATGTTATAATCTTTGTAAAATGAATAATGTGTGAAAATTGTGAAAAAAAATGCAACAGAACCCTATTATACAACGTAGCACTCATGCACACAAACTCGTTATGTATATCTTTATGGTCCGTGTTGTACAGTATAAAGGGGGTTAAGACTGAAATGAGCAGTACGGTAGTGCAGTGAGTAGCGCTGCTGTTTCACAGCCCCTGGGTGGTGCGAGAGGACGTGGGTTCGATCCTCATTTAGGCTGTGGGGAGTTTGCATGTTCCGCCCGTGTCTGTTTGGGTTTCCTCCGGGTGCTCTGGTTTCCTCTCACAGTCCAAACACATGCTGTTCAGGTATCCCCAGAGAGTGTGTGTGTGTTCCATGGATGTATGGATGAGTGACCCAGTGTAAGTAGTGTATCTAGCAGTGTAAGTCACCGCGGTGAATAAGGTGTGTGGGCTCATAACACCACATAGAGTTCATTGGAAGTTGCTTCCATCTGCTAAACATGAAATTGCACAAAGTTTTGCGAATGTAAGTGAAGTACCACCTGTACATTATAGAGGTGGGAAAAAAAATTCCCGCTTGGGTTAGGGTGCAGTACTTCGGTCTCATCTTGAAGGAACAGACTCCGCACACATGTCCACCCGGGTACCAGTTCAACTGTGTCCACACACAGACCTTACAAGTGGCAAATGTACTCGTCATCTCAGCATCTCACAGGAGGAGAAGTAGAGGAAGATGACGCAGGGTCCAAGTAGGAGGGCGCACTCCAACGTGACATCATGCTCAACGGGAACAGTGTGGGGAAAATTACTTTCCTGCCAGCAGCGCTACACGACAAACCTGCCTGCTGCCAGCAAAACGAAAATTTTATTGTTGTAGCTGGTTGGCGCCGCACGGTATACCCACAATGCTTTGCTTGCAACCCCTTATCCCCGGTGCTAAAGTGCACAAAGTAACTGCAACGGTCCGTAAATCACATTTAATGGCACATTCCTGGGAATATTTTTCATACTCCATATTCCATGAATAAAAAAATCAATATATAAATGGAGTCGAGGGGAAAAACTGGGCAAAGACACGCAGCGAGGATCGGTGTGGAAAATGGCTTCAATGAAGTGCTTCTTGTCTTCCGGTGTGCCAAGGACATACAGTACATGCAGTAAAAATCAACATTTCAGAGGTAAAAACAGGAACGTTTTCCATTCCAGAGACATGGCGCTTTACGTACGAGCTTCAGCGCATCCTGGAAAACTCCTACAAGTAGCTCGTCTTCAACATACTGTATATTCACATTTATTCATTAAGCTTCTGCTGTTCTCCAGAGTGACTTGCACTGATTTGCCATTTAGACAATTGGATCATTTTTACTGTATCGGTTCAGGCTAAGTACCATATAGGTTACTACATCTGGATGTGGGATTGGAGCCTAGAAATCTCAGTATTGATGTAATATGAATCAGCCTTATTCTTCATTTCCCCTTTGATGACTGTGGTGAGGTTTAGAACCTGGGTAGAGTCATCCTTCCATTCTTCCATTTTCTCTTAGCCTCCTTTTTAATGGATATTCCTCGTTTCGCGAATTCGATTCTTATTTCCCGTAAGTGATGCGAAACTAGAAGCTGAAGCAGCGCTTCTGTTTCTGCAGGGAGGCCACTGAGCACCGACCACACAGATCCAAACCCAGTCATCGCAAGCTTTCCCACATCTCCTCGGCACCGTCTGCCAACCGGCCCGTCAGATGGGAACAAACAGGCCCGGAATAAACCGCATGCTGAATTGTGTCACATCTCACGGATTCTGCAACAGCCTGTTTGATCATCAGGTTCCCCTCTGCCGCACGGTGTGGACCGGCCTCAGGCGACAGTTTTAATGCCTTCGAACCCACGACACATCATCCGAGTGAGCACGGTGTACTGGAAATACATTCTGCTGCAGTACCCAGGTGGCGCTACGAACACTCCGGATGTCGAGATGCCCCCTGTTTCTGTCTCCTCTACCACACAGGTGCAGGAGACCCTTCCAAGATCAGCTCGACATGACCATTTATTCATTTATCAGATGCTTTAGTCCAAAGTTAGGTACAACACGGTAAACAAAGTGCATTTACAACAGATGAAGAGCTTTAGACACAGACACAGAATTAAGGACACAGCTTGTGTGTCTGACACCACTATGTTCCTGCTTCACATCCCTTTAGAAACTCCCACAGAAGTAGCATTCAGACATCAAATCCATAGATAATCATAGCAGATGGTGTTGGACTCATTTATGGAGCTGTCGGAAGTTCAAGAGAGAAGTGACTCTGAAAGAGATGGCTTTGAGACCCTTCTTGAAAGTGCGAGGGATTCAGCAGCTCTGAGGGAAAGTGGGAACACTACTCAGAACTCTGATAACCGCACTATGGACAAACCAGACCCAGAAAATAGACACCTCCCTACAAGGTCTTCATCATCTCTTCCAACACACCCTACTGCACACAACATCTTGACCATTTGCGGTGGGCGGGGCTTAAACATGGACTCACATCCCAATGGGAGTTTGAAGAACGAATCCTGGACACAGTCGCCACTCAGACACACCGTCACCAACGCTCTTCAACAGCTAAGGATTACTCCTCCCATTTTCTCAAAGCGACTTCTTGAGTGCCCAAGTGTCCCTTTTTCCACAAACAGAGGAGAGCTTCCAACTTTTAGAGGCGGCTCATGACGGTCTCTCCCTTTGCACATTTCTGAGGCGATGCAGGTCCGAGGAGGCGATGCAAGACTCCGAAACAGCTCGCCTGTCAAGAATTTCTGCGTTCGTGTAGCAGGACATTTTATCCATGTCTCGTAACTTCACGAGTTTTTTATCCTCTGGGGATTTGAACCTACAACCTTGCGTGTGCGATCCGTGTCATTAACACATAACGGCGAGACCGTGATGAAAGTGGTTCCGTCCCCCCCCCCAGTCTGATCCGTCTTCTCAACAATGCCGTTTCAAGTGGAGCTTCGAGCTGGAGGATTGCTTTTAAAGAAATGCTCACTTTTGAATAATGTCGCCATGAAAGCAGCCTGACCCCCCCAGGGCACATGGGGTGGGGGGCGGGGGGGTTGAGTGAACAGCGACCCCTTTCATGTTCTGACATATAATCCCATTTTTTTGGAAAAAGGCAGAACAAAAGAACACACACACACACACACACACACACACACACACACACACACACACGCTAGAACTGGAAGGCAGGTGTCACGGTGAAAGAGTATTTAATATTACAGCATTTTCCTTCGACCCAAAACAAAGCATTTTCCTTTTTTTGCCTTTTAAATGAATTCTATTGAATTTCCACAGTAAAAAACACAAAGCCGCGCTTTAAGGTGAAATCAATCGGTGTTTGTTTGGGTTATGCAAGTGTGTACCACGCTTCTGCATTCCAGTGTGTTTCAGGAGGAGGGGAGAAAAGCTGCGATGTGACATTTAAAGGCGTAGAGGATGCGCAGCCTGAAAGGCACCGTGGTAAATGCGCGCTTTTGTTCCAAAGGAAAAGAGGCCCTTTACCACGGTCGATGCCTTTCCAGCAGCTTGGCCTCTGCACATGAGGTCAAGCTGATTCATCGGCACCGAAAGAACCGGTGGGAGGTTTCCCGAACGGAGCCTGGACACGGTCGCTACTCCGACGCACCGTCACCAACGCTCTTCCTCCCGTCCAGCCGTTTTCAACAACCGCTTGTGTTCGCTTCTCCAGGGGAACAGAAAATCGCGAGCTGCCAAAGAAACTACAAGAGCAGCTTGATTTTTTAAAGGTGACTTCGAATGACCTCCCCCTTTCACTCAGAACTGCTGAATCCCTGTCCACGTTTAAAAAGGGTCTTCAAACTCATCTCTTCCAGACTCACTTCACCCATCATCTCTTAAGTTCATGTAAGGCGTAAATGTTCACGCACCATAAATTTAGTATCATCCCCTGATCAATCCTTCACACAGCTACTCCTGTAATGTAACATAAATGTTTCTATGTATCTCAAAAAAAAAAAAAGAATTATTACTAGGAATGTGATCAGGACTCATTGATATTCAGATAAAGGTTTATACAGCTACTCGTGTGATGAACGTTGGTTCATATGGTGGAAAGAAACAAACTAACCGCACTTAAGAATCACACGTTTGCATCTAAGTGTCTCTTCCTGCTCATGTGATGAACACACTGTATTTTCTACGAGATGTACGTCGCTTTGGGGAAAAGTGTCTGTTAAATGAACACATGTACATGTAAATGTAGATGAAGACACGCGAAGAGAGCAAAGGCTGTAAAGCAGGAGAAGCGAAAAACCCCAGCGGTCGCTGATCTCCCAGCCGAAGCCTTGACCAGCTGTTTACAGAGGAAACGGTCGACCGTCCGCCCGCCACCGCGTTCCCGCCCCGAAGAGCGCAAACTCAGACGAGCAGGCCGCTCGTCCTCCCGCAGATCTCAGCTACATCCGCCGTCCCTCACGGAGGGACGACAGCTCTCGCCCCATATCCCCGGGCACGTGCCGCCTGTCCGGGCCCCGCCTTCCTCTCCTTCCCGGCCTCAGGTGCGAAGAAAAAAAACGTTAAATTATGATTCATATCACCATCTGATATGACCGTCCCTGCGGAAGAGAATCTGCTATTGGGGCCTTGCTGCGCTTTACACACAAGGGTGCCTCGAAGGGCGCGGTAAACAGCGAGCGGGGCCCCCGGCCGTCAGAATCCACCGAACTTCTCCGCTGTCGGAGAACTTAGATCAGTCAGATACCAACACGCATCTCGCGACGTGACGCAAAACAGGCAGAACCGCGGGCGTCTCGCTCCGCCGTACACGTTACAACTTGTTTTGTCATCCACTCCTATTAAGATCTGGAGAGATGAGCGGAGATATCGCGCCGTCCCTGCCCTTTCTTATTGGGCACGGCAACGGCCGTGTTGCCGTGGAGACGGCATCGCTACCTACGCCGGTCCAGCTATGGAGTTGTATCGCTTAAACAAATGAGCGTGGCACTTTGTGGATAATGACAATCGCAAAGTGCGAGCCCACAGGAGCGCAAGAAGTGCGCGAGTCACGCGGCGCCAAAAAAAGCACAAGCGCCGTAAGAGCGACGAGGTGGGGACAGGAATTTTGAGGAAGGCCACCGCGGCCACGTCGCTTTCCGTAGGACCCGTCGTCGTCGTTCCCGCGGACGGCATCGTGCCGGGAGACGACGCTTCCGGCCCGAGCGCCGACAACACGCCGACGGCGGGCCGCGGCCTTCGAACGAGCCCCGCACGGAAGGTCCGGAAGCGCTTCGACCGCCCCGCGAAGGTTAAAAAAAGGGGTGTCGATGCGAAGCGCCCTCAGCGGCCGGCAGGCGCGGTGACGGAGGAGGGCGCCGGCGCACACGTCCCGCTCTTTGTTGGAGCGCTCGTGAACCTGGCAGCCACGCGTTACGCAACCGCTGGTGTGGGCGTCCTTTTTTTAGTCAACACAGAAAGGGTTTTATAACTAGTCCTCGGAGCTGGTGGGGGGGGGGGGGGGGCGGGGGGGAGGCCGCATTAAATCCACATTCATTCAACGGAATCTGAGAGTGAAACCTTTAACACCCCCCGGGATGGTTTTTATGCCCCCTCCCCCCACAGGGTCCCTCAGATCCACTTTTGCTTAATGTGGCTCATATTTATATATTTTTTTCTGCCTTCCATCTGGAATATTGCACAGCATATGGAAGCGAAGCTCTGAACGCTGCAGATTTTACCGCGTTTCCCTTTATTCTTATTCACACCACGAGAGAAAAGTCCCACGTTGACGCTGAAAGTTCGTTCCATCCGCTGAAGGAGGTATTGAAAATGATAAACATTCTGGATGATAGAACCGTGGTTTTTTTTGCGACGAAACTGAGAAGCTCTTCAGATATTTGACCTTTTCAGGTGTCAAAATGACCTTTCGGACGCAGCGCCGCCGCCCAAATTACTTCATTTCTGCTGGCAGTGCTGGTGGAGAAACACGGAGAGCAAATATATTACCTGTGCAACCTATGACTCTTCATTTCTGATGACTTCGGGAACTAATTATGAATTTTAATCACCCTTCGTTGTCAAAAATGATTGGATTGAGCGTCGGAGTTGCAGCTCGGCGTTCCACAGGGAGACGGATCGCTTCTCACCGATCGAGGACGGCTTCTGTCGGAGAGAATAAAGCAACCCCCCGCTGGAGAAGGAAGGCGCGCGGAGCACACGGAGAGCCCGTGCCCACGACGCCTCCTCGGGATGCGTTTTCCGTCTGTTTTCCCACGAGGCTCTGCTGGCAGCGCGGGGCTCGGATCCGCACTCGGCCTCGACGGCTACGAACGCTGAGGAGAGCGTTAAAACCCGGCGGTAAAGGCGCCGCAACCCATTCTGTGCTCCCGGCTCTCGACGGCGTGCAGTAATGTCACAATTCATAAAAGCACCACAAACTTACCCTGACAAGTATTCACTCATCAGATGTTTTCCTCTAAAGGGACGTAAAGCAGAGTCCATTAACGTGCAGGAACAACAGACAAAGAGCTTTACACACAGATGCAGGATTAAGGACACGGCTCGTGTGTGTGACACCACCATGTTGCTGGTTCGCATCCCTCCAGTAGCTCCTATAGGAGTGACATTCAAGTATCGAATAGATAGATAATCATAGCAGATGGTGTTGGACTTATTTATGGAGCTGGCAGGAGATCGGGAGAGAAGTGGCTCTGAAGGAGATGGGTTTGAGACCCTTCTTGAGTGTGCGAGGGATTCAGCGGCTCTGAGGGACACAGGGAGTTCATGCCACCACATCGCGGACAAAACTGAGAACTGGCCAGCTTTCGAGTCTGGGCAAATATTTGATGCGCCGCCTCTCGAACTGGCGTACGGAGGCGAGCGGAGTCCACGCGGAGTGAGCCGTTGATGAACTTGGAGGGAGAGCTGCACTCGCAGCCAGGATTTCTCCCCGTGCGCCCGGCGGGTCCAGCGTGTGTCCTCATCCGTTTGATATTTACACTTCACCGAAGAGTTTTTGTTGTTGCCTTCGATCACCGATGCCGTCACCTCACCGGTTTTCTCTTTCAAATAACGCAGCGTTCACAAAAACGACCCAAAAAAGCGTCTCGCCATCGACCGTAAACGCAACGCAGCAGCTCGCGTCGCTCGGCGAGAGGACCGCTAAGGTCACATTCACAGCGACGTGCGGACGGGCCCACCTGGGTCTCCAGCAAATCTCCAGTGCAGCCGTCTCTGCTGCCATGGCAACCTGGCATCGAATCCACGGGAACATCTGTTGCGCGGCACGTGGCCCTCGGAACCGTTCGTCGGCCCGCCGGTCAGATGTGGCGGACGTTCGACTTCCCCTTCCCCACAGGAAGTTGTCACTGTTCGGTCGCAGCGCGCGACAGACGGAAAAGGGTTCGGTCTGAGTCGAGACGTGGTCGCTGCGTCCATTTCCTTTCTCCCGTATTTAGTGCAGAATCACAGTTAAATAGAGTCAGGATTTTTCACGTTACTGCCAGCGGGCTGACCTAACGCGCACGCACACGCACGCACACACACACACACGTAAGTATGATCACAGATATACGTGTTCCACCCTGGAAGAACTTCATGTGCTTCCACCACCTAGGAGGTGTAGCAGGACTGCTGATGTGACGGTCCTGGGTTCGAACCCTGCTGTAATTCATTACGTCAAGGTACCGACCCTGAACTGATACAGTAAAAATTACTCTGCTGTATAAATGGGTAAATCATCATGTTTGTCTAACATTGTAAGTGACACTGGACAAAGGAACTGGGCAATTATTATTATTGTTGTTGTTGTTAATAATAATAATAATAATAATAAACACACACACACACACACGTTGTCTGAAGCCGCTCGTCCCAAACGGGGATGCAGAGAACCAGAGCCTAACCCGGCAACACGGGGCACAAGGCTGGAGGGGGAGAGGAGACACCCAGGAGAGGACGCCAGTCCATCACAAGGTACTCCAAGTGGGACTCGAACCCCAGACACACCAGAGAGCAGGCCGTGGCAAAACCTGCTCCGCCACCGCGCCCCCTTTATAATAATAATAATAAGAAAAATAATAATAATAATAGGCAACTCAAACGTACTCCCAGGGGGGCATTGCAGTGTCACACTGTCCTGTTAAGTCAGTACAGACAAAGTCCACACTCCAGGGTAAGTTCCTATCAATACAGGTAAACAAAGTCAAACGTAATGAATGAATGATTTTTTTTTATTTTGTTAGTCCCAAAGGGAAACTGCCCTACTTTGCAGCAGTTTACAACACATGATATAATATGCTGTGTCGACATGGAAATAAAGAAACAGAGATAAGAAGTGGAAAAAAACAGGAGGGACTAAATCAAACATGAAGAAAACACATACATACAGACACACATATATATATATATACTGTATGTGTGTGTGTGTGTTTCCATCTGTACGTATTTCCTTATATAGACACACAGAGAAGCAAAGGGTGGCGTGTGGAGTGAGGTACTACAGAGTACAGTTTGTAGACGAAAGGTAATGAGACTGTATCCGTCACCCATGGAGGACGGAGCTCCGCTCCAGCTCAGTTTTCGGGTTTCCACTGTTAAAACTTGAAAGACACATATCGGTTACATTTAGTCACGTATCGACTTTTCTCCAAGGCTACTTACACCAATTCACCCATATATACAGTTACGGGTAATTCTGACTGGAGTAATTCAGGGCAAGTACCTCGATCGAGGGCACTACAGCAGGTAGAGGGATTTGATCCCAGGCCCCTCGAGCCCAAACGTGGCGGCCGTGACCACTACGTCACGCGACGTTGAGTCGACACGTAGTTTCCTCCAGTTGGCGTCTCCGCCGCCGCCGTCTTAGCCCAACGCGAACGCCGGCGGGGTCTCGGCGCGGCCGCGGCCTCCTGTCGCGCTTACGCTTTCGCAAACAAAGGTGCCCCGTCTGAGCCGGGATGCCTCGTGACTCGCGCGTTTCGCTGAGAAGAGCGTGGCATTTGCACCCTGGACGGACCGCAGGTCAACCGCTGGCTCGGCGTCCAGACCAGCGAGCGGCACAGCAGGTGACGCCAACCCCTCAGTGTGGTGAAATGGCTTATTTGATGACCGGAGGGACTTCGGAAAAGCTGCCCGGTTTTTACGCTGTTATTTGACCTTGCGGCACCCAGGAGCGGCGAGAGGGAGCGGGAAGGGACGGCGGCGGCGGCGGAGTCGCGGCGCGAGCAAAACTCATTTAGCAAATGTCACAACTGTCACGGAGACACACAGAGCACGCATCGCGCCTAAGCTGATTAGAGGGCGCGAGCCTGGCGGAGTCTGGAGGGTGCATTTACTGGCGGGTCACGTCCGACAGGCCCCTGGGCCCCTCCCCCGCCCCTCCGCCGCGCGAGCCGAGCCGAGCCGAGCCGGGCGCCGGAGCCGGAACGTGACGCGGGGCTTTCGAGATCCCGAGGCGTGACGGTAATCATCCGCTCACCTTACTTTTCCCAGGGTCCTCTGGGTGCAGGGGACGAGCGCTGCGGGGCTGGCTGGGCCCGAGACAGAGACTCCGCCCACGATTATGTTAGAAAAAGCAACATCGGAGCCGCGCAGGAGCCCACACCCATCGCCGTTTGGCAAATTCGCTCCCGGCATGCGCTGGGACCGCACCTCAGTCACATCCTCCTTCAAAGGCCGAGGCTCGATGGCGACGCCTCCAGTGCGCTCGTTTCCATTCGCTGAGCGTCCAAGTATGAGTTTAGGGAAAAGGCAGGGCTGACGTGGCGAGCTTGACACGCTGACACGTGTGTTTATCTGAAAAACCTCCGAGGGAGCAGGACTCCGCGAGCACCGGGTGGCGGTAACCCTGCATCGCACCGCCGGTCGAACCCGTCGATCCGGTCCGAATCGCCGTTTCGACGAGATCTCGGCACCGTCGTTCTATAGGTTCGGTGCTTCGGGCGCTCTCGGCGCAGTAGGGCCCTCGTGCGCGGGAACGCGGGGGCGACTCCAACGCGCTCGGCTCTTCACGTCGTCACCCTTGGCTGTTTTTCGAAGCCCTAACAAAAATAACGCGCTGCTCCCTTCCACTTGTACACCCTCCGGTGACGTGGCCGGTGTCGCTCGTGTGATGGATCAACGTGCGAAAAGAGACACGCTCACGGCCGGCTTGGAGCGCTGGGTCGTGCGACCGTTTCCAGAACACTCCAGCAGCAGCAGTGGGCGCCGCCGGGCCCCCGGGGCCATTCGGTTCGACACGCGCTGCTCCGCAAATGCTGCCGAACGCGTCCGCGTCGTTTTAGCCGGCATCCTCTGTGATGATAAACAGACGGACCCCACATTTTCCCATTTACACCCGATTTACCGAAGGACTTCAACTTAATCAAGGGTACTACAGCAGGAGAGAGACTTGAACCAGGGACCTTTGACTACAAGGTGACGGCTAGAAGCGCTGCACTACCTGGTGCCTCCGCGTGTAAACATTAATTGTGTTTCCCATTGATTTTACTTTGCTGGAAACATTGTACGTGTGTACTCTGTGTGTGTGTGTGTGTGTGTGTGTGTGTGTGTGTGTGTGTGCGTGTGTTTGGGGGGTTGTCCTGGAAGGTGGAGGGACAGTTGGATTGTGGACACCTGTACTGCTATTTGCTGATGGGGTCAATAATCTGCAGTAATTACTGCATGTACACACACACACGCACACACGCACACACTCCCACATACACACACACAAAGGAAAGGTATAGAGAGGCGCCAAACACCTGAGGAGTGCCCCACTTCCTCCGTGACACACTCCATTAGCCTCATTCGGGCCTCTTACCCGAGTCGCTCCAAACAGCAGCGCGGAAACGATGGCTGTCAGCACTTGCACCGGAGTTACAGCGATGCAGGTAATTAGCAAGGGATTCTGGGAGAAAGCGGAACAATCCGGAAAGCAGGCTTCTCGGGCGCCTGGCAACGGCTGCAGAGCAGGTTTAAATACAGCGCACGTCCATTTGACTCGCTTTACTGCTGTCGGGAAGCATTCCTAGATGCAGACCTGCTGGCAAAAAGGGCAAATAAAAGTTTAATGTGGACCATAATAAGTAATAACAAAAGTACATTTGGTGCCGTCGCATTTAATCCGCACTGGGAAATTCAACAGTCTGCATCTGTCACTCTGGCTTCTACACAGCAGGCGAGAGACAATAATATATTTTAACTACTAAAGGATTCAAGATCTGCACCCTGATACCTTCAGGACCTCATCACACCCCAGCAACAGCGCTGTGCTCCTCCACCTCTGGTAGATTAAAGTCAAAAATCTGTATATTCTCAGTCTTCGCCCCGATGAGGTGGAATGAGTTCCCTGTGCCCCTCAGAGCTGCTGAATCCTTCCCACATTCAAGAAGGGTCTCGAGCCCATGTCCTTCAGAGCCACTTCTCTCCTGATTTTCTGACCACTCCATAATCGAGTCCGACACCACCTACTTTGATTATCTATGTGTTTCATACTCGAATGTCACTTCTATAGAAGCTACTGGAGGGATGTGAACCAGCAACATGGTGGTGCCAGACACACAGGCTGTGTGTCCATAATCCCGTGTCTCTGTCTACAGCTCTTCATCTGTTGTCGATGCATTTTTGGAGAAACGTGTCGGATAAATGAATAAGAATGAGTCCACATAGCGGGAAATTTCGGGAAACAGGTAGTGTAGTGGTTACAGGTGTTGCCTTGCAATCAAAGAACCTGGGTTCCAATAAAAATTCGTACCGTAGTGGCCCCGATCGAGGCTCTTATCCTGAACCGATGCGGTAAAAGTTACCCAGCTGTACAGACAGCGTAAAGTTGATTAGTGTACAAACCTTGTAAACCACCCCATGAAAGCATCATATAAATGATATAACTGAAGAAATAATAATTAGCTAAATGGAGACACACCTACGTGAGAGTCTATCATAAACCCATCTTGGTACATGAGGTGGTGGAAAGCAGGAAGGTTCCTGCAGCAGGCACATGCAGAATAACGGAATATGATGAGAAACGGTGCAGGTGAGAGACCCCGCGCTCCAGCACGCCGAGTCCCACTTGTGAGCAGCACCTTCTCCAGAGCAGCAGCGTGGACCTCATGTCCTACCGCGCCGCTCGCATCGATTTCCCTCCAGCTAAAAAAACCTCATTCCCGAATCACCGAGGAGAGTATTTAAAGACTCCGTGTCAGAGGGGAACGGTTTCGCCGCAAACACCTCTGAGTCTCGGAGAGGAGTGACGGAGCCCCGTGTACATGGAGTTCTCGGGTTCGGGTTCGAGCTGAACGACGGCGCCTTTCTGAGGCCCCCGGCTCAAAGGAGCAGTTGTAACGCCGCCTGAGTCAATATTGTTTTAAATGTCAAGAACTGAGAGAAACATACAAACTCGGCGGTGGATTCAAACGGTGGCCTTTCCATCGACCGGGATGTACGCTGACTTTAACGCTCCCGCCGTCCATCCTGAGCACCAGCCGTCCCCGCCGCACCTCCGCTGCGCTGTTACGCGAGGAGTCGTGTCTCGTACAGGAAGGGTACCTGCGTCACGCAGATGGAGGAGCCCGGCGGAGGCGATGCTCTGCTGTTCGCGGCAGTTCAAGTACAATTACTGCTTCCTGAAATGTAAATAACCGTGAAATCACCCGTGCAGGGAGGAGGGAGGGTATAAGACACCAGATCCCCGGGAGAGGGTAGGAACCACCTGCAGGGAGACCTCGGGGTGATGATGGAGCGTGGAGAGGGCGAGCAAGAGAGAGAGACGCTGAGTGACAGAGAGAGAGAGACGGAGGCAGAGAAGGAAGGGAAGGGAAGGGAAGGGAAGGGGTGATGCTGTTACCAGGGCCCTCCTCCACTGCTGGAGTTTGTACCACGTCCCGCCACATCCACAGCTGGGGATTTGGGGGACAAACACTCATCCAGCTTGGGATGACGAAACCACAACATCAGAATGAATAAACAAACCTCCGACAGAGCACACTTGGGGAAAACGCTTCATTCAGTAAGATGAACACAAGATATTTTAGAAATCTTTTCCTCCAAGAACCTACTGGCAGCCGGGGGGTGGGGGGTAAACTTCTCCAAACGATGTCACGCGGGGGACGCGCCGGGCCGATTAGTGGCGCTGAGCGCAGGACGACCCGGAGCCCTTCCAGCCAAAAGGTCAATCGCCGACATCGCAAAGCTGTAAAGGGCCTTATAACAATAATCTGCCGCAAGTCGCTGGCATGGAAACACAGCAAAAACATACTTTCCCACCACCCGGGCTAATCCCAGATGCAAGACAGGCAGGGCCGGTGCCTACTGCTCGCGTCCGGCGGACTTTAACGGCAACACCTGCGTGAGGCAACAGGAAGTCTGCGAACGCCGCACCGTCCTCCGAGTCTCCGCACAACGCCTTAACGGCTCCCCCAGCCGAAGCCCGATCATTCGCAATTTTGCGAACGGAGACACCCGCCGGTGCCGCTTCCCCCAAGCTACAGACATTTATCTGACACTCTTCGCCCCCAACGTTAAGGTACCCACAGCTATCTACCCATTTATACAAGTGAGTCATTTTACTGGAGCAATTTAGGGTAAGTACCTTGCTCAAGGGTACTACAGCAGGCGGTGGGATTTGAACCCGTGACCTTCCGGTGCAGCGGCTCTAACCAGTAGGCTCCCGGCTGCCCCACACGGTTCCGCGAGGTTCTTCACAGCTGCGAAGACGCCGATCCCATTGGTCACATTTTGACAGGCAGTCAGGACTGGGGTACGGCATCCCGTACCAGCCGGGGGAACGAGCGCCGTCGCCGGAGACTCCGCCCCCCCACAGCCTCGGCTCCGCAATTAATTGGTCTCCGACGGTTCTAACCTCGGCGCGCTCAGCCAGCACCCGTCCCCCTTTTATAGGTACCTGAAACAGGAGCGCATTAAGGAAGAGTCATTATCTGAGGGAGGATGTAGGAAGTCATTTACAAACATGTCCCACAGTTAACATTTGTCATGCTGCTGGGGAAACAATACAGCGACACCGTGAGATAATTAACAGCCTTCTGCGGGCCACACGGGGGTTCCGGCGCCGTCCTCCCGTCTGCTGTAATACACGGCAAAACTCATTTAAGAGCCGTGTTTTCCTGATTATATCTTAGATCGAATTAGGTACGGCACCTTCTCGTGAAATTGGGCGGGATTTTGCACTTTCACGCGGCGTAAGAGCCGCTCCCGGACCGGAAAGCGGTCGCGACGCGCTCCTGTTCCGGCTTCCCGCCGAGGCGCCGCACCGCTCTCTCAGGAAGTCATCGACGCGCGCCCGCGGCTATTTAAAACGCAGGCGTTACGGTGGCATGATTCCGACTCGCAGGTGAGGCCTCTAATTGGAGGAGATCTTCCTCGGCGAACGGCTGCCTCCGGCGTCTGGACCGGACCAGACCGGACGAGACCGGACCGGAGTAGACAGGAGCCAGGTAATGAGTGATGAACCCGGAGAGCAAGAGAGGCGAGAGCGGAGCGGAGCGGGGCTCCAGGATGGGGGTGTGGGGGGAGGGGAGCGAGGAGTGAGGAATGAGCACGTCTCGAGGTGTCTGGGATGGAAGATGGATGACATCTCTCAGCGTGTCTCCACTGTCATCGGGGTGGGGTGGATGGCGGGTGGGGGGGCACTGACAGCTCCACTCCGTGACTGGCACGTACCGACGCGTTCGCCGGGGGGGCCCCTCGGCAATCTAGACAGGCACTTCATGCTCGCTTTGTGTCAGACAGAGATGCGCCGGTGAGCGGAGCGTGGAGGTACCTGCCCCCCCTCCCCCACCCCCCACCCTGGACACTGACACCCCGCCTTAATTCATTAGGGATGCACTTTTCTGTGGCTATCGGCATAAATCGATAACCTCTTAAGGCATCTGCATCCAGCGCAGCACATCGAGGCCAAAACGAGATGTCGGCGGCTGTGGTTATTGCCACAGGATCCTGGAGGAAGAACCAAGGGTCACGACCCCTTTTTCAGTCCACGCCGACATACACTTATCGTTCGGTTCCTGTCGATTTCCACTTTTGAGCCCAGATATGCAAATGTGCCGTTTTCCCGTCATTCTGACACGGTCTAATTTGCCTGTTTTGTCTGCCAAAAGCGTCAGGAAAGTGGCTCGCCGCAGACAGTGCTGACGTTCACAGCGTTTTACCAGGGTGAGTGGCACCTCAACCCTCTGAACTGGTAAAAATGCACAGAAGGACTGAGAAATTCAGAGAAGGGCTCCGTAATTGTTATCAGCTTGGAGCTGTAAAGGGAGCCCACAGCTGCCTTGGAGGAGCTCTGGGTATCGAATGTCCCGGTAGAGCACCGTTATCGGTGTTTCTGGAAGGTACAAGAATGTTCTGTCTAGACAGTTTGGTGAGGAGACCGGTTCCCTGGACTGGCTGGCATGTAGTCAAACTCCCGCTGGATTGGCTGGCATGTCATCAAATATCTACCGGATTGGCTGGCACATCATCGAACGTCCGTTAGATTGACTGGCACGTCATCAAGCAGTCACTGGATTGGCTGGGCCGCCACTGTACTGTCTAGCATGTCATCAAGCCACCGCTTGATTGGCTGGTATATCGTCAAGCAGTCACTGGATTGGTCGGCACATCATCTAACATCTGACGGACTGGGTGGCACATCATCAAACATCCGTTAGATTACCTAGCACATCATCAATCAGTCATTGGATTGGCTGGCATATTATCAAAACTCACACTGTACTGGTTGAAACATCATCAAAAGTCTGCTCAATTGGCTGACAATTCATCAACCGTGTATCCGATTGGCTGGCACATCATCAACCTTCCACCCTATTGGTTGATACATCCTCGACTATCTTCTGTACTACTTGCCCATCATCGACCATCTGATGGATTGGCTCACATGTGCTCCAGTGAACGCTGGACTGGTTGGCACATCATCAGCAGTCCACTCGTTTGCCTGACCCGTCCTCACCTCCTAGTTGGATTGACTGACACCATCTTCAATGATCCACTTGATCGGTTGACACGTCCTCGCTGATCCACTAGTTAGGCTGATGTCTTCACCCTTTCCCTGGATTACCCAACATGTTCTCTCCCTTGCCCTAGTTTGCTCCAGTACATCCTTAACCATATACTGGACTGGCCGAGATGTCCTGAACCAACCACAGGATCACTGCATGAACGTCCCTCATCCTGAAGAGGTTCCGTCCCACACAGGGCCAGCAGAACTCCTGGTTTCAGGTCTACACGCCCGGTTCAGTGGGCTGCACGACATCTCTGGGTGCGAGCTCCCCATCGAGCTTCCCCACCAAAATCAATTCTGCCTCTGCGACAAACATGGCAGCTTCCCCCGGAGAGGACACATGTCCCTTCAGATGAGAACATGTAAACCATGTAGACTTCATTTCCCTCCAATCTGCCCCGCATTCCCCCCAAACACTCAGCGGTAAGTCTCCCCCTCATCCGCCCACCCCCACTGTGGCAGATTATTTGCATCGCACACAGACAGATGGCCCACGTTTTCAGCCCGGGTTTCCGTGAGACACCGATACAATACTGTGTGTCCAATTCTGGCTCGAAGGTGTGACGCGTCATGTGCGAAAGAGCAGAATGGAGGAGCGGCGCTGTAATAGACCTCAAAACAAAGGCGAGGAAGATAAATAGTTTGGGCGCCAACGGCAGGATCGAGTAGTGAGCTCATTCAGCCAGGCGCCGGTCATCGCCGGTCATCGCCTGAGCACGGAGGAAGAGTCGAACAGCCCTCCAGGTGAGCAGTGTTCTCCACACAAACAGCGCCCCCTGGTTTCTGTCGAGTGTGGCCAACAAGGCAGACAGACAGGCAGACAGCTAGATAGATAGATAGATAGATAGATAGATAGATAGATAGATAGATAGATCAGTACTGAAACAACATGGCGAAGAAAACAACTTGTTCCGATGCTTGGAAAACAGGGCATTCCCCCACCCACTCACAGCCTCCCACCCACTCACAGCCTCCCACCCACCCCCACGGATCCCCCACGCCACTGCAACGCCAGCAGATGCATAGAGTAAATCTGATGCATTTTCTTAATGGGCGGCGCTCCGTCGAAGGGTTAAATCACCAGAGGAATTCAGCTGGGAACCTACAGCAGATCTCCCCGCCGATTTCTTAATAAAGGAATCACAACCAAGATTCGGGTTATGTGTAACGAGGAAAAAAAAACCAGCCATCGCTTCCCGTCTCAGCAACAAGACGTCGTCGACTCTCCGGAGACGGGCCAAATCCCGGGAGCACTCTAATTAAGAAGCGCAAATGAGCGTTGCGTTCGCGCAGGCTACCGCTTCTCGGGGGACACCGGCGGAATCCTAATTCATTAATCCACCGAATTTGTTTTCCTCCGACCGCGGCTCGTGCTTGGGAGCCGTCAGAGGCGAGGACAAGGAACGCAGCGAGGCTCTGAGTGGGATGCTTTTAAAAACGTCTCTCATTAGATGGGGCCTTGTACTGTAATTGGCCCCGGTGTCAAAGTCCCCGATTCGCCTCTGCGGTCTTTCGAGGGCTACATTCGGCATCGCGGGGAGACGATAATTACGCTAAGTGGAGCCGACGTCAGTCACAGCTCGTTTCTTCTGCTAACAACAGTCATTTGCATGAAGGAGCACATTTAGCGGTAACTAATGGGGGGCGCTGGCGGTGACCTCACCGTTACCGCCAGTCGAAGGTGGCGAGCCAAAATGACACGACGCCCCACGGACCGAGGAAGTTACACCCCAGCCTTCAGACTGAGTGTACTGTACGGTAACAGGAGCGTTCTTCGGCGCCTTCTCCTTTTTTATTTTTACAAACGCTCGCGGATCGGGATGAGATGACTGGTTCGTTGCCGGGGCAACCGTCGGTAGAGGCTGGCGAGGCAGCGGCGAGCGACAGCGAAGACCGGTGCGGAGATCTGCGGCCTGGGTTTGATCTGTGCCCGGAGCCCATCGTGCCGCTCCTCGCCTCTGAGCCCACGTGTTCATCCATACAGCTTACACCGCCGATGATCCGAACGCTGCAATCTGCCATTAT
This sequence comes from Scleropages formosus, assembly GCF_900964775.1. Taxonomy (NCBI): domain Eukaryota; kingdom Metazoa; phylum Chordata; class Actinopteri; order Osteoglossiformes; family Osteoglossidae; genus Scleropages; species Scleropages formosus. Next base: position 28,980,294 of record NC_041815.1, on the reverse strand, counting down.
GGGATCGGGGGCAATAAAGGGCGGGAAGGCGCTTAATGAGAATTAAGGCTGCAGCAGTGAGACAACAGCAGCGGAGCTCGCGGAACAAATAAGAAACGCAGCGGAGCGACTGGAAATTCGGTGCATGACATAGGCGACACGCTGAGAACACGCTACCTGCAAATGATCCGCACATTTAGCTAGATGTGTTGGAGTCAAATTTGCACAAAGCGCCAAAGCCCTGCCACGATGCTGCCCCCCCCATGGGGCCTCTCCAAACACGGCGACTCGCTCCCGTCGAGGCTGGAAGCCCCGCTGCCGAGAATCGGGGACGACGGAGGGCTGGATTGTCCCGCAGTCACGGCAACGTGGCGAGTCCCACTTTGCGCCGCGGATCCTACCTAATTCTCTGGGCTTTTCACATCAGGACGATTAAGAGATGAAGGACATTCCCCCGGGGACACGCACTCGCCATCTTAACCATTTGTGGATGTTGTGCATGATGTACCATTCTAACTGGAGCTGCCACATTACGTGTGAAAGACCTGGGTTCGAATCCCAGCTCCTGCTGCGGTGCCCTTTTTCGAGGTACTTCCCTAAACCGATGCAGCAAAAATGACCCGGCTGTATACGTGGGTAAATCAGTGTAAGGAGCTCAGCGTGCAAACGTCACATTGTCAGTCACCTTGGAGAAGAGTGAGATGAACGAACGAAAGCGAAGTAAAACGTCTCGATCGTGACTCGAGCGAGAGGGCCGCCACGGTCAGAGCTCAGATTTAAAGCTGCGTTTATCATTTCCACGGATTATGGTCTAATTCAGTGTTGAAGTGAGGACAGCAGAAAATCTATTTTTATAACACTGATATTTAATAAAAATGACATTTTTCCGTAAATATGTAAATAACATTACAGGCCAAATGTCACAAACTGCAAAGAGCCTTCTCTCCACATAGCAATCATTGCTGCTTTCATTTTTAAATTCGCCTCAATTACCCTCGGTTTTAACTACATCTTACATCTTGGTCAACGCTGTTCCACACTTTCATTAAGAACTGTTAAAATTCAAAATGAAAAACATTACAAATGAGAAAGCCAGCCTTCGAGAGCGTGGAGCTACACCAGACCTCGGGTGGCATTTCCTTCTGCGGAGATGGACACATAAATCAATAAACCGATGATGCCCTCTCTCGCCGGAGGTTCGGCGGACACCTATATCGAGAGAGACGGCACCGGGACAAGTTTGACCCACCGTGGGGAAACTCGAAGAAAAGCAAAAAGGCGTCTTTTAGTCTCCCCGTTATTTAATTAGCGCGGAAGGGGATACGTTCGGAAGATCGGGACTCAATTAGGAGGACCGCAGCCCTGTCGACCATCGGCTTCCGCAGGGGCGTCTTCCCACCGGAGCCCCGACGGCTCCATCGCCTCCACTTCAGAGTAGTAAAAATACACCATTAGCAAGAATGAATCCAATTTCCTTGTTAAGGTCCACGCAGAATTCAGGCCGTAATTACAGTAATTACTTTATTTGAAATGTTTCTCGAGGATTAGCACGGTGAATGGGCTTTTGGATTTAAAAAAAAAAATTAAAAAAACACACTTAAAGTTACGCAGAGTGGAGACCTTTGGAAAACAATACTTGTGCTCTTGCGGAGGAAATGGGCTTCTGGGCTTCACTTTGGATTTAGGCCCGAGCTGGATGTTCGGAAAACTATAACCATGAAGTTTATGTCCTTTGTGAAGAAAGATGGTATTGATCTCAGGGGCTCAGAGCTGCTGACCAAGAGTCACGGGAATAAGACCCATTTAGTGTGTTATGACCGTTGCTGCGGTTGGCAGCCGCATCCAACCTGCATGCGTCCAGGTGGAATTCGGCATTCGATCCCCTGACCCTCTGTTCTTTTTTACTTGAGTAAGAGGATCTGAACAGCGCTGCCAACCCAGGCGTTCGAGACGACGGTCTATGGCAGTAACATGCGGTCAAAGCCGAAGTGGACCTCGCGAAGAAGCAGGTCAGCCAACGCTCGTGTGACCAAATTCGTTGACGCCCCGATGCACCTGCCACCTCCCGCTCGCGTGGAGACTGTCGTCACTGCGTGGGCCACAGTGGGCTGAACGCGGAGCACCGTGTCAAACGCTGTGCATCACCATCAAGTGACCTAAAGGGCCAAGTTCTAAATTAGGGTTAAGGTTAGGCTGTTCCAGTTAATAAAACCTCAGTGACTCTTTATAGCCTGGAGATCGTCGCAAGGAGTGTGTCCTTTCATTGCACCTTTGAAATGAAATTAATTATAAATTAATTAGAGGGGGTGCGGTGGCGCAGTGGGTTGGACCGCAGTCCTACTCTCCGGTGGGTCTGGGGTTCAAGTCCCGCTTGGGGTGCCTTGTGACGGACTGGCGTCCCGTCCTGGGTGTGTCCCCTTCCCTCTCCGGCCTTACGCCCTGTGTTGCCGGGTAGGCTCCGGTTCCCCGTGACCCCGTAAGGGACAAGCGGTTCTGAAAATGTGTGTGTGTGTGTATAAATTAATTATAAAGAAGTGTATTTGTATGAGGGGGGTGCGGTGGCACAGTGGGTTGGACCAGGTCCTGCTCTCCAGTGGGTCTGTGGTTCGAGTCCCACTTGGGGTGCCTTGCGACGGACTGGCGTCCCGTCCTGGGTGTGTCCCCTCCCCCTCCGGCCTTACGCCCTGTGTTGCCGGGTAGGCTCCGGTTCCCCGCGACCCCGTATGGGACAAGCGGTTCCGAAAGTGTGTGTGTGTGTGTGTGTGGTGCAGTGGGTTGGACCGGGTTCGAGTCCCGCTTGGGGTGCCTTGCGACGGACTGGCATCCCGTCTTGGGTGTGTCCCTTACACCCTGTGTGCCTGGTTAGGCTCCGTGCCCCATATGGGGCGAGCGGTTCGGACGGTATATATAATAAACTAAAATGTCGTGTTTTTTTAACAGATGGCATAGTGCTTAAATACAACTGCCTCCCTGCGCTCCAAGGACACAGGTTCTAATCCCACTTCCTGCTGTAGTGCCTGTGATCAAGGTACTTACCCTAAATTGATGGAGTAAAAACAACTCTGCTGTATAAATGGGTAAATTACTCTAAGTATGTCAACACTAATTTCCGTTGGAGGGAAGTGTCATAAATAACTAAAAAGTGTAAATCTGTAAGCTGTGTAAAGCAGCATCGGAAAAATAACCATGCAGTAATAAAAATAACCATCTTAAGGAGCATGGTCTGTGAATAAGTGACACACACACACACACACACACACACACACACACACACACACACACACACACACACACACACACACACAGTGCTGTAAATGTCAAGTTTCCCTCAAAGACAAAGCCTCCCGCAGTCAATGAACATGTGCGTTGATGACTTTTATTGATCATGGGAGCTTTCGCTATCAGGACAATCGGTGCTCTTCAAGCATCCCTGGGAGTTCTCGCTGATGATGGGACAATTTTAACACACTTTTTTCCAGCAAACATCTGTTCCTGAATTTTCCTGATGCAGACACCGAATTTAAGCCCAATGCCCCGGATGCCAGCCCATATGAGTGGAAACGCCCCCCCGGAGCCAGGCTCTGCAACTGCAATCAGAGTTTCTGCTGCGAGAGTCGTCTTCACAGAGCCGGAGGTGACTGACTCATCACCGCCCGGCCTGTCAGACGAAGGAGGAAGACAATCTAGAGCGGCCGAGCGGTCAACAGAGGCGTGTGGGATGGGACGCCAAACGTCTGGTCCCCCTCAGCGCCGCTGTGATCCGCAGTGTTTCACATGAGTAGTTTGAGCATCCGGCCTGAACGAAGAAGGCGGCGGGGCGGCTGTGAGCGAGACAACGCCTCTGCGAAGCGCCCGTGCAGCTCTCTGTGTTACACATTCCATCTCCAATTTCCCTGTAAATCTCTCTGCATTCTCCCTCACGCTTAATTCACTTTATGTGCATTTCATTAACAGCAGCGAACACCAGTGAACACCCACTCTGCTCATTCCGCCTTTGTCTTCGATGTGTCTTTTCCTTCTTGCCTCCCTCTCCTTCTGCCTCGATCGCTTTGTTATTCTCCTCACAGGCTGCTGCGCGGAGGCTCCGAGGAACAGGGCTCTTTGACAGCTCCCTTTGGAGCGCAGCGTAGCGCCGCGGGGAGGTGCAGCCGGACCTGATCTCCTCCCAACCAGCCAGGGGAACTGGACAAGAGGCCCCCCTGACATCAGTGAAGTCGGTCTTCATAAAAACGGTCAAAGCACTGAACAACGGACTAACGACGTACTGCGGAACATCGCAACAATTCATTACTCGCTTTGCATCGTCCTACACCTCTCTCCACAGTGACTGACAGTGTAACGTTTCTGCACTAACCTCCATAATACATATACATTCATTTATTTAGCTGACACTTCTCTCTAGAGTGACTTACACTGATTTAGCCATTTATGAAGCAGGGTAATTTTACTGTATCACTGCATAGGTAAGGACCTTCATCAAGGGTTCTACAGCAGAAGCAGAAATTCAAACCCCGGTCCTTCCATTGCAAGGCGAGCGCTCCAATCTCTGCGCCACCTGCCATCTCCTACGTGGTCTTGCTTTCACGTAGGAAGTGATTTCCCATTACAGGTGGACTCATGCTCTAGCTTTTATTTTAATATCAGCAGTTAACACTCTGGGGAAAAGGAAACAGTTCCCTTGTTTCTCTTTTACAGAAACTACAGTCAAATTACAGTAACATTAATTGTGGCTAATCGTGTGGAATGTAGCACTGCACGTTTCCATGGTAACCATCTACAAATTGGCTCAAGATTCCGTGGGCGGCGCCACTCGAGGCCCCTGCGCTCGCTGTGTCGATTTCTGCACTTTGCTCCGAGACGCCAGCGCCAAAAAAAGCTCCCCCCCCACGACACCTTGCATTCGAAAGCCCACTACCGTGGACTTACCTCTGCTGGTCTCACGAGCACAAGCACACAAAAAAAAAATCATATTTCACATTGTCAGAAATCAACAATCATGCCAACAGGGCAAATGAGAGACAATGAGACGCTGCAGAAGGAAGCAAATATTTGTCGATACGATTTAAATTCCGGCGTAGCCGCATCCACACATCCACGATATACACAAACTGGAGAGCGTGATCCTCGGCAGAACCTCCTGCAGCTGCCTCCCCGGCGGTGCGCTACGCGCTGTACTTTGCAACACGTTCAAACAAAACCCCTAAACGGAATTACAGGAAACGAAATGGAGAAATGCGAGGCGCCGTGTGCACTTGTTCATTTTCCATCCACCGTGATGAATCGAGACAGCTGCACCCCATTGTCTCCTCGCCTGTTCAATCAAATCTGCATCTTTCCAACACCGCACCATTACCACGGTGGAGATTCTCCAAAAGAAAAAAAGAAAAAAACATACGATACATAATAAAAGCGCAAGGCAAACGTAAAATTTTGCCAACGCATTCAAATTATAGACGAGACGGTAAAAATAACATAACTGACATCCAAAGGGACTGATTGGAAAAACCACAGATCAAAGGTACAGTTACAAACATGGGCTCCCAAATATGTTTTCCGCTCAACAAAGAATGGGGCTCTTTCTCTTTTAGCCCTCTGACGGAGTCCATTACCAGCGTTCCTATTCATTAGAGGTCCTTTTTCTAGCCACGGGCACCCAGCTGGGTCTGATCGATACCGCGGGGTTCCACACTCACCCTCTCAATTACAACAACCTCCCGTTCCAGATTCCTGCGGTCGCCAAGAGCCGAGGCATGGCGGAAAGCGGGGGGCCAGGGCTGGCGGCCAGGTGGGCGTTCTGAACCGCTATCTCCCGTCTCGCACCACATCGGCCCCGGCTCGCTTTCAGGCTGACCTTTACGGTCACGGACAAGGGACGTATTTGCAGCACAAGCCATTTAATCGGTGCGACCGCAGCAGGAGAAGCCCAGACACACAGACGCAGCTGCATATCGTGATACCGAAGCGTCCATTAGAAGTGACCCAAACCCACTAGACAAATAAGATGTTCATTAAGTCATTTCAGCTCAGCTGAAACAAAACAATAGGTGTCCATTCCATTGTGTGACCGCTGGCAAGCTCCCTATACATGACCAAAAAAAAAAAAAAAAAAAATCACTGGCTAGCAAACATCCAGGCTGCTCATGTCCTTATCCGCGATAACAGAATGGGCTCGACTGGCTTGCTTGCGAAAATGTGGCAGGCGTCCAGAATGACTGGCTGTACTGAAACAAGTTGATTTCTGTGCGCCGTATGCAGCCTGCTAAAATAAAATGGTTGTAACCAAATGAAAAGGCAGCTGTGCACACCGAACAGTCCGAATAAGGACAGAAACAGCATCTGCCCAGGAACAGGACGCGCGTGAGGTTCGGCAGGCAGAGACCAGCATTGATTCTGCGGCCCAACAAACGGAAAGATTCGGGAGCTACCGGTACTCATTTCCACGTATTTCTTCTCATAACATCTGTGACAGTATTAAGTATTATTTATCTCACACCTTTGTCTAAAGCAGCCGATTATGTTCGGTTTGTACTCTAAGCTATATGCAGCGATTTACCCATTTGTACACATGGATAATTTTTACTGTATCATTTCGGGGTAAGTACCTTGACCAAGAGTACGACAGCAAGAGGTGGGATTTACATGCAGGTCCCTGGGCTGGAAAGTTCTGGCTCTAATCACCACACCACCTGCTGTGCTGTATACAGTACCATTCAACAGCGTATGGTCATGCCTTCAGCCTAATAAGCTCAGCAGTGTGTGCGCGCTACCAGACGGTTCACGCTGCCTATTCGCTTTTCCAACGCGTCTTCGCTGGAAGTCCAGACTACAGGAAATGAGAAAGGCTGTGTCTCAAAAACGCAGGAGCGATAGGTTACAAAGACATTAATACGCCCTTATCGCCCCAGTGAAGACACTGCTCATTGTAACTGCATAAGAGGGAGAGGAAATTCGTCTTCTGAAAATCGGCACTTTTGATTCATCGTTGTCGATGATTGTGGAGGAAAGTGCGAGTTTTCGCCAGTTCAGCTAGTTCAAGCAAATGAAGCTGATCCCTCGATCGTCCACTCCAGAGAGACTGCATGAAATGCTCATTACATACAGTAAGATTTACTGCATTTCATTTCAATAATATAACATTCTTCCTAAGAAATGGCAAACTCCAGCACCAGGTTTTCTCCAACCGGTGCATTACAGTAACCCATAGGGAATGCGTGCTAACTGAAAGATCCCGAATGAAGGCATCCTGCATATAGTAAGGGTACTGTAGTGGTTAGAGCAGTTGCCTTCCAATCTGAAAGTCCTGGGTTTGAATCCCTACTGCTTTAGTAACCCGGGTCGAGGTAGTTACCCTGAACTGACACACTAAAAATTAAACAGCAGTATAAACAGGATAAATAATTATAAATAGCCCGGCTTAGCGTACAAACCTCACGTTCTAAGTCACTTTGGAGAAAAGTGTTATAGATAAATGATAACAACAAGTATCAACAATAATTACGATGAAACTACATGTTTAATCTGCCTGCGCTTTCACAGCAAGCCTGGTTGATCTGCGTAACATGAATATGTATCAATTCAGAATTCATACTTTGTCCTTTGCAAGGCTCAATGTGAGCAATATCGAGTGAGAGCTGTCACAATGAACTCCCAAAATGGCATTTTAATCAGAAGATAATTGCAAATTGAACAACATGTCAACAAGCATCAGTTGAGAGCGTGCAGAGATGATTGTAGCTCAGATTTCGGGGTAAGTTAGAGGCCAGCTGATCTCGGTCCCTGCGAGACAGTTCTCCCGACAGTTTGGCCGTAATTTCCCATTAATCTAATTAGGTATCGGTGGAACTGGGTCTACGGGACACATCCAAGAGGCAGAAATTATAGCATCTTCATTTGCACGTCACAAGAACACCAGGCAACACAGAATAAATGGTGTGCAAAATGTCATATTTCAGCAGCCCTCTCCTTTATGGAGTGAATCTAATGAACGAGGTACAAAATTAATGGTTCAAATCGTGTCAAGTTAGAGATCTCCCTTTATCTCGGCGAACCTGTTGTATCCTGAGATCAGGCAAACGTGAGCTTAGTCTCCGAGAGCAAGGCCATAAAGAAAATGAATCTATCCGCCAACCCCCATTGGGATGACAAACGGTGGCAGCATCGCGTTTTTTTAACCTATCACATCAGATCCCTTTTATTAGCAGCTGCCAGTCCTCCTGGCTGAGTGAGATCCAAATTCGGCCCGGTTTCCCAGAGACAAGCACCCGGTAATTTATTCCCATACGTCAACACCTCTTTAGAGAGCTAACATCCAGCAGCTGTCCTCCAATTCAGCGCCGGGGCTTTGTTACCGTCGCAGAGCCTGGAAGAAGCGGCACAGGGTTTTGCTCAAGAGAGACATGATTGCAGGGCAAGAGCTTGAATAAAAAGTTTTTTTTTTTTTTCCCATTCCTCCACTGGAAAAGAAACTGGTAGATTCCGCCCCCCCAAATTAAAGGAGGCTAAAAGTAGCCCGCATGTCATTTCAGTCAAATGTACATGTAGCTCAATGGGAAGATTAATGATTAGTTATATTTTTTCATACAGCGAGGTGTTTAATGCCTCTGTGTCTCCATGTATCAGTACAGTCATATTAGAAAATGTGGACACTGAGCCATTCTAGTTATCTTCATCCTACAGTTTATGAAGGATATGGATCATCACCACACTTTAAAAAGCATCACCAAGTGTCTTTGAAAGCGAACGGGTGCACCGACAAATAAAATGCTTAAAAGGCCATTACCTTTGAAACACCTGGTTATTCCACTAGTCTCTGAGGCATACGGAGCATGTGAGGGTCACGGCCCAGACACAGGTGGGAAAGTGACAGTCCGCACGCCTCGGCTTGTCGCAACGGGCAATGATGATGAGGATGGCGAAGCTGGAGAGGGCGGTCATGGTGATCATGAGGATGGTTATGATGAAGGTGAATGCATACATAGATGACCCCCATCTCCTTGATGAACATCCTTGGCGCAGACACTGGGGACGAACAAAGCATTTGTATTCATATTTTTAACTGTTAAAAATGATGCAACAGATAAAGCCCCAACTTCCACAATCTCCAAACATCAAATCAATAATCACATCAGTTTGTACAGCTATTGCACTGTTTGCAACCGAATATTGTGTGCAGTGGTTCCTGCAAATACATTCCCATCCTTTCATTTTGCCTGATCAACGTCTCCAATATCGGCAGCGTTTTTGGAACGAGAAGGTCGCAGAGGAGCAGACGGACTCCACCCAAGCCAGAAATCCGCAGTCACCATCAGCCCCCCGCAGCCCCTCCCAAACCCCTCCCGAATCCCTCCCAGTTGTTCACAATGACAACACGGCAGGGAAAGCGATTCCCCTGCAGAGAAGCGAGGTACAGAGAGAGAGAATCGGCCTCAGGCAAGAGCAACAGACACCGCTGACATCCAGACGGCGGCAAACGTTGGGAAAAACAATCTGCATTGTGCACGAGTGTGTGCGTCTGTATCAGCGAGACAGCGCGTGCCTGTTTCGGGGTGTGTGTTTGTTTTCACTGACCTCCCAACCAGCAGGAACTCGCCCACCAGGTTCTGCCGCCGCATGGCCATCAGGATGCCCCTCACGGTCATGCCCTCGCAGAAGCACGCGACCACACGTGCCTTGGGCAGGTGGCCGCGGAGCTTGTGCAGGAGCCGGTCAAAGTTGTGCTCGCCGGCATTGCTGTAGATCTTGTCCGAGTGCGCGATGCAGATGCCCTCCTTGGCTGCCATGTCCTTGAAGGCCTCCATGCCGCTCTCGCCGTAGTTGCCTGCAAAGAGGCACAGAATCAAGCAGGTTACCGAGTGGATCCTGGGGAGGCCTGTGATTTAAATCAACCACCCGCTGACCAAAAAAGAGGGGCAGAAATAACCTAACGCGTCCTTTTGTGCTTTGCCTTGCCAGCCTGTACAAAATAAAAATCAAGCGGTTGTTTCCCCGCGCGATTATTGACTGAGCTGCTGGGTCAGATTTTGCCCAGGTGGCCGCCGGGCTTCGAAAACAACCCGTATCTGTCAAATTCACATACTGGCGCACACAAGCTTAATGATGTGTTTGTGTTCAGCACAGATTTTGAACACCGCGGCGTCCTCCCTGTTCTCTCAGGAGTCACAAAGGGACTCCCGACAATTTGCATAAAATCCAGGTCACCTATTTTCTTTGGGGAAACTTTGATAAATCTGTAGGTTCTTTCTTTGAGAAACACAGTTGTGTGTGTGTGTGTGTGTGTGTGTGTGTGTGTGTGTGTGTGTGTGTGTGAGAGAGAGAGAGAGATAGAGAGCTGTAGACAGATGCTTCCTCACTGTCGCTGTTAATTAAAATCAAAATGTTCAGTTATCTTGTAGCTGCTTTGGGGTTTTGGACAAACACTGCCAACAGTCTAAACTGAGTCTGTTCATATTCTAACATTATTTGATTTTATTGACAATTATTTATCTTTCTCCAAAGCAACTTATAATGTTACGTTTGTACAATACTTAAAATCATTTATAGATTTACACAGCAAGGTAATTTTTACCGTATCAATTCAAAGTAAGTACTTTGATCAATGGTACTGAACCAAGACTGGGGATTTCAACCAGTGTCCTTCAACTGCAGAGTAATGGCTTTAACCACTATGCCAAATACTGCCTGCTGCTGCCACATATACAGCTGTCTGTCTTCTTAATAACTTGATGTTCTGACGCTTTGAGTTAAACTTAATTACAGCTGAGGTCTCCCACCACTTCACACAATATATTTTATATTTAGCTTTTAGTCACAGCAACATGGAAACCGTTTCCATACCGGGTTGTGCACACACAGACCCTCTGAACACTTTACAGGTGAGGGAAGGTTATTTGCGGCCATTTCCACCAGCCAAAATAAAAACCTGCTGACTCGTCTCTCTACAACAGATCTCAAGGCCAAATGAAAATGATCCATCTTTCTAATTCTTACTTACATTTATTCATTTAGCTGATGCTTTTCTCTAAAGCAACTTACAATGATAAAATTACAATTATTACAAGCTGACACTTATTTACCCATTTATACTGCTGGGTAATTTTTACTGGAGCAATTTAGGGTAAGTACCTTGCTCAAGGGCACTACAGCCAGAGGTAGGGATCGAGCCTATAACCTTTGGATCCAAAAGTAGTAGCACAAACCACTACTCTACTAGCTGTCCCCATAAAAACATAAGCCAGTAGAAGCCTGGTAAAAACATAATTACTGTTTTTAATTATTACTTATTGTTGTTGAAGGGGTGCGGTGGCGCAGTGGGTTGGACCACAGTCCTGTTCTCTGGTGAGTCTGGGGTTCGAGTCCCGCTTGGGGTGCCTTGCGACGGACTGGCGTCCCGTCCTGGGTGTGTCCCCTTCCCCCTCCGGCCTTACGCCCTGTGTTACCGGGTAGGCTCCGGTTCCCCGTGACCCCGTATGGGACAAGTGGTTCTGAAAGTGTGTGTTGTTGATGATGTTATATATTAATTTTTCTGAATACCAATGGGTAACTTTTACCATATCAGGTCAGGGTATGAACCTTGATCAATATTATTGCAAAGGTAGCAGGGATTTTGACCCAGGTTCCGCAAGGTGACGGCTTTATGTTGCTCGCGTTGTAGTCAGGATATGTTCATGCGGAATCTTTCAATTAATACGCATTCCCTATGGTTTATGCAATGCACCGGTTAAAGAATATCCATTTCATTCCTCGGTTTTCTCCCCCTAGAATGCAACAGTGAGGCATCCTTTTTCATAATAACATATATGACATTTTTTCAAACATGAGCACACTGGACAGATCACCACACCTAAATGCAGACAGTGAAGAAGGACGACGAGGAAGGACAATGAATGAGTCAGAGTCCATGTACCGAACACCATTTTTCCCATCCTCTCAGCAGGGTTCGGGTCTGCCCTTAATCACCCCTTCCCTACCAGCTATGGCATGGTATAATGCCACAGATTTTGTCCTTATGTATTGCACCGCATTTTCCCAATTTCAGCTATTATGTACGGGCTTTCTCAGCATTTCAAAGCCCTGCTGGCTTTGTACTCTTCTATTTTCTGTCGCTCAGCAGTGTGCATGAGGCTTTTTATTTTTAAAGAGGTTAAATGGGATTAAAGATCAGTGCAACAGGATCCAAGTTCATTGAGGAAAAGACTGAAGTAATGCCTTCAGATCTGCAAGTTGAGAATAAGGAGGTCTGGCAGGGTCAATACAGGGTCAATATTTTAGATGTGGAATTGACTGCTTTTCTTCGCAGAATTCGTGTCAACAAGGATGCGACCATTAGCTCCTCCCGAAACCCCCTAATCATGCTTTCAGACAAAACCATTTCCCATTACTTTCACCGGGAGCGGCTGAGCCCTGAGACGTCGGCCTCCGAGGCATATTCGATTTTGCAGACAAAAACCTTGTTTTACTCGAATCACAGCGAGGCTTGAAAGGCCGAAGCAATTAATTCTCTGGACGACAAGACTTCAGTCAATATCCAGAGCGACATAGCTTCCTGCAGTTGTCACAAATACAAACATACATTGAATATGATAACAGCTGTGGGACTATTTTAGCAGCTGTTACTGGAGTCAGAATTCTGTCGCTCCAGACACTGAAGCAATGCAGTGTATTTGGAAGATGAGAGAGGTTTCAGAGGCGGACCCCAGAAAGCCAGGAAGTGTAAACAAACGATCAGCGCCTAGTTTACTAATGGATTCTGGACATTAAGAGAGGAGAAAAACATTTGCCTGAGGGGTGGGCCGCCCGGGCTGAACTTCTGCACTAAAATAATTCCACATAAACAAAACAAGTGCAATCAATTCATTATGTGCAACCTGACTGCTAAATATTCAGCACTTTGGAGGCAAGAACTAATTAAGAAGTGAAGCTGTGGAATTAAATCCTAATCAATTCTAATACTGTTGCTGAGATGGGGTCTGGAATGCGAACAGAATTGTGATGATGATGGTACTGCCGACGTTTGCAAGGGGATGATGGGTGAAGAGTTAGGGAAAAAGTTGAAAGACAACAACTGTTTCTCAAAAAACACCAAGTGCCCTTCACGAGAGGAGAAAGCAAAGACCTCAGAAGGTCTGTAGAACTTGATGAGAAAAAAACGGTTGAGTATAAAATGAATCTCGGCTTCCATTGGGTAGCTGGCACCTCCTTAGGTTGCTGGAGATGGGCTTCCCCGCCCATTGCGGTGTGGGGACAGTAGTGGGCAGCTCTCTGGGAACCTCCTCTAATTCTTAGCAACTTGCAGAGGGGGTAGGGCAACTGATGACCATCTGTGACAGGAGATCTGTGAATGAACCACACACATTATTGCCATGGAAGCTCGGACCTCCACGAGAAAGTCTCAGACCCCCCACCGCGGCAAACAGGCTTCCACTTCTGCGGGGAGGACACGGAATTCAGTCAGTTCTACGTTCCACGAGGCCAAGGTCTCACCATCCAAACAGCTAAAAGCCATTCCTGGCAAGACCTGTAACCCCTCTGCTCTCCATCACCATTACAGCTGACCTCCCTCTGTCGATCTAAAAGGAAATTAAGGACATGAAAACATAACAGGAGGTCTGCTCGGCGGAGCAGCAATTAAAACTCGAAAGGCAGCGTCACCATGCTGGCTCACGGCTGGTTCTCAGTTTTTGGCACCGAAGAGCAAAGCATGATGGGTCGGTGCAAATAAACAGAGGTATCGGGTAAGCAGGAGGACTCAGGATGAGGTGCGTGGGGTCGCGTCCGCCCGACTATGTGCAAAAGCCCTGTAATTAGTCTCACAGTGAGATGAGCTGGCAGCAGATGGCAGAGGAGTCTCACCCACACCCCCACCCCCACCCCCACCGCCACCCACTGCCACCGCGCCCGCAGAAGTGCAGGTTTCTCGGGCATGGCTCCGTAGCAAATGCTGCGCCACTCCGTAGCTCCGACGTGGCCCGGCCATCGCAACCAAAGCAACGGAGCGGCGCCCACAACGGCACGTGACGCTAACGAATCACATTCCGAATCCCTGCCCTTCCCCCACCGCCCCCGCACAGCTACCGCTGCGTGGGCAGGACCAGCTGGAGGTCCGCCGTTGGAGCTACATCAGTCAGGAGTGGGTGAAAGTCGCTCGCAAACAGCGCCCCGCACCGCTCTGTTCGAGAGATTTCCTCACCGGCAAGACAACAGGCAGCAGAGTCCCCTCTGCCAGCGATGACAGAATATTGACAAGGACAATAGTGCAACGGTGCGCTGACTCAAGCCAGCGTCTCCCACCTCGAGTAATAGGGTTGGTCTGGCCTGTGGGAATGAAAAAACTTATCTCTTGAAAAAGAACATGCTCTTCATAGAAAATTGCATAAATGGAGAAAGATAAACGGAAAAAGCCTTTCTTCGGGGGCATAAAGAAGGTGGAGAAGGTAGGGACGGTAGGGACATGGAGATCATCCCCAGAACAGCAGCTTCTCACAGGTTCTCAGAAGAGAACTCTCAAGCAGTTGTGTTCTCCAGCTGTGTATAGGACAACACAGCTGCTACAAGTTCTGACCTGACCTGAAAAAAATTTAGCTCACCCTTGATGTTCGTTGTCCATCTTATGACGCCAAACACATGAGAGTCACGTGGTCCAAGGGTCCAAATGATCGCACTCTCACCAGATCACCGCCAGAGGAAAACACCAGTAATCTGCTCGGTCAGTTCACTATTCTTATTAAGGAAGGGGGCAGGACGGCTTTCCTCGGTGGTTCAAAGGTCGCGCATCACCTAAAAATTACCATTTTTCATTTTGACCACAGTGGTTGACAAAAATTCTGAGAAATTAATAAAAGCGATTGTGTGTTTTCACATACTCAGTGTGAATAAATACTTGTAATGATTTACTTATCCATCTCCTTTGTCCAACACAATCTTGGATAATCAGCATTACAGGGATTTAGCCTTTTATACAATAGTGCATTCTTACTGCATTCTTACTGTATCAATTCAGGGTAAGCATCTCGATCGAAGAGTAGAGCAGCATGAGCCAGGATTGGAACCAAGGTCCTTCAGCTCAGGCGACAACTCCGGTTGCTAAGGTGCACGCTGACTCTGTTTGGGGTGTCCGCACAGATAGTTTTGACCCAACTCGTGGTGTTGGGTGCCTGTAGGACTAAAGAGTGATGGAAGACAGTCAGCAGGTGGGCAGCCCAGGGAAAACCCAACATCCATCCAGGTTTCGCAGTACCTAATCACCCTAGAGCCGTTTTATGGCCAACCCAAAGTCCGGGGCCAGGGGGACACGCGGCATTTCCTGCCGGGCCCGGGACTCTGATTCCTTTCGCTCGAACCGGGGGAGGGATGGTCATGCCGTACATCCAGGCAGCGCAGACGCGGCCAAACATGCGCGCCGGGCGCCGATGCGGAGCGATGATGGAGGTAATCTGAAAGCCGGAGCAGAGCGACCTACTTTCGGCGCCACGGGTACACATCGCGGAGCCCCCGAACGCGACGCTCCTGCAGGACATCCCAGGCGGCTGGGGGGGTGGGCCCGTCGGGAAGGAGGAGAACACCTTTCGCCTGCCATTTGTGCACGTACAAAACACACAGCGAACCGACACGATGCCCCGTCACCACCATGTACGGCACAGACCAAAATGCCTACTGAGAGTAAGCGAATAATCCTGCAGGATTCCCCAGCGACGCCGATGATGTTGCGGACACTTTTCCGGTCCGTGGCGAACAGTCTTTTTCTCATTTTGAGGTTACTGGAGTCTCTTACATTTGCGCAGTGATGGAATAGCAATCCGCTGCCACATTAAACATGCGCAGCGCTCGCAGACGCGGCCTGCATGCCAAACAGCTACGCACGGAGACTGCGGGGCGGCTCAGGACGGTATTTCTCAGATCATTCCTGTAATGCACACGAGATTATACAATTATGTAATTCGAAATAAAAGTGAAATGTTATTAATAATACGTATTATTCCGTTATTATTCAGTTATACAAATAAAACGCACTACGGAAGAAAGGTATTGATAACAGACATTGTTGTAAGCACGGCGAATCGTAATGAACCGCAGTCATAATAAACTGTTGTCCCAATTGTAATATGCTGTAATTTGTAAGAAAGCGAAACGTTTGAAACTAATGAAGCCGATCAATATCGCATCGTGCCATTAGCGTCCGGGGTCTCAAATGGGCTGCGCGTAAGAGGCGCCGTCGATTCGGCGAACGAGATGAGAAAAAGATGTCGTTCCATCCGCACGGCGTCGGGCGGAGATACGGAGAAGCATCATCGCGTCCGTTTGTATCGTTCCTTCTCCGAGAAGCGGGCAGCCGGAGCGACCGAAGTGACGAGAGATGACCGGCTCTCGGGGAAAGGCCACGGCGAAGCCGGCGAAAAAAGAGAAACGATACCGTGCAAGGGGCCACCGGCACACCTGGGTACCCGAGCAGGGTAAAATCCATCCTTTAGTCCACCAAACACCTGGAGGGTAAAGGAGAAATTGTCACAGATATTAAGGACAGCTATTTACAGTGCTGCTTGGAAGTATGGTAACCGCTTGTGTCCCTTAGTTTTACCACAGAATGGGTATTTAATGAGGATCAGTGTTGCTCATGTGACATATAGGTGTGTAATGATCAGTTCCGTATGTTACTTTAGAGGGAATCGTGTGTAGTAGAAACACGCAAGTAGTGCAGGCGTAAAAATAAGTGAAGCCCAAGTTGTGTTGGTTAAACCAAGCAGGTAAGTAGAGTCAGGGGTGTAAATCATGGTCATTTTCTCATTTTACAGGTGTATTTTAAGATGCACATTTTATCAGTTCATTCTAATATTTTTTACAAGAATAATGACCATCCCTGTAGAGTTCACACACTTTCAAGCAGCACGATAGGTTTACGTTTATTTAGTTACCTTACATCGTTTATGTGAACACACACACACACACACACACAAATGCACGTAGATGTATTTTATACCGGTGCTGTTTGTATCTTTACAAGCAGGTATTACAGCAGTAGGTGGCGTAGTGCTTAGAGTTACATGGTGGTTTATTTCAATGAATTGGCAGTTTAGGGTACAAATCCAACATAGTTACATAAGAGAGGTGTCAGAAAAATGAATAAATTAAAAGAGTCTTTGAAAAGCAGAATTCATCCACCTGTCTGTCCACCATAAGTGTTTCTGCAGTTTGGGTCACACAATGTAGGGGGCGTGGTGGCGCAGTGGGTTGGACTGCAGTCCTGCTCTCCGCTGGGTCTGGGGTTCGAATCCCGCTTGGGGTGCCTTGCGATGGACTGGCGTCCCGTCCTGGGTGTGTCCACCTCCCCCTCCGGCCTTACGCCCTGTGTTGCCAGGTTAGGCTCCGGTTCCCCGTGACCCCGTCAGGGACAAGCAGTTCTGAAAATGTGTGTGTGTGTGGGTCACACAATGTCTGCATCGCACAGGATATTTTTTCGCACGTACCGGCGGAGAGCTCAGCAGCGCTGAGTTCGAACGGCTCCGCCGAGCGCCGGGACCCGGCTGCCCCTGCCCCGGCGCCTCGGTGATTCATCACTTCCTCCCCGGTCCCAGAGGCGTCGGCCGTCCCGCCCGGCCGTGCCCCCATCCTCCCGTCGCCACGGCAATTTCCGGGTTCGGCCCATTCAGATCGCAACGGCCTTAACGCTCCCAGCACTTCCCTCCGCACCTCGGCTCAGCTCGCCGCACCCCACGTGCAGTAACGCTTCTGGAAGCTTCTTTCAGAGAAGCCCTGATGCGCCGCACCCCCACTACCATCCAACTCCCACCCCTTCTTAATGTCAGCAGGGCCAGCGTCACACGCAGTCGCCACAGAGTCGCTCCTTCGCTCATACAGACTCGAGCTCCCAGACCCCTTGTCACCACACGTTCACATCCCACGATTCCGTGTGTTTTACAATCCGGCAAAATCGATAACAAATAAAGAAATTACAAGGTAATAAAGGCCGCAGTCTGGCTCTGAGATCATATGTAAGAAACACCGAGTCCGGCTCCTCGCTCGTGACGGCAGAACGTCGGAGTTCTTCTGCGGCCACACGTCTGTATTCCCGCAGCGGGCTCGTACCTCACCGCTGGGGATTATTGGCGATTATTGGAGATTCCTTCGGTCAAGTCTCATGATCCCGGATCGGCGCAAGCTGCGGGTCAGGGAAAAGCACGCTTCTCGCACAATGCGCAGGGCGAGCACGTTCGCACGGCACCCCGACGAAACACAAACGCCTTCCGGCAAAGACGGGAGTTTCACCGCGCCGTTGAAGTTCCTTCAAAGGCGGAGGGAGCGTTTCCCAAAAAGCAGCCGCCTACTCGACGTTTATTTAAACGTGAACCTTTGAACAATAGCGGTGTGGGATACAGGGATGAGTGAGGAGCGGCGCGGGTCTGGAAGCACTGGGATCAGAAAGCCAGCACAGATATAGGGTTGAACCTGGTGATGATGATGATGATGAGGTGCAGGGGGGCCCATATTTATTAACTATTCATTTATCTGATGCTTTTCAAGGTGTCTTTCAGTGAGCAGTTGTTACACTGAGCTACTTACACTGATTTATCCCTTTAGAGAGCAAGGTAACCCTTACTGTGTCAATTGAGGATGAGTACCTTAACCTACAACAGGAGGTGGGATTTGAACCCACAAGCTTTCATTGCAAGGTGACAGTGTGCGCCAGTAATATGCAGATAATAAGAAGAGAGATTCTTACAAAGATTAGGGAGAAAAGCCGTTGGACTCAATAACCGACATGCGAATACTGACGCGGTGGCTAGAGCTTTAAAGGTTCACGGATGTGCATCTGAAGGTCATAGATTCAAATCCCATCCCCTCCAACAGCACGAAGGTGCTTGATAGAGGAGAAATGATCCAACTCTATAAATGCGGCACAGTGCCACAACGAGTACCACTGCTGTCTCACAGCGCCTGAGTGGAGCGAGAGGACGTGGGTTCGATCCCCGCTCAGTCTGTGTGGAGTCTACATGTTCTCCCCGTGTCTGTGTGGGTTTATTCTGGGTACTCTGGTTTCCCCCCACACTCCAAAGACATGCTGTTCAGATTCACCCCTAGTGTGTGAGTGACAGAGAGAGAGAGAGAGAGAGAGAGAGAGTGTGTGTTCCACTGATGTATGGATGAGTGACCCAGTGTAAATAGTGTATCTAGCAGTGTAAGTCACCGCGGTGAATAAGGTGTGCCGGCTGATAACACTACATAGAGCTCATTGGAAGTTGCTTAGGAGAAAAGCGTCTGCTAAGTGAATAAATGTAAATGTAAGAAAAGTGTCACCTAAATGAATAGATGTGTGTGGGGGGTGTCATAGGGGTCATGTTCATGATTGCAGTACTCATAGGGAAGGATGCTGGCCATTACAGTGGTGTGTGTCCTGTCCTACACGCAGTCACGTGTGGGGATGACGAACCCGATGAGCCAAAGTGCAGCGCTGAAAGCCGACGCTTGCAATGACTGCGAAGCAGCAAACCTCACTCCTCTTTTCTCACTCACCCACAATCCCGTCGCCCCGCAGATCTGCTCATCACTCCATTTACCATGGCAACAGAGAAGGGACCCAGGAAAACTGCATGAATCACCACAATTAACCCCACTGATGGAATTTGCTCAGATGCCGTCTTTGGACACGGGTCGGATTCCTAACTCCTCGAGTCCGAACCTCCGGGAGTTTCGAAGCACCAAAGACGAGGCGCACGACTGGTCAAAATGGACCTGTTTACTCAGGTGCGAGTCAAAGCCCACCCAGACCAGGGGATCTCTGTGTGCTGCCTGGTGTGGCTAATGATCCATGAGGGCTGTAGGTGGAGTAGTGGTTAGGGTTACCTTGTAACCTTGAGGTCGGTGGTTCAAATCCCACTCCTGCTGCAGTACCCTTGATCAAGATATTTACCCGGAACTGAAACGATAAAAAATACCCTGCAACATGAGCTTAGCTGGTAGCGTAGTTATTACTGCTGCTGCTTTTGGCCCCAAGGATCACAGGTTCAAATCCCACTGCCAACTGTAGTAGCCCTGAACAAGGTACTAACCCTAAATTGCTGCAGGAAAAATTACCCAGCTGGAAAAATGAGGAGATAATTGTAAGTTGCTTTGGAGAAAAGTGCCAGGTAATTTAATAAATATAAATGGGTCAGTCATTCATGGGGGGCGTGGTGATGCAGTGGATTGGACCAGGGTCCTGCTTTCCGGTGGGTCTGGGGTTCAAGTCCTGCTTGGGGTGCCTTGCAACAGACTGGCGTCCCGTCCTGGGTGTGTCCCCTCCCCCCTCCACCCTTGTGCCCTGAGTTGCTGGGTTAGGCTCCGGCTCCCCGCGACCCCGTATGGGACAAGCGGTTCAGAAAGTGTGTGTGTGTGTGTGGGTCAATCATTCTAAGTAGCTTAATGCTATACTGTTTTGTAGAAAATAAATAAATGTAGATATAAGCACGGCACAACATATTGTTGATTTGCACCACATGACAGCAAGGAGACGAGTCGACCGGACACAAACACCCAGAAACAGAGCTGTAACCGCAGAGCGGGATGCTGCCAGTCCAACCTGGACCACCTCAGGAAACTGGAGAGCAGGTAGACGAGAACCTGTACACGATACGTGGAGGGGGGGAGCATCTTGTAGGAAATGCAATAAAAAGAGTGGGAATAACAGACCGGTAAATCGCAAGTGTTCCTGTGTTCTGTAAACACACTGTACTCCTTGTATTAATTTGGCAGCGACACTGATTACGCTACACAATTATGAACCTTTCGAGATGTGAACTCGAGACCGGCGGAGTCTCCGGTGGCCGAGGTCAAACCGCGATGTTCAGGGACGGACCCGTGGGACATGCCGCTCGAGGGCCGACACAGAGAAGCCGCTCTTCAACGTGCGGGAGGCCAGGAGCGAGAGTGCAACATGGGGCCGAGGAGAGCGCACCCCCGCCCCCCCCCCCCACCCCCAATCCTCTCCCGGAGCGCAGTTTCATCGCACTTTCATCAAATACGCCAAGTAATACGATCAGGCCTCTTGTGCCGAGTTAATCCACTTCGCAACAACCCCTGGGCCACTTCTGCTGACCTGGGATGTTCGATCGTTCAAAAAAGACCCCCCACCGAGGGTAGCGCGAACCACAGCTCACATCTGTCTGACTCGCTTTTAGCCTCGGGGACCCTGGAGGTACAAGATATCTGCCAAATAAATATTACATTAGAGCCAGAGATGCAGAATCACATAGCCGTGTTCGAGAAAGGTGTTCGTGACGTGCTTCAAGTGAAGCCGCATTGAAATATGTTTCTAAATTTAAAATGATGTACAATAAAAGTGTGTTTTAAGTGCAGCCACTTTCCAATACTTTCGCTTTGTCAATGCACTTCTGCTGGAATTCGGTGAACTGCTAGGTGCGGTCCGGGGGTCATCGGCATCCTCCTCCAGGAAGCGACCCCCCTTCAACCACCCCCTGGGGGTGCGTGACCCCGGCAGCGGCCCTGCTAGAGAAACACCAGTTTTCCATTTCATGTACCATGAATTACACATGAAGGATTATTACACACGAGAAATCACCTCGATAATCCCACCATTGTTCACGCATCAGCCACGATTTTCATAAGCGTCAGAATGATCTTATGATGAGAGGTCGTACCAGTAACCCGCCGGCTGCATTTATCCCACCTTATTAACATGCGTGTGTGTGTGTGTGTGTGTGTGTGTGGAAGACAGTGGACCTGCACATTGTGAAAGAATCCCATTACAAGTATAAATGAATAAAAAAAGCTCAGTTTAATAATACATGGTTTTTAACCCGGCCCTCCTGGTCTGGGTTTGGACACATCTGTGGACGTCGTTCCTGCGTGGACGACCTGGGACCGACCCTGAGTGGGATCACCATAAATAATCCATCACGACTGACACGGTTCTGGGAGACGCGTCATCGATACGTTTCAGTATTTCATCCAAACCGGCAGCTGGGCTCCTCTCGTCTGCACTGCGGTGTTTGTGAAGAATGTAACATGTATCTCTGACACGATACGCCACAGGTTATCGATTTCCCGTAACAAAGACATGTGATCCATTTTTATTTATGTGGATAAGAATCACAGCGCTATTTCATATCGCTTTCACATATCGCTTTAAAGCACGGAACGCTTTGTATAACCGGCGAAAAACATCGGCGCCGTTCCACTCGTCTTCGTGGCGGCAAAGTTTTCGTGTAGCTGGTGCCACCGGGGCCTTGCAGCTCCTGGGTTGTTGGTTTGAATCCAACCTCAGCCATGAGTTCTCTTACTGCTCGTGTTCATCATGTCTTTACACGGCTCTACAACTTGGAGTTTTGGATAAAAAAGTAATAATAATAAATCAGAAGAGAAGAGTTGAAGCAAAGCTCTAGCCACTCCCAGATCCCAAACATGCACAGTGAACATAACTACTAAGTGATGCTGCCACATTCACTGCTTTCCCCAAACCCACTGTCACCTCCAGTGAGGTGGGCCTGCAGGTGAGAACCTTCAGGCATTCTTACATTACATGTATTTATTTATCAGACATTTTTCTCCAAAGCAACTTCCAATGAACTGGATGTAGTGTTATCAGCCCACGCACCTTATTCACCAGAGTGAATACACCGCTTACACCGGGTCACTCATCCATACATCAGTGGAACACATGCACACACGCACACATGCACACACACACACACACACACACTACGGGGGAACTTGAACAGCATGTCTTTGGAGCATGGGAGGAAACCAGATCACCCGGAGGAAACCTACGCAGACTCCACACAGAGTGAGCGGGGACCGAACCCATGTCCTCTCGCACCACCCAGGTGCTGTAAGACAACAGTACTACTTGCTGTGCCACCATGCTGCCCAAAAGGGAAAGGGAAAGTACACTAAGCACATACCTGGAGACCCAATCAATCTAATACCGAACACTCTTCCCGATTTAATGGGGTCACAAACCAAAAACATTGCAACAACTTATAAAAATGCCATTTTTTCATACAACGGGTATCTTATTCTACACAACTGCATTTTCATCTTTTTACCTTTCACATCAGTTATTATATTCTGTACAATGAGATTTCTCCGATATTTTGGGACGGAGACACAGACTTTGTGTCTCAAACCCAAAAGGTTTTTGTCCTTCAGTCATGTCAGTCTGGCTACTTTCTGACTAAGTCTACTCTATTAACCGCTACATTTTCCTGGAAACAATGACCACTAGGGTAAATGAAGCCTGAACCTCATGACCATATGAAGGTCATCTGGTGTCAGTGCAGAGTCTGTGTGTTTTTTCAGAGCGAAAGACACAAGCAGTGATCTTGTGAACTTTTTTCTTCATCAGTGGTGTCACTGGGGGACTGGGGGGTTTGGGTGTTGGGGGGTGCAGACTGCACCGGGTGACACCATCAGAGGGGGTGACACCAAAATGACTGTCTATAAAATATATTGTGCAGTGTTCCAGCAGAAATGTATTATTCTGTATAAAAACATCCCTGTCTGTAGTTATAAGAACAAAAACATTGTTCGTAATAAAGCCCAGTTTATATGTATCAATATTCCAACAAGGATAAAACTCTGTGTTCATTGACTTTTCGAACCTTCCAATGCGCTCCGCTCACAGCTCCCATTATTGCCCAATTACAATTACAATTACAATTACAGTGACGCTTCGGATCACGTGGTTTCGTCTCCACGCGCTAGGAGCGTGGGCTCTTGTTTTCGTCGCCGCAGCTGTTTTTATAGTCGCTGATTTTGCCGCATTTTCTGGTGTTTAAGCTACAATATTGTGGTAATTAGTATTTGTGAACCGTTATCTAATGTTAAAACAAATATAATTTTGTGTGTAGTTCTTCAACGTTTTTGCTTCGAATTCTATTGTTTTCTTACTGAATTTTCACTTTAACCATGAGAAACTATGTAAATGTAAATACATTTACGCTGTGCCTGTGATATTGTAATTTAAAGGTGTAATTTTAATTTTGCTAGTTGTGTATGTCACTACTATTCCCATTACATTCAGTGATAAGAGGGGAATTACGATTTATGGGTAACATTAGCAGAAAAAAACATGATTCTGTGCGGTCTGGTAAGGCAGGAGGCCCATGGGGGGGTGTCACCAACCGTAGTGAAGCCACTGTTCTTCATAACATGAACATCTATGAGGTGAACTGTCACAGTGTCTCCTAAGAAGGCTGAAAAGGAAGTGCTGGAGGCAGAGAGATACATCGAAAAGAGAAAATGTAACATTAAAGACAAAAGAAAAATCACAGTCAGTTTTCATCTGGGAACCAATAATTTATTTTCTCATTAACAATAACGATAATTTCACCCCCAACAATAGGATTCTCTCTAACGGTGATTTTTGAAGAAATTAATCAACTCGGTTGTGTGAGCAATGCGTGTTTCTCCACTTAATGAAATGAAGTTGGGGTGACTGGTGACTGTGCAGTGATCTTGCTGTGCGTGCGTGCGTGCGTGCGTGCGTTGTCCAAGCCTGAAGCCACTGCCGCCGCTCCACGAGACGCCCTACAGAAAGCACGAGGCGCACACGCGCGCGCCCGAAACGTCCCGCAGCCTCTCCCCATTAAGTCGCCGGAATGTTAATCATGACCCGGTTTGCGATAACAGGCAAATGAGGCGTTCAGTATTTGCATATTTTATCTTCACGGAAAAGGGGCCTCTTTTTGTCCTGTTCGTAAACTTTGTTGAGTATTTGGCTAAATGATGACTGTCACTTATAATTACCGCATAATGAAAAGGAATGGTGAGCGTCACCGTCCGTCCCGTCCCCCACCCGCCCCCTCGCACCTGAGGCCGCACGCGGCCCCTAATAAAATTACCGCGGCGCTAATTCGCCCTTCACTTGATCGATGACTCGGCGGCGACAGGGTGGCGCGAGCTTATGGCGCGCGCCGCGCCGACAAAAAAGGCCAAGTAACTGACCACTTAATGCGATCCACTGACCGCCTGCGCGCTCCACGGTTTATAGTAAAAAATAAATAATTTTTTTCTTTTTTTTTTTTTTTTAAATTCTTCACATCTTTCCCTTTTCCCGCCAAAACGTAGAAGTCGGAAGCGGCAAACAGGTTTTTTTTTTTTTTTTTTCCTCGTGGGGGCATGTGGGTGACGCGCGCCCCCTCACTCAACATATATGGACAGTGGAGTACAGTAGCGTCGCTAAAATGCAACAGTGGCGAATGAGAATGTTTTAAATGTTAAGGGTTCCGTTCCGACGAACCTAAGTCCACTTCGCTGTAAGTGGAAAATCTCGTTATATTTTAAAACCGTAAGGATAGCTATATATATATAAACTATAATTTCTACGTTGTATAATAGGCCTTTATTGTATTTTTCACTCATTTCACATTATACATGATAAAATAATACTGATAAATAAGAATATAAACACAGTACAGAATAATTGCATTTTAACTTTCATGTGTAAATCTTTTTCCCTGCATGACCAGAACACTATGATACGTCTCCGCTTTTACCAGTGTAAAGAAAAAGCAACTTGAGTGCAGTCACACGCCAAATGTTCTGTAAATAAAACAACATTTTCTGAATAAAACAGGTCACTGATGGACACACTGACTGAAGCAATAAGAAACATGGTAAAATATGGTTCCTTGTACAAGCGCAACCACCCGACGCTGCTGTACAGCACTAGTGGTCTGCGTTAGATAGCCGACCATCGTAAATCGAAGTATTGTAAATCGTATCTGTGGTAACTGGAGGATCATCCGCACCTCTGTTTCGTACAACGGGCATTTTATTCGGTACAAGGACATTTTCCCCATTACCTGTTCATTTCACTTTCACAGCACAACTAGGGCTCGTTTTAATTGTGACAGGGTGTCTCAAACTCAAACAGTTTTAATCCGTCACTAGTGGTCAGTTTGGTTCTTTTCTTGTTAAATCTAGAGCAATAATCTCTCCATTACCATGGCAACAGTGCCGTCATTGTAAATAAAGCCTTAGCTGCAATCAAAACAAAAGAATGTAAGGTAAAACATTCCTTAGTGACACTACACTGCCCCCCCCCCAGAGACTATTATTAAGGTGTGAAGAAGCAGAGCTTCCAAAATTAAGCTTTTTAACATCACTACCGGTTTTATAACTACTTGCTCAACCTTGAAACAGCAGCAAATACTTTGTTAGTGGGCAGGTACAGTATATTTGTTGTTTGTCTACTTTTGGTTTTACATGACAGATTGCAGAGGGGAAGACAAGGAGATCAGGCCAGCAGTCCTACTTTAGCTCATTTTCGGGGCAGCAGGGGGTGTAGTGGTTTGAGCATCACCTTGCAATTGAAGTTTAAGTCTCACCTCCTGGTCTAGTACCCTCAACTGATACAGTAATAATACTGCTGTATAAATGGGTAAATCACTGTAAAGTTCATGTAAAAGATCTTGATAATAATAATCATTATCTGATTCCTTCTGATTATTTTTTATAAGAAGCCAGACATTGTCCTCAAATTCACCTCAATGTTCATAAGAGGGGGTGCAGTGGCGCAATGGGTTGGACCACAGTCCTGCTCTCCAGTGGGTCTGGGGTTCAAGTCCCCCTTGGGGTGCCTTGCGACGGACTGGCGTCCTCTCCTGGGTGTGTCCCCTCTCCCTCCAGCCTTACGCCCTGTGTTGCTGGGTAGGCTCCGGTTCCCTGTGACCCCGTATGGGACAAGCGGTTCTGAAAATGTGTGTGTGTGTGTGTGTGTGTGTGTGTGTGTGTGTGTGTGTGTGTGTGTGTGTGTGTGTGTGTGTGTGTTCATAAGAGCTGTTAGAAAATGTTGAGTTTAAGGAAAAATAATGACTGTGTCCACCGGCTTGTTAAGAGCTAAATAAGTGTGTGCTGTGCAGTCGCACCATGATGGCAGGGAATGTTTCCAGGGATAGAACCGATGTGCACCTGTACATGATACGGCTCGGGTTGCAGATATAGCAGAAGTTTGTTCTGTTAAATTTAATTTGCTAGTACTTGTCTCCATTAGCCAGGGGGTGCGGTGGCGCAATGGGTTGGACCACAGTCCTGCTCTCCAGTGGGTCTGGGGTTCAAGTCCCGCTTGGGGTGCCTTGTGACGGACTGGTGTCCCGTCCTGGGTGTGTCCCCTTCCCTCTCCGGCCTTACGCCCTGTGTTGCCGGGTAGGCTCCGGTTCCCCGTGACCCCGTAAGGGACAAGCGGTTCTGAAAATGTGTGTGTGTGTGTGTGTGTGTCTCCATTAGCTGAAAGCCCTCCTGCTCTCCATCGGAACGGTCGGTGTTTCTTTGAGTAACAGTATTACAGTGACAAAATAATATTCATTACCTGCCCCAAATCTTGACCAACGAATCAAGTGTCCAGAATATGAATTTATAGCACGAGTTACTGTGCCAGATGTTACTGTCCTCCAGCGAAGACTAAGAAAAAGTCTCTAAGGCAGAAACAACATCCATTCATCATTTCTACCCGTGTGTTTCAGTCACTGAATTTTCTGCGAAGCACAAAGCCTCCAAGTGAACTTGGGCTCCTTTGCAAAACATGTCGCTTTGTCGCTGATCATCAAAGCACAGGCAATAATAAACTATTATTCTTAGTGCGAATACCTCACTGTTGCTCAAATGAGCATATTTTACCATGCGTCGCCATATTACTGTTTTGGTGATGTTAGGTAAAGACCTCACTATTAGAAGACTCATTCAGACTATTCCCATAGCAGCACAGCACAGCTAATTTGCACAGATTAAAGGCAGACATAGATCTCCCGTATGCATAATTTATCAATTCACGCAGCACGCGACATCACCGTGTGTTCTTTTTCGTCCTTGAATGTCTTAAGGAGAGTATGCTCCGCTCTGGGCCCTTTTGCTTCTCTCGCCAGCTCTAAGGGTTTCGGGAACAGCGCCCAACACAAAGAGAGGAGAGCGGCAGAAAGCTGATGACCTTGAAATGTTCAAGGTTAAACCCTCAGGCTCAGGCGATGATAACCACTCGGAAACCCAGACTGAGGAGAGCGTCTGCAAGTTGTGCTGCGCATTTCTTCTCGCTCGTTCCCGCTGGACGGCATCGCCGTGTGGCACCGAGCCCTGATCCCAGATCACAGCTCCAGACAGGAGGACTGAGGCGAAGGAAAGTGCTGTAGATCTGCATGCGGAAACCTGCTTATGCTCATTGTGAGACACCACAGTTGCAGAAGACAACCTGGAGAGATGATCCAGAGTAGACCTCTCGAAGTCCCCTCAGCATCACTCACTCACCTCTAGCGAACATTCGGGACATTTTACAAAACACGAAGAGGCCATTGAAGACTTAAACACTCAGCTGCAAGAGGTGTAAAGTTTACTCTAACAGGTAACAGAGAGCTGTTGTATACTTTTGTTTATTTTTGTTCCTTGGTTTTGTTTTTTTTTTACAGTATAGAACATATGGCAGCATATTTTTTGATACCGAATGCTGTTTCTTCTTCTCATTAATTCTATTTAAGATGAAGCAGTCAGGTGGTGTCTCCGGTTAAAGGCTCTATAATTGGGAGCAGTTTCAGCATATGGGCGGAGCCTATTACATACTCCTCCATACTCTTCCTTTGATAAGACCCCCACCTCTTACCCTGCCCACTCCCCCAAATGGAAGATCATACCAGATTCTGGCGCAATCCATCCTGAACGCAGACCAGCGAAAGTGCTGCGTTGACACGGAACAAGAAGATCAGAAACAACCCTGAAATTACTAGGATTTACTACTTGGGTTCTGAGACGCGCATCCAGAAAGTATCATTGTTCTGAACCGCGGCGTCGCACCTACATCGAGACAACTTAATAACCTATTCTTCGCTACAGTATTAATCATTCCAAAAAAAGCCCACCCAGCAGAAATGGTACCCTGAGTAGAACCTAAATGGAGAGAGGATGTTAGGACATTTTTAGGTTCATCACAGGAAGATATTTTTACTTCTCTTCTGTCATTAATAATTCAATCAGGATATTAATCTTAGCATAACAGTGACAGTCTGCTTTTTTTTACCGGTTCTTTTGTGACAACCTGCTAGCAGTTACATGATTAAGCAGAATGTGAAAGATTGCCTTTGGGCTCATAACCACACAGGAAAAGCACGCAGATGAATGTTAGGTGGCGCTTGCCAGCAGAATGACGGTCTGGCCCACAAGAGGTGCCGGGGAACCGTGCGCACGAGGAGCCCGAGTGCAGACCAGCCGTGGCGCACACCAGCCGTGGCGCACACCACGACGGGCAGGAGATGGCTTGGCTTACCTTCGGTGTGGATGGCTGACACGTAGCTCCAGTTGTAGCGCTTGACGATGTCCACCATGGCGCGGGCCTGCTGGGCGTCCGACGGGACCACCCTCATGAAGTACTTGTACAGGGACTTGTCGCTGAGGTCCATGCTGGTGGCCGAATAGGCGATCTGAGGGATGTTGAAGAGCTGCAGCAGGTTCTGCACCTGGATGGCCACCGAGCTGGAGCCGGGCCCGATCACTCCCACGATGGGCTTCTTGCCCCGCGTGGGCGTGGTGCCGCTCTCCGAGCAGCGGGCCATGCCCTCCTCTTCCTCGGAGGAGACCAGGGAGTCACGGATGAACTCGATGCTCTGCTCCAGGGCTACGGCCGAGTGCCAACAGGAGTCGCGGATCTCGCAGCCCAGGCTGATGTTGGGCAGGATCTTGCTGTCGGCGTTGATACGGTCCAGCGTGTGCAACATGGCCTCGACCCGCTGGATGCCGTACTGCTCCCGCACCGCCCCGCACTTTCGCTCGTGCACTTTGTCCGCCGGGGGCTGGTGGTGCACGGAGAACAGAGCCCCGATGATGATGTCACCAGGCATGTGGGCCACCACCCGTCTCTCGTTGGACTGGGCATCCACCTGTAGGTCCAGGTTCACGATCCCAGCCAGAAACACGAGCAGCATCCAGAAGCTCATTTTGGGAGACACCACGGAAAACCCTCCCTTACACTCTACGGCAGCTCATAACTGAAGACGCAGAGATGAAGTGTTTGGGGGGAAAAGCTCTGAAGCCTTCTACTCCACTTGAGACAGCCCAAAGCGTTCATTTGCCTGCCATTTCCGCACCAAGCATAATGAAGTGATGTTGTCTCCAAGGTAACGGCTTCCTGA
Organism: Scleropages formosus; assembly: GCF_900964775.1. Lineage (NCBI taxonomy): Eukaryota > Metazoa > Chordata > Actinopteri > Osteoglossiformes > Osteoglossidae > Scleropages > Scleropages formosus. The sequence continues at coordinate 28,950,220 of NC_041815.1, read as the reverse complement.
AAAGGTGTAGGTGATCGCTGCCGTCATAACCTTGGATCAAGATAAGGAAAAGAAACCGTTAGAAGCATTAACTCAACGATTAAAATCATCTCGAAGCATCGTCATTAACTTTAGAATGAGTCTCATACATGTCTTTGAATTAATGAATTGCAGGAAATTATTTCTTTAGTACGGTTACAACATTTTAAGTCCTGCAAATAACCAGAACCGAGTTCAACATCACAGCACAGAGCATTAGAAGTGTGTCTGGTGCTCGTGCAGAATTTGAGCATGAATCCCATTGAACTTCAAGACAATTTGGGCAACACAACGGGACTCGGTGAGGACGTTTTTGGGGATGGAGGGTGAAGCTGCGCGGACTCGAGAAGTTTCTAGAGGCCCCAGAAACGACCTGTTTCCACACATCTTCCATTCAAAGTGTTCCGAGCACTGAAGAGCTGCGCTTCCTCACCAACTGCAGCATCACTTGGACGACAACAAACACCACGTTTCAGTATCGCCTCGAGCTATTGAACGTGTTGCGAATTATTGCCAAATATTTCTGTGCAAAATAAAGCGATTCATTGCGCTGAAGGGGAAGTTGTGGTATTTTCAACAAGGTAACGGTCCGTGTTTCACTGATTCCGCAAAGCGCTGCAACCAGCACCTCCTTACAGTAAATGTGTTTGTCCCCCATTTCAGATGTTCGTGTTGATAATTCTGTTTCTCATGCTTGATATTACAGGCGGATGTCCGGGCGCTGAGCGCCACCCCATCCCACGCCGTGTTGGTGTCGGAGCCCCAGCATCGAGCCCCAGCATCGAGCCCCTCCGCGAGCGGCCGCCCAGACCTGCGCGTCTCGCCTTCCGCTCGCGCCTCTTTCCAGTCCTCGCCGCACCTTCACATGTCACTAACATCCATCTCCTCGGCAACGTGTCACAGAAATCCGTCCACTGGGGACGCGCGGCGCGACGAAAAGCCGTGGGCGAGAGTCCTCTCTCCGGGAGGACGCAGCGATGCGCCCAGCGAGGGAGAAAACCAGAGCGCAAAACATCCCCCCCGCCCAGATATGCAGATTAAACGTGGCTCGAGCTTGCAGAAATGATCTGCTCGGTCGCCGCCTCACGGAAATGCGAAATGGACACAAATTATTGTTATGGTTTTACCCCCATTGTCCTCTGCGCAGACGTTCCCGTTGTCCTCTGAGCACTTTGGCGGATTGTCCCTCTGATGGGGGGACAGGTCTCCGACTCGGACATACCGGGCTCTGTGACGTGTGTGTGTGTGTGTGTGTGTGTGTGTGTGTTCGTGGGTGCGCGTGGCAGTGTGCGCGGCGCGTCGGGCGCTCTCCGTGGTGCCGAAAGCGCCGCAGTGACGGACACTTGGGCAACTTTTCCACCTGAAATCACTGCTTTGACTGAACCCACCCCCCCAGCCCAACCCCCGGAGCAGAACGCACCTCTGGTCCCTGAAGACCGCAGCGGAGGGACACGGGAGGAGGACAGAACAGCCTGCAACGTGCGCAGCTAAAACGACATTAAATCCACTTTAATATGAAAACCCGAAGGACGCGGGTGGGAAACGCGCGCACGAGACCCGGCCCACGATCCCCTCCGCAAATCCAGCCAACGTGACGCCGCATGGACTCGTGTGTGTGTGTGTGTGCGTGTGCGTGCGTGCGTGTGTGTTTACTGCTCTGAGCCACGGCGAGGAGACGTCGCTGCGGTCCGAGTTCATAAACACAATTCAATTTGCCAGCCTCGTGCAATTTGTGCGTGCGTGCGTGTGTGGAGGGGAGGGGGGGGGGGTTGTGTGATACTAGGCGCCGCAGTCTGTAACACCTCACCTTCCGCGATGTCTCCTTCTCCTGGGGGCTGTCAACCCGGGTTTTCAAACGTCCTTCTCTGCGAGCTCCCTGTGATGGACACGGACGCCGGACGCACGTCGCGGGAGGAAGGATGATGGAAGGAAGGAGGTGGAGATCCGCTGCGCTCCGCGTCGCGCGCAGCACCGCGACTGCACGCGCCTCTTCGGAGCACCTACACACTGAACGCAACCCCTCTGAGGACCCGAACACCAACACAGCCGCCTAGTACAACTGAACACCTACACACCCAACACAGCCCTTCTGGGTATCTGAACACCCAGCGCAACCCACCGTTGAACCTGAACACCTTCAGACCCAACGCAACACCTCCGTGGACCCGAACACCTACAGATCCGACGCAGCCTCTCAGTGGACCCGAACCCTCCGTTGAGCTGAACACCCAACACAGCCCTTAGCAGAACTGAACACCTGTGAATCTGAACGCTGGTGGCGGATCGTTCTCGCGCGTGGAAAGGTGGATCTCCGGGACTCCTCCACTCCACACTCGGATCACCAGAGGTGTGCAGTCCCCGTTACATGTCCTCCCATCCCTGTGCTGCTCGCACCATCCTCCCGATCCTCGAGCTCCTGCAAAAGTTGGCGCTTCCAGGTTGCGGGCTGAACACGTCCTGCACGGATCGCTGTGTCACGCAACTCCACGCAAGGAGAGCGGGAAGGAGCTGCTCAGATAAGCTTGCTTGCTTGCGTGGGAGACTCCCTCCCCCTCCTGCGAACTTGCTGTTCTCCCTTTTCTTCTTCCTCTTGGTAACATGAAGCGAGTCCTCCGCCGCCCACGTCCGACGCCCCCCCCGAAACCCACGCACACAAGCGCGCACGCACGCGAAGCGCGTGAATGCGCATCCACAATTCAAGGGTTCCACCTCGTGGGCATGGTAGAGCGCGAGATAAGCCCCCCCCCCACGCCCGGGTTTTGCGGTCCATTCACGGTCCATTCACACGCGCGTTTGTCCTGCAGGAGGTTAAACCGCAGGATCCGCATTTGCATTCGGACGATTTTTACTGTGGTGTTTTATACGTTTGGTTTTGAGTCCGGGTTTGAGATTGAGGTTGGCTTTGGAAGCTACGTTTTCGTAGTCTGGAGAGTCTTCTTTGCACAACAATTTATGATTATTATACACCCATCTCTCCATCTCTCCATCCATCCATCCATCCATCCATCCATCCCCCATTTCGATGCCGTCACTTTTGCCAACAAAGATCTCATGATGTTTATTTCTCCCAGATCCGAGAGAAGGTGACACTGCGCACGCGGACCCCACTGACAGCTCAAACCCCATGAAATACAGAGTGCTCCTTAACCACACCCATCCGGGTGGAGAGGAGCTCCGAACAAGAGCTGAAAATGAAGAGATGAACGGATGATCAAAACTAACACCTGTTTAGTCCGAGTGCGCGCAGACCCCCCGGGGACCTGTGAGTCACTTTATACCCACATTGTCAGTTTCTCATAACCACATTCCAGCAATTAAAACGCCCCGCATCAGAGATCTCGTTACTGTTCCGTAATAAGAAATAATCACATTTGATGAAGAACTGAATGGACTGTGGGGAGAAGGAGCTGCGATATAATGAGATTTCAATGTCATAAATTTGTTGCTTTGTTAAGAAATAAAGTCACAGGACCGACACTAACATCACTGATCACGAATCAGATCGTATCACTGATCACACATAGATCAGAATCAGAATCAGAATCAGAATCAGAACGAGCTTTATTGCCAAGTATGTTCACACATACAAGGAATTTGTCTTGGTGACAGGAACTTCCACAGCACAGACAGTAGATCCCATCATTGATCGCATTGCTGATCACATATGAGAGAACATGAGCCCAGTTCGGTGAAATCATTAGCAAAAATCAGCTCACAAGACAAAGCTCATCACTGGTTACACATCACATCACTAATCACAAAACAGGCCACATCACTGATCAAATATCATAACTGCTCACATACCAGGGCACATCACTGATCGCACACATCTGACCACATTTCAGACCACAGTTCTGAACTAATCATATCTCTGATCACATGTCAGATCACATCGACCATGGCATCAGACACATGAGATCATACCACAAAACTGAAAATGGATCCTTTTAATCGCTGTGCACTGTGAGATGTGGTACTGATCACTGAAGTGCAGATGTTCATACTCGGGGACTGACTTCCATCGGTGATCACACATACATCATATGACACCACAAATCAGGCCACATCACTGATTGTATATCATGTTATATCACTGTCAGGTATCAGACTTCATCAGTGACCGCACTCATCTGATCACATGACTGATGACATCACTAATTTACATCACCTTCCACTGTGAGATGTGGTACTGGTCACGTGTACAAGCTGGCTCATCCTCCTCGGTTCAGTCTGCGTAATATCTTTATATGTACATGGCAATATGATCTGATATGTGATTTTCAGCAAAATAACCACAATTTGATGCCTTCTGGGGATGCAAAACAGAAGGTCAAAGAGAACAGTCCAAGCCATGGCGACATCCCGTCTGGATACTGCAACTCTCTCTTGCGTGGCCTTCCTGCTACTGCCATCAAACCTCTACAGCCGATACAGAAAGATACAAGTTGTGTGTGACTTGCCGAAGCGTTCCCATGTATCTCCTCTACTCGTTTCTCTGCACTGACTTCTTATAGCTGCCTGGATTTAATTGAAGACCCTGGTTATTGTCTAAAAATACATCAATTCTGTCAATTACTGTCCAACTGCTCCCAGATATCTAGAAGACTTGATCAACTGCTACACCTCAACCAGACTGCTACGCTCTTCCACATCTGCCCGCTTGGTGGTCCCACACACGAAAGGTAAAGCACAGAGGTTCTCGGTTCTGGCTCCGTTGAGATGGAATGACCGTCTGACTCAGAACTGCTGAAAATCTGTCCACATTTAAAAAGGGTCTTAAAACTCACCTCTTCCAGACTCACTTCGCCCATCATCTCTTAAGTTCATGTAAGGTGTAAATGTTCATGCTCCATAGCTTGAAGATGATGCCGGACAAACCTTTACACAGCTACTCCTGTAATGTAATGTTTAAATTTATCTAAAAAAAAAATGAATTACTAGGAAGGTGATCAGGAATCATTGATATTTTGATAAAGTTTTATGCAGCTACTCGTGTGACGAACGTTGGTTCATATGGTGGAAAGAAACAAACTGCTCTTAAGAATCACACGTCTGCATCTAACTGTCTCTTTTTCTCCTAATGTAATGAACACATAGTATTTTCTATGAGATGTTCGTCACTTTGGATAAAAGTGTCTGTTAAATTAATACATGTACATGTAACTCTAACTGTGCTGTCCCTTAAATATATTGTGCGGTCTTACTGATTGATTGATTGATTGATTGATTTTATTCTTCCCCTTTGAATTTCATTAGTTGTTTTTTCTCTTGACTGGGGAGACACGTGAAGTTGGAGCTCCTTACACACCTCAACTGGTCCTGCTCTTCCGTGCCCCCTGCGTTCTATACTCTAAACCTCTGGAACCATCCAAACATCATCATTAATCCACATTTTGTCATGGCAACCGCAACATCGCTTGTCACTCACTGTCTCAGACTCTCTCCTCCTCTTCCTCCTCCCCCTCCTCCTCCTGGTCCTCTTGCTGCCCCCAACCTCATCATGGCCTGTAAGAGATGAAGGTCAATTACTGTCCAACAGCCTGATCGATGGGCTGCCTGTTCCCAGGGTGCCAACTTAATGACCACATACAGGAGGTGACACCTGCGTACAGTGGCCGGGACACTGCTGTGGGGTATCCGGCACATTAGACGTGAACTAAAAAGACATTTCGGATTAATCAGTTTGGACCCCCCCCCCCCCCCCCCTTCCCCAAACCTTACGAAGGATTATGTGCCATTAGAAAAGCATGAGCCATGTCATTGTTTGTCACATAAACACTACAAGCACTGTGCATTTACACCAGATGTGCATAATCACTGTTTACTGCAATACTACGCCAGTGTATATCAAAACAAATTTGATTTCTATTCTCAATTATACACTGAATATTGACGGTAAACCAATGGTGAAACAAAACTGAACGACTTTCATCTGTGCTGTTGAAATTGCCATATAGGATATTAATTTAATCAATGTGCAGCTGTGTCTGTTTTGTCTCAGAATCATTTTGATTGGCATCAAACAGTACAGAAGTACTAGAACATCAAACCTGTGGGGAGGAAATATACATATACATATACAGTTCTGCTTGAAGTATGTGAAAGTTACTTTTACCACAAAATGGGTATTTAATAAGAATCGGTGTTTCTCATGTGACAACGGGTGTGTAATGATCAATTCCGTATGTTGCTTTGGAGGAAATTTTGCGTGTGGTAGAAACACACAAGTAGTGCAGGTGTCAAAATGAGTGAAGCCCAAGTTGAACTGGTTAAACCCAGTAGGTAAGTAGAGTCAGCGGTGTAAATCATGGTCATTTATTTAAATAAGTTCAAGGTTTAGATTTTATATGTTAACTGTGGTATTTTATACAAGAACAATGACCACCCTGTTGGGGTCACATATTTTCAAGCAGCAATATATACGCACACACACACACACGCACAGGGGGAAGTCTAAACAAATAAATAAATATATAATTATGTAGGTAGTTTGTGATACCGATATATGTGGATGTAGGTCATTACACTGCTGTATATTTACACTGAAATGTATGCACAGTTTACAAGGTTTTGTTCACGCTGCCACAGGGGTTCAGTTCACCTTCTACGCTGGGAGCCAACAAGCAGAGAGAAGGCAGCAGTGTCACGGAGGGCAGCCAGCACTGAGCGCAAAGGAGATGTTCATGTTTCCTAAAGCACAAGGCAGAGATCCCCGTGTCTCTTGACAGCGTGAAGTGCAGCGTGAGCTTTTGCCGCCACTGATGTGGAGAAGTCGGCGTGGGAGGGGTCCAGCAAGGTGGTGCAGCGGAGAGCCAGGAGCTCTTCTCCTGCTCCACTCGGGAGGCCCACAGCTGGAATGATGGAGAAGCGACTCGTCCCGTCGTCCTCGTGTCCCTCAGCACCTTTTCAGGGTCCTTCATGTTTCTACAGAATTTAACTGATCTCTCTCTCTCTCTCTTTCTCTCTCTCTCTCTCACACACACACACACACACACACGCACACGTGCACACACACCCACCCCAGGATGCTCATCCATAAGATGCAAACATGCACAGGCCGTCATTTATATCTAGCCTTGAGGGAACATGGAAGGTTGGCAGGGACCCTAAAAAAGAGCCAGAGCCTTGATGGAAAGGCAAAGTTCTAACCTGTGGGGGTGAGGAGATCTAAGGCCAACGCTCACTTTGACTGAGCTCCATCCCTGATATCTTGTGGAGCCAAGATGTTCCCTCATTCCAGGAGCTTGGGTTACAACTGTAAATTAGGGTTAGGGTTATGGTTAGAGGGTAGGGGTTAGAGGTTAGAGGTTAGGATTAGGGTTATGGTTAGTTCCCTTGGGGTAAGAGTTGGGGTTAGGAGTTAGGAGTTAGGAGTTAGAGTTAGGGTTACGGTTAAGGTAAAGGTTGGGGCTAGGGTTAGGGTTAGGGTTAGTACCCTTGGGGCAGGGCTGCAAGGTAAAAACTGCCATGTGCACTAAATGCTTTCAACAAGGAGCCCTTTTTCCTTCTGTATTTCTCGACGGGAATGTAGACATTGCAGGTTCTGCAGTCTCTCTATCTCCCGAAACCTGGACTTCTGAACCAGCAACAACATCTCTCTGTGGTGGATGATATCGCTCAGCAGCAAACACCACCCCCCCATCCCCCCACCCCCCGGGCCAGCAGTGTATTTAACCTCTAAACGGGGACACACTTCAGTAGGAGAATTGATTTAAGATTTAGAAAATCAATTATTCAATGGCATTTCAGATAACATTGGGCAAACGCTGTTTCCATAGTAACGTTGCTCATTTGTCATGCATTTCATTTCAAATCCTCTGCCATCTAAGTAGGACAAACACGAAATATTATCTGAATTGTGGAATCGTCATAAACTTGATTAGTTTTGCCATTCCGTTATTACGTAATTAGACAAATGGCCCAGGCCGCTGCGCTGGGTAACACGTCCATATTTAATGTACGTACATATTTAATAGGCCCGGGTGTCTTTAAAAACATTTTCATAAAAGTAGCATAATTCAAAAGCTTATTTAAGCACTTTGTTTAAATGGACATTATAAGAGCTCCACGCCAAGTGGATTTGTCATCAGGCCGATATTATTTCATTACATGAAAGGAAGTAAACACCGCGGTATCCTCAGGTCCAGAGGTCACTAGGAATTCGGCGTCTTTCCGGCGTTCCGGTTCTTATTCAGACCTGCTGTTCATTAACACATCATCAGCTTCTCAATATGACCCTTCGCTCTCTCTCTCTCTTTCTCTCTCTCTCTCTCTCTCTCTCTCTCTCACACCCTCTCTCCGTCTCGCTCTCCCTCCCTCTCTCTCTTCCTCTCCCTCTCACTCTCTTCTCTCTCTCTCTCCTTCTCACTCTCCATCTCCCTCTCTTTCTCTCACCCCTTTGCTCTCTTTCTCTCTCCCTCTCTTTCTCTCACTCTCCCTCTTGCTCTCTTCTCTCTCTCTCTCTCTCTCCCTCCCTCTCTCTCTTCCTCTCCCTCTCACTCTCTTCTCTCTCTCTCTCCTTCTCACTCTCCATCTCCCTCTCTTTCTCTCACTCTCTCTCTCACCCTCTCTCACCCCCTTGCTCTCTTTCTCTCTCTCCCTCTCTTTCTCTCGCTCTCCCCCTCTCGCTCTCTTCTCTCTCTCTCTCTCTCTCTCTCTCTCACTCTCCACCTCCCTCTCTCTCACGTTCTCTCGCTCTCTCCCTCTCTCTCTCCATCTCACCCTCTCTCTCTCACTCCTCAATTCTTTTTGGCCCCAAAAGAGGGAATTAAAGCCGTGTTGCGGCGCCACCCCCTGGTGGGTTTTTGTTCCCCTTTGGCCGGCTCCTCACGGGTCCCTCCGGAAACGAGGAGGCGGGAGGTGTCCTGTCATCCTGCCCTCCATTTATTCATAGAGCATCTTTCGCGCCTTTACCGTGTGAATGTAATGTAATGTCTCAGGACTACAGGAAGACATCAGACACACAGTCAGAAAACGCACGACGTGTCTTTTGGAGCCAAACGAACAGAACGGCTGTTTTGTTCAAGGGAATTCTTTCTCTCACTCTTTTCTCCAAAGAAACTTACCGAGTTAAGCTGCAATTATTTACCCATTTATACACCTGGGTAATTCTGACTGTATCAGTTCAGGATAAGTGCCTTTCTCAAAGGTGCGACAGCAGGAGGCGGGATTCGAACCTGCAACCACCAAGTCCAAAGGCCACCCGCCTCCCCTGTGTAAAGTGTAGGTAAAGGGTGCGGTTCATGGGAGGTTTACATCGTTTGTTGAACCATGAACGCGCGATAGATTTGAAGTGAGGGATGAGCGTTACCCGAGGTTTACCGTGTTTTGGCCAGTGGAACCCTCTCGCTGTGGGAGGCGGGGCCCCGGCGGCAGCGCTAATCCTGTGATGCTCATTCCTGCCTACATTCCCGTTAATCAGAGCGGGATTAGCCCGACCTCGTGCCTGCGCCGCGCAGACATGTGATAGACCCATGATGCCGACTTTTAGCGCTTTCAGCGCCGCCCGAGTCACTGACTGCGGCACATGATGAGCGCTTGGGTCACATCCCGGCAGCGCGGCCTCAAAGGGCACCATTCACTGGGCCTTTGGTCGGCGTCACAAGAGACTGCACGTGCTTTAGAGTCAACGTTAACACAACCGAAACACGTCATTAGCACGCTGACTCGAGCAATGTGTGATTTAATGGATTTTCCACACACACACGATGCAAAGACGCTGCGAATAAAACGCACATAAATAATGGTCATAGATGAGGTCAAAGGTGGGAGAGTTTTGGGTAATTCTACATTAACTGTGGTTTTAATCAAATGTAATTGGGTTTGTTGAAAACACATGAATATATGTAAATTCATACAGAAGTTTACGTACATAAATGATCATTTCCGCATAGATTCACCGAGGAGACATTGCTCTCCAAAGCAACCGACAGGTCAGCGAAATAGTGGTTTAGCCATCTAATCGGCAGGGTAATTTTACTGGAGTACTTCAGTGGAAGTACCTTGATCGGGGCTACTACAGCAGGAGGTGGGACTCGAACCCGTGACCTTCAGGCTGGAGGGTAATGGGTATGTGATCCAAGGCGAGGGCAGGAGGTTAACGCTCACTGTGTAGCAGCAGTGGTCGTGTGGCATTTTCACGATCGTCTGCTTTAACTGAGAAAAAAAGGTGAGTTTCGTGTCCTGCAGGAGAAAACGAAGAACAGCGGTGATGGACGAGGGTGAGAAGTTTCCAGGAACTGTAAATATGAGCTCACTGCGCACTCATGCGTAAAGCCTGGAGGGAGCTCAAAGGGACGGGTGGGCCGCGAACAGGGCGTGTGATGGAGCGCGGGGGGGTGCGGTCGTATAAATGGGGCCGGAGCTGAGCAATCCGCTCCCTTCGGGTCCCCTGGACTGAAGGTCTGGCTCCGGCTGCAGCGAACCCCGTCTCCTCCCGGTCAGTCATGCTGTTTCTGGTCCTTTACGTGCTCTGCTCCGTGCCGCGGCCGAGCTCCCAGCAGTTCCCCAGGGCGTGCGCGACCGCGGCGGTCCTGAGGACCAAGGAGTGCTGCCCGGTGTGGGAAGGGGACGGCTCTGTCTGCGGAGCCCTGTCGGGTCGGGGCTTCTGCCGGGACGTCGCGGCGTCCGAGCTCCCCCACGGGCCGCAGTACCCCCACTCGGGGATAGACGACCGCGAGAGGTGGCCTCTGGTCTTCTACAACCGCACGTGCCAGTGCGCCGGCAACTACATGGGCTACAACTGCGGCGAGTGCAAGTTCGGCTACTTTGGCGCCAACTGCGGCGAGAGGCGCGAGTCCATCAGGAGGAACATCTTCCATCTGTCGGGGGCCGAGAGGCGCAAGTTCATCTCCTACATCAACCTGGCGAAGAACACGGTCAGTCCCGAGTACGTCATCGCGACGGGCACCTACCGGGAGATGGGCAACGGGTCGAACCCCATGTTCGCCAACGTCAGCTTGTACGACCTGTTTGTGTGGATGCACTACTACGTGTCCCGGGACGCGCTGCTCGGGGGGCCCGGCAACGTGTGGCAGGACATCGACTTCGCCCACGAGTCGGCCGCCTTCCTGCCCTGGCACCGCGTCTACCTCTTGTACTGGGAGCACGAGATCCGCAAGCTCACGGGCGACTTTAGCTTCACCATCCCCTACTGGGACTGGAGAGACGCGCAGGAGTGCGACGTGTGCACCGACGACCTCTTGGGGGGCCGCCACCCCCTGAACCCCAACCTGATCAGCCCTGGGTCCGTGTTCTCCGCCTGGAAGGTACCTGCCGGCCCCACCCGTGCGCTGGCTGCATGGTGGTGAGGGGAGGTGCTGGGATTCTGCGGGGTTGCGGGGTGGGAGTGGGGCTGTTGATGGAGGTGTTATCCGAATTCCATAATTGTTTTGAGCCCTAAGTTCCGCTGGGTCGGAAAATTCGTTTTCGGGAAGGCGCCTTCCTCGAGCCGCTCATGCAGAAAAGCTGCAGCGTGAAGTCTGGGAAACGAAACGGGAATTTTTTAAAAAATATAAGCTGCGTGTGGAGGTGCGGCGCAGGGCGAAAGGTTCGAACGCGGTAACGGTCGCCCTCCTTGGCGGTGACTTTTAACCGGCTTGATCTACACGCCGAATATTGCTCTACTCTTTGCCATTTACGCGCCTTGATACTCTTACAGAAGCAATTCAAGGTGGGACATTTTTAAAAATTACCTTGCTGTGGTGTAAAAAAGCACTGCCTGCCTTTCCTGGGACTTGGATAGAGGACCTCCTGATCACAAGGTCAGCTCCTTAACCGCTTTGACAGCCTGCAGCTATTGCATTCTGCTTGTTGTTGAAAGAGCTGGGTTCAAATCCCCTTGCCTGCTGTTGTGCCCTTAGTCAAGGCATTTGCCCTGAACTGATGCGGTAAGAATTACCCACCAATACTACATTTAGCTGACACTGTCTTCTAAAGGAACAGACAATTATTTACCCATTTGCACAGCAGGGTAACTTTACTGGAACTGTGCAGGGAAAGTACCTTATTCCAGGGGGGATTTGAACCTGCAACCAGTGGGTCCAAAGGTTTCGGTTCTAACTACTACAGCACCAGCTGCCCCAGCTTAAAGAGTAAATCGCTGTAAGTAGCTTAGTGTACAAACCTAACTTTTTAAGTTGCTTTGGATCAAGAAAGTCACCTAAACAATGGTTAATAATAATAATGTACCAATAATAATGTGTAATAATGTCAGAATATAATGATACAGTAAAAATCACCCCCTATTCAAATCAGTGCAATTCACTCTGGAGAAAAGCATCAGCTGAATAAGTAGTGTAAAATGAGTGTAAATGTGTCAAAGTCTGGTTCTGGTGGTCGGTGCTCATGGACCAGCAGCTGCGGGTTGTGTGTTCAGATCCACCTTGTTTGTGCTGGTCTGCTATGTGTGGTTTCAGCCGGAAGCAAAGTACCCACCCCCCACCCCCCAGTCATGTGACAGTGCCCCTCTGTACTCCCGCGTTCGGCTCTGCCACTCCACGCCGGGGAGTATCGCCGTGGTTACCTAACCGCTTCGGTGGACTCCTGCACACGACGCACATCGGCGCGGGAAGACGAATGGTGGCGACTGCAAAAAATTAATTTCCGTCACACATGTTTATTATAACAACTGCTTTTGTAGAGAACGGAGACTGAATGGGACCTGAGGTGCTGTTACTACACGGGTAAATACCGCATTTGTGCAGGGTAATGAGATAGTAGTGGGTGTGGCCTTGTGTCCTGTCCCAGTTGGTCAGTCTACGCCTTTGATTCCTCAGATTATATTCTGACAATAAATAATATATTTATTCCTATTGACTGTTTTTCCAGCAAATCGCTTTGCGTTAACGGGAGGTCCGTGAGCACAAGTCCCACGCAGGACAATTCTGCAGTGTAGGTTCTGTTGCTCAAAGGTCTGCGTTGGGACTTGAGCTCAAAACCTTATGGTCTCCTCTCCAGAAGTCTAACGCTAGCACTGCCCTGAGTATGGCCGCGAGTTAAATGAACCGTTTGGAACTCGGTCACTGTCTACAGGCAACACACACACACACACACACACACAGGCTGAAACCTCTTGTTCCAAGTGGGGGTCACGGTGAACCAGAGCTGAACCCGGCAACACAGGGCGCAGGGCCGGAGGGGGAGGGGACACACCCAGGACAGGACGCCAGTCTGTTGCAAGGCACCCCAAACAGGACTCGAACCCCAGACCTGCCAGAGAGCAGGGACCGGTCAAGCCCCCTGCACCATCACACCCCCCCTACATCCAACACGTCTCCCACATTTATATTTATTTTTTTACTCTTTTGTAAAAATCAACTTTCGATGCAAGGTTTGAACACTAAGCTACTTACACCAATTTACCCATTTATATATACAGCTGGGTAATTTTTACTGCATCAGTTTAGGGTAAGTACCTTGATCAAGGATACGACAACAGCAGGGACGATTCAAACCAGAGACCTTTGAGTGACTTGACAGTGAAGATTTCTCCAACCATTACGCCACCTTCCTGTTGCTACTGTTATTACAGATATTAAAGTGATATAGGTGGTAAAAATAGAAGGTTTACTGCGGATTTTACATTTCTGCAGGTCATCTGCTCCCAGTCTGAGGAGTACAACCGCAGGGAGGTGCTGTGTGACGGAACGGCGGAAGGTCCGCTGCTGCGTAACCCCGGCAACCACGACCGGAACCGCGTGAGCCGGATTCCCACGTCGGCCGACGTCGAGTTCGTGCTCAGCCTCACCGACTACGAGACGGGCCCCATGGACAGGGGGGCCAACATGAGCTTCAGGAACGTTCTGGAGGGTGAGGCTCCGCTCCCCGGGAAGCCCCGCCCACCTTCATTCAGCCCCGCCTACTTCCAACAGCTCCTGTAAAAGTCTTGGCAACAGCAGGGAGTTTCACAGACAGACTCATAATCATTCCCATGAATAAATCTGAATTAGCTGCCATGCATTTCATTATTGCACATGCATGCGTGTGTGTGTGTGTGTGTGTGTGTGTGTGTGTGTGTGTGTGTCATTTCCGTTCCCCAAATGAAGCATGCACGCACACGCACACACACACACACACACACACACACACACACACACACACACACACACACACACACTCTTTCTGACGCTGCAGTATTTACTGTGCCGTCTCCACCGTCTGCTGGGGGCCCAAGGATTAATTAAGTGTCTCCGCTAATGAATTTCTAACTACAATGGAAAGAGGACCTCGCTGGCGCTCATTAATATTCGTAAGCAGTCTAAGGAGGAACACGTTTTGCTTCTTAACGATCAAGCCCTTCTAATGGATGAAAGGTGCACTCGTACGAGGCAGCGATTCGGTCATGAGCGTCCTGCTCAAGGGCACCTCCTGGGACTCGACCCTCCTCCGCGCCATCCTGTCCGAGAAGCGCCCCGAGCCCTCGCCTTCTGACCGCTCTGTGACCTCTGACCTCTCTGCGACCTCCCCCTGCGCAGGGTTCGCAAGCCCCGAGACGGGTTTGGCGGTCAGGGGCCAGAGCACCATGCATAACTCGCTCCACATCTTCATGAACGGCTCCATGTCCTCCGTTCAGGGATCGGCCAACGACCCCGTGTTCCTGCTCCATCACGTGTTCATCGACAGGTCAGTGGTGCCAGGGAAAGGGCATACACACACATACTGCTTTATTTTTCTTTTAAATTATCGTTATTATTATTATTAGACATACTACTTTATTATTTTCTTAATTTATCTGACATGTTTCTAGAGACAAGCTTACAACGTGAGGTTTGTACAGTAAGCCACTTACACTAATTTACCCATTCATATATACAGCAGCAAGGGGGTGCGGTGGCGCAGTGGGTTGGACCACAGTCCTGCTCTCCAGTGGGTCTGGGGTTCGAATCCCGCTTGGGGTGCCTTGCGACGGACTGGCGTCCCGTCCTGGGTGTGTCCCCTCCCCCTCCGGCCTTACACCCTGTGTTGCCGGGTAGGCTCCGGTTCCCCGTGACCCCGTATGGGACAAGCGGTTCTGAAAATGTGTGTGTGTGTATATACAGCAGGGTCATTTTTACTGTATCAATTCAGGGTAAGTACCTTGACCAAGGGAACGACAGCAGGAGGGGGATTCAAACCCAAACCCTGTGGCAGCATTAACCACCACACCCCCTGGTGGTTCATCTCTCAGCTGTTCTGTTTCGGGATCTAAGACAATGTAGATGGACTCTGTCTGTTATGACTTATCGCTTTTAATTTAATGCCGTTAAAATGCAGAAAGGGATGTACTGTAGATGCAAAGAGGACCAAAAATCCTCCGTAGAGATGAACGATAAGCAATGAGAAATGAATCTGCAAACGTCTTCTCTTCTGACACGTAGGAGAGGCCGCCAAGGACCCTCGCTTCGCACCCGACACACGCACGCGCACTCCAGATCTAAGGCCAGCTTGTCACCGGAGTTCTTCTCCATAAGCTCTTAGCGCGAAAATGGTCGAACTGATAACGGTGGGAGAGGCGGGGGGGGGGGTGCCGGGTCGGGGGTCCAGGAAGGGTCACGGTCGTCGAGAAGGTCCCTCCGCTGAACGGGGATTTAAACGAGTCATCGCCGGGAACCCCAGAAATCCTCTCCATCTGCTGGGGGCATCGGAACTGTCAGAAAGTAATTACTGACTTTCATATCATCCCACCGACGAGAGCGTTTCCTGCCGGGGGGTGAAACAGAGAGCAGGTGAAAAAGAGGAGCGAACGAAAGTGTCCCTCACCCTGAACCGAGAGGGACATCCTCAGCCCTGCTGTCCAACGGAGGGACGCTGCTGCAGCTCACGGAAATTATTGTCAGTTTTCATACAACTCGGTTATTGTTCAGCGCGGTCGGTCATTTCCCTTCCGCGAAAGGTATTTTACTGTGTCCGGCAGCCTGTAGCGGTGGCTCTCGTCACTCGTCACCCTCGGTGGTGTCACTCAGCATATTTTCATTCCGTTTATTAATATAGCGACACTTTCCATAACAAACACAACTGCAGACTCCCTACTTCAACAGATAATACCTGTCAGCTAAGGTAAATCTACCACAAACTGGTACAGCTATTATTATTATTATTATTATTATTATTTACATTTACATTTACATTTGTTCATTTATATGACACTCTACTCCAAAGCAATTTATACTGTTAGGCTACTTACACAGATGTTTACCCATTTATACAGCTGGGTAGTTTTTACTGTATAAATTCAGGGTAAGTACCTTGATAAAGGGCACTACAGCAGGTACAGTGGGGTTCAAAATTTTCCAACAAATATTATGAAATATTTTGCTATGTGCATCGCCGTGCAGAAAAACACCCTTTATTTTCCTATTTCAGGCAACGTATTTTCAATCCAGGAACCAATTATGTATTTTAATGGGAATTAATGGTAAAGTGACCCCCCCCCCCCACCCCACAAAGGGAATTTCATGGAACCAGTTAACCCTGTCATGCCAGGGCTGTTTAACTGCGCCACAACTGGAAGCGGGTCACTACCGGCACCCACGATGACCCCGTCCCTCTCCTCCTCAGCATCTTCGAGCAGTGGCTGCGCCGGCACCAGCCCCCCCGCAGCCGCTACCCCACGGAAAACGCCCCCATCGGCCACAACGACGACTACTACATGGTGCCGTTCATCCCGCTGTTCCGGAACGGGGACTACTTCCTGTCCACCAAGGCGCTGGGTTACGACTACGCCTACATGATGGACCCCGGTGAGCCTGTGGACCTCAGCAGAGAAGCCCCTCCCCACACGTGGGCTGCAGCTGACATGTAGCGTATCGCATCACATTGAATTTGTCGGCCGCAAGAGGAACTGACAGTCACTACCAGTAGGGGGCGCTGTTTCTTTTTCACAATCTTATGGAAATGGACTGTGTCTGTCCCCCATCTTTGTCCCGTCTGCCGTATAGGCCTGCAGTACATAGAGGAGATGCTCAACCCCTACCTGGACCAGGCCCGGCAGATCTGGCAGTGGCTCCTGGGGGCCGGGATCACGGGGATGCTCTTGGCCGGCATCGTCGCGGCGACCGTGACCCTGGCCTATCGGAGACGGCGGGACAGACGTGGGACGAAGAGGTTGTCCTCCTTTGGGGAGAGACAGCCCTTATTGAACAGCAGCGAAGAGGAGGCCAGCACCTCGTACCAGACCACGCTATAAGCGCAGGGCACCAGCAGGGGGCGCAAGCGTCAGCTAAGTGTGTGTAAGCGTGTGTGAGTGTGTGTTCAGCGTAGCACAATGAGTCGATCCAAAACTATTCCCAAGCCACATTTTAAAATGAGAAACACACCGGGGGGCCAACAAAGGGTTCGAAATGGAAAGAATATTAAAAGCAACTCTTGTCGCGTTGAGATGTGCAAAGCAGGAGAAGAATAAGTAAAGAAAATTAATTAAACTAATACTTGGATGCCGTGAAAGCATTAAAATGACAAACTTTCTGTCCATTGCAATGCAGACTTTTAGTGAAGCAGCCCGAGTTTGGGTCCAAGCCCAAAATGTGAACGGTTCCTGTAGGTGCGAAAAATCCAAGACCAGTACACTGACCTGCAGGTGTGTGTGTGTGTGTGTGTGTGTGTGTGTGTGTGTGTGTGTGTGTGTGTGTGTGTGTGTGCGTGCAGCTAAAAGCAAACTTCTATCACCTCTTAGAAAACACCTGGGAAATTTTTTTCAGAGGAACATCTCAGTTTCCTGAAGAGGCAAGAATCGAATGTACAGATTTTTTCTTTTCATTATTGTGCTGAAATTATTGAAATAACACGTCCGCGACCATAGTTATGTAGCTCATATTTTAAGTGGCTCCAGATACTGATCAAATGCAGAGGAGGAATAATTCAAAGGTGAAAACAGTAGAACTGGGTGTGTGATGGTCAGAGCCCTCTCCTTCCAGTCATGAGACTCGGGTTCGGATCCCACCTCCTGCTGTAGTTCCCTTAATCAAGGGAGTCACCCTGAACTGATACAATAAAAATGCTGTGTAACTGGCTACATCATCAGGGTAGTGTACAAACCTCAGACTGCTGGGCAACGTGGAGAAAAGTGTCCTTTTCGTCATTCACGTGTGTTTGGTGTAACTGTCTTTCCAACTCCACCAGCCGAAGGTGCTAAAGTGACATCTGAACCCTGAGAAGGGGCCTCGAACCCGTGACCAGAGCTGTTTGCATTGCTACCTCCACACAGGGAGCTGTAAGGGAAGAACATAAGGAAAGTTCCACTGTGTGGACCCTCGCGGGTACGCAGGAGACGTATGAAAAGGGCGACGCCCTGCTGGAAACCTGAGGGACTGTCACATTTCCCTAGGAAAACCTTGAATGCGAAGCTGTGAGTACTGCTGTTGCCACGGTTACCAAGTACTGTACCTTTCACAAACACGAGTGATGCTCTGCTGTCGAAATTGTAAAGGCTTCAATAAATCTGTCTCGCTCACAATAGTGTGTGTGTGTGTATGTGTGCGCGCACGCTGGTGACTAAGAGGACAGAACTTTTTGCTCGGTCCTTTTGGACTCTTTTCCACAGCTGCTTCCTGTAAAACTAGAGTCACTGCAAAAATATTCATCCCCCGGTACTTTTTCAGCATTGAAGTCACAATGGATTTAATTAGACATATTTTATATTATATTAAATATAACTTTTATATTTATATTAATTAGACACTGACCAAAAGAGAAATACTGGGCAAAAACACTGTTCTACAAATCAGTTCTGAATTAATTAGAAATAAATAAGACAAATGAAATGAGTGCAGAAGTACTCACCCCCTTTACTGCGCTGCAATGAAAAGCAGTTTTTCAGAGCGATGTTCTCACTTTGACATTAAAGCGCTTCTCCATTAATCGGTATTTAAAAGGCCAAATTAAACCCTTTGTGGTTCAATATCGTGAAACAAAAAACAAAGAAAAGCTCCAGGGGGTGTGAATATTTTTGTGAGGGCCATAATTGATGGTAGCTTTTATTTTGCTGGTGGAGCCTCTTGCCGACGTCTCCAGGGCCTGATGTCATCGCATCGTTTCTGGAAGGTCAGTGATTTTTCCCTCACCTTGCTCCTTGAAAACACGCACACATACATGGCAAGAAGAAAGACCCTGCAGCCCCCTGTGAGCTGCAGGATGTAAGAACACTACCTACAGGAGCATCTATGTTTATTCAGTTATCTGATGCTTTTCTCCAAAGCAACTTACAATTATTTACCCTTTATATAGCTGGGTAATTTTACTGGAGCAATTTAGGGTAAATAAGTTGCTGAAGGGTACTACAGCTGAAGGAAGGATTCAAACCTGCAACCTTTGGGTCCAAATGTAGCAGCTGTAACCACAACACTACCAGGTGTCCCTGCAGAAACACGGGTAACCACCTGTGAAACAGCACAAAACCCAACTGACCTAAGTCAAACCATAGAGAAAAATAACGGTAAAAATACAGTTCCTGCAGGTAAAAAAAAGCCCAGTTAAGATAGATTGATGAAGAAAATGAGGAAACACTGAAAGGCTCTTCTTCGATTTCTCACATAATAATACGTATATTTAACGTCAAATAATCCACTGATACACAGTTTGACCAAACCCAGTAAAAGCTGAGTGTGTAAAATCAACCAAAAATGTCAGCAGCATTTAGGACACTTGATTTTTTGAGGGGGGGGGCTTGTGGAATAATTCACCCACAGCGCAGAATTAAAATAATACAGTTTGCTAAATTTTTAGGTTAAAAAGCACCGAGCGGCATCTGAAAGATGTGACTTTTTTGTGCCAAACAACATTTGACACACGAGCACCTTGTTTCATCACCGGAGTGGAAGCATTTCCACATGGAGACGGGGGTGGGGGGGGGGGGTGCTCCCTGGGGGGCGGAGCCTCACACAGTAACCTCCATTTCCCTCCAGATTCATTCGCAGCCATTCCATTGGCTCCAGAATCCACCGTGTCAGACTGGACGCTTGACACATTGGACCGTGTTCAAAATGGACACGGCAAGCGAGAGGGGGCTCAGTGCCGAGGGACAAGTTAAAAGGGACACAACTATAATAATATAATATAATAATAAGATAATAATTATAAAAAAAAAAAAATCACTGCAACAATGAGTCTGTACTGCTGTCAGAATCAGTTGTTTTTGGTTATGTGCCATCAAGTCAATGTCATCTTTTGGTGACCGCGTATCCAGAGTCCTTCCAGAAGGTTCTGTCCTCCACTTGTGTCCATGGGGTGGAAATTCTCTGCACCTTGAGAGAACAGGAAGTCGACGTGAACCGAGCGAGACGCCAGACGTCCCCGAGTCCTGTCCTCCCCTACGTCGCCCGTAAGACGCCAGACGCTTGAAGAAATGAAGCCTTCGGATTGGACCGTACCGCTCACCGCGGTAACCGTTCACTCCTCCGCTCCCCTCCTGCTCGAACCAAGCGGAACGACACGAGGGGAACGTTCGTCTTGTGGTTTGTGCAGAATCCGTCACGGGGAGGTGCCGCTGGTCAAACGCCGGTCCCATCGCGACCCGGGCTCAGCCGAACGACTCCTTGTTGTACTCGAACGTTGTCCCGCAGGAGCGGCCCGAGTTGCATAGCTGGTGTAGCGCTTTCGAGATCCCTTTGGGTCCGCAGCAGAACACCCCGACCCGCTTGCTGCAAGAGGACACACAGTGGACACCTGTTCTTATTCTTTTTTAATTCCTTACATTTATTCATTTATCTCCTGCTTTTCTCCACAAGAACTACTTACAATAATTTACCCCGTTAAACAGCACGGTAATTCTTACTAGATCACCTCTTACTATTAAGGTACTAGTAGTACCTTATGTTCTACTCTAGGTGGGACAGCAGGTAGCATAGCACTTAACGCTGCTGCCTTTAGACACAAAGCTTGTAGGTTTGAATCCCACTTCCCAGCAAGGTACTTACTGTACGTTACTCCCTGAGTAAACAATTGAAAGTCATTTTGGAGAAAAGCATCAGCTAAAAAGAATAAATGTGAATTATTAGATCAGGGTAAGTGCTGTGTTCAGTGGTGCCACATAGTGGTGGGACCTGAACCAACAACCTTCAGACTGGATGACAGCACATCAGTCATATAACGTGAGCTTGTGACATTCAGCAGAAGTGGCCATGCAGCGCTTTTATAGGAGCAGGGATCCAAACTTGTGACCTCCAAAGGCAGCAGCTCTAAACACAGCACCCCGGTGGAGCACAGAGTTGCAGGTTCGAATCCCACCTCCTGCTGTAGTACCACTGATGAAGGTACTACCTGTAGTTCCTCCAGTAAAATCTATCATGCTGTGGAAGAGGATAAATAATTGCAGGAGGCTTTGGGGAGAAGTGTCAGCTCGAAGAATAAATGCCAAAAAGAAAGAAGAGTTACAGAAGGGAGGGATGATTATCGATAAATGGCGACATGTCTTCACTCACTCCTTATTGGACTTCCCGATGTCGTCCAAGAGCTCCGGCCACCTGGGGCGTCCGACCTGGAGCCGGGCGCTCAGGGCCTGGTACTGCCTCTCCGCCAGATTCTGGAACACGACAAAAAACAACAGGTTCAATTTATCCTCAGATTTATGAAGGTGCAAATTAATATGAGGCTATGGAGACACCGGGGGGGGGAGGGGGGTTTGCAAAAACATAATTTTGGTAAATGATTCTCCAGGTGAACTGGATTCCCATCCAGGATGTATCCTGCATTGTGGCCTGTGCTTCTGGGATTGGCTCTGGACCACTGTGACCCTGACTTGGGGAAGCAGTTAACGACAGTGAACGACTGAAGTCCAAACGGGTAAAAAAATATAACAATTTAACGGTGGAACAGTTATTGCGACACATTTTATAGTAATGAACTTGGGATAACATAAGAGCCCTGGATCCTCGAGATGTATGTAAGTAGGGTCGGTCTTGGGACACTTTAGTTTGAGTGATGAACAGTGTGTGTGTGTGTGTGTGTGTGTGTGTCAGTCAAACCCAGAGCGGCAGCTCCTACACACACCTGCAGGGCCTCCGTCTTACTCAGGTACAGCTGGATGTTCAGGTAATCGGGGCGATTCTCCTGCCACAGCTGTACGAGGGGAACGGGACGAGGGGGTTGGGGGGGGTGGGAAGGAAAGAAGAGGTAAGCGGGGGGGGGCAGTGACCACCACCACACAGGAATGGATCTTAACACATAGGAAACAGCTTCATTAAAAGGTGTAAAAATATGGTATGACACATTATGCACTGGAGGAGACGAAAAAGAAGAAATTTTTTTCTTTTCTCAATATCTACTTCTGTTTGTGGTTCTGAACATCTGAACATGTAGCGTTCGAGTAGCGTTCAAGTAGCGTTCCAGTAGCGTTCCAGTGGCCCACAATGCAACGCTCCTTTGCCTGAT
The DNA here is from genome assembly GCF_900964775.1 of Scleropages formosus. Classification (NCBI taxonomy): domain Eukaryota; kingdom Metazoa; phylum Chordata; class Actinopteri; order Osteoglossiformes; family Osteoglossidae; genus Scleropages; species Scleropages formosus. Next base: position 28,927,861 of record NC_041815.1, on the reverse strand, counting down.
GCAATTGCAGCCGCTCCGGAATGCACGGGAGGATGAATCCTTCGGGGAGCCATGGATACAAAGAGGAGGGAAACACACGCCCACACACACCACCTACACACACACACACATACAGCTGCAGCAGCCAGCGCACGGAGGCTCTGCATGTTCAGGCAGCTCAGCCCTTATTAAAGGTGCATGGAGGCACAGGGGAAACATGTCGACAAACATTCATTAATGTTCAGCTCTTTGTTACAAAGAATAAAGAAATACACAGACAAAAGATTCAAAGGTAACAAGTCGGGAATTCGCGACTCTTCTTGTATCCGTTTATGATAAAAAATGTTTTACTTTGAAACTGGCGCAATGAGCGCTCACCGCAGTTATTGTCCAGCCCTGCCCCTAGGGGGCGCTCTGAGCTGTGTCTAAAACTAGAACGCAATTAGCTGGAATGCAGTGACACTTCCTGTGCCAGTTTATAATGAAAAACGTGTTACCTTCACAGAGAACGAAGATGCGGCACGAGGGCTGTATCGGCCCCCGTGAACATCTGTACAATAATCAGTGCACAATGTGGCTATTTATATGCTATAAATAAACAGATTGTGTTCAATCACATGACACAGTCAATACATCAGTACAGCTACAATTAGAAACTCACTGCACTTAAACAAAATAGAATGAAATAAATTACAGTTTTTTTTAATTTAAGGTTCACTATGTTACTTAGTAAGGAGGGGCGTGGCGGCGCAGCGGGTTTGGCCGGGTCCTGCTCTCTGGCGGGTCTGGGGTTCAAGTCCCGCTTGGGGTGCTCTGTGATGGACTGGCATCCTGTCCTGGGTGTGTCCCCTCCCCCTCCAGCCTTGCGCCCTGTGTGCGGGGTTAGGTTCCGGCTCGCTGTGACCCCACTCAGGACTAGCGGCTTCAGTCGGGGTGTGTGTGTGTGTCACTTAGTGTGCTCTGTACTCTGCTACATTTATATTTATTTACTTAGCAGACACTTTTCTCCAAAGTGACTCCCAATGAACTCTCTGTAGTGTTATCAGCCCATACACCTTATTCACCGTGGTAACTTACACTACTAGATACACTACTTACACTGTGTCACTCATCCATACTTCAGTGAAACACACACACCCACTCTCTCACACACTATGGGGGAACCTGAACAGCATGTCTTTGGAGTGTGGGAGGAAACCAGAGCACCTGGAGGAAACCCATGCAGACACAGGGAGAACATGCAAACTCCACACAGACTGAGCGGGGATCAAACCCATGTTCTCTCGCACTATGCACTTACTATGATTTTTACACATCTGGGCCTGGGACCAGCTCATGGTAACAATTGTGGCCCTTGGCCAAAAACGGCTGGACACCCCTGGTTTACAGTGAAAAGAGAAAGACAGCTGGTAGTGTAGGGATTAGAGGTGCTACTTCTCGCACAAAAGGTTGCGGGTTTGAATCCCACCTCCAGTTGTAGCAGGTACCCTGGAGCAAGGTACTTGCCCTGCATTACTCTAGTAAAATTACCCAGCTGTATAAATGGGTAAATAACTGTAGGTACCTTAACTTTGTAAGAAAAGTGTCTGCTAAACAGGAATATATGGTACTTTTCAACAGCTGAAGACTAAATCAAAGTGTGTGTGTGTGTGTGTCTGCTAAACACATGAATGTTGTTATTATGCAGTCCTGCCTCTAGGGGGAGCTCTGTGCTTTAATGCAAAAAAAAAATAACCCAGAAAGTGCTAGAATGTGCTAAAAGTCCAGAACCAGGGGACGGCAGACGGCCGGTGTCACCATGTCTCACCTTCTGGTGGAGGCCGCAGAGCAGGTCCGCAAACCAGTAGAAGGAGCCGAGCTCCCTGCACACCCAGACAAAGTAGAGGCGCCGGAGTTTGTAGTGCTGCCAGTCGCCCCTGTGACACACACACACACACACACACACACACACACACACACACACAGACATACAGAGCACGTTCACGCACCACCTTCTTTCACCGACATCATCATTACACACCTAGATCATTCACACACTACATGTGCAGCATATTATTATTATTATTATTACTGCACAGACACCCCCATATGCAGGATGGATCTAAGATATTAATACGAGTGTAAGATGCTATAGTTTATTAAACTGTTTATGGAATTATGAAATGAAATTGCCCAGTCCTGACTCACATGAGGGCGCGCAGCACGCCGGCGAAGGGGGTCACCCCGATCCCACCCGCCACGCACAGGCTGACCTCGTAGTTGAACACGTCCTCGGAGGAGCTCCCGAACGGCCCGTCCACGTAGAACCTGGGACGCGGGGTGAGCGAGGAGCCGGTCAAAGGAGGAGGTGGGATCCCGACCCCCAACCCCCCTACCCCCGGCTTCCAACCTACGGCATCGGGCCGAAGGAAGCCGCTTCAAATCCTGGGAAAGGCATTCGAGCCAAATCCCAGTGGTATGAGCACAGCCAGGAAGCACAGCGGACTGATCCCGGATGGACGCCGGAGCATTTCCCACACGCAGGACGGGCCCGTCTCTCACCTCTAGGACCGACGTAGCGTCCGCCCAAGACCCCGCCCGCGTCCATCTCAACAAAACGACAGAACCAACAGCCCGCATGGGCTTCAAAAAGGATCTGCGAAAGGTAGAGGCCAATGGGATGTGGCAGGATGCGCTGACCTCTGACCCCATGGGACAAATAGGTCGGGCCACCCGGTTTTGGATGTGAGGTCCAGTCCCAAGACAGGGGGACTGCAGTAGCCCAGCGGTTCACACTCAAAGGATCTATGTGTCCTTCACAGATGAGGAGGGAGGGGCTGTCCCGGCCAGTCCAGAAAACACACACACACACACACACACACACACACAGGCTGCCCACAATTAAAGCTCCCCCGGAGGCAACTGCCGCTCACTATTACTCATCAAACCTATGAACAGCGGTCGACGCTCTCTCTCTGGCCCGAGTCGAACCACAATCCTTTGCCTGCCGGCTCTGTCCGCTCACACCGAGATGCACCAGGTACCGTCCCGACAACCAAACGTCTGCCGACTCGGGTGATTGGCCTACTTGGGGTACGTCCTCCGCTGGACAACGGGGAGAGTCTCCGTTTCGGCGCTGTCCTCCGAAAGCAGCAGCTCCACAAAGCGTTCTGGAAAACCACACACGGTCAAACAGAAGGGTTCGAGCACAGGGCCAACAGGGGCTGCAGTGATTGGAGCTGCTGTCTGTGGACACAAAGGATCCAGGTTTGATCCCTTGATCAAGGTAATAACCCTGGACTGACAGTGTACAAATTACCCTGCTGCATAAATGGGTAAATCAGTGTAAGTAGAAAAATGGCGAGTGAAGAAAAGTAGGTGTTTTTTCGATGACGCCCAGATAACTTTCAATTATTTAACATGACCATGTGGGGTCACGTACCGCGGTACGAATGCATCTTTTCCAGACGGTGTCTGAAACGCAGTGTTTACGGTTCTGTGCGCCAAGCACGTCTCACTGGCATGTTTACCAAAACAGCGTAAACGAGGGATGTCACTGGGACTCTGTGGTTCAGCTTGACCATGTTTCGCCTCCCCATTTCCCACAATGCAACTCACCGGTCCAGTCTCCCAGCACCCGCATGTGGATTCCAAACGTGGCCTCTGTTCCCGTCGGGCACTGAAAGCGGAGAAACGGGGAGGGTGACTCATAGCCGGTGTGTGTGTGGGGGGGGAACGACTGGTCAAGACAAATCACAGACAGAGAACAACAGATGCAGGACCCCCCCTCCCCCCCAGCAGGGTAATGAAAACAACCTGGAGCGCAGGACCGAGAACGTTACCCCCCGCGAGACGCGTTTGGAAGTGGCAGGGGTCACGTTTCAGTGTCGTTCACCGTAGTTTTACACACTCAGATATTAATTACACACCCATGAGTTCCTCACACAACTTAGTAGTCAAACCAAAGCGTGACCGACCCACAGGCACATCTTCCTTCAAGGTGGCCAAAGAACCTGAACCGTGATTCCTACAGGACCTGGTCACTCCCTACCACAGTAAGGACGTCGTCCTCCTTTACTTCTGTACGTTCGATGGTCCCACTCACAAACGGTCCAAAATCTTAAGTCCCCAGGTTCTCAGTTTTGACTCCAACGCTATGGAACAAACTCCCTCCGTCCCTCAGAGCTGCTGAATCCCTCCCATAATTCAAGAAGGGTCTCAAACCCGTATCTTTCAGAGCCGCTTCTCTCTATATTTCCTATCAATTCTATCTGCTAAACAAATGGATGTGTGTAACTCTAGCCAGACAGTGAACAACTGTGTTTACCACGGTGCTCAGTGCTGTCTCGTTCTATTTAAAGGGCCAGGGTTCAAATCCCACCCCTGCTGTAGTACCCTGGATCAAAGTACTTAACCAAAACTGATACAGTAAAAATAAACGCAAATATGAGTAAATTGGTGTAAGCAGCTTAGCGTACAAACCTAACATTAGAGGTCACTTTGGAAAAGAGAGTCAGATAAATTAATAAATAATAAGAGGGTGAGCGAACCTTACCGTGGTAAGCGTGAAGGGATGGCACTCAAATGACGACACACTTGGGCAGTTCAGAACAATGTACTGAAAGGAAAGATGCTGTTAGTACCAGCAGATCGCTCCAAGGTACAGTACCAGTGTAAAGTGTGAGTACACCTGGGCAACACCTCTGGGAACAGCTGCAAACAGAAGGATATTTGTTTGCTGGATGAGACAAAAAAAGCAGGCTTCCAGCAGCCGTACTCACACTTTACACCAGTACCACGCACCTTCAGGGTAAAAAACTCGTGCTCTTTTACTGCTGACCAAAATGTTCTCGGCTTTGATCGCAGTGGACGTGTTGGAATGAGCGTCCTGTGTCCCTCAGAGCTGCTGAATCCCTCCCACATCCAAGAAAGGTCGCGAACCCATTTCTAATCCTTTGGCGAAGTTGGAGAAAAGTGTTTGCTAAATGAAAAAAATTAGGAAATATAAGTGTAAATGTCAATGTAAACATTGACATATACACTTATATTTATTAATTTTTACCATTGCCAGGACCTGAAGGGCGGCACCCGGTTGAAGGACATCGGCGGTGCACCTGTGGGTCCACGTTCCCTCTTCCCGACATCAGCTCACCTGGCCCGGCCTCGCGGTAAAGCCGCTCTTCAGCATGCGCACCTCGACGACGCCGCAGGGATGCTTGACCACGGACTCCACCGTTACACGACCGCAGCTGCGCACGTAGCGGTAGAGCCTCTCGGCGCAGTACAGGCACAGCGGGCCGGACACCCAGAGCCAGGTCTGTGCGGGAACACGGCACCGTCAGGAAACGCTCTTATCCGGAGTGACATGCACCACGGGGGGGGAGTGCGGGGTTTGGGGCGCTACCGTGACCATGCCATTGAACCACGGTCGCCGGTGGAGCCTCGCAGCCGTGTCATGCACTACACACACTCGTTGCAGCCCCTTATTGCAAATTCTGCTCCTCGCATGATTCAGAAGAAGCAGGGAGACTAAACAGACGGCCACACACACACACACACACACACACACACACACACACACACACACACACACACACACACACATTATGAGTCAGGTCTCCACAGTCAGACAGGGTCAGCAAGGACAAGGAGACAAAAGACACTGAACAGAAACTGAAACTGATTTCTGGTCCACAGCTCATCTCCATGTGGCCCCCAAACTCTCTCCGGCCTCCAAGTGTAAGAGCAGTAGCGTCTTCCCCCAGCGGAAGTTGCCCAGAACAAGGTGCGTGGTGTGACCATACCTAGGTGCCCCCCCCTCCCCGCCGCAATGTGCTCACCTGGGGAAAGTGGGCTTGGAAGTGGGGCTCCGCTCGGCACACGTTGTCGGAGCCCCCCGTCCAGTTGGACCCGAGGCAGCCGGGCGGGTGGTCCTCCACGTTGGTTTGATATTTGAGAGCACCGCTGAAAAGGGGGGGGTGTGACTGAGTTACCCGCCGACCGAGACACGCAGAGTTAGGAAACACGAGCTCGGCTCCTACCCAGCGACGTGGACCAAGAGAACCATGTAGAAGACCACGAACAGGTTGTGCGTGTACCAGAAGATCTCGTAGCTGCAAACCCTGCAGATGGACAAACAGAGGGGAGCAACGTGAGTTTGGGAGCATTCCGGTCACTCCACCGGTCACTCCATCGGTCACTCAATCGGCACTTCACTAGTCAAACTCGAACGGACACTACTGGTCACTCCATCAGACTCTGTCACTCAGGTGGCTCTTTTGGTCACTTCTTTGGTCAGTTGATCCATCTGTCACTCCACTGCTCAACCTATTACTCAATTCTTCAGTCACTCCCTTGGTCTGGCCACTTCAGCTATCACTTCACCAGTTACTCCAATAGTTACTCCACTGGTCACTCCATCTGTCGCTCCATTGGAAGCAGCTGGGCCCCGCTGTTCTTGGTGTGCTTTGGACCGTGCTGGACCGTGCTGGACCGTACTGGACCGTACCGTTCTGTTCCCAGCTGATCTGAGTGCCGGGGCTCCATCCTCATTCCCACTGCCAGAAACTGCTGAGGCTCCACACTGTTATTAATTATTATCTGATATTTCAGTTTGTTCCATTATGTACAGTAGGTGTACCGCAGCTGGTAGTGCAGTGGTTAAAGGTGCTACCTTTGGACCTCAGCTGGTTCAAATCCCACCTCCAACTGTAGTACCTTTGAGTGAGGGTCTTACCCTAAATTGCTGCAGGAAAATTACCCAGCTGTGTAAATAATTGGAAGTGGCTTTGGACAAGTATATTGATTAATTGATTTCTGGACTTCAGTTGATGACAGCAATTATTTCTAATTACCATATTCACAGATTTGCCAGGATGACAGCTGAGAATCACCGATATTAAAAAGCGGTGACAAAAATGTCAGCCGCAATTGCTGTGATCAGTAGTATAATATAAAAGTTTAAAAAGAAAAAAGTTTTAGGACAGAAAGAAGCAGGTCGGGGGGGTTTACAGCTAAGCAAGAGCGGAACTCATCAAATAACGTTATTGTTATGTTCCATGCACTTTTCACACGAGTTTTTGTTTGTTATTCAGATTTCAGTGGTTTTTTTTTTTTCATTTTTTCCATGCATTGTTTTTGCTGCTTCTCCAGCTCTCACTCGTTCTCTCGGTGAAACAGAGCTATTCCGGAGCTGCAGCTTCAGAACTTTCTTTCAACTTCACTTTGCTGCTTTTCCACCCTATTAACCCACGTTTCTCTTCCCACGTTTCCCGCAGCGTCCCGCTACACCAGATCCGAGACGCGGACACCGTGCCTTGGCGTTGTCATGACGACACCTCCTTCTCCACCAAGCGACCGCTCGCTTTTGATGTGAGCGGAAGCACAAGGCAGCGCAGTTTGGCGCCACGTGACACATCGGTGTTAAAGGGTCCATGTGGACCTTCAAAGACACTGACGAGGGCCTCCTTCACGAGATCCTCGGGGGACTGTCTCGTGATGTCACTGTACGGCAGGGAAGGTTAGGGTTAACTGTCCCCTGGGGGCCAACTGGCCAAAGAGACGGACAATTGGGGGAACATCAATTTCCTCAAAGAGGCTCTTTGACTTGACAAAGAGTCCCGGCTAAAGAATGGGAGGAAAGCATAGTACGTGTGCCCTACAGCAGCTGTCTCCAAACTAGTCAGAGTAAATAAAGTAACTGATTTCAGGTTCAAATTAGATTTGAAAAACTGAGGATACGCAGAAAAGCTCACCCATACACGGACCTGTTAAATCTATTCTAAAGATTTCATTCTAAAGCCGCAATACAGGCAGTCCCCGAGTTACAAACGTCCGACTTACATACGACCCATACTTACGAACCGCCCCATTGCTGACCGAAAGTTGATTTTTTTTGTCACGCTTAAGTAACAATCAAATGAAAACGTCATAATTTACACTATTGTATAAAAAATTCCAGTTACTGTATATACAATGGTTCAAAATAATAAACGAACGCTACTTTGCCAAGGTCATCGAAACATTGCCCGTCTACAGCGGTTTGTCGGCTCGTGGGCGGGGTGCGTGAGCCCGGGGTAGGACAGACTTCCTTCTTTTCTCGTTAACAGTGTCTCGTGTTACTGTATATGCCTTAATTTTTTTGTGTTTTTACCCTCCTCACCATGGCACCAAAGTGTAAATGCTATGCAAGTGATGGTGATGCATCCAAGAAAGCGGAAAGGATCACGACTGAAACTAAAGAGTAAATAATAACGCGAAATGCCAACGAACAACGGAAAAGCAAACGTTAAAGTTTCTTTAATGTTTCGCACGCACACGCACCGTCTCTCTCTGCCACACTCTCAGACAGTTTTCCCAGTTGCGGAATCTCACCCAAACCTCCCTCGCTCTGCTCTTCCGAGTCCCGTCCCTCATCGTCTCCTGTTCCGCATCTCTTGGATAAAGACCACCCGCCTTGTACCTCGACCACGATTTCGGATCTTCGCCTCCGTTCAGTTCGCCGATCGACCGACCGTTCACCCGTCCCCGACCACGAGAACACGCCTTGTCCTTTGGCTCTTAATAAACGATCCTATGCTTGGATCCAGCCTCTTCCGTGTCCTCTCTTCATCATGACAGTAGTAACATTTATTATTGTCTCTTTCTATGTTTCTCTCTATTAAAAATACTGTAGTTGCATTTATTATTATTATTATTATTACATCATTACATTGTATTATTATTACTGTATTGTTATATTAAAGATGTTTTAGTGTATCTGAAGAGTTTCTTTATGTTTTTTTATGCATAGACAGGTACACGAAATGCGATATACAAACATTTGACAAACTGACATTAGACTCCCAACGTACCGAACTGTTCCGACTTACGTACAAATTCGACTTAAAGGCGGACTGAGGACGCGGAACTCGTTCGTAATTCGGGGGCTGCCTGTAATTCCTTCTAGAACCTGAACATGAAGGAGCGTGATTTCCCACCTTATTCCATGCGACGAGGCTGTGAACATCAGGAAGAGGATGAAGACCAAAAGCACCCCAGTGACCCCCGGCACTGCAAAACAAACACACCACTGCGTCAGTGTAAATGGGGGGGGTGGGTGTAAATGTAACAAAATACTGTATAAACTCACGTTACTCTGAAATTGTGCTGTTCTGTGCCATTCAAAGCCTCGATGCATGTCTTTAAAACGATCATTTGTGAGATTTCATTTTTTCAATGATTGTAATGTATCAGCGATGAACAGTAATCTCAAAAAGTCAAAAAGCTACAATGTTACAATGATTACTTTTGAGAAAATTCCTTTATTTATTGTAACATTGTATCTATTTTTCAACAATACTTTTTGAGGTTTTTTTTATTCTTTGTAACACTGTGGCCTTTTTACATCACCTGTGAATTATCTCGAAAAGTCAAACAGCTACAATGTTACAATCAGGTTTGAAACATTTATTTTATAAACTAACATTGTGCCACTTTTTCAATGATACTTCTTGAGATTGTTTTTATTAATTGTAATGTTGCTTTTTTACATCACCTGTTGATTCTCTCAAAAAGAGAAACAATGTTACAATCATACATTTGAGACATTCATTTTATAAATTGCAACATTGTGTCTATTTTCAGTTATACTTTTTCAGACTTTTTTGCTCTTGTACATCACCTGCTAATTATCTAAAAAAGTCAAAGAGCTACAATGTTAAAATCATAGGTTTGAAACATTAATTTTATACATTGTATCTATTTTCAATGATACTTCTTGAGTTTGTTTTTATTAATTATAACATTGCTTCTTTACATCGCCTGTAAAATATCTAAAAATGTCAGAGCTACAGTGTTACAATCGTACCTCTTGAGATATGAGTTTAACCACAAGACTGTATCTCTTTTCAAGGATACTTTTTGAGATATTCATTTTTATTACGTGTAACATCGCAGCTCTTTCACATCAATTACTGACGTTTTAAATTCCCTTAATAATAATTAGCATTCCAAAAAGAAAAAGGGCGACAATGTCATAATTTTAAAAACTAATATCTTCAAAAGTGCCATTTTGAAGAGATACAATGTTCCTTTACAGGACACAAACACTGGACTACGGAGCCCGGTTTGGGGTCCCTGGGCTTTTGCAGGGGGGCTGGATGACATCACAGTCTGGAAAAAACAATTGCCGTTTCCTTAAAAACAGAAAGAGCCTAGTTCGAGTTCTCTCTGCACAAACAACACAAAGGGATCTCTAAGGAAATGAGGGGTTCGTCTGTGGTCTTTGTGGGGGGGGATTGTTCTGCCTCGAGACTTGAGGGCATCGTTATGTCAGGATGTGTACCGCTAAGACGCGCACTTTCCAATAGCGACTGAATGTATAGAGACAGACGCCGAGGGAGTCCCGAGTCCCTGGGGACGGGACAGTTCGTTGCGTGCGTCCACGGTGAGAGACGCATGAGATGTGCGCCGCGCTCCCCTTTCTGACCACAACTCCTGAACACGCTGTTTTCATGCAGAACAGGGAGGAGGATGTCTTGGCAAATCACCACACGTGTGGGCCCAGCACTCACCTTGTTCCAATAAAACACACATTCACACGCAGGGAAGATTACGACACCAACGGCTCTGCCTTCGGAAACATGATCCACCCCCCATCGACAAAAACAATGAGGTTACGACGGCTTCGCTGCCTTAATTAAATCACTGGAACAGAAAACAGAGTGTTTCAGAGGGATGCGCTCAACCGTTAAAATGGAAAAATATGAGCAGGTTATTTAGTAAGAGAGGGGGCGCGGTGGCGCGGTGAGTTTGAGCGGGTCCTGCTCTCCGGTGGGTCGAGGTTTCGAGCCCCGCTTGGGGTGCCCCGCGACGGCCTGGAGTCCCATCCTGGGTGCGTCCCCTCCCCCTCCAGCCTTACTCCCTGTGTTGCCGGGTTAGGCTCCCGTTTGCCGCGACCCCGCTTGGGACAAGCGGTTTCAGACAGCGTGGGTGGGTGTGTGTATCTAGTAAGAGCAATGAATTTTAAATAATATTCATTCACTTTATGAGCAGTGCCCCAGCCTTAGCTCTGCTTTACATTATGTCATTTTTGCTTGCAAAGATGTTGCGTCTGGCGCAGGTCGGGGCTGTTTCTATGATTTCACATGACAGAGACTGAACGGCTCCACACCTGGTCGTGAAAATGGCTGCGGGGGCGAAGCTTACAGGCGCGGGATGAAAGGATGGGGGAGGTGAGTGGCGGGGGGGCAGCGACTTTTTCCTGTTGACCTTCCTGCAGTAATCCGGAGCGCCTCGCTTAAACACCTTTATATTACATACACATTTTATTCATTTACCGGGCACTCGCAGCCACAGGGCTCGGATGACTAAAATAACACATTCAGGGCTTTGTGACACAGGCACAACCACACCGAGACAGATAGTAACGGAAATTGAAAACATTCATTCTCCCTAGGGGTCCAAAGCCGTAAGTCCATCAATTTTCAGTTTTGACACACGTGGTAGAATGTGCTCCCTGTGTCCCTCAGAGCTGCTGAATCCCTCTCCCCCTTCAAGAAGGGTCTCAAACCCATCTCTTTCATCTCCGCTTCTCTCCTGATCTCCTGACAGCTGCATAAATGAGTCCAGTACAATTCGCTATGACTATCTATGTATTTCATATTTGAATGTCACTTCTATAGGAGCTACTGCAGGGATGTGAACCAGCAAAGTGGTGGTGTCAGACAGACAAGCTGCGTGAATAATCCCGCGTTTGTGTCTAAAGCTCATCGTGCATTCCCGATGCCCCTCTTTTCACTCCGAGTTGTAGACTTCAGAGCAAAAAGTCTGATAGATTAATAAATGTAAACGTAACATGTTGTTTATTAATGTCTGAATTTTCTCCAAAGTGACTTACGCTGTTAGGTTTCTACACTCACCTACCGTGATTTACCCATTTATACCGCCTTTCGTGTTTTACTGTGTTAGTTCAGGGTAAGTACCTTGATCAAGGGTACTGCAGCAGGAGGGGGGATTCAAACATGGGTCCATCAAGTGGAAGGCCATGGCTTTAACCACTATGCCACCTGCTGGCTCATTAATATTCACAGTATTTATGATGATAATTATTCAGAAGGTGGTGCGTGTGCTGGGGTCAAAGAACAGCTTCTGCAGGGCACTAAAACCGTGCCGTTCGGGTCACTCAAAGCCCTTAAACGAGGGCAGATCGAGTACATGAACATGGGGCCTCACCGGTGGTGAAGATGATGACTCTGGGATCCTGTGGGAGAGGACAGACAGCAACGGGTTCAGCTGCGAGCGTCCCGGCACAGACGTGTCACGGAAAGTCCGTCGTCCGGCGAATACGGAAGCGGCGCGGCACTTACCTCTCCCTTGTGGCGCGCGATGTTGAGGGAGGGAAATTCCTCCGAGTAGAGCAGCGAGAAGCTGTAAACATTGGCCAGGTGCGCCGACACATGGACCACTGGAATGCAAACACAGAGGAAGATTGTTTTAACAAAGGTGCCGACGCACTTTGGCGCGCGACGCTCCCTCGCACCGCTGGACGGAGTTTACTTTTGCTGCCGGATACGTCCCCATCCTCAGCACGGGAGCTGTCACCCCCCGCATCGTCCAGTCAACATCTGCAATGATGTCACCGCCACTTCCCTCCCCCTCCCAGTCAGCCAGATGAAGGGGTGAGATCGTGCCATGCTGATAAGCGTCTCGGGTCAGCAGCTCTCTCTGGGGGGGGGGGTTTCGTTTGAGCTCCACTCGCAAGCATTCCCCCTCGGTAATTATTCCATGTAACTGCATGTCTCAGGGTACTGGAACGCGACAACGGCTCTCCGAGTCAGGAAGCAGGCCTCTTCCGTGAGCCCAGGCTCACGTGGCGGGAGATGAAAGCTGGGGGCTGGGGGGGAGCACAGGGCTGCTGTGCGAAACTAGCTCCGCCCATAATCGAGGAGCAGGATGTCAGCAAAAACAGCTGAGAGATCGGGTGTCGTCCGGCCCTCCCCCACCCGCTCCTGGGCCGATCCGCTCCGATCCGGAACGGCGGCGCCCTCGAGGGAAGGGACCGGGGACACCCCCTTCGATCGGCCCGGCCGGGGAGGGAGCAATAAGGAATGCGGCAGCCCCGTGCGCCGGGACACTGGCACAGCTGGCGCTAGGAACAAGCAGACAGGAATGTACACACATCGCTGCATCGGCGCATTCAACCGCGCCGAGTCCTTCCTCACCATCTCGCACAGCGCACCGCGGCGAGAGCGTCGCCGCTGGTAGAAAACAACTTCGCCGACTTCCCGTGTTACAAAAATTTCAGTTACAAATTTTCAAAGATACAAACATTTTCCAGAGTATTTTTTTCATTTCAAGCTGTGTTTTGCGGAGGGGAATGACCACTGTTTACCCTGGGAGCCAAGATTCGGCGGTCCAGACGCCCAAATAGAGGGGGAGTGTAGGACCGCCTCCATTCAACTCTCTTCCACGGCGTTTACAGCTCCCGCCTGCTGTTCCTGAGTGTCGATGGTTATTAACAAGATGAGGAACATCGCATTGTGGGACGAATCAGTAAACGATCAGTGCTGAACAGGAGTTTGTGGAGAAAGCACTTTTTTCGGAATTTTTATTTTTTTAATTTTATTTCATTTTAAATTCTACTATAGTTTGAAGCTCCTCACGCTCTACGCTCCCAGGACAGGCTCCGGACCACCGAGACCCTGTATTGGACAAGCGGTTACAAAGAATAGATGGATGGATGAAAGTGCTACAGAGTTTTTTCTGTTTACTAAAGCTCTGGGAGTTTTATGAAACATAACCCACGAACGAATGGATTTCTGTTTGTCTTATGCAGCTTGTAGTGATTGCGCAAAAGCGACTTTGAATTTACAAATTGAGTTTCCAAGGATTGATCCCAATCGTGTCGATAGGTTGAGAAGACGGTGTACAGCAAACCTAGTGGGTATTTTAATCTGAAAGCCCAGAGAACGTTGTTATTGATTGCGGGTTTCTGTATTATTTATTTTACCCAAGTGTTGCTTTCTCACCTGAGAAGAGGCAGATGGCAACTCCACAGGCGACATGGAAGGTCTTACTCTTGTCCAGCAGACGCCGCGCTTTCCGACTCATCACCTATAGACACAGCAGGCGGATGGACGGCAGTGGAAGGACGTCCAGATGTTAACTAAACCCCAAACAACAGCAGCGCTGCTGCAAACACACATCCTATGAGTCACTGTAACCTACAAGTGCAGACCACTCTCTGTGTGTGTGTGTGTGTGTGTGTGTGTGTGTGTGTGTGTGTGTGTGTGTGTGTGTGTGTGTGTGTGTGTGTGTGTGTGTGTGTGCTGCTTCTGGATCCACCTGGGCAGTTAACAGCTGGCGTAGTGGTTAGAGCCTTGTATTCCGAAGGACTTGAATCGAGGTGTTTACCCTTCAGTAACACACTACAAATTACCCAGCTGGGTAATTACCAAATAGGTAAATCAGTGTAAATATTAATGTACAAAGCTAACACTGTTATTTGCCTTGGAGGAAAGAGTCATTTAAATCAGGTAATAATAATTAAAGAAGACAAACCTGCAGAATAGAAGGTTTATCATAAAAAGAGTCAGATGAATAATTGTAAACTCAAAATGTGGTAAACTGAATGCTGCAGTTTACTTACAAAAAAATTAACATTATAGTGAAGATCTTAGAAACTGCACATTTGTGCAAATAAAACTTTCCCTTGATTTCATCATCTGTGAAATTTGAGAATAAATTATGACCCAGCATAAATAAACAAATCAGTTATTTAAATTATGGAACCCACTTTCTACTATGATTATTTATTCATTTAAATCAGTCATTTTTTTTTTGCGTTTTGCAGTAGAAAAAACATAAACTTGAAAATTAATTAATTATTTATTTATTCTACGATTAAAACTACATGTAGTGAGCTACTGAGTTTAATTTGTTTTGAATTTTGCCCTAAATTCAATTAAAATGTCAATCAAGACGTCTTAGTTTAGTCAGTTTGTTCAAAACCAGTATACACTGGTGTCCATCAGAACCTGCATCATTGCCAATTAGATCACCCTGACCAGCACATCACCTAGTGAATGGGGATTTGAACCTACAACCATCTGTTCTTAATCAAGAACTGCTACCTTATTGTATAAGTGACAAAAGTGTGTCGCTGGGGGGCCCAACCTGCTCTCGCATCTGCCCTCACCCCCCAGGGGTTTACCTTCTGCGAGCCCCTGAGGATGGCCAGCACGGCACGGCACATGGGCAGCAGCACCAGGCAGCAGTTGAGGTTGAGGACGGCGGCCGAAGCCCTGCTCAGGCACAACCCTAGCTGAACAGACAGGGAGCCGAGGGGTCAAAGGGCACGATCAGTTACGGTCAAGCACACACACAACACGCAGGACCTGCTCCATTTTAAAGACACACACACACACACACACACACACACACACACACACACACCCGGTCCCAATGCAAGGGTCAGTTTTAATCCTATCATTCCACACTCGAGCAGCTGAAAGTGAAGGCAGATGCACAGACATGTGCACCATTTACCCTTCTGTATAAATGGGTAAATCACTGTAAGTCACTTTGGAGAAAAACCAATTTGCATTGTGCTTTTTCACACTTCGTACCAAACAGGATTAATCTTTCTAGTGAATGGGGCTCGGGTGAAGGATCCCTGTATTTCACCACAAAGTGGAACATTGGTAACTCAGTGTTCACCACAGGCCAAAGCGGTCAATCTCTGGGCAGAGAACAGAGAGACGTGCGGGAACTCGTCCACCACACCAAGGAGCACACACGTCCTCAGAAAGACTGAACCTGCACTATTGTATCAGAGGTGCGATGTGACGATACATGAGGGTCTGACTGGGGTTTCCAGCAGACAGATCAGGTGGAACAACCACACGTCTGAGTGAGCCGAAGTCCTCGATGCGATTCCCGCACAACAGGTGAAGATCGCACAGATGGATGTGGGATTTAAAGGAAACTTTCACACGAGGACAACTGGAGACGCGGTCATGCAAGGAATTCCCATGTTTACACCCGGGTCTTCACCGATGATGGACTTCTGCCCATCGGTCCAGTGAAGATGAAACTGTGGAGTTTCCATGGCTAACTCAGAAGTGTTACCATGGTGACCCCGGTTATCTTACCCCCAGCATTTTGTACAGGTAATAGTACTGAGGTCCGTAACAGTAGAGCGTGAAGGTTTTCCAGAAGAGCACAGTGTTCGCAGAGAGCCACAGCACCTGGAACACGACACAACACACAGCACAAACAGTACAAACACAGCGCCAACGCAAAATACAACATAAATGACACACACACAGAACAAAGGCAACATCAACACAAACAGCAGCACAAATAAAATACAAACGCAACATCCTCATTATTCTCCAGATGCCTTAATTCACAATTTTTGCACGCAACTTGGTACATCTCAGTGTTACATAACAAGTGAAAGTCAAGTTTACACTCACTGTACCACGGTATCACACTGTATCTTTGTATCGCTTAAAGCACCGGAACATATTGTATAACTTTGCGAACATTGCAGCACTTTGTATCACTTTGTGACACTTTGTAAAACCCTAACACATCGTATAAATTTGTAGAATTGTAGGACCTTGTTTCACTTTGTAACACTGTGAATGTAACACGTATCCGTTCGTAACCCTTTGTAACACAGGGTTGTATAACTAAACTTTGTAAAATTGTAGCACCTCGTTTCACTGTTACATTTTTTACATGTAACACATAGTATCACTTTGTAAAACTTTGTTTGCCTCAGTTTGTAGCTTTGTGAGACTTCCCGAAAGAACAAAGCCGGGAGCCGCAGTTGAGCGCAGTGATTCATACAATCCAATTGTAACAATGGATACGGATACATGGTAATACACTCACGCACTGTAACACACACACACACACACACACACAGTGGCTGAAATACATATCGTAGGATACACAAAAATACACTATTGTAACGCACAGCACACTGAGTGAGATACACTGACTGACGCCCCCTCGCCGAAACACACACTAGACACATTATTATTATTATAGCACACGCTGAGACTCTCTGCCGGACGGTGCTGTTACCATGACGATGTGTTTGGCCCCTTCGTTCGCTGTCCAGCTCCTCCAGGACACGGCCATCCTTCTCTGCCGGTCCTGCCGCGCGCGCCCCTCACTCCTCCGCGCGCCCCTCACTCACTCCTCCGCGCTCCCGCTCACTCCTCCTCGCGCACCATCATCATGTTCGCTCTTTCCCTTTATACCTCTCCTATCGGACCCCTTGGGGGGGGGACGGCGCTTCGGCCGAGCATCGCAGTCTGAACACAGGTAGACCGTAGAGGAGCCGTCGCGAGCCGCTCCGGAGCGCTCCTCCACCGGGGCTGTGCGCGCGAGCGAGGACCCCGGAAAACCGACCTCCCCACCCCCAGCCCCAGCCCAACCCCAGCCACCCACCGCCGTCACTCCGCGGGAAACCAACGAGAAATACACGTCGTTCATTCATTGTTCTCAAAAGTGAATATAACGCTGAGAGACAAAAGGTACAGCGAAACACTGTAAAGTCAAAGTTAAAATCCGCTATAGCTCTGAACTTCACATTCATTCCATTTCATGGATCATAAATCCCTTCATATGAATACCCCATACCCCCCCCCCCCCACCCCGCTGTACTAGGGACCGAAAAGCGAGACGCCGTATAGCGGGGACATTGTTCCCATAAGAAACAATGCAAAGTGTTACTAATGCGGACCCGAGCGCCACGATTAAAGGGCTGAGAAGCACGAGCACCAGCCCGGCTTTCGTCTCTTTACTGAGTGTTCAGCTATTAAAGATACTTGTGCAATGAAGACAGGGAATATAATGACAAGTTTGGTGCCATTTGTCGCTGTAATTCCACACTTTGTGACATAAAGCGAAGTGGTGCGCGCTGCACGTGCCATGGCATGGAACGCTTCGCCAAAGCGGATGATCAAAGCTTCATGAAAGCACCTTTTCACACTTCTTATTACACTGCTTACCTCATCATTACTCTACTGTATCTGACAACTTTGATCGCTGTTCGTACTGTAGTGGCGCTCGAGCAATGATGTGTGTGTGTATCTGGGTACGTGGCGCAGCGCACACTGGTATGTGTACAGTGTGTGACACCGCGGTAACAGCAGCACGAGAACAACAAGCAACGGAAGTCATAGGGCGCTGTACTGTACGACATGTACTGCTACGAGAGTTCCTTCAAAATCAGTTTTTATGAAGATTGTCGTTATTAAAATATACAAAGAGGGGTGTTTGCTCGGGGTTCAAGCGTCACAGCGAGGTACGAACACAAGGAGCGACGTATCTGCGAAGGAACAGGACGTATGTCGGGGGCGCCGGGACACCAGCACGAGACACTGATGCCCTCTGCTCCGGTTCGAAATTCCAAACAAAAAGTCAAAACGAAGCAGAACCGCAGTTTTAGAGCTTTTAACCCTTTGCGTTATGCGAAAGTAATTTGCAAACGAAGTGCTGTGTAGTCTAGACCTTTCAGGCTTTCTGAGCTGCTGTGGCGGTCCGAGGTGAGAACCCCCCCCCCCCCCTTCCCACTCCCTCATCCACTGGCGCCTCCGCGTGGACATTTGACATATTGACACGTGGGAAGTTGGACATTTCATTGCTCTCTTCGAACGCGGACAGCCCACGAGAGCGATGGATTCTCCTCGTGTCTGTTTCCTTCTTTCACTCCCGCAAAGTGTCCTTTAGTGAACCCAAAAAGTACAGGTAAACGCGACTTAAGGCATTTATTGTAGCCCTTCTGCGAAGCTCAAGGTTTGTGCAAAACATCTGTATGGAATCATGAAGAAATTCAACTCAACACTGAGGATTTCATTACAACAAAACGAATACGGAGCTGAATTGTGTCGCAATATTGTAATTATTTATTATACATGTGGTGTGCCTCGTGGTATTGGGATTGAAAAAGTTAGTATTATTAAATATGACAGATTGTTCCATGGTGTGAGCTAATACAGATGAAACTACTCAAAACTCAACTTCCTGCTTTCTATTTCCTTACAATTTAGTTTTTTCGTTTAAGTTAAATTATACTATTTTACAGGCATTTCAATTACTGTATCATCTAATACTCAGTATCAATAGAATAGGCACTACTACTTACTCAGAGCAGCAGTTTGGTTATTTTGGACGTGAAGCATCTGACATTAGGTGATATTTTAGTGGGATTATATGATTATTCATACACGAAAAGGAGAAGCTGAAAGAGGGATGCCGAGGAGCTGAGCTCCCAGACAGCAGGTCCAGGAACCGCTCACTGCTAGACCGAGGTGATCGGTCCATCGTGATGCTGAGGAGGGAGTGAGAGCGCAGGGTGTGACAGGACAGTTCAGGGATCTCGAGCAGTTCAGTAGAACTCCAACAGGAGCAGAGTTTTTATAATTTGCATTATAGTATAGTTTAATATACTTTATATATATAGTTTAATATAGTTTGTCACTACACATCTGTTTATAGATATTTATATATTTTGGCCTTACATATGCATAAATAGATTGCGTATATTTTTTCAGATTTTAGTGCCTGTTATTTGTCTTTTTAGATGTTCTGTCGGACACCTGTATAAAGCATCTCACTGCACGTCGTGCTGTGTATGGTTGTGTATGTGACAAATAAAATTTGAATTTGAATTTGAGTCGTACTGTAGTTGTAAGAGGAGATGCTGTATTTCAGAGCGCGCGCTGTAATATAAACACCTGGGCAGCAGGGGGCAGCAGAACCCCACGGGCGCCGCGCGCTGCTCCGCTGCAATGAGCGAGAAAGAAAGCGATGACGCAAAGGGGGCGTGGCTTATAAAGCGCCCTTATGCGACGTGCGGGCCAGCTTGTTTTGTGCACTTTAAGAATAAGCTAATTAAAAGAAAGTTATGATTTATGTCAGGCTTCAGGGGGTTGGGTGTTCGTGTTCAAGTCCGTTTTTCCTAAATCATCTCTTCCTCCTTCAAATTCAGGCCCACGGAGGAAACGCACGGTTGTTGGGTTGAAACCCAGGGGGTTCCCCAGAGCCCACGTGGTGTCCGTGTCCGTCCGTCCCCCCGTCCCCCACTGCCCAGGCTCGTGCTCCTCCAGGAACATTCCACATCCTCAGCTTGCACACATGACCCCATACCAAACATGCACGTGCCTCACGAACTGGGACGTCGCGCCCCGCGCTTCTGCGGACAGGTCGCACCCGGGCGGGTGACCATTACAGACCAACGAGAACCTTACGCTGGAGACCACAAGCGACACCTTTCTTCACGGGGCATCAGAGAAGCGTGTACGAGCACCAGGGGACGGGACGTGGACTTTAAACAGTTTGTTTCAGGTTCAGGGGTTGCGATCGTCGCAGGGACGCGGAGCCCCGGAGATGTGGTTCGAGCCCGAAAAACGGTCCCTGTGTGAACAAAAGGAGAGGCTCCACGGGCCCATTTGTATATCTTTGTCTCTCATGCACATTCCCACCCCCTCTCTCCCTCCCTCCGACACACACACACACACACACACACACACAGTTGGTGTTGCCTCTCTCCCTCTCTCTGTTGCTTTCACAGACCCAAACTCCCTCCACCCCCACCTCTCTCTCGCTCTCTCTCTATGTGACACACAGAGACAGACAGACAGTACTGTTGTGTCCGTGTCCATCAACAGTAAATTTCTGAAGCAAAGAATCTAAAATGGGTTTCCTGAGCAGCAGAGTTTTCAAATGGATCTGCTGGCTCTCTGTCGTCGCAGCGTTTTTCCTCATCGGCTTCTTAATTGGTGAGTAATTTTATTATATGGAAGTGCATCTATGACGGGCTTTTGCGCTGCTCTCGCCACAACTGCAGCGTTTCATACGTCCTGTAGCGCGTCGCTGGGAACTGGGCTCTTCACTCAAACTCACCTTCGCTTAAATTATTCTCCGTTGTCCGGTTTACTTTCCTCTTGCTGTTCTCTTCTCTATTCATTTATTTTACAGTAAAAACACCAAGGAGCTCAGAAACGAATCCTCTGTGTCTGTTTGCCAAGAGGGTTTCCAGTTGTGTGTTTTACCTGTAGGAGATTTCGTTATGAATTTTCCATATTATTAATATATGTAATTGGAGTGATGTGTTTGTCCGTGCGTGTGTTCGTTCTCGATCGTGTCACACCCCCCCATGGTTCCCTTTAACTCGTTGACCTAATAATGGTGGTATGTACAGGTCAGGGGGGTGCGGTGGCGCAGTGGGTTGGACCACAGTCCTGCTCTCCAGTGGGTCTGGGGTTCAAGTCCCGCTTGGGGTGCCTTGCGACGGACTGGCGTCCCGTCCTGGGTGTGTCCCCTCCCCCTCCGGCCTTATGCCCTGTGTTACCGGGTTGGCTCTGGTCCCCGTGACCCCGTATGGGACGAGCGGCTCTGAAAGTGTGTGTGTGTGTGTGTGTGTGTGTGTGTGTGTGTGTGTGTGTGTGTGTGTGTGTGTGTGTGTGTGTGTGTTTCCATGACCCTCGTTGACCTTTCCTTCAAGGCTGGTTCGCGAGGCCGACGCAGAGCGCACGCAGCGACGGTCCCTCTCACGCCGTCCTGCAGGAGTTCCTGGATGAAATGCAGGCAGAGAACATCAGGCAGCACCTCAGGTGAGCGTGCTGTTGCTCCCTAATCTCACTGTCAGCTGCTCAGCCTGTGACACACACGCACGTGCGCAGCATGCTTATCCTGGAGAGATAAAGCGGTCAGTTAATGACAGCATGGCCAAAGTGCACCGAATCCTGCCTAAGGGGTCATGAACGGGGGAGACGGCTCGATGTGAGGGTCGTCCGAGGTCACGCCCCTGGTCACCCGGAGGCCTCCCGACACCCACCCGTAGCCCGCTGGGCGTTTTGCCCTTCTCTTTCGATCTCAGGAAGTTCACGCGGCTCCCACACCTGGCCGGGACCGAGCAGAACCTGCGCCTGGCCGAGCGGATCCGCGACGAGTGGCTCCGCTACGGCCTGGACTCGGCCGAGATCGTGCATTACGACGTGCTCCTGTCGTACCCCAACGAGACGAAGCCCAACTACATCTCCGTCGTGGACGACGCAGGGAACGAGGTGACTCGCGCTCGTGCAAACCGCGCGTCTCTATCTCAAGATAAGGCGTTCGGAACGGGTTACCCCGGTACTGGGAGTGACCTCTGCGTTGGGCGAGTGGGACTGGATCCCAAAACCGAAATTAAAAAAAAAAAGTATCAGATTCCCAGAATATGTATTTGTGGTTTTCCTCGGCACGAGTGAGATGTTTGTGTCCGTGTTTTAGACGACTCTCCACCTTGCACTCGCATCCCCACTTACCGTGAATTGATGCGGTAAAAATTACCCGGCCGTGTGTATACGTGGGTAAATCGGTGTAAGCGGCTCACTGTGCAACCCTGGCGCTGTCGGCGATTTTGGGAGAAGCCTCAGATAAACGAGTAAATGACGATACGACGTTCTTACTGTGTGCGACTGCGTAACGTGTACAGCGTCATGGACTCATTGTTACCTTCCAGGTGTTCAATAGCTCCCTGTCGGAGCCTGTCCCCGAGGGGTACGAGGACGTCCCCAATATCGTGCCCCCCTACAGCGCCTTCTCCGCAAAAGGTCAGCCTGAGGTGAGTAGTTTACCGTGCTGCTTGACAGTATGTCAGCCCCCCCGTGTCCCTTAGATGCGACACAATAGGTGCGTAATGAGCAATTCCAGATGTTTCTTTAGAGGGAATCGTGTGTGTAGGAGAAACACAGAAGTAGTGCAGGTGTTAAAATAAGCGAAGCCCAAGTTGAACTGGTTAAACCAGGTAGGTAAGTAGAGTCAGTGGTGTAAATCATGGTCATCTATTCATTTACTTAAGATTTAACATTTTACGTGTTAATTCTGGTATTTTATACAATAATAAAGACCGTCCCTGTAGGGCTCGCATGTGTTAAAGCTGTACTGTATATAAGATCCCGGTGTGTTCACAGGATGTAAATAAAGCACAAGACAAACCATCACACACGACAAGGAGTACATAATGCTGGTTTAATAATAATAATAATAATGATAATAATAATAATAATAATAATAATAATAGTAGTAGTAGTAATTTCCGCTTGGAAATTCAACATATTGTTGGAGGAGATGGTGTGATTTTCTGCCAGGATTATTCAGGCAGCAGGACGAGGGGAGAAGGATCGAACCCCCCACCCCCACCCCGCGGCGACCGTTCGCGTCACTCCCTCGGCGAACAATGAACGCCTCTGTGCTGCCTCGGTCCCCCGCAGGGAGACATGGTGTACGTGAACTACGGACGCACCGAGGACTTCTTCCTGCTGCAGCGGGACATGGGCGTCAACTGCTCCGGGAAAATAGTCATCGCCAGATATGGAAAGATCTTCAGGGGCAACAAGGTACTAATACACATCTTACTGTGTTCTTGCTGTGGGTAGCAACTGGCTTGGTCACCAGGGGGCAGGGCGGCTAAAGCCGTCTGCTTAAAGTAAAGGGACGCGGGTTTGAATCCCGGCTCCTGCTGTCGTACCCTGGATCAAGGGTATCGAATTGATACGGTAAAATTACCCCGCTGTGTAACTGTGTGAATCGGTGTAAGTTGCTTTGTGGAAAAGTATCAGACAAGCAAATGAACGTCGATATGTTGCGTCACCTCAGGTGAAGAACGCCATCCTGGCGGGGGCAAAGGGCATCATCTTGTTCTCGGACCCGGCTGACTACTGCGCCCCGGGGGTGCGGCCGTACCCCGACGGGTGGAACCTCCCGGGAGGCGGAGCCCAACGAGGGAACGTGCTGAACCTCAACGGGGCAGGTGACCCCTTGACGCCTGGCTACCCGGCCAAAGGTGGGCGCCGAAGACCGGTCTCAACTGTTTATCCGTCTCCGCGGTGACCTTCCGCCCCTCGGAACAGCGTTCGCGACGTTTCGTTCCCTCGCTCTCCGCAGAATACACCTACAGATACCGCACCGACGAGGGGGCGGGACTCCCCAGCATTCCCGTCCATCCCATTGGCTACAACGACGCCGCCGTTTTACTCAGGTGCGTTTGTGTCCTTCACCTTCGTTACCGTTATTTACTCATCGACTTCACACTTTTCTCACTGACACTAATCTGCGTACACCGATTTACCCCTTTATACAGCAGGCTAAATATTACTGCACCACTTCGGGCTAAGCACCTCGATCAAGGGTGCTACAGCAGGAAATGGGATTCGAACCCAGGTTCTTTGACTGTATAGTGGTGGCTTTAACCACCGCGCCACCTGCTGCCCCGTTTTAACCCTCGCTGTTTGATAGCGATTAGCACTGCAAAGGGCTGCTGCCTTTGGACCCAAAGGTTGCAGGTTCGATCCCCACCTCCGGCTGTAGTGCCCTCGAGCAAGGTACTTACTCTAAATTGCTCCAGCAAAATTACCCAGCTGTATAAATGGGGTAAGTAACTGTAGGTACTTTACCGTAGTAAGTCGCTTTGGAAACAAGTGTCACGTTCATAAATAAACGTAAAAGGTTTACTGTTTTTAGCAGAGACACATTTAGCAACAGAAGTGGAATTGAACTGGTGGAGGTTTCAGTAGAAGTGCTCCTTGGGTCCAGGGTTTGACCCCCCCCATTTACTGCCTGGCAGGAACATGGGGGGCCAAATTCCACCCAACAACTGGAAGGGGGACCTGAACGTGTCGTACCGCATCGGCCCGGGGTTCGCCGACGGACTCGCCAACCGGTAACGCCGCTCTTCCCTTCTGTGACCCTTCAGGCGCTCTTGTCCTGCGTCGCATTTCCCAGCTGTGAGGTCTCGCGGTGACCGCGAGGGTACGACCGGGGTGGCACCTTTTTGGGGGGGGGGGGACACGTCGGCATGTTAGCACACAGCGTCGGTGGAGTGCAGCACTCAGCTGGCGAACGCAGCTCCTGCTCCAACTGAGAGGGAATCGTACCGCATGATAAACACATTCCTGAACGCTGCCCAGGACACGGTTAAATTACTGCGGGGGGGGTGTCCATCCTGTAGGTCTCATGGGAGTTCAGGAAAGGGATGAGCGAGGTGGTACGAAGGAGGATTTCAATTTAACCTTTACGTTAACACGAGCGGTCACTGTGCGGTTAATGCCCCGGAGAGAACGCGGTGATGAGGAACAGCCGCGCCTCTCCGTCACACGGTCCTGAGATGGGTTTCGGGAAGGCAAGGTGGGGTCCCGTCCCTCTTTCTGCACTACTTCTCCAGGATCATTTCATACCCGTTTCAGAACGGTTATAGGACCGTTTTAAGCCTGGTTCGGGACTGTTCCGGGACTGCTTTAGGAATTTATCCGATTCATGTGTCAGGACCTCTGTAGGACCGTTTCAGGACTGCAGTAGGACCATTTCAGGACCGCTGTAGGACCGTTTCAGGACTGCTTTAGGACAGTTTTAAGCCTGGTTCAAGACTGTTTCAGCAATGCTTTAGAACCGGCCTACTTTGTAACGCAACTGCAGGCTTCTGGCCTGTAAACCAGAGCGTCCGGTCGGACGCAGTGTACGATACCCTCCCTATTCACTGAGGACCCTCTTTGTATTCAGTCATCTGCTGGAACCGTTCCCGGTTCGCCACACTGAACACCTCCTCATCGCGACCGTAAACAACCATTTGTCTTCCGCAAGGGTGAAAACAGCAATAACTCGGCGAAAAAAAAAAAAGCGTGCGCTCATCCAAGCGGCTGGAAGAGAAACGGGGCGATGATGAGCGGTTTTACAGGACCGTTTGTGTGCCGTTGAACGGTGACGTGACGCGTTCGGACCATCGCTGCTCTCCCTGCTCTGCAGCAAAGTCCGCATGAACATCCACACCATCAACCGAGTCACCAGGATCTACAATGTCATCGGCAAAATCCGCGGAGCGGTAGAACCAGGTGCGCCGGGGGTCGCTTCCTCTCATTAGTATGAAACCTATTATTATTATTGCGAGTAGTAGTAATAATCATGGTCTTATTGCACATCTTAGTATTATTGCATATCTGATAATTTGGATAGGGTTTCCACTAAGTAATGTAGTGGAGCTTTAAATTTACCATGTTTTCCAGACAGGTACATCATCCTGGGGGGCCATCGTGACGCCTGGGTGTTTGGAGGCATCGACCCCTCCACAGGCGCCGCGGTCGTCCACGAGACCGTGAGGAGCGCCGGGACGCTCGTGGGCCGCGGTGCGTTCGTGGAAGTGCGAACAAATGTTCCAATTTGATGTCCCCTAAACACAGAGCAGCGTCTCCAGGGTGGCCCTTGTTTACCGCGATGGCTGGTTAGGTCACTCTGGGTAGGAGCACAAGCTGAGTCATCTAAGTGCGGGCCTGCGGGGGGTGTAGCGGTTAACGTCATTACCTTACAATCAAAGGATGAGGGTTCGAATCCCACCTCCTGCCGTGCTAAGGACAATCAGATCTACACTGATTTACCCGTTTGTGCAGCTGGGTCATTTGCACTGGTCCAGTTCAGGGTGAGCACCTTCATTAAGGCCACTACAGCAGGAAGTGGGATTCAAACCCATGTCCTTTGATGGCAAGTGCACATCTAAAAAACTGGCTCCCAAAATTGGCGTTATTGCTAATGTTTTAGCCCCCCCACCCCCACCCCCAGTACCCAACAAGCTGCAACCCCCTCTGACAGAGACACGTCTTCACAACAGGCTGGAGACCCAGGAGGACCATCATATTCGCCAGCTGGGACGCTGAGGAATTCGGGCTGCTGGGATCCACCGAGTGGGCGGAGGTGTGTGAGCTCCATCGAACCCGCAGCCTTTGCTCCGTCGCCACGCTGAGCCTCTGAGCTGACGTGTCGTCTCCTTCCTCTCGCCGCCAGGAACACGCCAAGATCCTGCAGGAGCGGGCCGTCGCCTACATCAACGCCGACTCGGCCATCGAAGGTGACTAACGGGACGGGGGGGGATCTCGCGCCTCAAACGCGCCCTGCGGCCCGGAGGCGGAGTGACGTGCGTCTGCGCACCGTGTTTTTACCCCTCTAATTGCAGGCATGTACACGCTGAGGGTGGACTGCGTGCCCTCGTTGCACACACTGGTGTACGACGTCACCAAAAAGGTACTGGCGTCACGCCTCTGACACGTACGTCGCACGTTCTCCCCGTGTTGGCATGGGTTTCCTCCAGGCGCTCTGGTTTCCGCGCACAGTCCAAAGTGTGGTGGATCAGTGGCTCTAAACTGGCCTGTGTGTGTGTGTGTGTGTTACAGTGCTCTCCCATATACATGTATGAATGACTTTAGGTACTTTACTATAGTATGAGACACTGTAAATCACCTTGGTTCAAGGTGTCTGATAAATACTAGTTAATATTCAGGAAATGAATAAACGACTGAATGTAATTTTCTCTCAACCGATCCTCAGATCTCGAGCCCAGATGAGGACGGAGTGTCTCTCTACGACAGCTGGCACAAAAAGGACAACTGGACCGACGACAGAGACGCCCCAAGGTACAGGGAGCCCCTTCGCCGCTCCTCGTACACTCTCTTTGCACTCATTTTACATTCTTTCCTCCAGAGTAACTTACACTGATTTACCCCTTTACGCAGCAGGGTCATTTTACTGTATCGGTTCAGGGTTAGTACCTTCCCTAAACCCAAGGGCGATACAGCAGGAGGTGGGATTCCAAGCAGCAGCAGCTCTAACCGCTGCGCCACCTGCTGCCCGAGGTTTTAAAAGACAGCGTTTAGAAAGTGGACGCTGGAGTGACCGCCGCCGCTCACGTCCTGCTCCTCGTCCGCAGGATCAGCAAACTGGGCTCGGGCAGCGACTTCGAGGCCTATTTCATAAGGCTCGGGATCGCTTCCGGAAGGGCGAGATACACCAAAAACACGGTACGAGATCAGGATTAGACCCCATGTGGACTTGAGGCCATAAATTTTACTGCTTTATTACTGAGCGGGATCTGCGCACCTGTGCACCTTTTCAGTGGTGTGTGTGTGTGTGTGTGTGTGTGGGGGGCCCAGAAAACAGAGAAGTACAGCAGTTATCCAGTGTACCACAGCGTGTACGAGACCTTTGAGCTCGTCGAGCGCTTCTACGACCCGTCCTTCCGGAAGCTTCTGGCGGTGGCGCAGGTGAGGGGGGCCCTGGTGCTGCGGCTCGCCGACTCCCCGCTGCTCCCGCTGGACTGCACCGAATACGCCGACGCCCTCGCCAAGTACGCGCGCGCCATCGCCGAGGCGGCGCGCAAACACCCCGATGAGCTCCTCGAGTACCGCGTCTCGTTCGGTGAGCGGGGGATGGGCTGGGGTGTCGGGTTAGGGTTACGGTTAGGGGTTGAGCGACGGCGGTTCGGTTGTGTCAGACGCGCGTGTGTGTCCTCACGCTCCGCAGAGCAGCAGCTGTACGCACTGCAAACCCCTGGAGACCAAAGGTCAAACTGTGTATTTTACCGCGCGTTAATGCCGGTTGAACTTCAAACCGGGCGCGTGACACACTTGAGTATCTATAGAAGCTCTTGAGCGTGGTAAATGACCACCGTTTTACTGCAACTCTTAACTCACTTTAATCACAGCGCTTTTCAGCTCCGTACTTAAGTTATTACTATTATTATCATCATTATTATTATTATTCCTTAGTCATCTTTACCTTTTCCCCTTAAGTGACTTACTGTGTTTCGAGAGCAGGGTAATTTTTACCGTAGCAGCTCGGGGCAAGCACTGAACGAGGGTTTTGCAGTAGGAGGCTGGTTTGAAACCTGAGTTTTTACACTGCAAGGCAGCACCTCGAACCGCTGCGCCCCCTGCTGCCCATGTACCTCCCCTCCAACAAAAGTTACACACATTCTGCAGGAAACTGGAACCTCAACAAACTCAAAACGTTGGACTTCAGTGTGAAATCCATCCAGTGGAGGAGTCACTGTATTTTTGACAGTAAAAAACACCCTATCCCTGTGTGTGTGTGTGTGTGTGTGTGTGTGTCTCCCCTACCCAGATGCTCTCTTCTCCGCTGTGGACAACTTCACCGCAGCAGCCACAAGTTTTCACGAGCGACTTCGAACCCTGGACCTCACCAAGTACAGTAACCGCTGCAGCAGTGTGTCCCTGTGCCGTCGTAGACGGGGGGAGCATGTGACATCTAACACTGTGTGTGTGTGTGTGTGTGTGTGTGTGTGTGTGTGTGTGTGTGTGTGTGTGTCTCGCCTCAACAGCGCTATGGAGGTCCGAATGGCAAACGACCAGCTCATGTATTTAGAGAGAGCCTTTGTGGACCCCCTGGGGCTGCCTGGGAGACCATTCTACAGGTAAGAAAGGTTTCCGGAATGTTCTCCATCTCACCGAACACACAGCCAACACGCAACTGAATACCTTATACACTGTGTCTTGGAAGGACGGTAAACCTTTGTTTTACCACAAAACGCTTCTTTAATGAGTCATGTGACATAATAGGTGTGTAATGACCAGTTCCGGGTGTTTCTTTAGCGGAAATTGTGCGTGTCGTAGAAACGCAGGAAATATGTAAATAATAACCATTTATTCATTTTATATGTTTGATTTAATCTTTACACTTTATAAGTTTGTTCTAAATTTTCTTCGAGAATGATGACCGTCCCTGTAGGGTTCGCACTCTTCCGAGTTACACCAAAGAAAAACGTGGCTATTAAATGACTGCTTATTAATATTTCACTGGGGGCGGCAGGTGCCCTAGTGGTTAGATCTGTTTCCACACAACGAAACAACTGGAGGTCACGGGGTCAAATCCCACCTCCTGCTGAAGTACCGTTGATCGGAGTACCCCCCAGGTAATGGTACGGTGTAAATTACCCTGCTGTATATAAATGGGTAAATCGGCACTGTAGGTCAGGTTAGAGTGCGTTCTTCATCGGTGCGTGTTCTCCTCATGCACAGGCACATCATCTTTGCTCCAAGCAGCCATAACAAGTACGCGGGGGAGTCGTTCCCAGGGATCTACGACGCCCTCTTCGACATCCAGAACGCCCCGCGCCCGGACAAGGCGTGGGAGGAGGTCAAGCGGCAGATCAGCATCGCGGCGTTCACTGTTCACGCAGCAGCCATGACCCTCAACCCAACGGCTTGAACCGTAGACCCCCCCTCCCGGCAGGACTGGGGACACACAACTGTCGAAGGCCTTGAAACGAAGCTGGCCATCTGCACAATCGCGCACTTGGAGATCCACATTCCAGAGCTTCATGGTTTCACCGCAGCATCTGTGTAAATTTCCTGCAAGAGCTGCTTCACTTTTTATAGCTTTTCTGATTTTTTTTGCTCCTCGAAGATTCCTTGAAAGGGGAGCGAGAGCGAACGCGACGCATCTCGCCGACGCTGAAGGGGACAAATTGAGAGGGAGCCGAGCAGCGAGGACCGAGGCTACACACCCGCACCGTGACTCTGGAACTGCCTTAGGATCGATATCTGTGTGAAGCACTATCAGATTTATTGTGTGCATTTTCACTTTTTTTGTACCCATTCAAAAATATTTTTTAAATCATCATCAAATGTCTTTTTAAATGGAAAAAGTAAAATTATAAGTATTAAACCCATTTTACAGTTGCATTCTTATCTTCTGCATTTAAATATAAATAGTCAGTTATGCTTTTCTCCTGCATGGACTGCAAATTCGTGCACATAATTCACGTACAAGCAGCGCTTGGGTTACGAATGAGTTTCGTTCCTCGGTCCGTCTAAGTCGGAACGGTTCGGTACGTTTCGTGACTAACATCGGTTAGCCAAATGTTTGTCTTAGTATATAGTGTATCGTGTACCTTTCTATGCATGAAAAACATTAAAGAAATACTTCTGGATACACTAAAACATCTTTAATATAACAATACACTTATAATAAATATCTACTAAATGTAGTAATAATGTAACAATAATAATACAATATAATGATGTAATAATAATAAATGCAACTACAGTATTTATAATAGAGAGAGGGGAGGAGGACAGAGAGTGTGTGTGTGTGTGTGCAGGTATAAAAAACATTAAAGAAACTAATGTTCGTTTTTTCGCGTTCGTTGGCGTTTCACCTTTTTCCGGTCGCTTTATTTCCACTTTAGTTTCAATCGTGATCATTTTTCCTTTTCTTTGATGCATCACCATCGCTTGCATCACTTTGGTGCCATGGTTAGGAGGGTAAAAATAAACAGATTAAAGGCAAATCCAGTGACACACGAGACACTTAACAGCAATCTGGTCCGACTGAAAAGAAGGAAGTCCTAGTCCTACCTCGGGTTCACGAGCCAATGAGCCGCTGTAGATGCGCAATGTTTTGAGGCACATCGCAAAGTAGCGCTGTGCGTTATTACGAATCATTGTATGTAACTCAAATTTTAAATATAATAGGCTTTACGGGGGGTGGTTCGTAACTACGAGTTGTACTTAAGTCAGACGTTCGTAACTCGGGGAGAACCAGAACATAATTTCAATGTCTCACCGCCACACCTTGAACAATCATTTAAAATCATTTAATCGGGAGTCAATGTCCATGTTTTAATAAGCAAACGGAAAGAAGCGGCGAATGTGGAAGATAAATAATTGATCACATTTGTCTAAACTTTAAAAAAAGTTCATTAAAATGTCACCATTGGTTGTTGGAGGGGCTGCAGGTCACACTGTTGTCCAGTAGAGGGCAGCACACACTGACCACCAGGATTGCTCCAGAAGCCGATCCCATACCTCGGTATTTTACCATCTTTTACCTACCGCGATGTTAGGCGTGACAGTGAATCTTCAGTCTGTACTTGGTAAATTTGTATTTTATTTCCATACCAACGCTGTGGCCTGAGCTGCTCCATATGCTGAGTCTTCTCACACACACAACATACAATAAGGACAGCAGAGAAGTTGCTAAAAACAGAATTATTGTCCGCATGAGCAGGACTATTTATTTTTACTCAAACTCCACTCTGGGGCTCATCCGTTTTCTTCACGGTGTGACTTTGGCAACAGAACCCATGTATTTGTGCTCCGACCACAGATGTTGTGACACGTGGGTTCATTGTCATCTGGACAGCGGGTCACATGGAGGGAAAAGGGGAACAACACCGAGAAAGAGCTCGGCTCTGTTCCGGTCAAAAATAACTGTCGAGGAGAAGAAGAGCCGTGACAAGGAAGAAGAGTCCGGAAACACACACAACATGGAGCGAACGTGACTTTCAAGAGGTTGAAGTCAATGGTCCCACTCTGCCACCCATGGACCCTCATGCATCTGAGCACGTCAGGCAAAAAACAGGCAACAGGCACAAATAAAACATTTAAAAACCAGATACAGTTAATATAGGAGGTGCCATGGTCCCACAAGATGGGGACAGTGCGCGCACGTGCGCGCGCGCACACACACACACACACACACACACACACACACACACACACACACACACACACACACACACACACACACACCTCAAGTCCGCACGCACCCCTGAGAGCCACTCGGGGAGCCTGGAGCTAAAAACCACCAAACTAAAATGCATTTAATACATTCCAAAAAAAGAGTGGCAAAGTGAAAGGCTAAAATAATAAAACAGGGTAAATATACAAAACATCATAGAACAGGAAAACTGTGACCGTAGCAAGTGGTGTTTCCATGGGCCCCTCCTATACCACGGTAGTGGTAACTGAAGGGTCTTGCTGTCTACATGGGGATGAGCTGGAGGTCCCGTTACTGGACGGACGGCGCCCCCTATGGGCCGGAAGAGGGTCGGTGTGTCGTGATGCGGAAGTGGATCGTCTACAAGAGGGTTAAGTCACTACTTGCGGACAGTACTGCCTTTAGCCGTGACTCGCTTGTCCTGGCCGCCGGTCTATTTTTAATCATCAGCGTCCTTGTCGCCGTCCTCCTTCTCCACTTGGACGGGCGCGCTCTGGGCGGGAGGCAGGTCCAGCCGGGCCCACATCATCGGTTCCGCCTTCTTCATGGCGATCTCGATTTTCGACGCCATCATGTTCATGACACTTTTACCGACATCGATGACCTGCCGGGAAAAGGGCAACACTGAAGTCGTTAATGTCCCTGGAAGTAGAAAGGCATTGTGGGATCAGAGCAGCATTCATATTAATTCCCTTGGGTCTATTTTAAAACCGTGCTTCCGATTTCTTTACATGTGGTCTCTGCTGAATTTTTTAAAAACAAGTAATAAAATAAAGACACTTTTCAGTGAAGGCTTACCCCCCACAAGCTGATTCGGTGTTCAAATTCTTTTTCTCCTTCAAATATGACATGGATATTAACCTGTTTTTAAAAAAAAAAAAAAAAAAACAAACAAACAGTCACGATCACTCATCAAGAGCGCAATACACAAGGTATCATGGCACAAAATGCGTTTTTTTGCTACCCAAATCAGGCTGTTCTATTCTTCCGGACTCTTACCACGGTGCTATTGGCCTCCACAAAGCTGAGCTCCGGGATGGCATTTTTGGTGTAGATGGAGATTATCACTTGGCTCCCCGTCTGATGCCAGTCGAACCTGCACGGTACAACCTTCTTTCCCTGTAATGGGACCACGACAACACACGGTGAGCAGAGGATCACTTCGGCCTGAAGATGCTGCGTTGGCACTGAACCATCACGCTCACTGGTCATTTTTGTATTAGGTACACCTGGCTGGTACAAACTGGTGGTGGGAGTGTAATGACGTGGGGGATGTTTTCTTGGCACACATCAGTTTAGGAGGCTGGTAGAGTGTGGCCAGCCCCACGGGGCTGAATTCATACTGTTCTGGAGGCAAAAGAGTCACACTTGGCACTAGACCAGGTATACCTAAAAAAAGAGGCCAGTGAGTATAAAGGGAACATGACCACAAGTCCACAGTGAAAAGAGGGCTTATCTGGCATTAGAGCCCAAATAAAACAACTGCACTCAACTTGTAACAGCTAACGATATAATAGGGCAGCAGCTGAAGCAGCAGTTAAAACCACCAAATCTGGACTGAGACCTCAGGTTTCATTCCACCTCCTGCAGTAACACCCTAGAGTAGGGTACCTGCGCTGCGCCAATACAGTAAAAATTACCCTGCTGAAGACATGGATAAATCACAATAAGTAGCACTGGAGAAAATCAGCTAAATGAGTGAATTTAGATAATTTTTTTTTACTAATGAGACAACTGTTAAGAGGCATGAAGCAGCCAATGGAACGGCAGCATTCATTCGGAAGCCGCCACCCCCCCACCCCCCCCACACGGCGTAGCGGCACTACCCTCACCATGTCCTCCTTCTTCCACATGTGGTGCCCCTTGGTGCAGCCCTCCTGGGACAGGAACGTGTTGAAGTCCGAGGTTTTCCGTTTGCAGCAGCTCCAGTACTTCATCCTGACGGCACCCAGAGCACAAACGACACCTGAGCCCTGCAGTCGCTCTTATTATAATAACCAGAAATCATAAACGGGAGATTCGCTGGCGACCGACGCAAGTCACGTCTCAAATACAGCGTCTGTAAAATGAAAGCACGCTCGTCTGATCGAAGCAGAGGACGTGACCCCGTACCCCTCGTGGAAAATGGGCACTCCCGGGTGGAACAAACAGGTCTCCTCGCCGCCTCCTGGTCCAACGAACGTCTGGCAATATGAAAAAATATGAGCACGTAGCAAAAGAGTCAAAGTTACGATCTATTAAGTACGTAAAAATGTCACCCAAAGAGTCGATTGTAGAATCAAATGCGAGGGGAACGCACCTTGGAGCATCCGCCATTTTTACACGATGTTCCAACTTTGACCTCATCTCCTTCCTCCTCTGGGAAAAAAGGCATCTAATTTAAAATGCAGCTATTTCACCGCGGTAAACTAACACATTGCATATTTCCTAAAATCGTTAATCCTTTACCCTTTAGGTCCACCTGACTGGTTTCTGTTAACTTGAGCTTCTCCAGGGACTGTTTCAGCGAGGAAGACACTTTCTGCTCTAGTCTTACAAAGGGCTCATCGGGGCTGGAACACAAGAGCAGACAGATCACGACCCGTGTGGACTGACCTCATGCTTATTTACACTTATTTCACCGACGCTTTACACCAAAGAAGCTTTGAGAAATTTGCCCATTTATCCAGCAGGGTATTTTTTTACCCTATCAGATGATCTGTACCTTGATCAAAGGTACTACAGCAGGAGGTGGGATTCAAACCCGCAACCTCTGAATCCAAAGGCAGCAGCTGTAACCAGTGTATTGCAGCTGATTTGCCCATTTATACAGCAGGGTAATTTTTACTGTTGTAATTCACAGTGCCACAACAGGAGATGGAATTCGAACCTGGGTCCTTCAAGTGCTTCAACCGCTATGACACCTGCTGCTATGTTTCAAGGACAGCCTCAAAAAGGGA
Organism: Scleropages formosus; assembly: GCF_900964775.1. Classification (NCBI taxonomy): domain Eukaryota; kingdom Metazoa; phylum Chordata; class Actinopteri; order Osteoglossiformes; family Osteoglossidae; genus Scleropages; species Scleropages formosus. The sequence goes on along the minus strand of NC_041815.1, from coordinate 28,892,639 downwards.
ACTTGGATCAAATGACAACAGTAGGGCGCGATGAGCTTTCGACACAGGGTACAGATTGTGGTATTTACCTCGGTCGACTGCTCGTGTTCAGCGGCTTCGGCGCCTGAATAACGTACTCGCTGAACTTGGGCTTCAGGTCCTCGAGCTCCTTGAGCTCCTTCTTCTCGCCCGAGGTCTTGACGTCCGGTTTCACCGGCTCCGGGGGTTTCTCCTTGTTGTGCGGCCCTTTTGTACAGCCCTGGAGGAAAGCGGCGCGGACAGGACTTAGGACACGAGGGAGGGACGCGTCACCGGACCGGCCGAAAAACGCTGCGAAAACCATTTGACCGTTAACACCCCCGGCGTAGAGAAAAAAATTTCAAGGATTCGGAAAATTATTATACTTTGTGATGTTGCATCACTTATTTTTCCTCGTAGCGTTCATCAGCATCGTGGCTCAAGCAGCACAGCGACACGGCGCCACGGTTCACACGCGGCTGTCCCTGGGCGTTTAAGGTCGTGAACCCGGTCGATTGCCGTTCACACGGTCACTTACAGCGATGCTCAGGAAATCGGAGAAATCCGTCGTCCGTCGTTTGCAGCAAGACCATCCCTGGACGGAGGAGGAAACACTGTCACTCCGCACATTTCGGCACTGTGAGGTGTGAACTGGAGGTGGGGGGGGGGGGGCGGTGAACCGCAACGCACGTACCTTCAGCGCATCGTGGAAGACGGGCACGCCTGGGTGATACGTACAGGCGTCTGGGAAAACAAGGGAGCACACTGAGCCGCATAAGGCAATACATAGAACCTCATTAATATTCATTAATATACACAACCTCATTAATAATAGTCACTAATATAACCTGCAGCCCACAGGATATTTTTACTGGAGGAATTACAGGGACAGCTGGTAGCGGAGGGATTAGAGCTGTTGCCTCTAGACCCGAAGGCTGCAGGTTCGGTTCGAATCTCACTTCCACTTGTAGTACCCCTGAACAAGGTACTTACCTCAAATTGCCCCAGTATAATTACCCAGCTGTATAAATGAGTAAATGAAGCTGAACACTAAGTTGCTTTTGGAGAAAAGTGTCAGATAAATGCACATTTATTAAATGATTTAAACATGTGACCCTGAGGAAACGGGCCGTCTCACTTTTGGAATTTCGTGGTTCCGGAACAAATCAACAGCCCAGCAGGGAAAAGGCCACAGTGTGAAGAATCACATCTCAGACATTGTTTTACCATACCAGGCTTACTGCAGTCAACGAGATCCTAATTTTTTATTTTTTATTTTTTATTTTTTTTTGGGGGGGGCGTTTCCTGGGCAGTTCTACATACACATATTTTGGTCTCATGTTTGAAAAGGAATAAAATAATATTGACTGAGTGACAAACAGCTGCAATATTATTGCAGTAGGTTTATGTACAGGTATAACAGCTGTACTGTGGTAAAAGGCACGGACACGACAGTAATAAGTAAGTAAGGTGAGGTTCGGATCGAAAAAACCAGTAACTAGTCCTCCATCCCTGGTGATACTAGTTTAGTGCGACGGATCCGCGCCTAACGGACCATTTCGGATCCGGATCTCGGGAGAAAAGGGTAAAAGTGAGGTCATTTGATTTGGGGAAAAGAGCTCGCGGGATTTCCGAGACGAGAGTCTTTGATCAGTTTCCGCAGCGCGGCAAGGTGCACGACTTAGTTTTAACGCCGCGTTTCGAGCGTGAGAGCCGCGCGCAGAGCAGCTCTGCGGGACTCGGAACCAGATGGAACCGGTCCATCCCGGCCGGGTAAAACCAGGCACGTGGCCGGGGGGTAAAGGAGGAGAGGTCACAGGGTTATGGTACTACTCACCGTCGGGGTTGCGTTCGGGGTCGAAGCGCTGCCCGCAGCCTCTGTTGTAACACAGCACAGACATGACGATCCACGACCACGAGGGAATGAGGCCCTTAACCACTTTTCGGGGGCGATTGGAGGAGCCACGTGTGATGCTGAAGCGCCGGTACCACGTCCCCGCGACACAGTTGCGCTCCGACACCGCCGGCCGGGTTATAATGTTACAATGTAGCAGTCGGCGTAGAAAACGTGCTGCCGCTTCCGCTGCGCCACAGCGCCCCCAGCGGCCACCTGCGGTATCGCATCGTGCGGCACCTCCGGGAAACTTCGCGAAACTTCCCGACACGACGCGTGGGAAGAGGTCGGGCGGGAGCGGGTGCACCTTCGCAGGGTCCGTTTATACACCAGGAGTGTGTTTCTCACACGGGCCTCGTTTTTACGCAAAGTTGAGTCCACTTTCAGCTCCTTCCAACACGGTTTTTATAGTAGACATTTATTCATATCGCTCCTTTGTCTAAAGCAAATTACTATGAACGTTACACCGATTTACATGTATTCATTTAGCTGATGCTTTTCTTCAAAGTGACTTACACTGTTAGTCCACCTACAATTAGTTACCCATTTATACAGCAGGGTGTGCAATTTAGGGTAAGTACCTTGCTCAAGAGTACTGCAGCTGGAGGTGGGGGATTCAAACCTGCAACCTTTTGGGTCCAAGGGCAGCAGTTCTAACCACTACGCCACCAGCTGATTTACCAATTTACACAGAAGGAAGGGTATTTCTTACTGTGTCAATTCAGGTTAAGCACCGTGATGGAGGAGACTGGAGCAGGAGGAGGGATTTAAACCTTACTGATAGGACCCTAACTACTACGCCTCCTGCTGGCCCAAGTTGATACGATTTCGAGTGAATAGGAAACCAGCTTTGGGGAGCCGGAGAGGGGCCGTCCAGTATCTGCTCTCGGGGAGGTGACCACTGTGGTCTTGGACTCACAGAGATGTATTTTCCCCTTTGATATTTTTACACTTTATTCCACTTTGTTTCCCAGCGGTTTGCTACAGCTGCAACTCACTTCCATTCATGTATGGAGATCATTTCCATGCATCTTGTACTACTTGTCTTTAAGAGATTTTTTCACCTGTCACACTGTCGCCATGTGGATCTCTCTGAGGAGAACCCTGAAAAGTGCGCTAAAGTGAAAATAAAGGAAGTGTCACTTTTGCTTCAGCCCTTTTACGCTTAAGAGAGTGACTGTATGCACAGGAACACTTCAGGGACTGTGTGCAGGAGCGCCGTGCCAAGGTTGGGGCATGGAATCGTACCGCGCCGTGAGTGCGCTCCCGCTCCACTTCCCCCATCACACAAACTGCTCTTGTCTTCCTGTTTTATAGAGTCCTTCCTCCTCCTTTATGGAAACTGTTATTAAACTCAGGAATTAAACCGAGAATAATTCTAAAATTAAGTATTTTAAACAATAATGAATTTGCAGTTATTCATTTAGCAGACAACTGTGAGTAAAGTGGGTCAATAACAGATGAAGAGCTTTAGACAGACACTGGATTATGGACACAGCTCGGGTATCTGACACCACCATGTTGCTGGTTCACATCCCTCCAGTAGCTCCTGTAGAAGTTACATTCAAATAGCAAATGCATAGATAATCATAGCAGATGGTGTTGGATTCGTTAATGGAGCTATGAGAAGGTCAGCGGAGAAGTGGCTCTGAAGGCGAGGGGTTTGAAACCCTTTTTGAATGTGGAAGGGATTCAGCAGCTCTGAGGGGCACAGGGAGCTCATTCCACCACATCAGGGCCAAGACTGAGAACTGATTTCGATGTTAGACCACCCCCCCCAAGCGAGAACGCTGAGTGCGCAGAGATAGATGCTCTATGTGCCAAAGTGTGTTCTCTAATAAACACACCACAAAACACGTTGCACACATTTCCATTTTATTGACGTTGTACAGTTCATAGATCAGTGGTCCATACATCTCCATGCGTATCAGTAGTGCAGCGCCGATACCCCATCAGGTAGTGTCATGTAACCAGGGCAACGCAGCGCATCTGTCGCCCCACCGAGGCGAGGGGATCCCACACGGCAGGACTCAGTTACATTTGAGCTCATCTAAACAGTGCGGCAGATTCCTGCATCTCTCCAGGTTCGAATTCTCCCTCAGCATCTTCTGGATGTACCTGGCTGTTTCCTCGGGATTATGGGAGAAACTCCCCGTCCGGGGGATGAGGCCCTCTAAGGCCTGCTGCGTGGTCTCCTGCGACAGGCCCAGCAGGAAGCGGAGGAAGAGGTCCAGGTGTCCATCCTTTCTGTGAAGGACTTTGTCCACCGCAGCCTTGTACAGCCCAAACATCGACGTTTCTTTGAAGAGCCTCGAAATCGGCGGGACGAGGGGCTGGTTGAGAAGGTTCTTGTGATGGTTCACGTACGAGAGATGGACGTGCAACGCCGCCAGATACTCCTGCACGCTCAGGTGGACAAAGCAGAACTCCCTGTCCTGACTTATCTCCTGCTTGAATATTTCCGTGCAGAGTCCGGAGCGGAGCGTCACTTCCTGCACGTCCACGTCCATCTGCCGCAAGTCTTCCTCGTAGAAGACGGCGCTCTCCTTCTCCAGCTGCCGAAAGGCGAGCTCGGCCAGCTTGCAGACGAAGACGGGGTCCGTCTCCAGCCACGGCTGCGAAGTCGCCTGCGACGGGTAGTACTTCAGGTTCTTCATGTGCGTCTGCAGGATCAAGTAGTGCGTGTAGAACTGCGTGACCTTGGTGTTGACGTACCTGCTGGCTTCGGAGAACTTCCGCTCGAAAATGGTCGCCACCACCCAGCAGAAGACGGGAATGTGGCACATGATCTCGAGGCTCGCGAACGTATTTATGTGCGAGAGAATTTGCGCCGCCTGGTTCGGGTCTTTGAACTTCTTCCTGAAGTAGGCCTCCTTCTGCGAGGCGTTGAACCCGCGCAGTTCTGTGCACCTCTGGATGCACTGAGGAGGGATGCGGTTCGCGGCGGCCGACCTGGACGTGATCCACAGGAGCGCGGAGGGCACAAGATTTCCCCGTACGAGGTTCGTGAGCAACGCGTCCAACGTCACCTTCTGCCTTACGTCGTTCACGCTGTCGTTCCTCCGGAAATCCAGGGGCAACCTGCAGCCGTCCAGGCCGTCGAGGATGAACAAAACCCTGCAGTCCTTCCTTTCGATGAAGTCCATCTCTTTCATTTCCGGAAAGAAAACACATATGAGCTCCATCAGACTTATGTTGTCTTCCTTGACTAAACCGAGCTCCCGAAAAGGAAGCGGAAACACAAAGTGGATCTCCTGATTGGCCTTCTCTTCGATCCAGTCGAGAATGAACCTCTGCACGGAGACGGTCATGCCGATGCCGGCGATGCCCGTGGTCAGCACGGTCCTGATCGCTCTGTCACGGCTGGGCGAGGGCCCGAAGATGTCGTTGCGGCCGATCTCGGTCTCCTGGCCGACGGGACCGCGGGAGGAAGCGTCGTAACCCCTCAGCTCGTGTTCACCGTTAACCCCTGCGTTCCTGCCCTCGGTCAACAGCTGGTCAACGTAGACGCAGCTCAGGAAGCACTGCTCTCCCTGTCTCGGTATCCCCTCGAATATGGAGCCGTATCTCCTCTTGAGAGAAACCTTCAGCTCGTACTGGAGCCGAACTGCAGGAAAACCATCGAAGGAACACGACAGCAGCCGTTCAAGGAAATCTTCTCATTTTATTTGTTTATTTGGCCGACGCTTGTCTCCAAGGCAACAACATGTTCATGCATGAGGTCACTTGCACTGTTTTACCATTCTATACAACTGGGTCATTTTTCCTGCATCAGTGCAGGGTAAGTACTTTGAGCTACTGTGCCTCAGCAGTAGGTGGGATCCAAACATGAGTCCTCAGCCAGCAAGGTGGCATCTCTAACCACTACACCACCTGCAGCCCATGGTTCATACTCTTCTATATGCATTTATTTATTTAGCTGATGCTTTTCTCCAAAGCAACTTACAATGTTAAGCTACTTTTCAATTATTTATTGAAACCTCTGATTTATTTACCCATTTATACAGCTGCATACATCTTTTCTTTTTCTCTGGAGCAATTTTAGGGTAAGTACCTTGCTCAAGGGTACTACAGCCAGAGGTGAGATTCAAACCTGCGACTCCTAGGTCCGAAGGCATCAGCTCCAACCACTACACTACCAGCTGTCCCTGGCGACAGGGAGAACATTAGTATTCCTGCTGTCCTCCCACTACTGTCCGCTCTCCTCTCTTCACACTTACGTCCCCGCTGATCCCGCCCAACTAGAAAGCGCAAATATGATGAAGGCACTTACCCCGAATGCAGTTTTTTTCCAGGAACTTCACCAGGTCGTACTGCTTGAGGTCCCTGAGGATGTGCGTCGCGATCTTAAGGGCGCAACCTTTGCCGCAGCGCTCCAGCATCTTGTCCACCACATCCAGGGCGTCCTCGCAGTCGTCCATCTGATTCTCAAAATATTCGCTGAAAGTGGTGGTCAGGTAGTGCTTGAACATTATCAGCTCGTCCCGGAAGAGCTTGGAAACGGTGCTGAGGATGGACTACAATCGCAGACAGAAAGAAACGCAAGCAAAAAATGGTTACTTGATTACCTGAAAGGTCAACCTCAATGCGTGGCCATTTCAGCAAACAGTTCTTAACTGATGCTTTATTAATAACCCTTGCTGAAAGTGTAACCGAATATGACTTCATTTTTTTTTTTAATTTCATACATGCATGTACTGTATTTATAATGTGTTTAAGTCTGGAATTTCTGAGCTTTTCAGTCAAATACGCATACAAACAGAAGGCACTGATGGTTTGGTTTGTTGCTTTACCCTTTTATCTGTGTGCTGCACAGCAAACAATGACCCTTCTTGAAGGTCCTCAATAAAAATGCTAATACAGACACGCATCGCTTAACAACAGGGATACACTCTGAGAAATGTGTCATCAGGCCATTTCGTTGTGCAAACATCACAGAGTGTATTTATACAAGCCTAGATGGTAGAGTGTACTTATACACACCTAGATGGTGTAGCCTCGATCGTAGAGTGTACTTATTACACACCTAGATGGTATAGCCTCGATCGTAGAGTGTACTTATACAAACCTAGATGGTATAGCCTCGGTGCAGTTAGGAGACACGGTAAACACGAGACTTATGATGCTACTGCCGGCATAACACAGCATATTGTTTTACAGTAAACTTTCTCCATAAGTAGAAAGAATACACTGTAAAATAAGGATAAAAAGTACAGTATAGTAAATACATAAACCAGTAACAGCTGTTTATTATCATTATCAAGTATTATGCACTGTACATAACTGTATATGTTATACTTTTATACGACTGGCAGCGCAGTAGGTTTGTTTACAGCAGCACCACCCCGAAAACGTGAGTAACACGTTGAGCTACGACGTTACGACGGCTACAACGTCGCTAGTCGATAAGAATTTTTCGGCTCCATTATAATGTTATGGGACCACTGTCGTATATGGAGTCAGTCGTTAAGTGAAACGTCATTAAGCGGTGCATGACTGCACATCATTTACAAAAATGCACATCATTATTTTTCATCCCTTTCACTCGACTTACAGAAGGACACGGCTGCACATTTCCTTCACTCAACCGAAAGACGTGTAGATCACCTTAAATATGAATGGCAGCTCCATGCTCTTTTCCCCGTCTTCTGACTCTGAACACTTGTATCCCATCAGAGGAGTATCCAGGGGTGGTAAAAGTGATGACTGCTTGTCCAGAGGCAGTCTGCTTCACAGATGTTAAAAATATATACTGTATTCACAACAGTTACAAGTATGACACCACTGGCCAATAATGCGGTTAAGGGGATGTCGGTTTGATATATCTACTATTGATATATCTAATGTTTTATATATTAGGAAGGTGACCATTTACAGATAAGGGAAGTGGTTTAAAAATGAGTGACCTCACCCTTGTTCCGGCAGAAACACTCCATCCCCAGGTATAACAGGCTGGCTGTGAGAGCCAACACTTTTCAGGGATCCTAGAGACTCTGCCTTTTTCACCTGGACCCTACCAAAGGAAAACCATCCTGTTATTTAAAAAAAATTTGGAAATTACAAAAGATTCAGCGGGATTGGCGAGAGTATTCGGAAAACTGCAAGTTTCTTGATTTGTGTGTTTGTGTGCACTTACGTTACAGTGGCAGCGGGTTTATCACCCGGTTCAGCATCAGACTCGTGAAGGTCACTCATCATGGACTGATAACTGGGTGCTGGAGACTCGGGCCTCTCCAGATTGACCCTGATCGGACTGCAAAACCAGGCCAAGACTGACAATAAGTAAAATATCATACTAAAACGGACCCACTTTTGTGTAGGAACTTCATGTTTCGGTGTGCTGATCATCTCCTTGAACAACGATATGCTCATCACTAGATGATCCTGGGAGGAGAGTCCCACACTTAAGTGTCCCTCACCTGTCACTGTGACGTTCCGGGACTCCGCTGAGGTTCTCCATCTCAGAGAGGTCTAGCCTGCTGGATGTCCCACAGACAACCTCAGAAGAACCCTTAGAGACTCTTATTATACACTCAAATGAGTTGGTTACATACGTTATGATCTTGTGTGGAAAGAGACCCAGTTATAGAGCTTGTGCAAAATATGCACTTCTATTATGCTCTTGAAAGACGTAAAGGCAGGTGGTGATTTCCAGCTCCAGAACCCAAACCAGACGAACGGGATTCCAGACGATCGCGGGCGGTAAGCACGAGACCCTTAAGCCGATGACGTCATCATTACAACGCGATACAGCCTAACGCTGACTGCCACAATGTATCAAATTCATCGATATTTTGTCACAAATTCACAGAGAGTAACAGCCCGGCCGGTAATTCGGTTCTCATCACTTCGACCCTCTGTTCCTGATTGATTCGGATCCAGATCTTTTCTTCGTGAAACACGCGCTAGAGGAGCGGAGCCTCCCACTCCCACGATCCCACGTTGTACATTAAATAAAAAGTTTCACCACCGACGTGTCCAACATGTTCGCGTCCCACCATGGCATCGGGCCGCAAATCGTGGACGCTCGTGTCCAACCGTCTTGTTCCGCTTGTTTTTTACTTTCGTTTTCCGTTGCGTTCAGTGTTGCGCGCGCCGCGCGCGCGGCCGGGAAGTGAAACAGGCTCGAGAAGCTCCGCGTGTCCTTTTCTCAACAATACAAGCGGTATATAATCACTGTTGAGGAGTGTAATAATAAGAAGGCCATTAAGACTGTGCATTATTGTAATATTTTAGGGTGTTGATGTAATGTCTGGTTATTGGAGTGTTTTGTAATTTTTTTGTGTATTTTTTATTTCTTTTTTGTTTATTTTCCCCCCTGGCTAGGTTTGATTAATCTGGATTAATGTTCTTGTATTGTGACTGTTTGAATTGTGTAATAAAGAAGAAAAGAAGGTCCTCGTGTCACTGCGACCGACGCGCGCGCGCGCACACAGACACACACAGAGAGAGAGAGAGAGAGAGAGAGAGAGAGAGAGAGAGAGAGAGAGGGAGGGCGGGGGTTTAGCCACAGCATATGATCTGGACGATTCATGTCAGTTTTTTCTAGAGCGAAAACCACGACATCTTTTCTTTAACTGTATTTACAGTAAAAAGTTCTGGTGCGAAACAGAAAAGTTACTGTAAATTTACCAGATACTTGATTCCACAGATAAATACACTTTTAAATGTAAAGACATTCATCAAATTTTTTTTTTTTTTTTTTTTTAAAAGTGTGTAACCTTCAGTAAATATTTCCACGGACAAAATGGTAAAATTATAACCCTAATATTAGGTGCCGACAGCTGAACTGGAACAAAGTTGTGAGACTTTACAACATATAAAGGATCGAGTCAGTCTGTGTGGAGTTTGTATTTTCTCCCCGTGTCTGCGTGGGTTTCCTCCGGGTGCTCTGGTTTCCTCCCACACTCCAAAGACATGCTGTTCAGGTTCACCCATAGTGTGCGAGTACCAGAGAGTGTGTTCTACTGATGTATGGATGAGTGAGCCAGTGTAAGTAGTGTATCTAGCAGTGTAAGTCACCACGGTGAATAAGGTGTGTTGGCTGATAACACTACATAGAGTTCATTGGAAGTTGCTTTGGAGAAAAGTATCTGATAAAAAATGTAATGAGAAGGCAAGACACACTGAGAGCTGAATTGTTTGTCTGGAATATGGCTGTGAATGCTGACAAGAAAATTAAAAAATGGAATAAGAGCTGTTTTTGTGTTTACTGACATTATTATAGATGTAATTGTGTATGGTAGTGGGGGTGTGGGGGGAGGGGAAGAAAGAAAAAAAAAAAAAAAAAACCTTACTGGGTTGTATCAAACACAGATTTATTCATTGTTTTTTTCCTTCAAAGCAACTTACACTGTTAAACTACCTTCAATTACTGACCCATTTGCGCACGCGCGCACGCGCACGCACACACACACACACACACACACACACACACACACACACACACACACACACACACACACACACACACACGTTTTCAGAACCGCTTGTCCCATACGGGGTCACGGGGAGCCGGAGCCTAACCCAGCAACTCAGGGCGCAAGGCTGGAGGGGGAGGGGACACACCCAGGACGGGACGCCAGTCCGTCGCAAGGCACCGCAAGCGGGACTCGAACCCCAGACCCACCGGAGAGCAGGACTGTGGTCCAACCCACTGCTGGGTAATTTTACTGGAGCCATTTAGGGTAAGTACCCTGCTCAAGAGTACTGCAGCTGGGATTTAAAGCTGCAACCTTTGGGTCTAAAGGCAGCAGCTCTAACCACTATGTTACCAGCTGTCCCACAACACATTCACTTCCACTGAATTGTTATAAAGCAGGAAATAGAACATCCATAACAAGAACAGGTTTGTTTTCCCCATTTCCCAGACCCACTACCATCAACACCACTATCAATTATTAACATAGTAATTTATAAATAATCCAGCAATATGGAACACAACATCAGCATCATTTTTAACTACATTCTCACGATGCACACAACACTGAAAGTATGCATCTGTACGGGAGTTGAGCAACAACACAAAAGAGATGCAGTTTGAAGTGCTTTATTTGAAAGGGAAAGGCGAGGAGGAAAAGGTATCACAAGAAACAAGTATAAATCTAACACACCCACTGTGCAAAAGCAGAGGTCGCAGCCCCACTGCAGAGGACATGTGAATTCAGTGGAAATTTTGCTTTTTGAAAGTGAAACGTGAACATAGCATGTGCAGAACCACAACCTTAACCCCCCCCCCTTAGATGAGCACATTTCTGGAACCTGCCGAGCTCAATCAATGAACCGTTTCAAAGAGCTGTGTGAACAAACACCCCTCTGTACGACATTACCTTGTTTCGTCAACAGCTGGGGATGCTGCTCTTTATACTGCAATATTTGACATCCTACTACACGTTTATATCCCTGTTGGGGGATCCTAGTAGTGTTACAAATGACACAAAATACCTATTAAAAGGTATATGAGATACTGTAGTAAAATGTGTTTGGCAAACTGGAAGCAGGAGAATTCTATTCCCGTCTTCTCTAACTCCACTGCCACACACTGCTCTGTAGTACATCACCTTGGTTTTATCCCAATTCACAACACAATCCATCCTGTAAAATTACGTAGCAGTGTTTCAACAATACTACTAAATCACACTTAGCATATCTCAGCATTTATGAAATGATACTTTTGTATTCCACGTTTTCCAAAAAGGGACTGTAACCATTGTACTGGCTCTGTCAACAACTCGAAGCCCTAAAATGTTAAAAATTTCAAATCATTTGCCAAACTAAAACCCAAACTGATTACTGAACTAAAATTCCAAAATAGGAAGACAAATTTGCCATTTGCAAACAAACAACTGTATTTTTGGATATTTACAGGCAGGTTGCACTCAAAAGTAAAATTATACATTGTTTTATTTATTGCACACCACCTTGCTGAAAATTTATTCTGGAAAAAAATTTAAAAAAAATAAAATATGCTTCACTGTCTTGTCCAGCTGTCAAGGGGCACACCCAACATTAATTCAAACCTTCATCCGTGATCTATAATTCATAATCTGCAAAACAAGAACAAAAATGGTTTAAATTCCTCTAAAATGTCTCATTTTTCTCATTTCAAACTTTGCCATCTTGATGCAAGTTTAAGAAAAATGTGCAAGGAGAAGCATCTCAGTCCCAGTGGTGCAGGAGGAGGACGACTGAGGAAAGGACGGATGGGAAGAGACAAAACGCAGGGACCACACGTGACTTAATTCCCAAACTCAACATACAGTTTAACACGAGTGGTGCATCCTGCCCTTGAACCACAACTTGTGACCTCAGAACCCAGGACCCCTAACATCCCTGTAGAGAGCATTTAAAAAAAAACAGAAATAAGACCTTCACACTGACTGCTGTTCAGCCTCCTTGTTGTTTCCACCTTGCAGGTAAAGACATTTTCTTTCAGAACACATTTTACTTTCTGTGCCTGGCATACACTTCCAGGTCAGTGATGGTACAATCAACTTATTTGACCCAAAGTGGGAAGAGGGTCTACACCTTAAGGTATGAGCAGACATAAGTTTAACCGATATGCATTAATACACCTTTCTCACCTTCTTGGCACTTGCGGTGATTTTTGGGGACTTTCCAACAGCGATGCGTGGCGAACGGCGCTGCGGTTTCGCCGAGTCCACGCTCGGTGACTTCCCGGAGCGGGCAACACGGCTCACTGAGCTGGGAGATTTCCTCGTGCTGCCACGCATCTTGTTGATTCCTCTCTGCAGGATGCTGCTCTTACCATTCTTCTTGGGTGTGTTTTCAATGCTAAACATCATGGACTGCCTGCGCTCAACCTGAACATGAACAGTAAAAAATAAAATAGAAATTAAAAAAATAAATACGCTGTCCTGCTCACCTCGTTTTGAATGTGCTTGGTTGTTCCAGTCACTTCACACGGCTATGGGCAAACCGGGAGCTTACGGGAGTATTCGGAGGTCTGTTTTGATTGTTTTGCGAGGCAAAGCGACGGTCATTTCGGTCCTTTGGGGTCATTGGACGGGGGAAGCAGCTGGCCGTTTTCTTAGCCTAGAAAGAAGAGCAGGAGAGAGATGCTGAAGTGATGAGTGATTTCTTCACCTGAGCAGGTGAATGGAGGCAGGTGGGCAGTACTTGTTGCTGTAGTGACACAGGCCAACGTGATGCGTTTTCCTAGTCGGGCTAGACTATTTCCCCTGGTTCCCAACGCACATTTTCTTCTTCCTCACCTCAGGTGTGTCCAGCCCCTGGATGTCATTGGAGCTGCGTTTCAAAGAGAGAGTGGATCCACTTGTTTTTGGCCCCCCATTAGCAGCTAGTTTAGGAGCCAGAGTGGCCCTATGAGAGGTCACAGCAGTAGCGATCTGCCCCGGCAGCATCGAGGCCCGTCGGATCGTCTCGTTTGGGTCACCCGTTCTCAGGTCTTCGTCTGTGACGACGAAGGACGGGATTCCTATACTGGGCTGCAGGGGCACAGAAAGCGAGGTCAGACCCAGGAGAAGTTAGAACCTTACATTCTTTACTCTTTGACTCGCTGTCAGACCTACAAACAACAACATTCATCAGCTACAGCCCCCTCACCCTGGACTCCAGGGGGTAGCTACTCTTCAGGTGAGGCAGACAGGCCTTGTTGCGAGCCTGCAGCTCAGCAATGCGCATCCAGTCATCGGTCAGGTCCGGTTCGTTTTCAGCACCGACACCAAACGTGCTGGAGTCTATGAGAGGTACAAAGAAGGTAGCGCAAGTGCCTTCGTTGACACATTTACATTCACCGAGTTATCTGACGCCGTTCTCCTCCAAATCGACTTGCAACGTTCAAAGTACTTACAATGGTTTTTCCATTATTAAAGCTGGGTAATTTTACTAGAGCAGCTCAGGGAAAACACCTCGATCAAGGGTACTGTGGCAGGACATACAATTTTAACCTGTGACCTGAGCTCAGAGGTGGCAGCTCTACCCATTACAGCACCTGCTCCTGTAATGCACCTCCTCTTACACAGATACACCAACGCTTGACACTTTTCAGAGCACACAGAGCAGCTCAGTATTACAGTACATTACTACTGTAATAAGGGGAAATAATCCTGCCCAAGTGTGCAGCTAAAGAAATTTATTTAAAAAAAGAAAACAGTAAGAATCTTTAAAATTATTTATAGAGGGGGAAATTTCATGGCCTACACCAAAACTATTAGTTTCAATCTGCCACAGCGGTATCATTACTCATTGTTTAAAAGCCCAAAAGGCAGCAAACGCAATGAGACTGTAGTTGGGAAACTCACTGCGATGTGAGGCGGTACTGTGAGCTGTGCTCCGCCGGTACCCCGGCAAGTTCCGCAGCTGGTCGCCAGAAAGGGGCTCTTCAAACATCTCCATGGAGACGAAGCGGCCTCTCTGAGACGTCAGGTTAGGGACGGACTGCGCAGACTGCAGGCTGTAGAACGACTCGTTCTCGCTGTCAGCGTCAGCTCTCATTGGCGTCTTCTAGAAGTGACACCAGGCGTGTTAAAGACCTTTCACCAGCTGAACTGTAGCAACATACTGTACTTCTAGTATTTCTTAATTAGTCCATGTGATTTTTGTATTGAACCTTTCCCAACGTGCTCCATCAGAACGCTCAGCATGCAAAAATAACAGTGACATGCAAAGAAATAGCTTTAGTAATAAACTATGATGAGCAATTAAGAGTTTCAGGCCAAAAAAGCCTTAAGGGTGCTGTTTTTCCTCCCAAGTGTGATTTTATCACTCAGATATAAACAGATTTAGGAAGTCGGAATGAGCTTAAAAGTTACTAAAATTTGTGAAATATTACAAGAATATAATTAACTGCTGCAAAAGCAACATAAATTTCACACTGTAGAGAAAAAAGGGGGGGTAATCCAAAACTGTAGATAAGGCTATAAAGTGAGTTTTACCGTTACAGTCTGGTGGGAAACGAGACGTGTTAGAGGTGAGGGTGAAGGGTGTGAGGAGGCTGCATGCATTTGACCTTCGTCATGGTGATGTTGATGACCTGTTTGGTTCTGCGGCGGGCAGAGTGACCCTTCCTGGCCGAGTCCAGCGCCAGCTCGCCCAGTGAGGTAATGCTGCTCTCCAGTTTGCGCTGGGTGTGCTCACGATCGCTCATTGGGGTGAAGTACAGGGTCTCCAACGACTCTCCTGCCAAGGCCCGACGCTTGGCTGCAAGTCGCTCCGAGCTGCGCACCAATGGCGTGCTGGACTCTTCCCGGCCAGACGGTCTCCTGTCAGTCGGAAAGCAAGAAAAGCACAGTTTAAAGGAGAGCGTCATTCTTTTCCACATCTTTTATATTTCTTGAAACGTCCCTGTGTCATGGCACATGTGCAGGTATAGTTTATAATCTGTTTACGAACTATGAGAGTCTTAAACAGAAAGCCTTGTCAAAACATTGTTCAGCTTCTTAGGGCTGAACAAGTAAGAAGAGTAACAGAAGGTTACCGAGTGGCATTGAGGGAATCATCGAGGGTGAAATCCAGACTGTCCCTGCTGAGATCTTCCTGCTTATTGCTTTCCTGCTGTTTGTCACTCGCAGGGTGCAACGCTGGCTCCCTGTTCAAGGTCTCCTCCGTTCCATGTAGCTTAATTTGTTCACGTAGCTGCCGGTCAGCATAGTCCACCTATGTCCCACACAACACATGTACCAACATGTACACTCATTTCAAGAGCACAATTTGTCATGAAAAACAATCTAGCAGGGAATGTTAGGTTGATCCTCCAAATTTTCAAATATGTCACACATGTATACGTAAATCTGAACCCTTCTGGGCCTGACCTGAGCCTGCAAGCTGTTGACTTTCAAGACCAGGTTCTTCTCAGAGAGCTTAGCCTGGTCAAGAGAAGTCTGCAAAAGCTTCATTTGGCCCTTCAGAGTCTTCACTTCATGCTCATTGCTCTCCAAGGCTTTCTCCAAAGTCTGAACTTTTTCCTGAGCCTCCAGGACCTGCTGCTTCTTCCCATTGTAGTGAGTCTTCGCCTTCTCTACCTGGGTTGTAATGACAAACATAAGTCACCAATTTTCCATTTCATTTCTTTCACTTACTTAAACGATGCACTTTTGAGTAGTTTGAACCAATCATCTAATTGTAATACACAAGACTCAACAACTAAGATGACTATTATAAGCAAATACCTAGAGGTAGAAAAATAATAAAGTAAAATCTAGGATTACTACACACCTGCAATTTGTAGTGTTCCAGGGCTTCGGTTTTGATTTGCAGCTGTTGCTTAAGTTCGCTGTAGAGCTGGTCCTTCTCAGCCACGCTATCCCGTAGGGGAAGAAGTGTGGCAAGCTCTTGCTTAGCAATCTCCAGCTTTCTCACCATGGAGGCTTCGGCCTGTTTGCACAGCTCCTGCTCCTTCAGCAAGGTTTCCTTAGAGTTCAGCAGCGTTGCATTCTCGAGCTTCAGCAACTTAACCTGCTGTAGGTGCCTCTCCTCAGCTTGCTCCCGTTCCGTGGTCATGTGGAAAATGTTCTGCTTGAGTTTTGCTATAGTCTCCTCCAACTCCTTCCTGTTCAGCTCCTCGGCAGCTACAGCACGCAGCCGGGCAGCGTCTCTCTCCATAGACTCGTGATGTACAACATCAAGTCTTCGAAGATCTTCATTCAGTTTCTCAATTATCTGTTCACGCAGGGAAGCAAGGGAGGTGGAGGCATGGAGTTCTTCTTTCAGTTGATTTATAGTACCTTCCAATTGTATGCGTTGCGCATCTAGCATAAGGTCTCTCTCTTTCACTCCG
Source organism: Scleropages formosus (assembly GCF_900964775.1). Lineage (NCBI taxonomy): Eukaryota > Metazoa > Chordata > Actinopteri > Osteoglossiformes > Osteoglossidae > Scleropages > Scleropages formosus. The sequence continues at coordinate 28,875,990 of NC_041815.1, read as the reverse complement.
TTACGCAGACATTCCAACTCCGACTCTCTTTGAGAAGCAAGAACAGATGACTCAGCCACCTGGGTTTGAAATTGGGCAATTCTCGCCTCCAGTTCTTTACGCTGAACCTCTTCCATCTCCATTACCTTCATTCTCAAATTGTCCTTCTCTTTCATTTCCTTATGTAGAGATTCCAGCTCCGATTCCCTCTCAGAAGCAAGGGTGGAGGACTCAGTCGCCTGAGTCTGAAGTTGAGCAATCCTGTTCTCCAGTTCCTTACGCTGAAACTTTTCCACCTCCATTGCCTCATGCAGAGAGTCCAGTTCCGATTTTCTCTCAGCAGCAAGGTCAGATGACTCCATTGTGTTGGTTTGAAGCTGGATAATCCTGCTTTCCAATTCCTTACGCTGAACCTCTTCCATCTCCATTTCCTTAACTCTCCGATTATCCTTCTCTTTCATTTCCTTATGTAGAGATTCCAGCTCTGATTCCCTCTTAGAAGCAAGGGTGGATAAATCAGTCACCTGAGTCTGAAGTTGGGTGATCTTGTTGTCCAGATCTTTACGCTGAACCTCTTCCATTTCCACTACTTTTCGTAGAAACTCAAGCTCCGATTCTTTCTTAGAAGCAAAGGCCGATGACTCCATCATCATGGTCTGAAACTGGGCAATTCTCTCCCCCAATTCCTTACGCAGAGTTTCTTCCATCTCCATTTCCTTAACTCTCAGATTATCCTTCTCTTTCATTTCCTTGTGCAAAGAGTCCAGCTCTGAGTCTTTCTTAGAGGCAAGGCTAGATAACTCTGTCACCTGAGCCTGAAGTTGGGAAATCCTGCTTTCCATTTCCTTATGCTGAACCTCTTCCTTTTCAATTGCCCTGACTCTCAAGTTTTCTTTCTCCTCCACTTCTTTATGCAGCGAAATTAGCTCAGATTCCTTCGCGGAGGCAAGGGTGGATACCTCCACCAATTTATCATTTAACTGACAAATTCTATCCTCTAATAGCTTACAGCGACTCTCATAGGCTTCAGATGCTTGGATTCTCAGGTCGTCTTTCTCCTTGAGCTCCAAACGAAGCAAGTCTAGTTCAGATTCCTTCTGAGAAGCAAGTGTACGTTCCTCCTGCATCTTTACCTGAAGCTGTCCAACCATTTTCTCCAGCTCAACATGTAGGTTGTCATTGATTTCAGCTGTATGGACTCTAAATGTTTCCCATTCTTGTCTAACCTCTCCAAGGTTTTCCTTTAAGTTTCTAATAACTTCTTTAGAAGAGACAACATCTTTTCTCAATGCATCTTGCTTTCTCTTATAATCCTGCAGGGCAGACTCTGACAATTTCAGACTCTGTTCCAGGGAAACAGTCCGCTCATGTTCAAAAGAAAACTGCCCTTGAAGACTCAGGATATCATTTTCCAACATTTCAACAGCTAGTGTCTTCTCTGCTAGGAGTTTGTTAACATCAGATAACTCCAGTTCCAGTGCAGAAACTGACTGTTTGTGTTCTTCAATTTTCCTCTCCAGAAGATCTTGAGAAACTGATATCTTCTCTTCTCCTGCTTTGATGTTCTGCAGTAAAGAACTGATTTCATCATCTTTTGACATCACTGTGGTCTTCAAAAGTTGAACCTCCTTATTTTTGGCATTCACATCTTCTTTGTATAGAAGAGCTCTATCTTTTTCCTCTTTCAGTTGTTTTTGGAGTTCCTCCTTTTGTGCCTTCTCATTTTGAAGACTGAGAATAGATTCATGTTGAGTTTTCAGTTCCTCCTCTTTGACTGACAGTTTGGCCTTCAAAGCCCCAATGTCAGACTCCTTTTGCTTCACAGCTTCCTCTAATTCAGTCATTACAAGGCGAAGTGCTGAGAGTTGTGACTGGTGTTTATCAAAATCTGACTGCTGGTTAAGCTGCATATCCTCTTTTATCTTCTTCAGAGCCTCCAGTTCCATCTGGGTCTGCTCAAACTCCTTAGCAAGTGTTTGTTTTTCTTCTTCTTTTGCAGCCAGCTCCTTTGCTTTAGTCTCCTCAGCTTGTTTGAGCTTATTAGACAGGAGTTCTGCCTCTGAACTCAGCTTTACAATTTCAGCCTCCCTCTCCTTGATGGTGAGAAAAGCCTGATCACGTGCTGCAGAGAGTGCATTCGCCACCTCTCTACCCTCCTCAGTGAGCTTTACCAAACAAGCTTCAGAATACAGTTTCTCTTCCTGTGCTTTACCAAGTTCCCTACGCAGATGTTCCATCTCCACTGACATTGTCTCAGTCTTCCTTTCCAGTTCCCCAATTTCTTCTGCCATTTGGGACTGTTTCTGGAGGTTAGCTGCAATGGCCTCTTCATATTTCTTCCTCTCCACTTCCAGCTCATCTCCTAATTCTTTTACAGAGGTTTCTGAAGCTGTAAGCTTGTTTTGGAGAGCAATGTGCTCCTCAACAATTCTGCAATGATCAGCTAGCTTTCCTTCATACTTTTGAAGGGTCTCATCTGCTTCCTGCAGCTTGACCTTTAGTGAATCCACAAGTTCCAGGTGGTCCATTCTTTGCATTTCACTCTCCAGCTCTAAATTTTGAAACTTTCCTCCAAGTTCACCAAGTGCTGCTTCTAAAGAAGCCACTTTCTCTTCAAGCTCCTGCTTATCCCTCCTAAGTTGCAAAGAAAAAGATTGATCTACTCGCCGCTGCTCCTCAAGAAGCATAATCTGCTGGTTCAGTTTACAGTCCACCTCTTGTTTCTCCTGGCAAAATTTATGATACTCTGCAGAAATAGCATCCCTTTCTCTGGAGGCAGTTTCATGTGCCTCCTTGAACACCTCCTGCTGACGGGAGAGCTCCAACCTATGTCGATTCCACTCCTCTCTTTCGGAAAGCATTTCCACTTCCTTCACTTTCAGGGCATTCCCCAGATGGTCAACTCTCTCACTGAGTGCCTGGATGGTTTCACTGGCAACCTGTTCCTGCTTTGCCATTACTTCTGTCAGCTCCTTTCCTCGCCTCCGCTCCTCATCTACCTGCTGCCTTAAACTGAGAACATCCAACTCCCTTTGCTGGACAGTTTCTGTAAGAGATGCAATATCTGCACTCAAGGCCTCAATCTGGGTCTTTAGCATTGCTTGCTGCTCCCTTGATTTCTGTTCCAGTAATTCCCTCTCATTCTGCTGGACACTCAGGGTATTATTTAGCTCAGATATGAGCGCTTCCAGGTGAGTGTTCGCTGCCTCAAATTTAGCCTTTTCTTCATTATGTAAAATCTGCATTTGGTCTTTCTCCTTTTGCAGCTGAAGTATCCTTTCTTGGTGCTGGGAGAGCTTTTGAGTCAAGTCAGCAATTTCTTGGGTTAGTCTTTCCCACTGTAAAAGAGAAACAAACACATGCTACCTTTTTAGAAACGGAGAAGACGAATAGGCATATCAAAAGCAATCCAGGACAACGCAATCTGTCAGTTTCCAGGCTGGGACAAAATCTATACACACCATCTGTAGAACTAGTGCAGTACAGAGGACGCCGTCACCTTTTTAGATTGTGTTATAGGACCACCCTTGTTAAACATGGGTGGCACAGCGAGTAGCGCTGCTGTCTCATGGCACCTATGTGGTGTGAGAGGACGTGGGTTCAGTCCCTGCTCAGTCTGTGTAGAGTTTGCATGTTCACCGTATGTCTGTGTGGATTTCCTCTGGGTGCTCTGGTTTCCACCCACACTCCAAAGACATGCTGTTCAGGTTCCCCCATAGTGTGAGTGCCAGAGAGAGAGAGAGAGAGAGAGAGAGAGAGAGAGAGAGAGAGAGAGAGAGAGAGAGAGAGAGAGAGAGAGAGTGTTCCACTGATGTATGGATGAGTGACCTATTGTAAGTAGTGTATCTAGCAGTGTAAGTCACCGCGGTGAATAAAGTGTGTGGGCTGATGACAGAGTTCATTGGAAGTCGCTTTGGAGGAAAAAAAAGTCTGCAAAATAGTCAAATGTAAACTTTGTAACCTTTAGCCCTCTTGTAATATGTATTTTCATGTATATGCATTTTCCTCTGTATATTGATTCTGCCTTTATATTCTTATGTGCTGCTGTTAAGGACACTTGGGAGAAGAAAAAAATGTGTAGCACATCGAAAAATTAGACAGTTACCTCCATAATGGGCCCCATGACTTCTCCCTCTTGAGTTTCAGCATTTGCTTTATTTAGCTCATCCTCAAGAATGGAGATCTTCCCTTGCAAAATCTGAATTTGTTCACTTAGATCCTCCTGCAGAGTAAAACAAATGCTGAGCTAGCTCAAACAAACAAAATTGTCACCCAAAGTAAACTGCTACAGTGACCACAAAGATCAAGTCACCCCAGCTTTCACAAATCAAAATGATGAAGCTAAAAGAAAAGGGAAAAAAAAAAATCTCAAAGAAAAGACTAATTTCTCACTTTCTGAGAGAGTGCCTGGCTTAGCTCAAACTCAAGAAGAGCCCTCTTGCTTTCCCACTCTGCCTGGGACGATTGCTGCTCCGCTGTTAGCCTCTCCAGTCCTGCCTGGGCACTCGACAGGTGAGATGCAACTTCTCGCATCTAGAAAAAATGGGAGAGGTAAACAATTTGTCAGTCTTTGTAAATAAGTTTGGCTTTAGAAGGATGTTCAAATGTTGGCTACAAGAATTTAACTGTTCCATCTCGGCTGCATCTTATCATCAAGGTGGGTTTATACCACCATTTTGGGGGGTGCTAAATCCTTTTAATGTACAGCAAGTTCGGTCCCTTTATTTCAAAGGTCATCACAAAAAATGAGCAATGCTGCCATGTTTCCTTCGCACTCAGCGTCATGAACTAAGGAGGTCCAGAACGTGACCAACAGTATCTACGTGAACTGACCGCCTACTTCTCCTATCATCAAGATTCTACCTGGACAGAGAGAACTCCATTTTCCTCCGTTAGGTCATCAATCTTCTTCTCCATTTGATTCTTGTTCGTTTTCAGATCCTGACACTGCTTCAGGACTTCATGCAGTCGCTGCACCAGCCTGAAATAGAAGAGGCAAAGAATTGTATGGGGATGGGGGTGGCTCACAAATATAGCAGAACTTGTTCATCCAACACAATGTCCTTCTGGAATCCACCTCTTAACAACCCAAACCCATCCGCCACAACATCACATTTGCATTTATTCATTTAGCTGACACTTTTGATCCAAAGGGACTTGCAAGGCAAAGCTACTTATGATTCAGGCATTTATACATCATGCTTGGTAAATTTACTCACGCTTCATTTTTATTCAAAAGCTCCTCCATCTCTTTAGGCTGCTGATTATGTTCTGCACTGTCCCTCATCATTCGCTGGACTCTGTGCTGAAGCTGGATAACCTGTGTTTCTAGAAAACATTGGAAAGCTCTAGCAGTCACAGGTGGGAACAATACACTCCAACACACTTTTTCTCCCCCACAGCAAAGTCACAAGAAGTGTCAAACAGCAATACAGAATTACTAGAGTATACGACCAATTCCACACCCTTCAGACATCAGAGGACTTTCTGAAGACACGGAGCTACAGCAAAGTACCTCTTTCTGCGATTATCTGCTGGCTGTTGGCCAGCTCTCTTTCCAGCTCATCTCTCATGTCCCTCTCCTGACGCAGCTGCTTCTGCAGTTTCCTCAGCTGAAATTGAGGTGTGTTGAGAACATCCTGAATGGGTGACCTGTAGAAATATCATCCAATTCTCTGAGCATCGGCATGCACAGAACGATTTTTGCCAAGAGCTCTACTACACCATTAGAGTCCAAAGCCGAAAAGACAAGATGCCTTACTTCACAAATGCTAGAACTCAGTGAATCAAAATGTCTCAACAAGGACTGAGATGGACACTGGATCATACTTTGATCCATCTACAATATTAAATAAAAACAAGCTGGAAACTTTTAAAGGGGAGACTCTACCCAGCAGAGCTCGATGCCACAGTTTTCAGCTCTAAGAAATGAACTGCAGGTCTCCGTCGTATGGAAAAGATGGGCGATTCCTCATCGCTGAAGGAGGATGTGCTAGATGTGCTAGAGATATTAAAAATTCCTGCTTGGAGAGAGAGAGTTGGGGGGGGGGGGGGGGGGAGAAATACATTAAAAACCTCAAGTATGAGAAAATAATTTAAAATATATTGAACAACACACTAAACTTACCATTTGCAAAATAAATAAAACAATGATTACGGTTGTGTCTATGTAACATACAATTAGCACTCACGTTGCCCTCTCAGGTATTTCTCCAAATTATCACTCAGGTAAAGCTGGTCTTGATCGTAAAGAACAAAACGCAGAACTGAAGCCAGTTCAGTCTGAAAGGATAGATAACAAAAAATTTCAAGATATAATGCCAATCCTGGTTTTTTTTTTTTAAAATACTAAATGACCAAATACAGACATTAAAAACTTATTTATTCACTTAGTACTGCTCTAACTTCAAAATATTCTAAATAAAGCCTCGGGAGCCAGTTACCTCTATCTTGTAGTCCAGCTTGTCATGTCCCACCAGGCCATTCATAACAGAATGGTACAACAGCAGAATAACCACCTGTAAATAAGAGAATGAATAAATTATGCTTATTCACTGTTAAACTACAAGATACAAACTTAATCATAAGAGAAAAAAAAATACCTTTGACAGCTCCAAATCAAGATCAATCCCATTTAGGATGTTGTCCCAGGAAATAATAGCACCCCTATCACCTTTGTACTGGCAATCCTCTAGAAACCAAGAGCGAGCGTTTAGGCAATCAGATAAAGTGCAAAATTACTATTATAGAAAACTTTTAAGTTAACTCTAGGGCAACTTTTAACAACAGTCACATATACACAGTATGCATCCACATGGTACTTTTTAGAGCTCCATTGTCTTTATCTCACCAAATTAGAAAGAAAACTTCAAAAGTGTTTGCTATTAAAATGACAGAGAGTGGTAAATGAGACCATTTACAAAGTTAGCAGTTTAAATTGGCTCTTTAGCATAACTAGCTGACTGACATGAGGCCAAGTAACTTAGAGTGACAAGAACAGAAGAGCACTGTACTCTGTTTGCAATATTCTGATGATGACCGGGGGGGCGGTGTGTTGACTTTGGTGTGAGCAAAGCGATAGAGGAGAGAAAACAACACTGTGCAGAGTTCACCTTCTGTTTCTTGCACTTGGCACAAGGCGGCATTAAAGAGGGAGGCACATACTCTGTAAAAAGTTCGAGACAAACTCCAGTCTTCCTTGAACTGGCAGATCCAGTATGGACTGTGCATCCTTTTCTGACTTTGTCCTACAAAACATGACATCACTATACAATTGCTAAATATTTGTGTGTGTGAGAGAGAGAGAGAGAGAGAGAGGCCTTCATACCCTCACACAGAACTCAAATACAGCATACAGTAATGCAGTGCATACAGTAACAGTATATTCTAAATTAATACATGCAAATAAGGATATAAGGAATCCTCTTTTCTGGGTGAAGAGCCATATTTGGTGACACATAAGCAAACTACAGTATGAAAAAGAACATGTCAACCAGGCCATTCTAATACAGTAACACAGTATATTCCAAATTAATAAATTAATAATTGTAAATATACCCAGACAATTTGTGTATTCTTTTCCATGTTGTCACAATACTTCAGAATACCATCTTGCGATGTAAATTCCTACATTTCTGAGCAAACATAACAGAGAAAATACATTTTTAAAGTACCCAAAAAGCAACGTACAATTTCTGGATTAGTTTCACCAACAAGATTCCATCCTGTAGAAGGACGAGGTGGGGAATTGGGTCCCCCAGATGAAAACTGCTGATCTGTCAGAGGCAAAAGGAGTTCAGAGAAGATAAAGTGGCAGGTGACACATATGAAGCCGATAATGATCAATGTCTGAGACGGAAACTTTGGGAAAATATTTCATATTCAATATTATTGCACAATAAAACTCACCCAAACCAGTAAGGAATCCTCTTTCTGTGGGTGAAGAGCCATCTTTGGTGACACTTAAGCAAACTACGTTATGAAATTCAGAGCAGAAGACGTCATGTAAACCACACCATAGCACTTACTTATTATATTACTTACTCATTAGGAACATGTCTTGAAGTAAAATGCAGTGTTTTACCACAATTTACCACTCGTTACTGCATCGGGCCGCGGGAGACATCGTCGTTGCTGCCAACTGAGGCTTCACGCATACTTAATTGAACTATTTCCAGTTAAAGCATTATAGAATCATTTGATTCCATATTTTATGTTTAATAATTATTACGTCATCATCAGCCCAGTAGCGAAACATTTAACTTCTGACTCACTGCTAACAAATAGAAAATTTACTTTTGCCTTCGTCGGTTAAGATGCCGTGCTTTTAAAAAAAATTAAAAGCCGCAATGGTGTATAGCTTATCTAATAAAAATAACAAAATCTTAAGCATACCTTTAAAACCGAAAGCAGACCATCTGTTGTTTTGATCGACCTCTCCGTACTGTTAACTTCCCAGCAGTCAACGCTACTCTCCACTTTTTCAAATTTCAGCGCGCCTGCTGCTCCGAGGACCTTATTGGCTACGCACGCCGCAATGACGCAAAACGTACGATCGCTCTAATTGGTGGAGCTCGAAAGTGAGCTCTTGTTGCGGAAGATCCCCATGATGGGATTCTACTTCTTCAGATTATGTTAAAGTACCTTTTTACTCTGTATATAAACATTAATATCCTGTAGTAACTGCTTGTTTGGTGTTTTGCTTTTCATCAACAAAAATACGCGTGTTGGAACGAGTGAGCTAGTGGTGAGCGAGCACTTGGAAGTTTCCAACGAGAAGTTGGGGAACAGAGAGACTACATTTCCCATAACTGCACACGTCCGTCTCCTTGGAAACCTGATGTTGTGTCTCCTATTTTCGCGAGACACCTTAGTGGTTGTGGTACTGATGAAGACAATAGTTGGACCCGATCGCGGCCTTACAGAGCTCCTGAAGTTTTTCATCATTGCCGTAACTCTTTTTTTTTAATGAAAATTGGAGACTGGATTTCTTGTGCTTCTTTTCTGTTTTACTGATAGTTGTACTGTGGGAGAGGGTGGTGATTTGCTATACATCCTGTTGCCATCAGGCTTCAGACTTTTAAAAATTTATTCCTACTTTTGCTGCAATACATTGTTGTATTATTTATTTCCAACACTGGGCTGAAAAATGCACGGACCTCCCGTGGACCTGTCATTCAAAGGCCTCCAATCTATGAAGGGTATAACCAACGTAACAGCCAGTGACCATTTGCATGCTTTACAAATGAGCATTTCAAAATTACACTTTCCTGAACTCCTTCCTCTCTGGCACAGATGCACTTGCTGAGGAACCCAACCCGGGTGTACGAAAGTTAAGGCGTGATGCCGAGAAGAAGTTCTGCAGTAGGGCCCTGAGACTGAACAACAATAACCTCACAGACCTGGACGGTTTCATCACCACAGTCAATACCTTCGTCAGTAACCCGTACCAGCTGGCCTGGGTCGACCTGTCCTTCAATTCCATATCTCGCATAGATACAGTGAGTATCTTTACCTCATCACTATTTCTAGTGGTAGAAGGGAATTTTACTACAGCGATTCAGGGAAAAGACCTTCTTATAGAGCACCACAGCTGCAGCAAGGAGTGGGGCGTGAACCAACAACCATGAGGTTACAACTCCACGTCCTTAGCCACTACTCAGCATGTCTGTCACGCACATATAGTTTAATGCGCAATTGGAGCTGATTGTTTGCTGTTCTTCCAGGCTCTGACTGAGCTACGGGATTTGCGGGTTTTGTACCTGCACGGTAACACCATATCCAAACTGTCCGAGGTGGAAAAGTTAGCAGTTTTACCCTTCCTCCATACCCTGACCCTGCACGGCAACTCCATCGAGAACAAGAGGGGTTACAGGTACGACACAGTAACTGAAATGTTTAGTATATGTTTGTATATGTTACGTATTATATATGTATAAATATACATTGTATATGTTACATGTTAATTTTTAAAATGTATTTTATAGCTGAAAATGATTGAATAACAGTGTTAAAGTTCAACTAATGCTTGGGTACTTATGGGTTAAACACTGTATTTTACAATTTACTGTTTTTCTTAAACTTTTACAGGTAAGGGTTTTGAAGTGCCAAGTTTTGTTCTTAAAATGGTTATTTATGACTGAATAGTCTCCATCATGTTTATGATGAAAAAGGTGTTAATGATGTATTGTCTGTATTTTTGAATTTTGGAGTGTTTTAATTCTTATGACATGAAACAATGTTTCGGGGGGGTTGTATGTTCATTTTCTGGAAGGTGGTAAAATGGCACAGTTCTCCAGTTACTATTTTGAGCAGAGCTGTGTCCTTAGCCAGCAGCCCCCCCCACCACCTCCCCACCTCCCCACACCATCACTGCTGGATATTTCATGGGTGACTTTGTAATTCCTCTCTGTTTGTCGTCGCTTTATGTTATTAGAGGCCGTGTGATCGCAGCACTTCCCCATCTGAAGACCTTGGATTTCAGTACAGTGACCAAGGAGGAGAGGACAATGTCTCGGATCTGGCATAAAAGCAAAACCCCAAAGAGCAACAAAACTTGCCCACGCTGACATTCGAACACCACTGCTGTTACGACTGAATGCAACGTTCCCGTTTGCTAACAAACGACCGACCAGCTGGCTTTTGCAGAACTGACCCCACAGGTTTCTATTGCGTCATGTCCAGTTAACACATTAACACAGTAGTGAGACCTTAAGTACAGCAGGTAGAGTAGCTATTATGAATGTGAAACCTTAAGGTTGCTGGTTCAAACCCTACAACCATTTACTGTAACATTGCAATTCAAAAAGACACCTGAACTTTAAAAACACACAACTGTATATGGGTCAGCTGTTAGTGGTTAGCACTATTGCCATCAGAAGGCCACAGGTTCAAAGCCCATGTTCTGCCATAGTATCTTTGAAGAAAGTACTTTCCCTAAAGTTGCTCCCATAAAATAACTTGGCTGTATAAATGGGTGAATATTTATAACCAGTGTAATGTCTTAAGTTACTTTGGACAAAAATGTCAACTAAATGTAAAAATGGGCCAAATACAATATATGATGAAGGCAGAAATGCAGACTAAAAATTATTAGCTAAGAAGCAAACTAACAGTAATGTCATTTGACATCAGGAATGACAGGCCTTTATAGTTTTTACAGTGATTGTCAAACATTTGTTTCCTATTGCTAAGCCTTATTTAGACAGTATTTAAGATTGGTTTCAGAATTGCTTGTTGTTCATTAGTCCTTAATTCCGCAGTGATGATTTCCGTGACATCTGTAAAAATCAGACCAACATTTATGCAATATTTTAATGCATAATAAACTGGAAAAAACATTTTTGGTATTAGCCAATGAAATTAAAATTTAATTCCGAGGGTATTACACAACTGAATAAAAAACAGAAATACTAACAGCACACTGCAAGAAGCAAAAAAAAAAGTGTTCATGTTAACCCCATAGTACATCCCTTTAAAAACTCAGATGTGCTTGCCTTTCCACTAGAGATCTGCTTGCACCCGGAAAACGCAGGATAAATACAAAAGAAATAAATTACAACAGCATTATTAGGCAATTTAACCTCCATTTGTTCAACATACATCAGTCAAAGGGACTATAAATTCTGGTGAAACAAAATTGGCACCAAAATTATATTGGTATGTTTCATCAAAATGAACCCAGATAAAATGTTTCTTTTTAATAAAAAGGGTGGCAAAGCTTGTAGCTTCTATTCTTCAAACAAGTACCTCCCATGAGCAGCACTTCCCAGCTCAGCACAATTCACAGAGGGGTGGAGTGTATGCAACTTGTATGCAACTCTCCGTTTCCATCTCTCCACAGAAACTGAACACATGGGAAGAACTGATACATTTAGTCGTGCCTTCCGAGCCATCTTTTATGTGTTTCACCTAAGGCCTGCAAACAACAAATTTTGGATAAGCAACTGTGAGTGACATTAACATCTTTCCAGACACCAGGACAATGACCAAAGCCCACTTCTCTCAGTCCCTCCCCTCACCCATCTCCTCTCAATAAGGGAGAAGTTTCATTCAGTGAAGTATGTAGTGTTTGTGGTGTTTTGCAAAATGGTTTTTGTGGCAGCAGGCTTGGGTGACATTTCTCAACCTTTTCCCGTCAAGGAGGGTAGCTTCAGTTACCAACACATCTAGATGCGAAGTGACAGAAACGCAGCTGTCACACAGTGTTGGCTCTGGATACACTTGATAGCAAAACTACAACATTATTCCACCGTGTGGTCAAGACCTGACACTTTTCAATCTCAAAGCAAAGGCTTCCAGAGGTGGTTTGAGATACAGCCCTTTCCAGCGTCACATAAATATTTTATTACCAAGCTTAGTCGCTTAAAACAGATTTAACACCATTCTTATACTGCACATTCGATTTTAAAATTCCACCGTAGCTTCTGGGGATAAACTTTTTCTGTAGCAGAAGTTGACATATAGTTCAGAAGATTTTCAGTCCGCAGCTGTTCCTGCTCTGCTGATAGCTCGATGAGATGGAGAGAAAGGGAAGATGCTGTGAGGAAAAAAACTGAGACAGAAAATGGAGCGGCCAGGGCGAGATCAGGGGATTGCAAACTGCACAACCAATTCTTCTTTCGCATCCACCTTAATCTGTGAAATTGCACTGTATGCATAGGCGGCTATCTTCGAAACCTAAAAATAAAAAAAAAAATTGTACATAAGCAAATATCTGATAACAGCTGTGTAATATTTCTAGTACTGTAAAGAACACAAAGCCATGTTTTACTGCTGCAGGGGAGGGGAAAGAAAAGAAAAAAGCTGACCTGTTGCACGTCCGAATATGGAACAAGTTCACTAGCGAGCACCTGATGTGGCTGACTAGTGAGGGAAGGAAGGGCTGTGGGTTTTTTCTGTGACAGACTGTTACTCAAGACTGCCAGTTTTGTACTGCAACACAGAAAATATATCCCACTGAGAAGTACAACAAAACAAGTTCCAAGCATAATAATCGCACAGAATATACACTGAAAAATTTCAAACTTGTTTTCCACCTGTAAACACAAAGTAATTCATATTTACAAGCTCTCTTTAATTATATATGAAAAGGAATTTTCCATAAACAAGATCAGGAATCTAAAATGTGACAACAACTGCTACTTGACCACTGCTTCCAAGAGCAGGCAATTTTATAATGTGGAATTAACAAAAAAGACTAATACACTAAAATCCTCCAGACAGACCCAGTCATGTGTGTCCTCTGCAGAGCACACTTTTTAAAATGATATCTCCCAAGATGCACACACCACAACGTGGAGTCCTAATACACCTTCTATGCTTTGCAACGGTGCCACATGTTTGGGGTGAAGTTTGGACCGTTTCCTAGAAATATACCCAAAAACCTTTGCTGGGGCTCAGGAGGCAAAAATCAAAGTGGTGCAAAAAGACTAAAGGGCATGTCTCACACCCACCTGTACTGCCGCGCTTTGTCCATGTACTCATGTTGCTCCATTCCTTGTGAGTCAGCAGCTGAGACATCAATTATATTCCTGGGAGGGGGAGACAGAGGCAGACAGTGTCAGGATGGACACAGGGGGATCAACGGGCTCCTTGGGCTCTGCAACAGCTGCTGCTCACAAACGTACAGTGCTGTCTTGGTGAGGATAGATGATAGGAGAGCCTGCTCATCCGTCCGTGCGGAAGGAAGGTTAGCAGAGTTCCGCTCTGTCCCGTTGTTGGGTTTGCTCTCCGGGTTTGGGTGGGGGATCAATGGTTTCGTTTCTTGACTCTGTGGAAGGACGAGACTTTAAACATTCAATACGGCACCCCGTCACATTTCATTAATATTACACTGTCGTCACGACTAAATATGGATAGTTTAGAGGAGCTGGCCTGAAAATAACAGGGTAGCTGGCAGTGTACTGGTCAGAGCTGCTGCCCTGAGACTCAAAGATTCTGGTTTCAAATCCCCACCTTTCGCTGTAGCACCCTTGAGCACGGTACCTTAAATTGCCCCAGTAAAAAGTTACCCAGCTGTACGAACGGGTAAACAATCGTAGGAAGCACAATATTTGTCACTTTGGAGAAAAGCATTAGATAAATGACTAAAGATATATGGAAAATACACTGAAAACCAATAGCTTATATCAAGCTACTTCTCATAAAACAGCATATGTAGACGGCTCTGGCTACATAAGACTTGCGCAAAAACAAAAATGACAGAAAACAGACTGTCAATGTTGGGCCGACTCACCACTACTTTGTAACTGCACTGAATAGAAAAAGTATTCTGTTTACACATATTAATGCATTGTCCTGATTTCACAGCAAGCATTATATAAGTTAAATGAGGTTTTTGTACACCGTTCACTGGTATTACACAATATAAACACTACTGAAGTATTAACCCTAAAACCCTTTAAGCATATATTTTTTGCAACACCACACATTTTAGGATACTCATTCTGTGAATGATTTGAAGAAGTTACTAGACATGTGACAGGCAGCACAGTAGCACTGCTGTCTCTCAGCACCTAGGTGGTGTGAGAGGACGTGGGTTCGATCCTCACTCAGCCTGTGTGGAGTCTGCATGGATTTCCCCTGGATGCTCTGGTTTCCTCCCACAGTCCAAAGACATGCTGTTCAGGTTCACCCATAGTGTGAGTGTGTTCCACTGATGTTTGGATGAGTGACCAGTAGTGTATCTAGCAGTGTAAGTCACCACCATGAATAATGTGTGTGGGCTGAACACAACAGAGTTCAGTGGAAGTCACTTTGAAGGAAGTTTCTGCTAAAAAAAAATAGAAATAAATGCTTATAAATGTGACCAGCCAGGGCACTCCACACTGACTGACCCTGCATTTTCAAGCTTTGTTTCAATGCACATTTGATATTTGCTGGTAACCCAAACGGACCAAGCCGATTGGTTGCTTTTTACTATTATTGTTGTTGTCGTCACTGCAGGAAAAAAAACACACCCGACCCCGGCGCACCCCAGTCAGCTGTCCAAACTTGAGGACACCCGACACCAAAAGGAACACCACACAAATCATTTTTAAACACAGACGGAACTAAATATTACTAAAGACAGTATCAGTGAACAATATATTACTTAATTCCGTTAAAACGTTTTAAACGTACGCTGGGGTTTAAATTCAACTCCAGAAAGAAACTTTGCCACATCTGTAACAGTCACAGCACAGGCCCCAAGCCTGCTAACAAACAGCAAGGGCAGTTACTTCGGAAATACTAATTAGTTTCATTAAAAGTGTGGAAATTGCGGCTAGACTACAGTTTTTCAAAAACTAGCAGCAGTTCCAACCGCCTGACAGGGCCCATGACGGAAAAGTAGAAGCTAAAAGGAGCTAACGAAGCTAACAAAGCTAACAAAGCTATCGGACTCGGCTACCTGTTCCGTGCCCTCCGTCTCGCTGCTGTAACAGCACCCCATGATGTCGGCCGTGCAGTTCTCGGCTCTCTGCCAAGGAAACCAGGTCCAAAATCCAGTTTTCCTTCGCTATAGAATTAATAAACAGCCGAAACAACCGCGCACCCCCTAGGCTAGGCTATCCTCCTCCGTCCCTCGTCCCTTCGCAGTCTTTTGCAAACGAGGAATTCCAATCACATGACAGCCAATAAGGGGCGACGTCACGTGACTTCCGGCCGGCGTGAAGCCTGTCAGCGACAATCAAACCCGTGTCACGTGATCTGCGTCTAAAAAAAAAAAAACTGTCGCAGAGGTTTAAACTGCTTCGCAATTCGTTGTTGGAGTCGTGTACGCGCTTTAAACAGTAAAGTAAGTACACTTAATGCGTCGCGTAGTTTTAGGATGATTTTCAGCTGCGTTTTCTCATGGCTCAACTTATCGCGACCTGCAGTTCTGCTGCTGCAGGGTGCCGATTTCACTCTCTGACGTCGGGCTACTAATTATATATATACGCAGCACGCAAGAATAAGAACATCTCTAGCTGGCACCCAGAGTAAGCCCGTAAACTCGGTCTCTCCCGTGAATTGCGCGTAAAGCCCCGGCTCCCGCGCCTGTCACGTGACGCTCGCCCGGGCGCGCGCTCCGACTTAAAAGGCACTCGCGGGAGCGCGCCGCTCGCTTCGGCGCAAGGACTGGAGTTAAAAGCGGCGCCGCGGGGGGTCTTAATGACAGCGCGCCTTTATGGCCCTCCATAAAGGCGCGCTTTGTTGGGACCCGTCGGACAGGATGTGCCGCAGCCGCGAGGCCTTTCATGAACGCACACACGCGTGCGTTAAAACGCGGCTGTAGAGTGTCCCTTAACCACATGAGAATGAGGGCTGCCGCGGTGACTGGTGTCTAGCGCACCGATCGCCTGCGTTCCGGGTCGGGCTGAGCTGAGAGCAGCAGTGCAGTGCAGTGCAGTGCCGTGTCCTCCACATGGCTTCCCCGGTGCTTCCATACTGGACCCTGCTTCCATACTGGACCCTGCTTCCGTGCTGGACGCGGCTCCCCCTTGGGACACTTTCGCTGGCGGACAGCTCCTTTCAACTGGGCTCACGTCGCTCCTCGGCGTGCAAACCCATTCCCAGCACCCTGACCCTGTGCCACGACGTGGGCTACAAGGAGATGCGCCTCCCCAACCTTCTGGGTCACGGCACCATGAGAGAAGCGCAGCAGCAGTCGGGGCCCTGGGCCCCGCTCGTGTCCAAAGGGTGCCACCGCGACACGCAGCGCTTCCTGTGCTCCCTCTTCGCTCCCGTGTGTTTGCCCGAGCTCGCGGAGCCGGTGCGGCCCTGCAGGCGCTTCTGCGAAGCCGTGCGGGACGGATGCGGGCCGGTGATGAGCGCCTTCGGCTTCCCGTGGCCGCACGTGTTCAACTGCAGCTTGTTTCCCGGGGACACGCGCCTGTGCGTCCCTGCGTCTGCAGCAGAGCCCCTGAGCCATGAGGGATCGCGCCTTGTGGCAGAAGGTTCGTTCCTGTACTCGCTGGCATGTCGCTTCGTCCCTCCCGCATTATGTGTCTGCGAGAGCTTTATGCATTTGCACGCAACGAGTTTGATGGAGAGGGTGGATGTTCTAGTGGCCACGTTCGACATGAAGCCAGGGTCCGAATCTGAGCCTTTTAAGAAGGTGCCATGAATACATAATTACTATAGAAACGGTACAGAGCTGCAGTACCTGCAGTGACCTGCATGAGCACCTATAGGAAGCTTGGAAATAGTGGCAGGATACATACAAAATAAATGGGTGCAGTTGCAGTAATTTTGTGATGTAGCTACATGGAAACAGTGGGATATTAATGTGCATTCAAGTAGGGATATGGATTATGATGTGCCCTTCAGGGGTTGGCAGGGCACACTGTTTTGGGCAGGTTGGGAGAAGCTGTTTTTGTGCCTTACTGTTTGGGTCATTATTGCCCTGTATCTCAGGAAGGGGGGGATTGGAACAAGGTTGAGTTGGGTTGGGCTCTTCAATGATCCGGGGACCCAGGTCTGGAAATACCGAGACACAAGTGACGGTTCTTTGTTTAAAGCGTAGGATGTAAAATTCACATATGGATACTATTAATGTGCATGGGTAAAGGTAAATGATGTAAAGGTGTTGTGCTGATCCTTGGAAACATTCCTCTGCACCCCCTGCCAGCAACAATATGTGATGCCTGCAATCTTGGAGATGATGGGGAGAAAGTGATTCGATCCAGTTACTGCAAGACTCATTTTGGTGAGTCCGAAAGATGAATTTGCCAAAGAGTAAGAGTTCGGTACAATTTTAAGTGATTTGAAATTTCTACATAAGCAGGTTTAATTATTGTATTGCAATGTAACTCCATACAATGTTAAGTTCAGCAAAAGAAGGGTTTATAATAATTTTTCAACATGCAGGTTTGCCAAAAACTCAAAGTACAAGGAATTATTTTCTTTTTATGCCCTTTTATTGTAGCCTTCAGTTTTAAACTGGGAGAGAGCTCCGTGGTGGGAGAGGACCGCAGGGTTGTCGCCAGCGGGCGGATCAAGGTGCTGCTGCGCAGGGGAGCCTTTACCCCCCAGGGGGCAGTTGCGCAGGGCACCCTCTGGCTGCCGCAGGGGAGAAGCTGCACCTGTGAACCCCTGGAACGCCCCTTTCTGGGCCCCCTTGTAGGGCTGGGAAGCATCGATGGAGACAGGCCGGTCTTCGCTGCTCTGATGAAGTGGACCGGTGCCGAGCGCAAGATCAAGAAGTTCCTCAGGGGTCTGCAGAGAACAAAATGCTCACATTAAGGCTCTCTTAACATTGCATATGAATTGTGAAAATGTAACAGTCTTGTCTCATGTTATAAGAGGGATCCGCCAACCGAGAGATGGAGGTAGATGGAATAAAAATGGCCAAAGCAAAGACGGTGCAATAACAGCGAACTGCTGTATGCATGCTTTTTCCATCAGTTGGTAAAACAATAAATTAATTTGTATAAATGAGTCGTCGTGTTTTCTTCTAGATGGTTCTCTCTATTGTGTGAATGGGGAGGAAAAGTAATTCGATGCCCTATTGACTGCACTTGGGCAAGAGAACATGATCCCAGCGCAGCTCTCCCGCTCCCCTGAAGGTGGCCAGAGGAGTCTTCCTGGGGAGGAGCGGCTGCTTTCGAATAATTCATAAGCACCAGCCTGCTGGCTGCAACAGAGCCAGGTTCTCTTACCTGCTCTCACCTGTCCTGTCATCATGAGCGCAGAAGCCTTTTGTCTTGGTGTCCATCCTTCCTTTTTCGGCTGAACCTTCTCTTCGAAGGTAAGGGAATCACCACGTTCCTGCTTTTACCACCGTTACACAATTTACCAAATAGTTTCTTGCATGGCACCATCTATGAATTTTGTTATTTATATATATATATATAAATTAGTCTTTTATGTAACCATGTATGAGAAGGGGCTTTCTTCAGATTGGTCTACAAGTGCTTCTCTGCAGGCCTGTCCTACTAATACCTACTGATCAATATCAGGTTCAGAGAGGTGGAGCGTGTACCCCTAGTGCTGGGCTATTTCTGGGCTGTGGGTTGGAGTCCATTTTCGCCAAGTTTGCATGAGTTTCCTCCAGCTGCTCTGGTTTCCTCACACAGTCCAAGGCCATGGGTAAACTGCCCTTACTGTGTATATGTGCGAACGAACGTACATGAGTGTGATTGCCCTGAGATGGAACGGCACCCCTCCAGCCTGGACCCTAACCCTCGCATCCTTTGTTTGCGGCATAGGCTCCAGACCACCTTGACCCAGAATTACACCAGTGGTGGTTGTTACCGGACTAATGGATGGATTGGGCTTGGTTAATATGCACAGTGTTGTGTTTTGGGAAGGGCCCAATAGGAGAGGACAGAATTTTCTAGTCTGACTGAAATAAGAAAACTCTAGTAGCAGAACTCTGGGAATGTATTAATGTACAGGTATATTAATACTGTATAATGTAAAAATGTATTAACTGTTGAGAAAATTTTATCTTTAAAATTTTTGACTGTACGATTAAGGCTTTATTGCTGAACGCATGTTTGGTGCGCGGAGAATCATTCCACATGTCCGATTCCATTATGGTTGTCTTGTTACTCCAGCACTTTGGCCTAAAGACAAGTGTCTGCTGAGGTATTGAACATAACAGAAGCAGAAAGTGGTTGGAAAACAGTTCTAGATTTACTGATTTACCTGACACTGTTAAGCTACCAACAATTATTTAACCTAATTTTTACTAGAGCAATTCAAGGTTGGTGCTCAAAGGCACTTCATCAGGACGTGGAATTTGAACCCTAACCTCTGAGCGCAAGAATAGCAGCTCTCACCACTTTGCTACCTGCAGCAGCAATTTTAAAGTTCATCACAAAGGATACATGCTGAGTAACACAGTATATCCTTCCCGTAGTTTCAGGGCTGCCGTTGGAGGAAGGAAAGGATGGTGTCGCCCGCCATTGCCCTGGCCTTCCTGCCACTCGTACTCACGCTGATCATCAGGTACCGGTACTATTTTGTTCTCTTCTACCGGTCGGTTCTGGTGCGCATGGTGCACGACTGCCTCACGGGTCTTTCCCGAGAGGAGCGCGCGTTCCAGTACGTCCTGACCCACGCCACCCCAGGGGATCCCGACAGCATCCTGGACACCTTTGACCACTGGTGCACTGAGATCGAGTTCATCAGCAACATCGGTCCCAAGAAAGGTACGCCATCTCCTACGGCTCGTGTCCGGAAAAGTGCCGCGGCCTCCGCTGAGCGGTCCCTCTGGCCTGTGCTGTGCAGGTCTGGTGCTGGACAAGCTGCTGAAGGAGAACTGTCCGCTGACGGTGCTGGAGCTGGGCACACACTGCGGGTACAGCACTGTGCGCATGGCACGCTGCCTGCCCCTCGGCGCCCGCCTCTTCTCTGTGGAGATGGACGAGCGCAACGCCCTCGTGGCGGAGAAGATCATCCGCCTCGCTGGCTTTGACGACGACACGGTGAGAGCCGTTTAAAAGTCACATGTCGTCGTGTATGCCCATGTAATCAATAAACGGGCCAGCGGGTGGCGTAGTGGTCAGAGCCGTCACCTTGCAATCAAAGGACCCAGGTTCAAATCTCACCCCTGCTGCAACACCCTTACCCTGAACTCATACAGTAAAAATTACCCCGCTGTATTAACAGGTCAACCAGTGGCAGTAGCTTATTGTACAGACCTAACGTGGCAAATGGCCTTGGAGGAAAGAGTCGGATAAATGAGTTGTAAACAAAAGACTCATCTCGTCTTAGGTTGAGTTAATTGTGAGCCCATCGGATGAGGTCATTCCCAAGATGAGAGAGGACTATGGGGTTGAGCGGCTGGACTTTATCTTCATGGACCACTGGAAGCGCTGCTACCTTCCGGATCTCCAGCTGCTGGAGGGCAGCGGGCTGCTGGGACAGGGCACCGTCATCCTAGCTGACAACGTGATATTCCCGGGGGCGCCCAACTTCCTGAGGTACGTCAAGCACAGCGGCCTGTATCGGTACCGTGTGCACCGTGCCTCACTGGAGTACATCCGCGGAATCCGGGACGGCATGGCTGAGCTCATCTACCTGGGGACGAAGTGACATGGTTACAGTGCCCCTCCTGGAGAGCAGCCGGTGAGCAGAACCTGTCTCAGCTGTCTGGTACACAACAAGCACATCACCATGACGATGGTCAAGAAAAAGACCACCTCAAAGTCCCAGCAGCTCATTTGTCTTGTAATCATAATCTCAAGAAGGAAAACAGTCCCAGACGAGTTATGTAAACGGCGCAAGTTTCAGCTTGTTTTAAAGAAAAAGAAAATGCCCACTTTGTGTAACTTTATTCATTTTCACAGGACACGGTCTGTAAAACTTAAAAATATGCTCAACACTCTCAGGACAGTACATAAATATTTGAACCCTGTAGTCAACTGAGAATTATGTTTAAAAGTCAATAAAATATTTCAGTTTCACACCACTCTTTATAAAAAGGTTCACATCTCTTCTGTCTCATTTTAAGTGTTTCCTATTCAGCCGTTTCTACGAATTCACGGTCTTGCATGACAGGGTACAAGGAACGGAGACGGCCTCTGCTGCTCAGGAAGAATCAAGAACCACGTTTCTTGGTAGTCGTTAACTATTTAAAGCAAACCTCTTGCTGCTACTATGGTACAAGTATATGATAACACTCACAATTTTTACTGGTGGTTTAATACATTAGACAACACCATGCAGTAAAAAATAAATCTTGCCATGTCATTGGCCACCTGGGTCGCTGTGACATTCCAGATGTGCACAGTGCTAAAAACGCCAAGTCTTCAGTAAATGCTCCCAGGCGCTCTGTGGCCTCGTAGATCTACTCCAATCTGATCGAAGGTGCGAGAACAACACGGGGAGCCGTTTTATATCATCCACTGATCCTGATCCTGCTCGGCACCCTCCATGTCGACCTGCGGAGCACAGACAGCAGCAGAGGAAGAACCGTGAAGAAGAGGCAAAGTCACCTGTCATTCTTTGTTTCTCCCTACGTGCCCTCACCTCGTTGATCTCGCCGTCATCCGGGGACTCGTTGTAGTCGTTCATTTCGTCCATGTCCTGAATGTCCTCATCGTCCTCCGAGTCCTCCTCGCTGTCTTCCTCGTCTTCGTCGTCTTCCTCCTCTTCCTCATCAAACGTCTACAGACGCAGCAGGTGGCCTCAGCAAGTGTTCATCACAATTTAATTCAATCATGTTTTCTGGTGCCTAAAGCATCTTATTTAACCCATAACCAGAAACAAGAGTAGATTTCTGAAGACATTAAAAATTACCTCAAAGATGGGCTTCCCGATGGGCATTAAATTATTGTCTTTTTCGGCAATGCTCTGTAACTGTACGAGAAAAAGAAAGGGAATGATAAAGCAAGTTAAATTTCTTTGTGTGGCTCTGATCTGTATATGACCTTCAGAACTTTTCCATTGTTCAATGAACTCATAAACAAGGCGGCGACGGTCCTGAGAGTGCGATACACACCCAGGTCTGGTGCTGCTGCTCTTGCTGGTGCAGTTCAGTCTCGTCCACACACGGGCGGTCCAGGTTAAACCACAAGGACTCTGTCATGCGAGGGAACAACGAGGGAAACAACGTGGACATTCTAAATGGGAAGGGGGAAGAGGGAGTCGTGAAGAAAGAAATGGATGGTTATGGGTGTGTACAGAGACACAACGCTACCACCTACCACTGAGCTCGTGGGATCATTCTGCTCTTCCTACTGACATTTAATCCGTGTCGAGATTAATATCCGTGTGCAAAAACCACCCCTAAAGCCCCAGAAGGTGATGTGGAGCAATTTTTCCTATATTTCGTCTTTAACCGCATATCAATTCTCAGAACTACTTTAAGAATTATTAGACACAATTTATTTTTACTTAAATTTTCCTCACCTATTTATACAATTCCTGCATTGTGCAGCACACAAGTAACCTGTTTATCTGTCAAGCCAACAGATGGAAGCAAAGAGCACCAAAAAATAAAAGGAGCGAGGGACCACCACTGCAATTTAACTCACTTCCACATTGTTTACAATTTGCATCGATAAAATTGTAACAAATCATATACGTTACTGTGCAAAAGTCTTAGGCACTTAAATGTTTTGCAGAAATATTTGTTTTAGACCCTTATTTAACATCTTCTGCATTCGTGTCAATGGGAAAGAGCATATTTTAGATTTACAAGGATTCCTTTTGCACGAAGTTACAGTATTACAGTAAGGGTTTTGTATGTTGTTAAAGAAAGTATACACACACACACACACACACACACACACACACACACACACAGTCTGAAACTGCTTGTCCTGAGCAGGGTGATGGCAAGCCGGAGCCTAACCCAGCAACACAGAGCACAAGTGACAAGACTGGAGGGGGATGGGACACACCCAGGACGGGATGCCAGTCCATCGCAAGGCACCCCAAGCAGAACTCGAACCCTAGACCCGCCAGAGAGCGAACCCTGCCCAAGCCCGTCGCAACCCCGCTTGGGACAATCGTTGTTGACGATCGATGGTTACTGAGCTTTGTAGGAAGTTTATTAAGTAAAAGCATTATTTTTGGACGCATTCTCACTTTACAGCTCACTACAGCACCTAAAACTTTTGCACAGTACTGTAAATAAAGTCAATAAAATGAGGAACACTACGTTTTCCCTGAATAAACTGGCAGCAATCGATGCTGAATAGGAGTTAATGGACAGCAAGTACTTTTATTTTCAGTCATGTAAAATTTTTAACAGATGTTAAGAAAACAAAATGCTATACATCATATTATGTGTGTATGAGATTTTTACACAACTTGACCAGCAAATAAAGTCCATAAAGTTACGAACAAAATCGAGTTATGAACAGATTTCTGATCCCAAGTGTGTCGGTGAAGCGAGGAGCCAGAGTCTGCCAGAGTGCTACTCCCACAACCAAGAGGTTTCCAGACTGGAAGGAAGGAGCGTCTGCTCTGTGTAACTCCTCAATTTCTGCTGAAAACGCAGGGGGGGGGAGTAGTCGGAGAAGAATTTTCCTGCGTGATCAATAAATGATCTCTCTCTCGCATCTCCCTGATATTTCAGGTCAAAAAAATAATGAGAATCGCATCCCTTTCAAGACATAACATGATTGATTGATTCTGACTCGGCTAGTGCTGGACACTGACTGCATTTTATCATGTTAATTTATCAGTTTCACTCAGAGACCAACCATGTTGTCATTTTTTTTTTTTTTTTATTATTTAATGTTTTTAACACCTCGCTCTGACCTCCAAACATTAAAGTATCAATAAATGAAAACTGAGGCCCTACCTGAGAAAGAAACGGACCGGACAACACCGCTTCGCAAAAGAAATTTCAAACTAAACTCTGACGAGACGGAACTTGGTGTTCTCCATAATGAGTCCTCACGACGCTTCCTGTTTGTTTTCCGATGTGGATTACCAGTGCACATTTCCCGTGTGTTCACAGTTATGGTTCCGCAAGACGCGCTTCCGGTTTGCTCGTGCTCTATGGTTCCACTATGCATACTTCCTGTGTGTATCAGTTATAATTCACCACAGCAGGTTTCCTGAGTTCTCTCCATGAATTTTGCACCATACGCACGTGTCGAGCTATTTTGGCTGCCTGCGCAACGCGAGAAAGAGGTTATTTTAATCTTCAAAATCTTTTATTATGTTCCATTTTTATAACGCAATTTTTTTGTCTATTATTTGCTGCAGCCAGGCTTAATAACCCATAAATACTTGCACCTGTAGGAATGAGGCTCATGCTTAAAATTTAAAACAACAAAAAAAAGAGATCAGTTTGTTAAAGTATAAACAGGTATACATAAGGATACTTAAGTGAAAAAAGGTGGTAAGTGATAAGGCCAGTAATTGGAAGAGAGGTTCACCTTGAACCCTGATGGGTTAATGTTCCCATGGGGGAGTGTAAAGATAAGATGTTTTTCAGCATGGCTATAAAATGAGGACTGACCAAGGCCTTAATGACAGGAGCCACCCAGGGCTGCTGATATTTCGGAAGTGTGCAAAAGTGTTATGGCCTTGCTGAGGCTGGCAGTCCTCCTGGTGGAACAGCGTGAGACTTTGTCCTCTGGCTGGTGTGACGTGTGTGCGGCCTGAGGAAGTCATCTCAGTCGCTGCGAGGACACAAACGCACTTGCTCCGAGCTTCACTGATATTCTCTGGGCTGTTCCAAGGTGCCTGGGAGAAGCTGAACGGAAAGCCACGGAAGAGGGTGTTTTTTCTAGCGAGGCTCCCTCATTTTTATTCACGCAGAGGACAGACGCTTCGGGGGACAAGCTGGGAAACCCCACAGAAGGGTATTAATTTTTTTTTTTTTTTTTTTTTTTTTTTCCTCCTCCTCTCTTCTCCCCCCCCCCCCCCCCCCCTAAATGTGGGCTTAAAATGCTTCTTTGGTGTTTCATGGTGGAGTTCCAGTGCTGTGCTGACATCCTAAATTTGTCACAATGCGGCGAGTCATAACCAGAATTCATTATTTGAAGCTTATGAGTATGAAGAAATGATTGATAATGAGAAAGGGATAATAGGCATTTACTGACCCAAAATACTGTTTCTTTCTTTTATAAGTATTAATGAATCAGTTCATAAGTTTACTGTTATGTCTATTTCATATAGCTCAAGTTCTCCTCTTTAACTTTCATGAATGTTCTATGGCTGCCATTAATAATGTGAGGAATTGGCTCCTGCTGCAAGCTGTGTGTTGCTTGTGCACTGTCCCCTGGACAAATGTATCTGTTATATAATCCTGAAAGTCTACACGTGAGGTATGGCAGGGTGATGTACAATAGCACACTTTAAATTCGCACTCCGAGGCAATATGTTGTGTCATTGTGACAATGGAAGAGGGGGAGAAAGTGGTTGAACAGTTGCTTCTGTTCCTGCAGAGCTATGCTGACCTTAACTGTGTTGCTGACCCTGGTGGTCACGGTGCTCACTCAAGAAAACCTGCTGAACATGTGCATGGATGCTAAGCATCACAAGACGAAGCCTGGCCCGGAAGGAAAGTTGTATCAGCAAGTATGGAAAAATCGCCATGAGCAGCACATTCCTCTGGTGTCACTCTAAGGCACAGAAGCACAGTCCCTTTATGGATGGTGCAGCTTGCCATATGCAGGCAATTAATACTGTATGGAGGAAAATGAGACTAGAAAAGATGAGTGACACTTGGCCACTTGATATTACTGTGAATGGGGTACTGGTGGCATACAGTGAAGAACATGGCTTTATAAAAAGGTTGCTGGGTCAAAGCACACTTCTGTATTACTATTATAATCATACATGCTGGCGAGGCACCGACTCCCTCGCTGCGGGAGGAATACCCAGTTGTATCAAGTGGTAAACCTGTCGCTTGTGCTTTGCGGTGATTAGCGTCTAGGATCAATAACAAATACAGCCACCAAAATGGATTTTGGTCCACACTTTGTTACAACATGATACCCCTTGGTACTTCAGGTGATTCGGTTTTCATTATGAGATTCAAACATGTGGGAAAGCATAGTCTTTAGCCTGCTGGTTTTTTTTTTTTAAAAAGGAGAAACGCACCCGGATTATGAGTTTTAGGCGTACGTTACACCAGCCACGATATTACCCACAATACTGTTGCGCTCACCGTCAATCCATAGCTTCTCTTTGGTTTGCCTGGCTGCTGTTATCACTGTGTGTCCTGTACATGCTGTGCATTTCAGTGCTCGCCCTGGAAGGACAACGCCTGCTGTTTAGCCAACACCACCGAAGAGGCCCACAAGGACAACTCGTATCTGTACAACTTCAACTGGGACCACTGTGGTGCCATGACGGACAAATGCAAAAGGCATTTCATCCAGGACACCTGCTTCTACGAGTGCTCCCCACACCTTGGACCTTGGATTCAGAAAGTAGGTACTTGCAGGAGCTTGAACATTTCAAAGAAATTTGAGAGAATTCCAGGTTCATCCAGTAGGGGACGATGTAACATTTTCTTTGGTGGAATGTCATCATCCTTCACCATGGTACTTTTTTAAAATACACTCTTGAAGGTTGTGGAAGTTCAGTATTTTGAGGGAAGCCTGATCTATTAAATTAGATACACAATAATTGTGTGTGTGTGTGTGTGTGTGTGTTCCACTGATGTATGGATGAGTGACCTAGTGTATCTAGCCGTGTAAGTCAGTGTTGTGAATAAGGTGTGTGTGTGTGTGTGTGTGGGCTCATAACACTACAGAGTTCATCGGAAGTCGCTTTGGCGAAAAGTGTCTCCTGAATAAAGAAATGTGAATTATTTGATCATTCTAAGAAAATCACTGAGTTTCATGTAGTTTTGAACGTGCTGCAGATGCTCTTATTCAGATCACGTAAAAATTCCACTAATTTGTTAGTTTACAGCTTTACCTGCATTTCCCACTTCTGCCACACTTCTTTGAATTTGTAATTACTGCAGGAAATTTTCACTCGTATATTGAAAAACATTATCCTTCTTGAATATAATTTCTCAGACTAATGTTCAAAGCTTGAACCCCAAAAAATTTTATTTAAAAACACACATATGCTCCATAAAGTACATTAGGACTCAGAATTGTGCCATGTATAGTATGGGAGATGCACTAAAAAAATTGCATCTACTACAGTGGACAAAAATGAATGTCTTTGGAAATGCCAAACAAATCCAATTACCATCTTTACTTGTGGAATATGGGGGGGGGGGAATTCAAGATGTGAGTCCTTGTCCCCACCCTCGCACCTCCAGGTGAACAGTAGCTGGCGAAAGGAGCGGATTTTGGACGTCCCGCTGTGCCGGGAGGACTGTGAGACCTGGTGGGAAGACTGTAAAGATGACCACACCTGCAAGGAAAACTGGCACGTTGGCTGGGACTGGAGCACAGGTTTGACACGATTTGTAGCACATTGAGTTGCTACGATATAGCACCAGCAGGTGGTGGTGTGGTTAGACCCGCTGCCTTGCACTCGGAGGGCCCCGGTTTGAATCTCTAATCCTGCTGTGATATCGATACAGTAACAGATTAGTCTTTTAAATGGGTAAAAGACTAAAGTCATGGTATGAAAATAATACGTGGGGCAAAAAGGTTCTTTCTTGTTTCCCAGATGTCAATCGATGTCCTGAGGGGACCCAGTGCAAGAAGTTCTCAGAGATCTTTCCCACAGCCCAGAGCATGTGTGAGAAGATCTGGTCCAGATCCTACAAATACACTACCTACACCAAAGACAGTGGCAAGTGCATGCAGATGTGGTTCAGCGAGGGGGATAATCCCAATAAGAAGGTGGCTGAATATTACCTGAACAACATCGGCCCTGCCATGGCACCAGGCTCCCTGCTCCTCCTCTCAGTCACACTGTCACTGCTCCTTTTCTAAATAAAATGCCTAAACATTGAAAAAGTGTTGCTGCTGCAATCTTTCAATGAGTCACTGTGCGTAAGGTTTATAGTTTACTTTCCTGGAAGTTTCACTTTGTCCAGCAAGTTTTCTGCACCGTGGAATCGTCCAAATCTCTCTTATGGTGACGGACTCAGTCTGTGGTAATTTACTTCCTGTTTTAGAGCCTCGGTTCCTTGCAATGTTCTTTTTGTAACTTGCTAGTGACCAAATCGCTCTGTGAAATCAAACAGGCCAGCATTGGTCAACTTGAGGCCAGAAGTTTGAGTGTGTTAATAGTGAGTACCACATTATAACAGTATGTACAGTACTGCGTAAGCAAACAAAGATTTCCTTTTTCCCTGAAGGAAGCCTGTCATCTCTTTTGGTAATCGCTGGGCATCTGGTTTTGACTCATGGCAAGATTATTTTTTTTTTTTTTTTTTTTTTTTTTGGGCAAAGGGAAAAAGACCACAGGGCTTAAATTAGAAAGCCCACCCCTCCCGTTCTCCAGAGGTAAAATAAACTAGGCTGAGAATTTGGGCAAAGCCACTTCCATATTCTATGAGGGCCGCAATCTCTGCTTCTCCTTTCCTCTCCTCTCTCCGTGATGCTCCAAAATGGATTTCTGTTCAACAACCACCCCTGCCTCCAGCACATGTGACAGAGCCTGAGTCACTCTCCATGAGGTCATCAGCTGTGACCCCTGACCTCCTAGCAGGGTGAATGCCCAACCTCGATCGGTGGCCAGTGAGACCGCAGGCCCTGGGCAGGATGTTGATGCAGGGTAGCAGGCAGATACTGTACGTACCTCGTGACACGCTGTAAGCGCAGGTTTTGAGCTCTCTGCAGGGGGTCGAGGCTGGTTTTGGGTGTCGCGGGCCAAAACTACAGCTATTTTTATCTGACCTTCCTTTATTACTTATTACATTCCTGGCGAAGGATCACGTCCAGAACATACTTCCTCACTGTCTGCTCTTATCCGCTGACTTCAGCACCAGCCAGACAGCATGGGGCCTCCTCGAACCAGCGCGCTGTGAGGGGTGGGGCCTTCAAAACTCCTTGCCCAGGGTTTCAGACAGCAGGAGCTCACCATGGCACACTTTTCTACAGCACATAAGAGACATTAACCGCACCAGGTGGCGCAGTGGTTAAGGCTGAAGATCCTGGGTTCAAATTGTACCTCCGGTTGTACCCTTGATGGAGACACTGACCCTGAGCTAAATACAGTAAAAACTACCCAGCTGCATCAACAGGTAAATAAGTAGGTTAGTGTACAAAATAAACTTTATAATAAGTCACCTTGGGAAAAAAGAGTGAAATAATGAAATACTCCATAATGTGTGTCCTGGACATTGTTAACTTTTGCAGTTTCTGGAGTTGGATATTGACAGCAAACATATTTCAAGATTCAGCGGGATTCTTAACGTCTCGCTGGACACAAATATTTACAAACACCGAGTTTAGACGCCGCGTCAAGCGCTGCCGTTCGTTCTTTGTCAGCGATTCGCAACGCTCGTTCCTTCGAAATGCGCGAGTGCGAGAGGGAGCCTTGGACGCGTGACCTGGCGCTTTAATAGAGGCGCAGCGAGCGAACAGGAAGTTTGAGAGCAAACTTTGAGAAGCGAGAGAGAAGAAAAAAAAAAAAAAAAGCGCGGAGTGTGGGGGGGGTGAGGGTGCAGGGCTCGCGCACGGCCTCGCGGAAAGGAGTCTCCATGGAGCTACCGCTTCCTGGGGCTCTCTGAGGGGCTCCGCTCGGGAGGGACGGGACGACGAGACGAGACGGGCGTCGGGGCGCGTTCCCGCAGGACCCGTCGACGGTGACGAGCGTGATGACGAGGATGAAGAAGATGACCGTGGGCTGGCGCGCGACATGTTCAATCTAATACGCGACGCCCGAGCGTGCGCGTGTGGAAACGTATCGCCCCGGCCGGAGCTGGACGAGGAGGATGAAGGAGTAGAGACTCCCTCGGCCCACGTCGGGAAGGAAGACCGTTAACGGCAGTTAGTTAAAGGACTGTTCAAAGGCTGCGCTTCTGCTCTTGACTTGAGGCGGTTGCGGACGACGACGACGCGCGGCGAGGGGGCATAAATAATCTGGTCCGGCACGATCTCTCAGTTTAACGAGCGCAAACTGGGTCCTGGATTGTTTCAAACTACTTTTAGTCTTTTTTTCGGTCCGAAGCTGCACGGAATCTGTGACAGACGGGTGTGTTTGGCCCAATTTTGGACTCTTCTTTGCCGGACACAGAGACTCTGAGAGAGACGGAAAACTTGCCGTTGCGTTGGCGGGGTCGGATCTCCGGAGGAGCAGCCCGTTCAGGAGCGAAAACTGCCGCTGTGTTTGGCTCTAACTCTTGATGACTGGGTGTAACGCATCTCTGCTTCGTGTAACTCTCTTGTTGGGGGAGCGAAACTCTCTGTGTGCGAACCTGTAGCAGCCGGTGTCGCTCCTCATGACCGCTCCTCTGCGGTGCGGATTCCACACTCCGTCGGCGCGGCTGTTTCTCTTTCCGTGGGCAGAGGGAGGCAGGCACGCGACCGGGAGCCGCGGGGCGACTCGCACGCCGAGGACTTAAGGCTTTAGCGCGCGCCCACGCGAACAGCTGCGGGACACGTCCTCTCGTCTCGAGCTGAGCTGAGCTGAGCGGAGCGGAGCGGGTGTCGCGCGGCCATGGCCGGCGGCGGTCTCGCGCTCCCGTCATGGTACCAGCGGGACCTGAGTCGCGCGGCGGCCGAGGAGCTGCTGGCGCGAGCCGGGCGCGACGGGAGCTTCCTCGTGCGGGACAGCGAGAGCGTGAATGGCGCGTACGCGCTCTGCGTGCTGTAAGTGTGTCAAGTCCCCTCCCTGGCTTATTATTTATTATTATTTAAACTTTTCTTGTTAATTTAAAGTTCACTCACTCACTGCGTGAATTTAAAACGCGTCCCACAGCAAAAGTCGTGGTGTGAGTCGATATTTTTGGGTCCTCGAACTTCGAAGCTGAGCAACTGGCGAAGTCGTGAGGTAACGTAATTCTCCACACATGTTCGTCTCGAGTGACTTCGAGTGCTGGGAACCCCGCCGTTTAACATAAGCGACTTTCATCGTCGTCATCGTGAAGCCACACAGCTGGGGGGGGGGCATCGATTTGTCACCGTTGTACAGTCAGTCAGTGGTGTTTATGTGGAAGTGCGGGGGGTGAACGCGCGCGAAGGACAGTAACTCGTGAAAAGTGCTTGGTTATTCAATTCAATTACAATGAATCGCACGTTTGATTTCACCGTCCTGGTTTCTTTGCAGAATAATAAAATTTAAGTTGAAGAGGGGTGGGGTCACGTGAAACACATCCCCCCCCCGACACACCCCCACTCAGACACCAGCTACAGAGTACATAAATTGACTGCTGTGGACGTGTGGTACACTTGTGGTGTTACCATGCTTTGATGCTGTTCGCCGGTGGGACTGCTTATGCCTTACACTGCTGCAGTGTTGCTGTTGGACTGCTGCACTGTGGGGTTGTTGCTGTGATGCACTGTTAGACTGTTGCATTGACACACTGTTTCAGTGTTGGATTGTTTCCATGACACACCATTGTGGGTTTGGACTCCTGCTCGGTGTTCGATGCGGCTGTCTCGAGGGCCTTTCCCTGCCCTCGGCGCAGCCACTGAACCAATGCAGGAAACATCTGCACGCGTGTGACGCAGTTCTCTGGCCAATTTTATCAGTTTTCCTTTAATGAGCACTTGTTTACAGGAGGAACCTGCTGTGTTCTGCGCTACAATGACAAAGTACTAGACCAAAGCCTCTGTGGAAGAGGTCCTTCTGGTGACAAGCCTCCCTCTTCCTGGGTCCGTACCCGAGCGGCGATCTACCAGTCCGGGGATCGCTGACAGTACATCTTTGTTGTGGATCACAGAGGTTTGCAGTGTCTCTACACAACCTTTACTCAAACCTTCATAAGAAGGTGACACATTACCTCAGTGGGTAACACTGGTAGCTCAGCTTCTGAGCTGTGGGCTGAGACACGGCTTTGTGTGCTTCTGGTGAATTGGTGGATCTTGTGTGTAAATTGCTGTCTGTGTGTGATGGACAGATTGCCCTGTGATGGGGTTGTGTCCCATTCAGGGTGTACCCTGTCTCACACCCTATACTTCCTGGGATATTTTCTGGACCACCATGAATGGTTAACATATTAGCATGATAGGTTGTGTGATATGTAGCATTTAGGATGTGTGTTTTTTGAGATGATGAAATTGACCCACTTGTCTCATTTACCTTTTTTTTATTATTATTTTTTATTTTTAAAGAGTAGTTGGTGCACACCTACTGTGGAGACTGACTGCAGGCCCCCAGACATCAGATTTTTGTTTGGAGGGGTAAACGATTTGAGAACCTCACCTTGAGGTGGTTCCCAGGTGTGCCAGTGTGGTTCTGACATTTTGAAATAGAGCAGAATAGTAACTTGTTGTAAGCTGTCACACAAGGCAGTGTCCTTAAAACCTGTGTCTTTCCGTGTTTATCTCTGTGTGACGTGTATCAACATGTTTATACCTGTCCTGTGCTGCGACGGCATCTGGGACTTCTAAGATGTCAATCGCCATTTCCATGTGAGCGCTCCCTGTCTTTGCCTTCTGAGGGTTGCCTCACATGTCGCTGGATGAGCTGTGCGACCCACTCAGGGTTGTGTGTCTAGGACATGTTTCCCATGTGACCTCAAACAAAGAATGGGAAACTCTTGGGATGGGGCAGGGGTGTCTCACCCTCAGGTTTTACTGAGGGACAGGGGTTGAGAGTGTAATTATGTTCTCTGATATTCCACATATGAAAAAAAAATACTTTGGTATTTGTGAAGGTGGTATCAATGGTTTTAGGCATTGAATTTTGTGTGTAACAGCTGTTGATCTGAATAGCCATGCTGTCGAATAAGAACAGATTTCGTTTCTGGGCTAGAGCTTGGTGTTAGTGGTATAAAAATGAAAATTGAAAGCCTCTTGTTGGTATATGCTGCAGGATCTGAGTTTAATACATGGAATTAGTCCAGGTTTCTTGCCTAGACGTGGTGGGTTTGGTGGCAGCGGCAGGTGCAGAGGGTGGGGCCTTGACGTCAAGATGGTGCTGGTTGTTGGAGCTTTATAAATGTCAGCCATCATGGTGCTTGGCTTAGATAAAGTTTTTCATCTGCAGCCCTGGTGAACTCCCTTTTTGTGTGTGTGCTCATTGTGTTTGGAGCTGAACTCAAATTTGCCATTATAGCTGCCTAATTGCCTAATGACATGAATGAAAACATCAAATATTTTTCAGTTAGGCCCATTTTTACTCCATGGCAAATGCATAGATCATCATAGCAGATGGTACTGGACTTGTGTAGCTGTCAGGAGATGAGAGAAATGAGTCTGAAAGAGATGGAAGGGTTAGAGACCCTTTTTGGAATGTTGGGAGGGATTCTGCAGACTGGGGCCAAAAACTTTTTGGAAAGCATCAGATCCTAAGAGATACTGTAATATTCAGTGCTTGCCACCCAGTTGCAAAATTAGTCAATTTCAAGGACATGGAATATTTTTCTTTTTTTAAAAACTGACACATAGCCAAAAGTATGTTTAACAAAAGTGAATGGGAACTGCAAAAAGTTGACAACACAATAATAATTTTTGCTGTCATGGGACTTACCCAGTTAGCAGTTCATTCGAGCATAATTATTGAAGCCCTCAGCTGGAACAAAAGCTGACCTACAAGGGGGGAGAAGGCATTTACAGAATCAGGGTTGAAAACTGCTGATAAACTCTGAGGTCTGCTTTAAGTAAATCTGGAGTGAGTCATGTTGAAACTCTTGTCAAAGGGCTGAAAACTCATCTTTCATCATAAGAAAAATCATTTAGTATATTGAAAGCTGGCTGATAATTGTGTGCAATTTCTTATGGACAGAGGAATCGCACTCCTGTGGGTGTATTTATCGTAGTTGCTTGTAGAATAATGGACTTGGCATAGTGCTTTGTCTTCTTTGGTTTGTATTAATTTTCTCCAATAGGCAGGTTAGTCTCTGTCCATGTCATGAATAAACATAACAAAAAAGTAAACAGTGGACACTGAAACAGCGTTTTAATTGGAGCAAAACAAATGGAGAACTGAATGTGACATGAAATGGTGTGCTGTCTGGTGGATGATGGGGAGAAGGAGGAACTGTGTTTGGATGTGGGCAAACAGAATGAAGACTGGTTTTGTTCTGGGCCAGGTGTTTGCTCTGGCTCCAGCTGTTGGACCTGGTGCAGTGAGGTGTTTCTGATAAGGACAGCAGGCTGGGAGCTGAAGCTTGTTCGGTAGGCACAGTCCCAGGGGGTGGATGGTCTGACCCGAGAGGCATCTGAAGTTAATCATCGCCGCATTTCGGTCACCCCTGCAGAAGGAAATCCAGTGGTTCTCACATGCCAAGCATGTGTGGCTGTGCTCATTGGTGGTTGTGGGTTAGGCTTCCCCCCCCCCCTTCACCGTGGAACAGGAACACTTGCGTCAAATTAACGTTTGACTGTTTTGGTGACGAGATGCTCGGAGAGGGTGTTGTTTCTGGGTCTGTTGTGAGTAGCAGGCCTTGCTTTGGTGGTAATTTCAAGAGGCTGCCAGAACTTTTGGGGCCCTGGTAACCCAGTAAAGACGTGACTCAATATTTGTGGATCTTGAAAAATTATGTATTTTGTGTTCTTAAGGTTCCTTCATAAACTCTGCAAAAATATCTGTACAGAAAGTCTATTTTATCAGGGGCTGAACATGTCACCTGCTGCTTCACATTTTGAGGTGTGATATTACAGCAAGCTGAGTGTCAGTTATAAACACTCGAGCCTTTGCTTACTGCAAACATAGGCGTGTGTTTTGAATTGTGCTGATGGTTGCAAGATTTTTCTGTGTATTTTTTTGTATTGGCTAAGTCTGAATCTATCTGGTTTTTTTTTCTTTCCCCTCTCTCTCTTTCTCCCCCTAGTATCTGGATTTGTAGCTGGTCTAGGTGTGAAACCAACATGGTGGTGTGACCCTCTTCAGAAGTATGATTGTAGGAAAATTTAATGTCACAGAGAAGCACATTGGGGTGGATATATGTATTTGGGTTTGTGTGTTTTAGCTCTGAATGTACAAATGAATTATTTATATGGGAGCCATTTTAACCAGGGCCTTTCTCAAACTCAAGGCCCAAACCACTGTGGTTGGGTAGGGGGTATATTCTGCCATTCTGCACTCAATCCAGCAGTTTGGCTGTCTGTATGACAAGTAGTTTTATGAGCTTCCTGCCAGCTGGGTGCTGCTCTGTCTGTCTTCAATGTTGTGAGACTTGCAAACCAGCTGCTTAGGACAGAACTGGCCAGAGGGGTTGAGTGATGGACAGAGGAGCACCTTTACGGCTCCTTTAGCTCATCCTCAGCTAGAATCACTGGGTGTGAAAGCTGTTTTCCATGAAAGGCCCAACAGGATGTTGAGAACTCGCGTCTCCCTTCTATTTAGCAGCCGTAGCTGTTTTCTAGGCCCACACAAGGAGCACAAGGCCTGTGGAGGTCTGAGTTTGGCAGCCTCTGCTTCAAGACACTGGCTGACTCCCAGTGTTGTTTCACAGGCAGCTACTGGACTTGTCCCTAGGAGGCTGCTATGGCCTTTCGTCTCTATCCAGTTGGCTGGGATATCCTTTCCGTGCAGAGCTCATTTCCAACTTCTGTCGGCCTTCCTTGAACGTGATGCAGTCTGCAACACGTGACTTGTAGCCATTTGACAGAGTTCTTTATTACTCTGCCTTGACACTGAAAATAGCTTGTTATGCAACATTTGGCTTCTTGGCATTGCACCAGCATGATAAACCTGCTGCTGAGTGATCAATACGTGATTTGTAATGTCTCCTCCACATTCTGCTCCATTGTGTTGCTTCTTTTTTACTCTTAAAGCGCGCAACATTTCCTATTAAATGTGCATGGTGAGTGGAATACGGTTCTAAAGTCTTTCTAGGAAACTGCCCTATTGTTTTGGAGGGATTTTCAGATATAGATGCCTCTATTTGTATCAGTGGTTCTGGAACAAGTGTGTATGAAGTGGTTGTTTTTTCACAGGGGTGGAGGAGTGTGGGGGTAAAAAATAAATGAACTGTTAAAGTGTAGCTTTTATTTCAGGATCCTGACACTGTCACACTTTTTAAAAAAAAAAAAAAAAAAAAAAGGTAAATAGGAGCCATGCAAATTAGATGAAAATGTGGACAGCGCTACAGAGGCCGTCCTGCTTCACATTTCTGCAGCACTTGCTGTTGGTTCAAGGAACACAGGTGTGTGCAGTAAAGAGGAACGAAAGACGGAAAAAACTACAAGCTTGTAAGGCTTTTTACTCCGCTTATCAGAAATTTCTCTGCTCACCACTATATCTTTCTTTACTGCTGGAACCTGAAGTGACTCCCTGAATGCTGAAATGTGTTGTATTTGCACAACAAAGGGAGGTGACGCCAGTTGCTGTCCTTGTCACCTCGACCCAGTAGCTTATGAGTGGATGGCCTGATGCAGAAATGCTGCCTGCTGGGTTAATGGCAGAGATGGCTGGATTCTAATTGACTGATCCTTTAAAAATACTCCCGATTATATTAAAGTGTTTGAACTTCTTTATTTCCATTGTAAAATAGCTCTCCTCTCACCACTTGCTTTTGTAAGTCATTTCACATGGGTTTACTCTTGAGGTCTAGTACTTATTGCAAGTGTGGACCTTCGCATACAGAGCTGTAACTCAACTTTTCACACTTCTTTTTGTCATCAGGCTACTTCAATGATGCAACAAAGGTTAAGTAGCTTATTTATGGAACAACGGGGCCCTCTCATAGGACCTGACCCTTTGATCAGGGATCCAATTCCACAACCAACACCCCACATGTTGCCTGAACCATATCGATCTTTCAGAAGATCCAAGGGCAGGGAAAGGAAGGAGACGAACTCTAGAGTCCTGGGGAGCCGAGGGCCTTCCTTCTCCAGGGAACAGAAACATAAAGGCAGTCCTGGCAGGCTGCAGGAAAGGGAAAGTGCTGATGACAATACCACCTCCGGCTTCTCCGACTGAAAGATACTTTACCCATAATGCAGTGCAAATGCAACTCTTCCAGATGTTACTGCTGTATTGTGTGCCCAGTAGCAGGAAACAAACTGCCACCTCAGTGTATTTTTTTTTTTTTTTTTTTTTTTTTAAAGACAGTTTGTGGGGGGGGAAGTGTCTGAAGTTTAAAAAGCTTCTGTTCTGTGGATTTTTATTAAATTTACACAAAGCTTGTCCCGTTTTGTGAACTTTTATTTTTTAATGCAGTAATTGAGAACCAAACGTCTGCTTGAATACATGGCCAGTAATGAGGCCTGTACCCTTTGTCAACCACCTTTTTGTGTCTGCTAGTGAGTTCAGTATGTGGCTCAATGTTTGAGAAAATTACCATAGTGAGAGGGGCTTGGAGTTGCAAGGACTAGTGTGATATAGAAAAAAGGTATTGCTGACAGTTTCTGAGTACATGTAGTCACTCTTTCAGTTCTGCGGTTTTATATGTCAGGACTTAGCCAAACAAAAATCATCTGGTTCTAAGCAGGTTCTAAAATTAGGCATATCTAAACTCTGGTGACAAACACAATAGATTCCACTATGTTATTCATTTAACCAAAAAATAAGCCAAAAATGTGCTGAAAAGCTGTGTACCCTCCATGATTCAGCAGCTTGCACAATTTTTAACAGCAATAACTTTTCTGTATGTTTCCCTCATCATTTTGGAGGAATTTAGGCCCACTCTTCTTTACAACATTGCTTCAGTTGTTTGTTTGAGGGGAGCTGTTTATGTACAGCCCTCCATAGGTTCTGCCACAGCATCTAAATGTGGTTCGTTACTGGACTTTCACTCGGCCATTCCGACGTCTTGTCCGACAGATAACGTCATGTTTCTCTAGGATATTTTGGTAAAGAGGAGTTCACAGTCGACTCTGCCTTCAAGGTGCCAAGCACCTGTGTCTGCAAAACAAACTCAAAGCATCTCTCTGCCACCACTGTGTTTGTGGTGACATACTGTGTTTGATTTTAACCAAGGTCTGTAGGTCCCTAGATGTAGCTCATGGTTTCTTTGTGATTTCTCTGAATGTTGTATGGTCTGACCTTGGGGTGTATTTGCTAGAATGCCCACTCCTGGGAAGATTGTCAGCTATTTTCAGTGTTCTCAATTTCTAATTAATCCTTGTCACTGTGGAGTGATGTATTTCATTTTGTTTGGAAATGGCCTTATTGTTCCCACATTGAGGAGCAGCAGCAATTGCTGCTCTGTGTTTGTTGCTGATACCTTTTTTCCTTCCACACAAACCTGAATGCTCCAGACCACCAAAGTGTAAAAAGTACCTCTGTAAAACCAGAAGTCTGACTTCTTGATGATCAGTTTGTGGAGTTCATTTGATTAACAGCACCTGGCTGCTAATTATCTTCTTAATGACTGTGGAGGCCATAAGGATGACCCCCCCCCCCCATGGTTTTTGCATTTTCTTTTACTTTTTGTTCAGTAAATAATGAAATACTGAAATCTGTTGTGTTGTCTTATCTCAAGCTAGATTTGCAGTTGATGAGGATCAGAGTTATGCCCTGATATGAAGAACCACTGAATTAATTGAAAGAGGGTGTAGTTTCTTTTCCCCATGAATGTACATCTATGTCCACCTATCTGTGTCTGTGGTTGAGCTGATGTCTGTGGACAATTAATGCCTCATTGCTATTTAATTCAAATTATCATGTTTTTTCAGAGCACCATAATGTGTTTTGTGTGTGTGTGTATTCATGTATTTCTATGCTGTGTGTTTGCACACATGCTTCAGAGTGCCTCCAGGCAACATGATATCAACCTTCTGCAGTTGTGTCAACAAACCAGGGAGGCAAAAAGAAAAGATTTTCTGTTCAGGGCTGAGTGTAACTGTGTGTGTGCAGTTCCGTGCATGCATCTCATCCTCAGAGACTCTGCTGGGTTGCTGTGTCTTTGTGCGGCTATGAAACCCTGGCTGCTCTGGGCATACGTTACCATGCCGGCTGATGAACACCTTGTTCAAGTGGTGAGGAAAACAGCTTGGTTAGTGAAGGCATGTCACTGTTCTCAGAGGGCAACAGTGTGAGGAGGCGAGGTAGTTTGTCTGATCTGCTTCCCGTTTTCCTAAATTGTTTGGGATCAAGTGCTACAGCCTCCCTTGCTGGCCACACCCTCTTCCACACAGTTTGCATTGGAAATACTGAAGGAGTGAGCTGGGGATGCCGGTGTTGGACAAGGATCTGACTGTCCACAAGCAGCAGCACCACTCTGCATTTCCAAGTCCAATCACAGCTGTCCTCACACCGGATGTTGTGGTCCACCTTCCTTGTTACGTAAACTCACTGTTTCCATGTGCTACTTCAGTCCCAGGAGCCCATAAGTTTAGGTTGATGGGAGTAAAAGTGTGTGTGTGTGTGTGTGTGTGTGTGTGAGAGAGTGAGTGAGTGCTTGTTCTGTGGGCAAAGGTTGTATTCTAGAGTATGACAGACAACGACAGGTTGGCTGCGGCATGCAATACACTCCCCACGAGCCCTGGAGCCACCCCACCCCACACACACAAGGGTCAGCCCCCATACACCACCTCCATGTGCTGTTTGACAAAGCTTGTCATCTCAAAATTGCTCGTTGAGATTTGCATTCTCGGTAAACACCTGACACCAGGGATGATTTACATATGGCCCAGTGTCTGGTGGTCACGTTTCTTTATGGGCATCAGAAAGGGCAAGTTTTAACTCAATGTCTGTTCCTGGATCTTCCTTGCAGCAGCTGCTGTTTAAATATGTGATAAGCCACAAATATTTAATTTGATGTCAGTAAATGGAGTCTGGTTCTCAGTGGTGAAAATACAACCAATTTAATTTGGCTGCTGTCTGTCCATAGCAGGAGTCTTTTCGTTATTGCCCTCTCTGCTTCAACTCACTGGCAGGGCATCTGCGACCAGCTCAGCCGCTGTGTGACCCCAGCCATCTGATTTACAGGGTTGCTGCAGTTTCCTGTTTTTCGGTGTTCTGGAGAATTGGAGGGAGTGGTGAAGCCATTCGCCCGTCTCTGTCGTAGAATGTTTCCTATATGTTGGGAGGCTGGGGTGGCGTTTGTGGAATTCCCTCCAAGTGGAATGAGACGTCTGGATTTTATGGGTTTGCAGCTGTTGGAATACATGCTGTTCTCTTATGAAGATGGTTTCCTACAAGTATGAGGCCAGTTGTATTTTTCTGTTGTGTGTTGCTTTTAAATTCAGAACATAGCATAACTTAGTTGGCATCACTGTCCTCTTTCTTAAGATCTTAAGTAGTCAACTTTATAGTGTAATCAGTTAACTGTTAGAACAGCAGACTGTTTATCAGTTCAGAGTAAGTCCCTTTAGTAAAGGGTACTTTAGGCAGAGGGGGTTGAAGTAGAGATCTTCGTATTTCAAAACAATGGCTCTAACAAATATCACACCTGGTGCCTCTCACTAGGAGGGACACTGAATTCTCAGTTGTTTTCAGTCTACATTGCATTTTTGAGGACCCTGCCACCTGCCATGCTGTTTTTGCCCATAGAAAGGATTGATCTGATATTCCTCCATCCC
This sequence comes from Scleropages formosus, assembly GCF_900964775.1. Lineage (NCBI taxonomy): Eukaryota > Metazoa > Chordata > Actinopteri > Osteoglossiformes > Osteoglossidae > Scleropages > Scleropages formosus. The sequence continues at coordinate 28,835,134 of NC_041815.1, read as the reverse complement.
AGGTTTGAGTGATGGCAGCAGTTGCCTGCGGGGGGGACCCTGGGGTTTTTGTTATGCACCACACAGAGGCTGAGTGAGGGGGTGAGCTCTGCCAGCTGTCATAAGAAGGCCTGGTGTAGTGGAGCATTGCTGTGGAGTTGTTGAAGAACAAGATGTTTTGTCACAATAACACCTTGCACTGTACCTTTTTCCTGCAGACCACAGTATTGACCTTGCTTATTTGTTATTTTAACTGACACTTTTCTACTGTTGGGGTCTGTTCACTAGGCTACGTAGTCATTTGCCCATTTATATGGCTGGGTAATGTTTGTCTTCAATTCATGATAAACACCTTGTTCAAGGGTAGTACGGTGGGAGCAGGGATTCAAACCTTGGTCCACTGATTGCAAAGTGATCTGTAATCTCTATGCTCTCTGCTGCCTTATGTAGTCACTGTAATTTTTCTGAATGGTTAAAATCAAGTTCTTTGTGGAGCTACCATGTAATTGTATCTGAAAAGTACAGTATTACCTTAGCCAAATATACATGTAATTCTTTCCTAACATGCTGCAGTTTTTTGACTCCGAGTAGGGAAATGGTAAGAATGTTTGGTTGCATCAGAGTTTTATTGCAGCTGAAGATGATGATGGTCTGAAATTATATACCAGGACCACTTTAATGTGTATAGACATGGTTGTTTAACCTTCTGCTGAAGACCATTTTAAATATCAATTTTAAAAGGAATAAAAGATGTGTTAGCCAAAGAAGTCAATCCCACAGGCCTTGTGTTTCCAACCACAGTACTTTAAATGGCTGCTTTGGAAATTGCTAATATGTTAGCCAGGGTGAGTGTCTTGACCCCCATGTGCTGAAAAGAATATTGACCCAGTCTCTCTGTCTGCCCCTCCCCCACATCCCCAATCCTCCACCTTACTTCTCAGGTTCCAGAAACATGTCCACACCTACAGGATTCTTCCCGATGAAGATGGCTTTCTGGCAGTGCAGGTACGGCTACTCACTTGGTACGCAGTAATTTGGCAGACTGGAGAAAAGCATCATGGGAGTTGGGTGGGATGCGCTTGTGGGAGAGCTGCAGAAATTAGTATGAAAGTGGGGAGCAGGAAGTTGACACCTTCACGTTTCCTCCTGGTGGGTTATTTCCATAATGACTCACTATGTTGTATTCACTACTGCTTGGAGTGTCTGGAAGAGATTCCTGTGATGAGGAACGTGTGTGCGGCAAAGAAATGTTTTACAAGGCAAACTTGGGTGTGTTGCTCAGTGAGTCTGGTTGAACTTTGAACCTTTTTTGGCGTCTTCTCTAAAGGTTCAATAATTCTGGTATCAAACCTGTGAAGCTGTGGCCAGCTAGAACAAGAAGTGTGGTCGTTTTTTTGAGATGAGCACTTGCTGTAATGCATGAATTTGGACATTGAAGCAACTTCCCCTTGCTTTCATGATGTAGGGAGAGCTGATTTGCTCATAACATATGGGGAGGGATTGCAGACTGGCACTTCATACGGTTAGTTAGTCCGCGTGGGCAGGAAGAGAGGCGGCCGAAGGACCCGAAGCTGACTGGAGCCAAAACCAAGAACTGGAAAAAGGCTGTTCAAACTAGGCTGAGAGAACCCCATCAAGTATACACGTCTTCCCACACGTCTCAGTGGCCTTTTCTGACAAGTACATCTATGGGATCTAGCTTTATGTGTTGTTAGGTTTAGTCCCACATAGATTGTGTGAGGAAACTGGCCACAGGGTGATATGCCCTCTTGAAGTTGTTTTTAACAAAAAGTAAAAATGAATTACCTTTTTGTTTGTGAACCTCTCTATCTTTTCCAGATTTTTGTTGAACTGCCATTAGCTGTCTTTAAATTGAAAATTTGTGTCAAGTCCTGATAGTAGCATATAGTCAAATACCTTTTGTTCATGTTGTCTGTGTTGCGTGAGCAAATGTTTGAGTTCAGCTGTATCTGTCCTTATTTATATCATAGCTCCTTTCAGTTTTACTTATTTGTCCTCTTATCTTTACCTTGTCATATGTAGTAAAGTGACACCAGTGTCAATCTTTCTTTCTGCATGGAATAGCTGTTATCTCTGCTTATGAGTGAACATTACATAGCCTCTATAATTGGGAGTTTTCTTTTTTTTTTTTTTCTTTTTTTTAAACTTTTGTTTCAAGAAGGCAGCTTAGCATCCATCAGTGGTTTCAGATTCAGCCAGAATAACGGTGACTGATGTAGGTCACAGCCTTGGTGTGAGAGAATGTTGTGGGACTTGTGTGTACATATGTGTTTGAATGTATGTCTGCCTCCTTTTTCTGTGTGTGTGTGTGTGTGTGTGTGTGTACTGCACTTGATGTGCATATGTTGTCCTCTTATGTTTTCATGTATGTATATGTTCTCTATGTTCACACTATGGTCCTGAAGAAATGCTGTTTCACTCCTGTGTATGTCCTAGATATATTGTGGCGATGACCATAAAGTTGATTTTGTATGTGTCTAATTTGGCTGCGAAAGTGTCTGCATGCATGGGACAAAGGGAACCTTGGGCACACATACATGTCTTCTCACTGCAGACATCCCAAGGTGTGCAGCCAAAGAGATTCAAAACTCTGCCGGAACTTATCCAGCTGTACTTGCAGCCGAACCAGGGTCTGGTGACCACACTGCTGTACCCCGTGGAAAGGGAAGAGAGCCCTGATGACAAGGACTACTCTGGTAAAATCTCACTTCAGCACTGTAACTCCTCTTCACAGGAAACCACAGCAGATATCAGGCCCATCAGTAATTTGGGGTTGTGCAAGCCTCTGTGTCTCTTTATGCAGTACTGTAATGACTTTATTCTGGTCACACTGTAATGTGTCTGTCTGTCTGGATGTTGTAATGACTTCAGTCTTGTTATAATTTTCAGATGGGGAGGAAGACAAGCCACCCCTGCCTCCTCGTACTGCCTCCAGCGTGGCTGTGGTGCCTTGCAGTCAGGAGGCCCAGTCGGACAGGTGGGAGAAATTCACAGCAATAAACTAAATATCTTCACCCAGTGTTTAGAAGGGAACTCATAAATAAATGAGGGGATTCCCCAGTTTTTCAAGTTTAGTGCCACGTTTGTTGGTTTTATTTTTTTTTTTGTCTTTGTCAGAGGTTACTGTTAAGGGGGAGATGTTACTGAGCAGCAGCATGCGGGAATGGGGGAGAAAGGCTCGCATTCCTTGTCATCCTGCGTCTTTTTCTAGATGATACTGACCACCTCTCTGCTTAAAAGACCGCATCCTGTGTAAAAGTCACACAGGTGATGCAGTTCTTTGCTTGCAGTGGTGGCGGTGATGCGGGGCTGTACTGTAGTACTACCTGGCCACGCAGGGGCTGTGTTCGCTTGCTGCGTTGCACAATGAGATTGCAGCAGCCTCCAACCACAGTGCTACTTTCAGGACAGGATGAGTGAAAATCTCAAGGCTGTTTTGTCGTCTTACTGGTAAAGTCATTCACCTTTGTATTAATGTAGCTTCGCATTAGTTTGACGTATGTATCCAAGTCAGCGGAAGAGATGAAAAGCACTGAATGAATCAGGAAATAGAAATAGTTTCACCTTCAAGCAATTCTTTGTGAAATGTGGTACTCAGTGCAAGTAACAGGTGGCTGCACTGTTACTTGTCCCACTAATAATTACTAGTCTCTGAGGAATTGGAAAGAAATGCAGTGGTGGTAAATTCTTAGCAAATAACTGTGTTCTGATATTCTGTTTTTGTGAAGTGAGTGTATACAGCCATTTACTTTATTTTGTTCATTTTAATGTGTGGACCACTTAGCACTAAAAGAAAATGTATTGTTTTTACATTAATTCATAAAGCCAAGCACCATATGTATTTCAACAGACATTTCTTTAAAGTGATTTGCAACTCCAAGTAAACAAAATTCCATCAACAGCAAAGACCTTTAGATACACAGACATGATTGTCAAAGATCAATTTGTCTACCACCATGTTGCTGGTTCACATCCGTCAGCTAACTGCCTGTAGAAGTGATGTTCAAATAGCAAATACAAAAATAGTCACAGTAGATCATGCTGGACTCATTTATGTAGCTGCCAGAAGAGATGGGTTTTGAGACCATACTTAAACATTGATAGGGCTTCAGCAGTTCTAAGGAACAGTAGCAGTTTGTTCCACAACATTGGTGCTAAAACCAACAACCAGCAGACTTTTGATTTTGGATAGCTTGAAAGTGTGACCACAAAGAGCCAAAGGTGGAGGAGTGTATCGCTCTTGCTGAGGTTTTGGGAGTGATCAGATCTTGTAGATATTAGGGTGCTAACCCTTTGACCGATTTGTAGGCCATAACCACAGCCTTGGAGTTGATATAGACAGCCAACGGAAGACAATGGAGAGAGATGAAGGCAGGCTCATATGAACACTTTGATTTAAAAATAATAATGTATATCAGTGGAGAAAAGTAAACTTGTGGTGTTTGTGACCTATGTGTTTTGCCACAGCCCTGCAGCCAATGGTCTGAGTACCATCTCCCATGAGTACTTGAAGGGTAGCTATGCTCTGGACCTGGAGGCTGTCAAACAGGGGGCAAGCAACCTACCCCACCTCAACAAAACCCTGGTATCCTCCTGCAAGAGGCTGCATGGGTGAGCGTGCCCTATTGTCCCACCCTCAGGCATGCATATCTGAGGACTTCAGATGGTGGAGGGGGGGAATTAGCTGTTGATGCTGGCGTTTCTCTCCGTTAGTCCAGTTTTCAAATGAGTTGGGGCCACTTGCTCTGTTTCGGTAACTGGTTTCCTGTAAATGGTCCCTCTTGTTTACAGGAGGCCGTTTGAAGTTGTTTTTGTTACGATGCCAGAACTTAAGACCTCTGGGATGAGATGTGCTGTTTGGAAACACTCAAAGCCCTTATGCTTTCAGTTTACAACTGAGGGCATTATGGGTCAAAATCTTATGACTGCCAAAGAGTAATACTGAGAGTTTTTCTCTGTCAGCTGCTGTTTCCCCTCATTTTAACTTAGAATTAATCCCCCCCCACCCCTCACTGTGTACCTTTCTTTCTCTTGCCTTGTGCTCCCAGAGAAGTGGACAAAGTCTTAGCTGGTCTGGAGATCCTCTCCAAAGTGTTTGACCAACAGAGCGCTCTCATGGTGTCCCGGATGATTCAACAGGTAGGCCGTGAATCAAAACCAACCTTGTACCCTTGTTGACTGGCCTGCTTTTGTGTTGCTACAGAAAACAAGCAATGTTTTCCTCGTACGCAGGATTTCCTTCCATTTATACATTTCAGAAAACAGAAACTAGATAAATCTTCAGAATGTGTGCAACCCAGTTAGACAAGGCTCTTGCAAACTGTTCTCTAATTCTGCTGCAAACAGTACAGTCAGACAGATGAGGCTGGATTCCTCCATGTCTCAAGTAGAAATATTTCTCTTGGTGTCCAGCTGTCTCTGCACCTCTGGCTTTAAGGTGTTGTGTTTTTTTTTTTTTTTTTTTTTTTTTTTTCTTCTTCTCCTCCCCCCCCCTCCCCCCCCATGAGTTGTTGCTGTTTTCAACACAAAAGAGCTTTTTCCTCTTGTGTGTCCTCAGACAGTACTGCTGGATGCCTGTGGTTCATGTTTGGGAGGGCATCTGTAAGAATGTCCTCTGCGCTCTATTCAGGAAGCCAGATTGTTAACACGTACATGAGAGTGCGTTTGGCCAGCAGGGTGGTGGGGGAAGAGGGATTATGGGACCACAGCTTGACCTCCTCTCTCTTCCAGTCGGGAAGCCAGGGCGGAGATCAGGAGCTGGAACACTTGGTCACCAAGCTTTCAATCCTCAAGGATCTCCTGTCCTCCATTGAGAAGAAGGTGAGGCAGAAGTTCTTCCTCCAAAACCTGGGTAGAGAACCCACAGCAGAGTGGCTGCATGTTATTTGTAAACAGACCTGGAGTTGGAGTGAGGAGTGACCTCTGTGTACCTACTTACCACACCACTTTCTGTACTCACTTGCTGTACTGTATTTGGCACAGATGTTGTGCAGTCTTAGCTCTGTGCAGCTCCGAACCCCCGTAGTATGTCATGTACAAGTGGGTCCGAGGGCCACTCGTTCCTGCAACCAGGTTGGGTAACACATGGCGGGTAATGCAGTTGCCTTCAGTGTCTTGTCCATGCCATATACTCTATGGGCGGAAACTGTGTACGTTACAGATGTTACTGTACTCTATTAGTAATATGGTACTGTACATTTATGCATTTCTTAGGTGTTTTCCTTCAAAGCAACGCTGCTCAGAGTGAATAAAATCCAACTATTCTTCCAAAAATACCTTTTACTGCACTCAACACCTGTACATTGTAAACATTTACAGTAACAGGAAAAATAATCTAGTAATAGTCACAGTGAAAACTAAACACTAACTTGTGCTCACTTTTTCCCCTTGTGTAGGAAAAGTGACACTAAGGTATTTTTTTAGTGTAGTTATTTATGGGAGGATCATTGGGTAAGTGAACTATAAGATGAAGAACCATTGGATAAAGAGGCCTTCGATATTCGATGTATGTGTAATGGTATATCAGGCCCTCTGTCAGAAGAGGACAATGGCGAGAGGCCACTGCAGAAACGGCACTTGAAGGCCGATGGGTTTTACTCTTGAATCAGTTCTGTTGGTTGGGTTTAGTAGTAATATGTACTTTAAAACCAGCATGGCATAATGATTTTCGTTAAAATGCAATGTTTCATATCTTGTCCTAATTCTAGAGCAGGTTGACAGCCTCATTTCAGACATGCCCCTTTTCAGTCTCCGCCCTCTTGTTGTCCCTCTAGGCTCTGAAGGCCCTCCAGGACATGAGTGTCCCGGCTCCCTCCATCCCTGCTCTGCTCTCCACGCGCCATAGCAAGGCCATCCCTGTGCAGGCCTTTGAGGTGGGCGTCGTCTCATCTTGTATTCTTATTGGCTCGAGGGCTCCCCTTTTCTGCAACCTCATTGGCTGGGCATTTCCTTCGCATCTGCTAATGAGTGCAGCACACAGAGCAAAGTTTGTTCTACAAAGTGCTGTGAGCAATAATGACAGGAGTGTGAAAAGTGGGTAAAGAGCTGCTAAATCTATGTAACTCATCCGTGGAAGCTGAAATAATCTCGAGGTAATATGGCTGAACGTAAACAAGCGAACGTGCAGGATAACAATGGCTGAGCTGCTGCTGCCGCCTCCTTGTTTTTCTGCTCTGAAGGGCCCCCCATTTCTGCAATGAGCCTTTAGTCTCAGTGAGAAAAGCGCTTTAAACAAACCTCATGTAGCTTTGTCTCCCCCTGCTGGATAAGTTGTCTTGCACTAGAGAAATCACCATTTTGTAAACATTAACCTTTTGGGTCTCATCTCAAGTGTACAGGTCCATTTATGGAGCTATATCTAGCCATAAATTCTGGCTTGTTTTGTAGTTGCCCCTAGCTTTGTAATTAACTGCCCTCCTGTGTTTTATGGACAGGTGAAGCTGGATGCATACCTGGCAGACCTGACCAAGATTGGGAAGTCGCAGAAGTATACTCTGAGCGTGGATGTGGAGGCTGGCAAACTGGTGGTTATGAAGAAGATGAAGGATTCTCAGGAGGACTGGAACACGTTTACGCATGATAAAAGTGAGGAGTGGTGGATCTTTGCAGCGGAGTCCCTTTGCTGTTATTAGGGTCTCTGTGACAAATGGGCTCTGAGATGCAAAGCTCAGTGGAGAAAGTTTCAAGTTTTATGACTATTTGGGTTGAACTTAATGTGAGTGACAGCTAGTCACTAGAGATGCTCACTAGTTATGTGGAACTGCCAGTAGCAGCAGTTTGCTTTGTGTTACTTTCTCTAAAATCGCTTGTCTGCCATCACAGGAAGTGTAAGTTTTGTAAACACTTTAAAATTGCTCGTTTCAAGGTTTTTTTTTTTTTTTTTTTTTTTTTTTTTTTTAAAAAATAAATCCTTTGCCTCAGCCTGATTGTTTTGATGTCAGGTGCAGGCTTGTCAGAATGAATTAAGAGCTGGAGTGCTGCAGTGAAGCACCACCTGCTCTGTGAGGTTGGCTGCGGTGAGGCTTGTTTTGCCCACTGATACTGAATTGACCACTGCATGTTGTTCAACATGCAGTTCGGCAGCTCATCAAGTCCCAGCGTGTACAAAACAAACTGGGCATCGTATTCGAGAAAGAGAAGGAGAAGAGTCAGAGGAAGGACTTTATCTTCACCAGTGCTAAGGTGAGGAGGCGTCGCTCCTGCAGAAGCATCTGCCCACGCACCTGAATAGGAACAGCATGCCTTTGGGCTCATCCCAGTTCATCTTTCAGAAAAGGGAAGCCTTCTGCCAGCTTCTACAGCTGATGAAGAACAAACATTCCAACCAAGATGAGCCAGACATGATCTCCATCTTCATTGGGAGCTGGAACATGGGTGAGCACGAGAGAGCAATTGGGTCATGTTTACATGAATGCATTCAGCATCTTTCCAGGATAGCATACAACTAAAGAGTAAATGAAACTAAACAAAAGTGTATCACAACAACTGACTTCAGACACATGGTTATTAAAACAGATTGTGTTTCTGATGATACCGTGTTGCTTGTTCACATCCTCAACTAGCTGCTAATAAGCAATCTTCATATAGCAAATCAATAATCATAGGTGGTATTGAACTCTGAATTTAGCTGTCAGGAGAGAAATGGCTCTGACAGAGATGGGTCTGAAACCTTTCTTGAATGCACCTGCGTGTTTGTACCCAAGTTTGTTTTTGTGCCTATTTGTAAAACGGAACACACCTGTTCATTAGATGAGGGTGCATGAGGCTGGGAACACAGAGGTGCTTGTCTGATCTCCTTCACTCTCCAGGAAGTGTCCCTCCTCCAAAAGTGATGACCTCCTGGCTGGTGTCACGTGGCCTTGGAAAGACACTAGATGAGATGACTGTCACCATCCCACATGATATCTATGTGATCGGCACGCAGGAGAATTCTGTCTGTGATAAGGAGTGGGTGGAGATGCTGCGGGCTGCGCTGAAGGACTGCACCGAGCTCGACTACAAGCTGGTGAGGGAGCATCTCCTCCTGGTCTGGTCTCTCTCCTCTCCAGACAGAACTCTGTCAACTTTGAGAACTCTCCATTCTCCCATAGGTTACTGTCATGTACCTTTTAACTGGTTGTTCACGTGTTTACTCAGCGTTGATCAATAGGGAGTCACAGGAACTTCAGTGTCTAACACATGAAACTTGCAGGTACTCAATGTGTTACAGGATGTCAGAGTTGACATGTAAGATTACGGAGCATCTCAGGAAGTCTGGGATTTTATAAAAAGTCATTTGACCCTTTTTGTTTGGCTTGTGTGAAGTTTGTATGTATGGCTTTGTGCTCTCATGGTTTGTCTGCAGACCAAATCCTCTGTGGTGACTCTTCCTGTGAAATGATCCTCTGAGAAGTTGCTTTGAATTACCAGCTTTCTACAGAGCAATCGCTGCTATGACAAACAGATGCAAGCTTGTTGATGTAAATAGGAAAATTCTACTAAAGAAACCTCATATTAAGCACGTAATGGCTTGGATGATTTGGCTGAAAATATTTTTGTAGCTTTATGCAAAAGAGTGGATCTTGAATCGTGAATCGCAGTGTGAAACTTCAGCAAAAGTCTATAGCCAGCCTGTGTCTTCCCAGCCTTCACCATATTTTTCCTCTCATCAGATTGCTATGCAAACTCTGTGGAATATCAAGATTGCTGTTCTCGTGAAGCCAGAACACGAGAACCGCATCAGCCATGTGGGTGTCTCCAGCGTCAAGACCGGCATCGCAAACACATTAGGTCAGACCAGGCCGTGACCCCTCTGGACTCAATTTTGCTAGAGTTGCTTATGTCTGACTGGGGTCCTCTCTCCGCAGCTTGACTGTCATTCCATTCTTATTCCCCCAGGCAACAAAGGTGCAGTTGGTGTCTCTTTCATGTTCAATGGAACATCGTTCGGATTTGTCAACTGTCACCTGACCTCTGGCAATGAGAAGATCAGCAGGTACAGCTCCCCTGGCAACAAGATTGGCAGGTACAGTACTCCTCCTGAACATCTTCCTGTTAGACCTTGACAATGGTTCTTCTCTCCATCCCTGCAGGCGGAACCAGAACTATTTAGACATCCTACGCCTGCTCTCCCTGGGGGACCGGCAGCTGAGCTCCTTTGACATCTCACTACGCTTCACACATCTTTTCTGGTTTGGGGACCTCAATTACAGGCTGGACATGGACATCCAGGTGCTGCATGATTGTTTATATAACATATACTTTACACCAGCATGGCTCAGTCTGTAATAAAGTGTAATAACGGGGGGACCCAACCTTCCACTTGATCACCATGAACAGTAAAACCCAGTACATGGGTTACAACTCAAGCAATTCACAAGCTAATATGAGCATTTTAAATTTACAATAACAATGCAATAATAAAAAGGGGAAATAAATGAACAGATGAGTGGAAGTGAATTCAATAACAGGAGGACATAAATGTGTTAAAATGCTGGTCTTAAAGCTGAATGTAAGGGTATCCACAGCAGATTTACTGATAGCCTTGGGAAGGGAATCGCACAATTTGGGGGTGTAGGAAGGTAAAGCTTGTTCTTCCATAGAGTGCAGGTGAGCTTGGGGCACATAAGAGGCCAGAGTCAGATGAACAAAGATTGCAAGGCAGGGAATGGGCTGATAAAAGGTCGGAGAGGTGCAGACCACTGTCGGGCGGGACCCGGATATTAGGGGAGCTGTGCTAAAAACTAAAATGAAAATATTTCTTTTACAGGATATCTTGAACTATATCAATAGGAAAGAGTTTGAGCCACTGCTCAAGGTGGACCAGCTAAATCTGGAGAGAGAGAAGAACAAGGTTTTCTTGCGCTTTGGTGAGCCCTTCTTGATTCCTTCATCAGTTGTCACATTGGCATTAGTGTCACGTAGGATTTACAGTAATGTGAAAACTTAGGCGCCATTCTTGAATCAGAACGATGAATAGTTGATTGTTACTGTTGATGAAATTGTCTTTTTGTTCATCTCATTTCTTTTCTCACTCTTTTGTAGCCGAAGAGGAAATCTCCTACCCTCCCACCTACCGTTATGAGAGGGGGTCTCGGGACACCTATGTATGGCAAAAACAGAAGCCCACTGGGGTGGGTAGGATCAGGGCAGTGCAAAGGCTGGAAAATATTCATCATACCTCTGCATTTCTGGTTGCTTTTATTATTAAAAAAAAAAAAAATTAAGGGCTCGTGGTCATTTTTGATGCAAACCAGGAAGTTAATGAGGATTTGAACCAGGAAGTGATTTATACCATTCCTGAATGGCTTTTGGATTGTGCCCTATTGTGCATCTTACAGATGCGGACCAATGTTCCATCCTGGTGTGATCGGATCCTCTGGAAGTCCTACCCAGAAACCCACATTGTCTGCAATTCCTATGGTAGGACAAACATGAAAAACTCTGGCTGCCAAGGAAATAGAATATAATGAATTTAAAATGTTTGTTGCCTCATCACATTGCACCATCCTTCATTTCTTCTCCCAGGATGCACAGACGACATTGTCACCAGTGACCACTCTCCAGTTTTTGCAACGTTTGAGGTTGGAGTGACATCTCAGTTTGTCTCCAAAAAAGGTTTGTTTTTTTTACTTAATAGGAAAGTGCTTCTTTTGAGGTCTTTTAAATCTCTCAGATTTTATACCCATCTGTGGTCTGGTTTTGCAATATTTGCAGGGCTGCCAAAGTCTTCAGAGCAGGCCTACATTGAGTTTGAGAGCATCGAAGCCATTGTCAAGACCGCCAGCCGGACTAAGTTTTTCATTGAATTTTACTCCACCTGCCTGGAAGGTACTGTATGTCCAGGTGCTCACGGGCTGTCTGGGTTCACCTAAAACTTCTTAACTGAATTAATTTTTTCTTTCCTTACCTGTGTCCTTGTCCTTCTGCAGAGTTCAAGAAGAGCTATGAGAATGACACGCAGAACAGTGACAACATAAACTTTCTGCGCGTGGGTTGGTCGTCCAAGCAGCTGACCACACTGAAACCTATCCTGTCTGACATAGAGTACCTGCAGGACCAGCACCTACTGCTCACTGTCAAATCGCTTGATGGATACGAGTCTTATGGTAATGCCTTCACATGCTTCTTGGAACATATACGTTCCAGCTTTGGTGTGGCTGCACTGCGACATTTCTCTCTCTCTCACCCCTAGGTGAGTGTGTCCTGGCCCTGAAGTCCATGATTGGCAGCACGCCCCAGCAGTTCCACACCTACTTGTCACATCGAGGAGAGGAGACGGGCAACATCCGGGGATCTATGAGGGTGCGCGTTCCCTCTGAGAGGAAGGGCACCCGTGAACGCCTATATGGTACGTTGGACAGGAGGGGTTCTGAAAAGTGCCAAGAATCGCATTCTTTTTCACTTGCAACATCAGACTTGGGTGGAGCTCTCTTCCATGGGAGCGGGGTTGTTACTTCTTTCCGGTCACTGATTACTTCCTGACGTTTTCGACAGACTCTGTGTCAGGAAATATGCATCTCCTTTTTGTTTGTGTGGGTTGTGGCTGATGGAATGGTTGTTTTTGCTTGTTTCAATAGAATGGATAAGTGTGGACAATGACGAGGCAAGTGGCAAGGGCAGGTCCACGATAACCCAGAGAGCTGGACATGACTATGTCAAGTAGGTACCGGCTACCAGCCACAAGAGTGGGTCTGGAAACTGCTCAGATGATGCACTGACATCTTGTATGAAAAACACTTTGAGGTTCCATACAAAACACTAGATAGAACCGTGATTGGTTCAAAAGCTGAGATGCTGCTTGGACTGTTTTGGCCAGGACGGGGTGGGATGGCATGGGGTGGAACGAGGGCTGACTCTGCTGGTCTTGTCTTTGTTCCACTTCCAGGCCCACGCAGGCCCGCAGACATGTGTCGGGAGAGCTGGGAAAGGTGTGCGAGGAGGGAGATAGGAATCCACCCCATGCCGCCGTAGGACGCACTAGCTTGCCTAAGGAGGATGGGCCTCAAGGCAGGTATGTTGAGAAGCATATCTCCTCCTCCCCACCACTTCTGGTCTCCACATCCACGATCAAATTGAACATGTAGTTTTAGACAACCGTACAACCTCTTTGGGTGTCTGCAATGGAACATGGAGCCTGTTCTTGATTGGCTGCTCACACTGAACCCTGGATGTCACTGTGCTACAGCATAAATCTGCTGAGAACATGAGCCTGACAAGAGGCACTTTCTACATGCTTATGAAAAGAAAATTTTGTCCTTTTTTGATTTCAGGTCAAAGCAGGATTCTGTAGAAAGCGATCCCTCCACCTGCAAAAACAGTTACAATAACCCTGCCTACTACATCCTGGAAGGTGTGCCCAACCAGTCGGCTGCTTTGGCACCCGATATGCTGCCCAGCTCCGCCCTCCCACCCAAGGCTGCAGCCCCAAGCAAGAGCAAGGCCCCTGCAGTTGGCTCGATCCAGCACCGCAAGCAGACGAGTGGCCGCCCCCCGGCTCGTCCCGCCAGCGATGAAGGCTCTTCAGAGGAAGACGGCAGCCCCGGGCCACATGGAGGGACGCTTAACCGGCCGCCCCCGGATTTTCCACCGCCGCCACTCCCCAAAGGGGCTATCGATATGACTGAGAGCCCCTTTTATACCACAAGCAAAGAAGCCAAGTGCCGGAACCTCTACCCTGACCTGGCAGACATAAAGCCTAGCTCAGCCAAGCCGCAGCCCTCCTCTGGTTTCCTTCCTCCACACTCTGTAGGGGGCAGCGGAGCCTTTTGCATGGAGTCCCCTCCAGTTTTAGGCCCACCCACCGCCCCTTTCCGGAGAGGGGGCACTTCGGGACTGGACGACCAGTCCTGCTCTGTGCTGCAGATGGCCAAAACATTGAGCGAGGTGGAGTACCAGCCGGGTCGTGACAAGAACCCTGCCGTCTCGCACAAAGCCATGGGACATGCTCACCTCCGAGGAATGGGGCTGCCTGACCCCTGCCGCACCTTTCCACCACACTCCATCCATGAGAGCATCGCCGAGGACCTGCCTGAGGAGGTAAGGCCTATTCCCCTCTGGAAGTGGTGTCGTTCAGTCAGGATCATGTTTCCTCCCAGTGCAATGACTGTGCCTGCACTGTTTACTGAACTGGGTGTGGCAGAGGAGGTACAGTGACAGTCACAGGTGGTCTGTGGTGTTGTTAGTTATCACCTGTATTGGTATACTTGTAGTACTTTGTAAATTTTCAAGGATGCAGATGTTTTCCAAAAACATTTTTACTTCAGCTATATTATCTAAAATTTCTCTGTACCAGAGCACATGTGGCATCTGAGTGGATAGATGAGAATAAAGAGCACTGAAAAAAGAATAGCAGTGTGGGATTGCTTTTATTCAATTCTCTTCCACAGTGTTTACAGTTTGCATTTAGTGTTCATTGGTGTTGGCCATCCTAACGGCAGCAGTAACAGCCGTACAGTTAATCTAGACTGAATAGGAGTCTGAAGATTCCCCCCCTTCTGTCACTTGAGATTATTTTAATTAGCTCAGTTGACTTAAAGTGTCATAGCTGTATCTGTCAGACGCATGCTTTTTCATGAAGCTTTATTGATTGCGAATGAAGAGTTGAAAAGATTGTTCATAAATTGGAAAACGATTGTATTATCCATGTTTAGCAGTGCTGTCGTTGACCTCCACATGTACTGTTTCTGTGTGCAGGGCTTGTGGCAGGGAGGCAGTAGCAGCTCCAGTCTCTCTGTGGAGTGCAGTGTTGGCGAGTGGCTTCGGCACCTGGGCCTGGAGTGTTATGAGGAGGGCCTGCTTCACAACGGCTGGGATGACCTTGAATTTCTCAGGTGAGGTTTGAGGTTTTGCTCTGTGAAGGGTTGGGGACACACGGGACCTAGGTGTGTGTGGTGCTCACGGTGTGTTGCCGGGGGGTACGCAATCCTTCTTCGCAGTGACATCACTGAGGAGGACCTGGAGGAGGCAGGGGTTCTCGACCCAGCACACAAGAAGATCCTGCTGGAGAGCCTGAAGCAGCAGCAAAAGTGAGCTGAGCCCAGCAGAGCCGCCCTTATCTGTGCCTTCTCACAAAAATTGCACTGTACCTCCCCTTTTTTCCAGTGATGTTTAACGATCAGGTTTTAGTTTTAGCCCATTTTAAGTTTGTCTGTCTGGTTGTTGTCAGCATTGTAATATCATTATTTAAGACGTGCATTTTAAGGCAGCCTTGGTCCATCACTACATGCTTGTCTGAGAGCATCCCTGGGTGGTGAGCTCCTCATCCAGCCTGTCTGAGAACACACTCCGGACGAAGGCTTACATTCCTTGCCTTAACGCAGGGCAGGTGATTGCCACTTTTTCTCTTCTACTTTGAATTGATTGTTTTTATTTTCCAATGTCCTTGCATGTCATGTTTGTAAAGAAAAGGGAACAGTTTTTAACAAAACTGATTCGTTGTCCTTGGTTTTCAGATGGACACCAAGTGTCCGTGTGCAGTTGTGCAGTCTGATCTGAGTTCTCCATTTGCTGGTCTTGTCTTCAGAATGCTGATGGTATCACTTTCTGTGTAGCAACAGACAGGGTGTCATGCATACGATTCTACTGCGGTCGGTATTGTTTGGATGCAAAACACAGTAAATAAAAAGGAGGACTTGCGTTTATGGATTTGTATTTCAGGGTTTCGTGTTGCTTGCTTCCTGTTGGTTGTGCTTGTCAGCACTAGATGGCGCCAAACACTCCACCCAACAGTTTACTCCATGTTGTCTTTACTATAAAACCTTAACCTCTTAAGATATTTGGATTTAAAGAGGGAAGCATTTCAATGAACTACTAAGTCAAAGTTCTAATGAACTTGCTTTATAGTTCTGATTCTTTAAGGTACTGTTTTTTGAAGAAACTACTTTTCAGTGCTTGACAAGTCTGTCTGGAGGATTTGAGATGCTATCGCAATCACCTTCAGCAAAGTCTGTAGCAGTGGCAATCATTTCATGTTTCGAAACTTAGGCTGTGACTGTAAAATGAGGCCAAAAGGATGAGGCTCATTTGCGACTTCTCAAGTTCCGCTGCCCCCTGCTCAGCAGAACCTGAAGTGAAATGCACTGCCAGGGTAGGCCACATGCCCCAGTCCTGCCGACTGAGAAGCTATTGGTGTCCTGTTGGGCAGATGTCTTTACTGGGATGTGGCACTGCAGTCCCAGGTTTACCGTACTGTCTGGAGGGGCATCTCAGATGAGCATGTGTCCTTCCTTAGTGGGCCTTATGCACTCTGCATGTCCCCAGCAGCTGTAAAGACCATTGATGCCTGCACACTCCCATAAGTGTGTAGAACAGCATTTCAAAATAATTATTCATTTGGCATCCCAGGTTGGTACTGTCACTCAACCGAGGGTTGTTCTCCCCTCCTGAGACAGTATCTTTTACCCCCCCCCCCCAGTTCAGGCCCACTTTCCTCTAATTGTGCCTTTAGTTGGCTGTTGAAGCAACCTAACAGATAGTGCTGGGATTGAAAATTAGTTGAAACTCAACTGACATCTCACTGTGTGCTAATGCTGGTGACCTGTTCCCAGAATGCCTTTCTCTCAGATTTGTATCTCTCCTTTTTTGGCCAAATATAGGGACTGGAAACAACTGTTTCTTCTGGGTTGTGTACAGCATGCTTTCTGTTTCAGATTTTTTTTTTTAAATAATTTTATAATGTTGTATATTGTGTTTCCACTTCTAAACTTGTCACATTCACCTCAGACTGATTTATATTGCTGGTCTTGAATTTCATCGTTTCCTTAACTCCTTTATGTTGTATTCTTTGTAATATTTCAGGTTGGCTCTGACTTTTTGAAATGAATAAAAACTAATTGCTAACATCTTCTGGATATGAGTGATGAATTCAGTAAAGGTTAAAGTAAGTCTCTGCCTTTGGGGCATATTAGAGATGGGGGGGCATAGTGAGGTGAGAGCTGAAAATAATTTGTAAATATTGGATTTCAGGAGAGCTACATTAGTGTCAAGATGAGCAACAGTTCCCACAGCCTAGGACTGTTTTGTGCGACATTCAGATGGAAATGAATACAAAAGAAATGGCATGGTTTAATATTTTATAATGATGCAACATTTATCATACAGTACATTTGGGGAAAATAAACTTGACAGAGCATGTAAATAGCCGTTCGTGTAATATTCAAGTTGGACTGAAATCATGTGGGACTTTGCAGAAAGCTCGATGCAGTGTGTAACCGATGAGTGCGGACCCTTCTGAACCAACCAAGAGCATTTTACCCATAAATGCATGTATTTGTGTGGTGAAAATGAGCAGTAATGTTACAGGAGGAGCCCAGTTCATCATGTGGCCTTGGCGCTCCACAGGTGGTTCATCTGAAGGGTCGAGTAACCCGTGAGTCCTGCTCCAGTGTGGTTAAGGGTTTGGGGGTAGTGCGAAGTGAGGCCTGTGTCCCACTGCAGAATTGCGCCCTCTGTTAGGCCACAGTTAGTCACTGTGACTATGTGGTGGGTGTGGAGAGGAACCCCCTCCCTCCCTTCCCAAGGACCTTCAGCATCCCTACCACCAGGTGCTGTCCTTCCTTGAGAGCGACACATGTCTCACTGTTAATACTCTTATTTACAAGTCATTCATCTTCTTAGCGTGTCAAATACATTTTAAAAATGACATGACCATAATTAAAGGTCACGTGCTTCCTTTTACGTTTTCAATAAATTATTTAGCGCCAGTGTACGATTTTTTAAATTTTAAATAAATGAAAAAAATGATGTTTGTCCTCTGGTAGTGTTGTGGAAACAGTTGTGCTGCTGTTGAGTCTAAAGGGCTTAAAGTCATTTGTGGGCACTGAGCAATAAGGTATGAGAGCAGGGTTTTCAAACTCGCTGATCTTATACTTAAGTATTTATAATCTGATTATTGCTTTAAAAACAAAAAACACAAGGGTCAAATCGTCGTTGGGCCGCAGCAGGAGCAGCAACAGCGGCTTGCAGAGACGCGGAGCTCGCGGCCCCGGCCACGCCCACTGGGACTCGCGAGGGCGCGAGGAGGGCGCGCGGGCGGCTGAGAGTGGCGGGAGGGAAACTGCGCGGCGACACCGCGTAAGTCAGAACGTCGGCAGTGCGGCTGTGTTGTAGTGGGCTTTTCACGTGTGTGCGACCGAACGAAGTTGTGCTTATGTGTGTGTATGTGTGTTTTTCTTCACTTTTGTACACGCGTGTAAGCAATTAAGAGTTCAGAAGGGAATGGCTGAAAAAAGCAGAGCTCGGCGGCGCCTCAGCGAGTGGCCCCGTGTCTGTGTAAAATCATGGCGGCGGCCCCTGTGGGTTCGCTTCCTCAGGCAGCGACGTACTTCGATGAAACAGCAACACAAAGAAGGCGGACACGTCTCTGTCTTCTCGGACACCCCAAAAAAGCCCCGAAAGACGCGCGCGCGCAGCCCCACCCGCGGTTTTAGAGTCCTATGTTAATAAATAAGAGGAGTCCAGCTCAGACGGGGGGAGGGCGGTGGAGTCGGTCGGGTGTTCTAGAAGAGGTTCGTCTTCAGGGCGGTGGGCTTCCGGTGGAACGTGGACAGGACCCCCGCGAAGGGCCCCGCCATGCTGTCCGCGGGCTGCCAGGCCTTCAGCAGCTCGGAGCCCTGGGGGGCAGCGGGGGTCACGCCGGTGGGCGCTGAGCCGATGGAGGACCAGCCGGAGGTCTTGAGACCTTGGTGCACAGAGGGCGAGGCGGCGCTGACGAAGCCGCCGCCGCCACTGGCCGCCGACACTGGACTGGGGCTCAGGCTGCCCCCTGGGCTGCCCATGTTGCCGGAGCCGGGCAATGAGGCCGTGCTGTCCGGGGTCGGGCTACACGTCGACTCCTTGGACTCGTCGTCCTCGGACGAAGACCTCGCCTCGCCCTTCTTGGCGCTCGCGCCGCTGCCGTTCGCGCCGCCGCCCCCGCTAGCGGCGCCCCCCTTCGCGTTGGCCGCGCGCTCCTGCTTCCGGAATTTGGCGCGTCGGTTCTGGAACCAAACCTACAAGGGAGAAATGTTTTTGGTTTGGGGTTTTTTTTTTTTTTTTTTTTTTTAACCGCTTCAAGTTGTGTTCATCACTTGTGCATCACCGCTTTCATCTCGCGGAGCCACTTCACAAACACACGCAAACATTTTCTGAGCGTTAATCCCTGGCGTCTCACCTGCACGCGGGCCTCCGTCAGGTCGATCTTGAGCGCGAGCTCCTCGCGCGTGTAGATGTCCGGGTAGTGAGTCTCGGCGAACACGCGCTCGAGCTCCTTCAGTTGCGAGCTCGTGAACGTGGTGCGGATGCGCCGCTGTTTGCGCTTCTCGTTCAGACCCGACGGGTCCGAGAAGAACTTGTAGGGAACTGAGGGACGGACACACAGACAGACAAGAGCGCGAAACCTTTAAACAACTGCGGCGTTCTTCAACAAAACTGCGAAACAAATTGACGGTCGTTATGGAAATAGCAGTTTGTGGGCTCTATCCCACCCCCATCTGTCAGAAAGGTCGCGTCTCACTTTATTATAAATAACCTCTCTGAAATACATGCTTTTCATCCCGCTTTTTGGACACGTCCCACATATGTATGATGTAATGCAATATTACAGGTAATATAACAACTGAAACAGTAGTTTCTCATTTTTAATTTCAAATTAAAAACCATTTGGATGCTCAAATATGAATGTTGACAAGAATGAGAGTTAAAAATCTGGAGACGAGTGTTTTTCTTCATAGTCCTCGAGAAAGGGTGAAACACGACTGAGGTTCAAAACATGCTGAAATTGTACAAATGAGTGGTAAAAAAATAAAACCTTTATGAGCAAAAAATAGTACTGAAATAAGCAGTAGCTCACGTACAACATTGGGTATCTAACAGAATTCCCTGATTAATTCACTGGTTTTCTTGGGGGAAAAATGTTTGTAATGTTAATAAACTGTAAAAATTATATGGTTATGTTGTTTGTGATGCGCTTACTTCCCCCAATAAATTCTCATGCCGTCAGATATGATCTGTACAAGTTATTAGTGGTTTACGGAAGGACAAAAATATGTATTGCACAACAGGTAAATATTTATTTACTCCACATTCAAGCGACTATTAACCTTTGTTTAAGGAGACTTGCTGCGTTAGACAATCAACGTTATTTTTTTACCACAGCGTAGTTTTCAATGTACTCGTTCAGGGTGAGCACTTTAATGAAGGATACTAGAGCAGGGGAGGGATTCGAACCCAGGACTCCGGAGCCCCCGAGACCGCAATACTTGCTGCCTTTCCGTCCAAAGCAGCTGAGACTTTATTCGGGAGAGACTGTCTGTACGGGGAGGTTCGGGTGCTGCTGTCCTTACAAATTCCTTGACTTACCTCATATTATTATTATTATTGAATGCGGTTCATCTGACACCTTTGTTCCGCGCGACTCGAAGTGGTACATGATAAACTATGCAACGATTTATCAATTGATACAGCTCGGTAACGTTTACTGTATCGATTCAGGACAAGTGCCGTGAGCAAGGCTACTACTACAGCTGGGGGGATTCGAACCAGCAACCGCACGGTTACATGGCGTCTTCTGCAGTTTAGTAATAATCCCGGTCTGCAGATTAATGATCTCGTGGCTGTGGAAGGAAGCCCGCTGAACACACGTGTTCTTGCCGCGAAGCCGTACCGTGAGCAGATTGATGGAACAAGGTGCGGCAGCAGGTGTAAACGTACAACAACGTCCAGTTTCGAGGAACGTGACACCTGCGGACCGGACGGGCTCTGGCAGCACCTGCTCGCAGTCTTACCTGTGGAGTAGGGCGCCGGCTGGTGCTCCCGCAGCGCCCCCAGCGTGCAGCTCGCCGTGCTCAGGGGGGGGCAGCCGGGGTTGGCTCCGAAGCCGCTGCGGATCGGGTTGTACTGGAAGCTGTTGGCCTGGCTGCACGAGCTGAAGTCCGCGTAGGCCGACGCCTCCATGGCGGCCATGCACGAGTCGTACGTGTTCAGGTACGAGTAATCCATCTTGTACATGGACGGGCGGGAGCGCACGTTCTTTTCGGAGGGACTCGAACCCGCGACGCTTCAGGTGTCCCGCAGGCTGCTGTCGGGTCCGGGTCCGGGCCGGATTCGGCTTCGGATTCGGGTCCGGGTCCTCGAGGTGAGCTGTGGCCCGCCGCGCGCGCTGCGCATCCACGCCTCGGCGCTCCTCGCTGTGCGCTCTGTGCCGCCGCCTGCGCGTGTCTCCTCCTCGCGGCTCCTCGCGCTGTTTATAATAAACTTGGCAGTCCGGAGACAATGGCGAGGCGGTGGTCTCTTTACATGACAATATGTGCCCGGTCCGTTGGGGGCACAGCTCGCGGACAGCCCCCTCCCCTCCCCTCCCCTCCCCTCCCACCGCTCACGCATCACTGATGCGCCGTTAACCCCTTCATTCGAACATCTGCACGACTGCGCGCGAGCGCGATGTCCTGCATCACAGGTCCGTTTTTTCTTTCTTTTATTTTTTTTCTTTCTCTCTGTACCCCCCATTCAGTATTCTGAGATTTTCCCTTTTGGCACATTTTTAATAAGTGCGCCCTAAAAGATGCCGAAGAAATGACAGGATAATATTGGCACTGCCTTGCGCGCGCGTGGCCATGCGGGTGAAGTCGGTCGCGCGGCGCATGAAGCCCGTGCAACGGCCCCCCACGCAGCAGCGCTTGGACTCGGAGAAAAATAAAAACAGTCGCTTCTTTCAAAGGACGGCTGTCTGTCCCGTCTCGTGCCATTTTCTGTGTGCGTGTAAAAGAAACGAGGGCCCACATTCAGACACTTGGACACGGAAAACACACAAATTCTTAATTTTCTTGCTATGGCTCCCCATAATATGGTAATTTGTTTCGAACAAATATAAAAGAAAATTTCACCGTGTTTTACGGCACTTTTCTCAGCGGCCGCTCTGTGTTTGACGTTTTTTTTTGAGCGCCTTCAACCACGAACGAAAGTGGCTCAAAAACTCCTCGCTTCTGCCCTTTTTCTCTCTCTGTTCCAACAACCTCAACGAAAATTTAGTCCGAAACCCGCACGAAAAAAACGGGAACAGAAAATAAAGTGTTCACTTTAATCCAAATATAACAATTCTTTCGTTTCTCTTTATTTCTCTGCACAAAGAAAATAATTTCATTATAATCGGCTAATTTCTTAGTAGAGGTGCTCCATTATTTCAGTATTTTATCGTTCATATTGTTTTATTTTCCATACATTCTTTTTAATTTTCTTCCTTGCTGATTATATTGTGGGCGTTTATTTAGAACTAATTAAAACAATTAATATATATTTCACAGCATAAAGCTTAAGATAATAAACTCAGTTGTTACGTGTATAAATCAAGTTTTTCAAATAGGAATTTCGAATAGATTTCAATAGTTGCAAAGATGGAAATAAATATTACAAAAAAACTAAAAACATTAATTGGGCGCATAAACATATTTGAGGAGTTCAGAAAAGGTGTGTGTCACATTTTTTCAAATCCCTCGTTTCCCCTCTACCTGGTGTGTTTTGTGTTTCCCGCACCACTGGCACGAGAGGGACCGAATCCCCCCCCCCCGCTTATTTATGAGCCTCCATGTGCACGAGCAGAATGGATCTGAGCGTGCCAGGGCTCGTGCCCGGTGTGGCAGGGCGCGCGGGTGGGGGGTGCGCTTACCCTGGTTCTCGTGTTTAACCCCCCCTAAAACGCAGTGAGACACTGGCTGCCCCCAGCCCCTTTGTCACGGTGCATTGAGGTAATTCAGAACTGACCCCCCCAACCCACAGCCCATCCGTCAAAAGATACATCACACACATCATACGTGACACATTTCATACAACATATGCATCATACATCTTAATGCATCATACATCATTTACAAAATATACATCATACAAGTCCGCGTGCATAGCTGCCCCCCCTCCAACAAAACGGGTGTCCCGGTGTGAAGAGCTCCGCTTTTCAGCAGTGAAGTAAAGTACAGTGAAGGAAACACGTACACTTGGTTACTCGGCACTTTGTCATCTTTCATATTTCATAACTCACTTGTAGGTCAGTCATCGCTCTTCTTACTGCGTCGTCGGGGCTCGTGAAGTGTGTTCGCGCGGGGACCGTGGGAGTGGAAATCAAAGTGGGCCTTTCTGGGGTTATACTGTTTGTGTGTGTTCTCTCCGGATTGGGAACATTAAAATATTTATAATATTCTCCTTTTCATATCTATATATATACACAAACAGATCTACATGTATATATTTTATATATATATATATATATACTGTATATATACACACATCTATACATAAAGGAAAGAGCGGACACCTGCGGACAAAATAAATCAGATGAAAATGTTACAAGTTGTGTTAATAAATTTACTTTCAATGGGACTTCCTCTAATTCCATATGAAATGATTAATTTTACGATAATTTTTTTACACGCAAGCGCTGCACGCTGAGTAAAACACGCGAATTTGTGGGGTTTTCAGGGTAAAACCTGGTAAAGAGGGCTGTTGCTGGAATCCGAGGAAGGTCGATAAACATGTAAGGAGGGAAAGTGTTCGGAGAGATTAGAGAAAATGAAAAAGAAACACGGAATAAATATTATTTCTACGGGCAGAATGTAAGTAATAATAATAAGAGAGACAAGAATTCCGTTTAAACACCGAATTGCTTCGTAATTTAAATCGGGCCATTTAAGAAAATTAATTTCAATATGATGTAAATTCACAAAAAAAACTCTTTTATTGAATGAAAAAGATTTTCACCGAAACAGAGCAGAAAACCTGAAAAGAGACAACTGTGAAGTTGATACTTTATTTATTTGCATTTTTTTATTGTCGCTAATAAAGAAAAAGATCATAAGTATCACTGTGACTCTTAGTGGCCTCGGGGGTCAGATAAATAATAATTAATACTAATAACACTAATAGCCGAACGTGACTGTGAGTAATTGTGACTCTGCGCGCGAATTTGCTCCGTTAAACGTCAGTTTTCTCTCTCTTTTCTGCCTCTTTTCACTCTTTTCACCGCAGGACCCGATTTATCTGCTTGTTTATCTGTTTATTTATCTCTTTGTTTACACGTTTATTCCTGGGCGTAACGGGATGGGGGGGGGGGGGCGCCCCCCAGTTTTCGGACAAAGCGGAGTTTCACCCCTTTCAGTGTTATTGCTAATATTGATCATATTGATCATATTGCTGTCATTGATAATATTATTTTGACTCGCACTTCTTGACAAGTTGTTTGTTTTCTAAACGCCAGATTTATTCATGTCTTACTGAATTCAACAAATAGGACTTCTGTTTTATAATGGGACATATTTTATTATTCCGCGTTTAATGTTAATATTGTTGTTTTTGTTGTTTACAATTTCTACACAATTTCTATGAATGTGCGCACAGGGTAATTAATGTTGTTTTATCCACATGGACTTTCTGATGGGAAATATGACAATTTGATGCTGAGCTACAAGAACAGTTCCGTTTGCGTCGATCTTTAATTATAACATCTGCATTTAAAAGGGATATAATGGGGGGGTCTTTCGGGGGGGTGTGCTCTATTTATGGTCCATTTCCGACCCGTTTCTGGTGCTGTTCTCTCATCCGTCCGTCCATCCATCCGTCCATCTATCGGTCCATCTATCGGTCCATCTATCGGTCCATCGATCCATCCATCCATCCGTCCGTCCGTCCACCGCGCGGAGCTTCTTGAGAACATCTGCATTCCGTAGAGATCCGTCACAGGACGGACGGGACTCCTCGCTGGGGGGACCATCGGAAACGATTAATGTCAACATAATGTCACTAATGTAAGGATGGGGGGGAAACTAAACAGAATTAAATTATTCCTCCGGGAGGGTTTATGCTTTCCTCCTGAAACTCCTCGGATCGTCCGGCACAAATTGATGTCCCAGCAAAAATTGTCGGGAGCAATTTGAAGAGGGATCAATTATGCGAGCGGCCCACGGAAGTGGCGCGAGCGCGCGCGAAACGACGAGAGTGCGGCCTTCTGACGGCGCTCGCGCGCGCGGGAAGAGGCAGCGAAACGCACTTTGTATCAATTAGGCGGATCTGAGCTCCGCGCTCCGACTTGTGCCACATTTACACAAATGAGCCCGAATGAGACACAGTTAATGTTTTGCTTTTTTAATTGACGTTCCAGCGAATCGCCCATGAATTTTAAAGCGCCGCTTGCGCTTCGCCCCCCGCGTCCACGCAGCGGCAGCGCGGCCCCCTCGCGGGGGGAATTAGCGCGGATTAAGGGCCATTTTCAAGACAAACTCGGGCTCCGCGCTGCATTTGAAAGTCTGAGGCTCGAGCGGAGCTGCGGCCCTTTGAAGGGATTAGAGGAGACGAGAGACGACGGACGAGGAGACACTGTGTCACTTGCGCGCCAAGCGGGAGCGCGCGCCTCCTGCTCGTCCCCGACGCGGCAACCCGGCCGGAGCAGCGCGTTCGCGACGTGTGTGAACGTTTTCATTTCGGAGCTCCAGGAGTGACACGGCGAATTTCACTATTATTATTATTATTATTATTATTATTGCTGCTGCTGCTGCTGCTGTTGTTGTGTATATACTGTATATTATTCAAAAATTGTAATACAAAGCGGGAGGGGGCCCAATGAAAACACACATAGAATCAATTAACTGCGCTCAGATAAATGCGCTCTAAGGTTTAATTTAATTCCTCGTGGGATGATGCACGAATTGGTGAAAGTATAAAAGAAAACGGGATGAATGACAGCGGAGCGAGAGAAAGGCACCTGCCCTGCCCGCCCCCCCCCCCACCAGGACAGATAATATATTTCTTTGAGGGGGTGGGTTCGCAGCCCTCTTCCCAGCTGCACAACCTGAAATGGTGGAGCAGCAGAAACGGCAGCTTCTCCAAACACCATAATTAGATCAGCGGACCTGGACCCCCCCACACCCCGCACGCCCCCCACGCCCGCCCCCCTCCACCGAAAGGCAGCCCCAACTGGCGGCCGCTGGACTTGTGGAAAGTTAATTGAATTACGGTTCCGCTAAACTAATTAGGCTGCAATCTGCCACGCGAGCTGCGCTGTTCCACAGCAAGACACGAATTAGGGAAAATGGATTTTTTTTTTTTTTTTACTCTTAAAAGGCTCCTTGTTGTTTGGGGCCTTTTTTTCCTCCATTTTTTCTTTTAATTTTTTTTTTTTTTTTTAACTAACGGTCCGGCCACCATGCTGTGTCCCTGCTGTCACACACTTTTACTCGCTGTACCATGGTATCCAGCCCCCTTGTTAGCGCTCAGTGAGACGAGACCCGACGATTGCGTCACTGTCACACACTCTTGTTGCAATGAACTGACACACTCAGTGCGAACATCCTCTTCGGACCCGGGATCTCCTGGACACGCCGGACGACGCACACGCAGCTCACGCGCATCTCCCGTTGTCCCCATCGCGGGTCCAGAGCAGCACCATGTCCACCAGAGACACGTCCCAGCCTTTTGTGTCCAAAGCGATATCAGCCGCAGCGGTCAATCGATTTCCACCCCCCCAAGAGGAGGGGGCTCCTATGAAAATACCCTCTTAAAAGTGCCGACACATATGATAATGGATGATACAAGTGGAGCGCTATAGTACCAAAGCCGAGTGTTAAACACTGTAAATAATAGGAGGAATAATAATCTGGGCACGTGCAGTTGCCCAGGAGACCAGGACCAGGCCAGCAGGTGGCGTAGCGGTTAGAACTGACGCCTTGGAGTCAAAGGAACAGGGTTCGAATCCTACTTCCTGCTGTAGTGATCAAGGCACATATCCTACGTGGGGCCAGGAAGAATTACCCTGCTGCTGAAAGGGGTAAATCAATGTACAAAAACGCACTGCGAGTCAGAGTGGAGAAAAACAGCGGACAGAGGAGAAAACAATAATGAAAAAGACTTTAATATTTAAATATGTTACATTTTTATCTTATAGTGTGTTATTGATTTTTATACATTCAAATATTTACATTTAATATTGGAAAATGTTTGTATTCATAGTTTTTATTTTCAGGTTCAGGGCTGAACTCAATGTACGGTGGACAGGTGTCCAGTATACGAAACATTTAAAGTGTTAAAATGACACAAATACCTTTACACAGAAACACTTATAAAAGGGCATAATTTAATACACAAAGATAACGGTGTGAGATTAATAACTATAAAAAATAATTTTGTATCAGAGTTGGTCTACAATACTGATAATTCATGGTCTAGAAAGGGATGGTAATATAAAAGTAAAACGAGCTGTACTATTATTTCACCATGATGCACAAAAGGTATTACATATGTGAACGAACACACACACACAAAGCGTACCTGGTGTGTACAATGAGGCCTTGTGTTTCTGCATATTTCTGTCAAACAGGACAACTCCACAGGTGATTGAGTTCATTTTTGGGGTCACATTCTTCCCTAATACCCAGAACACATGGGTGTACTCCTTGTGTGTGTGTGTGTGCGTGCGCATGCTACAAATAGAAGGCTTCTCACACTACTGACGGCTCTCGTAACGAAGCTCTTTTCATTCTTACAGTCACCGAAGTGGCTCTTCCCTTTCATTACCCCAATTACATTTTCCTAGTTTCCCAATATGCGCCGGGCCACACGGGCCTCGAACACACGCGCCGGCGGCGCCCTCGGCCCGTCCGTTCACTTGCCGTCGCTCCGCTCACGATTCAATCACCAAAATTGCACGGGATGTAAATAGCGCAAGAGGGGCTCCGAGGAACAGCCCCCCGTCCTCCTGCTCCACGGTGCGAGGAGGACACACGTCCCCCCCAGCGCGGGGACGCTGGCTCAAGGACGTCCCGGACGCTGTGAAACGGTCCGGCGGTGGATGGAAAGTAGAACAAATAGCTGATGCAGAAGCTGCAGAATGACGGATGAGGAAGCGGCGCGTCAGTGGAGATGCACCTGGACTTCCTATACCGCCTTCCGAGCTTCTGCTGTACATTTAGTGCACAGCGGCTCAGCGGGTAGCTCTGGTGCCTCGCCGCTTCTGAGCTATGGCTGTGAACCCAGCTCTGTGTGTAGTTTACACATCCAGGGATTCCTCCAGTGCTCCGCTTTCTTCCCACAGTCCAAAGACATGTTTCAGGTGAGCTGGAGACTTTAAATTGCCCTTTGTGTGTGTGTGTGAGCGTGTGTGTGTGTGTGTGTGAGCGCGCTGTGTACATGGGTCTACAGACAGTAGTAATTTAACACAGTGCATCTAACATTCTAATGCAACTCGGACAAAAGTGTCAGTTAAATACTAACTTAATAAATAATTACATGGGTTGCCACAACTGCAGAGAAACATTAATAAACGGTTCAGCACCACAAACACAGTAAAATTGAGTCTAGATTGATGTTAGTGAGTTGTTTATAAAACAACACCCCTCCCTCACTTGGAGCCAGTGGGAGAGTGGTTAGGGTACTGCTGTAGTACCCTTGATCATGATACTTACCCTGAATTAACACAATAAAAATTACTCTGCTGTATAAATGGGTAAATTAGTGTAAATAGCTGAGTGTACAAACCACACACTGTAAGTCACTTTCGAGAAAAATGTCAGATTAAAAAAAAAGTGTCTCACGTTTCCAGGTTTCACGTGAGCAGGCTGTGCACATGACAAGATCTCCCGTAGTGCGTGGGTGTGTGTGGGTGCGTGTGGCTGGGGGGTCCGGCGGAGCTGCGGGAGGCCAACAGGAATGCGCCTTTTTTCCGATGCTAATTCGTCCCCACAGGAAGACGGTGTGTTCTACATTTCTATGGAATGATGCTGAGAAGGAGAGGAATGTCCCTCCCACATTCCCACCCTTTTTTTGGGAACGCTCCCGGCACCCCCCAACTCCACCCACCCCACTCCCCAACATTCCCTGCCACCCAAACACACACCGCACACCCCGCTCTCCTGTCAGCCGTTTCACAAAGCATCACCGCCGTTACGGCACATTAATAAAGAGGGAAATTAGTGACTGACACAAATTGACGAGAGAAACGCCGTATGACTTTGTCTCCCTTTTATTTGCGTCACCGACAACCACGTGAACATCGTTCCCCTTCTCCTCAGCACAGCTGCCCCCCTCCAACCCTTCCACCTCTGAATTTCCTTTTGCAGCGTTCCGGCATTTTCTACAGCTTCCCCGATGCCCGAGGGCACAGCAACAACGTTGCATATGAAAACTAGGCTTTGCAATGGTACATTAGCAATAAATATTGTGATTGAGCATCATTTTCAGCTGCAGACATTTTTATATTATACACTGAATGGTAACAACGAACATCGTAAGATAAATTGTACATGAAGAGTAAATGTATTACATTATCACTACGAATGGAGCTCCTCGCTGTGTTTCCTTACGACACATGGTGCTCATCCTCGCAGCACTTCTACAGAAGATGACGCTCTCACAATACTACAATGGTATCAGGCTTTACTATGGTAATTTCAGGCGTGTCGCAAAGTGCCCGAGGCGATGTGTACGACGATGTGCTGACGATGTGTATTCAAAGCAGACGTGTGGAACGTGTTTAATCGTGGTGCCCTCTTTCTGGGCCTCTTCCCCTCACGGGGTTCCAGCTCCACGGGCGGGGCTCCGCTCGCGCTCACTTAAAGTGGGCCGTCTCTTCCGGGTTGAACGGCGGCTGGATGTCGAGCTTCTGCGAGGTGCTGTCCTCTCCCACGATCTCCAGACGGAGGCCGGGGGCCCCTGGGTCCTCGGTGTGGCCCTCCACTGAGAGGCGCAAGGTGCAGCCCTTGGGCAGCAGTTCCTGCTCGTAGGCCGCAGCCAGCTGGTTCACCACGCGGCGTTCGACCTGCAACGAGGAGCTTAGTCTCACTTATAGCTCAGGTCTGTTTCCTGAGAGGCCCTGAGGTCGACCGGTGGGGCGATGATAGCAACACCACCACCACCAACCACCATCAATAACCACTTGTCCAGTACAGGGATTGTGAGGCGCACAGTCTATCCTGGAAACAAAGGGTTTACTTTGGAGTGGACATCACTAATAATAATAAATTATTATTATTATTGTTGTTAAAAAAGCAATAAAGAACAAACCAAGAAACAATAAATTATTTTAAAAAAGAATAAAGAATATAGAAGTCAAAATCCTCAGGGCTCCAGCAAGTTGTACCTCATGTTTGATGGATCGCGCACCGTAGTGAAGGTTGTACCCAGAAGCGAGAAGGTCCAGGACGGGACGGTCCCACAGCAGGGTGATGTTGTGTCTCTGCTTGGCCTGGGGAGGGGGGGCCAGATCACAGTGAGAAGGTGGGGCACAATGAGGGGGGTGTGACCAGGCTGAGCACACAGCACAGAAGAGCACTGCCCACTCACAGCACCCAAGTCATTTTAGCCCCAGAGAAAATGAACAAACCAACAAAAATCCACAGTAAAGAGCACAGTATAAAGACCATTCTGCGAGCAGAGACAAAGCACTTCCCCGACGTAAGACACACCCCCTTGTCCGTTCTCAGCTGCAGCCTGTCTCTCGCACCGTGACAAATGGCTGCCGGCTGGCAGGACAGCGCATTGCAGGCGCGCGCAAACGGAGAAGAATCGTCTGTCAGATGTGCTCAACGGTCAAAGGAGCACGCAGCCCATCGTCTCTCATGGCAAAAATTAAGTTACATTAATATATTTAAATATTTATGAAACGCCCGGACGATAAGTTGTCTAACTGGATTATGTCGTCCAAGGAGACGATCTGCTATTGATTGGAGTGAGTGTGTTCCACACGGTCGGCCTTAATGTCAACAGCACAGCGGCAGCTGAGCGGGATGGAAGGCAGGTAGAGGCGGCGATGTATGCGAACTGCCCAGGAGGGGTTGACTGAGGCGTGGTCCTGGTCACACGCGGCCCTTCATACCTTCTTCGCCCAGAAGTTGAGCTCCTTGCTCACCAACTGGATGAGCTCCGAGTGACAGAAGGGCAGGAAGTAGACGATCTCATTGATGCGGCCGAGAAACTCGTCTCTCCTGAAGTGAGACTGGAGGGAGAAGAACCGGGAGAAATGACTGGTGGTGTGAAAGCGGCCGGCGGGGTGAATCAGCAGACCAGGTGCTGTCGGGGTTCAAAGACCAGGCTTACCTTCAGAATGGGCCGGATCACATTTTCCTTGAACTGCTTTGATATGGTGATTTTGTGACTAGACTGAACATCATCTATATCAGAGAGGAAAAAACAAACACTGAATTAATGCAACGTTGAAAACAATCGAATGATTTAATATAATAATATTGCAGAGAAAATATCATCAAGCAAGAGTGTCAGCCTCTTGGATTTGCTGCCCAGCAGTTATTATCTTACAAACAGCTGCCAGCGTGTTTAGCATATTAGCCGTCAAAGTGCCACTCCTGTGTACGAGATGATCGTCCCCAGAAGCTAAAGATGGCTTTGAGTAGGAAACAAATATTCCGCATATTCATATTTCTTCTGCCGAAGATGAATTACATGTGTAAGCAAGCCTCCTTTACCCAGATTGTCTGCCAGTCGTCGGCGGTTCTGCTCTTGCGCTTCCTGCCGTAGCTGCAGTGCATGGTGGGCGATTTCATCGCTCGCCACGTTGGAGGTCATGATGAAGATGGCATCTTTGCATTCGATGGTCTTGCCCTTCCCGTCCGTTAGCCTCCCCTACAGGGGCAAAACGGACCCCCCCGGGGCCACTGAATCAATGTTCCCCAACGCCACGGACATCCTTTGCCTCGACGAAGAGCCACAGACAGGAACCCTTCAGGCGCTGGGTGTTGGGTGTCCAGCAGCTCCAACTTTCTGCTCCTCACCTCATCAAAGAGCTGCAGCATGATGGTGAGCACATCAGGATGGGCCTTGTCCACCTCGTCGAAGAGCACCACTGCATTGGGACACTGCTTGAGCTGCTTGGTGAGCTGCCCCCCCTCCTCATGGCCCACGTAGCCGGGCGGAGAACCGATGAACTTGGCCACCTGGCAGAAACACAAGCAGACGCTCATTAAGACATTCGGCTCTCGAAACCAGCGCCATGCAAAGGAGGAGCCAAGGACTGAGATGGAATCAGAAGCAAGTGGAAAACTAAAAGCAGAAAGATAAAAAGACAAATCTAACAGAGAGGGAAAAAGGAGAGTGAACAGCTTTATTAACGGTGAAACAAACTTCTTCTGCCCCTCAAAGCTGCTGAATCCTTCCTACACTCAAGAAGTGTCTCGAGCCCATCTCTTTGAGAGCCTCTTCTCTCGATCTCCTGACAGCTCCATTAATGAGTCTACACAGTCACACTCCAAGGTCACTCAGTTACTGTCAGATCAAATGTATTATGACAGCGGTTGGAAAAAGGATCAGCTTCAACACAGCCCCTGAGTAATGACAGGTGGGCTCAGTCATCTGAATCCTCCACTGTGTGTGTGTGTGTGTGTGTGTGTGTGTGTGTGTGTGTGATTGTGTCTAACCAATAGGCTTCATCTTGACCATACCCCTGGCCACTTTTTTAGAGTATATTATGGTTTTTTTATGCACTGTACCTCATGTTTCTCCTGAAATTCTGACATGTCCATTCGTATGAACCCCTGCAGACAGAATGAGAGGAAGTAAGTTAAATTCCTATTGGCAGGAAATATGGAACTGGAGAACAGTGACTCCCTGAAAAGAGACACTGTAGGACGTACCTTCTTGATGTCTTTGTGCATGTATCGGGCTACCTGCTTGGCCAGTTCCGTCTTGCCTGCGGGGGGGGGGGGGGGGGAATGACATTACTTGACTTAAGGCAACATGCGCGTGCATGCGCACACACACGCGTACACACACGCACGCACACACGCACGCACACCCCCTGCTGCCACAGAACGCGATGACAAACACAAACATTAAAAAACCTAAATGCCAGCACATTCAAAGCTGTACCATCAATTTTAAACTGTTTTCAAACTGCTGGCAAAGTAAATCTGACTGAGATTTTAGCTTTACTGGGGGGGGGGGGCGTTAAGGGCGTTACTATCTGGCTCTGCTCCCATGGATTCCTCTGGTACAAGTATGAACCCCAGAGTGCCTGCGGTTTTGGCTCAGGCAGTCATCCATCTGCACTGCAGTAAATGTAAAATATTCCCTTTATAAATTTTAATATACATATAGGGAAAGAGTGGGACCTGTTGCTGAGCTGTTAAATATTCATGTCCCCTGGCTGGGCGAGGGGTAGCACATCGCTGCTGGCTATACGAATATGAGCACTCCGGCAATCTCCATAAATTTCAGCTTTATCGCAGAAACAAACAGGCAGAGAAGGGGTGCGATGAGGGTGCGTGGCCGGGGGCGGAGTGACGTTTGGACCGCGGGGCTGTCAGACCCACTCTCCTCCAGGATGGAAGGCCTGCAAGAACCTTGTTTGAAAGAGTGTCTGGGATCTGCCAGGTCTTGAAGGACTTCAAGGTGTGAAAAAGTAGCAAAAAGTAGCTGCTCTGTTCTGACCTGTTCTGGTCCAGGTTAAGCACTTTTGTCAAAGGCATTCGGGGTGTTTGTGGTCCTGGGAAGTTTGTTCCTTCTTTTGTTCATTTGTTCCATCCATCCATCCATCCATCCATCCATCCATCCATCCAATGCAGGGACGCAGTGCCTGGAGCCTATCCCATATGCACAGGATGTGGTACACCGTGGATGGGATACCAGTCCATCACAAGGTAATCACAGAAACACACACAGACACAGAGGAGAACATGGTGGTGAATCTAAAGTCAGCAGATCATCTCAAAAACACATGGCTTTGGATTGTGGGAGGAAACCTGCACGAAAAATGGGAGAAGATGCAAACTCCACATGGATTCAAACCCACAGTCTAGGAACTACAAAGCATCAGTGTTACCTGCTGCACAGACTCATTGGCTTCTTTTCGCATACAGGTTTGCGCATTTAAGACATGATGAGTCGAGACAAGTAAGCGAACCTAGTGGTAAGATGTGGTGACGTGAACTTGGCAACTCGCTTTATTAGAGACACGACACAGGAAGTCAAGATTTAGCAGAGTGGCTAAGTCAAAGTGCGGGGGGTCAGTTCACGGGTCGTGATGCAAAGACGGACCGTGGATTAACAGCATTACGTTGATTAACCAATAAAAAATGAGGAGGCAGACTTACCGATTCCAGAGGAGCCAAGGAAGAGGAAGACAAGGGGGTGCTCTTCATCATACCAGCCGTTCTCCTTCCGCCGGATGGCTGCCGGGGGGACAACGAGAGGGCAGATTCAGAAACAACCGGTGGAAAATAAGGGATGGGGAGGGAGGGGTGAGATGGGATGGGGGGAGAGAGACCTCTACAGCAGAATACATCAATGACACAGGGGAGCGGATAATTATCGCAGGCTCTACACGATGTTCTGACTGCTTCCAGCCCCCTCTCTCAGTCATCCCGACCATTAGCCCGCTATAATTTCATTAGCCAGCCCGGCGCTGGAGAAACCAAATCAGGTTAGCATGGATCCAGGAGAGCAGCCCGGGGAACAGGGTTCGGATAACGCTGCGTTGCCCCGGCAACCAGCTCAAGGAAAATAAGAGCAGGCCGTACGGGGTGCTGAAGGCTAGGGTGGAGGGGGGGCTGCAGAGGTTCGATGTTGGGGGGGGCAGGGCTGGTGCAAATATGGTTGCAGTACAAGGGCTGGTGGTGAGCAGAAAAGGAGAAACCAAACAAAAACAATATCAGGAGCACTTTAGGTCTGTACAGCTGCCAAGAGAGGAAGAACTTCAGAGTTATTTATTTATTCCCACTTATTTAAGAGACAAACAGTCAGTTTGGCGTAATGGGAAGTCAGAGAGAATTCTGAGTGACTAATGTTCCAGGTCCAAGTGGGAGAATGAGATTTAAAACAAGCTGTATTTTCTATAAATAAAATTGCACGGCGCTGAGTAACAGGCGTTGAGCAGCAGGAGCTTGGGGCCGAGAGGCGGCGGCAGCACTGGCGGTGAGGCCTTGATGAAGCCCGACTGAGGTTAGCCACAGCACAACAGCAGGGTCCACACATCATCCATACTACATTAGACCTCATCTGCAGCTCTATAAAGCTGAGGAGCATGACACTGAGGGTTCAAGTCCCTTTCCCCTGAAAAAGGTCTCAGTAGAAGAGGACAGGACCACACTGCATAATAGTTTAGGCAACAACATGCCACAGATTTGCATTTTAAGGGGCAGCAGGTGGCGTACTCGTTAGAGCTGTCACCCTGTAATCATAGGGATGGGTTTTAGTCCCATTCCAGTTGTAATACCCATGATCAAGGTTTACTCTACACTGATACATTAACAATTAACCAGTTGTATCAATGGGTAAATCACTAAAGCACCTCAGCGTCCAAACCAAATACTAAATTACTCTGAAGAAAAGTAACAAACATGAATAGATAAATATAAATAGAATACGTAGCCTGGGAATCAGTGGTTAAACTGCCCATCTACTCCCACTGCCACCCCACAGCACCGCCCTGGTATCTGTCTGTCATGGCAAGTTGAAGCCTTTATGAATATCTGCCAAAGACAGCTGCACGTTTTGTTCCTTGATCGCGTTCTTCTGTAAGTTGACATCTCCAGCAAACTGAAATGACTCTCAGTCTGAGCAAGGAGCACACACCAGGCCCTGAAGCAACATCATCCACTAGAGGGGTCACTGATCAAGGACCCTGCATCACAGCAGACCTTGGAGAGACCACAACCTCATGCAGCGCCAGAAAGCACAGCGCATTAAGAGCACGGACCATCCCGGGCATTTTCTCAAATTAAAAACAAGAAAAAGACACTTGAGCCCAAGAAGAACAGAGAGAAAGGGAGGGAGGGAGAATGAGGGGTGGGGGGTGCAGGGCAGCACGGTTGAGCCGTTAGTCTCTTTTCTCCTTCCTGCGATTTGTCATAAAGATGAATCCTGGAACGCTACAGGCTACTTTCCCGACACTGAACCATAATATTTTCCCAGAACGCTGCGGGACTGAGCGTTAACTTTTCGATTTTTATTTATCTGGTGTGCACCGTGACCCCCCCCCACCCCGAGGGGGAGAGAGGAGCCCCTCCAGTGCTGTATCTCACTGAAATACAGTGTCATTCAAACGGGACTCCCAGTGCCACAGCAGCAGTTGTGAAACGTGTGTGAGAGAAAGGGGGGGTTTACGGTGGCAGCAAAGAGCTCATCTAATTGAAATATATCCTTTAATTGCCTTTCTGTATTTGGCCTGTTTTCTGTTTTTATTCAACTGCTATTATTGGGCAGACACTTTTCTCCAAGGTGACAATGTTAGCTACTTACACTGACTTAGCCATTTATACAACAGGGTAGTTTGACTGTATTAATTCAGCGTAAGTACCTTATAAAGAGGAACTACAGCAGGAAAAGGGATTCAAACTCTGGTTCGACTGTGTATAACCACTACGCCACCTGCTGCCCTCTTGCTGAATTGTGAGCGGTGAAAGGTGAGCAAAAGAGGATTTCTGAAATCCAGGACAGGTGTTGCGAAGAGACAAAGCGACACCATGCAGGGTCACATCTGCTCTCTTTTGGCTTTAACAGTAAACCTCAACAGATGAGGACAGTGGTGTACTTTTTACAGACCAACCCAGTCCTGCTGTTTTAACCGGACGTACAGGGTGCAGCATCTTTGAGACTGAATGGTGTGACTTAAAGGGACATTCATTGGATTCATAGATGTGAAAGCTGGACATTGAAGCAGGGCAGGAAAAACACGGATTGTGGCACTTGAGGAGACTTCCAAGTACACCATGGACAGCCAGGAAAACAAACTGAAGTACGCTGGATCAAATCAAACCAAAACTCTCATTATAAGCAGAAACCATGAGAGTGATGTTATACTTCTGACCCGTCACAAGAAGATTGAATTCTGCTGAAAAGATGGTGATAGTTGGAGGAAAAAGTCGAAGAGCTCAAACAGCAGGCTGATGGATGGGCTCAATCACAGTGACGATGGATACAAACCTTTCAACACTGAGGACAGAAAGGGAAGACAGAACTTTCTGGAGGAACCCCTGTCTGTGTGATCAACTGGAGTTGACATGGACTCAATGGCACCGAACAACAGACTGGACTCTCGCGTAAAAAGTGTTTTACACAAATCTTGTATGCCAGCACGAGAACAAGAGATAGGGACACCACCACATGTTTACACCACCATGGAACCATGGATGTAAGATCCGTGTGGCTATACGCAGCATAGGCAACCTGTCGATTCTTTGTTTAGCGATTACGTCAGAAAGCTGCTTCATAGAGTAGGATGTGTGTGATGCAGACTGTGGTGGGGGGTATTTTCAACTCTCCAGTCGTCCCCCATCCATCCACCAGGTTGATGATCCAAACTCAATTTAAGGCTCCCAGGGCAAAGGACACTTGATAACATTAGAATAGAATAGCGGTCTTCAATAACTTTTAGCCCCTGGAAGTTAAACGGAGATCAATCCTCCATTTCCTGTCTGTCTGGGGCCAGCGGGGGTGGAGAGACAGGAGTTGGGCTGTGTCACGGACCTTCATGACGGTCAAAAAGCGCAAACCTAAGACCTCCCTCAAATGCAGGACTGTGTCAGAGTATTTCCGTCATGGGATGTACAGGACTTTTTGGGGGTAAGCGGGCTGTGTGACACCTGCTCTATTCTGTGGTTTCATATGGCGAACACTTCTGTAGCCCTGGCCGGCTCTCTCAGCTACCCCAGCCTCCTCAAGCGCTTGAAGAAAGGAAAAAAAAAAAAAAAAAAAAAGGTGGCACTGATCATCGCTCAGAGCCGCCTGATATATTCACTGTATTACTTTACAGGGATCAATAAGTGCTGCCTTTATCAGCCCAGTGATGTGCCTGAAATTGGTTTCGGACAATTTGCGATGGCAATAACGGGCCATTTATCAAATCAGCGTGTTGGCCTGCCAATCCTCCCGCTTTCTCCACTTGGCATGCATGCGGTGGCGCCCCGTACGGGCTTAGGACCCTGACCCCCCCCGAGTCCCGGGGTCCCTTGTGCCACCCTGTGCTGCACAGAGTCTGTGAAATACCCCCAAGTGCCTTCAGGTAACACACACACACGAGTCCCCTGGAAAAATGGCAGCCGACGGCCTGATTGTGTCACAGCACAAACCATAGTAACACCCCTGTGTGCAATAACACACGTTATGGCCCTGATCTAACAACCTCATCTGCTCGGACTGAGAATACACACACGGGATGTTGCCCGAACAGAACGCATGCTGTAGCTCAGAAATAAAAGGTAAAAGAATCATTTCCGAGATGTGAGGCCCAAAGCCAGATATTAGGAATACACAGTTCAAGGTACAATGGCACAGCTCCCTCATGGGACTTCTGCAGCCACCGTGACCCAGGACTGGGTTCAACTCATGAACCGAACGTGAGCGGAAGACAGCCGGCAGCCACACCGAAAGCTGCCATGCAGTGTCAGACACCCATGGAGGGTGGCCAATCGATAAACAGTATTACTGCTCCTCAATTTAATATAGTTTATTTATTGGCCTGTATGTTGTTGTGTTTTATATCACTTTTCCTTCATCCTGGGACTCATCAGGCAACAGGCAAATGTTTCCCTGGCAGGATGATGTGATCTACGGGAGGACCTCACCCCCATAACAAATTACGGACCAAAAAAAAAGAAAAGAAAAAAAAAAAAAAAAGAGGCCATTTCCAGTAGCACTGATTAAATTAAGACTTGCACATATGGACAGTAGCTCAATAAACAGGAAACATACGTGGGCATAGTAAACATGGATTTTACTTTTTCCTCACTGACCTAAAAGCAAAATTTGTTCCCACAAAGCAAGACACCCACGGCGACTTGGGAGGAGAGAACTTATGCGTCTTCACTTCTCCCTTAATGCTACAAGATGTAGGCTTCATTGGGAGATGCAGATGCCCAGCTGACTGCAGGTGTCGCTGTGTGCAGTGTGTGTGTGTGTGTGTGTATGTTGGGGGGGTGCTCTGCCATTCCAGCTCCACAATTTCCCTTCCACAGGCCTCCTTTCCACTGCAATGGCAAGGACTGAAATCTGGATTTCCACTGACTGGCGGAGGTTTTAAATAAAATCAAAAGCCTGCAGGTTCTCAGTTTTGGTCCCGATGTGGTGGTAGAAACTCCCTGCAATGATCTGTGTCTCTCAGAGCTGCTGAATCCCTCCCACACTCAAGAGTCTCAAACGTATCTCTTTGAGAATCACTACTCTCCTGATCTTCTGACAGCTCCATCCATGAGTCTGATACCATTGGCTATGATTATCTATGGATTTTCTCTTCGACTGTCACTTCTATACGAGTTACTTGAGGGATGTGTACACTTACGTTCATTTAGGTGTACATTCATTTAGGTGACGCTTTCCTCTAAAGCAACTTGCAATGTGTTCTCAACATGTAACATCTACAGTGATTTACCGTACAAAATGGGGGGATGGCTAAGAGTCAACAAATTCTTACAATTACAATTATTATATACAAGAAATTATAGTCAGCAGGTACACTTATGTTTAATCTTGCTGCTATTTCCACATCTGTGGCCATATTATTTAAATGCTCATCCACAACCTAGTAAGTAACTGTGATGCAGTTTGTATATCATTTATTAATATCATTCTCTATGTTGAAAGTGTGTAAAAGAACACCCACCATTCCATATCTTTTGGCCATTAACATTACCGTAAACGGAAGTCACAAGGGAACACACAGGGAAGTGAACTCTCCGTATCTGTCTCCACCTGCCTTCCTGTCTCCATCTCAAAACTGTCCTCCTGCAACAGCAACGGCCGGAAAACAGGAAGTGGCGCTGCTGAGTGAAAGAACAGCAAAGGAGAGCAGGAGAAAAGTTAGGAAAGAGAGCAAACAAGGAGGGCCATAGGACTGATGAGCAGAAGGAAGAGAGTGAGGGAAAAGCAAAGAGAGAGCATGGGCGGGGGGAGTTTACACTCCTTTGCCCTAATCGCATTAGCCGGAGGCTCGCGGCCACAGAGCAGCAGCCAGCTGCACAGCGCAGACGCCACCACCTGTGCCACTTGCGGGGATGGCCCATTAATCACAATTAACCAATTAACTTCCATCGCCTGCTAGCGCCCGCCTTTTTCCCTGGGCGGCCTGGGGGGGTGAGGCTGACAGTCTCAGTGTGACCCCCTTTGCTCTGCGCAAGGCGAAAAGGACAGGTAAATCCACACTAAGTGGAGCAGGCAGCGGCCAGTAAAGGTTTTAAGGTCAAAAGGACTTGACAGCAGAAACACCTCCTGTTTGTCTGACTCCATCAAATTGATGGCAGTTTGACAACTCGTTTTTCTGAAACCTGAATGAATGACCACCGAAATACTTCTTTATTTTGTGACAAGAGTAAAGGCACTGCTTTATTTTGAACGAGAAATCAGGAGGATCAATATATCGCATGACATATGTCTTTATTTTCAGAATCCAGTATATATTGTCCTTGGGGAAGTAACGGAAGAATGTAATAAAAATTTAAACACGACGGTCAAAATGAAAATACCGAACTAAAGGACATAAAGACTACAAAAAAGCTATAAAATAAATTCTGCGAGCAGAGCGAATGGGCATAAAAATCAATACTGGGCTGTTTTGTGCTGAGAACATGTCCCACCACTGCGGCGTGTTGGGTCAACGCTGTTTCTAACTCTGGCAGAAGGCCGACCACCCAGAGCCAGTGTGTAGGACAGAGAGACCCCCAACACAGAGCCAGGGAGGGAAAAGAACACAAAAAATCCTGTGGATGTCCTCCAGCTCATCTCGACGTAGGCAATAAACCCCAACTCAAACCAAACTAACTCAACCAAACACAACCTAACCCCAATAACCATCCCAACTCAATACAACCCAACCCGAATCCACCCTCAAACACATCCAAAACACACACCCAACTATTCTGCATCTTGAAATGACTCAAGCGTATGTTGGCCTGCTCTTATACATCACTATCTGCATCTCATCAAAAGGCATGTTAGCCCCCACACTCACAAAACCTCCCCCTGGGCACAAGGTCTCAACGGCACAAATAAGCAAGACGGA
Organism: Scleropages formosus; assembly: GCF_900964775.1. Lineage (NCBI taxonomy): Eukaryota > Metazoa > Chordata > Actinopteri > Osteoglossiformes > Osteoglossidae > Scleropages > Scleropages formosus. Next base: position 28,794,204 of record NC_041815.1, on the reverse strand, counting down.
CGGGTGGCCACAGGGCGCACACAGGGTGGACAGGAACGCCTGCTGACCACATCTCTCTCCCTCTGTCTGCCCACCTCCTCTGCCTCCCTTCAGGCTCTGTTCACGAGGACGAGCCAACATGCTACACATCTTTCAAACACACAGGTAGCATGTAGTTTCAAGAAAGTCTTTTAAAAAGTTTTTGACGGGTAATGAGAACTAAATCTTAAACAAGAACCAAAACACCAAAACTTTTAACAAACCTCTTCTTATCCTCAACTCTTCATATCCCCTTCTCTTTGTCTTCAATCTTTTGTCTCCTTCAGTCTACCATTTTCCCCACATACTTTTCTCTCGTTTTCCTCCTACTTCATCATTCTCTCGTTTTTCCTGCCCTCAATCTATTTATCACCATGTACCATTTTCTTGCTTTGAATCATCCCTCCTCATCCCTCTCCCTATATGCCACAACAGTACATCCGCAGAGCATCAATGGGTAATCTTACTCACAAGGAGATTGTGTTTGAGTAGGGGGAGCGACTGAGGTCACTGATCACAGGAGGTGTGGAGTGCATGAGATAAATTGAACATAGGGTACATGCTGGCAGGACCTGGCCGGGTGTGTACCTGAGGCCACCATGTTGATTGCGCCCTCCTGGCCGATGATGTGTTCCCGTAGCCGGCGCTCCAGTGGGAATCGCCGCCGTTCCTCAGCCTCTCGACGCCGCTGCTCCTCCTGAAACTGCATGTGGGGTGGTTTTAACAGGAGGAAGAGGGAAAGTCAAATTAAACGTGCAGTGAGAGGGAGAGACAGAGAAAGTTCTGCGCAAGTGCGATTATGATGTTCATCTGTTTGAATCAAACCTGTGCCCCCCCCCACAACCACACACCCATACCTTCAACACTTCCATGCTGTGTCAGGGCTCAAGAGCTCAGACCCACGAAAGGAAGAAAAATGGCGGAAATAAAGAGGCGCTGCAGCAGCGTCCGGGACCTGCGGCGGTGCCCTGCTCTCCTCTCTGGCAGGACCCTCGGCCTCAACAGGGGCACCGCGATAAATTGGCTGGAAATGCAATTTTGCAAGGCTCCCATTTGTCTCCCCCTGCTAGGACCCATCCATCCAGGAGCCTCCTTCATCCAAGGCAATAACGCCTCCCTGTCGAGCCCCGAAGGAGGCCGCCGCGGATGGGGAGAGACACCCGGCACCTCAGCACCTCCCCCAACCTCTGCCTGTCTCTTGCTCTGCCTCGGGGCCAGAAAACTCGTCCCGCCTGCATTTCTTTATTCTCCATCTCTCTTCATCTCTTTCCCCAACAACTTTTCTGGGAATAAAGGTCTTTTTTGCTCAGTTACACTTGTGCTTTTCTGTGCTGCGGCTGCAGGCCTGTTTGGGACAGCTCTCAAGAGTCACAGCTTCGTCCATCTAAGTACTTTCTGGCAAAGTGACTCATTTGGTCCAGCAGCTGGTGCAGGTCTTTCTTCTGAACCGCTGGAGCTTGGAGGCAGATGTCAGTGTGCAGAGTGACCAGGGGGCATCTGTCTGTCCATCTTCAAATCTTTTACTGTCCATCTCTCTCTAGCCACGTGGGGCTCTTTTCCAAAAACCTTACCCAAACATCACAGGAACGCAATGACACTCCAAAAAAATAAAAGTTCAGTTTAAGTCTCCCTTCCCTCAGTGAGACGCCGAGCTTTACTCACTTACTCTCAGACATAGTAATCTGTGATCATTATGGTATGATATGTCTTTCGAAAACCAAACCATGTCAGAGAAACACACCAGACCTACAGCTCTCCATCCACCTTTCAGTTTAACAGAAACAAATGAATGAACTTAAATTACACACTTTACAAACAAGTACAAACAGATCACTATATTTTTTATTTTACCACTATATTTACCTTTATTTATTTTGTCCTATTTTTATCATTATATATTCTTCATATTTCTATGTGTCTAATTTCTACTTGAGTTGTATTGCGTTATTTTTATTATCTCTACCATTAGTATGTATTACAGACAGTCGGAAAAGCATTTCCCTGCACGTCGTACTACGTATGGTTGCGCGCACACACACACACACACACACACACACACACACACACACACACACACACACACACACACACGTCCTGGGTGTGTCCCCTCCCCTTCTGGCCTTACGCCCTGTGTTACCGGGTAGGCTCCGGTCCCCCCCCGTATGGTTGCATATGTGACAAAATCTGAATTTCAATTTGGCACATGTAACAGGTTCCCCAGGGCTCTCTCTTGGGCCCATCCATAATTGTGCAAAAAACCTATATAAATCTATATAACTTGGTCAAGTCACAAGACAGACATTTTTAGTTTTCCCAGTAGCTTTCTGTAACTTTGGCAATAGAATCAAAATAAACGACTGAATGAAAAATAGCCAAAAAAGGACCGACACAGAAACGTGACAGTGATGACAGTGCTGTTTCAGGAGAAAAGGCTGAAAACTCCAGTCTTGTGGACCTACCTTGCCCTCCCACTCCTTCAGCAGAGTCTGCATCTCCCCCTTTTTGGCGTACGCCAGCGGCGTATGACCCAGCTCATTGGTCAGTAGGGGGTTGGCACCTGGACAGAAAACAGGAGGGTCAAAGGTTAAAGAGGGGTCAGCAAGTCCTCCGCTGCCTTTTGAACAACAGTCGAAATGCAGCTTGACTGCCATGCAGGGGGGCTTGGAGGTACAAGTGAAATCCGAGTTGAAGCCCGGACAGGGGTCAACAATGCGCAGGCTGACCTGCAGCCTTCTGGGTTTTATGTGTGATGAACTCACAGCAGCGGGGGCTCACTGAACAGAACCTGCCTTTTAATTCTTCTCTTTACTCCCTTTTTCTTGAAGGCTGCCACCCGTCTCTGGCCCGCTGAGTCACCAGCGTGTTTATTGGCAGCTTCTGCCCTGACCTGGGATGCCACAACGTACCAATGCAGTGTTTAGAGTCTGTCTGGTCCTGTTTCCACGCCCCAATCCTGCCTCATTAACCAGGTTTCTAGGAAATGTCATTTAAAGCAACAGGTTTAATACACCTGTATGATCTACCTTTATTACAGCACTGCTTAACCAATTAAAATTCGATCCAGGTGGTTATAACAGTGAGAATCGTTAACTTACAATCAAAGGACCTGGGTTCAAATCCCTGTTTTTGACGTAGTGGTCAAGATACTTTCATGAATTGATAGAGTAAAAATTACCAGGCTGCATGAATGGTTAAAACATTGTAAGTAGCTTAGTATACATTTACATTTATTCATTTAGCTGACGCTTTGTTCCAAAGCGACTTACAATGTTAAGCTATTTACAATTATTTACCCATTTATAGAGTTGGGCAATTTTGCTGGAGCAATTTAGGGTAAGTACCTTGCTCAAGGGTTACTACGGTTGGAATCGAACCTGTGACCTTTTGGGTCCTAAGGCAGCAGCTTCAACCATTACACAAACCTAAGACTGTAATGCGCGTTGGAGAAAACCGTGAAGTTAAAAAATAAAAAAATAAAAAAAATTATAATCCTGGGGGTGCGGTGGCGCAGTGGGTTGGACCGCAGTCCTGCTCTCTGGTGGGTCTGGGGTTCAAGTCCCGCTTGGGGTGCCTTGCGGCGGACTGGCGTCCCGTCCTGGGTGTGTCCCCTTCCCCCTCCGGCCTTACGCCCTGTGTTACCGGGTAGGCTCCGGTTCCCCGTGACCCCGTAAGGGACAAGCGGTTCTGAAAATGTGTGTGAAATTATAATCCTAAATGTACTTATTTGGGTATTTTACTCTAACAGCTCAGGGTAAGGCCCTGTCCAAGGCTATTCTTCAAGCTAAGAGTGTATATATACCTTAAACCACTGCACCATCTACTGCTCCTAATTCCAGTTTTATTATTCCCCTTCCTCCAGTCAGAATGGGAGAGAACTTTACACAGCAAAAAAATTTATACACCATCTTACTTTTGCCTTTTAATCTGACTGGAAGGTACTTGCAATAATGTGTTTACCCAAAGTTTGGACTGCTGGTTGTGAAAAAAACACTTTATATGTAATGCACCCAAAAAAAGAAACCTATGGTGGGGTTCTTGGTCAGCTGGGCAGTAGCAGAGTGCTAACGGATGAGAACTGGTCACCATGCCCTTGTTCAGGAGAGCATTTAACTGCCAATCTGTGTCTCATACATTATTCACAAACTTGTTTAAGCAGTATTTAACATGTGAATTTCTTAAGAGGGGAGTCTTTTCCAAGGGTACCAAAGTCCTGCACTAAACCCGGAACCCAGAGGGTTCTTAATCCCACTTGCACAATTTCAGAGGCACCTCAAAGCTGGTTGTATAAAAAGGAACATTTCCTAGCAGTGTTGCAAGATAAAGTGCGATCGTAGTGATAACCGAACTATCAGATTCGTCAGCATGTGCTAACGTCAAAGTGGGACGGGTACCGCAGACCACACCCAAGGCCTAGGGTTTAGGAGTGGTCCAGGCACGGCGCCTGAGGGACTAATTGCTGAGGTTATTGATACCTCCCCAAATTTCTCCTTCATGAATTCCAATCAATAGGATAGAAACACGCAGCACAAAAGCAATAAAGAGGAAGCGCACACCCCCACCCTGCAATCTCATTCACTTGCCAACCTGCCCAGTTACCCTGTGCTCCACTGCTCTTTCCAACATAATAAATAGCATCATTTGGGCCTTTAATATCTGGGCCCTTTAGCCTCTGGGCAGAAATACTTAAAGAGGCATCAAGGTTAATTCGCACGTATGTTCTATCCGGCGTTCTATATGAGAACGAGTGAAAACCCTTGGTCAGACAGAGACTCGCTGAGATGCCAGCTCAGCAATGGCAAAAAGACACAGTCAAACAAAAATATAAATGAATGCAGTGTTCTTCGCCATCTCACGCACACGGTCACATGCATCCCGTCTCCCCACAAACACACACAGCGCAACTGCAGCTGGACAGAATGGTGTCCTACCGGCCCGTGCCAAGCAGAGTGTTGACCTCTTGGACTGGGGGGGTGAGTGGCCTGGACCATTATTCACCTCCCACGGCCTGTCAAAACCCAGGGTTCCTGCCAGCAGCCTCCCCATGTACAGAGTCCTGCGAGGGGCTAGTGGAGCTTGTTCCTAAACCGGGCAGCCAGGGCAGGTGATCAATAACGGCCGGAGCCTCTGGCCCCCTGGAGGCCAGAGAGCAGGCCAGAATGGGGGGGTTCACACACCAGGGAAATAAACCAAACCCTTCCTGCCCCGTCGGAAAACAAAGTTCAAAACAGTGACAGCACCCAATTTTTCAATTTTTTATTAAACTTTCCTTTATGTCTATAGAAATGTAGCGTCTCCGCAGGTCAGGGCACCCATCTATCTCGCTGGCCATCTTTATTGACTGTAAAGGACAGAGATGTATGCAGCCATTGATGTACTTTATTGAGAGTGAAGACACGATGGCTAAGCTAACTGTGTCCTGCCCATGGCTCCAACGCTCCTGATGGCAGCCGCTATTGGCAAAAGATATTTTCAGGACACAACCACTGGGGGGAGGCTAATCCGTCAGGCCATGCTAGCAGGGCACAGATGAACTTCCACTGTCGTGACAAAATTATTTGTAAAGGACGGTAAAACACGCCAAAATGCACAGCATGAGACAGATATGAACAGTTTGTTTATCAGGTTTCTATCTACTGAAGTACATTCAAACAGCTGATCAACATGCCACCTCAGTGAAACACCCAGCATCTCCACCTCGGGCTTAAACCTCAGCGTTCCTGACGGAGCTGGAGAGGGAATACGAGCACAAGTTGTAAGTTGTGTTTCAGTACACTTCAGACATAGGAACACGTGGTGTTTATCTACTGATCTGATGTACGTTTCCAAAGACACACCCTGAAGTTGCATCGTGGGGACGGGGGGTTCAGCGATTACGATTTTGTTTACTGACTTTCCCCATTTAACTCCACTGTTGTATGTAAAACAAATTCTCTTTAAGAGAGTTTTGACTGCTAAGATGCGGAACTTGAGGGACAGGGCACTCATACCCATTATGGAAAGTTTTAGATCCCCTTGCCTTGGTCCTCCTTGGATCACGATACCAAAAAGCTCTGTAAACTGTGATAACATTCATTTATAAGGCTGCTTCCACTGGCGTCTCTTCTTTAAATAGTTATTTATCTGAATATTTTCTCCAACTCTATGTAGTGTTATCAGCCCACACACCTTATTCACCGCGGTGACTTACACTGCTAGATCCACTACTTACAATGGGTCACTCATCCATACATCAGTGGAACACACACACACACACTCTCTCTCTGTCACTCACACACTATGGGTGAACCTGAACAGCATGTCTTTGGACTGTGGGAGGAAACCAGAGCACCTGGAGGAAACCCACGCAAACACGGGGAGAACATACAAACTCCACACAGACTTAGGGGGGGGATCAAACCCATGTCCTCTCGCACCACCCAGGTGCTGTGAGACAGCAGCGCTACTTGCTGTGCCACCATGCTGCCCTAGCCTGAATGAATGACAGGTGAGGGGAAGGGAGATAAGAATGAACAGCGTTGAAGTTTGATGCCCAGGAAAGAAAACCAGAGTGTTTCACTTTTTGGCTTAAAGAAGTGGGGGTGGGGGGGAGAAGGTATTCACTCTCTACTTTGTATGACAATATTCTGAGAATTTACTTGGCTGGATTTTCCTGCCTCACAAAAAGGTCCCTTCTAAAGGTTTAACAACAAACATCCTGCTTTTAAAAAAAAATTGATAAAAAAAAATTCAATAAATTGGCTTAGTGTTTGGTGCATATTTTTAAAAGAAAGGACATCCTCTAGTGAGCAGTTTCCTACTGCAGTCCACAGGTACGTAGAAGCAAGCTTTTTGCTTTCTTTTAGAGTTCAACTCTTCCCTGCAACATGAAATTGCTGAGTGCATCTGCCATGAGAAGCAGAAATGCCCCTGCCGCCAACTGGAGTGAATGGACCCTGTGTGACCCCTGACCCTTTTTGTGCAAGTGCGACACCCACCTGCCTCCAGGAGCATGTGCACTATACGCAGGTCATCTGCGAGAACGGCGTAGTGCAATGGTGTGCAGCCCCGAAAATTGGCTCGGCCATTCAGCCGGTTGCTGAACTCGTCCTCTCTGATGACCAGCACTAAGTCACAGGGTAAAAACAAGGTAAGAACAAGTAAACAGTGGATTAGGACCTGGTGGAAAACACAAGTGAGCAGAGGAATAAAATTTTTGAAAAATTGCAGAAAATTAAAAAAATGCACACTAAAAATAATAATACAGTTTCACACTGATTAAAAGCAATTTTAGAATTCCTTTGTTTTACACTGGTGCTTCAGACACACAAACACACACACAAAACATACAAATAAACAGCAGCTCCCCAATGTACTGAAATGGCAAGTTATCTGATAAATGCATGCAAAAAAAGATACACTCCTTTTTCCACTCTCAGTGCACACACACACAGATGTATGCACACATGCACGCACGAACACACACACACACACACACACACACACACACACACACACACACACACACACACACACACACACAAGCCCCCTTTCCATGGCTCCGGGTTCCTGACAGGCCTACTCGTCATCTGTAACAAACGTCTGAGAGCTGGATAATCATGGCAAACTCAATAAAACGTCACAGGAAGAAGCAGGACCCATCCATCAGCCTGCATCTGGGAAATCTCCCTCCCAGACGGCACAAAAAACTGCCAACAATATAAATGTCTGTAATATACATATCATATATAAATATGTCTCCAGCCAGAGCTTCTTCCTGACTGCGGTGCAGTTTTTATGGAGTTGTGGATGCTGTTATGAAAAATAAATAAACAGGACGAAATGAAACGCTTACATACATGCAAATAAGGGACTGGTACAGTGGGCTAGATATGAATGTCGTTGTGTAGAATTTATACATCTAATAACGAAAAACTAGACCGTAGTGCGTTCGGAGGAGTGAAACAGCGCTTTCACAATGAGAGACCGCAAAAAGGAGAGGAAAAAAAATTAAACAAAAAGGACAAACAAGGAGTGATTATCGGAACCCAAAGGTCAAGTCAGGTTGGTGCACAAGACAAATGGAATGAGGGCGACAGAGGTGATGTCTGAGAGCACAGATAAAGCGGCACAGTTACTCTCTGGGGTCTGAAATTTACACAGTAGACAACCAAAGATAACAGTATCAGAAGCAAAATTGATAACATCGTTGCTGTTAATGCAGAGGGTAGTACAGTTTCTTCCATCATCCAATCTGACTAAGGTGAAAAATCTCAAGAAAGCTACAATCAACCCATGATCTCTATCTCCTAGATGACTAACCAATCATCACTGGGTGAGTGAACTTCATGACTGAAAGACCAACCAACCACATTCACACAGATGAATCCGATAACCCACATCCCCTCGATGCCTGACCAATCACATTCAAGCAGATGCATCCTTTGACCTATGAAAATAGGCTGTCTGGCCGATCACCTTCAAGAGAGTGAATTCCCTTCTCGCGCGAGTAGCTGTACACATTGCTGAAGTCGTCCCCCAGGTTTGGATCAGCGCCACCATCCAGCAGGGCCTTCGTCACACTGCAGACAAGACAGAAAGACAGAGAGAAGGGAGATGGACATCATGTGGACCTCAGGGCAACAAGAGGACTTGGAGTCCTTTTACAGGTGTATGAAGAAAGAATGTACGAACGAAATATGAGGTTTACCACACTCGATACCAAACACTGAGAGCATTGTATTTGAGCATTATTCTACAAGGTCCATTACAAATAATTCAAAATGGCAGGAAAAAAAAAAAAGTGTAACCTGGAAATCTTCAAACTAAATGTCAAAATTTGCAGAATATCTCAATTCAAATCACATCACAGATCTGCCTCTAAGCTCAGTTCCAGAACTCAAAGTCTCTACTTCTATGCAAAGTTACTGGAGAACACAAAGCCATTTCATGATTCATGATCATATTTCGATATACAAAGTGTTACAACTGTACCCCCTACTTAAAAAATTCCCTTTTTTTTTTTGTTTTTTTTATTTCTGTCACAAAAATGCAGCACTAAGAGCCACAGTGGTAGCAGTAAAAGATGTCAGCTATTTTAGTATGACATTGCTTCATGTCAAAATGAAAATTTTACTGCCCGTCTGACAGTCTGCTGCCGATCCTGGATGCAGACCAAGGCAACCATCAGATGGACCACACACCAAACGACTCAGAAAGCACTACATTCAGCAGAGTCGGGTTCAGGAGAGCTGGGTGGTATTGAGTGGGTTCTGAAGACCCGTGTTGAGGCGAGAGCTACTTCCGTCCCCAAAGCCCGACCAAACTTTACGTTCTCCGTCGCCGTGAAAACACGAATTCTGGTTATAGTGGCTCACATTCCGGGGTCCTTGAGGTCAAGGTGGGAACCAGACCCTGACGGCATGACCAGCTTCCATGGTGACGGGGGGGAAAGGAACTGCCTGGCTACCTTGGTACACTTCCCCTCACACTCCACCGCCTCCGTGACCTGGGCATATGCTTGGGTTTGGAGGGGGAAGGTCGAACCCCTTCACTGGAGCAGACAGACCTGGATCCGCCAGTGTCAAAACAAACGTTTCCTACGGAATGAAGTGTGGACTGGCCTTGAGGAATACTGCACCCCATTATCGTGCTTGACGGGAGGACCTCTTTCAGTCTGTCGCTCAGCCCACGCATCCCTGTCACCTGCACGCTGCCCGTCAGCAGGTCACCTCATGGTTTCCAGGAAGGGTGGTTGGAAACGTGTTCGGAATGTGAAGGGTACACCACGCTCTCCTTTCCAGCGCACCTTCTCAAGGTCGAAGCAGGAAGTGTATTTAATAAATACGTTTACAAGACCCCAGTTGGACTGCAAGGACACACAGCAATACATTTGTGTGTGTGATACATAAAGCACCATCAGGTTTGTGACCGATGCACAAAGATTTACATTTATGCATTTAGCCAATGCTTTTCTCCATAGTGACTTACAACATTAATCTACTTACAATTACTTACCATTTATACAGCTGGGTAATTTTACCAGAGCAATTTAGAGTAAGTACCTTGCTCAATAGTACTACAGCTAGAGGTGGAATTTGAACCTGTAACCTTTGAATCCAGAGGCAGCAGCTCTAACCACTACACTACCTGACTGTCCGGGAGACCATCCAAAGGGCAGTGTACAGCAGGCCCGGGGCTGGGTTCGTTAAAACACCGCTGGACAGGAGGACGAGGCCAGCTAGAGTAATGTTGAGGACACTTGGGTTTTTCCCCCGCAGACCCATCTTTGCGAGACTCCCTTTGTGTGCCTAGAGACCTGAGCAGGGTAACCGGGGGGATGGGGGTGAAAGGTCTGAGGGCGAATGGCCCCCCATTGTTACTGTATCTGTGGAAGCGAGGGGGCAGTGATCCGAACGAGGCTCTGACCCCTGGAAAGCACTTCTCCAAACACTCACCCCAAACATGGCAAGGCGAGGACAGGGAAGGTGAGGAAGAGTCGGGAGGTCTGTGGGGGATGCAAGGGTATTAGAAAAGAAGCAGAAAGAATCTTCTGGAAAATGCTCAGATAAGGTGATTACTGCAAATGGAGGAGAAGAACAAACAGCAATTTGGTGATGAACAGGCATAGTTCCGCACCCATCCCCTTAAAAACACAACTAAAGGCTTTATTCCAGGACCACAGGTCTGGATCCTACAACCCACTCATGCTGCAGGTTACTGGCCACATAACTGATAGACATTAACAGTCTTTTTTGTTTTATTGTGTTCTGAGGCTGAGAAAAAAATAATTACACTAAAGCTGTGTATGGGAAGGTGACTGTCCTTCTTGTGGTACAGCCATTCGCCTCACGCTTAGGTGGCGTTTTCTGGCTCCTTCTGGGGCACAGAGGACACATCAGTCAACTTGACAAAGTGTTTACAAAACAAAAGTGGAGGGAGGAGGAAATGAGTATTTCCGTTAATGCTAAGTGCCGGCTGGTGTTGGGGGAGGAGCCACACCATCACCTTGAGCCAGTCCAACACCCTGTCAAACACTGCCTTTCAATACAAAATGTGTGCAGCCATACAAAATTCAGTGGTCTGAGAGGTTTCACTCAGGCACTTCCTCCACACTCCTCCTCAACGCATCCTGGTGTAAAACAAGGTCTTCTACCTGAATAATGATGCTGAGTGGGTATCTAATATTTCAGGTCAACTTGATTTCAGGGAGTAAAATCTCGATTCTCCCAGTTCGTAAATGACTGCAATCGACAGGTCCTTGCCTCCACTAAATGCATGGCCGGAGTGCCGGTCTTTCACGTAATCTGATGACATTCCCACCGAGTTCCTGCGAAAAGCGGATTATCCCTCTCGAGAATGCAATCGCTCTGTCTCTGCCCTCCTCATCAGCCCAGGGGCCGAGATGGGAAAACTTCAGCTTTTATGTTGCTGCCCAACGAGGAGGCGACCGGGCCGGTCGATCGGAACAGTCAACAGACGTTCCACTTCGTCGCCAGTCAGCCATTGTGTGCGTGAAAACTCGGCCTGAGGGGCGCTTTGTCGGGGGGGCCTTAACGTTTGGCTATGGGGCAAAGAGGGGCTGCCCCTGGCCCTCGCCAGACCAAGTTAACATCAAAGCTACGCAAACACAGCCTTCCTGCATCCCCCCTCCCCAAACGTAAATCAGGTCTGGACACCTCGCCTGACCAGACCGGCACTGGGGCAGGGCTTCCGTCGGGAGACCCAATATGTTTATTCACGTTACACGCATTTAAAGTGATCCGTTAGATTAAGCGCTTTAAAAATACTTTATGCTGCAAACTTAAACAAAATCCATTTGAAAACAAAGATTTTGACCGCTGCCTCCGCTGAGGACATTTTAACAATTCTTTTGCATTTACAAAGGCAAAATTACATTTCAGCATTACTCTAATCTATGTGGGGGGGGGCATCATGCAGCGCAGAAACATCACATGTACCGGCGTACGGATGTTATGTCACAAAAGGTTTTGATTCCTCTACAAGAAGAAATATAGACCCAATTATAACGTGCGGTAATTCGTTAAACAGTACACTAATTGAAATGAGATCAATTGTGCTTCACTGCTTTCTGTCACCGCAACACAGCAAATCGAATTGCATGTAAGCCAAGTTCAGGGATAACATCCGAACTATATGACCGAAACGCAATCTGAAATGGTCAGTCATTAATGTAGGGAGCATTTTCGGCACTGCACAGCATAATGACATATCTGAATCTCGTAAAATTACATCTGATTCACCATAAAAACAATACAATCGATGAGTCCAGATTGATATGTTGGGGAGGGTGGGACATGTCTGAAAGGTCACCCATGTGTCACAAGGGAAGTTTGAGGGACAGGTGGATTGCTAGGGCTGTAAATTGGACGTTCCCCTCAGTCAAACTAAGATATCGGCTCATCCTGCCACGGTGCAACTGCAAAGAGTTTCGCTGGCATCCAGGCCCAGCCTAATCCGCTCGCCAGGGTGGTGTGTGTGAGGGTGTGTTTGAGTGTCTCCGAAGGGGCTGATCATTTGACTTGCACACTTGTGTCTCCAGCTCTTGAACGGGACCCTGAGGTTCAAAGTGGGATGCGCCCCATTGGCTCACGTTCCCAAATCAGATTTCCCTTTCGATGTTTGCAAGGAGGACACTTAATTGAATTTGGAGGGTGTGTGCGGGGAGGGGTGACACAGGGGGCCCTTGAATGCACTCGCTGGTGTGAAAGGCGCACTTTGCACTTCACAAGACCTCAACATTGTGGGTAGAATCAAAGGGTCAGATGGGGACGGGAGCCAACATGCCGAAAAGGCTCAGTCCAGCAGAGGTGTTCCTCTTGGCACCCAATGGGGGCCAATGCACATTAGCCCTTACTGTCTCGCAATGCCAACAGCAATTAAGGGACGTCAGACGCGATGCTTGGATTAAAAGAGACAGACAGCTCATCACTGGAGAGACAGCAGTAGCGAGCAAAGCAATGGTAAGACTTCAGCTGTTCAGGTTAATTAAGCAAATATTAATAGAATGTTTTCTCAAACAAAAGCAAAATATATTAAATTAAAACACACCGAGGACATGCAAGGGCTTACTTGTGCAGCCGGTTCATAGATGCCACCATGAGCGGGGTCCATCCCAGGCGGTGGCGGTAATTTGGGTCGACTCCCTCAGCCAGCAACCTAAAGTACACAGAACCACACAGATGATAACATATTCTGTATACAATATACGTTAGTGTTTAATCTGAACACATGTTCAAAATATTTTAAACTTAGGATATTTGCACTGTCCCTTCTTTCTATCCCTTCTTACTCTTGTTTGTTTTACTATTATTTTCTCTTTTCACTTTACAGTTGGTTTTACTCTGTTGTTCTCTTACTATAATTTTTTCAAATGGAAACATACATTTGCTTTAACTTTCTCAGCTTTAGAGTTGTAAGCCACATATCTTTGTTCTTTACAGTAAAGCACTTTGAGAAACCGTTTTAATTAACAAGAAAACATCCTTGTTCCAGCACTGAAGTACACTTACAGGACTAGAAATAGAAACAGCACTAACATGACCGTTTACATAGTCACATTAATACACATACATCTGGGCACCACTTTTCCAAGTAAAGCTGCGTAAGAAGCTTTACGAAATACTGTAATTCGATCAGCATTTTTCATTGTTATTTGTCTCCTGGGATCCAGGATGGCAGTCAGTGTCACCCAGCGAACTTGAACAAAAAAAAAAAAGGGGGGGGGGGGGGGGGGGGGGGGGGTGTTCCACAATTACCTACAGACAGTCCAACCATCTCAACTAATCCCTCCACCGTTCAGAAAAGTCACCCTTCTGTCCTCAGTCTTATGTTCTTCATGGGTCACCGTCTGTGTTTACTGTAAACACAGTTGCTCTACCTTCTACCTGGCCCCCGCTGGCCAGCCACACCTGCGCAGCTCTAACTAAAACACTTAACACATCTGTGGCCGCAGCTGTGCCATCTGCACGGTTGCCTCGCCGGCAGTAGAACAGTCCAAACATGTGTCGCCCACCCTGCTGCACTATGTCTCCAGTCCCCTGCCAGATCCGGATCCAGTTACATGGGCCATCGCGGCGTACGGTCCGCACACATGCTGCCTGCCGGACCTTTGCTGAACAAAGGCAGGTAGGCGAATCGATCAATCGCAGAATCTCCCGCCATCACATTAATGGCCAACACTTCCTGATTAGTAAGGAAACTCCATGATTCAACCAGATTTTGGAAACTCAGAAGCACTACCAGTGTGATGACACGGAACACCTTGCCTGGGGAGACATAATAATTTTCAGAAGCTAATAATACAGACATAATTATATTTTCTGGCACGGCTCATTTTTAACGGGTTTACACTGCATCGGGCAGACGTCTTCTCTACAGAGGGTCACCGTGACAGCCCTCCTTTGAAGGTGCATAAAATGTAAAATGGATTTCTGTAAAAGATACAAGACCACCACAAAGGGTGCTGTCCAGAAACTGCACACACCCACACACAGCCAGAAACACACTGGCTGGCAGATGGCTCTTCAAACCCCATCCTATGTCCCACCCCTCAAATGCACCCATATCATAATTCCCTCCTGGAGTTCAGGGTGAGTGACTGGGTGAACAAGGGGCCAACAGAGGGACTTTGCAGGACCTATTTAATTCAGCGCAACCTGGAAAGGAGGGGGTAAAAACACTAGCACAGGACTGGGGGCAAAAAAGGGGCTCCGGCTCCTCCTGCCATCTGCTGGACAAGACTACGCCAATCTCTTCCACACACACACCCTTAAGTGTTACAGACTGAGACTTGCACTTGTTGAGGGAGATGTCCACTGTGCTTCTTGCAACTGAAATAAAGTGTGAGCTCCAGAGAACGGGTGTAAGTAAGGGGTAACCGTTGTGGCCTATCAGTATGCATGTGAGGAGGAGAAATTCAGCATCCGTCCACAAAATAAAATGTCATGTAATTTACCAAAGGGAACAAACACTGTTTTCCTCAAGGTAACTACGAGTTGGTTGAAGGTGGTTTATGAGCGAGCGATTCGGACTCTTCCATCCCCGAGCGGGAGCATCGCTGAAAGATGAGCTCCAGCCTCCCCCTAGCGGACAAGCGGGGGTGTGACGCGCAAGAGGAACAGGTGACTGTGACGTCACAGCAGGAGGGCCCGCGGTGACGGGGAGGCACGAGCTTAAGTGCAGTTCCCTCCGCAATACGGATTAAAAAAGGTGGTAGGACGTGCTTGAACTTTACAGTAGACGGTCACGAAACACACAGGTGTACACAAACTCTAAACGTCTAGTACGCATTTTAAATCTATCAGTCAAGCAGACCTTGCAACGTCTTGAACGTTACTGGTCCTCGAAGCTTCCAGCAGAGCGTCGCCTGAGGAAAGACGAGAGGAATTAAGAAATGACGTTTCAACCAGGAACTTACCTCGTTTAGAGAATAATAATAATTAGAATTATAATGATAACAACAAACAGTGCACCTTTCGAGTCAGAGTCCTTCTTTAAACAGTAGGCCAAGGCAGCCGCCGACAGCACTCCGGCCGACGCTGCCCCACAGCGCCTTTCACTCCTTTCGCCCTTTCCGCCGTCTTCGCGCCCTTCGTCCCAGTAGCCCTTCTCGCGCCCCCCGGCCGCGAGCGCGCTCCACGAGCTCCTCCGGCCCTGCAGGCTCGCGATCCACCTCGCGGTCAGCTGGTGGTACTGCGCGCGCGAGCCCGCGTTCAGGGGCGCCGAGGCGCTCTCGCTCGGCGCGCCGTCTCTCCTCGAAACGCGCCACGCGCACGCGAACGGGCCGTCCCTCGGCGCCGCGTCCGCCGCGTTGGTTTTCAGCACGCGACGCGGGGACAGGCTGCGCGCCCGCGGGCCGCGCTGCAGCACGTGCCTGGGGATCGCTGACAGCAGCATCTTGCCCGCCGAGGACGAGGTCGTGCGTGCGACTCGACTCGCGCCGACGCCAAAAGCATGAATTAGTAATCAGCGGATGCAGACAGGCTGCTCTGTCAGCACGCTCCGCAAAACGTTCCTTCGCAGGCAGAAACCCCCTCAGATCCCACCGTAAACACCAGAAAGATCCAATACCGACGGAAAACATACGCAGATGATGTCACTGTTGCGTAAGACATAGACGGAAGTGTAGTTTTTTCTTTTTAAAATCCTCCATAAGAACTACAGTTCCCAAAGATCCTATTCGGCCGTGGAGACTCGAGCGGACAGTGCAGTCCTGGAGTCGCACATGCGGGACTCGCCTCCTCAGACGCTGTATACATGATCTCACCGTGTTTACACACCAGCTTGGCTATTGGACCGTTATCGGTGATTGCAATGTCTGATTACAGTTAAACATATTCCCAGGGGAAACGTCACTTTAGTATCTCTATTTGTGTTTTAACAGTCACACTTTCCCGACACAGCAGGTGTCTTGTCACGGAGCCCAGGTGACTCACTGTGTCCACTAGTGATGACTGTCTGGGGCACCAATTCAACGGTGCGTGTAATATATGTTAATATCCATGATCATCCATGTTGATACTCATCACTGGACATGTGAGACGCCAGAGGGCGTCTCAGTCAAGTGTAATATCCAAGGGTGACAATAAGGGGAGAAATTCCTCAGTTTTCAGCAGCTTTTGAGTTGCACCCATTCTGAAAGGTAAACTGCATGTTATGCACCATTACTTATCTCGCTCCTTGGTTCATGGTGACTGACAAAGTTAGATAATAGATATTACCATGATTTGCCTCTCTATATCCTGCAGCAGTGCATTCAGGGTAAACCCTTTAACCTGGGGAATTGAATATATGATAATGAATATGAAAATGAATATGGATGGATATAAACACCCCACTTCCTCCTGCATGTAAGGGTTTAATTAGAATGATAAAAATGTTTTGAATTGTACCTACAGATGAAATTTCAGGAATTAAACTCTGAAACCTTGAGAAGCACTGGTTGGTCCCAGGGCCATAATGCTGTACAAAATACAGCAAAGCACAGAATCTTGGGACACCAAGAAAATTCAGTTTCCAACTGTTTCCCTGGGCAGCAAGTGTTTATTTGTTCGCAAAACACCGTCACATTAGAATAAACACAAATAAACATCGATGCAATAAAAAGTAAGAAGAATTTCTGGCGTTTTCCAAAAACTTGCTGATATCTTCAATCTTGTGAGATGTCTTGAAGAACTTTTTTTTTTTTACAGTATTTTGTGACCAAAGACTTTTGCATTGTACTATATGACTATAAGAGACACCAAGAATCAAACACTAATAATGTCCATCCATCCATTCATTTTGTGAAACCACTTGTCCAGCGCAGGGTCATGGTGGTCCAGAGCTTATTGCGGAAAGCGTGGGACAAAAAGGAGGGTACACAATGAATGGGACACCACGCCATCGCAGGGTAAGCAGTACACACACACACACACATTTTCAGAACCGCTTGTCCCATACGGGGTCACGGGGAACCGGAGCCTACCCGGCAACACAGGGCGTAAGGCCAGAGGGGGAAGGGGACACACCCAGGACGGGACGCCAGTCCGCCGCAAGGCACCCCAAGCGGGACTCGAACCCCAGACCCATGGGAGAGCAGGACTGCGGTCCAACCCACTGCGCCACCGCACCCCCTGACGGGTAAGCAGTAATTTAAAAAAAATGTTATGTTATAGTAAAGATAAAGCTGTAAAATTTCAGTGTGGGAAAAGTAGAGTCTCAGTCTTACTGCCAGGGAGATGTGGGGAGAATCAGCAGCCAACCAAATGTCCATCTTAATTAGTGGATCAGAGAGAAGCAATAATTCTGCTATTAAAGTCAGATACTAACTTTAGTTTAGGGCCTTCTGCTCTTAAGCATGTCTCAGAGCCAAAGCGCATTTTCACAGGGCACCAGAGACGTAAAGCGGAGCACATTCAGCACATTCACAAGTGACATGTCGCTCATGTGGGTGACAGGGGAGGGTGTCCATCTAGCGGCTCCCCATGTGACTCAGGCTCAGGAAAACATCACAAAGTGTCACGAAGTACAAACCAAAAAACAGCCCTTTTAGACAACGTTTAATTTGGGCATGGAAAATGTTACTGCTAAACTAGTAGCTCATATTTTTAAAATGTTTCATAATATGATATGTTTCATATTACGTTTAAAAAAAGAAATGTGGCTTTCACCAACTTCTCTCTGCCCAGCAGTGCTAAGAGGAAGTATTAATAATTAGTATTTTTTGCTTTGTCATGTCACCAGACTTCAAATATAGTCCATAACGAACATTATGTTTAAGTATATATCCTTATTGCGAACTTCATTTGCACATGCAAAACATTTTGACATGCATCACAGGAAGACATATCTCAATGGTTTTTATTTATAGCTTTGAGGACTTCCTTCCAGCACCGCAGCGCAGCCTATATTGCATTTATGTTTCTGTATTAAATGCAGAGTACTGCACACGGCCACCGTGACAAAAACAATAATACCCTCATGATTCTTGCTGACATCTGATTGCGGACTAAACTAATGCCACGGTGTTGATGTTTCCAGATCTGTTTTTGCTGCCTGCAGAGCGGAGGTTTCCAGGGGGCTCCTGAGCCCATGGGAGCTGCGGCGGTTCGAAGGATTAGCAACAGAGAAGAGGAGCTGCGGTGGGTCAGTGTGTTCGTGGGTGTGGTGTCTCATGATGCTCCTGGAAAACCCAGTTTGTGAACCTGCACCTCCAGGGATTCGGTGCAAGATCAGAAGCCCAAGGAGACGGGTGTGATGAGGCCCTTTTCCAGAGGGCTCTGCAACACACACATACACACACACGCATCTGAGTAATGCAGCAGTGTCTTATCAGTGGACAACTTGGTGACTAGACATGAAACAATGAGCCAAATATGGACCAGGTAAACAGTCTCAAATGACATCAATACCACTGTTTACTTTGTGAGTATTTTGAGGAATGCAAGTGTCAGATGACTAGAATATGGCCTTTTTTTATATCACCTGTCCTCCCATCTGACAAGGTGCGCTTGTGGACGCTGTCCCACTAAAACAGTGGAGAAGCGGAGTTCCTGCTGCTCTGCTGTCTGTGTACACAGAGAGGGTGGAGGTGTTGACCAAGCAAATATGTACAAACGTCAGAGCATCTGCCTGTTGCATGCAGCTGCATATTAATGTCCTTATTGAGGGACAGTGATAATGATGATTATGACAATTATATATATCACTGTCCTTACCATTGTTAAAAGTAATAACATTATACTGCGCCACTTCTTCAGCATAACTTCTCATTGCTTTCAGCTTTGCTCCTGACAGTGGGCAGCAGGGTGGGTAGGGCTGTCTTGGAACCTGAAGGTTACTAGTTCAAACCCTCTTCCTGATGCCCTACCATAGATTGCGGTACCCACACTGTGAGCCACAGTGACAATCAGTAAAAATTACCATGCAGCTGTATATTTTTTTTATATCATTGTGAAGTTGGTTATCTAATATTGGAATTCAGGTAAATAGACTATGATTCATTTAGAGGTTGAGAGACAGCAGCTGTGAGTGGTTTTCACTTAAGCATCTGAAATAACTGATCACGATTAAGTTTTTTTTTTTTTCCCCAAAATTTCGTATCATGTGTATAAACCGTAGATACACGAGGGACCAAAGCTTTCCTAAGTGCTGGCTGAACATGGTTATTTTGATATTTTATTGTACCCGGACAATAATGGAAGAAACCAGGAAGTCAGTGCAGCAGTTCTACACGTCAGCTGTTAGGACCCGGAGCGTTCCCGACCCCTGGAGGTGTGTGTGTGTGTGTGTGCGCGCGCGCGCGCGAGTGAGAGTATGAATGTGTGTGCGGTCGGGTGGGTGGTTCCAGGCCGCATGTCAGTCTCATATCTTCCCCCGGTGTGTGTTTGTTCCCCATCTCCGACCTGCAGCGCTGTTCTGCGAGGCGCGCGCAGCCACTGGGGGGGGTGTTCTCTGCAAACGGACCGAACGTCACCACCCCCCTCCACACACACACACACACACACCTACGGACACACGGCTCAGTGAAGCGTCGCTTCTCGTTTAATTAACGCAATTAGCGCACGCGGGGCGGTAGTGCGTGCGCTCGCTCGCTCGCTCTCTCTTTCTCGAACCGCCGCGATACAAAGTATCGATTGAGGAAGCGGCGCGAGTGCGACGCGGGCGGCACTTTGATCCAGCGCTCTTCGCTCATAAACAGATAATTTCGCGTCTGTTTTTTTTGGTCGGCGCACGTCATTTGTTTGCTGTTCCTGATAATTTGTGAAGAAGGAGTGTTTTTTTTCTTCTTCTTCTTCTTCTTTCCCACTCAACAATCAGCGCGTCTGTGGATGTTGGAAGGAAATTAAGAGAGGAGCAGATGGTCAGGTGGTGTGCTGTGGAGAAGTGAGGATCTAGCTGGATTTGGACCTTCTCTGGACCTCATCTCTGTCTCTCCGCCCAGACGCCTCTCACCCGGGCTCAGTCTCTGCTCCAGTCGTCCTCCTCCTCCATTCCCCAAGTGTCTCTCCTCCGCTCCGGTCCCGGTGAAGATGTCCGGAGAGGCCGTCCTCATACCGGACGACCGGGCGTTCAGCAGCTTCAGAAGCGAGTGCTGCACGATGGAGGGATGGAACCTGACCTACAACAAGAACGGCATAACGGTGTGGATCCAGATCCTGGAGGAGGAGAAGTCCTTGCATAAAATCAAGGTGAGCTTCTGTTAGACCGTTTCCCTCCTTGCTTCACACACCTGGTTCCTCTTGAGTCTTGTCCAGGACAGGTGACTCCTCCACTGGCAGTTTCCCCTCAACTCAACCTGCTGAGCCTTTTATTAACGCGCTTGTAAATTACACACAGTTATTAATATTCATCTACTTCTGCTATGAACTGTGACGCGGTTCGGGGAACGATATCTGGGTCCAGTCATGTGTAACACTCAAATTGCACTTACATCCGGGTAGGACAGGTATCCAACAGGTGTTCAGGTGCAGGGACGTTGTAACCCTTTTATTATTATTATTATTATTATTATTATTATTATTATTTTGTTTGGCTGACACACTTTTTTTCCTTCAAGGTGATTTAAAATGTTGAGTTTGTAAAAGGGAAAAAGTGCTGAAGGTCATAAAATAACAATCCGATGATGACAGTATGGTGAAATATTGTGTTGCAGCTCTCCCGATGAATGAGACTAGGTACAATAATTAGAATAAATCTATAAATAATGCAAAAGCGACAGCATGCGGGCAAAGTCGAGCTGTTACAAAGAAACTAGGGTCCAGAACATAGTGAGGCGGTACGAGAAAGATCAGGCGTGAGATGCAGAGAAGACACATTGTTTGGACAGTTCCAAGACAGCGAGGGCATGGAATTAATCTGGTGCGTAAATGTGTAAATGAGTGTAGGGAGTTTACTGCATCTCGCACTGTAATTCACCTTGGATGAAGGTGTCTGCTAAAACTGCTCAGTAATCGCTGTGTGCAACTTGAAGGAAATGTTCCGCTGGGTGATGAATGAATGTAGAACTATTTAACTCTGAATATTTGGGAAAGGGGATGTCCCAAATGCTGTAGAACACCTGGGGGGGGGATTACTAAGGCTCTCGGTTACGAGGTTTGAACGGGATGTGTGACCGGCCCTGAGGACAACTGGATTCATGTCTGCAGCGAGTCTCGCTACTTCGTACCCTCACGGGGATAAGGTTTCTCGGCCTTAACTTAATAAACCACTTGAATTTAGCTGTGACATCGGTTCGGAACATGATGGAGACATTCACGTTTATTCATCCAGCAGAAGCTTTTCTCCAAAGCGACGTACATCTCGGTTCATCGTTCAAAGTCTTGCGCTTTGATGTGATGAAATGGTTCTGAGGTTATTAAATATCAGCTCTGTTGCTCTTCTGTTATCTGTAACCCGCTTTGGTTTTGGATGTTTGGAGGTTTAGGCTTATTGTGTACATTTTAAGGAAAAAGGGAGGATCTGGATGTTGGTGTCTTCCCACATGCACTTTTGGACTTGCCGAAGTTCGGGTGCTTGGCCCTGAAAGGTTGCGTTTTCCAGCCTCTTGGACACGGAGCCTTGCGCAGCGCCACCGTGGCTGAGCTCGTTCTTCACCTGGCCGTGCGGTGTACAGAATCTGCTGTGTGAGATGTGAACAATGGAACTAGTCTGGTATGTGGTTCCGATGGGCCAGGGGGAGGTGCGTCCAAGGTACGACTGAATGGAGGGGAAGTGGGGCTCGCTCTGTCCTCAGTTTTCCCGGAGAAGATGAACAGGCCTTTTGTCCTCTCCGTGTTCTCGTATGTCACCGGTACCCAAATTGGCTGCACGGTGTCGGCGCATGTGACGGTTCTTAATGTTATTCTCCCTACGAGTTTATATCCATCTCGGTCCTTTGGCGTTCGGGCCGCGTCGGCCTCCCGCGTTTAGAAGACCGCTTTAGGCGCCACGTCGAGTGCTGTATGTTTGCTCGCGACAGCTGTATGTAGAGCCGCAGCCTCCCAGCTCGCTACTCTGACTGTCTCTCTCCTGACTCAAGTCAAGCCTAACATACAGTGTTACTACGGTAAACACTGCTGCTTACGCAGCCCGTGTGTCCGACTCCCCATTTATCTATACATCTGCATGCGTTGATTTTTCTGAATCGCATGAACCCTGGTGTAGTGATCGAAAAAAAGGCAGCAGGGAATTTTTCACCTAGCGCCAGTGTTTATTTTCCGTGGCCCTGATATTTTATTGTCAGTCTGCATTATGTAGACGTCATCTGCTTTTCTTTTTCCAACCTTTTATTTCCTGAGTTACACAAATGAAGGGATATTGCCTTTGTGGATTGTGCAGTCAATACAAAAATTTCGTTTGAATCGTTTTATCTGGACATCTACTCTTATGGAAATAGGCAACTGAGATGTAATTTTGTCTTGTTGCCAGAACGTTTAGTTTTACTGCGCTTCCAGGTGGTTGCCATGGCACAGGTGACGCCTGCGGGGTAAAGCGCGCTTTGTCTGCCCCCGGGGTGCGTCGGCCTTGTCTGCTGTGTGCTCTGCGAAGCGCTAGCCGTGTCTGCTCCTGTCACTAGCTCCCTGTTATGTGGAAACCCCCCCCACAGAGCTCCTCTCTGCCACCGAGGCTGATCTTTTTTATCCGACTTGGCGCCATGTGGCCGGTGACGACACGCTCAGCTGGTTTCGATGAACCTCGAGGCCTCAGGCAAATCCTACGGTTTAATGTGCCGCTAACGTTTGCAGCGCTCGAGCGCAGGGCTGTGGAAACGAGCCGATGGCTGCGACGCAAAGCAGGAGCCGCTCGTCTCAGCCGGGCATCTCTGTTCGGGGAGGGGGAGTGGGGGGTTTCGTACGATATGTTGGAATTTAGTGCTAAACTTCCACTTCTCAGGCCCCATGTTACCCCACTGAGAGCGGAAGACTTCTGCTAAGCAGACCAGCAGGTGGCGTAGTGCTTAGAAGCATCACATTGGCTCCACAGGCCCCCGGTCTAAATCCCTACCCTTGATCAATGTACTGTATGTACGCTCAATAGATACAGTACAATTGCTAGCTGTATGTATAAGTAAATCACTGTAAATAGCACAGCATAAAAGCACTAATTGATCTAGGAGAAAAAAATTCACAAATGAATAAATAATAATACTGAGCTTTAGATACAAGATTATAGAGCACAGCTTGTGTGTGTGTGTGTGTGTGTGTGTGTGTGTGTGTGAGACACCATCTTGCCAGTTTACATCCCTCCTGTAGCGCTTATAGAAGTGACATTCAAAGAGCAAAAACATAGATAATCACAGCAGATGGTGTTGGATTCATTTATGGAGCTGTCAGGAGATCGGGAGAAAAGTGGCTCTCAAAGTGATGGGTTCGAGACCCTGCTTCACTGTGGGAAGGATTCAGTAGCTCTGAGGGACACGGGAAGCCAGTTCCTCCACATCAGGGCCATAACTGAGAACCTACAGACTTTTGGATTTGGTTAAAGTATCACCTTGGAGCAAAGTTTCAGACTGAATAAATTTTAACCTCTTCCACGTGAGAAATGCATTCGGACGGCCTTTCTTTCTCAAATGCGTTCCAGACGTGGAATACGCTGCCGGTACCTCGTCTTTTCACAGGCCAGGCGTGTATGTTAAAAATGCGACGTTTCGGAGGCACGTGAAGCCCAGGTGAGGCTGCAGACTGTCGGCTTCCTTTAGGAGAGCTCCATCTTGACGGCTTTGCGCTCCGCCGTTGGCCCTCGGCTCCCTCCTCTCCTCCTCTCCCCCTCGCTCATCGACTCGGCCCGACGAAAAGTGCTCCCTTCCCATTAATTCAATTGCCAGGCAGGCAGCTTCCTCTCGGCTGGAAAAAGCAGAGCCATTTTCACACACGCTTTACTTCCTTTAATTTGTGCTTTAGGCCACGTTCCAGAAGGACTTCTCCTCCTCTCGACACGCACCCGCGTATTAGCGGCGCGGTCGCAGGTATTTGAAGGAGTGCGTTTCGCTGGCAGCCGTAGCGGTCCCCGAACGTTGTTTGTTTGGTTTGTTCACGAGTTGTTGGCTCGTGACCGCAGAGAGCTTGGAGAACCGGTTTTCCGCAGTCTTGCCTCCCGGAATATTTTCCGCGTGGCTTTATCGCCGCCACGTACAACCGTGAACTCCGCATACCGTGGTTCTGTGAAATAATTAACCAGGATGTGACCTGCGTGTCTTTGAGCAAGTGTACTTTTTTTTATTGCCTTCCTTATGGTGTGTGTGTGTGTGTGTGTGTGTGTGTGTGTGTGTGTGTGTGTGTGTATACACAGCTTTCTTCCCAGGTATACATTTACACAATTTTGTGTGTGTGTATACACACACACATTTATACACATCCTATACAGTATGTTTATTTTAATGTTCTTGTATTAAATATTTAAATGTATAAAATCTAAGTCGTGAACTTATTAAATTACCATGATTTACACCCCTGATTCTACTTACCTACTTGGTTTAACCAGTTCAACTTGGGCTTTGCTTATTTTTACATCCTTTCTACTACACACGATTTCCTCTAAAGCAACATACGGAATTGATCATTACACACCTGTTTTCACATGAGGAACACTGATTCTCATTAAATAACCATTTTGTTGTAAAACTAAGGGACGCAAGGGCTTCATACTTTCACACAGCACTGCATGTAAAATATATGCATATATATGCCTGAGGAGCACATAAAGATTTCAGTTATGCTTGAATAAATATGAATAATTTTGCCCAATATCCTGCTACTAGGGAGACAATCTTAATGAGTGGGAAGGAGGCTGATGCAAAGTACGTTATAACTGCTTCCGTGTCTGCGTTTGAAGAGGATGTTTTAATGTTGTATGTTGAGAATCATATGCTTAAATCCCTTTAATTCCAAAATGTTTGGCCAAATAACCAAATACTGTTTCATTTTTGAAGACTGGAAGGTGTGTGTGTGTGTGTGTGTGTGTGTATATATATGTGTATATATATATATATATATGTGTGTGTGTATATAAAAAAAAAAGTGATGCTGGGCCGTCTAGTTAGTTATTCCAAAATGCGCTCCACCAAGGTTCCATCATGAGTAGAAATATGTAAACTGTAGATATAAAATCTTTCTCCCCCCCTGCGTGTTCAAGCGCTTGATAAAAGTAAAAGAAATTGCGCTTCGTAACGAAGATCTCGGCTCCCTGAAAGAGCCGCGACCTCCACGCTCATGCTGTGCTCTCCCTGCACCGAGGCTGGACGCCCCCGATGAGAAGCGAGGACCTGACCGAGCCTTCTTGGTGTGAAGGTTTGTGCGTAACGCGTGAGCGTTCCCTCCCTCCGCACGGCGTCCCGCTGCTGCCTTTGACTGAGGTACAGGAGAGCGTCATTTCATGTCCGCGGTTCTGACGTGACCATGAGGAGGCGTAACCACGAGTCCATCAGTAGCTCTTCCGTTTCCCTTCGTCCACAAAGAGCTTCTGCTTCCGTCTCGGGTTCCCCTTCGGCGGCGCTTCCTTTTCTTCTGCTTCCTGCCGCACAGGTGACCCACCTCGGTCGTCCCAGCGTGGTACCGGTGAGGCCCACGAGTACTTGGCGGTTTTTAGCGATTAGAACCGTCACGTTGCGCCGCACGTAAAACTGCGGGTTCAAATCCCCGCATCTGCTGGAATCGAGGTACTTACCCCGGAGTTGATGCGGTAAAAATTACCCTGCTGTACGAATGGGTGAATCAATGTAAGTGGCTGAGTGCACAAACCACACGTGTTGCTTTGAGGGGAAACCATCAGATAAATGAATGAGTAACAAGTCGGATTGGCGGAGGGTGTCGGATAAATAATGGCTGGTAGTACAGTAATAGTGTAAAACGGTGACGGTAAAGTGACTGCTACCCTCCTGCACTTCTGCCCGCTTGGTGGTCCCACATACAAAGTGTCTAAAATCAAAAGCACTGAGGGTTTCAGTTCTAATTTTGATGTGGTGGAATTAACTCCCGCTGTCACTCAGAACTGCTGAATCCCTCTCAACATTTAAGAAGGGTCTCAAAACTCCCCTCTTTCGGACTCCCTTCTCCCCGATTTTGGAAGTCCCCCCCCCCCCCCCCATAAAAACTTAATATTTGCTTTGATAATGGAAAAGCCCTTATGCATTTACTCGTGATGTATACTGGTTCATACCGTGGTACGTGACAGATTGACCGTACTCTATAACCAGTGTCTCTATCTTTCCTCCTGTTGATGTGAGGCACTCTTTGTATTGTTCTCGAAGTTGTACGGTGCTAAATTAATAAATGTAGGAAGTGATTTGATCACTTGGGAGCAATCGGTTTGTCCTCTGAGGGACATCGTTGTCCTCATCTATATGTCGTCCCAGCTCTTGTCCACTTCTGTATGCGCCTGGGTTGTTGTCCTTTGTTCCATGCTGGCGCACATATTTAGATGAACAACTGCTCATAAATTCAATTTTCCTAATCGGACGGTTCAGCGGCCGGTCTGTTAAACACGAGAAGCGCTTGGCTGCGGGGGGAGCGGGGGTGTCCAGCCTGCTCGGTCCAGAAGAGACTCTCCGCCTGAGCTGAAGATATTTGTCTGCCGTGTTTCCTCGACATGACATTTGCGGCGCGGGGGAAGGGCTCGGCGATCGTCTGAAAGTAGGCCCTCTCCTAGCTGCACGTGGTTGCGTTTCCCACGGTTTTCCCATCGTCCCTGAGAGTCCTGGCTGACGTCACGTCCAACGCCAGGGTATTGCTGCAACTCCGACCGTCCTTAACTCAGAGCCACGCTCTGCTCATGGGGACCCTTATGGTTTTTAGTCATCTTCCTTTCTCTGAACCTTAATCGCACGTGAGCCGCACGTGTTTTTCGGACCGCTGTACCTCGGGGTTGATCGCGGTCACCTGGCAGTCCGTTGTTGCCCCTGTGATAAATCTCTCGCAACTAAGAGGAAGTTGAGGGCGCCGAGCCTCGAAGCGGGTTCGCTGCGTGCCCTGCATTACGTGACCGTGTTTTTCCTGCTTTTGACCGCGTGAGACTTTTGTAACCGTGGAAACTAATATTAAAAAGCGGAATAGCGCACAGAGTAGTACGGGTAGCTACACCATGTACAGCGAGTTGGGAGAGTGAGGCAGGTGGATGCTGCGCCGTGGAGGATCGGAGGTGGCTCTTCGGGGGGGGGGGGGGTGCAGTGCAGGGAATTGTGGGAAAGCAGAGAGGTGCTCAAAGGGCTGCTCTGCTCTGCGGGGAGGCGGGAGATGCTGGTTGGCAGCCGTTTCCCCGGCAACCGCTTCGAAAGCTCCTCTTTGCTGAGCCTCAGCTGGAGGAGGGTGCTGCTGTTTTAGAGGAGAGAAGGAAGCCCGTGTGGGTGGCCAGTGGAATCCTCCTCTTGCTTCTGTGTGTGCGTGTGTGTGTGTTTTGCCTAGCGACAGATGCTGCTCTACGTCACGTCTGGTAATTCTACTCTCCGTTTCTCGGTACACCGTTCCCCTCCGTACCTCCAGGGCGGTTGTGTGTGGTCAGATGAGCCCTCGGTCACACACACCACCTCTCTGACGATCCTCTCCCAGCAGCCAGCTGTTTCTGAACTCTGCGAACGGGATGTGAACCGAACTGGAATTCCAGTCGTGACCAGGAGCATCGATTCCTTCCAGGTCACCGGAGATGGACTGACTGTACTCGGGGGGCCGGTCGGCAGAACCAGGTCAAAAAGTGTGAAAATGTCCTAAAATACCCCGTGGCGCAAAGGCGTGAACACATCTCCACCCTCAGCTTGTGCCTAAACCCCTGATAGGTACTGAAACGTGACTTTGACCGCTTGGTTGACTTGGTTACTTCTCTGCTGTCAGTTGACAGGAGCTTGAAGTGAGCAGAACTGGGCTTCTACCCGACACGCGTTTGCGGCGTTTTTATCGTGTTTGAGGATTGTATCTGCCACATCTGTGACTCTGAGGTTCCAGGTTCAAATCCCACCTCCTCTTTCAGTACCCCTGAGCAAGGTACTTGGCCTGCATTGATACAGTAAATACTACCCAGCTGGGTAAATGTGGCAGCAGGTAGCATAGTGGTTACCGCTGACACCTTCCACTTTGGGGGGGATGCAGGTTTGAGTCCCATCTCCCGGTTTAGTACCCTTGATCAGTGAAGCCAGAAATTGCTCTAGTCAAATTTACCCAGGTGTATAAATGGGTAAATTGCTGTAAATAGCTTTATTTCTTTTTTCTTTTTTTTTGGTGGGAGGACAGCAGGTGATGTAGTGGTTAGCGCTGCTACCGCTGACCTCGGCTTGCATGTTTGAATCCCACCTCCCGCTACATCTTCATTTATTCATTTAGCTCTCGCTTTTCTTCAAAACGACTGACAATGTTAGGGTTACAAGGATTTTACCCATCTATACAGCTGGGAAATTTTAACTGGAGCAATTTAAGGTAAGTACCTTGAATCAGTGCAGGAGGTGGGATTTGAACCAGTGACATTTAAAATCAAAAGCTGCAGCTCTAACCACTATGCTACCTGCTGCCCCCTGAGTACCTGGGAGAAAGGTACTTGCCCTGATTGCCTCCGGTTAAAGAATTTCCAAGCTGTATAAATGTAGTGTGTGTTAAAAAAAAAAAAACCGTATAACTTTGGACGAAAGGAGTAAAGGGAACACGGGTCTGAGGTTTGAGCTCAGACTGGCTCAAAGGGATCCGTTCTTTCTCCCAGAATTTCGTCCATTATTCGCCCTGCGTGAGCGGCGACACCACCGTGAGGGGGTGCTTAGTGAAACCGACAAATTCCTTCACCTGAGGTGTGGACCCACCCAGCGTACCCCTGTGGAGCCGCTCCCTTATCGCGTGGCTCACTTAATATTTAACCAGTAACGACCCGCTTCTGCCGAGCGGAAATTAAAATGTCACCTCGTGGGAATGATGGGAACCCATGATTCTGCTTGCTGTTGGCGGGCCTCAGATACGGACAGATTAATTACACGGGCCGCGATTGGATGGTTAAGGTACGCTCCCATTGCAGCACTTTGCCTGGCTGTGCTCGATGTTTCCTTCTCCGAGGGAGACAGGTTAGTAACTGACTGTGTGAGAGAATATGCTAAAGATGTCCCCCCCCCCCCCCTGGAAATTCAGAAAAGATGTCAATACATTTTTGTAATGCTGAGCTCTTACAGTGATGATGAAGAAAGCAAAGACTCAACAATCCTACAAGGCAGTTTGCTTATGATCTGAAATAAGCCGCGTGGCAACTGAGGAGAGGAAAACAAAAGAACTCCCATGGCAAGGAAATGGGAGAAAAATAAACCCCTCTGGTCCGAGTACCCATTTCTGCCCACCCCTCCTCGGCGTTCCAGTATTGCGTAAGTGTAGTGTACTATAGTATAATCCAGTCATCGCAGGTAGCCGATCCAGTGGGCTCTTAGATGCTTATTAGCTGTCTGTTCGTTCATTAGCTGTGCTTGTTTCATACTCATTTTTGTATTTGAATAAATTTCCACCGGTTTCTCCTGCTTCTCTTTCCTGCCTTTCCCGCTTCTCGTATTGGGCTCACGCCGACGCGTGAAACAAGAACCGAGATCGCGGCACAGGGAATCGAAAGGGACCATGAGCAGTTGTCAGAACGAGCAGCCGATTTAATGCCAGCAGCTTGCCGCTTTCTCCGCGTGCCCTTTTTCATCCGTCGTTCTTCTTTTCCTCTTCACGAGGGCCCCCCTCCTCCCAGCGATGCACCGTTTCAGTGGACAAATTTGAT
The DNA here is from genome assembly GCF_900964775.1 of Scleropages formosus. Taxonomy (NCBI): domain Eukaryota; kingdom Metazoa; phylum Chordata; class Actinopteri; order Osteoglossiformes; family Osteoglossidae; genus Scleropages; species Scleropages formosus. The sequence goes on along the minus strand of NC_041815.1, from coordinate 28,764,018 downwards.
CAAACGGGCAGATATCATCTTGTTTGCGCCGTCTTCTGATTGATGGTTTTTTTTCTATTAAAAGACTTTTAGGGCAAGCTCATAATTGTGTTATTTATTGTTCTCTGTCATCTGGAGTCATTTTTACAACTTTCTCACAGGTCTGGTGGTAAAAGCAGTTAGGGACCGTCCTCAGTCGTCCAACCCGGGACTTAGGGACCGTGGAAAAAGAGACCAGACAGTCTGTTCCAAATTGAGTTAACATTAGTGTTTTGTGTGTGTGTGTTGCACACGCAGCCCCACTGCTTGCACACCCTTTGGTGTCTGTGTGTATTCACGTTCATAACCATTAGGCCTGTATTGGCACTAATAAAGGGCTGATTGGAAACATGTCTACCATATTGTGCATAAACTAAGTTATGAACAATTACAATGTGAATGCAGTTGTGATTATAGCTGCACTTAATGCTGCAAAAGTGAAACTGGGCAAATGGAAATAATTGGGTTATGGGTCCGAGGCTCTTTGGCATCTGTTTGGCTGCGACGGGCTGCCTCGAGGACCACGCTGGACCCACCGGGTCGTTGCTCGGACTTGGTTATTCCTGCACTCGTCATGGTCCGGTGACCCTCTTTGGGTTGTGACTGTTGGGTTGTTGGTTTAGTTGTGTTGAAATTCTTATTGGATGCTGTATTTTGCAGTACTTTTCTACAGAGCCCGCCCCCCCCCCAACACACACACAGAGCAGTGTGCTAACGTGGGAATTGTTGAACTCGACCTCGCATTTGTTTACCTTTCTCTACCACCTGGAAAGCACCCGAGCCCCCAGTGGAAACGGCGGATCCCACCTCGCTTTGCTGGCAGCTGAGCAAACGTTCAGCAGGCGGCTCCCGAATTACAAGGTGCCACTCGCATTCGGTCCAGCAGGGGGTGTGGCGGTTAGAGCCGTTGCCTTGAATCAAAGAACTTTGGTTCAAATCCCAGCTCCTGCTGTAGCACCCTTGATCAAAGTACTTACCCTGAATTGATATGGGCGGCACGGCAAGAGAACATGGGTTCGATTCCCGCTCAGTCTGTGTGGAGTTTGCATGTTCTCTCCATGTCTGCATGGGTTTCCTCCGGGGACTGTGGGAGGAAACCAGAGCACAAAGACATGCTGTTCAGGTTATAGGTCATAGCGTGTCAGTGTGTTTCACTGATGCATGGGTGAGTAACCCCTTTTAAGTAGTGTATCTAGCAGTGTAAATCACCTTGGTGAATAAGGTGTGTGGGCTAGTGACACTACATAGTATCTGTTGTCAGTTGCTTTGGACATAAGCCTCTGCTAAGTGAATAAATGTAAATGATGCAGTAAAAATTACCCTGTTCTATAAAAGGGTAAATCAGCGTATAAGCCTCACGTTGAAAGGTAAAGGTTAATTAACAGTCCGTAACATTTAAAGTCTGTTACTTCCGGTGGCCGTAGGCTGAAGTTACAGGAGCTCAAACTCTGTAAAACCATCTGGAGAGTGAGGACAGGTGACCTACTGCTTAACATGTCTCCCAGCATTGGTTGGGTCAGAAGGTGGAAAATCATCTCGGAGGTGAAGCCCCCCAGCGCAGCTGCCGGGATAGCAGCTGATCCGAGGGATAAACGCTTGGACGACTGAGAAGGAAAGAACGTGGACCGATTCTCCTGCCCGAGGCTCGTAGGTCCTGGTCAGCGGAGGTCTAGAGTTGTAGGCCCTGCCCCCGTTTGCATGACTGTGGGGCCTTCGTGCGGGAGACACGCAGCCCGGGGTGGGGGGAGTAATTCTATTAGCTGCTTTCAGTGGGTTCTGAGAATCTCTCCTGCGTGATTCGGAGAAATGGGGGCTGGGACACTTCACGCCAAGCCGGTCCACCAGCAGGGGCCGAGCTTCTTCCGAGAGCACCCTTTCTGGGGGGGGTCCGCGTCTCCGAACTCCGCGGCCCTGATTTCAAGAGCGTTGCCGACGTGTCCCTTTCTCTCCGCAGTGTCAGATGGTGTGCAAGGACGTCCCCGCGGAGACCATGTACGACGTCCTCCACGACATCGAGTACCGGAGGAAGTGGGACGCCAACGTGATCGAGACCTTCGACATCGGAAAGCTCACCGTCAACGCTGACGTGGGCTACTACTCGTGTAAGATGGGTTGCGGTGTCGCTCCGGTTTCTGGTACCTGTTACCGCAGGGGAGGGGTGTTTCGTACTCGTGTGGAGCTGGGACGCGTGTGTCTCACGGGGACGGGGTCGGGGTTTCCTCCTTTCCTTTCCTGTGCAGGGAAGTGTCCGAAGCCGCTGAAGAACCGCGACGTCATCACCCTGCGCTCCTGGCTGCCCATGGGAAACGATTACATCATCATGAACTACTCCGTTAAGCACGCTGTGAGTCGGCGCCCCCTAGGGGAGTGGAGGGGGGGGGGGGGTGATTCCTCCCCTGGTTTTCGCTGTTTCCCGGTACAGCAACCATTGTAAAATAATTAAGGATCGTGGAGACCATGAAAAATTGATGCGGTGCAGGTCTTTACGCTCTCGCCGGTGGAGTTATGTAACCGTGCGGAACGGTCAGAAGCTGTGTGCGCGCATTTACTTGTGTGTTTCCTTGTGGATCTCTCAGAAATACCCCCCGAAGAAGGACATGGTGCGCGCCGTCTCCATCCAGACGGGCTACCTGATCCAGAGCAACGGACCCACGAGCTGCACCCTCACGTACCTGGCACAGGTGGACCCCAGAGGTAAGGGCCACGCCCACAGCACGCCCCGGTCACTTCTCCCTCTAGTGGCAGGAGGTGCTACTATACACGTGTTTTGCTGTGTTGAAGCGGTCTCCTTTCAAAAAAGAAAAACATTATTTAATGCGACATTTAAAATTCACATTTTCGCGGGTGAGGTCTCGTTCCGGCTGATTACGGCTGATGCGACGCCTGCGTTTCCGCGACGGTGCCGTCGTACTGGTTGTCATGAGTACGCCCCTTTCCGAGAGGAGACTCCGCTAAGCGTCGGGTTCGGGGCAGGTGATGCGTTCAGCCCCGTCACGGTGCCTCTGAGCATCTCGAGAGTCGTGCATATTTAATCCCTCTTCTGATTCCACCCGAAAGTCCCTTTTTGGGTGTCCCATCTGCTTACCACGGTTTTACTTTGTAAAGGCCCAGCAGGGTGATGCACACTGCCACCCCTTGCAGAGCGCACAGGCACCAAACACTCGAACCGTCAGCACAAATAACAGTATTGTCTCTCCTCAGGTTCGCTACCAAAGTGGGTCGTCAACAAGTCTTCCCAGTTTTTAGCTCCAAAAGTGAGTACAGTCCCACTCCTTGATTTGTTGTTCTGAAAGTTTGCGTTTGTTTTACTGCGTTAATTTTATTTATAGATACAGGGTGATTGGGGGGGGGGCGGTTGGTCAGCTGCCCAAAACGAATAAAAAGGATGGAACTGGCTGATAATTTTTGACTTGGAGATGTTTTTTGGGGGATATTCTTCCCAGAATAATTTGTCTCCAAGTCTTCAGCAAATCAGTTTATTTCCCTTTGAAATCCAATGCTCTTCATGCAGATGATTATACAGATTTAATTTTCTGGAATTTAATAATGAATAGAATGCTGCACTGTAAGTGGTTCCAAGAATCTCTTGTTCCAAAAACAGTATTTACTTTTTTACAGTATTAATCTAATTTCTTTGAGACACATTAGTAACGTCATTTGCCGGTCAGAAGAGAGAACCTCAGTATATTAATTATAATTAATTCATCTGACTCTTTGCTCCAAAGTTACTTGCAGTGTACTGTCAGCTGCACTGATATACCCATTTATACAGTGGGGTAATTTTTACTGTATTGATTCAGGGTAAGTACCTTGATACGATGGCTGTTGGTGGGATTTGACCCCGCTCCTTTGAGAGCAAGATGACGGCTCTAGGCGCTGCGCCTCCTGTTGGTCCACATTCAACCGGTTTATCCGTATGGAAAGATGTTTATGGTGGGGGTGTGGAGTGCAGCACCATGTTTTTACCATTTACCACCTGGTTGTGGCCTTTGAGGGCTTTCACCAGGACACGGGTGCGAAGCCCGTCTACGGAACGAAGCCAGGCGAGCACATGAAAGGACCCCGGGCACCGCGGTACCTTGCGTCTAAAAATAACTCGTTGAATTACCACGGCCCACAGGGAATGGAGGCAGCGTCGAGGGGGCTGTTTTTCGGCTTTAGAAACGCGATTCTTTGGAACAAGTGGGTTGTCTTTTACGAATACTATTGAGCTTTTTTATTTTGGTTGTTGCTGCTTTTCTTTTTGATCTCCGACAGCTCTTTCACTGAAACCTTATTTACTCGCAGTCTCTTGGTGAAATGACTCACAGCCGGAAGACCTTTATTCTTTCTTTCTGTTGCTATTTTTGCTTCTCCTCACCGGCGATGAACATGAGATGCATATGAATTGCATGACGTTTCTGGAAGAAGACGGCAGGCGGCCGGTTCCGTATCCGGCTCAGCCGAGGAGGCCGGAACGCCGCGTGGCTCTTCACCGTGACATGTTTACAGTCAACGGCGCCGTGTCTTTCCGGTGACGGAGCCAGTGCTACCGGAAGTGCCCTCGCACCGGTCCTCTGTGGGCCCCCTGCGCTCATCAACACGTCCCCTTTCCCAGCAGCCCCCCGCCCTGATGGAGTGCTCCCTCTAGTGCCAGAAAGGACATCTGCGCTGTCAGCTTGGCCCTCTGCCTCTTTAAATCCACTGGCTCCTCGTGTTGCGAACGATTGAGTTACAGATTTTCCAAGATACAAACAATTTTTCCCCCAGTTATTTGTTTTCAATTGTATTTTCTTCAGTCATTTGGAAAAATTTCTTGTGGAGCTATTGTCACTTGTGTTATGGCATCTAGACTTCAGCTGGAGGTGAAGGGCTTCCATGTGTAGTAGGAGTGCAGGACTGGATCAGTTAAGCACTTTTCCACAATGTTTACAGCTCCTCATTGTTGGTGCTCGGTAACAAGGAGACTAAGTGTACCGTAAACACGGGTAAAATTGGTCAAGAGTGGCTGTTAAATGGACTTAAATTATAAGTTAGGACATCTGTATTAATGAGCTTTTCTTTTTTCTCCATTCTGATGTATTGGTTTGATTTATGGACAAATTGAGTTATGAACAAACTTCCAGGAGCAGTTCGTAAGTTGAGGAGCCGGTATGTCGCCAACTTGTCAGAAATTGGGGTCCTCTGGGACTGATCCCAGGTCAGCGTGAAGAGGCCGTGACACGTGGAGTAGGACACGTGTCCGAAAGAGAATTCTACTTCAGATCTTGCCCTGGCCCGAGTCCTCGAGGGACACCCTGGAGACATTCATGAGGGAGTGGAAGAGTGATCCTGTCTCCGCGCTCAGTGTCAGGCTCCCCTTCGTGATTGGTCCAGCACAGCCTGTCATCGTGGAAACGGATGTTCAAAGCTGGTGAAGGTGTTTTTCTCTCTGATGCGAGATGTTGCTGCTCTGGTATGTATTTGAAAGGTATTTGTATCTGGGAGGCCCCTCAGCCACATCCCAGAGGCTCTTGGGTTCAAGTGCTAACCAAAAGCCCTGCAGTTGCAGCTTTGAACCAGGCTTTAACCTTCAGTCGGTCACTCGAGTGAAAAAGGAAACGCGAAACGGACTGTTGTGATGGCCGCTGCGTGGTGAGAACTGTCACTGAAAGTTGAGTAAGAGCTGCTCTGTTTCCTTGCGCAGGCGATGAAGAAGATCAACAAGGCGTGTGTGAAGTACCCCGACTGGAAGCGGAAACACAACCCGGGCTACAAGCCGTGGCTGTATCCGGAGCAGAACCGGCTCGCCAACATCCCCCTCTCGGAGCTCAGCATCCAGCACGCCGACTCCCTGGAGAACATCGACGAGAGCGGCCTGAGCGAAGCCAAAGAGGAGCGGGGGGAGGGCAGCGATGAGGAGGGGGCTAACTGAGGGCTGCAGTCACTCGCTCACCCTTTCTGCCACTGACACCACACACACACACACACACACACACACACACACACGCGCGCGCACTCTACTCATCACACATGTATGATATAAACCCAGGATGTCTTTCGGCTGGGCCTTCTGCTGCTTGACCACAAGTGCAGGGTGGAGCAGCGGGGGTCCCGACTTGTAAATCGATGCGTTCATAGAGATGCACTCTAGGGAAATGCACGGGTTCAAGAACAGGGGCTGCAGGGTTGCCACCTTGGTTCCTTCTGGCACTGGGTTTGAAAGGCCTTCCTCTGAGCGCATACACACATACACACCCCCCCCTTCCCTATACCATGTGACTGCACGGTCCACACAGCACCCCCACCTGGGCAGATCAGGGCAGTTTTCATGTGTGATGTGGGTTATGTTCCAGGTGTTGCAAGTGGGGCCACCTGTCCAGTGAATTCTTTTTCTGAGATGATCTCTTGTCATCTGCGGGTGTCTCTCAGAATTTATTTTCCCGAGCGAAACGGCCAGTTTCTTTCCCCGTCGTCCTTCATAGCCTGGAACACGGACTCATTACCAGAGATTTCAGCTTTTCCCCGATTCCATAAAGGCTCCGATCTTTCAAACACAAGGGGTCACGGAGGTCAACATGTGCTGCCATGAAAACCAGTGCTGTTTCTAACAAACACAAGTCTGCTTTCTGTTAAATGGAGTTGTATGAATGTATGTTTAAAAAAAAAAAAAAAAAAAAAGGGAAGAAAGTTAAAATACAAATTACTTTGAAGGTTTTGAGATTTCATGTCTCATTTCATTTATTCTGTGACTGTTTATTATCCTAGTTCATAATAAAGTGGTGTTAGTCGTGCAGGTTCAAAATAGAAAAGTATGTGGGGGGGGGTGTTCTCAGCACGGCCCCTTCCTGTGCGTATTTTCACAGGGTCCTGCGGCCTCCTATCTCTCAATCAGGGCTCAGTAGAAAAATGCACTTTATGAGCTCAGGGAAGCACTTTTTCTCTCTGCCCATGTTAATCTTGGCCTGAACTGGCTGTGTCGAACCTCGGCCCTCCCGCTTGCTGACATCTGCTGGCATCTTAGGAGGAAGGTCCCCTCGGTCCCCAGGCCGCCGTGAATTCTGCAACGTCAGGCTGAGGAAAAGGCCGTTTTATACAGCAGGAAGTTTCATCAACACGGGAAAAAGTCAAAGTGGCTCTTATCGCAGATTTATTTCCTGCATTCTCTACTTTCGTTTCGTTGCTCACCATCGTCATACCGAATAAGCTGGAGTTTAGCAAAATGCATTGAAGGAAAATCCATCTCATCAATAACCACTTGTGCAGCTCAAGGGGCAGATCCTGGAAGCTGGGTGTGTGAGGGATGGGACACCAGGCTATCAGTTGGCAGTCACGCACACACGAGAGGCGATTCATAGTTACTGGTTCACCTAAAACGCATACGTACAGTTTGTAACAGGAAATCCGGTCAAGCAAAGGAGAATGTGCAAACTCCACACGGACTGAGCCCCATTCGAACCCACAGCCTGGGAGCTGTGAGCCACCAGTGTCCAAAATAAAATGCAATTACTGCATAGAAATACATCCTTCTACTCTTGTTTTCGAACTTGAGTGAAGTTTACAGGAAACAAAACTAAGATATGTGGTGTTGCCTGGGCAACCAGTGTCCCGCGCTGTAAACAAAACGCCACCAGGCAGCTCTCAGGGTCGACCTTCCACAGATTCGGCCGCGACTCTCGAGCCGTCGGACTTTTTCCTGAATGACACGGATTTTTCGCATTCCTGCACTGGAATTTGAGGCCAGGAATTTGGGTTTTGCTCACTTGTTCATTTGCCAAATTTGTCGTCCCTTGTGCCCTTGCTATGAGTAACTGCAGCGCTCATGCAGCACATCATTTAAAGCTATTATGTCTTTTAATCTCCTTCCTTCATTAATATGTATGATGAAGTCACGAAGCGCCAGTATTGTACTCCTTTCTTAGCCTGTCTCAGCTCACAAGAGAGGGGTGGGTTTATCGCCTGGGGTTACCATAGCAACTACAGTGCATGGCCAACTATTCATTGTTGATTATTTTAGGTGAAGGGGCGGCGAGCTCTGTCGGATGAGGTATCATTAAGAAAGGGCAACAAGAGGGCGGGCGGATGGGCGGGGGTGAGGATGCCGTGGAGGACTTGCGGATGCGTGGAGGATTTCTGGTGTCGGTGACCCCCTCTCCACCGTTTACCGTGTTCTACCAGGCGATTCAGTCTTGCTGTCATAGATGTTGCTGGGATTTGGTCAAAGTCCTCTGGAGAATCTAGCTGGAGAAACTCCAGCTGCTCATGCTCCGACGAGAAGAAACACAGAGCACCGAGTGTGAACTCGTCGCCAGAAGTGGGTGGACTTTCACCATACTGCCCTGTATTTACATTACAGTGAACTGCAGATACAGTAATGGCTATGGGGTACTATGGGGTAACGTGCAGGGCGGGGGTCACTCCAGCTCACTCTTTGCCATTGAGTTTGCATGTTCTCCCCATATTCGCATGGGTTTCCTCCTGCAGGCCTAAGATGTGTCTTTAAGGTGAGTCAGTGACTTCTGGTTGGCCACGGTGTGTGAGAGAATGAGTGTGTGATTGGCCTGGGACGGGCTGGTGAAGTGTCTGGGGTATATCCGTCCTCGCGTCTTGTGCTTCCAGGAAAGAATCTGGACTGCCATGGCCCGGCTAATATCGATATCAATAAGATTGTAATCAATATCTGTGCTCTGGGTGGAAGAGCTAATAAATAATGCAAAACGTCCTGGTTGGGAGCGCAGTCTAAAGGAGTAAAATGGAAGTGACAGCATCTCTGCAAGCATCTGAGGAATAGATTCTTCTGCAAACGTTGCTGGTCCCCTCCTGCTTACTTCCAGAGGTAGTATTGCTCAGCGACGGGTGCAAGGTGGGGGGGGGTCAGACCCAGCGGTCAAACTCGTACCGCACGATAGCCCAGGTTTTGGATGCGGCGATACGATGGGAGATATTGAAACGAATCCGAGAACCAGGTGACACGCCGAAGGGCCTCCGTCAGCGAAAGCGCGACTTCGGCCGTAAGAGCAGCGGCAGCAGAAGTTCACGTCGTCCACACCTTGGACGGTTTCCCACTTCAGACCTTGCTCTGGTTTCGCAGGAGTTCTGCGGCTTTCGTGCTCTTTCACTTCCATTCCCTATGAGGTGGGTTTCCGCTATCGAAAGGTCGTGTCGTTCGCTTTCGAATCCCCGGTTTTGACACAAGCGTGCAGGAACGGTGAAGTGAAGTCCTGCGCTTCTTTCGCACGCCATCTTCAGCGGGAGGTGGGAGTCGGACAGCTGCTCCCGGTGTCCACGGGCCACGGCAGAATGTAGAGGGACTCCAACGGTGATCTGTCCCGCTAAGCACCTCTTTCTCCTCAAGGTGGTGGTGGAGAGGAAGCTCTTAGAAAACCCCCATGGATGGACTCGGGGCGGGGGGGGGTCAGTGTAGAGGGTGTAAACCGTTACTGGTTAATGGTTAATAGTTTACTTTTCCTTCAGTGACTCAACAAATTGCCTGTAATGGATAAAAGTACCATATGTCACACTGCAGCATCAAGGCAAGCTTGGGCAAACAGTGTAAACCCAGTAAAGCAAAATTGTAGTAATAATTATAATAAAGGGGCAGCTGGAGGCATGGCTGCTGAAGACACGGATGTGTCACGTGACGGTTGTTGGTTCAAACCCTGTTTCACACTCTTGCTGTAGTACCCTTGATTAAGGTATCTACCTTGAACCGATGTGGTAAAAATGACCCAGTTGTATAAATGGGTACAATACTGTAATCTACATGGAATAAATCTGTTTTGTTATTTTCTATTAACTCTAGAACAATTATTATTATAAGAATGTTTTGTTATCCCTATATATATATGTAGATGTCTATGTATTATTATTATTATCAGCAGTAGGAGGCATTGTAAGGTACGGACGGTTGCTGGTTCAAGTCCCCTTCTCTGCTGGTGCTGCACTGCAGTACCCTTAGAGAGAGAGGCTCTTACTCTAACTGACTCCATAAATGTGTCAAACACTGCAGTCGTCAGCGTATAATTCCCAGCAAGAATGTAATGATAACGATGATGGTGATGAATCTGATGTGACGATAAACACTTGACTTTTCCACGCTGTTCCTGGAACACGGAACGTGACCCGCGTACTTAGTACAGCTGTGACGCTCCCTTCGTGGAGAGGAGCTCGAAAACACACACACACACCAAGGAAACAAGAGCTGAGCGACGAACCCACGGGAAAGAAGCCGCGTGGACAAACACACACCTGTCCACCCCGGGTGTGACGCGTCCCGGACGCTCCCGGACTGGACGGGACGGTCACTTAGAGACGGGGAGCGAAGCGGAGCCACGTGACGTGACCGCTGGGGGCGCTTTCCTGTTCTCCCCCACTTTTGGTTGGGGAGGGGGGGGGTCTGTGAAACACGGTCCGAACGCCGTGAGAAGACACACACACACACACAGAGAGAGAGCCAGAGACAGAGTGTGGGTCAGCGCTCCGTACACACACGCGCAACAGGTAAGAACGGCGGCGTCGTTACTTTGATTCTTTTCAGTAAGTTACTTTGTTTCTATATTTTGCTGGCGCGTTACTATTTCGCTTTGATACATTTGTAGTTTACTAATTTACTTATTAGGTGCATTAGTCTAAGTAACTCCCTTTGCGAAGTGCCGCTTTTACCCTGTCAGTATATTTCACGCGGTTACGAGGTGATTACGTGTCGCGTACAGTTCTGGGAAACTGAAGTTTTGGGAACCGCATTTTTTTCCCCATGAAAACGTGCGAAGGGTTCAGTCGACCGGCCCTGATCGTGGACTCTGAGCGACTTTGTTTGTTTTTAACCGTTGAAACGTTGGGAAAAACCGGGACTTTTCGGTCAAACTGGGGTCGGACCGTCTTTCTCTCCACGGTGGATTGTGTCTTTTTTAACAGGACTTGAGTGTCGTGGATCCCTGTGCGGCAGAAAGTGTGTGATCTCGCGGCTGTGTGGGTACCGGAGTGATGCCCACACTTTGCTCCATCTGTGTGTTTTCTTATTCCTGGGTCCACTTGTGCTCCAGGTTGCAGTAAGGTTGTGGGTTCGAGGCCTGGACAGTCCTATGGACACGACCACTGTCCATCCCATTTTTTTTTCGTCAGGGACAATGAGCGACCTGGCAGAAAAATGACCAAGCCATGGTGACATGGCTCAAGACCCCCTTCCTGAAGGATGATGAAAGGTGATGCTGCTGAGGGAGACTGAGAGATATGACCCCACATTGACCGCAACAGCATTTATTGTACCTCATCTCTCTAGTTTTCAACTCAAATCCCATGTTTGACCCTTCTGATAAAATTATAGTAACCTTCAGAAAGTCCAATTGTAAAATAAAATGGGGACAGCGTAGTGGTTTGAGCTGCTCCCTTTGGACCCAAAGGTTGTGGGTTTGAGTCCCACCTCTATCTCTAGTGCACTTAGTACTTACCCAAAAAATTGCTCCAGTAAAATTTCCCCGTTGTATAAATAGTAGTAAGTAGCTTAACATTGTATGTGGCCTTGGAGAAAAGTGTCTGCTAAAGGAATAAATAGCAAATCCCAAGTATGTATGAGATAATTTATTACAGCGCTTCCTCTTTGATAGTTTGGGGATTTGTTTTTACTTCGGGGTGTTGTTTTTACTAGATTAATGATGTGATTTTCATGGTGGACTGAAGCACACACAACAGGTAACGCAGTATTGCAGAAATACATGTAAATTAAATATTTTTGTGTGCGGTAGTATTGGGTTCGTGGCTCATTAGCATCTGTAATATCCTTGTAGGATGAAGTGGAAATGTTATTAACTTGTGTAGAAAATCCTCCAGTGATGCAATGAAATTCCAGATCACCCAGGGGGGCAGTGTGACATACACTAGTAGACGTGTGCGTGTAACTGGCTCCATTAACTGTGGGCTCCCTCTCTCTCGCGCACACACACCGGCTGAAGCTGCTTATCCCAAGTGGGGTCGCGGTGAGCCGGAGCCTAACCCGGCAACACAGGGCGCAAGGCTGGAGGGGGAGGGGGCACACCCAGGACGGGACACCAGTCTACCACAAGGCACTCCAAGCAGGACTCGAACCCCAGACCCACCGGAGAGCAGGACCCAGCCAAACCCGCTGCACCACCGTGCCCCCTTACTGCGGGCTCCGTCTCGCAAAAATTTTTTTTCTTTTTTTTTTAAATTTGTGGGCTTCCTGTTTTGCTTTAAAAAAAATGCCTTTTTATGTGACTGATTTAATCTTTAGATCATGTGCAGGGGAGAGCTGGGGGGGGGGCATGTTGTGAACTTCAGATGCCGATTGCGCCACCTGCATGTCTTCAGGAATGAAACACCCGAGCATGAGATGTGCTACGGTGAAGAATGCTGAGCACGAAGAAACCGTTTCAAACTTTGCGGAACAGTGTTTCCTGCTGGGAAGATGAGCGGTGGTGTCGCGATGTAACGTACGCTTGCTGCTACCGTGTTTCTGAGCTCGGTGGTCCCTGAACTTCGGTCGGGGTTTAATGCAGCGTGGAAGTGGAATGATTCCCTTTCTCTGTTGGGCCTCGGAGAGACGCATACCAGGACCCGGCGTGGTTCTTACGCGGGTCACGTTGCTCGTCACACCGTGCGTTTGAGCCACATCACATGCGATTCCGTTTATTAGTTTCCCGAGGCCGTGTGCTTATTTCTGTATTCACGCTATGCAGGGTGTAACTGGGCTTTTCTGCTGGAGTAACGCTCTTTGGGCACCTCCACGATGAACCGTGACCACCTCCCCCGATCTCGGCGGGTGGGGGAAGGACACCCGTTTGCAGCGGATTGTGCGTTCGTCGTTTTTGTGCCCTTCCTCCGCTCCTTTCCCAAGGAGCCCTGCTTGGCCCTGCTTGGCTCCGCTTCGCTCCGCTCCCCATCGGCCGCTGCCAGCGAGCGCATTCAGCTCGTAAACTCGGTCAAAGTTCGCTTGGCCCGCGTGAGCACAGAAAGGGTCCCGAGGCTTGAGCCCGTCCAGGGGGGCCACCTAGCCAAGGGATTGTCATGAGTAACCAGTGTGGGGGCGGGGGACTTAAACCTTGAGGTTTGCGCTGCGGGGGAAGAGATTAGGGCCGGATCCCTGACGCAAGACACCGGGAGGGTCTCCAAGGCCGTGGTGCAACTGCCTCTGAGCATCGGCTCAGTACAGTAAGCTACAGTAATCACCTTTCTAAGTTGCCAGTTCCTCTGTACTTCCTCCATTGTGTTGCATTTACTCGTTTATCTGACACTTTTCCTCCAACGCGGCTTGCAGTGCTGAGCTGCTTGCACTGATTTATCTATGTATGCGGTACATTTTACTGTAGTGATTCCGAGAAGGTACCATGCTCAAGGATGAGGTGTTCCACAATGTGAGTGGACTCCTCTGCAGAAAACAAAGCTCTCTGTGTTTAGGTTTAGCAGGTTGCTGCGCCCCGTCGAAGTGTGAAGGTGCGAAGAGCGCCTATGAAGGAGAGGTGATCGACGACGTGGCGAGAAGCACGTCGCGGCGACGCTGGGTACGAGGCCCGTTCTTATCTCAGAATCGGCGCGAAGCTGAAGTCGTCCACGTTCTTGCGCTCGCTGCGCGATCGTATGAAATCGTCTGGGGCTGGATGGAGACTGAGCCTTCAGCCGAATGTCGAGATGCTGCACGTGTCCGCGGAGGTCGCGATATCGCATCGCGCTACATATGGGTGGTCTCATGCCGTCTAATTTAAAAAGCCACTATCGCAGCAGCATCTTCTACAACCTTTCATCAAGTGGTGTGAACTTCTCACCCTCCGCTTGGACTTGTTGGTACGTTGTGTGTGTGTGTGTGTGTTGTGATAAAGTTGGTGCCACCGCTTCCGAACTGAAGACGGTCTGGCCTTGTGATGAGTTATTTTCTATATATGTAGCTCACTTATTTCACACGTTATTCAATTACAAGTCGTTATAACTTTGTTGTAAATAATATTAACAGTTATAACTTTATAGATACTAGTTATATATAAAGAAATGTTATAACTGTAATATTTACACATTTTTAAATAACTAACTTGTAGTCTAGTGGTTAGCCCTGCTGCCTTTGTACCATAAGGTTGCAGGTTTGAATCCCACCTCCAGCTGTAGTAATCCTTCAGCAAAGTACTTAGACAGTACTTACTCTGGTAAATATTACCTAACTGAATAACATTTAAGATGGTAAGTTGTTTTGGGGAAAAAGTGTCAGATGAATTTGTACATTTGTAAAGTAATTTAATAGAACATGTGTTGAAATCTCTGTGTTCACGGTTTGTTGCTGCAGCTGGTGGCGTAGTAACCAACTGGAACGGAGTTGTTGGTCCTGGGTTCGAATCCCACCTTGCAGTAAAGGGATAAATCAGTAGGTAGCTTACTGTATAACCCTCACACTTTGTTGCCTTGTGGAAAGGGGTCAGATAAGTTAATAATAAATGAGTCTTAGTGCTGAAAAGGATCTTTTTTGCTTAATTTTAATAAATAAATTAATAATAATTTATAATAATTAATAAATAATTATAAATAGAAAAATAATTATAAATATAAAAAATAATTTAATAAATAAATAAGACTTTATTCCTACTGTTGTTCTTTACCCTGTAATGTAAGTGGTGAAAAACACACATCGGAGTGTTCGCGCCAGGAAGACGTGCGTACGCACTTACGCCCCCGCGAGCATCACCTTGTTCGTGAGGATTTGACACGGAGATGCGGTCGGCCCCTGGTACGAGAAGTGGCCCTGAGCGCCGTGCGCCCGTCTCTTCGTCCCCGTGATGCTTCCAAGATGCCGTTGCCAAGCGCTTCAGTCCCCCAGAGCCGCCCTGTGTTCAGTAAACCCCCCCCCCCCAAAGGGAGCTCCACCACCATATATGAACATAATTCAGGCAAAGCTGATTTCTATTTACTTGAGCTGTAGCTGTAAATTTACCATTTAATTCTTGCATGTCGGTTAAAGACTCTGTTCACGTCGGATGGTCAAAGCGTCTTACTTCGTACCTCTTTGCGTCGGAGCGAACCGGTCGAAGATGTTGTTCAACCAACGTCCCGACCGCATGATCTCTGAGGAATGACCGAGTTCAACGCCTCGTTCTCCTTTTCGGGATAACTAGCAGTTCCAGTAATAAACAGTGACATAAAACAGGTGATTTAATACTTTGCTTTTTGATTTTTTTTTTTGGTTTTGTTTTTCCATCTTCCTGTAGGGAGGTGGGTCTCGCTGAGCCCGTCTGTGGGGGGCGAGGATCTGAAAGTGGTACGGAGATGATGAGCGGATTAACCGACACGGGTGGCTCTGAGAAGAGGCCTGGGGGCCGCGGTCCCGGGTCGCTGTGCGGCAGGTCCGACTCGGCTCGTCCTCCTGTTGCGAGGAGGTTGTGGAAACTGAGGAAAGTTCCGCTTTAAAACCGAAGCTGCGCAGGAGCTCCTGCAGAGGCTTGTCCGAGCGCGCGCGCACACACACACACGCTTGTGTGTAAGCACGTGTAACAGTAGTTGATACCATGTTTATTACACTGCTGATACATCTCTCTTCCTGTTATGCCTGTTCTCGTTCGAAATGGACACACGTTTGACTTCACATTTATTTATCATTTTCTATTTATTATATTCCTGTAGCTCAATTACCTGCTGACAGAGCTGCTCTTTTTTTGAATTTCACATTATTATTAACGTTAGACATTATTCTTAGTAATATTTCATTATTCATGTTGATGAATAATGGCCACTTTTCCTTTTCTCTAAAAACCAGTGCTTACAGAAATGCACCTTTTTTTAAAACTCCTGTGACACTCTTGAGGTTAGTGAAAGGTGGCGGGTGGGGGATCGAGAAGCGGGTTTTAAACCCATGTCCCAGCGGTGAGGAAAAACTGTTGCGCTGCAGCTCAGCGTTTGAGGAGTTTTTCCTCATCTTATTCATGTTCTTTTTTCCATCCAGAGCGAGTTTCAGTTGAACCTGTTACACAACCTGAGGGGCAGCAGGGGGCGCAGCGGTTAGGGTTGTCGCCTTGCAGCCAGAGGGTCTGGGTTCGAATCCCAGCTCCTGTTGGGGTAGCTTCGAACAAGCTGCTTACCGTTCATACCGAGTCAAAATTACCCTGCTGTGCAAAAGGGTAAATCAGTGTACAAACCTGGCATTTTGGGGAAAATCATCAGATACAAGAATAAATAATACAAAAATATCTTTCGTTCTGCTCATAGTCTCGTCTCTCGTCCTCCAACACGTGGCACTTTGTCACAAGAGCTGTACTTGAGTTCCTGTGGGACAGGAAGTGACCGATGACTGACGACCGGGGGGAAAAGGGGGGAGGGGGGGTCACAGTGCCACTGTCATCCCTGTCACTATGGTCATGTGGAGGACTGTAGCTCAACCACACTGTGGGCTGGGCATTGCGCGGGAGGGATCGCTTCTGGTATTCAGTACTAATTTGCCATGTGGGTGAACGACAGGGAAACTTCTGTTTTTTACCATCTTTTACTATCTCATGGGCGTGTAAAGCCTTTCTTTCGTCCCGAAACTCTCAGGGAACGCCGTGTCATTTAGGTAACGGCAAACAGATGTTTGTCGGACATCCTTCATCTCCCCCTCCGCCGTTACGTGACAGCCCCCCCCCCCCCCCCCCACACACACACTCACACACTCTCACACTCTGAGAGGCATAAAAGCACTTTGTCTTTAAAGCAGAGGCAAGGAGGTGAGACGTGATCGGTGTGACTGGAGTAAGTTGTCATGCGGCGTGGGAGGAAAACGTGTTACACTGTGCATCTGGTGGGGGGTGCCCCCCCCCCCCCACCTCACCCCCCTGGGTGCATCTTTCTTCTCTCTCTTCCCTCTTCCCATTGCTCCTCTCTTTTCTGTCTCCTTTCTCTCCTTGTGTTTATTTTTGATTCAGATCTCTCAGTTGAGGGATGCTTTGTGGAAGAGGAGTGTGTGTGTGTGTGTGTGTGTGTGTGTGTGTGTGTGTGTGTGTGTGTGTGTGTGTGTGTGCGCGCGTGCGCGCGCGTGATGTTGGGGGCGCTTTGTCGATTGTTGGATCTAGCTTTGCGTGCTGCAGAATGGTCCATTGTCCACTCGGTCATGGAGGAGTGCTGGTCTCGCTCTGGTCTCGCCGGCGCCCCCCCCAGAGCAGCGCACCCTCCTCAGGAGCCTCGTCTTGTTTTCCTCCTCTCCTGCCAGACCCCTCCCCTGTCCCTTTGCCGGGGGGGGGGCTCTTTGTAAACAGCTCCCAGCGGCTTCCTGGGATACAAGCGCAGACGTGGCGCTCTGAACGTGCCTTGTGCCAAATGGAGAAGCGGTACCGAACAGACTGGGCGGCTCTGCCTCGTGACCCCTCAGCCTTGGACTGTTACAAATATAATAACCGACATGTATATACAGCATTTATATATAATATATATGTGTCTATATGTGTACTTTATAGGGACAAATATTACAAGTGCTGCAGGAACAGAACATAGATCTCTGCACTTAGTGTTTGGCCTTTCAGGTGTGTGTTTAGTCTTCCGAGAAGTAATGAGCTCTGAGCGTTCTGCCCTGCTGGGGACTCAGATGCTGGCAGGTTCTTAACCACTTCCTTGTCATGGGGGTGGGGGGGGGGGGGGGTCCAGCTGTGATACCGCATCTGTGATACTGCTCTTCCAGTCATCTGAGTATGCTGTTGCTCCCCGCTGGCTCTTGTGGACTTTATTCAGGCTTGGTGTTATGGTTTGGTTGTGTGTGTGTGTATCGAGTGCCTGGAGAGGCAACGGTTCTGGTGTGAATTGCGCCCTAACAGGGCGGGTGGTGCTCTCTCAATGGGAGCTTTCATGCGGCCGTTTCAGTCCTGCGCCTTTGTGCTGCTGTCCTTTGCCTGTATACACACACACACACTCACTCACACATACTCTGTGGTTTTTTTTGACTGTGCGTCTTTCATTATTTTTGCAAATGAAGTTCCTCAAACACGAAAACTGGGAAGTCCTCTGACTGCGAGCAGCAGAGCGAAGGCTAACCGAGCGTGCGCGCGCACACACAGCCTCGAACAGAGACTGGTTGTGTAGACGGATGAGAGGACCAGCGAGATCCCGCTACACAATCTTCTCTCCTTGACGGGACGCAACACGACGCGCGCACTCTACTGTGGTCGTCTAGCAGCCTGGAGGTAATGGGGGAGGGGTTGGCACCTGAGCGCTTGAGGCTCTTGGGCAGGAGAACCATCTGGGCTGGGTGAACCTGTTTGGTTGCTGCTGAATGAGGATTACACTAAGTCATAGTCTGGCTTTGTGTGTGTGTGTGTGTGTGTGTGTGAGAGAGAGAAAGAGCGAGAGAAAGGAGAGATTCATGTAATACAGGTGGTGTGGTGGTTAGAGTTGCTGCCTTTGGACTCGAATCCCACCTCTTGCTGCAGTACCCTTGATGAAGGTATTCTCCCTGAACTGGTACAGTAAAAATTACCCTGCTCTGTAATAGGGTAAATCAGTGTATACAGATGAATACCCTCGGTCACTTTGGAGTAAAGTGAAAAGATGTCAATGTAACACCTGCACTGGAGGAACAGGATGCTGAAGAAATGGACTCTGTGGCAGCTGAGCTTTTAACTGGTGCCTTAGCCGTATTTTGGAAGCGCGGTGCCGGTGTGTGTGTGGCAGTGGGTCAGTGAGGACCGAAGAGGGCCACGGCCCGGGGGGGGCGAGTCGGTGCGCCGCAAGGAGACGTTACGCTTTGGGGAGTGGCTCAGCGATGGGAACGGATGGTTCCGGTCACAGCAGCTCGGGGGGGGGGGGGGGGGGACAACAGGAGGAACAGCGCCAACGGATGTCACTCATCACGAAATCATCTGAGCCTCTGCTCGTTTCGTAATAAGACTATTGATACAGTTCAAACTAATTGTTATTATTATTATTTATTATTAACAATACAGCTGGTGGTTTTCTCCACAGTAATGTACAATGTTAGATTTGTACTTTAAACTGGGTAATTGTTACCGCGTATTGGTGTATTTCCACCACGAGTGCACCATAGACCCTTTGTTCCCAGAAGTGCCGACCGTCTAATCCAAACAAATAACTCCCCTATGAATCACTTCATGTGGGTGCGGCTGTTTTGGCTGGGTCCTGCTCTGTGGTGGGTCTGGGGTTCGAGTCCTGCTTGGGGTGCCTTGCAATGGACTGGCGTCCCGTCCTGGTTGTGTCCCCTCCCCCCTCCAGCCTTACGCCCCGTGTTGCCGGGTTCGCCGTGACCCCACTCAGGACAAGTGGTTGTAGACATCGTGTGTGTGCGAATCACTTTGACTGGGACAAGTGGGCATTGGGTCTGTGCTCGCGGACGTTATATTTAATGTAGCCAATGTGACTGAGTGAGGTTTGGTGAGGATGAATACCTTCATCAAGGACACTACAGCAGGAGTGGGTGATACTCTAACCACTCTGCCCCCTGCTGGCCCATACAGTGTAAATGATGCCGAAAAGGTGAATTCTGCCATGAGGGAAACGGTCCTTATTTCTCTGCGTCACCTGCAGGGGGTCTTTCAAAGCTTAAGATGAGATACTTTACTGTCATTGTATGCAGTACAATGAAATTTTGTGTGGCACCTCTCAGAACAATAGCAGAAGAAAGAACACTTAAGATCAAATTCTTATTTAAGTCCTCTGTCCTTAGCAGGCTGGGGGTGGGTGGATGTGGGGGAGTAATGGAGGCGGCAGCTGGCTTTCGTGATCAGTTTTCTCTGGTTGGGCAGGGAGGGGGTGATGGAGGCCACAGCTCTGGGAAAGAAGCTGTTCCTCAATCTTGGTGCGGGATTTTATTGTCCTGAACCTTTTGCCGGACGGCAGCGGTTCGAACAGGGAGTGACCGGGGCGTGTGGTGTCCTGGATGATACCCAGCCTTCTTCCTCAGTCGACGAGTGTAGGTGGTGTCCAGGTTGGGGAGCCCCATCCCGACGATGCGCTGGGCTGCCTTCGCCACGCCACGCGGATCCTTCCGCTCGACGGCGGTACAGCTGGAATACCAGTGGCGCAGTTAGTCAGGATGCTCTCGATGGCGGTCCTGTAAAAGTTCAGCAGAACTTTCTGTGGGATCTGGGCCTGTTTCAGTTTTCTGAGGAGCACGAGTCTCTGTTGGGCCTTTTTGACCAGGTGTGAGGTGTTGCAGGTCCACGTCGGCTGCTTTGATACATGGACTCCAAAGAGCTTTAGGCTTTCCGCGCGTTCCGCTGCTTCTCCATGTACGTGGAGGGGGAGGTGGTCAATCTCCTTTGTTCTCCTCAAATCCAGAACCATCTCCTTTGTCTTAGAGGTGTTATGGACCAGGTTGTTGTCCTTATGCCACTCGGCCAGATGTTCCATCTCAAGCCTGTAGGCCGTCTCCTCATTGTCTGGGATCAGCCCAACTATCGTGGTGTCGTCTGCGAAGTTAACGATGGAGTCGGAGGTGTGGAGGGGGGTGCAGATGTGGGTGAAGTGTGAAGAGCCTGGGGTTCAGTGTGCAGCCCGGTGGGGTTCCTGTGTTCAGGAAAGGATGGGAGGACAAGCATTGTTTTCTCTCTCTCTCTCTCACACGCACACACACACACGAGCTGCTGGGGGGGGACACAACAACACACAGGAAGTTTAAGGAAGCGCAGAGCGAGTCCATTAGGTCGCACTTCCAATTATTGGCACGTTGTACAGGTGTGGTGATGTATATACAGTGGACTAACAATGAAACCTGAAAAATTGCGATGACCTTTTTTCCCCTCCCACCCCCGAATGCGCCGTATGTCCCAGGTGGACAGGGTGCCCTCGATTCTGCTTGCCCCCTAAGCGTGTGCAAAGCCGGGCCTTGGGTCCAGACAAATCCCCCGACCCCCCCATGCCTCTATCTAACACCCGATACACACACCTGCTGATTTTCCCTTCAGAAAAACAGGAGGTTCTTTATTTTTTCAGTGTAATTAAGATTTTTTTTTCCTACTTTACACTTCAGCTAACAGGATAGTGTTTCAGCAGGGGGGGTTTTGTCCTACACTCGTGAAAAGGCGCCGCTCGGGCCGCCGCGGTGCGACTCCGCGCTCACAGCGCCGTCACGTGACCTCGACGCCACGGTCTCGCGCGCCTTGTGACTACCCGTGCGTCGAGCGGCCTGTGGCGCGTGACTCGAACCCTGAGTCATACTCTGTTCGTACCTGAACTCCTTCAGGCCGCCGTAGCGAATCTATTTTTACATCCTTGACAAGTTTCGGATCCCTTCTCTGTGACCCCCCCCCCCCGCGCGTCTACGTGCGCGTCCACGTGCGCGTCCACGCTGGCCTCGCGGTTGCCGTGGAAACGGCGTTGGGACGTTCGCGCTACAGCTCCGGGCCGCGTGCTCAAACGTGACACAAACGCGACACAAAAGCGCTGAGCTGCGGCGCCACTTTAGCAACTTAGATTCCGCGGTGTTTTTAACGGGTAAAAAAGTCGATCGCGGTTTACCGTAAAGCATCGTGTAGCGGCGGCGCCAGGAAACGCGGCTCTGGTTGATCCTTCTGAAATTATAGGGCATCGATAATAAATCATCAGGAGATCAGTCATCAGATGCACTGGTGTGTGATCATGCCATGGGACCCCCCTTTTTTTATTTTTAACGGGAAGAAAGTCCCTTTCTTTGCAATTTCTCAGTGGGGTATACTAGTCTAGTGAGGGCGGCACAGCGAGTAGCGCTGCTGTCTCACAGTGCTTGGGTGTACAAGAGGACATGGGTTCGATCCCCACTTAGTCTGTGTGGAGTTTGCATCTTCTCCCCTTGTCTGTGTAGGTTTTCTCCTGGTGCTCTGGTTTCCTCCCACAGTCCAAATACATGCTGTTCAGGTTCAAGTGTGTGTGAGTGACAAGGAGTGTGTGAATAAATGTAGTGGTGTTTGTGTGTGTCTATCTAACCTTAAATGTTTGGACTGTTATCTCTGAGTTGAAGGTTATTCAGATACATTTGTCTTGAGGTCTTTCTTTCTCTGGAAGGTGCTATCAGTCAGTATGGCTGGTAGTGCAGTTGTTAGCACTGCTTCTTTGGATCCAAAGGTCATAGGTTCAATTCCCACCTCCAGCTGTCACTGGCCTACCCATGAGCAAGGAAGGTACTTACCCTAAATTGCTCCAGTAAAGTTACCCAGCTGTGTAAATGGGTCAATAATTGTAAGTAACTTAACATTGTAAGTCTCCTTGGAGAAAAGTGTCAGATAAATGTGCAACTGGTTCATAATAAATGTGTTTTTGGTGTGTGGATCCCCTGCAGACTTTGAGTAATAAGTGGTTTTGGCCCTTTCTTCTTCCATTTTCGCATGAGTTATGTAATCTGTGCTGCTTTGGCAGAATGTTACCCCAAATGAGTGTGACACAAGCGCAGCGGTACCGTGATATTACAAAATAGTCTCCATTAGTACACAGTTTATCTTATTTTAACCCCGGGAAGGATCTGCTCACTTTATTTTCAACATCTCCATCCGTTATTGCTGTCCGAAAAGGGACGCTTCCCTTATTTTTAAAGCAGTGAGAGAGTGTGTGTGGGTGTGGGTGCATGCAGGGTCCGTAACGGAGAATGCTTTTTAACTCCACTCGGTGACTGGTTTCAGTTCCATTTATATCGTGTTAATATGAGGCTTGGATGGAGTTCCACCCTTTGACTCTGGGACAGTTCAGGGCTCTGTTTGGAGCAGCAGGTGGCGCAGTGGTTAGAGCTGTCAACTTGTAACCCGAAGGTCCTGGGTTTAAACCTCACTTCCTGCTGTAATACCCTTGATCAAGGTACTTACCATGAATTGGCACAGTAAAAATTACCCTTCTGTGGAAATGGGTAAACATATCATTTCTAGTCCAGTCGTACTGACGCTCCAGTCTGACTTCCTCTGGTTTCAGGGTTATTTTTACTGCCTTTGACCAGCAAGAAATGCTTCTATTTCAGGTCTGGCTTCTTGAGAACCTTTTTTTTTTTTAAAACCCCAAACAGATCTCTAGTTCTCCAGTAAGCTCCCTCACACTGCCCAGGATTCCCGCAGCGCTTCACCTCCCGGTCGCCGGTCATGGGCAAGTGTGGGTTTGACGGAATGTTCTGCTGAAAGGTGCTGGAGACCTTCAGCCCATTGAGCTCACGTGTCCTTGGATCAACAGTTTCCTTTGGTGTCATTGATTCATCGCTGGTCTGTCGCAAAAACGGGTTGTTCGTGTGCTCTCGGCTGTGGGGAAATGCGGCCGTATGAACATAGCTCAGATTTACTGTGTTGACACCATCAACTTAATTTCCTTGATGATTCACAGTTGAAAATCTCATTTCTTTACCCTCATCCAACCGCTGTCAATAAGCGCTCATATGACGTACGGTCCCGGTGGTCCAGAGCCTGTCCCAGGTGCCTGGGGTGTGAGGCAGGGTTCATCACAGGACAGTCTCTCTCATTCACACACCCAATAGACAATTTAGAGTCACCAGTCTACCTGAAACACATCTCTTTGGACTGTGGGAGGAAACCAGAGCACCCAGATGCAAGTTCTACACAGCCATATTTTAACCCACGTACAAACCTTCAACCCAGGAGCTGCGTGGCACCCTAATATAATAAAGCAAAATATACATTTTTGACTGGGTTATGTTGACCAACTTTCTCCCCTCCCAATAATGTCGAATCGCATCCGATCCCTTCGTTGTTCTGTTACCGTGGAGATGAGTGTGATTGTTGTCTTCCCCCCCACCGCCAGGTCGTGCAGCTGTCATGAAGTGATCTGCGACTGCGCCGCGCACACGGAAGCGCTCCCCGATCCATCATGGCCACGGGCACCGGCTCCCTCGCCGTCTCCGAGTGGCTCAGCTCCCTGCACCTGGAGCAGTACGCCGACACCTTCCAGGCCCAAGGGCGCGCCCTGCTGTCCCAGTGCCGGGACCTCACCGCCTGGGACCTGGAGCAGCTGGGCGTCGGGCCCCCGGGGCACCAGCGCCGCATCCTGGCCAGCCTGCAGAGGGCGTTCTCCGAGGGCTCCGGCGACGACGCCCCAGAGGTCCGTCCCGTGCCCAGGCCGAGGTCCAAGCAACGCCGTCCGGCAGGGCACTCTGAGGTGGGCGGGGCTTCTCAGGACAGACCTCCACCCCCCATCCCTCCCAGGGTGACCCTGAACCGCCCCCCGGTCAGATTCCCGCCGATGCCCGCCCCCAGGCCACGCCCACAGACCCTCCTCCTGCAACCCACAGAGCAGCAGCTGCAGACCCCCAGCGGCCTGAAGATGTCCCCGACCTCCCCGTCGTCCGTCTCCACATCCTCATCTTCCTCGTCTTCGTCTTCCTGCTTCGCCTCGGAGCAGCCGCAGCCCAGCGATCAGCCCTCGTTCCTGGAATCGGGAACTAAAGGACTTCCCCCGCTGCCCCCCAAGGCCCACCCTGTGGGGGTTGTTAAGGAGGTGCGCTGCCCCCCTCTGCTACCTCGGAGACCCCCCGTTCTTCCGCCCAGGTCCACCGCAACCTTGACCTCTCCCACCGCAAGGTAAGCAGTTCTATGTTGGAGTTAAACATTTTCAAAGATACAAATATTTTTCCAAAATAATTTTTTAAATTCTAAATTTTATTCCGTTTTCTAAAATCTCTGTTCTGTTTCGACCAGCGATTATTGTGCAGAATAGGAGTGTGGAGCCCCCTTAATTCAACTCGGTTCCACAGTGTTTGCCGCTCATGTCTGGTGTTCCCGAGTGTCGGTGATCAATGACAAGACAAGGAACGTTGTGCATTTTTTGGGATGAATTGGTCAACAATTAGCACTAAGTAGCAGTTTGTGGAGACGATGGTTGTGTAATTTTATTGCAGTTTGGAGTTGAAATTTTAAGTGTTTCCGTGTAATGTAGCTTTATTAAAGGCATTTACAGAACCTCGGTGAGGGGGAAAAATTAATTTTACAACAGATTTATCTCTCCAATAAATAAATCAGTGCACTTCAATATTATTTATCTTTGTTTATCGGAGTTCTTTACAGGTTTTAATTTTAAGGGTGATGCTAAAAAAATCATTAAATAAGTTTTTTTTTTTTTTTTTTTTTTTTTTTTGGTATTATAGTGTCATCTGAGGTTTTTCCAGAATCTAACTGAATAAGTGAATAAATGGAGGGATTTATCCGTGTTATAATTTTGTGGATTGTGGGCTCATTAAAGGGACTTTGAAGTTACGAACAAATCGAATTACAAACGGACTTCTGTTCCCAGCTGTTCATAAGTTGAGGAACTGCTGTCCCTTCCCAGTCTTGGGTTCAAGTTCTCCTTTACTGTCCTCTTTGCTGTCCATGGTGTCGATGGTAGGGAGGTCCTATTCGAACAAAGTACTTTACCGTCCCTCACTCTGCTTTACAGCAAGCAGATTCTTCTTTCTGGGGGAAAAAAAAAATTTAAAAACTAATTTTTTTTTATTGACAATATGATCCATAGTCCAGAAAAAAATGTCAGAAAAATGAATCTGTGAGGCCTTTTTTTTCCTTGTTATGTAGTCAGGAAAGGCCAGTTGACTCCACTTTGAGTGTTAGCAGAGAGCGCCCCCTACAGGTGGAGCTTTTGGTCTTTGTCTTTTTATAGTATGGAAAGGAAAGTGTGCAAATTTTCTGGCTTTCTGCTCGTGTGTGTGTGTGTGTGTGTGTGTGTGTGTGTGTGTGTGTGTGTGTGTGAGAGAGAGAGATGTTAAAATGACCCCCCTCCCCCGATAGTGGTGTTCAGTCAAGTAACGGTGATCATTATTACTGTGATTTTTTTTTTTTTTTTTTTTTGAAGAGGGGGGAAAAAACCAACTACAGGTGTGTGTTCACGGGATCCGTTTCGCTGCTTAATTTTTGTTTTCCGGTGACAATCACGGTACTTTGACATTACATTTCCATTGATGTCCATTGATTACGATTAGTGAAAGTTTCCTGATTAGAAAAACACCACCAGTTCTTCTAGAGTGTCCTATTTCATTTGGAAGGCTCCAGAAGGCGCCAGAACATTCTACAAAGCATTAGATTCTGACAGGTACTAAGAATATTCAGAGCTCTGAACCTAGTGCCAAAATTTGCTGATTTCAAGAATGTGGAACATTTTTCTAAAAACTGACATGTAGTACAAACTAACACCAAAAGTTTGTTTAATCATGAATGCAAAAAATAATCAATGAAACATTTTTGTTGCATTAGGTTGTTTATTTATTCATTCATTCACCTTCTCCAGAGCCACTTACACCAATTTACCTGTTCATACAGCAGGGTCATTTTTACCGTGTCGGTTCAGCGCATTGTCGCAAGAGGTGGGATTTGAACCCATGTTCTTGGAGTCCAAGGCAACAGCGCTAACCACATGGTTAGACGTCAGTGGATCTGAAAGTCACGAGTTTGTTGCTCGAGCCCATTTTTATCTGGACTGTCGCAAACTCGAGTGTCTCCTGGCCCAAAGTTCCCGAAAAGGCGGTTTTCTCATCTCATCACAGCAGTTCTTCCTTTCATTAAACTCGAAATAAAGAAAAAGAGTTCTTTGTTGCGCAACCAAGTAACTGACGCCTCATGTGGTCCCTTTTAAAGGCAAAAGACATGTCGGTGTGTCCGGACGCTCACAATGACAGCGGTCACGGCGTCGAAGAATGTAGAACTTCCAGAACCTTCCAGAATAACAGGACTCTGAGAATTGCACCGTGGGATTTTCCTCGAGTCTAACCTCAAGGCGCTTAAAATAGAAATTCTCATACGCAAACGAAAAGTCATCCGAGGCCCAACTCTGTGTGGTTGAAGCGTTACTCGTCATCGACGCGTTCTCGTCGAACGAGATGTTTCGTTTCATTCATTTATCTGACACTTTTCTCCAAAGTGACTTTCTGCTTGCATTGATTTACACCTATTCACCCATTTATTGGAAGATTATTTCTATTGTATCGGTTGAGGGTGTCCTGATCAAGGGCACTAGAGGATGAGGTGAGATTCGAACCCGGGACCACCGGTTCCATTCAAGCGGGTTGTTATGCTACAGCAGCAACAAACATTCAACACGTTCCATTGTCGTCCCTTTAAATTACTTTTACCTGATTTAAAACGCTAATTTATTTACTCATTTACACAGCTGGGTAATTTTATTGGCAGTGAACATGTTACTCAGGGGTACTACAGCTGAAAGGGGGATTCAAACCTGCAACCCTTTGGGTCCAAATGCAGCAGATCTAACCACTACACCACCGGCCGTTTAATGTCTTTTATTAACATTTGAAACATGCAAACCGTTCAGACTTCAAACCCCGAAGACATGAAAGATGCCCAGACTTTGTTACATTGCGGTGAAAAATACAGAAACGCCAAGCGCGCTTCAAAAACAAACCGTCCATCGTCACGGAAACGAGATGAAATCGTACGACATAACGTTTGACAAGGGACAACAAAACAATGAACGCAATCAAACCAGAAGCCCGTCGAACAGTAATAAGCACAAATAAAAAACGACAGCGGCAGCATCACGCGCTTTTACAAGATCTCCTGCGCAGTCGAATCGTGGTGCTGCTGTCGTTGCGAATGAATTAAAAACATCTGTAAACAGCCTGCAGAAATAACAACGCAAACATGTGACATCTTAAAACATGACTAGTGATTTCAAAGGCCAAATGTACAAACATTTCATACAGTTTGTTAGGTAAGGATGTGATGGGTGTGGGTTTGAAACCCCTCTCCTCTTATTGCACCTCTGTAGAGAAGTGAATCGGAGGAGCCGTGTGTGTGTGTGTTCGTGTTCATCAGGGCCTCATCTGTGTGTTTGAGGCCTCGCTGCTGCATTATGGGTAGCCGTGGGGTCGGCGCCCTCTCGTTCTCGCTCTCTTTTGCGTGTGGCGGAGGGCGCTGCGAACGCACGAATGAGAGAGCGAGAGAGGGGGCGGGCGAGCGAGGTGAGCGAGGCGGCTGCGGCACAGGAAGCTGGTGACGCGACACGGGGAGCCGCTCGCAAACATCTCACTAAGTGCTCTCGGCTTCTTCCCTGCAGACGGTCGTCTGCGCCGTCGGCCTTCGCCTCCTCCTCTGGCCTCTTCCCTCAGCGGGACGTGTCCCCGACACACACTGCTCGCACACACACACACACTCCTCCCTGGCTCCACCAGCGATGGGTCTTGGGCTCGGGTCCCGACAGGTGAGTCCTGTCTTTTATCCTCCTTCGCTCATCGCTGCGCGTCGGCCTCGTTGCCCGGGTGACCGCTGGGACCTCTGAAATGTAGCGGGAAGTGTGTGTGAAGTGTGTTTTCGACTCTGTGTCTGTGTTTGCGAGGGAAGACGGGTTGTGTGGCCTGTCAGTGGGGAATTTAACGCGTTCGTCTCAACCGTCGGTTTTGTTTCCATGTTCGTGTTTGGTGACGTCATAGCGGGGGTGTGTATGTCTGTGTGTGTGTGTTTGTCTGTCTGTGCCAGTTCACCAAAGATGAATTCACCAACACAACGTTCAGAGTGTTTGTGATGTCTGACAGTCGAGTGTACGAATGGGGGTGGTGGGGCTCTGGTGGTTGGACTTGGATCCGGCTGTTGCGTTTCTTGTGTCCCACGAGTGTGTGTGTGTGTGTGTGTGTGTGTGTGTGTGTTCCGCACCCATTCTCGGACATCCGTGTTGGACTTTACGCTTGTGTGAGGGACACTCTAAGGGCGTCCAACACGCTGTCCCCTGAGGTGGAGCCGCTGTGTCCCGCTGTCCACTGAGTGTTGGGGGACACTGGTCGCCACACTCTTGTCTTCAGGATCATGGGGCAGCGGGGGACGCGGTGGCTAGAACTGTCGCCTTCCGATCCCAAGGTCCCGGGTTCCAGTCTCACCTCCTGCTGTAGTTGCCTTGATCCAGGTGCTCGCGCTGATGCGACACAGTAAAAGTTACCCAGCTGTGTACCTGGGTAAATCGCTGTAAGCAGTTCGGCGTTCGGCCTTCATGCTGTGAGTGCCGATGGAGAAAAGGGGGGGGGGGGTGAGTCTCAGGGGGACGTCGCCCTGCCTTGCGATGCGTCTGGGATGGCGTTGACCTTCTCCGGAAGGGAATTGCTCTTTGAACCGCGTTGATGGTGACCCGATGATGACCGTCCTGTGTACGCTTTGCGTGGATCTCACCTGGGGTTCGAGGCTGGTTGCGTCCGGGGACGTTTTCCATGGAATTGGACGCATTTTCTTGGGACCCAGTGGAAGGTCGAGGGTTTTGGGTCCGTAGTGGTTAGAACTGCTGTCTCGCACTCGAAGGTCCTAGGTTCGAAGACCACGTCCTCCTGGTGCGGTAGCCTTGATCGAGGGACTTCGCCTGATCTGGTAGGTAAAAATTACCGCGTTGTATCAATGGGTAAATCATTAGGTCTCTTTGAATGTAAATGAAGGTCTTGATTGATGGCCCAAAAGTAAACGGTCGATGGATCCGCGGGGGCCGATGCGCTCCTCAGAGAGCGAGAGGAAGGGGAGAAGGATCGGCGCTCCGGGAAGCAGCGGTTGGCTGTGGGGTCGCTGCAGGGATGGAGAGTGCAGCGGATGCGAGCGCGTTAAATATAGGTTGTGCGCTCTGGAACCCGCGCCTTTCCTGTCCGCAACAATGCCTGCTCTTTCCTGGGGCTCGGCGCCGCGCCGAGGTGCCACTCGGGGCCGGACGGGGAAGTTCGACCGAAAAAATGGGGAACCCGGACACATGTTCGCAATGCAAAATATATCTTTTGAGAATGGAAGCTATAATTTCACTTCGGCGGCGACACGCAGTCCTGGTTATTTTCGACCGTTTTCCACGCGTGGGCCGCCGTCTCCCTCGACTTTCTTTGTTTTTGTTCAGGTGCAGCTGTGTTGCATGCGAGTCGGAAGCGTGGGGGGGTTGCTGTGGATTTCTGTCGCCGTGGTAACCGCAGGCCCCGCGCGAGATTCCTCCCGCCGCCGTGTCAGCCCGGCGGGATTTGTGGCCCAGCGAACCCCGAACCGTCGGTCATCCGGCCCAAGGGGGCGGAGCCTGGGGGGGGGGGGGGGGGGGCTTCCTGGTGGTGCCTGCTTGCCCGGAGGTCACAGAAAACGAGCGTTTGATCACTGTGCAACGTCCTCTCAGGAAGACATGCTTTAGTTGTAGCAGTCTAATGTTCGCCGAAATTAAGACGAACAGGTGGACAAGGCGGTTTTGTTGAGGTTTGCACCCCCACTTACCTCCCCCCACCCACCCAGCAGCACGTCTCCGGTCGATGACGGCAGCGTCTTTGAGAAGGTTCCGGACGTCCCGCCCCGGACCACGTTCCCCAGCCAGTCCTCCGTCCCGGTGGCCCAGCCCAGAGGGGGGGTCCTGCACCCGACCCGCAAAACCAGTAAGTCCGCCCCCCCAGCACCCCAGATGTGAGTGTCATCCTCTGTTGTGCGGGGAAGTACAGTGTGTTTACTAAATAAAGTTTTTTTTTTTTTTTTTTTTTTAAAAAAAAAAAAACTTTTTCTGTACTGTGAGGGAAAAGTAAACAAGTCCTGTGTTTTTTTTCTGACTTTTTTTTTTTACCACATATGATGTTGTCTCTATATATTTCATAAATTTTATGTGTGTGTTTGACAAGTGTTTTTTTGAGTCTTGACACACTTTTTTTTCTGCTGGTTTCTGCACAAACCACCCATTATGTATAATTATGGTAAAAATGGTAAACGGGTGGAGTTTAAAACTCATGGTTTCTGCAGTCCAAGTGTCCGTTGAGAAAAACAGAGTAAAGACAACACATGGGATTCAGTAAGTTATATAAAACAGCCTGCACGAGTGTTTGTGTACAGAGTCATTGTTATTGGCGCCGTTTTTGTTACTATTAATTTTGTTATTTGTCTTCATGATGATTTTCTTCTCTCTGTCAGGATCTTCGTCTAGTGACAGCTCAGAAGGCTATGAGGACCCAGATATCCTGTATAACCAAGGATTTGAGATTGTAAACATGACAGCAAAGGTTGGTGTGTGTGTGTGTGTGCGTGTGCGTGTGCACACGCGTGCATGCAGGTTTGTTCAGCTATGGGTTCTTAACCAACACCCTACCTTGGAGCTGCAATAGAATCAGGTAGTAACTACATGACTTGCTGTTAGTAAAAAAAAAAAAAAAAAAAAAACCCACCCAAAGTAAACGCGAAGCTCCCTGCTCTCTAGGGTATCGTTTTACAAACGGCTGTGCGCCTTGTTAGAGCCCTGTGAACTCGTTTTTACTCAGCCGGGGGCCAAGGTTCGAGGTTCGAATCCAGCTCGGTCTCTGTGGAGTTTGCATCATCTCCCCATGTTTGCCTATGTTTCCTCCAGGTGCTCTGGTTTCCTCTCGCAGTGCAAAGACATGTATTTCAGGTGGACTGGTGACTCTAGAATCCCCAGCGTGCGTGTGTGTGTGTGTGTGTGTGTGTGTGTGTGTGTGTGTGAGATGCCTTGTGACTGTCTGATGCCCTGACGTCCAGGGTGTATCCTGCCTCACCGTATGTTTCCAGGATAGGCTCTGGACCACCGTGACCCTGCACTGGACCACCAGTAATTGATCGTGGGTTAATGGACGGATGGATAGATGTTTCACAAAGTTTTTCCACGCTGAGGCTGTTTGTGTGTTTACGACAACGCGGATCTGAAGGATCTTTCATCCGGCAGGGCAACGGCTTCCTGTCTGTAACAGAGGAGCATCGCAAACGCCAGAATAGCCTGTACAGCGATGACGAGATTCTGGAGAGTGACGGCGAAGCGACCCCCGACCCCATGTCCAAGTGAGCGTCGCTCTTCGGACTTCACTGCTTTGGCCCGCACTCGGTCTCCGTCCGCCCACATGTTCCCGCCGCGATGATGCAAACGGCAGAAGTTCCTTGTGTTAAAAAAAGACGATATTTTTGCTGAGCGAATAATTTATAACAAGTTGCTCAAGGGCAGAATTCGGCTACTGGGATGGAATACGAGCGTCACGAGTCTGGATTGTGCAGTTTCTGACTTCCTTCCTTTACGCTGCCAGTAAGCGGTGTGTTTGCCAACACTGGGACTACACACACACACACACACACACACACACACACACACACACAAAATCCAAAGTGCCACTTAAAGGCTGTAGGTTCAAACACTTCCTTTGGGGTTTATAATGTCTGTCTGTATCCAGTGCTGCTTGAAAGTGTGTGAACCCTATAAGGGTGGTCGTTATTCCTGTGTAAAATATTACAATACACTTCCACTTTATAAAATGAATAAATGACCATGATTTACACCCCTGACTCTACTTACCGACTTGGCTTAACCAGTTCAACTTGGGCTTCATTTATTTTTACACCTGCCCTACTTGTGTGTTTCTACTACACACATGATTTCCTCTAAAGCAACATATGAAATTAGTCATTACACACCTATTGTGTCACATGAGAAACACTGATTCTCATTTAATAACCATATCATGGTAAAACTAAGGCACATAAAGGGTTACCATACTTTCAAGCAGTGCTGTTTATATATATGTGTGTGTGTGTGTCCGTCCATATGTATATATAGATAAGAGGTATTCCTGTGTGTTTGTAAAATATACACACATGCACGCACGCACTCAACACAACAACTAAAAGTATCCCCTCCCTGTGCACTTTTTTCGCACTTTATTATACAGCACGGAATGTAAAGTACTTTGGACGTTTTATTAAAGTAAAAGTGCAGAACAAAGTAATTAAGGGCCATGAATAATTCTGGTAGGTGCTCTGTCTATATATATATACTGTATAATGTGTGTGTGTGTGTGTGTGTGTGTGTGTGTGTGTGTGTGTGTGTGTGTGTGTGCGCACGCACATCCTTACATGGAATTGCATAATTACTAATGTCTTATCTAACAGCCTTTTTTTTTCTTCTGACATATGTGGGGGGGGGGCACAGTGGGTTTGACCGGGTCCTGCTCTCTGGTGGGTCTGGGGTTCGAGTCCCGCTTGGGGTGGCTTGCAATGCACTGGCGTCCCGTCCTGGGTGTGTCCCCCTCCCCGTCCAGCCTTGCACCCTGTGTTGCCGGATAGGCTCCGGTTCCCCGTGACCCCGTTTGGGACAAGCGGTTCTGAAAATGTGTGTGTGTGTGTGTGTGTGTGTGTGTGTGTGTGTGTTGGGGGGAACTGAGAGATGTTTGCTCTTCTTCATGTCTACAGATTGGAGTCGTTTAACCAGAGCGTGTACCTCCCTGTGAGCTCCCTGCCCCCCAACGCACCCTCTGTGGACCCAAGCCTTCCCCCCTCCCCCGTCATCAAGATGGGCTGGTTGGACAAGAACCCGCCCCAGGGGTACGTGAGCGTTGCACCTCTGGGCCTTTTCTTATGCTTCTGCTGCAGAAGCGAGACCATGAAGTAAAAATACCCTGGTGGGGCCACTGAACCTGCAGCGCAAACTTCACTAAAGCAGCGAGTCAGTAGCGAGAAAAGAGGAAGAAGCTGCAAACTTGAGTCAGAGCGATATCTGTCTTTATGCTCATATTGGCTCTTCGCGTCTGGCAGTGCGGCCGCACAACTTACCGTGTTACATTTGGTCATTTTCGGTCATTTTTCTCCAAAGTGACCACAGTGTTGTTTACACTGATTTACCCATTTATACAGCAGGGTAATTTTTACTCTATCAATTCAGGGCAAGTGGCTTAATCAAGGTTTGCTGCAGCGGGACGTGGGATTTGAATGAACCTGGGTACTTCGAGTGCAAGGTGGCAGCTCTAACCACTGCTCCTTACAAGTTTTGCTGTGGGAGCAGAGCTGGTGGAGGTGATTGTGAAAGGTGGTGAAGCTCTCAGGGTAAATTCATAAAAAGAATTTGAGCCCTTGTGTGGGTTGCGTGGCCCGTAGGCTCCGCCCCTTTTTGCACCGGGTCGTAGAGGCACCTCGGCAAATCGCGGCCACGGTCGCCCCTCTTTCTCTCGTCTTTTGCAACCAAGACGCATCTCAGCGAGGTCGCTTTAAATAGCTGCCGGCGTCGGCCTTCGCACCTGACCGCTGCAATGAGAGAAGCAAAAAAGATGCAGAGAGCGAGAATGAGAGCGCTCAAACTGTGGTGAGACACCGACAGACAGTCAGGACCAGGTAAAACGTGGCGGTTAAAATTTGAAAGCGCGGCTGCACCATTAGCTTGTCACATGGCTTTGGTTTGCATGTTGTAGTGAGCTCTCCATATAGTCAGGGTGTACCGCCACACTTCTCCCTGTGGTCATTACCGCGCAGGCGAACCTCTGACCAGATGTATGGTCCTTCAACAACAAGGCATCTCCTTATTCCCCTGATCCTTCTCCATAATGAAACCAATTGTTGACATCTGAGATCTTCCTTTCCCTGTCTGCAGGTCCATGATCTATCAGCGCCGCTGGGTCAAGCTTGACGCCGACTACCTGAGATACTTCGACAATGAGAAGGTGCCCTCCGTTTACAATTTGCTGCCCAACGTTAGGTTGCTCGGCCAATGCACGGTGTCCAGGGTCAAAGGTGTGGAACTAATGCATGGCCTCTACAGGAGGTCTACTCAAAGAGGATCATCTCAACTTCCTCCATCGCCAGTGTCTCTAACATTGGGGAGCAGAAGTTCGAGGTGGTGACCCACAGCCGGACGTTCGTCTTTCGGGCTGAGAGTGACCGTACGTGACCTCCTCTTTGAGGCAAACGTGTTTGCTAGATGTTGTGTTTGCTCTGATGAATCTAAGAAGGGCGTCTTTTTCCGCGTCTCAAGTCGAGAGGAACGGGTGGGTGTCGGTGCTGCAGGATGCCGTGGGGGATCCCCGGTGCCGAAGGGAATCCAAGGGCTCCTTGCTCAGCCTTTCCGCCACGAACCACGAGATGCAGGGCTACCTGGAGCTCCGAGGTCTGCGCTCAAAGCTCTACGTGGTGTTGTGTAACGACAAGGTCTTCCTTTACAAGAACCAGGAGGTCAGTAGCTGCTTTTCCATTCCAAACAGAGCTGTAATTTTAGTCTGCTGACGCTGTGTGTGTGTGTGGTGTGTTTGAGAAAGAATTGAGTAGGTGGAAAATGCTGCTGCATTAAACCCTCTATAAATGGACCTCGATTTAAAGGTTTTCAGGTTTTACAGACAAAATCCTCCAGTTCATATATCGGTACTTTCTGACTTTCCATTACCGGATTTTCCGGCCGATATGTTTGTACTTCAGTACTTCCCTGTAATACTTTGGCTCGTGTGTTGAAGAGGGGCAAAGTGATTACCGTAGTTAATTTCTTGTTAAAACACTGGGTAGGTTATTATTATTTATTTTTATTTTCTAATTCAAAGTGTGTAACATACAGTATATTTAGTGAAATTTATTGCGTTTCCTGTAAATGTGGGTGCTGTTATGCTTCAGAATATTTTTTTTTTTTTTAACTCAACAGATGTTTGAGTTCATATAGATGCTGATTTACAGTCATTTGGAATAACCGACATTTGTGAACATCGGACACCCCCTCCCCTAATTAGTCAGTAAAACAAGGATATACTGTGCTTAAATCTACTAAGTGTAGCTGCAGGTAGCCCACCTCACCATAGGGGGCAGTAGAGAGTGGGCGCCGTGTTCAGGAAGTAGACTCGAGTACCATTTGCCTGTATTTCTCTCAATCACACCAGGACTACAAGCTGGGCATCGGAATCACCTTCATTGATATGAACGTTGGCAACGTGAAGGACACGGACCGCAGGTCCTTCGACCTCACGACCCCATATAGGATCTTTAGGTGAGTCTTTACCTGCTGTTGTTTTTCCCAGCTCTGCGTTATGCACGTCCTTTGCGGTGCACAAGATTCAGGTGACCTGCGAGAACCTTCCTAACCCTTCTGGCCAACACCCACTGTAGAGTATACATGACTGTCTTGTGAGCTTCACTTGATGAAGTCTGGGCAGGGGTTCGGAGTGCTCCCATACATTTGACGCCCCAGTGGTCTCACGGTTTTCACTGGTACCGTACCAGAGTCCAGTTTCCTGTTACCAGCCCAGTGGGCTCCTGAATATGTACTGAGTAGTTTTGGAAGTACATTCTGGTCATTTGTGGAGAACTCCAAGAAGGTCTCTCTCAGTGAGAGTAGTTCAAGTACTGTCTGCTGCAACGTGGCCCTTACCAACGTGACCTGAGACATGAAGGACATGGGGTCAGCCCTGCATCGTCTGATTGTGGAAAAGGCATCTGATCTCACATGGAAACATCTGACATCTCCCTGCTTCCATGTCATTGTGCGCTAACAGAACTTGTTTCCTCTTCCCATCCTCTCAACTAGGTCCCTTCCTCAATTGCTTACTCAACAGGAAAGTAGACTAATAGTAGATTGTTGAACCTTTTTGTTCTAGACACATCCACAGAGGTCCCCTGTCTGCACATTAGAATGCTCAGGCAGGGTGGGCAGCCACTGGTATTCAGACCCCCAGAGGTTTATTTTTCTCCCTGTTTTTAAACACTTGGGAGTTTTTTTGTTTTCCTCTCCTCAACTGTCAGATGTCTTATCCTAGTAGTTAACTATAACTGCTGCTTCACAGTATTGTATCCTGAACCTTTAGACCTTCACACATCCATATTTTTAGTGACGTATTAATTCAATCGGGAACCGGCGGTTAAGGTCATAGGCCAGTTGCCAAGCCGAAGGCCAACGCAGGGATCTCTGTGCATGCAGCTTCATGGCTGAGACGGACCAGCTGAAGGAGCAATGGGTGGAGGCCATGCGTGAGTCCATCGCCGAGGCCCTCTCCAACTACGAGGTGGCCACGAAAATCTGGTCCGAGGAGTCCAATGGATTTTGCGCTGACTGCGGTGCCACCAAGCCGGAGTGGGCCGCCATCAACCTGTGCGTGGTGTTCTGCAAGCGCTGTGCAGGTGGGGGCACCAGGGACCTAGTGGTTCTGTAGAACTTTCCATTATTTCCACAGAAAATCGTTGTCCAAGCTGATCTAGAGTCCCATAGTTTTACAGTACATCAAGGTATTTGACATGGTTTGACCTTATTTCTACACAAGGGTTAAACACCTTTGGTGTTTGAGATGGTTAATCTCACAACAGAAACCTCATTGCTGAATGTCCTCCGGTGTCCCCGTCTCCTTTAGGACAGCACAGGGGCCTCGGACCCAGCATCTCGAAAGTACGCAGTCTGAAAATGGACAAGAAGGTCTGGACGGAAGAGCTCATTCAGGTAAATCATTGTAAAACATGACAAAATCTTCCAAAAGACATTTGCTATGAAATATGTGTATGACCGGTACTTCTTCAGAGCAGCATGTTCCTGGTGAGCTTTTCATGAGGTGAATGTTCTTGTGATCATCTTGGACGGAATTGTGAATCTGTTCAGGAAGAGTAGTTCACAGCTTTTCTGGCCTTCAGCTCTTCATGTTGCTCGGCAACGCACGAGCGAACCTCTTCTGGGCCGCCAACGTACCCCCGAGCGAGGCTCTGCTGCCATCTAGCTGCACGGAGGACCGTCGACGATTCATCACTGCCAAATACCGGGAGGGGAAGTACCGGAGATACCACCAGCTTTTCGGTAACCAACAGGAGCTCGACAATGTAAGTTGGGCTGAGCCAGGAGCTAAACTCTCAGGCTTTCTCATTCTACACTACAGAGAACTGGTATGTGCTCTTAGCTGATACAGTAATCACTGCCAGTCAAACACTTGGAACCTCTTTCCAAACTTGATTGATCAAGGAGTGTCCGGCAAGTGAAGAAACACTAATGGGAACGTGTGATTTTGAGGTCATTGGAGCACTTTTAGTACTCGAGGATTGATTCTTCTAGCTGAATTGGTGACTCTAAATTGCCTGTACTGTTAGAATGGGTGTGTTTCCGACTGTGTGATTGCCCTTCAATGGGATGGCATCCCTTCTGGGGTGTACCCTGCTTCACGCCCTATACACTAGCGATCGGAAGTTTGGAATCACTGAGAAACTTTCAGTGAAACAATTGGTAGTTTTTTATTAACCATTAAATTAATTTAAAAATATAGTCGACATAATTACTAATGTTGCAAATAGCTATTACTGCTTGAAATAACTGATTTATGATTCCTAATGATAAACTTAGCTCATCTCTTAGTTAATCATGTTAAAATGCTAATTGGTTATTAGGGAAACCTTTGTAATTGTGTTAGAACTGCTGAAATCCATTGTTCTGTTCAGTAAACATAGTAAATTGTCTTTTTCCTCGGGCTGCTAGGTACCTAAAGTTCATTTCTGAGTTCAAAAATGGCCAGAACAAAACAGCTTTGTTAAGAAAGTCTATAGTTTTCTTGCAAAACGAAGGTCATTCCATGTATCAGGTTGCCAAGAAACGGAACATTTCCTACGAAGGTGTTCACGATTGCATTGAGATAAGGTTGCAAGCTGGATGTACAATAACCCTGTTAGTAAAAGCAGTAGACTGAGCCACCATGACCGTGCACTGGTAAAGCCGTTCATGAGACTGGAGAGAAAAACGGAAATTGATTACTTTGGGGTGTTACCCGTTGCACAGAATAATGATACAATTCTTTCCATCCCCCATAGATGTGTCATTTCATACCTGCCCCACAAGGGAAGGCATATTGGTTCAATAATGTTGGGCCATATTGGTTCAATAAGGTCCAGTCATAGTGCTCAAAGAGTCAAAATCTCCAGTCATAATGCTAACTGAAGTTGCCCCAGAAGTTTAAACTTATTACACCTGCGGAATGGTGGCTGTGAACTTCATGCCGGCGCTGTGCAATCAATCTGTTCAGTGGAACTCTATCCACAAGTGGCTCATAATTTGCTTCATATGAATGGCCAATGACTCCGCATGATGGAAGCAAGAATTGATAGTCAAAATTTAAAAAAAAGATCCGCTCATAATGAACTGTAGGTCTTGCTGACCCTGGATGGGAAAAAGTAGGTCTTTGCTGGTTTCTGGATGTCTGAGTTGGTAGCTAGGTGGACGTTCACACCCAGAGCCTTGTGTCTTGGGTTGCGGTTGACTGGCTGGGTACTTGGCACTTACCATGTGTTACAGCCTTGGTTGCCCAGCCAGGACTGCCAAGTAAGTGTGGATTGGTGGGGGTGGTGGCTGAGCTGCTGTAGCGCAGCACTAACACGGGGCGGGCAGTGAGGTCTGCAGTAAAGTAGCGTCGACTGTGTAAAGTAGTGACTTCATACTAGGTTGTGTCAGATGACAGTCTCATGTGGGTTTCTTAAATTGTCAGTGAAAAGTCTAAAAAAAAAAAAAAAAAAAAAAAAAGTCACTTTCACAGTAAGCAAAGAGTGACTGGGCAAGATTTTTGGGAAACTTAAAACAAAAAAAGTATCTAACTATATGTCGTTTTGTGACTCACAGTTAGACTGCCCCTTCTGGTTTGGAGAGGTACTGCAGTGCAGTATCGCTGAAAGAATGTGGACGAGATGTTTTTCGTGCGACTGCCCTTTCGAGGGAATCTTACTTTCCATTCTCACTTGTGTCAGACTCCTCTGTGCTTTCTGACTCAGATGTGGGTGCGAGAAGCCTGTGAGGGGACTCTTTGCTTCAAGAGCTAGTTGCAGCCACATCTGTGACACGTCTCTGAAACAAGGCGTGTCAACGGCGTAGGGCACGAAAATCTGACGAGGTGGAAGGTCCCATAAAACCCCTTGTATCTGTCAGCTGGCTGGTAGCATATTGTTTCACTGCTGCCTTGCAGTCAAAGGACCTGGGTTTGAGTCCCCAGGTCTAGAGCCCTTGGTCAAGGTACTTCCCCTAAACTGATACAGTAAAAACGACCCAGCTGTGTAATAGAGTAAAGTAGCTTAGTGCACAAACACTAAAAAAAATTGCAAGGCTTTCTGAAGAATGGCCGGTGATGTAGTGGTTTGAGCTGCTGCCTTTGGATCCAAAGGTTATGGGTTTGATCCCCCTTTCCGTCTGTAGTAACCCTTGAGCAAGGCTCTTACCCTGAATTGCTCCAGAAAAATTACCCATCTGTACAAAGGGGTGAATAATTGTAAGTTGCTCTGGAGAAAAGTCTCACCTAAGTGAATGAATGTGAGAACTGTGTCACGTATATTATGCGATGATGATAATACTAATAATTGTTTTCCAAATGAACTCTCATTTTTTAGGTTGGATGCATTTATTCAGCTTAGAATTGGACACTTTGGTTCCATTTTTAAGTGTTTTATACCTTCTTGTAGTTCATGTTGTGTGGGTTAGAGGTGAAAACTGTCAACACTTGGCAGTCCTGGCTTTGCTGTACATGGTGTTCAGAGCATTTCAGCATCTGGATTTTCTCTTTGAAATATCGCACACACGTCTCACTGTCTGTGTCTCTCCAGTCCCCCCCCCCCCCCAGCCCCTTGTGCTGTCCTCCTTGCTCTGCTTTTGCACCTTGAGTGGCTGCAGGCTTTCGTCCGTCCCACTTCCTCCAGGCGGGTTTGGAGTCGTAGCCGCTCTGCTCGGACGGCCGTGCGGGTAAAGAGACCCCATGTGCTGGAGCTGCTGCTGGACGCTGTTCTGGTGGACATAAAGGCAGCTTCCCGCTCTGAATGGACTGCAGATTTTCCCCTTTGTCCTTTCCCGGGCAGAGCGGCGCACACTCAGCGTCCGCAGAGCTCGGCCGGACTCGGCTCTCAATGGTCCCGTCCTCTTTATCGACCGCTGTCTGCAAACTGTAAGATGCATGCAGAGCTGACCTGCTTTATCGCACCTTTTTTTTTTTTTTTTTTGTGGTCGGCTTTTGTTACTCAGTATGATAAAGTCATCAGCGTGTTGCACACAGTCATCAGCCAGAGTGACCTGTCAGACAAAAGAATGATAAAAGTGCCGAAAAGGCAGTCTTCTTTTTTTTTTTTTTTTTTTTAAATTTGTTTTGTGGTTATTGATTTATTTGATCTAATTAAGTAAGTTTCTTCTATTGAGCAAAAATCCCTCCTAAAGAAACAAACAAAAAAAAAAAAAAAGCTTCCTCTAAGCATATCTGACAAGCATTTGTTTAAGTGACCCGGCAGTTTGTCGTGGGGGGGCACTGAATCCATGAAATACTGTTTCCAACAGGGATCTGCTCCAGGTATTTAGAGAGAGAGAGAGAGATTGATCGTCTAATAACAATGTTGTAATTAGCCCTAAATTGAATTAAATCCTTTTCTGTGTAGAATTCTGGGGGGGCAGGCAGCCACTGGCACTTGGATCTCTAGAGGTTTTTTTTTCCCCCTCCACCTCCCTGTTTTGCCTTTCAGTTTGGAGTTTTCCTTCCTTTCCTCCGTGGCCAGTTGGTTTACGCGCGCGCACACACACACACAAACAATCTGAAACCACTTGCCCCAAGCGGGGTTGCGGTGAACAGGAACCTAACACAAGGCTGGAGGGGGAGGGGACACACCCAGGCCGGGACACCAGTCCATCGCAAGGCACCCCAAGCGGGACTCAAACCCCAGACCCACTAGAGAGCAGGACCCGGCCAAACCTGCTTCGCCACCGCACCCTTCCTGTTGGTTTACTTACAGCTTTAATTATTAATATACGTAGTTATTGCACTAATTTAATGTATAGGCAACCTTTAATTTGTGTTATGTCCCATCAGTCGTTCAGCACTCTATCTCTGTGTGAGAAGAGCTCCATAAATACAAACTGAACTGAATAGGGAGATTCATCGAAATGGATAGAGATGTAGATATTTAGATAGTTTCAGAACTATTGATCCTAATGTGCAGACAGGGCAGCAGCAGTGAGAGAAGAGTGGGCAAATAAGCCAGGAATTGATCCAGTAAAAATTAACGTGTTGCATAAATGGGTAAATCACTGCAAGTTGCTTTGTGTGCACACCCAGCGCAAAGTCGGAGACGTGTGTATAAATAATGGGTAGTAATAATGTTGTTCAGAGTTGTTTCCTGCTGAAAGGCCAGCAGCGCGCTGAGGTCAACATTCGTCACACATGGAAACGTGTGGTGTGTAGATCTGACGTTTCGGGTCGTCAGAGGGAAGCAAACAGGGAAATGTGAAGGAGATACAGCACTAATGAAGACCGGAGCTGTGTCTTTAAACACACACACACACAAACACACACACACACACACACACACACATCATCTGCTTGCACTGGTCTCAATGCAGCCTTTGTTCTCCAGCTCTCGCCCCCCCCCCCCGTTGACCCCCGCCCTCCCACACTTCCGACTCCCTCATCAGTGGAGATGTTTCTCTCCGCTCCCCAGGAAGGGCTGCTTTCTGCGGGTTGCGGGGAGGTTCTTCCCGGAGCCCTCGCAGGATCTCGGACGGGGAGTAAAGTGCCCCCCCCCCCCCCCCCCCCCCCCCCTTCTCGTTCCACACAGAGCCCCACGCTGGTTTGTTTATCCAACTGTGGCTGGCTCCGCCCACATAGCCCCCCCCTTCCTGTTACATCATGGGCCTTGTTCAGGAATGTGCTGCGGGGCGGCCCTCGCCCGCTCCCTCCCTTCCCTCCCTCCCACCCCGCCCCCACCCCTTTGTTTGGGTTTGGCCGAACGGGTCCGCACAGGGGCCGCTCACTCTGCCGCAGAACTCCAGCTCGCTGCCGTGTCTCTTCTGCTCCGTGTAGACTGGACCCCCGGCGGCGGCGGCACCCCCTGAATCCCCCAGGTCTTGAAGAGGAGTGGGGTGAGTGTGTGTGTGTCAGTGGGTGTGGGTGTGTGTGAGAAGTTGTGTCCCTCGCTAGCTGCTTTCCACACTACCCAGATCTCCTGGGGTTTGGGCTCCTGCGCTGTATGGAACTGCAACTCCAGCCGCGTACAGCTGTGTCTGGGTGGATGAGCGAGCGAGAGAGATGGGAACTTGGGAGATGTGACACCAGCTCTGCCATTCTCTGGATGGCTTGAGTAGACCCTCAACCTTCTCAGTGGAGCACCTGGTTTGTGGTCTCCCTACCTTTCTGCTCCAAAGCTGCATTTCCCTGCATGATGTGACATTTTGCCTTTATCGGCTGGTCGCATGCGGGACAAACGGCCCCCCATGTGACCACAGCCCTCTCTCTGACTGAACACGGCACTCTGTGTTGTAGTACTTTATTCTGCCAACTCTCCCTAAAGAGGAGAAGCTTCCCCCCATGTGGTCTCAGCTCTGGCTTTGTTCTCAGTGCTAAGCGTGATGTACGAGAGAACCAAGGGTGTATTTCAGACCCAGCGGTGTTTGCCGACATTGTTTTGTTCTGGTGCTGTTTTCCCTTAGAGACTGTGAGAAGGTGACCGTGTGGACTGTTCTCCTCCATCCCTGGCTGATACGACGACCCTGTGACCCCTGTCCTGTTGGTGCGATGTGCTTTTTGGGTAGCTCCTAGAGACGAATTTGCATCACTTTAGAGAAAAGCTTCTACGGGTGGCATGGCGAGTAGCGCCGATGTCTCACAGTGCCTGGGTTGTGCGAGAGGACATGGGTTCGATCCCCACTCAGTCTGTGTGGAGTTAGCATGTTCTTCCTCTGTGGGTTTCTTCCAGGTGCTCTGGTTTCCTCCCACACTTCAAAGACATGCTGTTCAGGTTCCCCCATAGTGTGTGTGTGTGTGTGTGTTCCACTGATGTATGGATGAGTGACCCAGTGTAAGTAGTGTATCTAGCAGTGTAAGTCACCGCGGTGAATAAGGTGTGTTGGCTGATAACACTACATAGAGTTCGTTGGAAGTTGCTTTGGAGAAAAGTGTCTGCTAGAAAAACACATGTAAATTTACTAAACGAATAAATGTAGATGTCGGTACAGGGGAGACGGAGGGCTCTGCTCTAGAGGGCACTGCCCTCAAGAACTCGCCGTGCTTCTTGGCCGATCGGTGCTGTTTGGACTTCCTGCCTTTACTTACCCTCGCAGAGCCCCGACTTTTGCATGACTCGAGCGGCTGCTTAACCTCACGCTCAAAACGCACCTGCACATTAGCGCTGCGGATTCTGATGACGTGAGATAACGCTGGAGAAGCTTCCGAGGGCTTCTCCACAGGTGGATTCTGCACTCGGAACAGCAGAGTGTCAGTCCTGCTCCGAGATCCTGATAAAGACCCATTCTGGATGTTGGAGTTGGCTCTTGCTGTCCAGTGTGGTTGGAACCGTCCCCTTTTCCAGCCTTGAGCTTTTCTGATTTCGAGGGCATGCCCATTATAGCAAACAGATTTAGCTTTTGGGCTTGTGTCAAGGGTTCAAGAGTTCCCTTTCAATGTGTCTCGTATTATTTCTGGGTGAGTCATCCTGTCTGTGGCAGATGTTTGGCGCGCGAGGTTCTCATTCGGGGAGGCTGGAGCACCCCTTTCCCAGACGCACTCCTTCTGGCAGCCGGTCGTACGAGTTGCTTGGTGGGCTGGAGTGTCGGCGGAGCGGGATTCGTCCCCCAGCAGTGCAGCGCGGCCCATGCAATGGACCCCTGAGCGAATGTCCTCTTCTTGGTCCTCTAAAGATGGATAAAGTTGTGTCCCCGCCACTGGTGCCCTGCCTTTGTTTAGCAGAATGCTAAAGGTTCAATAACCAGCTAACCAACATCCACATCTGCTTGTCCCAAGTGGGGTCACAGTAAACCGGGGCCTAGCCTGGCAACACAGGGCGCAAGGTCGAAAGGGGAGGAGACAAGCTCAGAACGGGACGCCAGTCCGTTGCAAGGCATCCCAAGCCGGACTCGAACCCCAGACCCGCCACACAGCAGGCACTGGCAAAACCCGCCGTGCCACCGCGCCCCCCCCAAGGTTCAGTAACAGCTTCTTAATTTCCCTTCTGCTGTAAATTTAGAAAATCGCCATCCATATGTGGCTTTGCAGAGTTTTGCTTTAGTCAGGGTTTTTGGTTCTCA
Source organism: Scleropages formosus (assembly GCF_900964775.1). NCBI lineage: Eukaryota > Metazoa > Chordata > Actinopteri > Osteoglossiformes > Osteoglossidae > Scleropages > Scleropages formosus. The sequence continues at coordinate 28,719,447 of NC_041815.1, read as the reverse complement.
CCATTTCGGTCTTTTACTGAGACCCTGATTATTGCTCACAAATGCATCAGTAGAACTGCTCCCAGCTATTTACAAGACTTGATCGACCGCTACACCCCAACCAGACCTCTTCGCTCGTCTACTTCTGCTCGCTTGGTGGTCCCGCGCATGAAAGATAAAGCGCGGAGGTTCTCAGTTCTGACTCCATTGTGGTGGAACCACCTCCCCCTTTCACTCGGAACTGCTGAAACTCTGTCTACATTCACGAAGCGTCTGAAAACTCACATTTTCCGGACTCACTTCACCCATCATCTCTTAAGTTCATGTATGGTGTAAATGTTCATGCAATGTGACTTTATGATCATCCCCAGATAAGCCTTTACTCAGCTACTCCTGCATTGTATGTAAACGTTTGTGTACCTTATTAAAAAAAATTGTAGGAAGGTGATCAGGAATCGTCTATCCTGAGTTTTGTGCACCTACTCGAGCGATGAACATTGGTGCATAAAGCGGAAAGAAACCAAGCTTACCTAAGAATCACATGTGTGCAACTATGTCTCTTTCTCCTAATGTAATGTACAAATTGTATTTTCTCTGAGATGTACGTTGCTTTGGGGAAAAGCGCCTGCTAAGTGAGTAAATGTAAAATGTAAATGTACTGCTTCTACTGGGTAAATTGTTCAAGTTGGTGAGTCAGCAGGGTGGTGTGGGCAGTCGGGGGGGGGGTGGTCTATCAGCTGACTCAAACTTAAACAAAACCGCTCAGTGACTGTGGTGACAGCTTGGGGGGGCTGGACGTAAATTGACAACTTGGCTTGGATCCGAGCTGTTCTTGCCAGGCTGGGAATTTCAGCGAGCGAAATGAAGACGACAGCTCAGCGACGTGAAGGTCGTACCCGACAGCTGCTTCACGGGTGACAGTTTCTAAAGGAACTTTGACAGCTTGGATGTGTTTCCTATTTCACTTCATGCCCATTGAAGCAATAAGTGAAGTATCTGCCTCAAAGGTACAACTGCAGGGTCTCTATCAGCACATTGACGTATAACCTCCTGCTGACGAGGTCAGGTTGACGTAGCCATTCCACCGTTCTGTGAAAAGGTGGCACGGTGGCAAAGCAGGTTGCGCCTGGGTGGTGCGAGAGGATGTGGGTTTGATCCCCGCTCAGTCTGTGCAGAGTTTGCATGTTCTCCCTGTATCTGTGTGGGTTTCCTCTGGGTGCTCTGGTTTCCTCTCACAGTCCAAAGACATGCTGTTCAGGTTCACCCATAGTGTGTGAGTGACACCGAGAGAGTGTGTTTCACTGATGTATGGATGAGTGCCCATTGTAAGTAGCGTATCTAGCAGTGTAAGTCACCTTGGTTAATAAGGTGCGTGGGCTGATAACGCTACATAGATTTCATCGGAAGTCACTTTGGAGAAAAGTGTCTGCTAAGTAAATAAATGTAAAAGCGAATTGCTCTTAGTCTTAATACTTTCTATGTTTAGCCTAATAATTTATTTAAGCCCTGTGAAGCAGCATCAGATAATGTACATGCCTGATTTTAATGGAAGTTAAACTTGGGCGTACGAACAAAAGAATCTGGATAAATAGGAGATTATCATCCTTAAACGGATGGGATTGCGTGTTTGACCGAATTCATCTTTCACTGTGTCCATGGTATTTCACAGCTCACTGTTTAAATGTTTCCTTCTTTCCTTGTGCTGTGTATGTTTTTTTTTTTTTCTTCCTTCATTGCCAAAAGAAATAATTGCTTTGACATATTTCCAGGAATGTGGGCTTTTGAGATGGACAAGTTATTTAACACAAGGGTTTACCTGCCACACAGAACAGCTCCCATACACACGCACCCCATTTGGGGGTCGTAAGTGGAAGAATCTGTTTACATGCGTCCATTTCTGGGTCATTAGAGGCAAATTCAACCTTTCTTTTCTGGTTTTCATGCAACTGGGACAAGGGCTTAAACAGGGTATAGTTTTTGGAGTGTGGCTACTTTTGGACGAGCCTGGAAGACCGATTTACATGTAGGCTTGCTGCTGCAATGAAGATTTGGAGAACAGACGTGCTTGAGTCAAAAATCACAGAAGCTGTTTCAGGGATGGAATTCGGTCTTGTGGACCGATGAGTCAAAATGTTCATTGTTGGAGTCCAGCCAATGAATATTTGTCAGACAAATACAGGCTGAGTGCATGAGTTGAGCCTGTGTAGTTCCTACTGTCCTGCATGGTGGTGGCAGCATCATGCTGTGGGGCTACATTGCTGGTCACACAATTGGTGATTTTGTAATCTCAACTATGGATAACATACTTCAGAGGCACGTACTTTCATCAAGATTACAGCTAGCTCGGCAGTAGTCAGTGAAACTGAGCAGTGGGGTGTTATGCTGTTTGCAGGCTCTTTGCATCAACGTACAGTCCAACGACGTTCTGGAGACCCTGTCCCTGGTGTTCTGCGGAGCCGATGTGAACTGTTACACTGGGAACCCAGAATACCCCACTCCCATCGCCCTGGCCCAGAGCTTCAACCAGAAGCTGCAGGTGGAGTTCCTGAGCCAGAACCGGAACACGGGTGAGTGTGTCCGTCGGTTTGTGGTTCCCTACATCTCTTCTTGCAAATTTTGTATTCCTTGACCTCTCTGAGCTCCTTCGGAAGATGGAGTTCACACCAGCATGAATAAATTGTGTCAGATGTTGGTGCCATGAAGTGGATGTCTGCTGATCTTTCTCCTCCACTTCTACAGAAATTCCACGGTCCGAAGTAGGTGGCGGTCACACGGAGACAGTGCACTACATGGCCCCTCCCTCAATCACGCACAATGGCTTCCTTTTTAAGACTGCCTCTGTGGGGCGTCCAATCACAGAGCGGAAGGCCAAGGAAGGTGAGTGGTTGGTAGAAACTGACCGTAGTCCACCAGCCTCTGATTTGGGAAAGTTACTGACCCATGAAGCTGATCCTTGTGACCTTTTCTCTCAGAGTTCAGCAGGCGCTGGTGTACTCTAAATGATGGCCACTTCAACTACTATGAGAGCGACAAGAACTCGACCCCTAATGGCGTGCTGAAGATGAAGGAGATCGTGTGCCTTGCTGTCAATCCTCCCGAGAAACATGGGTAGGAATCTCCTAGGACGTGCCTCCGTCATGCGTGGGCACCTTCACGCCCATAGTACTCGGATGCCTTTAAAGCTTCTCGACGGTCTTGAGAAACTCAACGCTCTCTCTGCCGTCCCCTCACAGGTACAACCACACGTTCGAGATCTACTCTGATTCGGAGCGCCTCTATTTGTTTGGCGCCGACAACCTAGAGACTGTGAAGGAGTGGGTCAAGTCCATCACCAAGGTGAGTAGTCTAGCAGGTAACACCCTTGCCTTCTCAAGCAGTCGAGTTTAGCAATAATGGGACGTGTGCTCTTGATTACTGTTGAACGCCTTAGACGTCATTGCTCAACGCGTGTGGTGTAATGAGGTCTTAGTGGAATTGTCATGGCATTAATACTAGTTTAAAAAAAAAAAAAGGCCTTATTCAGTGCTTCACCGTGGTGAAATGGGATTTCTTCCCCATTGGTTTTGTCTAATATAATGATGTAGTTATTTTCATTGTTTGAACTTCCTCATGGCATTAAACAGCCCTCTACTGTTTCTTCAGAATTGCACTTCCTCTTCTCGCTCATGGGCCTCAGTGTTCACCTGCTCTGTGGGGGTTTTCTGGGCTGCCAAAAATTGCTCATTGATATCGCGATCCATGTGAGGATACATTGTCTATTTCGTACGCCCTCTTGACTTCTGCACTTCCCTCTTCGGTTCTGCCCTCTGGTCCTGTCCCTGTCCTCCCTTTGCTCTCCTCACCGGTCACATGCCGTTTGTAGGTGTGTATTTAATGACTTGGGCCGCTTTCGGATTTTACGGTATTTGTTTTCAGTCGTGACGAACCTGCCCTTTCTCCACCGCAGTCATTCATCCCAGCCAGCGCCGAGGACCTGCTGAACCGGGACTTCGAGCGGATCGGGAAGCTGCGCTACAAGGACGGCCTGAACCTGCAGAGTCCCAAATTGGGCTGGTTCGCCCTGGTGGGCTCTACGCTTCACGCCTGCTTTGAGGACAGCGAGGGCGAGGAGGCCATCCATCTCCGGAAGCTGCAGGAGCTATGTGAGTATGAGGGGGCGGGGCTCTGCTGGTGAGGGCGGGGCTCTGCGGTTACGGAGGGCAGCAATTTATCATCCGTCATCTAAGGGCGAGATGCTGTTGGTTTCCGTTCTCTCTGCCCTTCCCCACATCTTGGCTGAAGATAACCCTAACCCCCCCCCCCCCCCGGAGTCTAATGGACTGTATTTACGGTGAACGAGCTGCAGGTGTGTGATCACGCACCCCTCATACGTCACGCGCGCGCGCCTATTCCTTTGCGTTATCCATTGTGTGTGCGCTGTCTCTTCTGTCCACAGCCATCCAGCAGGAGAACGAGGTCCTTGTTCTGGTGGAAAGAGGGAGGTGAGTTTTCCGTGGCCTTTCCTCCGTCCCGCGGTGGAACCGTGTTGGAATTACTGTTACACACGTTACCTTGGTTGGTTGTAGTGCTGATTGATCCTCTGTAGAGAAGTTTCTGGAAGCTGAACAGACCGGAGGTGGAGACAGGGATGGGAACGTAAATGAGTCGGACTGTGGGGTGGGGTTTCGGGGAAAGATTTGAGCGGCTGTAACTGCGGAGGGTGGGAAGGAATTCTGGGCAGGGTATAGCGGGAGGGGACTTGGGACTTGAGGGAGAAGTCAGCGGCTGGGTGTGGGGTCATTGCGGTCTTTGCGTTTGGTGCTTCAGGACGCTGTACATCGAGGGCGAGCGGAAGCTGGACTTCCTCAGCTGGTCGGCGGCCATCCAGCAAGCGGCCGGCAGCTCGGGCGACACCCTGAGCCAACAGCAGCTGACGGAGGCGGATATTCCCGTCATCGTGGACCGCTGCATCCACTACATCACCCAGTGCGGTACGAGGGCCCGGCACAGGCCTCCATTATCCCCAGTGGGCTGCGTGTGATCGTGACCCGTTCATTGTGCGTTCGCAAATATGTTTTGCGAGCAGCTGGCATGGGGCTGTCACAGCTAATTGGGTTTGAGGGCAGGACTTCGATCATGCCTCGTTCATTTTCCTCCGCCAAACTGGACGCATGTGATCCCAGGAAGGGCCAGGAAGGGCGCTCGCTTCGCCCTGGCGTCGAAGCAACAAGCCCACTCTGTTTGCACCCGGGACCGTGTGCCCATGTCCATTCGGTTGTGCCCAGCGGGGGAAAGAAACAACTGGGTGCAGAAAATGATGTAGTGCTTAGAGTTGCTGCCTTTGCATTTGGAGGTTGTAGGTTCGAATCCCTCCTCCTGCTGTAGTACCCGCGAGCACGGTATTTACCTTGAGTTGGTCCGGTAAAAAATGACCCTGCTTTATAAATGAATCAGTGTAAGTAGTTTAACACAGCAAGTTGCTTTGGATAAAAGCATCAAAAAAAGTAAGTAAATTAACTGATACTGTGTGGATATTGAAATAGTTTTTGCTCAGAATGGAGTTTTTTTTTCCCCTCCCACCCTCAATGATTTGTCGTATTTTTGTTTGCATGAACTTCCTGTTGTGAAATGTGAGCTTTTGAAAAGAGCTGCTGTTGCACTGCCCCCCCCCCCCCCGCGTACTTCTGGAAGTCCCCCTTAGAGATGACCCCAGCAGCCGTGGAAAGTGAACGGTGTGTGTCACGCTGAACAAGCGAACCGTGGCCCTGCTCGTGACCTTCGGCACTCCTGCACCCCCCCACCCCCCAGGCTTGACTTCAGAAGGGATCTACCGCAAGAGCGGCGTGAACTCCAAGATCGCCGCCCTGCTGGAGATGTTCCGCCGCGACGCGCGCAGCGTGCGCCTCAAGGAAGGCGAGCACCAGGTGGACGACGTGTCCAACGTGCTCAAGCGGTTCTTCCGCGACGTCGAGGGGGGCATCTTCACCAGCCAAGCCTCGCAGCAGTGGCTCAGTACCGCAGGTACCGACGCCCGAGCCGTCGCCTTCGTTTACCGCGCCCGTACCTCAGTTCTCACATACGTACCAGAGTGCAATTCCTCTCCCCCCCAGCTGTGACGGACGAGAGTGCGAAGATAGCGCAGTACCAGTTTCTGCTGGGCAGCCTGCCGCGGGTGAACAAGGCCACGCTGCAGGCTCTGGTCAACCACCTCTACTGGTGAGAGCCCCTCCCTCAGGGGTGACACGCGTCCTCCTGAACCGTCGCCGCTCCTTCTGGAAATTTCTTGATGGATGGTAGTCGTGGGACCGGGGCACCGTGGTCCGCTTGGGGTTAAAGTAACGGGCGCCTTTCCCTGCGTCCCCCACAGCGTTCAACGCTTCGCAGACCACAACCAGATGAACCTGCACAACCTGGCCATCGTCTTCGGACCGTCCCTCTTCCAAACGGACGGGAAGGACTACAACGCCGGCCGGGTCGTCGAGGAGCTCATAGAACACTACGTGGCCATCTTCAATGTGAGTCTGCTCGAATGAAATAGGTCCCAGAACGGACTGCGGCGTCTTTTTCTAGAAAGTGGAAGTCAAACTTCCGCGTAACTGAAACGCCGCCACTGAAATGGGGAACAATTTTAGAGCGCGTAACAGCGCCCCCTATCGGTTGACATGTAACACCCGCACTCCACTTGGAAAATTTGAGATCGTCGGATTTTAAAGGCTGAAATTCGAAACATTTCCTTTTTATTTATTTATCCCCCTCAGAATTTCTCACATGTCCAGTTTAAGAGCTTTTTAATAGTCTGTCAGATGTCGACCGAAGCGCTTTGTTTGAACCCTCATACCTGAAGGATGGCACGATGGCACAGCGAGTAGCGCTGCTGTCTTGCAGTCCCTGGGTGTTCTGAGAGGATGTGGGTTTGATCCCCACTCAGTCTGTGTGGAGTTTGCATGTTCTCTGCGTGGGTTTCCTCTGGGTGCTCTGGTTTCCTCCCACAGTCTGAAGACATGTTGTTCAGGTTCCCCCATAGTGTGTGTGTGTGTGTGTGTGTGTGTGTGTGTGTGTGTGTGTGTGTGTGTGTGTGTGTGTTCCACTGATGTATGGATGAGTGACCCAGTGTAAGTAGTATATCTAGCAGTGTAAGTCACTGCGGTGAATAAGGTGTGTGGGCTGGTAACACTACACAGAGTTCATTGGAAGTCGCTTTAGACAAAAGTGTCTGCTAATTAAATAAATACAAGGTGATGTGTTGCCCTTGCAGGTGAACGAGCAGCAGCTGCAGAAACAGCTGGATGAGATCACAGTCATCAATATGTTGCGAAAGAACCCGAAGGTCCCGGTATGTGTAACGGAGACCAGAGATCGCCACGGTCGGGTTACGTTCAAACACATGAAATATCTGTGAGCTCATCACGGTGTGTCACACGGATCGTAGTTTCTGTTTGGCTCGGCAAAGGTACTGTAGTCCGTGGGGGTTCTGCTTATAGGGATGGGAAATGTCACAGTGCTGGAAAAAGCACGCCCCGCTGCATTGTGGGTATTGACGTCTTCCTGTTTCTATGGTGCAGCGAGAGGAAGTGTAACTGGGTTTTGCTGTGTGCAGGCCTTGGGCTCTGGAGACTTCATCTGCACCGTGTATCTGGAGGAGAAGAAGCAGAGCGCCGAGCAGTCCGTCAAGGTGCGTTTCGTGCGTCTCCGCTCCGCTCGACCGAGCCGTGTTGTTGCCTGACCTTTGACCTCTGGCCTCCTCTCGTCTCCCCCCAGATCCCAGCCACCATGACTGCAGCCGAGCTCACTTTCGAGATCCTGGACCGGCGGAAGATCTCCCTGCGCGAGAAGGACTACTGGTGCTGCTTCGAGGTCAACGAAAAGGAGGAGACAGGTGGGTTGTCCCGGGTCACCTGGTGACCCCTTTCGTAGCCCAGTCGTGATGTCATTAGTCACGATCATTCAGGAGAAGGTGCGAGGGCTTCACTGCTTGAGCTACAAGCGTTCTCCCGATGAAAGACCCGCAACGTGATGACTCAACGATGAGCGAACCCGCAGACGCCGCGCTAACCGCTCGCTCCTGCCCCCTGCAGAGCGACCGCTGCACTACCAGGAGAAAGTGTTGCCCGTCCTCCAGTCGCTGGGCACAGACAGCTACCTGGTGGTGAAGAAGCACTTCTCCATGGAGGCCATGCTGGTCTACCTGGGTGAGTGCAGCACGGCTGGGGACGGCGATCCGCGCGTAATGGGACGGGGTGTCTATGCTGTCGGGTGCAGTGCATTGTGGGTAAACGGTCTGGTGTTTAATTCCGTCAAAAATGAAGCGGGAAAATGGATGAGTCGAAAGGCAGCGACTCCCACCGCTACGCCACCTGCTGCTCCAGAATGTGATAACCCCAAATCATGTCCACCACATCTAAACTGCGCTGCTTCTCCTCCCCCACCCCCGTCCCCACTCCAGCCAGCAAGGTGGACGTGTCCAAACATGGCATGATGAAGTTCCGCGAAGAGCGCAGCCTGCTGGGCCTGGGGATCAGCGGCTTCCACGACCGCTACTTCATCCTCACCAGCACCTCCCTCAGGCTCTATAAGGAAGTGCGGGTAAGGGCTGAAAGGGAGGGGGAGTGGGGGGGTTCATGGTTCAGTCGCTTTCCCAGAGCATTGTAGGTCGGTGGGCACCGCTTGTTGCCATGGAAACTCCAACAAGGCGAGGCGAAGGGTATAAAACGCACAAACTTGTTGATCTGAAACCATTTCGCTTGTAGAGCCTTCAGAAACTGCCGATTCCCGAGCTGATGTGTGTGAGTACACAACCTGTGTGTGGTGTGGTGTGGTGTGGGGAGTGGGTGAGGGACCCCTTTGTCTTTCGCTCTGACCCTCACCCTCAGGGGGCTCTTGGGATAGTTCTGGGAGCTCGGTCCGAAGACGCTTGGTTTTGGTCTTGCGTGTGAATGTGGACACACCGTACGCTGGCTCCTCACCGTTCGAACCTGAAGTCCGTTTGTAACTCGTTCTGTTCGTAAAGCCAAACTCACTTTTACCACAAAGTCACACTCAGTGAAAGGGTTACTAATACAGGTGTCCCTCAGCTTATTCCCAGGCTGGATTCTGTAAAAAGCTCAGACAAAGTTGTTACAATAATACAATATCATATACACACACACTTTCAGAACCGCTTGTCCCTTACGGGGTCACGGGGAACCGGAGCCTACCCGGCAACACAGGGCGTAAGGCCAGAGGGGGAGGGGACACACCCAGGACGGGACGCCAGTCCGCCGCAAGGCACCCCAAGCGGGATTCGAACCCCAGACCCACTGGAGAGTAGGACTGCGGTCTAACCCACTGCGCCACCGCATCCCCCTCAATATCATATATATATAGTTATATACTTATTATATTTTATATATAATAAAAAAGAAACTAATTTACTTTTTTGACTTTCTTAAATTACAAAAAAAATTTAGAAATTGACTGCTCCCCTTCACCCACCTCAGTGCAACACAACACACGCCATAAACCATGTGGAAGTGAGTTGAGCGAAGGTAACTCTGGACACCGGTTTGGATGCTCTTTACTGCCACCTAAGAGCCGGATGTGGAAGTGCAGGTTGTTTGCTCAGCGACAAAATTTCGATGAGCGAAGTAAAAACGGAATAGGACAAATTATCTGGGAAAAAATCTTTGAAATTCGATCACTTGAAAGCTGGTAATGCGAGGAGCCGGTGCACGCATGTGCGAGTCGTTGGGGTAAATGGTCACAATGTAGCAGTTTAGTTTCCACAGCTAAAAATGAAATTAAAACTTCTAGATTAAAAAAACTTCTTGATAAATGTCCCGTTTCAGTGTTTCTTCAGGGATTGGAGCCCATGACCACCAGCCTGTCACAGTCTGGAATGACTCCGCCCCCTAGGCCCCCCCTTCTCACAATCCATTTGCTCTCCCTACAGAGCAACCGGCCGGAGAAGGAGTGGCCAGTGAAGTGTCTGAAGGTCTACCAGGGAGTGAAGAAGAAGCTCCGCCCTCCTACTTGGTGATTGGCTGGTGGGGAGGGTTTGGGGGCGGGGCCAAACATGTTCCGTTCTGCATCTGCAGTGTGTGGGGCTCTGTGGCACAGTCACTGTGCTGTGGTCCTGGGGGGTCCTGGGGGCTCCTGGGGAGTTGGAGAGTTTGGTTGCCCCTCCCCCATCCCTCGAACCCAGGAGCACCAGGGTTAGAACTCACCGATACGACCACTTTCCCTGTTGAACTGAGCGTGAATATTAGATATTCGAGTAAATATTAGATATCAGCCACAGTGTGTTGACACACTTTACAGCGTGAGTGTGGGGTCAGCTGGAAGTGCAGTGGTTAGAGCTACTGCCTTTGGACCCAAAGGTTGCAGGTTCAAATCCCGCTTCCAGCTGTTGTACCCTTGAGCAAGGCACTTACCATCAGTTGCTCCAGTAAAGTTACCCAGCTATATAAATGGGTAAATCAGTGTAAGTGGCTCTGGAGGAAAGTGTCAGATAAATGTGAACGTTTGTTTTATGCCTTTCTCTGGCGTTTATTTCTGTGCTGTTTCGAGAAGTCGAGCGATACATTGTATTCCTGGTAAATGAGGCTGGTAACTTGCCAGTACTGACAGTAGGGGGCAGAATAGTGCAACTGATTCTCACTGTCCTGCAAATCTGTGCTGCACTTTGATACAGAAGTAATTTAACCGCTTAATTTCCGTATTTTCTCAACGCACGTCAAAGTGCGTTTGCGTGCAGTGAAGAAGTGACAGGCGTTGTCGGCTCGTGCTGAAACTCACCTTGGCGAATGTCGCGCCTGTGTGTCCCGCTGACCAGAGTCCCTCCCTTGCAGCTGGGGGCTGACGGTGGTGTATGAGAGCGAGAGGCAGGAGAAGCCTGAGAAACAGCAGTGGTGAGTGTCTCTCTCTCTCTCTCACACACACACACACACACACACACACACACACACACACACACACTATCAACATGCAGATGCTAGAATTCTTGACCTCGCTTGACCTCCCCCTTGGAAACATCCTGTCCGCTTTGAGGACAGTTTCCTTTTACCGGTCCTTTGACAGCGTCCCCTGTGTTCAGCAGCTGGCGCAGTAGTTAAAACTGCAACCGCTCACTCAGAGTCCCTGGGTTCAAATCCCACCTCCTGCTGTAGTACCCCTGATCAAAGTATTTACCCTGGATTAACACAGTAAAAATGACTGACCTGGTGGGTGTGAACAGTTATGTGTGAGGTATATCAATCGCTTTGAAGTGATATGCAAAACAAGGAGCAAAAGAAAGTGTGTAAATGGGTAAACTGTAGCAAGTTGCTTTGAAGAAAAGTATCAGTTAAATAAACACACCCACTTTCTGAACCGCTTGTCCCATCCGGGGTCGCGGGGAACCGGAGCCTACCCGGTAACACAGGGCGTAAGGCCGGAGGGGGAGGGGACACACCCAGGACGGGACGCCAGTCCGTCGCAAGGCACTCCAAGCGGGACTCGAACCCCAGACCCATGGGAGAGCAGGACCCGGTCCAACCCACTGCGCCACCGTGCCCCCCCGACAGTTAAATAAACAGGTTAAAAAAAAAAAAAATCTAAAATTGCGCACAAGTCCGATTAGATCGATAGTGTGACTGACACTCTGTGCAACGTGTAGGTCAAACCCTCCACATTAAAGAATGAAGTAAATGTCCAAAGCGGCCGGTAAGGCTCATTAGCATGTGATTGAGGGAAGCGCCCAATGAGAAGCGGATGTGCGGGTCGGTGCCGAAAGAGGATCTATTAATATCTCCCGGGGCGGTTGATGCGTCACGCGGTTTCGTATGACGGCGAAAGACTGAGTCAGAGGGGTTCCTGGGGCTCGGAGACCCGTCCCCCCCCACCACGCGCAGTCACGGCCAATTAGTGACAAGGCCGCGCTTCCGGAACATTCCTGTGTCTCTCGCAGTAACTGGAAAACAGAGCTGAGGGGACTTTGGGTGTTGGAGCACTAAGGGGGGGGGGTGGTGGAGGTGGTTGAGAGGGGGGTTGGGTTACACTATAGCAACCGACAGCACTGTGACATCACGGATATTATTATTAGCGTTGTTACATAATGCAGCAGCCGACGCCGTCGTGTCGCCACACGCGGCTGCACTCGCTCATCTCCATAATGGGGCTCCGAATAAGAATATATTGAAATAAGGCACCTTTGAGTCCCCCCCGACCCCCCGCCTGCTGTCGGCGCCGTGACTCAGAGCCGGGGGCCGCCCACCCGTTTCGGTGCCCCCCGGCGGAAAGCGCTCTGGGGTACGCTGCCTCCTCACTGTTTATTTCTGAGAAGCTGGTGCTCCCTTTTGGGGGGGCATATTAAAAACACGATGATACTTTCTTGTAAGATTGCACATGCAGGGAATCGGACACGTTTCACACGCCAGAACAACACTTGATGCAACGGAGTAACTATAAAGTGGCAACGAAAATACAATAAAACAAGGAAATTACAGCAAAGTGCATCATGTCCAATATATATCATATCTAATATATATCATATCTCACATGTCCAATAAATATGAGAGCAGAAGTGGGAATGGCAGCAGGACTAAACACAAATAAGTGACGCTTTAGTGTTCGTATCATGTCAGGGTATTTTCCGTTATACTGTAACTACAGTACAATTACAGTAAAGATACAGTACAATCAGATACATTATAATGTGTTAGTTTACAGCAGCACCGACTACATGAATTTTTATGTGTGTATGGATTATGACGAGCACTATGCAGGCTGATGAGGGACACGACTTGGGGGGGGGAAGGTGTTTCTGTGCCTTGTTCTTTGGGTCCTTGTTGCCCTGTATCATTTCCCACAAGGGAGGGATTGGAACATACGATGGTCCGGATAGGAAGGGTCTGCGATGACCTTCGAGATCATTAAATTAGTCATGTAGCGTTTTGCTTCTTTTCCTTTTGAACTTTTTACACGTTTGGCTGCGGTGCAAATGTTCTGTGTGCGTGGGCCTGAAGTGGGAGCCTTAACCGTACGACTGACACTCTGCGGAGGAGAGATAAAAGCCTGTCGGCAGCCCGCTGGTACCCCCCCCCGACTCGGGATGAGGGAAATGGCCACTCAATTGCTGCTGCGCTTAAGGTCGTGGGAGGGAGATGAAATCCCGAACAGTTGAGCTACCGGTCGAGCTGTGAAAATGCCCCAGGTTTCCGGAAGCTTCCACCTCATCTGTGTGGACAAAGGGTGTGTGCGCGCTCCACGTTTCGCTCACGGCTCTCTCCCCGCAGGTACCTGTGCTGCGACACGCAGACCGAGATGAGGGAGTGGTTCGCCACGTTCATGAGCATCCAGGTTAGAGGTCACGCCTGGGGTGGGCGCGCGCACAGAAACACACACACACACACACACGCAGAGCCACGCACGATCTCACGCTCATCCCTCCGCCCCGCAGCACGACGGCAACGTGTGGCCGGCAGAGTCGATGAAGGCGCGGGCCAGCCGGGCCGTGCCCCTGGACGTCAGGTTGGGTAACGTGTCCCTGATCCCTCTGCGCGGCAGCGAGAACGAGATGAGGAACAGCGTTGCCGCTTTCGCTGCTGACCCGCTTGCAGTGAGTCCAATCATCCTCCGTACGGACGAGATGCGCCGGCCGCACCGCGACTCTTCCTAAACCACCGTCCTCCCCGACCGCCTCTTTGCGTCCCGCGAGCCGAAGCTTCGGCACGCGGGGAGGAACCGGCCATCTCGTCCGTACGGACCGTGTTTTACATTGATTTACCACATGTTCAGTGCTCATTGCAAGTGGATCAAGGTCCCTCCCAGGCCATCTCTGATTTTACCGGAAGGCATTCGCTGGTCTTCCTTCCTCCTGGGACACTGTTAGACGTGGACGTCCTTGCTCCATTTGTGGATATTTATTCCCGCACTGGACAAATATGTATGTAAATTAATGTACGTACGTGTGCGCCTATATATGTATATATTTAATATACATATAAATGATGCATACAGATACAAATGTGTGATTACAAGTGGTCAGGATTGCGGTTTCGAGTTTGATTTTACTTGTATTCTGTCTGCGTTTGTTTGTATGTTGGGTGTCCTGGTGGTTGGTAAGCACATTTTCCTTGTGTTCGGGAAGTTATTTCGACTCTTTGAGGTTTTATATTTTTACGGTTAAATTCCGGTCGTTGGAGACACAGGGAACTGGGGAAGATGCTAATCCTTGTTCTGTTTTTCAGCTTTTCAGAAATGTATGACGGCACGGCCGGGCTCTAAGGTAGGAGATCCTGCGTAGGTTTGAACAGCGGAAATGCGGTTCGAAACTGGTGTCGGAAACTCATTTGCCGCCGGCTGCTCTTCCGCTGCAGGGCACAGGCCAGCAGGGGGCAGTGTTGCCCAGGAAGGATGTGTGACAGCCAAGACCGTAGAACATTCCAGCACCTCCTAACCTCAGGGGACCCTCAGAGAGCATGACAGGACCTTGTTGAGCTGCACTCTCACTCCTCACGACTGCCACGGTGATTTGAACCACTGACCGACTGGAGTCCCGACGCCGGAACGCCACCGCGAGGGTCGAGTCTCGTCCTTAGCCGTCAAAGTGCGAACAAGGGAGACTGAAGCCCGGGTCCGATCCAGCAGCTGGTTGCGGGGGGGAGTCGATCCTGATCTTCTTTAACAAACCTCTTGTCGAACTTGCCGGACCTCCTGCCACCCGTCGTTCTTAGGCTCGGGGTCGGAGGGTGAAGAAAGCATCTCCTCCTGGTTCCCCCTCCAGGATTCATGGGCTTTCTCTGAAGTTTATCGGCTATCGGAAGACGTACCTCCAGGGGACTCGAACGACGGCCTCTCCATTCGCCAGGACGGATGTGCTAAGGTGGTTGCCCTCCGTTTCCGTGATGGACCCAGTTAAAGGGCCAGCGCTGAATTTCAAAGCGATCAGTGCCTTTATACTCAACCAAACATTGTGTTTTACTCTGTCAGAGATCCAACAGCAATTCTCCAAGGTGCTTGGCTGATATATATAATTTTTTCATTTTTTTGTCTGAAGGCAATTCCTTTAAAGTCTTATTTAATGAAAATAAACACTTACAGCAGACTCCATTGTAGAGTTGATAGTTTTAATGTTTGATTGTACCAGTTACTAAAAAAAAAAATGTCTGATAGGACAAGGAGTAGCTTTCTCTTCTTAGCAAAGTGTTACTTTACCTTAATCTCCAGCGGGTTTTGTTCTGTTCTAATAACAATTTTAAAGACTAAGTTATTTATTGTGCAAAAGCTGGACGTTATCCTTTTAATACGCAGTGGGGGGTAATAGATTTTATATTAAAACGTGCTGAATCCTCTTGTAATAAATGACCGTAGAGATCAGTAAAGATGAAGTCATTGTGATGACAGCGAAGCCACCGAGCAGCCTGGGAGGAGCCTCATACACCCCGTTTCTCACTGTTGTAAATTCCTCTGCAGGTGTAAATAAAAGGATAAAAAAGAGGGTGAACGTGCGTCATTTCCACTTCGAACACGGATCGCGCTCATGTTCGGCGCTTGCTGCAGTTCCTGTGCCAGCAGGTGGCGCAGTGGTTAGAGTTTTCACCTTGCACTCAGAAGACCCAGGTTTGAAAATCCCATCTCTACCGTAGTACTCTTGATCCAGATGCTTACCTTGAATTGATGCAGTAAAAATGACCCTGCTGCATGAATACTGGGCAAATGAACGTAAGCAGCTTAGTGCACCTCTTTGTCAGTTAGCGTGGATGAAAGAGTAAATAATTAGTAAGTAATCATGTGTTTGTGATGAGGATGGGGGTGGGAAGAGAGCAGCACTGTGGCCTCGCAGGAGGTGAATGGAGGTCGAAGCTGGAGGTGCTCTCACGTCAACCTTCCTGGCCGAAGGGGCATCTTCCTCCTTTTCCGTCAAATTTTTATATCACCGGGCTTATTATTATTGTTATCATATTTATGTGTGTGTTTAAAGAAAAAAAATTGGTTGGCAGAGTGTTAGAGTGAAGATGTAAAGTGAAGGTCCCTGCTGCACTCCTGGGTTTTGGCAAGTTCTCCTACAGGTGGCGTAGTGCTTAGCGCCCTTACGCCACATTCGCGGGACCCGGGTTCGAATCCCACCTCCTGCTGTCGTTTCCTTCGTCGGGGTTCTTAACCTGCAGTGATTTAGTAAAATGACCCTGCTGTATAAATGTGGTAAATCAACGTAAAGACGGCTATGAAACATTATAGCTGGACACAAATACGTCCAATGATGATAAAATATTGCAAAAAATGGCGACCTCTGGCAGCTATTAAAGTGTTCTGTTGTCCTACTTACGCTTTGCTTTGTCTGGTCCCTAAATCCCGAGCAGCACGGACTCGCTCGTCCCCTCCGGCTCCCGTGTTTGTCTCATAGCCGACGATGCTCTCCGTGTCTCGGATGAACGCCGTTCCTGGAAGGCGAGCGCTGCAGTCACCGAGGAGCAGCGGGGCCCGATGGCGTCAGATTTGCCCGTCCTCCCTAATCCCCGTTCGCACGGCTCACGCGTCGTGAGTCATCCGCAACATCCCGTCAAGCGCGGAAGCGCCGGCGCCCGGGCCTTTTGCTCGCCTGTCCCATGGCTGCTATGACGGATCGTCGTTCCCGTCCTTGTAATCCGCTCCGCGGCAGTAATTGCTTTCAGCTGTGTGACACCGCGGAGCCTCGAACTGGAAAATTAGCTTGATTAACAAGGACAGGCATCGCTTTGGAAATTTCACCGCGGTCCCAGGTGATCTCCCGCAACAGCGATCCTGTGCTTGGAAAGTCACGGTGACTTGCCAAAGTTTCGCGAAAACGTTCTCGAGGTTGTCCGAGAGGGCCCGCGGACGGAGGGGCTCGCGCGTCCCCGGGCGACCTCGTTGACCCCGTTCTTCACCCCCGACTCTTGATTTTCCCTCCCCGAAAACGGTAAAACACCAGGCAGCGGCAACCCCCTCTCGCTATTTTTAATTTATGAAGCTGGTGTGCCATTTCCAAAAGAAACTTGCAATGTGAGGTTAGTACACTAAACTACTTAGTGATTTACCTATTGATACAGCAGGGCAATTTTTACTATATCAATTGGGGTAAGTTGTACCTTGATGAAGGGCACTACAGCTGGAGGTGGAAGTCCAGCAGCAAACTTGGTGGAGTTTCGATGATCCGCTTGCCTTTCATACCGGATCGCTCTTATTGCACCATCAGCACGGCTTCGTGGCTTTGAGCTGCTCCCCGGAGGCTGAATGAAGGGTCCGGGTGCTTTCCTGAGAACGGGTGCGCAGGTCTCCCTCGCTCCAGGTGTATCATGGCTCTATGGGCCATGTTCTTTCCTGTGTCCCGGGTGGGGTTGGGGGGGGGGGCTCCGTTGCCCCACAGATGCTGTCTGAGCTGCAGGGTCTCTTCAACACACACAACATGAGCAGGGTAAACACACCCAGTAAGGGACAGTCACGCTCCAGGTGCTGATGGAGAGGTCCGGGGACACATGTGACCTTCGTTCATGACTTCCACCACAGCACAGGCATGGCGGGGCAGCACCCGACGTGGCACTCCTGTCTTCTTTGGCTCACTGAGAGACCCAGGGTTCTGGAAGACTTGACCACCTCCTCCTCCTGCTGCTCCTGCTCCTGTGAGCCAGACTGACACTTTGGGGTCGCTCCACACTCTGGGGCTCAGAGCCTGAGGAGTCAGTGGACTGGTGTTCTTGGTCCTCCTCCCCGCCGGGGTGGGAAGATGCCGCAAGCGGTCACGGTCCACAGCCGGTCCTCGGGGTGATCAGAGCCGAAGGCGATAGCATAGATGGTCCAGAGCCATGGAAAGAGGGTGGGATGACCATGTGACGTAGTGTGGTGCGGGGGGGGGGGAGCTGTATGTCAAACTGAGCCCCCACTACGTGGCACTGGCGTCTTCAAAGCAGGACAAAAGCACGGGTGTTAAGAGGGCGCTGGGTTTAGACTTATTGCTCTAAAATAATAAAAGTACACATATATATTGTACATGACAAATTTATTTCCCAAATAGGCACATAGAGATTATAAAGGGGAAAAAGAATTTGAATTTATAGATAAAATGCTATATTTTATGTAATTTTTTGTAATTACACATACGTCAACTTTGTATATAGACATATTTGTGATTAGTATCAATGTGCTTAATAGTTCTGCTGGTTTCAGTGCTGTGGGAAGAAAATGCACTGACGGTTTACCTTCTGAGCCCTTCCGTGTCCACGTGAGTCTCTTCTCCCAGTTCGTGCGGCTGCCTGTGTCTGGATCTGCTCCAATCCTGATCAGTCAATACACCCCAGCGAGGGCACTGCAGGTTCTGTCACCAGTGTGGGGGAATGAGCTCCCTCTGCCCCTCAGAGCTGCTGAATCCCCTTCAACATTGAAGAATGTATCAAACCCATCTCTTTGAGAGCCACTTCTCTCCTGACCGTTCCATAAATGAGTCCAACACCATCTGTTGTGATGATCTGTGTATTTGCTATGTGAGTCACTTCTATAGGAGCTACTGGAGGGATGTGAACCAGCAACATGGTGGTGTCAGACACACAAGCTGTGTGTCATTAATCCAGTGTCTGAGTCTGAAGCTCTTCGTCTGCTGCACTTCTGTTTTCTCTAAATTGATCATTACTGTGGAGGGAAGCATCTGATAAACGAATAAATACAAAGCGTTCACAAGCGTTACACTGTTTCTGCGACGGGAACCGATTGGCTGTTGCGGGGAGGAGGGATGGGTGACGAGAGATGAAACGCAGAGGTTCTTCACAAAGGGCTTATCTGAAAGAGACGGGAAAAGAATAAATTGTCTGCTTTATCGCAAGATTGGTTCTGCTCAGACTAAAGCTGTCCCTCGTATGCTAATGCGTTATGTAACCCTCGGGGGGCAGCGGGGGGCAGCAGCAAGAGCAACTGCTGAAATGACCGCACAAGTACAGCACGTCGCCCCCACGATCGAGCAGGGCAGGGCATCCTCTCATCGGAACACTGCTCATAAAGGCTCGGCGTGTAAAATGTGGTGTTTTACCCTAGTGAATTCTACCGATGATGAAACCTCAGGTCAGTCCACACAAGGTTAAAAATTAGAGTTAGGGTTGGGTTAGGGTTAGGGTAGAGTTAGGGTCATTAGGGTTAGGGTTAGGGTCATTTCTAACTGGCATCCAACAGGTGTTCTCCGGTTTAGAAGTGGTTAAAACCACTACCTTACTGTTGAAGAACCCAGGTTTGAATCCCACCTCCTCCTCAAGTACCCTTGATGACGCTACTCAGTGAATATCACCCTGCTGTGTAAATGTGTAAATCTTTGGTAAATTAATTATATAAATAACGGAAAATCATTCCTCTCCGGCCCAGGGGCTCCCCTGTCTGCAGGTTCGAGAACTGGGTGCGATCGGCATCGCCGTGCGTGCTGGTGACCGACTGCGTGACCCCACGCCGTGCGCCGTTCGTACGACTCCCGGTCCCGGCGGCGGTGCTTCGCCACGGCGAGACGCTGCGGGTCCGTGTTGGGCGACGCCAATAGAGCGGATAAACTAATAGAACGTCCATCACCTGCTCTCGCAACATCCGTCCAGCTATTTCCATGGTAACGCTGCTCCCCATTTACAGTGTTACTTTTACCCCGGGCCTCAGTCAGAGAGCAGCCGGAGCATCTCGATGGCGGTTTTGCGCGGAGGACGGGAGGTCCGCGTAGGTGGCTTGCTGACGGTCCCACCGTCACAGCATGTGCTTAACGAAGACCCCGTTTCCCGCTTTGCCCGGGGAAATTCGGTCCTCCCTCGGCCCCATCTGTGCGCCGATACAACGGCCATTTAATTACCGCGGTATAACCTCGTTCCTCGTCTCTCTGAGGAAGCAGGCCGTTCTCGCTCCTGTCCGCCGGCTCTTTCCCTTCGTGGAAATCTCGCGTCTTTGCAGTTGGGACGACTGCGCGCTCATCCCTGTTTTCTTTAGCTCCTCCTCTAAATCTCTTGTCAACTTTAACTGACCTGCTGCAGCAGGTGGCGTAGCGGTTAAAGAGAGCTCCTTGCTGCAGTACCCTTGCCTATGGTACTTAGCCTGAATTGATAGAGTAAAAAATACCTCGCTGCATACATGAGTAAATCAATTTAAATCAGTTTGGCAAAAAGCAGAAGCTAAATAAATGATCATGTAATGATGATCATGTAGTAAATGATCAATAATCATTTTGATTATGAAATATGTCCATGCATCACTTCTGCTCCTAAATCTTATGCCAAATAACGTAACTGTGATCTAGTACCTCTCTGTAATGACTGTCCCCCACTCTCTCTCTCTCTCTCTCGCCCTCGCTCGCTCACTCGCCCTCTTTCTCTCTCCCTCGCTCTCTCACTCACTCTCAACCGCTCACTCTCTCTCACTCTCTCTCGCCCACCCACTCACCAGTGTGGAGCGACCCCGAGCGTGACTCATGAGTCTCAGTTACCTCCGTCTCCGCACCACGATGGGAGAATCGCTCTCCACCGTCCTTTCCTTCCTTCCTGTGTGTGAGGCCCCCCTTGACAGAATTATTAATAATTTGCAAGAAAAAACCTTGGTTATAGCACACAGACACACACACACACACACGTACAGGTTAATTAAGCTCATTAGCGTGTTACAGGCATGCAGCGAACACACTACTAGAAATTCATTTTTGCACGAACGCTTAATGGATGGAGACAAAGGAAAAGCACGGCTCTGCGGTGCAGGAACGGTGTGAACGTGAAGCGGGGCGGCGGACGGCAGAGAGAAAAACACGGCCGAGGGCCCCTGCCTCCTGTTGTTTAAAGCAGCGAATTACAGTCCGGGTTATGTAAGATGTTTTCGGCGCAAGGAGAGCGACTCCGGCAGCGACGAGCGCCGACGGTCCATCCGAATCCCCTTCGACCGAAACGCAAATCTTCTTCGCCCCAAGTGTCCGAATGGTGCTCTTTCTGAGGGTCGGGAGGTGAGCGGGGTGTCCTAAAGGGTGTCAGATTTCAACATACCTGCAAAAATAAGGAAGCTAAACGACACACCTGGAGGCCCGGGGGGTTGAGGGGGTTATGGGGAGTGTCCCCCCCCCCCCAAAATGACCCTCGGTCCCTTGTTTGGAAGCGGCCCTGATTGCCGCAGTGGGAAAGCCATCAGCTCACATTACTGCTGCAATTACTCACCGCAAACAGAACGCGGTTTCTAATTAAACCTTGATTGTCTCAGTCTCGCAGGGGTTCGAGGCGGCTATTCGGTACGTGCGTATGTGGTTTTTTTGCCTCTTATTTATTGCGCCATTACTTCTTGTCTCATCACGGTGCAGGAGTGAGCTGGCAATGCATTTGCATCTGTATACAAGGCCAGGGATTTACCTTGTTTACACTGTCCTGCTACCAGTGAATGTAGACAATGCAGACTGACATCTATCTATCTATCTATCTATCTGAACACTGGAGGAGATGGACATGCAGTGACACTGGAGTGTGTAACATCACAAGAAGGATTCCGTAGCATCCGGTCAAATGAGTCACTGGTGGTTTGTTTCCCCTCCTCCCCTCCCGTCTGGACTCCTTGTGGGCTTTAATTTCCGTTTTAATTTAAAGTAACCAAATTTTCAATGTCTGGTTATTATTAATTTATCTGTCTCCTTTGTCCAAGGTGCCTTATAATGGATAATCAAATTTGCAGTGATTTACCCATTTATACAGCTGGGTAATCTTTACTGTATCAATTCAGGGTGAAAAACCTTGGTCAAGGGTATTACGGCAGGAGCTGGAATTCGAACCCGACTCGCTCCATTCGCACGATCTATTGTTTTGTCAAACTAGTTACGACGATTTGATTTTTCAAATCCCACCCAGTTCGCCAGACCTGCTGAAATATGTTGTGTAAGAAGAGGTAAAAAGTTCAGATGAAACATTTACAGTCACTT
This sequence comes from Scleropages formosus, assembly GCF_900964775.1. Taxonomy (NCBI): domain Eukaryota; kingdom Metazoa; phylum Chordata; class Actinopteri; order Osteoglossiformes; family Osteoglossidae; genus Scleropages; species Scleropages formosus. The sequence continues at coordinate 28,697,618 of NC_041815.1, read as the reverse complement.
AAACTTCTTCATCGATAGCGTCGAAGTCCTCGGAGCAGCGCTTCTTAGTACAGTGAATTAATGCAGTCGTGTACTCTAGTTACAGTAAATTCCTGCACTCCTCTGTCCTAGAAAAAAAAAACACAGTTCCTTGTCAACGGTTCAGTAGCATTTCTGCAGATTTTTAAAATATTCAACCTTAAATTCCCCAGCATGTTTTGTGTGGGAGGTGTGAGGTGTATAAAGACCCACTAAACTGTTATTACTGTAGCCGTGGGGGGAAAGAAAAAAAGAAAAAAAACATTCTTTGACAGAAACTATTTGTTTCTCACAATCCATGTGACACCGATCTGCCTTTTGCAGGATCTTCGTTCCTGTGACTCAGAACCGAATATAAACTGTGAGTGTAAGGCATGTGAATGAAAGTATCTGGGCGTGGGATCGAGTCCTTGGTTTCGAAGTTGTCAAGAGCCCAACGTGTGAGGTTTACGGTCACAGGAGCTCTTTCACGGCACTTTGTTGCGCCTCCAGCCACATTGACTGTTTTACGTGTCTTATTTCTCCGGACAGAATCAACAGAAGGTGCTACAATAACCCCCAAAAACAAGTCATATCGTGCAATTTTGGCCTTTCAAGTGAAATGATCTATATGGCACTGACGCATCATCATCGACATTTTGTGTATATACTGTACGTATGTGTATACACACACGCACGCAGTGCTGCTTGAAAGTATGGTAACTGCTTGTGTCCTTTAGGTTTACCACAAAATGCGTATTTAATGAGGATCAGTGTTCCTCATGTGACATAACAGGTGTGTGATGAGCAATTCCATATGTTGCTTTAGAGGAAATCGTGTGTGTAGTGCAGGTGTAAAAATAAGCGAAGCCCAAGTCGCCCAAGTTAATCCAAGTAGGTAAGTGGAATCGGGGGTGTAAATCATAGTCATTTATTCATTTTATACATTTATTTCAAAATTTTATACAAGAATAATGACCACCCCTACAGGGTTCACACCTTCAAGCAGCGCTGTATATATATATATATACTGTATGTGTAAATATATATGTATACGGATGACAAATTCGCGCCATGGAATACACCTGGTTTCCATGAAGACCAGTTTTTGTTGTACTTTTTTGGATGACTTGCATTTTTAAAGCATAGTAGGTTAACTTTTACTTTGTATTCAGTCACGTGACACTCTTCTCCAAAGCAGCTTAGAATGGAAGGTCTGCACACTTACCTACTTAGTTTACCCGTTTATGCAGAGTATTTTTTTGTTGTATCGATTGAAGGTGCGCATCTTGGTCAGGGGTTCTGCAGTAGGAGGGTGGATTCAAACTCACGTCCTTGTACCGGAAAGCAAGAGCTCTAACCACTAAGCCACCTACTGGCCAATGCTTCTCATTACACTTTCAGTGCAGGAGACCAGTAATCTGCATGCGTTTAGGAATGAGCAAAAGCAGAATATTACCCTCTTTGTGTTATTTCCTCTTATCTGTGTACGAGGCAATTCAGGACAGAGGGAGACCTGACTCCGCTCATTAGCATAATTCATATTCATTTCTTTGCAACCACTAATAAAGGAAAAGTAACAAATGCAGTGTGACAATTGGGAATTTAAATGAAGCTGGGCTGACCGCAGCCCTCATCTGATAGTTATTCTCCATCAACCTGAAAATAATGAGATAAGAAGGACATCTCAGGTTGGAATCGGGATTCCTGGTGGTGCCACATGGCATCATCCAACTGGAGTCGGAGATGTCAGTCAGTGTGTCTCTCTGCTGGAGGTTCTGCAGTCTGGCTGTCATGTGGGGAGCCGGAGTCCAGGTGCAGGTTGAGAACACACTCACTTTGACACGGCCGCATGAAAAATGAAGAATGATCACCCCTGATGAACTTGTCACGTGGTATCTGCGGGGCTTTGGTGGGCTGAAGAAACGGCAATGGGTGTAGTGGTTCGGTTGCCATGGGAACAAGGTCATTGCTTACAGCAGAGAAAGGTGGTGGATGCCGAACTGGACGTGGGCTAAAGACTTGGAGCAAGATACCAGAGCTCAGCTGCCTGTGACGCACACACAGCCGCTGGCCGAGTGTGTGGAGAATTAACCATCCGCTGAAATGCTGAAGGTTTAAGGTTTAAATCCCAGGAAGGCGAGAGATTATCGCCAAATTACTGCAGAATCCCTTTCGGCATTCCAGAAGGGTCTCGAAACCCACCTCTTTTGGACCAGCTTCTCTCCTGATCTCTTAACAGCTCCATGAACCTCTCAGTGAACTTGAACGGTTAAAGACCAAACATCCGGTTGGGTCTGGACGTCGTTGCAGAACTTAGAATAAACGCAGAAAAGCTTCTTGTGCTTTTCAGAAGAAGGTTTATTGAGGTTCCTCATCACGAATGATGTATGTTCTTGGCCCGAAAGCTCCTTCACAATATGAGACGAAGGCGGCCCTGAACAAAGAGAAGAATGGTCCTGGGAAGGTTCCAGAACTTCACTGCTTTCAGAGGTTGTAAAACCCAAGCTGATTTGCTCAAGGGTTCAAGTAACTTAATGGACTATGTCATATGATTGCTGGCAAGACCTGCAACCAGACCTGATTGAGTATTAATATAAAGGTCAAACTATAGTGGGAGCTAAGTGTTATTTACATTTATTTTTTTAGCAGAGGCTTTTCACCAGGGGGGTGTGGTGGCACAGTGGGTTGGACTGGGTCCTGCTCTCCAGTGGGTCTGGGGTTCGAGTCCCACTTGGGGTGCCTTGCAACAGACTGGCGTCCCATCCTGGGTGTGTCTCCTCCCCCTCCGACCTTATGCCCTGTGTTGCCGGGTAGGCTCCGGTTTCAGAAAGTGTGTGTGTGTGTGTGTGTGTGTGTGTGTGTGCGCGCGCGCGCGCGCGCTTTTCACCAAAGCAGCTTCCAATGAACTCTATGTAGTGTTATCAGGCCACACACCTTATTCACCACAGTGACTTACACTGCTAGATACACTACTTACAATGGGTCACTGCTCCACACATCAGTGGAACACACACCCTATGGGGGAAACCTGAACAGCATGTCTTTGGAGTGTGGGAGGAAACCAGAGCACCCAGAGGAAACCAACACAGACACAGGGAGAACACACAAACTCCACACAGACTGAGTAGGGATCAAACCCCCATCCTCTCGCACCACCAAGGCACTGTGAGACAGCAGTGCTACTTGCTGTGCCACCGTGCCACTATAGTAATACCCAGGAAAATATGGGAATTTTTAAATTTAGCACTGATGGGTTTTGGTTGTTTTGGCTGTTCCTCCTGGCACACCCCTTGGACCAAGTATTTACTAAACCAAAAGGGGACAGAGTAGAATTCAGACAGTGGGGTTACATGAGAAGGACCATGTGAGCGATGTTTTCTATAAGGGGGGGAAACTCTACTAATTGGACAGTTTGTACATTCCTAACCCCTAACCCTAAACCCAACCAATCTAAGTGATATTTTCTTTAAGGGGGGGGCTCTTCCAGTTGGGTAACTGGTCCATCTCTTCTAGGAAACACGTCGCTGGCCGTCCGCATTGTTTATGAGGTTGCTGAACTCCACCCACATTTACAGTGTGTCAATTAAGAAAGATCATGGTAAATTTATTGCTGTAATGCGGCTCTGCCATCAGCTGTCAGACAACCCCTAATATTTCCTCTCAGTGCATGAACAGAAATTAAATCCTATAAAATCCGCCAAGCATCTCTTCAAAAATCTTTCACTGGCCTTTCATACCAGAACAAACATAAGTAAAGTATATGATGTAAATTACACATATTTATTTTTAAAAAAGCCAAATGGTAACCTTTTTTGGCAGATAACTTGACACAACGGACATCTGGTCTCCTGCGATTTCAAACACACTTTGGAATGTATTATATAACTGTCTAAAAATGTAAACTGTCTTTAGATGTTTTGGGATTGTTTTTTGTTGACCTCATCGCTGTGAAACGCTTCAGAATTATTTTAACATCGATCCTCGCAAATACTGGATTTCGGAATACACATTTACACTTCTTTAAGTGATACAATTCCGATTTTAATAATCAGTTTTTTCGATTATGATATCATTATTTCTCGCTCGACGCTGACTACTGAGTCGTTTGGAATTACGTGGTTTCAATAGCTGGGAATTAACTTCCCACCAAAGTACAGTGTAGTTTTGCGAAACATAACATAACTGTTCTTTATAATTTGTTGACAGCATGTCGGTTGGGTGAATGAGTTTTTTTGCAGCTGTGTTAAGTAAGCGACAGCTGCCAGAAATGGTTATGCTTGGGAAAGAGGGGACGATGAAGGTCCTTGGGAAACAAAGTGCCACTCGGGCATGATTTCCAGGGGGACGTCGCTTCTCCGGACCATAAAGCGCGGCGGAGCCGTTAGGAATGGCCGAATAAGGGTGCGAGAGGCGCAGGAGCCCCAGTGAAAACCTTTCCTGTCTCGCACCGTCCGAGAGCAGCGGGGGGGGGGGGGTTTGGGGGATCTCTTCCTGCCGAAAGCCAGATGTGTGAATGCGCTCACACGCGTGCAGGAAATGGGCTAATTCACTTTGCATGTGGCGAGGCTGTGCGCATGTGTTTTGATTGACTGCACCCAGCCGGCGGACCTGGAGGGACCCGAGTGCATCTCGAACCCTCGCTGGCTGCGAACCCGCTTTCCGCAGCGGCCTGGAAAATGGAACAGCAGCTCAGCTCTGACACACTCGACCTGCTGTGATAGTCATCAGCGGTTGCGGAAACACCTGGGTGGAAAAATCACAAGTCGATGGGTGAAGATAAATACCCCCCCCCCCAAAAAAAACATCCTTTCTGGGCAAAAGTTTCTGATTTATTATTTGGAATCATCACATGAGGATGCACAGAGTTTCGTACGCAGTGCCCCATGGGATGCTGCTCACTTATGAATGGCCTTTTCCATAATCAACATGCCTGTTGTTCCAACAGTTACATGTGTTTTATCACTTTCAAACGGAATAAATTAAAAACGCGAGGAATGAAATCATATTGCAGACATTGGCGATGGTGAGTAGCAGATGAGACCTGGAAAGAGCAGCTCATAATGGGTGTTCTGAGAAATATAGTTTGAAGGTCATCATAAAAGAAATAATACAGGCAGTCCCTGGCTTCTGAACGTTTGACTTAAGTACAACCCGTAGTTACAAACCATCCCCCGTAAAACTTACTATATTAAAAATTCGAGTTACATACAATGGTTCGTAATAACAAACGACGCTACTTTGCGACGCACATCAAAACATTGCACGTCTACAGCGGCTCGTAGATGCGTGAGCCCGTTGGAAGGACAAAGACTTCCTTCTTTTCCTGTTACTGTATTTGGCTTTAATTTTTTTGTTTTTACCCCCCTAACCATGGCACCAAAGTGTAAATGTGATACAAGTGTTGGTGATGCATGAAAGAAAAGGAAAATGATCACGATTTAAACTAAAATTGAAATAAAGAAGCGATCAGAAAAAGGTGAACTGCCAACGAACATTGGAAAAGCAAACATTAAAGTTTCTTTAATGTTTTTTTGTACCCAAACACACACACACACACACACACACACACACACTCTGTCTCTATTACAAATACTGTAGTTGCATTTATTATTCTTGTTATCATTACATCATTACGTTGTATTATTATTATTGTTATATTATTACTACATTTAGTAGATATTTCTTACATTATTTTTACATTTACATTATAACTGTATTGTTATATTAGAAATGTTTTAGTGTATCCGGAAGTGTTTCTTTAATGTTTTTTATGCAAAGAAAGGTACACATACACTATATAGCAAGACAAACATTTAACTGATGTTAGATACCCACCATACCGAACTGTTCCGACTTACGTACAAATCCGATTTAAAGACAGACTCAGGAACGGAACTCGTTCGTAATCCGGGGACTGCCTGTATTTTAGTGTAATCTTTTAGCGTTTTAGTGGACAATTTAATAAAAAAATCATCGATCACCTCATCAAACTCCACTTGCATCCCCAGATCATCGAAATTGTATCACATATGGAAATATATAAGCATAAATGCACTTATTTTAACAACAAACGGTTATGTTTAGTTCAAATGTCAGTTATTAATATTTATTTGTTGTGACATAAATCTTTTCCCTCTACTGGTGATGGAAGAGATGTTCAGTATGGTAAAGGAGGTAACAAGCGTGTACCAGGTGTGTTTAGAGGAGTCTGAGAGCAGGTGAGGGCAGCGAGGTCTGCCCAGGGTTCAACTCCCGTCCACACTTTATTTACACCGAAAATGTTCAAATCTTACACAAGCTCTCTCTGCTGTATTTATAATACATGGGCGCATTTTACTGAAGATTTACCGCGGCGCGGATCCTATTTTTACCGTCGTCATGTAACCTTATTTGCATAACAGGAATCGATCGAGTTTCTATCGTAATCCCAGGTAGAAAACCGACTGCACCACTCAGTGAGGGAATAATATTTGTTAACTCCCTAATTTCCCTTTACCCTGTTCAGTGAGGTAAAGATTAAAACGCTGTTATCTCCACGCTGTGCCGCTGAGCGCTGAGCGCGCGAGGGGGGCCGCACGATCTGCGCTCGAGAGGCGCTCGCGGGGTGTCGATGGGAGGATGAGCGCTTCGCAAAGTCGGGGGTTCGTCATCTTTGCTTTTCTCCTTCATCGCAGTCCGTCAGCGCATCACCTCGCGCGTGCCACTGGAGTGTCCTTTTGTCGGCGTCTCGCGCGCTGCGCTCGGCGCATCGCTCACCGTCGCCGGAGTCAGCTGCAGCATCACTTTCAGGGCCGGTGTCGGCAGCATCAGCACCAGCATCAGCACCAGCATCGGTTTCAGCATCACCATCGATCAGCCTCAGCCTCAGCCTCAGCATCAGCAACATGAGCGTCGTCAGCCTGAGCGCCGCCGAGCGCTGAATCCGGCCGGCGTCCCGCGCGCTCTCACATGCCGGTCCGCGATGCGGCATTAGTGTGTATTACAGCGCCGCGGACAGCCCACTCCCACTCCCACTCCCACTCCCACTCCCACTGCCAGTCCCACTCCCAGTCCCAGTCCTAGTCCCAGTCCCCGCCGCGCGCACACGCCCATCCAGTCCTCCAGCGACCGAGGAGAAGCACGTCGCACCGGCGCTCCCGCTCCGCTCCGCGCTCCCGCTCCTCGCTCCCGAGCCGCGCCTGCCGGGCTGCGCTGCGGGTCCGAACCGCTCCCGAAGCGCGCTCCCCACGGCCAACATGAGAGATGGGCCAGGCGTGCGGACACTCTCTGCTGTGCCGGAGCCACCAGTACCAGCCGGCCACCGCCGACATGTGAGCGCTCACCATTATTATTATTATTATTATTATTATTATTGTTATTATTATTATTATTATTAACAACGTGTTGACAGAGAGGACAGAGAGAGCAGGGAATAAGGACGCGGTCATTCACCTCGTGTAGCGAGAGCACTGAAGGTAAATAAACAGTAAATCAATCACGGAGCTCCAGTTGTGAGAACAACGTGAACGAACGAACGAACGAACGAACGAACGAATGAAGAAATGAAGAAATGAACGAATGAATGAATGAATGAATGAATGAATGAATGAGGACTAAAACAACCACGCCGCCCTGACTCCCGACTCTGTTTGGACTCTAATCCTGATTTCCGAGTCTTTATTGCTGTGTGTAAGTAGTTCAGTTCGGACCCGGGACCTCGCGCTCCAGCGAAGTGACAGTAATCGCTCTACTCAGTACTCACTGATGGACACAGACAGTACTCCACACTTCTTTGTATTCGAAACGCTTCTGAATACTCTGTACTGTGCAAAGTACTCTAAATAGTTATTTTCAAAGTACTCAGTCATCTGCACATAGTACTCAGTACTGGTCTTCCCAGCCCTCCTAGTACTCAGTACTCTCTTCAGTAGTACTCTTTTTTCAGTATTCTTATTAGTGCTCAGTACACGTACCACTCTTCTCAGTACTCTTTTTACTTCTCTTCTTGGTACTCAGTACTGTTCTTAGTACTCACTGCTTTTCATACCACTATTTTTTAGTATTCACTACTTTTCTTGGTGCTGTTCTTAGTACTCAGTACTCTTAGAGTTGATGAGGTGTGTTGTGTCCAGTCTCAGTTACATTTGGAAGTGTGCGTCGATCTGAGTTAATCAGAAATTAACTGTTGTGTGACCCCCACCCCTTCCCACTACTTCCACCTTGATGGCAGTGCTCTGGTGACCCCTGTGACCCCAGTGACCCCGTTGACCTTTGCTACTCTCGCCCCTCACACCGTTGTGTTGCTCAAACAGCGATTCCTCTTTGTGGTGACCTGCGGGCTGCAGTGTGACGAGCGACTCGCTTTGTGCTGCACAAAGACCCCCAGACCTCTTCAGTGCTGCAGGTTCGAGTCACGATGCTTGCCAGTGCGGGGAGACAGTGCCATTCCACACATCTGTCCATCCGTCCCACTCGCAGGCACCAGTATGACGTGGACCGACACCTACCATCCACGTGTCCCGGTCCCGACCCCTTCCCCCCGCCCCCGCCCGGCCCATTTCCCCTTTGGCAGCCCTGTGTGAAAGATGCTGCGGTTTCAGAGTCTCGGCTCTTCCTGTTAAAGTCTCGCACGGCTGCGAATTTCTCGACTGGCTGCGAGCCCGAACCCGGGTCGGCCGCACCTTCCCACACACTGCAGCGCAGGACTGCAACAAGTGCACCGGTAATCTCAACCGCGGCACATGTCTCCATACTTCCACTGCGCTCTCATTTGTCTAAAGAGTAGTTAGAGCTGCTGTGTTGCGCTCAAAGGACACGGGTTCGAATACACTTCATTAAAGTATACCCTGAACTGACAGTAAAAACTACCCTGCTGTATAAATGGGTAAATCAGTGTAAGTAGCTTAACAGAGTGAGACTCTTCAGACAAAAGCATCAGTTAAATAAATAAATACTTACCTAAAAACAGAACCAATAACATCTCATCCAGGGTGAATCCCCCCGCCCCCCCCCCCCCCCACCAGTCTTATACCCAATGTTTCCAGGATAGGCTCCGGTTCACCGTGACCCTGCACAGGACAAGTGCTTATTGAAATCGGGTGGATGGATGGAAGAAAGCAACAATACATGACCCTAACGGATGTCTCCGGTCACCTCTGCCATAAATAGTAATTCCCCCCCCAGGGTTGAGGACACCCACTGTGGGTTGGCGGTAACTATGGTCCACGTTCCCGCTGTGAGGATGCTCTTCTCTTCCAGTTTGGACATTCACATTGTCATGGTCACACTTTGCCATGTATGTAACCTGCATTGGCTCCAACCCTCTGCGCTCACCTGTCATTGATCCAGCAGGACAGGATAGGGAGGGGCCCATGTAGGCGGTTAACATACTGGACATGGAGGGTGTTTAAACGCAGCTCTTTGCCTGAGTGCTCAGTGGGAGCTGAGTCGACACGGAAAGCAGGTAACAGTTGGTGTTGGAATGTGGGGTCACTCTGGGGTTTGAACCCGCGCTGGCCTCTCCGCACCCCTGGAGCACATGCTCTCAGATGCCCCCCTCCTTGGAGTAAAGGCTTTCGAGGCACCAGGGGGACGATCGCCTGACCCGGCTGCCCGTTCAGCTCATCTTCCTGTAGCGCTCGGCCCAAATAAATATTGTTTCGTTTTGTTTGTTTGTTTTTTCTTTTGCTCCAACCGTTTCCGTGCTGTTTTGCCTTGTTTCTTGTGAACCTGACAGGGGGGAACAAGAGCAGGACGAAAGAGCGAGAGACGGCGTAGGGAGACTGATCATCTCTGGAACCCCATCTGTGTGTGTGTGCGTGCATGTGTGTGTGTCCTGCAAGCTGCTCTCCTACACAGGCTCAAAAATAACTCCCCGACTTCTTATCGTCTTCTTGTTTTGAGCGTATTGATCGAAGGTGATGAGAAATATGTTCTGTAATCAGTGTCGAAGAGGCCCGGCTAATAATACACCAACTGTACTGTGTTTTTCCCACAGTTTCCATGTACTTTGTCCGTACTGGAGCTTCCGCTAGTGAGGAAAAATTGAAAGTGAAAAATGGATTGAGCTGGACGTCTAACGCTGAGGTTCTTAACCATTTCTAGGGCCCCTTTAAGAAGCAGACGAAAGCTGAAGACCCCTCTCAGAGGAACATGTCCAGAAACGAATTCAGAAATGTTATCACACTCAGTTTGCATTGATCACCTTCATAAAGAATTACACAATTGCTAGTAATAGCATAGTAATGCTTTCACTTTACACTATAACTCAGGGGCAGTGGTTCGGGGCAGCAGGTGGTGCAGTGGTTGGAGTTGTGTTCTCTGGACTCTGAGGTTACAGGTTCACATCCCACTTCCTGCTGAAGAACCCTCCATTAAGGTGCTTACCTTAAATGGGTACAGAGGACAGCCTGTAGTGTAGTGTAGTGGTATGAACACCTGCCTTTAGACCCCAGGGTTGTAGGTTTGAGCCTCACCTTAGGCTGTAGTACCCTTGAGTGCAGTACTTACCCTTAATTGCTCCAGTAAAGTTACCCAGCTGTATAAAGGGGTGAGTGACTGTAACCTTAACAGTGTAAGTTGTTTGGAGAAAAATGTCAGCTGAATGAATGTAGTACAGCTTACTAATGCTGTATGGTAGATCAGTGTAAGTTACTTTGGAGAAAAGCATCAGCTAAATGAACAAATGGAATCCTGAGCTTCATGAGCTGCTGGTCTGGTCTGGCAGCTGAAGGGCCTGGAGACCCTCTGGAAAGGACCACCATGTGCCTCCCAGGCCAGTGAAGCTCTTTCTAACCTCAGAGTTTATGGTTCTGGATCCAAGGTGATAGAATGAGTTCCCTCACTTACTCAGAACTGCTGAATCCCCCTCAATATTTAAGAAGGGTCTCAAACCTGTCTCTTACATTCATTTAGTTGATGTGTTTCTCCAAAGTAAATTGCAATATTATACTGTTTACAATTATTGACCCCTTCATACGGCAGGGTCGTTTTTTTACTGGAAGAATTTTTACAGTTAGTACTTTGATCGAAACCATTTCTCTCCTGATCTCCTGTCTGCGCCATAAACATTCACAATATTATCTGTTATAATAAAGAAAAAATCTATTTTACAATATGCTCAAAAATGTTGGTTCTGGCTCCGGTGCGGTGGAATGAACTCCCTCTGACCCTCAGAGCTACTGAATCCCCCTCAACGTTCAGAAAAGGTCTCAATCCCAACTCTTTCAGATTCTCCGCTCAGCTTCCATTCCACTCACGCTGCACTCGACAAACCCTCCCCGACTTCCCGTTTTGACTTGCCCCGACCCGGTAAATTACCGCGCACTACTGTCGCAGCCCCCATATGCAGTTAGGAGTCCCGGAGGCGGCCGTGGAGGACGTTGTATAACAGCGCACTCATGGCTTTTAACACACATCTGTAGTGGGAGATGCGAACACTCCTCCTTCTCTATCCTGCCCGTGAAGTGAAGTCCCATTTCTAGAGGCTGCTCGCGAGGGCGGGGTAAAACCGCGGTGTTTCGCCAAAATGGTAATAACTGGGGTTACGCAACAAGCGGCTCTATGATGCCGCCGCCGTCCCGTCGTCTTCTCCGTCCTCAAAGGCCTCTGATCTGCTTGTGGTTTAACTACGGTGAAGAGATTTGGACACAGAGTCCTTTCATCCCTTTAAATTCCGTGAACATTCCAGAAATACACTTCCAAGGGTAAATCAGTGTAAATGACTTTTCACTAAAATATATTTCCTTTATGAGAATCATGTGGAAAAAATATCATCGAGATGATTTAGACTGATTTGGTACAGGGGGCGTAGTGGTTAGAGCTACCCCTTGCAATTAAAGGATCCAGGTTCGAATCCCACCTTCTGCTACGGTATCCTTGATCAAGGTACTTAGCCTAAACTGAGACAGTAAAAATTACCCAGCTGTATATAAGGATAAATAAGTGAAAGTGGCTTAACACTGTAAATGACTTTGGAGAAGAGTAACAGATAAAGAATTAAATAAATGTAAATGTGAGAAAAATGTGTGTGGGGGTGGGGGGTTAGGCCCTCCTCAGTTTTCATGTCTAATTTGTCCATGCTTTATTTCTATATAATACCCCCCCCCCCCCCCCCGCCACATGTGGTAGGATTTTGATCAGAATTCAAAGAGTTGCTGCTCCTCTTGAATAAATAAACAGTAAACTGCAAGTAAACATACAGTGTGAAATATAATGTTTTTTATTACAATACAAAGTAATCTGCTGTACAGTACAGACACTGTTATTTATAATTTTTATGTTGGGGCTGAAATGGTACAGTGTGTTATATTACACACTGCATTGTACGTTACATTATCATGTATAAAAGTATAAATTACACTGAAAATACTGCAGACTCCTGGGGGAAAAAAAACAATTTTATTTTTAATTTATTACGGTTTATGCAGAGAGGCGCTCAGTATGAACAGCGGTAGGTGGGTGGAAGTAGCTCAGAGCTGTTGCCTTGTGCTCTTTAGGTCCTGGGTTTGAATCCCACCTCCTGCTGTAGCTCCCCTGAACAAAGTATGCTCAACTCATACAATAAAAATAACCCTGCTGTATAAACAGAGTAAATCAATGTAAAGCTGACTATCTCATGTGCATGGGATAGCTGGTACTGCAGTTAGGGTGGCACGGTGGCACAGCGAGTAGCGCTGCTGTCTCACAGTGCCTGGGTGGTGTGAGAGAACGGGAGTTGGATCCCTGCTCAGTGTGTGTGGAGTTTGCATGTTCTGTGTGTGTTTCCTCTGGGTGCTCTGGTTTCCTCCCACAGTCCAAAGACATGCTATTCAGATTCACCCCTAGTGTGTGAGTGACAGAGAGTGAGTGTGTGTTCCACTGAAGTATGGATGAGTGACCCATTTTAAGTAGTGTATCTAGCAGTGTAAATCACCGTGGTGAATAAGGTGTGTGGGCTGATAATACTACATAGAGTTCATTGGAAGTTGCTTTGGACAAAAATGTCTGCTAAGTGAATAAATGTAAATTTAGTTGCTACCCTTGGATCTGAAAGTTGTAGGTTTGGTTTCCACCTTTGGCTCTAGTACACTTGAGCAAGGTACTTATCCTAAATTGCTCCAGTAAAATCGCCCAGTTGTATAAATGGGGTAAATTAGTGTAGGTAGATTAACACTGCAAGTTACTTAAGAGAAGAGTTAGTTAAGAGAAAAGCGTGAGATAAATGTAACATTGTCACTCACCTTTGAATGAAGGTGAAAATATAATTAATAATATAAAATATTCTAAAAAATTTAATAATATACGGTATGAATATGGTTTGGTCATATTCAACATTTTGCCTATAATATGCTCTGACTCTGGGTCGGAACGAGATGATTCTGCTCCGACCCGATCAAACCAGACCAAGCAGTGGCTCTGCACCATATGCGCGTAGGTGTGTGTGACCGGGGTCCAGCACCTTGTCCAAAGATATCCGATCACGCTGATGAACCGTCAGCACGTGAACTGCTGTCACACACACACACACACCCCAGGGGCGCCGGTCACCTGCACTTTCAGGATCACCTGTCACCTGTATGTGGCAGAGCCCGGCTGCCCGTTACCGACAGCATTATTCTAACTCGATTGCTCCCGCACACACACTCCGCAGCGCTCAAGCGCTTTCAGACCATCGCCAGCGTGTGGGAGGGCCTCCGATTCGCTGCGCCGAGAGCTCCTTGTCCACGAAGAGCCGCCGCGGAGACGAAGCATGGCCCGTGAGACGCGTACCGGTGAAGCTGCGCTGCTCTCTGTTCGCCTTCGGTAAAAATTCCACTGCGGTGGCTTCCTGGATGTCGGCTACTGAAAATTGAAAGAAAAAACCGCAGTTCCCTTTGTCCCCGAGCAACGTGGCATTTAGTTGTTTATTAATCAATCAACGCCTCTGTATGTTTGTCCATTTTAATACTCAGAAACGGCTCCTTCGTCAGGGAAATAACGCTTTGAACACGTTATGCTCATTTAATTCTGTGTCCCTTGAACGCAGGGATGACACCCGCCGACCGCCTCCTTCTCGAACCCCACGCAACGGGAGGGGGGCTTCCCATGGGGGTTTTGACAAGACCCCTCGTGGAGCACCGGTAAAATGGGCGCCGTCTGGACACACGCCGTTCGGGTTCGTACCGATGGCTTTGCACCGTGCGGCCCGAAAGCGGTCCTGATCATGCTGACCGCAGCGCTCGAACGGCTCCAAAGAGTGCAGGTAACGGAAGGGAACGTTTCTGGCCTTGGCTGCATTTTGCTTCTGTGTCCTGGGCCTATGAATAATTAAACGGTGTTTGGAATAAAAGCACGCGGCGTTAAGCAGCGTTCACGTTTCAGCTGCCCCCCCCCGCAGTTGCCGAGCACTCCTGAATATTGAATGAGGGATAATAGGCCCCAGGCCTCGGGGTACGAGGGGTCAAAGTCCGCCGTCCTGTAGGCAGAGTAAACCCCGGAGGATGCCGCAGAATATCCCGGAAAATGTGCCGAGGTTTCTGCACGTGACTCCCATGGTGTCACAGGCCAGGCCTGGAGAGATGGACTGTGAACAAGTGTCATTTTCTCAACCCTTGGGTCAGGTGTGTATCTGTGCAGGAGAACATGGCAGAGCAGCAGGTAGCACTGGTGCCACACAGATCCTGGGCTGTGGGTCTGAGAATCTGGCAACATGTGGAGTTCACCTGCCCTCCCCATGTTTTTGTGGGAATTCTCCAGGCACTCTGGTTTCCTCCCACACTCCAAAGATGTTCACATTTACTTGTTCAGCTGATGCTTTCCCCTCCCCCCCACCAAGCAACTTACAATTATTTACCCCTTTATACATCTGGGTAATTTTACTGGAGCAATTTAGGGCAAGTCCCTTGATTACATTTACATTTATTCACTTAGCAGACACTTTTCACTAAAGCGACTTACAATGAACACTATGTAGTGTTAGCAGCCCCCACACCTTATTCACCGCGGTGACTTACACTGCTAGATACACTACTTAAAATGGGTCACTCATCCACACATCAGTGGAACACACACACACTCTCTCTCTCTCTCTGACATTCACACACTATGGGGAACCTGAACAGCATGTCTTTGGACTGTGGGAAGAAACCAGAGCACCCAGAGGAAACCCACACAGAACATGCAAACTCCACACAGACTGAGGAAGGATTGAACCCAAGTTCTCTCACACCACCCACATGCTGTGAGACAGCAGCACTACTTGCTGAGCCACTGTACCACCATTTATTAAGGATACTACAGCTGGAGGTGGGATTCAAACCTGCAACCTTTGAGCCCAAAGCTAGCAGCTGTAACCAGAACAATGCCAGCTCCCCTGACATGCATTTCAGATGGACTGGTGCCTCTACACTGCCCTGAGTGTGTGTGTGTGGAGTGGCATCCCATCTCACACCCTGTATTTTCAGGATGGACTCTGGACAACCGTGTCCTCGCGTTGGACAAGTGGACATTGACAATAGATGGATGGATGACATATTGGTGTGACAATGTCTCATGTTGTCATGGAATGATGCTCATTGGATTCCTGGTCATTGTTTCCAGCTCAGCAGTCGAAGGCCTTTGCTTGTGTTGAATTTATTTACATTCCCAGCACCAGGTGGGTTTATGTTCCGTCTTTCGCTGGACACATCACCCAGGTGTCTGCAGCTTTTCATCCAAGCCTTTACAGGGTCTGTTTTTACTAAATTACACAGTAACCACAGACCCGGACTGATCAGAAGAACACCTGTCTATACAAATACGTGAAGAGTGTGTGTGTGTGTGTGTGTAGGAGATTCAGTGAGAATGAAAAAGAACTAGATATGACTGATGTTTTCTAATACTGTGACCACCAAGATGAACCTGAGCAACAGCCACTGCTGGGAATTTAGCCGTCAATCTCTTTGTGTCAATAGTAGAGTGGCCATAGACTTGAAACCTGAACGTTGTTGGTTCGAGCCCCACTCCTTTCTAATGCTAATTCCCTTGAGCCAAGTACTTACCCCGAACGTATGGCAAGAATACCCTGCTCTGTAAATATGTTAGATACTAAAGGTGTGAACTGAGCTGCAATAATGATAATAATAATTTTCCAGGTACAGATCTTATGTCCCCTTCGTATGCCATTTTATGCCGTTTTCTCTCTCCTAGTACCTCACCCTGCCACCCTCCCCCCACCTCAGCTCACTCAGAACAGTTTGTCAGCATCATTTGTGGTTTCGTTTCTCCCCCAGAAAGGCCCTCCTAGATCGGCCAATTCCCAGCAGGACTTGCTGTGAAAGAGGGGAAAAGAGGTTTTAGTCCCTCCGGCTCCTCGGCCGCTTCACGGCAGCGCGACAATCGCTGTGTCTCGGCGGATCGAAAGAGACGCGTCCCCGAAAAGGCAACTCTTCCTCCTCAGGCCTTGCGCCCCGGAGATGATCGTGTGAAATCTGTGTTTCGTGCCCCGGCTGCACGATGTGGGACGCAATCCAATTATTTGCATTATTTGTTTTACAGTAACGAGAGGACGAATGTGTAATGTCGGGACATCCTTCCTGATGCTCTGCTTGTTTCCTGTCCGTTAAACAAGCCGATGTCCTGCTTTGCGGAAAGCGACACCACCCAAACTGCTCTGGTCAGAACCCATAATGACGCGCCCACACGCGCCTGCCGGGTCTGGAGCCTCTGCAGGGCAAGGGGACGCGGGGTGGCGGTCACTATTTCCATGTCAATCTCTCAGAATCCATGTGGGACTTGCGCTGTTGCTCTCTGCAGCCGCTTCCCCTCCCTTTGTCTCGTCCAGTTTTTAACATCATTGGTGTGACCTGTTTCAGGGCAGGGACAATGTACACTTTTATTCCTTCTTCCGTCCGTCGACCTCAAGTGTACCTAAGGGTTTCTGCTGTCGAGTCGGTCGACTCTTGGCGACCTGCGATTTTCTGTCTGGAGGAGGATGTAAAAGTGGTTTACCGGTGTAAACTCCACACGGACCGAGCAGGACTCAAACCCACAGAGCTGGTGCCTCACATCAGGGTGTTGTGCTCCTCCACCTCTGCTGGCCCCACGAACAAAGGGTGCAAAACTGAAAGTCCCAGTTTTGTCCCTAATTTGGTAGGTTGAGCTCCCTCTGTCCCTCAGCGCAGCTGAATCCCTCCCACATCCCAGAAGGGTCTCAGACCCATCTCTTTGAGAACCGCTTCTCTCCTCACAGCTCCATGAATGAGTCCAACATCGTCTATGATTATATCCATCCATCCATCCATCTTCCTCCGCTTTATCCGGGGCCGGGTCGCGGGGGCAGCAGTCCGAGCAGAGTACTCCAAACTTCCCTCTCCCCGCACACCTCCTCCAGTTCCTCTGGGGGAACCCCAAGGCGTTCCCAGGCCAGCCGGGAGACATAGTCTCTCCAACGTGTCCTGGGTCTGCCCCGAGGCCTCCTCCCAGTGGGACAAGCCCGGAACACCTCCCCAGGGAGGCGTCCAGGAGGCATCCGGAACAGATGCCCGAGCCACCTCAACTGGCTCCTCTCTATGCGGAGGAGCAGCGGCTCTACTCCAAGCTCCTCCCGGGTGACCGAGCTTCTCACCCTATCCCTAAGGGTGCGCCCAGCCACTCTGCGGAGGAAACTCATTTCTGCCGCTTGTATCCGCGATCTCATTCTTTCGGTCATGATCCAGAGTTCATGACCATAGGTAAGGGTAGGAACGTAGATCGACCGGTAAATTGAGAGCTTCGCCTTACGACTCAGCTCCCTCTTCACCACAACAGACCGGTACAATGACCGCATTACTGCGGACGCCGCACCGATCCGCCTGTCAACCTGCCGCTCCATTTTTCCCTCACTCGTGAACAAGACCCCAAGATACTTAAACTCCTCCACTTGAGGGAGCAACTCCCCCCTAACCCGGAGGGAGCAATCCACCTTTTTCCGACTGAGAACCATGGCCTCGGATTTGGAGGTGCTGATTCTCATCCCCGCCGCTTCGCACTCGGCTGCAAACCTCCCCAGTGCACGCTGCAAGTCTTGATTCGATGAAGCCAACAGGACCACATCGTCCGCAAAAAGCAGAGACGAGATCTCGCGGCCACCAAAGCAGACACCCTCCGTTCCCTGACTGCACCTAGAAATTCTGTCCATAAAGATAATGAACAGAATCGGTGACAAAGGGCAGCCCTGGCGGAGTCCAACATGCACCGGGAAAAGGTCTGACTTACTGCCGGCAATGCGAACCAAGCTCCTGCTCCGGTCATACAGGGAACGAACAGCCCGTAGCAACGAGCCCCGAACCCCATAATCCCGAAGTACCCCCCACAGGATGCCACGAGGGACACGGTCGAATGCCTTCTCCAGGTCCACAAAACACATATGGACTGGTTGGGCAAACTCCCACGAACCCTCCAGCACCCTAGTGAGGGTATAGAGCTGGTCCAGTGTTCCACGGCCAGGGCGAAAACCGCATTGCTCCTCCTGGATCCGAGGTTCGACTATCGGTCGGATTCTCCTTTCCAGTACCCTGGCATAGACTTTCCCAGGGAGGCTAAGGAGTGTGATCCCCCTGTAGTTGGAACACAATCTCCGGTCCCCCTTCTTAAAAAGAGGGACCACCACCCCGGTCTGCCAGTCCAGAGGCACCGTTCCCGAACTCCACGCGATGCTGCAGAGGCGTGTCAGCCAAGACAGCCCCACAACATCCAGAGACTTGAGAAACTCGGGGCGGATCTCATCCACCCCCGGAGCCTTGCCACCGAGGAGTTTTTTGACTACCTCAGCAACTTCAGCCAGGGTAATGGACGAGTCACCCTCCGAGTCCCCAGCCTCAGCTTCCTCTACGGAAGGCGTGTCGGAGGGATTGAGGAGATCCTCAAAGTACTCCTTCCACCGCCCGAGAACATCCTCAGCTGAGGTCAGCAGCGCACCACTTCCACTGTAAACAGTGTTTGTGGAACACCGCTTCCCCCCTCTGAGTCGCCGGACGGTTTGCCAGAATCTCTTTGAGGCCGACCGAAAGTCTTCCTCCATGGCCTCACCGAACTCCTCCCAAGCCCGAGTTTTTGCCGCGGCGACTGCCAGAGCCGCGCTCCATTTGGCCCGTCGGTACCTGTCAGCTGTTTCAGGAGTCCCATGAGCCAACCAGGCCCGATAGAACTCCTTCTTCAGCTTGACGGCATCCCTTACTTCCGGTGTCCACCACCGTGTTCGGGGATTGCCGCCGCGACAGGCACCGGAGACCTTATGGCCGCAGCTCCGAACTGCCGCACCGACAATGGAGGAGCGGAACATAGTCCATTCGGACTCAATGTCCCCCACCTCCCTCGGGACCTGGTTGAAGCTCTGTCGGAGGTGGGAGTTGAAGACCTCTCTGACAGGGGCCTCCGCCAAACGTTCCCAACAGACCCTCACTATGCGTTTGGGCCTGCCAGGTCTGTCCAGCTTTTTCCCCCGCCATCGAATCCAACTCACCACCAGGTGGTGATCAGTTGACAGCTCAGCCCCTCTCTTCACCCGAGTGTCCAAGACATATGGCCGAAGGTCAGAAGAAACGACTACAAAGTCGATCATCGACCTCCGACCTAGGGTGTCCTGTTGCCAAGTGCACTGATGGACACCCTTATGCATGAACATGGTGTTCGTTATGGATAAACTGTGGCTAGCACAGAAATCCAATAACAACTCACCGCTCGGGTTCAGATCAGGGAGGCCGTTCCTCCCAATCACGCCCCTCCAGGTATCACTGTCGCTGCCCACGTGGGCGTTAAAGTCCCCCAGTAGAACGACAGAGTCCCCAGTGGGAGCGCTTTCCAGCACGCCCCCCAGGGACTCTAAAAAGGTCGGGTGCTCTGCACTGCCGCTAGGCGCATAAGCACAAACGACAGTGAGACCGTTCCCTGACCCGAAGGCGTAGGGAGATGACCCTCTCATTCACCGGGGTAGACTCCAACACATGGCGGCTGAACTGGGGGGCTATTAATAAGCCCACACCAGCCCGCCGCCTCTCACCTTGGGCAACGCCAGAATAGTGGAGAGTCCACCCTCGATCGAGTAGAGTGGTTCCAGAACCCAAGCTGTGAGTGGAAGTGAGCCCGACTATATCTAGACGGTATCTCTCAACTTCCCGCACCAGCTCAGGCTCCTTCCCCGCCAGTGAGGTGACATTCCAAGTCCCAAAAACCAGAGTTGGCGCCCGAGGTTTGGGTCGGCCGGGCACTCGGCCCCGACCACCGCCCAACTCACAATGCACCGGCCCCTTACGGTTTCTCCGGCAGGTGGTGAGCCCACCGAAGAGCGGCTCCACGTTATGGCTTCGGGCTGAGCCCGGCCAGGCCCCGTGGGCATAGACCTGGCCACCAGGCGCTCGCATGCGAGCCCCCCCCCCAGGCCTGGCTCCAGGGTGGGGCCCCGGTGACCCCATACCGGGCGGGGTAAACGGACGCCTTGCTTTTTCCTTCATAAGGGGTTTTTGAACCGCGCTTTGTCTCGTCTGTCATCCAGGACCTGTCTGCCATGGGAGACCCTACCAGGGGCATGTAGCCCCAGACAACATAGCTCCTGGACTCATTCAGGCACTCAAACCCCTCCACCACGATAAGGTGGCGGTTCACGGAGGAGTGATTATATATAATTGTTATTTGAATGTCACTTCTATAGGAGCTACTGGGGGGATGTGAACCAGCAACGTGGTGGTGTCACACACAGACAAGCTGTGTGTTACTCCTGGGTCTGTGTATGAAGGTGTTTGTTGTTGCGCTTTTATTCACTCCGAGCTGAACGTCACTTTCGAGAAAAGTGTGACCTGAAGGTGAAAGGTTGTTGATTCAATGTCGTAGTAGTGTCACTCCCCCCCCCCCCCCAAAAACCCCCCGTTCACTGAAAATCCCAGAAAGCTTCTCTCAGCCCCCCGTGACTCCACAGCCGTACGCTCAGCAGCGTTGCGTCGCGCCCAAATCTTGTCCGCCTGCCACGCCCCATTCCTTGGAGGTGCTTCCTGTGGGGCGACATCATCCCCGGACCGTGAAATCGCTAAATACCACGGAACACGGTGCTTCCATATGCTCCGCCGGCTCGGCGCTGCCCGGCATGCATTATGCATTTCTCCCGACGCTCGCGTCTCGCTCCTGGGTTAGGATGGAGATCTGGAGCCACGGTGAGGGTGGGGGAGGGTGTGAGCGCTGGGGGTGGGGGAGGGGCTCTAGTGGACGCTGCACTTGGTGCCTCTGCGGGGAAGCTGACCGCCTCGGATGCTCCCGCGCCGGCAGGCCTATCAGGTGTCTCCTCCCAAAATAGAGCAAGGCAAGGCGGGAGCGCACCCTCCCAGAATCCCCGGGACGCCGCCGCCGACGACTTCATTCACAGGCCGGATGGGAGGAGGACAAAGGCCGCACTCGCGTCCGCGCTGAGATACAGCACTTTCCTCGCGGACGCCTTCGGGATGAATCGGGTGGCGGGAGGTTCGTTGTCCCTCCTCGTTTTCGCACCTCGACAGCCACACAAAAAGGGCTGCGAATTGTAAAGCGAAATTGTGCGGATTTCGCCGCGATATCACACTCCTGCCACCAACGTCGGTGCCGCCGCAGTCAAAAGCAGCCCCAGCTGCCCCTCCTTCCCCCGCGGGAGCGCACTCGCCGCCTCCTTTTTAGCTTATTGAAATCCAGGTATTTTTCAAGGATCTATCCCGGGATGCGTTTCCACTGCCCGTTTCTCGGAAAGTTTTACCGCGCTTCTCGCGGCGTTAAGTGCTTCTTGCTCAATAAAACTCTATTATCTAATATCCTTTATTTCTGCCGGGCCAGCTGTCGTTAACGTTCAGCCGGCTTGGAAATGGATTTCCATTAGCGCGGGGCTGGAGGCGTGACGGGGCCGCCGGGGGAATGCCGGCTCACCTTTCCCTCCCCCTCGGGGTCACGGCCGCGAAACGGACGCTCGGGTCTGTTTGGCGAAATGTAGTCTCCGTGCAACACTGGGAGCCGCACCACCAGGCTGGCTGCCCCACGGCGTGGCCGCAAACGGCTCGAGCCCCGCTTCCTGTGATCGGCGTGTGAGGAGGAGGGACGGCGGTTTGCGGAGGCTCCTCGTCCGTATTCCCCAAAAGCAGGGCATTCGAACCCGGGGCCTTCGAGGGCGCAGCAACAGCTTGAAGTGCTGCAAAACAGGCCGTTTCCCTGATGGTGCTCATCCAGGTGAACCGAGCCCGGTGGAGTGGGACCCGGGGCCCTGGGATGGAGCTTTGAGCTGCTGTACTTCTGCGTTCCTGTTGTTTGCTTCTCATAATGGGGTCAAGACCGAGTGACACGCAGAGATTTTGCACATTTCCAACCCCCCCCGGACTCGCGTTATTGCATCTGAGTACGCTGTGGCTGTGCATCTGGGGGGCTCCAGGGCAGAGAGATGTGGGGAGACTGTGGCATCCATCCAAAACGCGGCTTCTCCACACACTCACACGCGTACACACACACACACACACACACACACACACACACACACACACACACACACACACCATCAGTAAGTTTCAGTATACACAGACCTGCTTGAAAGTATGTGAACCCTGTAGGGATGGTCATTATTCTTGTATAAAATATTAAAATAAACGTATAAAATGAATAAATGACCATGATTTACACCCTTGACTCTACTTACCGACTTGGCTTAACCAGTTCAACTTGGGCTTCACGTATTTTTACACCTTTACACTAGTTGTGTGTCTCTACTACACACTTGATTTCCTCTAAAACAACATATGGAATTGCTCATTTCACACCTATTGTGTCACACGAGAAGCACTGATCCTCATTAAATTCTCATTTCATGGTAAAACTAAGGGACGCATGGGGTTCACATACTTCCAAGCAGCACGGTACATCTAAGGTCAAAAGTGACCTCTGTCATGTGACCCCCTGCTCTTATAGACACCGGGATTCACTGTCACGAGTCCTGGACTCTTGGCTAAGTGCTGCCCGCCTGCCCAGGTTCGAGCTTGTTTGCAGGCAGAATATTAAATAAAAATTTTGGGTTATTTAATCATCCCTCGAACCTGGGCTCCGCAGAGCGATGCTCCATGAGCGTAGCCTCAATTACATCAGAGCCCTGAGGTTATTTCTGAACCGGGAGGGAAAAAAATCGATGTGCTCGCGGACTCACGTGGGCGTATAAAGTTACCTCCTACGGAGGACGGGAGGGCACCTGGGTGGGTGAGAACGGCCTGCGGGCATCAGCATCGCACCCTCTCCCCCCACCCACCCACCAATCCGTCTCGAACCCGTGTTTACGTGCTTAGTCCCAGGTCACCGAGGCGCGAGCCGTGGATTCGCATTTTCCCAGAAATGCTTAATTATTGTTTTTTCTTCAATCACGGAAGAATATTCACATATAATGCGAACATCTCTCAGCATGGAGACAAACATGTTTATACTCCTATCACACATTATGGCTTTTCTTCTCAGAATTGAAATATTAATGAGATCACATAAGCTGAAACAGGGAGGAAGAGAGTGTGTGTCTGTGTGTGCGTGTTTGTCTCTCAGTACAGTAATATCTAAAGGGCAGTGCCGTGACCTTTGACTCTTGGTTTTGCGAAGGTCTGTCAACACTGGCTTTGTCAGCCTGCTCCTCCGAGGTGCTGCCCCGCTCTCGCACCGCTTCGTGCCCGGCAGGTCAGCGAGCGCACAGCGGTCACCGTGGTTACCGACATCCCGTGCGCCAGCAAAGGTGCGCGTGCTGGTGCCTGACCCCGGAGAGCTCCGACCATACTCCTTCCGTCAGCTCGGCCTCGGACTCCGCCGATGTGACATCTGTGAGGTGGTCCTTCATGTCCGGTTTCATAAACTGCACGGGTGAAGATCTGCGGAGGGCGAGCGGCTGATTTCAATGCACGTTACCATAGTAAAAATGACAAAAAAAGGCCTCTGGATCCTCCAGGGGTTCTTAACCTGGCCTCCATGGGGGTCCGTGGATGGGCTTCAGGGCTTCTGCAGAGCACAAGTGTCAACGATGAGGTCCGTTGACATAAATAGAAGTACGTACATAAATAAATAGGTACATAAGTAAAGCTCAATAAATAAGATTAAAGCAAATCAATTTAGTGCCATAAAAAGTTAAATAAATAAATCCAGTATTTTCTCAGAATTCATTTATGCACAGTTGAAGTCCTCAGCGTCTGTCAGATTCTTAAAGGGGTCCGTGGCTGAGAGGCGGTTAAGATCCTCTGCCGGCTGCAGACGTCTTTTCCTCATAGGTGGGTAGGACTCAAACCTGCAACTGCTCAGCCCAACGTTCGTGTCCCGAGTCACCTTGCGTAGGGGCGTCAGCAGCCGTTAACGTACCGGAACATTCCTCGGGCGCTCATTTCGGGGAATGGAGCTGCGCTCTTGCTTCCAGGGCGACAGGGCAGGGATGCAGGGTGACCTTGGCGGGGAAAGTTCCGGATGCGGAGCACAGAGGCTCCGCACGAGAGGTGTATTAATGGGTACATTTCCACGAGGCCCCACAAGAGCGCCGATTCATCATCTTCCACAAGAGCACATTAGTCCTCCGGGAGAAATTTAAAGGTCTTTCTGGGGAACCCTAGTAATCTGCTGCTTTAGAGACGAATGTGTCTGGGAAAAGCGGCTCTGTGTGTTGGGCGGCTGAGCGTTTCCTCCTCTCCTCCAGCACAATTTATTCTTACTAACTTGTCCATCTGATGCTTTTCTCCAAAGAAACTTAGAGAAGGGGGCACGGTGCCACAGCGAGTAGCGCTGCCGTCTCACAGCACCTGGCTGGGATGAGAGGACATGGGTTTGATCCCCGCTCAGTCTATGTGGAGTTTGCATGTTCTCCCTGTGTCTGTGTGGGTTTCCTCCAGGTGCTCTGGTTTCCTCCCACAGTGAAAAACATGCTGTTCAGGGTCACCCATAGTGTGTGAGTGACAGAGTGCGTGTGTTCCGCTGACGTATGGATGAGTGACCCAGTGTAAATAGTGTATCTAGCAGTGTAAGTCACCGCGGTGAATAAGGTGTGTGGGCTCATAACACTACATAAAGTTCATTGGAAGTCACTTAGGAGAATAGCGGCTGCTAGATAAATAAATGTAACGTGAGCCGTGAGCACTGGGCTACTTACACTGATTTACCCATTTGGACAGCAGGGTCATCTTCATTGTAAGTACATTGATCGAGGGTACTACAGCAGGAGGTTGGATTAGAACCCATATCCTTTGAGCACGAGGCCGCAGCTCTAACCGCTCGCTGCCCCTTATTGCAACAAGGCCCGTGTGCCGAGTGGGTCGAAGGCAGTCGCACTCTTGGTGATGCCGAACGCCAGAGACCTCGCGGCTTTTCCAGTTTGCCGACGAGAAGATGCCGATGGATGTGTAAACCCGTGTTGTCGTCGCGCTGACCGAACCCCGTGCCCTGTCACCCTCCGTTAGCGACGCGTCATCGGGAGCCCCCCGTGGTCGAGCGTGTCGGCTCAGCGTGTCACCCCGCGAGCGCCCGTCTGCGCCGTGCTCTCCGGACCGTGCTGCTAAATCGAATGAGGCCACATTACCCGGCGACCAATGAGATTAGCTGGAATTTGACGACGTAATTACTTTAAGTAATTCCTGCTGCCACCATAAAACCCGACGTGTTACTAATGTAAAACAAACAGACGAGCTGCTGGAGATCCTGCTGCGGCATCTGCCTTTGTTTTTAACCGTCTCGACAGCTGCCGTCGTGTCCAGATGACTAAATAAACAAAATGCTCCTTTTCATGCTACAAATACAAACATATATTATCTTTGAAGTATGACGTTTTATTCCCGCTCGTTACCCTGATGTTAATATTTCGGGAATGGATGTGTGGATGTGTGTGCTTATGGGACTAATTCGTTCTGCCAAAATTTGCCTGTTATGTCGGGGGGGGGGATCATCATATTTCCAGTATTTCTTTATGGAAAAAAATATCCAACCATGGATCAATGAAGCAGGACCAAGAAGTCACCAAAACACTGAAAATGAAGACTTTGCAAACAAGTAAATCATGACCCCATCATATTTTTTCGTATTTACCGCTTTTCTCGATTTTCATATGGCGCGGCTGATGTTCGGCACACTGAGGTCCGAGTCGAGTTCACGCAGGGTGGTCAAGTTGCTGGTTGATGTGTCCGACTCGTCGTCGTGTTGGCGACGGTGGCTCGTAGAGCAGATAGAAGCCCCATGATATGGACACAATGGCCCGTTATGTGAACAGTTACATTGACATGTACATGTGTTCAGTTATCAGACACTTTTCCCCAAAGCGATGAACATCTCATAGAAAATACAGTGTGTTCATCACATGAGCAGGAAGAGACACTTAGATGCAAACGTGTGATTCTGAAGTGCAGTTAGTTTGTTTCTTTCCACCGTATGAACCAACATTCACCACAAGAGTAGCTGCATTAAACTTTATCCGAATATCAACGGTTTCTGATCATCTTGATAGCAATTAATTTTTTTTTTGAGATACATATAAACATTTACGCTACATTACAGGAGTAGCTGTGTAAAGGATTGATCGGGGGATGATCTTAAAGTTAAAGTGCATGAACACACACACACACACACACACATTTTCAGAACCGCTTGTCCCATACGGGGTCACGGGGGAACCGGAGCCTACCCGGTAACACAGGGCGTAAGGCCGGAGGGGGAGGAGACACACCCAGGACGGGACGCCAGTCCGTCGCAAGGCACCCCAAGCGGGACTCGAACCCCAGACCCACCGGACAGCAGGACCGTGGTCCAACCCACTGCGCCACCGCACCCCCCATAGTGCATGAACATTCACACCTTACACGAACCCAGGGGTTTACATTTATTTAGCAGATGCTTTTGTCCAAAGCGACTTCCAATGAACTCTATGTAGTGTTATCAGCCCACACACCTTATTCACCACGGTGACTTACACTGCTAGATACACTATTTTCACTCATCCATACATCAGTGGAACACACACACACTCTCTCACACACTATGGGGGAACCTGAACAACATGTCTTTGGAGTGTGGGAGGAAACCAGAGCACCCAGAGGAAACCCACACAGACACAGGGAGAACATACAAACTCCACACAGACTGAGTGGGGATTGAACCTCCGTGTCCTCTCGCACCACCTGCTGTGCCACCTTGCCCCCGTGCCACCCATGGGGGCTCTCCATATTCATATACAGCAACTTTTTGTACCCTGTTCTGCGAGGCGTGACAGCACTCCCTGGGTGTTTTTACCCCCCCAAAAAACTCCTGCTGCAGAGTTAAAATTCAAATGATTCATGTCATTAACTCAAAAATGTGCAAAATTATTCAAAGTTATGAGATTATACAAAAATTCAAAGTGTTTGCCGGGTGAGCCTTGTGTTGTGAATAATTCGGGTCGCTCGCTCTCCTGACATTATCACAAGTCGAGCGCCTTCTCCAGAATGCACAAGCAGGAGACAGAGGCCTTTCTTTGAAATGAATGAGCCCGTTGTTGTTTTTCCACTGGAGAACAGGCACCACACACACCCAGACGTGTGTATCGAGGACAACTTGCGTCCCGTACTGCATAAACAACATTTGAACAGCTGAATGTTTGCTTTGCATTTTCTTCACAGCCCACGTTTCAGCTCCTATGGGGCATATGGTAGTGTAGTGTTTAGAGCTGTTGCCTTCAAACCCAAAGGTTATGGGTTCAAATACCACTTTCCGCTGCACTCTCCTCAAGAGCGTGAAAGGCAGTGGTCGACTTTTTTGCCACACATGTGTCCATCACCTGTTTTCTCCGCAATTTTAAGAAAAATGTAGAGTTGCTTGCGAATGTTTAAACAGCAAACCCCATTGCTGGTCGGGGTCGCTGTGGACGCGCTGGCGCTCTTCTGCATATGTTCTGTTGGAGAAACTCTGCTTCTCTAGTCTGCGGACCCCATCGCAAGTCCCTCGAAGACCTCGCTGACCTTTTCAGCGCTGCTGTCAGCTCTGTCAGTCCCCTGCAATGCCGGTGACTGGCCGGTGCCCCTGACCGCTCCGAGCTCTGCTGGCTCCTGTTCGTGCTGGCTGGTGCGAGGAGCGGGGTCCAGGGTTGCATTGCAGGAGCTCAAACAGGAAAAGCCCTGGAGCTGAACCAGGTGCTGAGCAAGTGGTGAAGAACAGCTGGAAACATGTGATGCAGCCTGAGCCAGCAGTGCATGATTAAGGCACCGGAGGGATCGAAACAGTGATGTAGTGTTTACATGGTAGTCAGAAGTCTGAGCTGGACTCATGTGGGACTTTTCGAGTTGCCTGATGGCCATGTTTTTCCACAACGGCACAGAAGAACATTGATCTTTTTTTATTTACAAGATTTTTGAATACAAGGAAAAAATTGTGGGGCCGAGGATGGAGCCGGGAGGCTCGAGTTCGACAAATTTCCACGGGAACGTACAAGGGTTCACCGAAAAGAGTTGATACTACCTGTCATTCCACATCGGAAGAAGACCTCCCAGGTTCTGAGACCTTTTCCTTTTCCCCCACCTTATGAGGATAATGTGTTCCTATGATTAATTCTCATAACACGAAGGTATGGTAAACATGTTTCTGTGTTCCTGGGCCCCCAAAATTGATCCCCAATCATTCTGGAATATCAAATTTAATTCAACTCATTCTGCTGCAGATTCAATGAAAATGGACACAATAACTTCAAGAGTGAACATTAATTATGAAAACACAAGGCCACAGTTTTCCTTCATTACTCTGTAATGGTTTACTGCTCTTTCGTAACTGTTACATACTAAACAAACACTCAAAAAAACAGGAAAAAATATACATATGATCCTCAGTGTTGATTAATTCAACCTTTAAATGCATAAAAAAACAAAACAGTGAAAAATCAAAACAAGTAGAACAGGATATTTCACACTCAGCAAAAAAAGCTGCCATGATTTCCCACAGTTCCTAGGCTGTGTGACTCAGCGTAGGATCTGCTCACTTTGTGGAGTTTGCATGTTTCCTGCTTGTTCCTGTTGGTTTCCTCTGGGTGCTTTGGTTTCCTCCTGGAAATTGGTGACTTTAAATGTCCTGTTTTGAGTGTGCTACACTGTTATGTGTGAATGATTGCAGGTACTTTACTGTGGTGCATCTGATGCTATACGTCTCTTTGGATAAAGGTGTCTGAAAAATACTGGGGAAAGGCAGAGCAGCACAGCAAGTAGCACTGCTGTCTCTCAGTGCCTAGCAGGTGTGAGAGGATGTGGGTTCGATCCCCATTCAGTCTGTGTGGAGTTTGCATACTTTCCCTGTGTCAGTGGATGGTTCTGCTGGGTGCTCTGGTTTCCTCCCACACTCCAAAGACATGTTGTTCAGGTTTGCCCACAGAGCGTGTGTATGTTCCACTGGTGCGTGGATGAGTGACCCAGTGTAAGTAGTGTATCTAGCAGCGTAAGTCACCGTGGTGAATAAGGTGTGTTGGCCGATGACACTACATAGAGTTCATTGGGATTTGCTTTGGACAAAAGCGTCTGGTAAATAAATATTAATGTTTCTTGGTGCACGGCTCTCAGAAATCCACATTGTTGTAACTTTAACAGGCGTATGTCTGGAGATGACTGTCTCCTCTTCATCACACCATTAAGAGCAGTGCTTGGTCTCCCGCACCGCAACTCTTGAGGCGTTCTTGTGTGTCTTGACCGCTTTTCCCAAACCTCACACTAAACTCACGCAACTTTTCTCGCATGGCTGAAGGAACATCACTCACGGCCTCCATCGCAAAAATAGAGGTCTAACTACTGAGTTTGATGACTCAAGGACTGTGGGTGGTGTGGCAGGCTTGGTCAGGTCCTGCTCTCTGGTGGGTCTTGGGTTCGAGTCCTGCTTGGCGTGCCCTGCAATGGACTGGCGTCCCGTCCTGGGTGTGTCCCCTCCCCCTCCAGCCTTACGCCCCGTGTTGCCGGGTTAGGCTCCGGTTCGCCGTGATTCCACTCGGGACAAGCAGTTTCAGACTGTGTGTGTGAGAGACTCAAGGACTAAACAGCAACCAGTCCTTGTACTCCTGGCGCTGGCCAGTCTGAAACCTTTCAACCAACCCTTGTGTATTTACCTTGATACCAGGTCGGTTACATGACTTATCTGGAAGCAATCGATGGTTTGAGACGGGGATATGCTCAGAAGGTTAGGCTTATCGTAAAAAGGCTGTGCTATTCACGCGTCGTGATACGAAACAGGAAGTCATCGCTCGGGCCGACGCTGCTGTGGAGCGATTCCCGGCAAGAGGGCAACGGCCGTTTGCGTAAATGTTTGCCCTGCTCTGTCCTCAAGTCTCTTCCGGTGTCGGGAATCGGCCCGAGCGGCTCTCGGACGACTCGGGGCGTTTGCGTTCGACGACTCCGCTATTGCAGGACATTCCTTATCTCAGGTCGGCTGGGCAAACCGAATCAACAGACGGTACAAACGGTGGGGCGGAAAAATAAAGCCGGCCTGTCTTATCGCCCCGTCGCCTGAGATTGTTTGCCGAACGGGGAGGACGGGGGACAATTGTAGCAAATGCCGCTTGCTGGCCCACGAGCCACGTCACCCTCACGATCTCCTTGGACCCTCCGCGTTCCCCCCCTCCTCGCTCTTTCGCTCTCCCGCTCTCCCGGAGCCGTCGCGTTCTCGTCGTCCGTAATCCGAGAACCGCCTCTGTCGTCGAGCAAAGTGCAACGTCGCGTCGCCGTGCTCCTCTCCCGAATCCACCTTGCGCACCGTAAACAAGTCCTGCCCCGTGGGCGTTAGTGACGATTCGTAACAAAAGTGGCCCGTTTCATCCCGATACTGGAACCGAGACATACGTGACAGGGTGCACCTAACGGGTGTGTTCGTTCCCGTCGGTGAGGATCTTAGTTGGAATCGCGCCGTGCGCAGCGCACCTCCGTAATTGGTGCTTGATTAGGGGTTAGAATAAATTCAGCTCCAGCGCAAATGTCAATTCGTGAATATGGCCCGTTGCTGTTGACTCTTGTCTCGTGCATCATAATCAGGGTTTAAGTGTTACTCTGCTTCTGGGGAAGATGTTTGATGCATTCTTGCTGCACTTGTCTGTCTTTGTCTCCTTATTTCTAATGCGATGGGGCTCCCTCCTCAAAAAGAGGGAACGTGATTCCTATATTGGGAAATGCAGTTTTTCCTTATGTAACAGGTCTCGTGAAAAAAAACTGCTGCTTATGGAAATATATAATCAATTTTCATATGAGTTTATTATCCGGTACAATGGTATTTGTTTCCCGGTAACATGGTAACTTTATCCCACAACAGGTATTTTATTCACTACTTGCTATGTGTTTTACTAAGCATGGGGACACTATGCTTCTTCTGTAACAAAACTGGACACTGTGTACAACACTTCCTGTTTCCTACTTCCTACTTCCTGTCACATTGAAAATCTCAACCAATCACGACATCGATTACGGAAAACCTAACTCATAACTAAAATAGATTTCATATCAATTTAAAAACAGTACAAATGCAGATACAAACTCAATCATTTAAATACAGTACTTCAGACAGCTTTTACAACAAGAATACCTTTAGACTGCTGCAAATGCTCTAACACAAATTGGTGTCCTGCACATTTCATGTCACCAGTTTTTAAAACTATAATAAGTGATGTATAATTTTATTACAAATATTTTAAAATATGTCAGCCTTATGTTCATCCGTAAACACCATTTCAGATGACATATTTCTCATCCAGGAACCAACATGTTGTCTCTATTCTAATGGTGCTTTAAGGCATAACATTTACACCATGTTCTCAGAATAAAAAGCTCTCTTTCCAAGGAAGCCCTGATGATGCTGGTATTTAACCACAATTGGTGTCTTTGCAATGTAAATTCTCAAAATAGCCCCATGACTCATCGAAAATCCTCTTATCACGAATTCAGCTGAAATTCCTGCACAAAGTGAATGTGTGAGTCGTACAGCATAACATTTCATGTGTTATTATACATAATCAAGCCTTCGTCGCCTTTTCCCTTCCCCCCAAAAAGCACCTGTGGTGGGACACGCCGAGCCTTCATTACAGAGAGAACACTTTTCAGAGGTGCGGCTTTGCCAGTTGCTCCAAACATTTTTACATCCCCTTTTTTATTAGCAGGCATCTAATGGTGCAAAATACACTTAATGTGTAACTGGTGAGTGCCCATCCCTGGCTAATTATAGGGTAGAATTAACTCTCTGAATAAACTGCTGATTTGTAATAACACACCTGGCATCAAAAGCAACCATTTGTGGGTCTTTAATTCAGCCCAGAAGTTGATCTTTGGATCATGGACTTTGCACATGATATGTTGGGTACGAGATTTTCGTGTGTGTGTGTGTGTGTGTATGCACATGCACATGCACATGCACATGCACATGCACGCATGCCTTTTGTAAAGCTCAAGGACAGCGATAACGATCCCATTTGGAGAGAAACCAGCAGGAAAAGCAGCCGATCAAAGGTGTACCATAGCACACAGGCTCCGGACCGCTGCATTCCTTTCCAAGATGCCAAGGACAGTCTTCAGGAGACATTCGAACACGTTTGGAGGAGTTGCCTGACCATCACGGAGCGACCAGTCTTGTCTCTGCTCTCACAGAGGAGCGGATTAGAATAGCGGTGCAGCCAAGGGCGAGATGGGGCCGGGCCAGGTGGAAGGTGTAGTGAAGGTGGGGAGATAAATTTGCTGAGGGAAAGGCAAAGATCAAATGGAGACTCAAACACAAAACACACACTCTATCAGTAAGGTTCAGTACATACAGAACTGCTTAAATGTCTGAAGCCTATAGGGATGGTCATTACTCTTGTATAAAATTAACACACTTATAGCATGAATAAATCATTAATTTACACATCTGATTCTACTTGATTTAGTCCATGGCCTTTATTATTGTATTAAATATCAAAATAAACAATGACCATGATTTACACCACCAATTCTACTTACCTACTTGGCTTAACCAGTTCAATTTGGGCTTCACTTATTTTTACACCCTTTCTACTACACACACAGTTTCCTCTAAAGCAGCATATGGAATTGCTCATTACACACCTATTGTGTCACACAATAAACACTGATTCTCATTAAATAACCATTTTGTCATAAAACTAAGGGACACAAGGGGTTACCATACTTTGAAGCAGC
This sequence comes from Scleropages formosus, assembly GCF_900964775.1. Taxonomy (NCBI): domain Eukaryota; kingdom Metazoa; phylum Chordata; class Actinopteri; order Osteoglossiformes; family Osteoglossidae; genus Scleropages; species Scleropages formosus. The sequence goes on along the minus strand of NC_041815.1, from coordinate 28,664,556 downwards.
TCTGTATTTCATCTCAGCTGGTCGCAGGGAAGTGTGTGTCCCTGAAGAGTAGAAAGGAAAAGGAATAAAAGTGCTATTTTCTGCCTATGTGGTACATGCAGCTGAAACAGCGATCATAATTATAGCAGTTTGTCCAAATTGCTTGTTTGTATTCGGTTGCAACAGGGAGGAGTGTGTCATCCAGGGTATTTCTGCTAATTCCCAGGGAAACGGCTTTCAGGTGTTCACCGTTTCCCTCTAAGGGAGCTTCAGGATGTACGGAGAGAAACTCCACAGGGTGTTGCCATGCTTCGCCTCTTCCCCGACTCCGAGTGTCCCTGGATCCAGAGGGGGTCTAAACACCAGCTTCTCAACTTAGATCCACAGTTGATATCAAGACTTGTATTTATTCACTTAGCAGAGAAACAGAATTCCAAAGCAACTCACAGTGTTAAGCTGCTTACATTTATTTACCCATTTATACAGCTGGGTAATTTTACTGGAGCAATTTAGGATAAGTACCTTGCTCAAGCCTACTACAGCTAAAGGTGGGGAATTGAACTTGTGACCTTTTGGATCCAAAGGCAGGAGCTCTAAGCACTACGCTACCAGCAGTCTTATATTTATTCCTTCAGCCGACAGGTTTTTCTAAAGCATCTTACAATGTTAAACTACTTACAGCAGCAGCCCCATTTATACGGTTGGGTAACTTTTCTTTATTTTTTTAAAGTTCAGTAATTCAGGGGTAAATATTTTGCCCAAGGGTACTACAGCTTGAGGTGGGATTTGAACCTGCAACTTTTGGGTTCAAAGACAGTAGGTCTAACCAGTGTGCTGTCAGCTCCCCAGACTGTTCATAATACAATTTGTTTTTAACTCCATAGTCACTTATACTCCCCAAATCACAATAAATAAAAGATTAATAATACAAAATAGTCCCTCAGTTTATTTCGGTTATGTTCCGGAAAAATCTAGATATAATAAATAAAAATAGTAAAAGTTAAAAAAAAAAAAAAAAATTTACATTTAAAGATTTGACCTAAATTAAAACTATTTTAAAATGACTGAAAAGAAAAATATGTGTTCAGTGCAGACTGGTGACTGATTCATCCCAGAAAGAAGTATGATGTTCCTCTTATCATTACTGATCACCAGCACCCAGGATGCTCTTTACTGCCATCTGTTGGCTTGGTGGGACGTTCAAAAATTCATAACTGGGGTTTGTAACCTGAGAAGGGAGCGTACCTGCAAATAACTCTTGAGCAAGTTTTTATGAATTACGCAGTACTTACTGGAAACAAACTCGCAATCCTGTGGACATTCCTTGCGTTTTCCTCCCAGTGGAAAGCTGTGTGTGTGTGTGTGTGTGTGTGTTAGAGAAAGAAAGAGGCAGAGTGAGCGAGCGAGAGACGGACGATTGCAGAAGAGATGCTACTGCGCTGTTGCCAAGGCGATAACATGTTTCATTGTTTTATTTCTCCAGTTTGTCTTCACTTTCTCTTCCTGGTGACTGTGGAGTCTATGGGGTGTTAAATAACGTGTTGCACCCGGAGCCGCTCTGTTTACTGCCGGCAGTCGGTGTGAATAATGGGGAGGCTGTCATAAAGGGCACCGCGGAGACAGTCGCTGCCTCGCCTGCCGTAGGCGCTCTAACCGGTGTGTTGGCACTAACCGTGATAGTGTGTAGTGCCGGGGGCTGCCGTGGCGTTGTGTGTGTCACGCTGCTGGCTCTGCAGAAGGTCCGTCGAGAAGCGTGGCTTGGGTGCACGGGTCCCTCCTGCAGAGACAGGGCCAGGCCAATAATCAGTACTTCAGCGGTGCCTCCGTATGGATTACCTGTACACTCCATGGTCGGCATGGCAACGCGTCAGCTCCCGCTTCGCATTCCACACTCCTCCAGTGCATTAGCCATCGATCGCACTGTCGCCCGTGCTTCCTTTGAAAAATCTAGCTGCGTTTGCTGTCATCTGCTCACGGGGGGTGGGGTGAGGGTGCGCATGAGTGTGGAATACCGGGAACTCCTGGAGGACAAAATAAATATAGGAACCTGCATAGGACAGCGCACTTATCCCCCGTAATCCGGTTCGAACTTGTGCCTGGAAATGGACTGAATATCAAAAAGCTGGATAATTAATTAAATAGTTCCATTATTTCTCATGGGGAAACAAGTTCACCATGAAATCACCCTAAGTGATGCTTAATATCATAAGGAAAAAGTTGTGACACATTAAAACAGAATGACGAATAGCGTAATTTACATATATAAATAAAAATGATTTAATACATCAACTTTACCATGATCACGTGTGTGGACTGGCTTGAGGAAGACTGGGGCAATATGTCACATTTAAATAAATGAATAATTTGGAAAATTAAAGCACAACGGTGCAAAAAAGAGGATGCAAACCCAAAAATGTAAGGAGGCCTGCAAGACCTCAGAGCGTGACTGAGGGCGTTGGTACACATTTCCCACAATGCAGTGCGTCTCACAGCCTCTCTCTCACATCCATTCGGTGCAATTTTGAAATGCGATCCCAGTTTATTGCTTGGGACCAGATGTGGCAGACTGGATAAATGGAAGTCCAGACGGGTTAATGTTAAGTGGAATTAATAATTGCGGAGCAGACCAGTAACAAACTGGACACGGGGAGACCATATAACTGGGTCCGTGTGATTCCCCAATCCAGAGTGCTGTACAGCGGCATCAAGATTCTTCGTAACAGATTAACATGAGTAAATAGGAGGATGATGTCGATGATGATGACTGCATCGGTGAACTGGTAGGTGATTTCTGAAGCAGTAAACATGAAAGATGCCTTTTATCAGCGGTACCTCGGAGGCGATCCGGCCGACTGTGCGCTGCGATGATTTTAGCATAACTTGCCATGAAAAACAGTGGAGCGGTGAAAGGTCAGGTTGTGCCACCACTGCAAACGAGCTGTGTGAAATATTAATGCAGTAGAAATAAAAGGCAGAAAGAAAGGAGAGAACTGACCCAGGGTGATCTTTACCATGGGAAAGGTTAGGTTAACCAAAGAGAGCAACACTCTTATGACTGGAAGCATTTACCACGTGCATCTTGAGTCTTTTTCTTCACCCACTTCACTGCTTGTTTGTTTGTTTTTAAATTATTTGTTTAGATACAGAAGCTTCCACCTGAGCCCTGCACACCTGGACAGAATACATGGTACACCTGGACAGAATACATGGTACACCTGGACAGAATACATGGTACACCTGGACAGTTTTCACCGGAATTAGACTAGACACCTTGCTCTGGGCTACAGGACCAGGCCGGGTTCTGACCCACTGTTGTGTGATGCAAACTCACAGTGTCTGGGACGTTCCTGTCCAGGTACGTCGCAAGTGAACCGCGCGACGATGCCGAGACGCATTATCTTTGTCCCCGTTTCTCGTTGGAGTATCGAAAAGGGAGGATTGCGCGGGACTCGCGAAACAGGCCTTTAGCCCTCGAGACAGAATATCTGACTTGTCGTAGCGGTTCAAGAAATAATCGCTTGTGATGGCTGTGGCCGTGGCTCCGGGCACCTGGGGCTGGAGGAGAAGGACCCAGAATAAATCCGCCGCTTTAACCTTCTCCCAGGTTCTGGGTGGCAGCCAGTCAAGGGCTGAGTGGAGACGGTGTTTGTCTGGGGGCCAGAAGCTCACTGTCATGTTCACAGTCCTGGAAGGGGCCTAATTTAATATTCTGGGCTCCGTTTCAATTCGTCTTTGTCAAGTCGGCCAGGTGTTGGCTCTTCCCATCGCTGTGCTCTAGGGGGCAGTAGAGGGCAGCGGAGGAGATTCATTCTGTCCCCCCCAGCTGCTGTACAGTGCCGCTGTTCCCAGGTTTGATTCGGCGTCTGTCGCTAATGGGGATCGATACCGCCGCTCCTGCCGCGAAATCACTCTGGGTAATTAGGATGACAAACCGCTCTGATTGAAGGGCCCCGGCTTTCAAAGCTGGATGCTTCGGAGCCGTAACCATGGCAACGGCAATCGGCAGCCCTTGGAAGTTTAACTGTGGGACTGCGGTGTGGTAAGAAGGAGGGGGGTGGGAAAAATGGAAGTTGCTGAGGGATAAAAAAAAAAAAAAAATGTTCCAGAAGATTCCATCCAGGTCTGCGAATCACCCAGCGCGAAAGTGCAGTAATTGGAGTGATGCTTGCAGAATGAATAAAACGGGGCCCTTAAAAAAAGGGCCGCCGAGGCTGTGACCTCACACATCTGCATAGATCAGTTGCAGTTCATCTATTAATTTATCTCGCACTTGCATCAAAAGTGACTGAAAATGTTTGGTTTGCACAACAAGCTACTTAGAGCAATTTACCCATTTATGGAGTAATTTTTACTGTATCGGCTCAGGGTACATCCCTTGATCAAGGGTACTACAGCAGGAGGTGGGATTCAATCCTGGCCTGTTGATAGCTTAAGTAGCTTGGAGGCTGACAAGTTCTGCGCTGTCATATTTCATATTAAGAATAAATGCATGTGGTATATTGATGAGATTTATTTAATCTCTCTGGCACATTTGGAGACGCTAAAGAGCGCAGGTTCGGAAGGCGGGCGCCGTCTCGGGACGTGTCGAGCCTTCAGGCGCGACGTGAAATGAGCCTCCGTAGGGACGGGTGAGGCCTCGTTACGCTGGATTCGCCGGAAACGCCGCGGAGGGCGATCGGCGCCGCGCTGTGTGCGAACACCATACATAGAACAGCGCCGCCATGCCTTTGCGTGAGCCTCCGCAGTTCCGCTGGCATCGTAGTGCTGTTGGATTGAACCTGGTACGTTCATGTCCGAAGGTGTCCGCAATCACACCCAGGGCTGGTGCCGGGCTTTTGGTCCCCTTTGACGAGCACGTTTCTACCACTAAGTTAATTCATTTCAGCTCAAATCAATTATTTTTTAAATTATTTTGCATAATTATTTGTATGGAAGAGGGGCGCGGTGGCGCAGTGGGTTGGACCGCAGTCCTGCTCTCCGGTGGGTCTGGGGTTCAAGTCCCGCTTGGGGTGCCTTGCGACGGACTGGCGTCCCGTCCTGGGTGTGTCCCCTCCCTCTCTCCAGCCTTACGCCCTGTGTTGCCGGGTAGGCTCCGGTTCCCCGTGACCCCGTATAGGACAAGCGGTTCTGAAAATGTGTGTGTGTGTATTTGTATGGATGGGGGTGCGGTGGCGCAGTGGGTTGGACCGCAGTCCTGCTCTCCGGTGGGTCTGGGGTTCAAGTCCCGCTTGGGGTGCCTTGCGGCGGACTGGCGTCCCGTCCTGGGTGTGTCCCCTTCCCCCTCCGGCCTTACGCCCTGTGTTACCGGGTAGGCTCCGGTTCCCCGTGACCCCGTAAGGGACAAGCGGTTCTGAAAATGTGTGTGTGTGTGTATTTGTATGGAGCTCTTCTCGCACAGTGACACAGAGCGCTGAACAAAGGATTGGGAGACATAAAACAAATAAATGGATGGCTGTGTGTGTGTGTGTGTGTGTGTGTGTGTATTGTATATATGTTATGTATATATGTTATATAAAATAATATTTATAATTGTTTTATAATATATTTTGGCACACAAAATGTCCTTGCATTGCATACAAATCTATATACATACATATATACATATGAATTATACAATTACTACAATAACTAATTGTATTAATTGTAACAATAATTAGTTATTAAAGCTGTAAGTCAGCTGGTCATGGAGGAAAGGAACAACAAAACTATAAACTGAAAGGCAAAGAAAAAAAAAAACCCTCTGGGGGCTGAAGTGCCCCCCTCCCCCTGAACCTGCTGAATATTCTAGATCTTAAAAAAAGAAGACTTTATCAATTTACAGTCATTTATAACATTGTTGCTAGATGCTAATAAGATGATGTTGGCGTAATGTATGTTTTAATAACTTATATACAACATATACAGTATATATTTCAGACATAGATAAGCATTAGAAGGGGAAAAAATTTGAATTTATGAATGAAATGTAGTTTTTTTTTTTAATTATGACAAAGCATGAGTATTATATATACGTAGAAAACAAATTTATACTTTTGTGCCTGAAAATGGACTGAAAGCTAAACTTTTTTTCAAAACTGAAGTTGGTTAAGGGGACACATGGATGAAAAAGTATTTACTGTGTGGAGTTTGTTTCATAAAAATGTCAGCTGTAAAGGAACGACAGTTCAAAGACATGGAGTAGAGATGTGTCATACCATGTTTACATCATATATCGGGGCGGATCTTCATTTTTCTAAGAAAACTTTATTATTAAGCAAGGTTTTAATTATTTTCCAAGATTAAATTTCATGTTTCAATTTCAGCCTCAAAATTTGGTGTCCCAAGGCAAGTATTTCGGGTTCCTAATTATGAAAACTGGCCCAGATCACAGTTGGGAAATATCAACCCTGAATGAAAAATTCAGACATTTCCCAGCCCTCTCAAGGGCAGTTGGTGGCATAATGGTTGGAGCTGCTGCTTTGGGACCCAAAGGTTGCAGATTTGAATCCCAACTTCAGCTGTAATACCCTCAGCAAAGTTCTTACCCTAAATTGTTCCAGCAAAATTACCCAGACGTATGAATGGTAAATAACTGTAGGTAAATTAGCATCTTATGTTACATTTATTTATTTAGCAGATGCTTTTCTCCAAAGTGACTTCCAATGATCTCTATGTAGTGTTATCAGCCCACACACCTTATTCACCGTGGTGACTTACACTGCTAGATACACTACTTACACTGGGTCACTCATCTGTACATCAATGGAACGAACACACACACACACACACACACTCTCTCTCTCTGTCACTCACACACTATGGGTGAACCTGAACAGCATGTCTTTGGATTGTGGGAGGAAACCAGAGCATCCAGAGAAAACACACATAGACACAGGGAGAGTAGGCAAACTCAGACTGAGCAGGGATTGAACTCACATCCTCTTACATCACCAAGGTGCTGTGAGACAGCAGCACTACTTCCTGCACCACCATGCAGCCTTGCAATGGGCAGTTTCTAGAACTTGCAGTAGCCTTTATGTGTGAGATGAAGAAATCATCATCAACTAACCATCTGTGACCCCATGTGGGGCAGAGATGGATATGCTGGAAAGAGAACAATCCATGGGTGGGTGGGTGTCCATTGGTCAGCTGGAGCTTTGGACTGAGGGGACTCCTGTCCCAAACACACTCGTTTCATCAGCTCCACCACCTGCGGTGAAGCAGACCCGGTCCGGAACGCGAGCGCCGCCGTTCTGCTGAGAACAGGTGGTGTTGGAGGCAAGTAAATGTCACCATGTGTAAAAGTATCATCCAAGTGGCTCGCGCTGCCACTTCTCCTTTTTCTCTTTGGAGGAAATGAACAGGCAGATTTTATAGTAAGGTCACATGGTGAGAACTTTATCTGCCTGGATCAGTGTGAACCGCATCTTCCCTTGTTCGGTACATGGGCTGCTCCTGTCGGAAACATCGGCGTTATCAACTGTACGAAGGTGCCAGCCACACTCACGCACTTCGAAACCGCTTGTCCCAAGTGGGGTTGTGGCGAGCTGGAGCCTAACCCGGCAAGACAGGGCGGAAGGCTGGAGGGGGAGGGGACACACCCAGGACAGGGCACCGGTACATCACAAGGCACCCGAAGAAGGACTCGAACTCCAGACCCCCCAGAGAGCAAGACTTGGCCAAGCCTGCTATGCCACCGCACCCCTGGGGGGCAAGCTATGTCCAGACTATTACTTTGATTGATTTTGATTGCATTTTCTTCACTTACATACAGTGATGTCACTGGGGTCAATGTCACCCAGTGCGATAACTCATAGTGTCACCCCCGCCCCCCCCATGGGCCTCCTCCCGTACCAGACCGCACAGAGTTATGTTTTTTCTGCTTGTAATGGCAATAGTAGTGACATAAACAACTAGCAAAATTAAAATTACACCTTTAAATTACAACTAGCAGAGATGGATATGCTGGAAAGAGAACAATTATTTTATTTTATTTATCACAGGCACAGCCTAAATATATTTACATTTAGCTTCATGTGGTCAAAGTGAGAATTCGGTAAGAAAACAATAGAATTCAAAGTAAAGATGTTTGAAAACGACATCAAAATTGTTTCTTTTAACGTTATCGATATCAGTTCACAAATACTAATTGCCACAATATTGTAGTTAAAACACCAGAAAAAGTGGCAAAATCAACGACTATAAAAACAGCTGCGGTGACGAAAACAAGAGCCCACGCTCCTAGCGCGTGGAGACGAAACCACGTGATCCGAAGCGTCCCTGTAATTGTAATTGGGTAATAATGAGAGCTGTGAGCGGAGCGCATTGGAAGGTTCGACAAGTCAGTGAACACAGAGTTTTATCCTTGTTGGAATATTGATACATATAAAGTGGGCTTTATTACGAACAATGTTTTTGTTCTTATAACTACAGACAAGGATGTTTTTATACAAAATAATGCATTTCTGATGAAACACTGCACAATATTTTATAGACAGTCATTTTGGTGTCACCCGGTGGGGTCCGCACCCCCACCCCCACCTCCCGCATGACGCCACTGCTGCTTCTGCAGTAACGCATGACCTGCATTTACCCTCCGAGCCAATAGATGGCAGTAAAGAGCAACAGAACACAGAACGGGAGCAGCGACCGCCTTCATTCAACTCACTTCCAAAGTGTTTACGGCTCCTGTCTGGTGTGTGTGAGTGCCGGTGATCAGTGAAAAGATGAGGAACGCTCTACGTTTGTGGGACGAGTCGGTCAACAATCGGTAATGAATCGGCGTTTGCGGAGGGAAATTTTTAATTGAACTAGAAGTTAATGAAACTATTAAAAGTTTTACAAAATGTTTTTATTTCTTCTAGAAATGCCTGATATTTTTACAGAATCTGACCTGCAAACGAATGAAGTGACGTCTGGATGAACTTCTGTTGATCGTGATAAACGTGACATCTGGAGTTACGAACAAAACAAATGACAGACTTTCGTTCCAGGTTGTTTATGAGGTTGGTAAAAATACAAGTTTAGTACGCATAAAATCTCCCGCTGCTGTCTCAAACGCTTGTCCTTCACTCGCTGAAATGCCCCGCAGGAGGGAAGAGGAGGATCTGCTCCTGGCTGTAGACAAGCTGTCAACAAAACTTAATTTCCCGGGAATAATTTATGAAACGACGCAGCGGCGTTCTTTACGGAAGTTACATAATGTTGTTTTTGTCGTCTTATTTATGAATTAATTTGTGAATTATGTAACTGCAAAATCAGAATGCCATTCAGTAACTTGGATCCTGGTGCGAGAGATTGGTGGTCCAGAGCCTGTCCTGGCAGCATGGGGCGTGAGACGTGATGCAATCTGGTCGGGACCCCAGTCCATCGCAGCGATACGATATTTTGGAGTGAACATGTCATGTCTCAAAGCAAATTGTTATTACGTGTGTTCTGAACTGCCCTGGTGAGCGGGCGCTGACTTTCTAAAAGTCGATTGCTGTCCCGTGGACCGTGGCCAGAGTTTACTGCCCATGGTGAGAAAATGCTGCTTCTGCCGACGCTGTGATGGCTTTTCCTCCTAAAGGTTGCTAGTTCAAATCCCATAGAAGCCCTCCTGTAATGCCAGATGACATGGATGAGTATTTCCAAGGAACAAATCTATTGATACACCACTTTCACCACATGAATGTCTCACGGACATGCCAGCACATGCTCGCTGATCTCCCATGATGCAACGGAGGCAGGATGCCTTAATTTGTTAGGAAAGGTCGGTCAACATTTCAAAGTGCTGCTGGTGGTCGAAAGGAGCGTCCGTAGTTCAGTGGGTCAGTCTTCGACGCGTCCCTCAGCGACGCTGGTCCGGCGGTGGACGTGTGATGTGCGAGGCCTAGAGAGACAGAGGACAGCGCCGGTTCAGATGAACCAGAACCTTTCAGGATTGAGCTATGAAGCACCAGGGCCAGCAGGTGGCGTAGTAGTTACAGTTGCTGCCTTGCAGTTAAGGGACCCGGGCTGAAATCCCACTCCTGCTATAGTACCCCGATACACAAGAAATTACTCTGCTCTAAAATGGGTAAATTAGCGTAAAAAGCTTGACATTGTCAGCGTGTTGGAGAAAAGTGTCGGACGAATAAATAGCCGACAAATCCAAACCCGCTGCCATTTCCCCTTAGTAACGGTAACCATGGGTGCAGACGGACACGGTAAACAGCAGCAGATCGCTGTATTTACTATATTTACTTCTGAGAATCACAGCTCGTGTCGCTGTGTAGCGACATTTTGTTTGACTTGCTGAATGAGGGTTTGTACTCGATGTCTCTGAGCTGTGAATGAAAAGCATGTAGTTACTTATTAAACGTAATTAACCGCTGCGGGATGTAAAGAGGCATAAATGGCCTTAAAATAACAATATAGCCTTTTCATACCATCTTCTGTCTCGCTATTTACTGGAGGACCTCGTATTGTAGAGTAAATGTAGCGGTTAGAGCTGTAGCTCTGTACTGGGTTTGAATCCCACTCCTCCTCTTGATGGGGCAGCAGGCAGCACAGATTTTAGTGGTGTTGGCATGCAACCGGGAGGTTGTTGGTTTGAATCCCAGCTCCCACTATAGTGCCTTTGATCAAAGTACTGACCCTGAATTGTGACAGTAAGAATGTGTGCTGTACAAGTGGGTAAATCAGTGTGATGATGAGTATCTGATGTTGTCAGTCATCTAGGATAAATATATAATGGTGAGTAATAGAGGCGGGGGGTGCGGTGGCGCAGAGGGTTTAGCCGGGGCCTGCCCTGTGGTGGGTCTGGGGTTTGAGTCCTGTTTGGGGTGCCCTGTGCCGAACTGGCATCCCATCCGGGGTGTGTACCCCTGTGCCCTGCACTGCCGGGTTAGGTTCTGGTTCACTGCGACCCTGCTTGGGACAAGTGATTGTAGACATAGTGTGTGTGTGTGTGTGTGTGTGCGTGTGTGAGATAGTAGAGGTACAGCTTTTTGTCATGGAACCTGCTGCGTGTGCTGTGTGCAGTCACTAGATGGCATCACGAGTGAGAATAAGCCCTCAGAAAGCAGTAGTATACCATGCTGGTGTGGCAGTGCAGGAGTAAAAGGTAAGTGTGTCTGCCCTGATGTGCCTGGGCTCCTGTCCCAGTGGTGTCTCCAGTGCCCCGGTCATGCGGGGTCACGCAGGACTGCGCTCCTCATTTTTCAAGCTTCGCAGACTTGGCGCGTCACGCTTCGCGGAAAGCGATCTGACCGTGATGCGGCACACCGGCGTTCACGCCAAGCCTCCATGAAGGACAGCAAACAAGAATGGGGCTGTACCCACAATGCACCGCCAAAGGCCCGCTGTGAGAGACCGGCTGTCCAATCAGAAGCGAGCTTTGCCTTGCATCATTGCAGCTCGGCAACATGTTTGTTTGTATGTAGTGTGTGTGTGTGTGTGTGTGTGTGTGTGTGTGTGTGTGTGTGTGTGTGTGTGTGTGTGTTCCACTGATGTATGGATGAGTGACCCATTGTAAGTAGTGTATCTGGCAGGGTAAGTCACCGCGGTAAATAAGGTGTGTGGGCTCATAACACTACATAGAGTTCAATGGAAGTCGCTTTGGAGAAAAGCGTCCGCTAAATAAATACATGTGAACGTGAACGTATGTTTATGTGTCATGAGCTGCTGCGCCGCACAGGTGTGTTTGCTCAGCACTTGTGCGCTTACCTCCATTACCTCCCGAGTGCCGAAGAACAAGGGTGGCAGTATGACATCATACCCCTTGCCGCTCACCTCGCACATCCCATAATCCCCATTACCTTGAGTGAGGTTTACATTTACCTGCTGCTTCTCACTAGTCAGCCTTCAATGTTAGTGTGCGCTACTGGCCTGATAAACTTGTAGTGAACTATTACGTACTTGAAATGGGCAGCGGGTAGTGTAGGGTTAGGGTTGCTGCTTTTGGATCCATAGGTTGCTGGTTCAAGCCCCGCCTCTAGCTGTAGTTCCATTGAGCAAGGTACTTACCCTTAAGTACTTCAGTAAAGTTACCCTGCTGTGTAAATGGACAAAAAATTGTGAGCTAACTAATAAGTGTCACCTTAACATTGTAAGTTGCTTTGGAGAAAAGTATCAGCTAAACGAATAAATGTAAATATGCAAAATATGGTTACTTTGCAATAAAAAATTTAAAAAAATAAGAGTCCATAAAACGAAATAACAGTTTAAATAAATGAATGCATAAATATATTTGGAAAAAAGTCCAAGAAGCAAATAACTCAACAAGTAACATTTTGCTTTGTGTGTGTGTGTGTGTGTGTGTGTGGGCGCAGTCACTCCGTTTCCCTCTTTCTCTCCCTCTGCTTCTGCTGCGCTCAAATTCAAAAGGAAAACTCTTCTACTGGCATCGACACAAAGTCCTTTTCCTGCCAAAGAAATTAATATATTCAGAATGTAAATCAAGTGTGTGAACATGAAACAGAAAAAAAGTATTATACACACATAATAAACACCTGGCGATAAAACGTGAATGGAGAGGGGTGTTACAAGCGTGTGTGTGTGTGTGTGTGTGTGTGTGTGTGGGGGGGGGGTTATTCACTGTTTTACACTGTTAATACACTGACCACCCCCCCCCCCCCCCCCCCCCCCCCCCCCCCCCCCTTGCTAAAAAAAGCCCCGTTTTCCCACCTGGAGGCTGTAATCTGGGAGCGGCCCAGGGGTCGGGTGCGAGCGATTGATGGCCCCGCGGCCTAAAAATAAGCGGCCCTGTTTGTGCCGGGAACCGCAGAGCGGGAGGCCTCGGGCTGCGGGGGCCTTTCGAACCCGGGCGCTCGGACGCGGCTCTCCCTAAACGCGCTTAATAAACTCATGTTGCCGGATTACCGTAGTAAAACGTCCGGGACGGGTAGCTTCCTGTTAGCGGACGCTTCGCTAAGTTGCGTAAGCTGCTAAGAGCAGGTTCCGCCGTCTCGTACCCGTCGCCCGCAGCCCTCGGAGGTACGGAAAGAGCCGGAATTGCGTCCACGACGTGGGGAGCAGTTGGTCGGAGAGGAAGCCCCTCTGTCCTTCACCAAGTGCCCCCCGCTCTGTGCCCTCATGGCGCCGCCAACTGCAGCTTTCTGAGAGACCCGCCCAAACGCCCATTATAACGCGGGTTCGAAAGCGGCCGGTCCATAGTAGATGTGAACAACTATCCAGCTGACACAGAAGTGGGTCGGTGGGTCACGGGGGGCTCCGGGCCCCGACGATAAGTGATGTGAGCGCTGGTGTGCAATTACGTAAAATAACAACAAACTAAACGGAACAGGGTGCACTTTCTTCCGATTTACCCCCACGACCCCCCCGAAAATAGGGAAAAGGCTCGGCAGTGTTTGCACATTCCATGCAGGACAGCAGGTGGCGCAGCGGTTCGTCATCATCTTCCAGTCAAAGAGTCTCGGTTTAAATCCCACTTCCTGCTGTTGTGCCCTTTATCAAGGTACCTACCCTGTACCGGTAGAGTAAAAATGACCCTGCTGTAAATGGGTAAATCAATGTAAGTAACATGGTGCACGAACCTCACATTGCAAATCAGCTAAATATAGTATCATAAGTGCTATACTGAACACATTGACGAAGCAGGTGGTGTGGTGTTTAGACCTGGCAGCCTACAGTTGATGGACCCAGGTTCAAATCCCCCGTCCCGCTGTAGTACCCTCGATCAAAGTACTTATCCTGAACCGATACGGTAAAAATTGCCCAGCTGTACAAATGGGTACAAACCTCACACTGTAAGACACAGGCCTCAGATAAATTAATAAATATTTCTAATAGCTTTCAATCCATGTGTCCGAGACGCTGTATGACGCTGTCCTGGTCACTGGAGTCCAAATGAACTTGTAGGTGACCCCGGCCCCCTCGCACCCATCCCGTGGAGCGGCCCTCCCTCCCTCCCTCCCTCCCGACCCCGAGAATCCACCTCCTCGTTAATTTTGACAGGCTGCAATTTCCCTTTTCGCTCCTCGGGGAGGGTAACGCGCGATGACAGGCGCGCGTCTCCCAAGGTGCGAAGAAATGCTAATGGACGCTGGGGCTGAACGGCTGCCAAGGCATGATGGGAAAATGGGATGGAATTTCAGTGGCTGCGCATTGCGAGCACCATGGCAACCGCGACTCAGAAATGCTTTCTTTTCATTATTGCCTGATCATTTCTATTTTTAAAAGGTCGAGAGGAACAAATTGCTTCGGTACGTACAGGAGACCAGTCCCCCCCCCCATAATTGGATTAATGTGGTAATTAGGTTTTAAAACCCTGGTCTGCACGTCTATTCCGGTTTACCGTTCCTAAAGGCGCGTGAACACATGTGGATTACTCTGAACGGTCACACGTCCACTTGAACAACTCGCGGAGGATCGCTCTAATGGTATGTCCACCGTGTTGCCACGGCAACGCTGAAAACTGTTTTCACGCTACCGAACTGGTTTACTGTGGTCTTCTTCCACACTTAGGACTGTGGGGGCGGGGGTGGGGGGGTTTGCATGGGCCTTTGCACGGTTGCCCAAACAAGGGGAGAACATGCAAGCTCCACACAAACCGAGCTGGACTTGGACCCAGATCTGAACTCCCAGCCCCGGAGGTGTGCGGCACCAGTGCCGCCCGCCGTCCCGCCACGCCGCGCTTGATGAACTAGCCTAAGGGAGACTCGTTCTCCTGTCTTGAGGACCGACAGCCGAGTTCCACCTCTAGGATCCAGGTCCCCTGTGTTTGACTTCGCGCTCGTGACCTTTTCCAAACGTTCTTTCGTCCGCGCCGACTGTCCGCAGGCCTTCGGGTCGACCCGGGACGCCTGACCGGTGCCGTTCCGATGAGGGAGCGAACCCGGGGACGCAGCAGGGCTCTGAGATTCCCTCCTGAGATCGTCTCTGCAGAGCAATCGTCATAAATTCGTACCTCGGTCCAGTTTCATCACTGTATACGCATCGAACCGTCACATGGGGGACGATGGGGGAGGGGGGGACCGCACCGAGAAACAGAAAACGCTCTCCGGCCAGCGAGAGTGAACATGCGCTGACCTTTGCGTGTTCTCATTTACATTCACTGTGTTCATTCAGTGCATTTTTGCTAATTATACAGACGCACGTTACCTGTGTCGCCGGGAGCTCGACACAATGTGGCATTATTTGTTACCACGGTACGCAGTTTGGGACTTTTCCCCCCATCTGCTGCTCTCAGCTCATTGACAAATCGAGGCGATTGAGAGAAACGCCCCCCGAGGGGCGAAGCGCGGCCTGTTTTCTCGTCCCTTTTCCATGCAGAACCACGAACTGCTGCGTCTCACCGGTCCTCTTACATTTTTCAGACGGAGACACGGATGTGGACCTCGCTTGGAAACGGGCTTCAGCTTTGCAGCACCACGTTTACCACATTTGAGCATCTTTCAGCTGACGGTGCCTGGTCATCCAGCAAATGGCAATGACCACGTTTAGACGCCGAGTAACCAATCAGATGTGGTCACGCAATAACCGACCATGCATTAACCATGTTTGGACATCCAGTGACCAGCTGTGCTTTAACCACGTCTGGACGCCCAGCGGCCCGCGGTGCATTAGCTACACTTTGTCGCCCACAGTGAAATCAGTGTCCCAGCGAGAGTTCCCAGTGGCCCTAGTGGCAGAGCTCCCATTACCCATCCACCCCTGTGGTTCCTGTCCACCACGGCACCACCTGTCCACCCTCTCGCATGACTGGACGCTGTGGGGCTGGACGGGGAGGTGGGCCACGTCCTGCGGTGGGCGGGTGGGGGATCCCTGGGGCAGATGTGGGGTTGGAGGGGGTCTCCATTTCCTCCGCACGCACGCACGCACACACACACAAAGGCCTCCAGTTCAAAGTACTTGCTAACTGACTGGCAGGTAAGTTGGTGATAAACGTCTGCTGATCCGGGGTGTGGGGCTGTGAGGGTGTCACCCATGACCTCTGACCCCAGACATCCCGAGGTTAACATCCAGGTGTGTGAGCGAGCCGTGGATCGGGGCAAGCGGTCGGGGTGTGTTCTGCTCCCCACACGGGACCTCATTGTATACCTTACAATATAGTTAAAAATTAAGTGTTCTTTCCTCCACATGTGTGAGAGTGTGTGTGTGTGTGCGTGCGTGAGTGCGATGGACTGTGGTGGGGTGGGGGGGGTTCGCTTTGCTGTGTATGTGGAGCACAGGCTGGGCAGGTTCTCCTCTTTGGTTCCCCAAACTGCTGCGCCCCCTGCAGGGCAACAGGGTCCCACCAGGTCTCTGGTCAAGCGTGCACTCCCCAGGGCTTGGCTGCAGGAAGAGTGTGTATCAAATGTCGCACGAGTCGTGTGTGTGTGTGTGTGTGTGTGCGTGCGTGCGCTTGTGTGTAGGAAGGGACTTCCCCTTTCCCGCTGTGCTTCCTTCCCATTTTTCATACACTCACACACGCTCTCACACATAAACACACTCATACACACACACACACACACACACACGCGCACACACAGCGCTCGGGTCTCCGGGACGGCACGCTTTCCACTCGGTCCCAGTCCGGAGGGGAAGCTCGGTGCGACGACTCCTACCCTCTCCAGCATGTCACAGTAAGTGCTTCTCACACACCCCATACGTGTGTGTGAGAGCGTGTCTGTGTGTGTGTGTGTGTCCTGTCCTTCTCCAGTTCTGCGTGCCTCCTGCTTTCCCTGCACCGACACACTCGCCGCTCGCCCAGCTGTGGACGGAGGGACAGATGTTGGTGTAGTTGGGAAAGGCAAACAGCTTGAGGATGACGAGAGACTTCTTTTCCGCGTCGTTGTGAACGTTTCGCTCTGTGCGTGTGTGCGCGTGTGTCTTTTACACCCAGCGCAGGCAGCCACTGCCAGGTTCTTTTAACCCAAGCAGACCGAGCCCCGTTCCAGTACAGGTTGCCGGTTCGATTTCCTCGGCCGCGCAGGGAGCCCAACTCGTCTCCGGGGGGCGCCGTTGGACACAGTGCGGCAGAGATCCTCAGAACACCGGTCGGTAACCTTAGGCTGCGGTAATGGTAGTGTAGTAAACATTTGGACAAGGTGGGGCCTAAGCGTGTCACAGGGGACAGCTGCTATTGCGACTTTTAAAGGGCTCACTGTGCGCCACAAATAGTGCTGCGATGTACCGCGGTACGAGTGGCCGCGCTTGTCAGATGATGGTCTTTCCTCCTCCATCGGTAATGAAAAGCTGGAGCACAGGATAAACACTTTCCTCTGTGCTGTGTTATTGTGTCTATGGGTGGCAGCAGGTGGCATAGTGCTTACAGTTTCCACTTTGTACTCAAAGGACCTGGGTTCGAATCCCACCTCCGGCTGTAGTATCCTTGATTGAGATACTTACCCTGAATCGGTACAATAAAAATGACTCCGCTGTGCAAATAGGTAAATCAGTGTAAGTAGCTCAGTGTGCAAACTTTGTAGAGGTCTTAAATGAATTAGTTAATGATACTGCTGGAGATGGTGTCATGTTGCCTTGGCAACAGGTGTGGTCCAGGACAGAGGAGATTCTCTCTTTCAGCTGCTTCTCAAGGGTTGCCTTCTTTCGTTTCTTCTTCCCCCTTCTCTCAGTTTAAGATTGTCACGATGCTCACACTCCTGGCTGGATCACGGTGCCGGTGCTACAACCGAAACGATCACCATCCTGCTTTAATCACTTATACAACGAGAGGGACACCATTAAGAATGGAGATGTTGCTATGAGAAGTCAGAGCTTCGGCGTTGACTCAAAGCCCATCGCGGCCCTTCGCCGAGGAGCTTCCGCGATTCATCATGACACACGGCTGTGTATCGGCAGGCCATCCCCCTCCCTCGCTCCCTTGCTCGCTCGCTCACTCACTCTTTGATTGACATTGATTTGGCACCGTGTTGCTGTCCAACTGGCGCTAAGTCAACGCGTGGCCATTCGCACCCTTTCCAGCCGCTGCTCCCTCCTTCCTCCTGTTCTCCTCTTTCTCCATCACTCCAGTCATCCCAGGTACTTCTAGGTGAGACCTATCACCGTGCTACCGGGCCTTTCCGGAACCAATCTGACATCATCCCCATGCACATGAGGTCAGTTTCCATCAGCTGCCCCTGTGTGTGGAGCAACTGACCAAGAGTGGGGGGGGTTGGGTGGAGACACACACACACTTCAAAGTTGCCCCCCTTCATGCCCTACCCCAGCCATTCACCGAGATGCCTTGTGTGTACAAATCAGCGTGGCGTTTCCGTGTTTTCCCCGTGTTTGTGTGGGTGTCCTCCAGGTGCTCTGGTTTCCTCCCACAGTCCAAAGACACGTGTCTCAGGGAGACTGGTGACCAAAAATTGCCCTGTGTGTGTGTGAGCGTCTGCATGTGTGACATCGCCCTGTGACACACTGGTGTCCTGACAGATGCTGGACGTCCACAACCCCGCATTTAACAGGCAGTTATTGGTAATTAATGGATGGATGAATTTCTTATAAAACTGGTATTTTATCTTTAAAAGGGCATAACAAATTTATTGAACTATATAAAATTATTTCTTCAAAGGTTGGAAAGAAGAAGCAGTTATGATTCATGAAGGGAGAAAAGACAGTTATGATTAATTAAGGCAGGCGGGGCCCAGCTTTACAGCCTTTGATTAGCAATGAATCTGCGGTCGGGGCTCCAGCTCTTAATGAAATTTACCCGGATTAGTGACAGCTGGGCCTTCTTCATCGGCTCCTGCCGATCAATACCGCGGTACCACCCTGTCAATGGAAATGTACAGAACGCAGAGCGTGGAGAGCCGGGGGTGGGGCCAGGGCATGCTGGGAACTCCTTGGGCCGTTGGCGGTCGTGTCCACTTCGGTATTCCCTGTCACAGCGATGTAAAGCTCTGGCTTTACACATTTCTAATATTAATTTCTATTATAAATATTTATCATTGCATGGCAAATGACCAACCATCACATTCAACACATATTTGCACACAACATTGTGCATTAAAGGAATAAGTATCACTGAAATTATAGGGATCACAGAAAGGAAAGTGAATAAATAGTGAAATGAAGTTAATTTCGATGATTAATGGTGTGCTTTACCACGGTGAAGTGGCCAGTTGGCAACCGAGGAGAGGAAAACAACAAAACAGAAACTCCACACTGATCTATTTCTTTTCCTACTGTTAATGACAGGATGGCTCCTGGCGCTATGGATGTGCAGTATTTTGTGGTTCTTTTACTTTGGTCCCAAGTTGCAGGCTGTTTGCTCAAACGGTCATATATTGGGCCGGCTGGACCGTGACCGGTGCTGATTGATTTGAGGATGTAGGGGGATTTGGGCTGCTGAGCCCAGTCCTCAGGTTACTGTGTCAGCAAGGCCTGTGCTTGTGGTACTAACCTGGCTTTGATGCCCCCAATTCTGACCGTTGACTGGTGACCGTGACTTGACCGCGGACTGTCAAGCCTTTCCTTTGCTCTCCGGAGCAGTCGCAGGTTCGAGACCCCGATGAGGAGCACCACAGAATGACGATCTGAGGGGGAACAGACTCTTCAGGTGTCCTGGAGAACAATCAGCCAACAGAAGTCCAGTAGAAATGACAAAAGAGTCGATATCAGGAGAAGAATGTATCCAGATGAAATAAATAAATAAATAACAGCGCAAATACCTAAAGGGATGAACTATCCATTGATAATTCTTTTCGGTGTGTTTTCTGCCTCGGAGGATATCGAGGAGCGCGCGTTACCATGTTGTTACCGCGGCGTCTTTGTCTGCAGTGGGAATGTGGAGGAGCTGCTTTCAAGAGTGGAACGGAGCCGTTTTGGGAAAAGCGGGGACACAGACGTGTACATTGGAAACGAATGTCAAACAGTCGGCACGAGTGGCGCTCATCGGCCCTGAGTGATGAGCTGGAATGTGTTTGTGATCTGGGTGAGAGAGAGAGCGGGGAGAGGGAGCAATGGGGGGGGAGGGGGCAAAGAAGGAGAGAGAAACAGGGAGCGAAAGAGAGTGAGGGGCTGTGGGACAGTGAGGGAGAGAGAAAGAGAGTGAGCGAGAGAGAGGGAGAGAGAGAGTGTAAGCAAGGGTGAGCGAGAGAGGGAGGGAGAGAGAGTGAGAGAAAGAGGGAGGGAGAGAAAGTGAGAGAGAGAGCATAAGCAAGGGTGAGCGAGAGAGGGAGGGAGAGAGAGTGAGAGAAAGAGGGAAAGTGAGAGAGAGAGAGGGGGAGAGAGAGTGAGTGAGAGAAAGAGAGGGAGAGAGAGAAAGAGGGAGAGAGAGAGAGCGTAAGCAAGGGTGAGCGAGAGAGGGAGACAGAGAAAGAGCGAGACTGAGTGAGGGAAAGAGGGAGGGAGAGAAAGTGAGAGAGCGCGAGGGACAATGGGAAAGTGAGAGAGAGGGAGCGGAGCGCCCTGCCGGGAGCAAAGTCACGTTCCGCCCATGTGGACGACAGCGATCGCAGGCTTTGGGACCCAGCAGAAGAGGCGCTCGTGCGGGCTTTGGTCTCTCTACTCGCTGGAGAGTGGGGGGGGCAGTGAGTGGGGGGAGAGAGAGAGAGAAACAGTGTGAGAGAGAGAGAGAGAGAGAGAGAGAGAGAGAGAAGGGAAGGTGTCTCGCGCTGCAGCCTCCAGGCTCCCTTGTGCTCCTCGCTCGTCGCGCGCTGACACGGGGAAGTCCGGCGTCCGCATCGCGATGGGCACCAGGTGCACATGACATGACACGGGGCAGCGCTCTTGGGGGGTGGGGTCGGTGGGTGGGGTGGGCCGATGGCCGATGGGAGTCGGGTACCTGTATTGGAAGCATGCGGGACTGTCACTCTCACCCAGATCGCGCGCGTGCCACTCACTCACTGTGTGTCACTGTGTGTCACTGTGTGTGTTCGCGCTCGACCTGCGTTTCACTGCTAAACCAGTAAGCAGGAGTCAGGACTGGGGAGACGCTCAGCCTGAGCGGGACGGGTAAAAACATGGTACCGGGTGGTGCAGCACGTCCTCACTGCGTCTCGTTTCCTTTTTCCAGAACGGGACAGCAGGTGTTCCTGAGAGCCGAAGATCCGCTGTCGCACTCGGACGCCTTTCAGGTAGGGCGCCACCTGTCTTTCTCCCCCCCGGTCTGCATGTCCGTGGTTCCGCCACGTGCCATTGTTTTCCGCCCGCAAAAGCCCCGTCCCACTCGCTCGCTTGCAGGTTCCAGGTGAGCCCCCCTCCTTCTCCGCTCCCCCCCCCCCGCGTCCCGCACCGCACACTGGCTGTTGAGTAACCGGGCCGTCCCGGACTCGCCGCGTCACGCGTGTGTGAGCTGCCCGAGTCCTGGGGGGGAGGAGGAGGAGTGCGGTAAAAACAAAGAAACAAAAAAAAAGGCAGGAGCTTCAAAGCAGAAGTGACAGGCGGTGCGTCGCGTGGCTCCCGAACCCGCAACCAGAGAAGCCCCCCCCCCCCCGACCGGCCAGACCGGACTTTCCTGAACCTCAAACTTCTCTCCCTTTTTCTTACTTCGAGCTGCTGCTTCTGGGGTTGGAGATTATAGGCTCATATCCCATTTCCTGTTGCATGTCCCTTGATTGAGGTACTTCGCGGTAAAACTTACCCATCTGTACAAACGGGTGAATCAGTGTAAGTTGCTGTGGGGAAGAGTGTCAGATGGAGTAAATGGAAGGTCTTCCGTACTTTAGGGATCTGGGGTGGGGGGCACTCAAGTGTTTGATTAGATGACGGCTCCGCTGCGGTTGTGATCCTAACCCGCCGGGTGTCGGAAAGAGGATTCTTCAAGCAGGTGACGGGTGTGTTTTTTGGTTCCTGTGTGGAGCAGTCAGAGCTTGGGGGGGGGGGGGGAGGAGTGTCTGTGGATCGTTTCCTTTGTCGGATCTTGGGGGGGGGGGGTCTCCTAGCAGCCAGTGCCAGCTTTTCTCCTCCTGATTTCACCCTGGTGTTTCTCCCAGGAGGATTCTGTGCCCTTATGTGTCACTCAGGATTTGGTTGTTCATAAAAAAAGCAAAAAAATCCAGGCTTTCGGGTTCCGCTTTCCTTCCTCACTGAAAGGCCAGCAGGTGGCGCAGTTGTTAGAGTCACCGTCATCCCCCCTCCTGCGGTAGTGGCCTCCATCAAGATACTAACCCTGAACTGAAACATCAAGTTACCCTGATGTGTAAATGGGTAAATTAATGTAAATTTGATAATGTAACATCGGCAGTCGCTGCTGATGAAGAACTATAATCCGTGTTTGGTTGTCTTCTCTGGCCAGTGCGTGTAGAGATGTGGCCAAATCCATCCTTTGGTGGCGCAGCTAAGGCCGCCGGGAGGTCCGCCGCGCTCCCTCTGAGTGACGGCGCTTTTACTTTGGCTCCGAGGGACGGCAGCGAGCGAGACGGTCGCTTTTCATCCCTTTAACAGCCAATGCATCACACGTCCGTGTTATTTCTCCCGTGCCGGAAGTGCTCTTCCTTGGAGATGCGAGCACATGTTCTGGAAGGAGATCAAGCAGATTTATCATGAAGGCAGCAGCAGGAATTTTATTTGCTTGTTCCTTTGCGTTCGTTCCAGTACGTTCCAATCTATAAAAATTCTGTGGGAAATATGAATACGGGGCATTTTTTTTATCGACAGTGAGTTTTGATGTTTGTTTATGTCGTTTCACATCCAAGACCTCCTTCGATTGATAGAAAAAGTGATAGAGTGACTGATCAATTGACTGACAGACAGATGGAGTGATTGATTGATTGACAGACAGATATACAGTGATTGATTGATTGTTTGATAGCTAGAGAGACAGACAGATAGATTGATAGATTGATCGATCGTTTGGTAGATAGTGATTGATCAGTTGAATGTCAGATAGAGAAACAGAGTGATTGATCAATTGACAAACGAATAGATAGACAGTGATTTATTGTTTGATTTATAGATGATAGGGTGGTTGGTCAATTGAATGACCAATAGATGGAGCAATTGATTGACAGACAGATGTACAGTGATTGATTGTTTGATAGCTATAGAGACAGACAGAAAGAGATAGATATAAATAGCAAGATGGAATGACTGATGGATTAATTGACAGAGTGATTGATTATTTAATAGATAGTGATTGATCAATTGAATGTCAGATAGCTAGATAAAGAGTGACTGATCAATTGACAAATGGATAGATAGACAGTGATTTATTGATTGACAGATGATAGAGTGATTGATTGTTTGATAGCTAGAGAGACAGACAGAGAGACAGATGAATACAGATAGATGGAATGACTGATCCACTGATCGATAGAATGGTTGATCGTTTGGTAGATAGCTAGATAGTGATTGATCAATTGAATGACAGAAAGATAAACAGAATGACTGCTCAAGTGACAGACGGATAGATAGACAGTGATTTATCGTTTGATTGACGGATAGAGTGACTGATCGATAGATAGACAGATAGATGATATATAGAGTGATTGATCAATTGATTGACAGATGGAGTGATTGATGGCTTGATAGATGCATAGATAGACACGGGGACAGGAGTTTACTAGGAAATTGCACATGATATGTTACACAACGTGCACATGTCGCCCAGCTTTCTGAGCTGCGTGGTCGTGTCACATCATTTCACTTGTGAGGAGTCAAGATGGATCGAGCGAAAGCAGCCTGATGCAACTCTTCTATATTTGGGCATCTTAAGAGGTGAGGGGCTCGGCGCTGTGACTGACGGAAGGAAGGACGGGCGGACGGACGGACGCAGTGCAGCAGCACCCATGAGACAGACCCTGCTGGGGGTCCCTCTCGTCCCCTCGTCCCGCAGCTCAAATCCTGGCGTTAATGGCAGCGTTGGTTCGGCGCCGCGGACTCTGTTTGTGTAACGAGGTTTTAATGTTCGCTGGCAGGGAAATGAAGCAGCGCTTTTGCAGCCGCTCGCCGTTGAAAGCGGGCCGGAACACGTTTTCGTCTAATCTCATTAAGCGCACGCAAAATCAATGCCTCGACTGGGGCCTCGGCAAATGAAATGTATCTGACAGCTCAGAAGCTGAATTGTTCATAAAAGCAGCGTTCGGAGGCCACACAATGGCTCCGATGTTCTGTACGACTCTCTCTCTAATTACCTGGCTGTATTTCAAAGGATCTTTCTGCTTTGCTGGGTTTTTTTTTTAACCCTAAGCATAGCAGGTAAAAGCAGTGACGTGCCGAATAATGAAGCGACAAAGTGCGCTAATGTCACGCGAGCGATGGGTTCGAGTCCTAATGGCAGCCTGTTTTCCCAAGAGCTCCACCAGAGGTTTTCCCCTCTCCCCCGGAGTCCCTAAAAGGGAATTTCTCGGTATGACTTCCCGGGAAGGGGGTGATGGATCCGAGCTGAAGGCCGTTCCCAGGATCTGCGTCGCGTCACGCTGAATAATCTTATGGTTTTGAGCGTTTGTTTTGTTTTCCTTGAGGTGCGCGAGCCGGAGCGGCCTGCTGCTTTGTGTCTGTCCGCTACTCCCACCCATTCGGCTCCGGACCCCCTCGCCCCGCCGTCGCCTCCGTGACCACTCCTGACGCAGCTCTCGACAGAACGAACATTCGTGTCTGCCTCAGCTGTGCCGTCTGTCCATTGGACACTCGGGTGGGGGGGCGCCCCCTCATGTTGCTCGGTGACATTGGTGACAATTCCGTAACTTGAAGGTGTAATTACCGGTACAAATTTGATGTGTTCCCGAGTCTCGAAATACACCAGTTTATGGTTCAAGTACAGACATCCCTCTACTTATGTAAATTTGACTTATGTAAGCCTGGGTTTACGTAAAAAAAAATCCCGGCATACACGTTATTTACGGATATTGCTTACGCAAAACATCTGAAATACGTTAAGCGCAAGTCGGCGTAGCCACACAAGGCAGGAAGCGGCATCTTCCCAGTTCTTATGTGTTTTGAGTCGTGAACACATGCCCTCTCCTTAGCGTAGTGCTTTTTTCCCATATTTTGTACCCATTTCATTATTCACAGTACCTGGTGGTAAACATGCACTTGAAGGAAAACGAGAACCGTCTTAAAAACGTACAGAAATCGATTTGGAGATGAAATTGAACATAATAAGGAAGTATGAAGGTGGACAAAGATGATCGTCTATAACACGGGAACCAGGTTTAGCCGTATCGACCGTGAATTCGATAGTGGAGGATGCTGCACGTATGAAGGAGCGCGTGAAAGGAACAGCGAGCGTGAAAACAACAATAACGACGAAACCCTTGAGCAATGTCCTAACCCTAACTTGCTCTAGTAAAATTACCCACCTGTATAAATAGGTAAATAATTGTAAGCTTGTCATAACTGTAACCTTAACGTTGTAAGTTGCTTTGGAGAAAAGCATCAGCTAAACGAATAAATGTATAGAGGGTGAGAATGTAACGGCACACAAACTGTAACGGTACAGATCCAAAGTCTGTACGTAGAAAGGAATCGTAAGACAAGGAAGTGGCGTTACACTGTTTCTGAATTCGAAGTATTGTATCCCAAATGGGTGTGTATCAGTGTATGAATACATAGCAGTAAACATCTTTTTAACCTCCTGATACTCTGCAGAAGAGATTTTTGGATATATTTCCAGGATTTCTAGGAACTTGTCCAAGCCCTACTCCCAGACATGTCTTATCATTAAAATTACTTTAATATTTACATTTATTCATTTTAGCTGATGTTTTTCTCCAAAGGCATTTACATTGTTGAGCTACCTGAAATTTTTCACCCGTTTGTACATCTCGGTCATTTTTCAAACGCGTAAGATGTCCTCTATAAGGTGGTGTAGGACACAGCAATGTAGCGTGTGCACTTTGGGAGATTTAAAAATATGTGTCCAAAAATGAATGGCTCGGGCTCAGGGCGATAAAATACGTTTGAAAAGCACGGATGTGGGTCCACTTGCTCTGATTTGCCCGAGACCTTGTCGGAATTAAGTGCCTTTGTTTCTCTAATTAAAAAAAGCCCAAACCATATTCTTTTGCCGATCATTAGCAGCAATAAACTCGGTAACTTGTAGGGCTATTACGTTTTATTTCAATAGTCAATCTCGATGTTTCGTTAATTAAGATATTGAACGTGCGATTAAAATATTAATTATCTCCTAGGATGTTTAATGCTGCAAAAAAAAAAATAAACAAACCTGCAATTATCTTGGGATCTTGGATAGTCTGCGTTGTAGTTTGTTACATGTAAAACCTTGAAAGGTTCAACGAAGGCAAAGTGAGTCCAGGTGTAAATGGGTGGCACAGCGAGTAGCGCTGCTGTCTCACAGCGCCTGGGTGGTGCGAGAGGATGTGGGTTCGATCCCCACTCAGTCTGTGTGGAGTTTACATGTTCTCCTGGTGTCTGTGTAGGTTTGGGTGCTCTGGTTTCCTCCCAGTGTGCAAGGAAATGCTCTTCAGGTTCACCCATAGTGTGTGAGAGAGAGAGAGAGAGTGTGTGTGTGTTCCACTGATGTATGGATGAGTGACCCAGTGTAAGTAGTGTATCTAGCAGTGTAAGTCACCGCGGTAAATAAGGTGTGTGGGCTGGTAACGCTACATAGAGTCCATCGCTACGTAAATAAAACTATGCAATTTTTAGTGGCAAGTTCTTGGCTGCGATCCTTTGCTCCCGTTGTTGTCATTCGCTGTGGAAATACGGTAATAGGTGTCAAAAGTAAAGAAGCCGCTTGTCTGCGCGGCTGCTACGTTCATGAGCGGTACCGCGCCGATGTGGCCTATAGCAACGAGCTTCGCGAGCGCAGCTCTGGAAACTCCGCGGCGCCTCTGCATTTCGGCGGGTTACGTGACGAGTCGAGGCTTAAAGTGGCGTGCGTAAAGATGCGAGTGATTTATGACGTCCAAGTCGGGGCCTGCTGGGACGGGAGCAGCCCGTCAGCTCTTAGTTTTCCCACCTGCTCGCGGTGTTGAGCGACGCGCGAGCTAACAGCAGCGCCCTCGCGTTAGCATTAGCATCGCACCCCGGGAACAGACAGAAGTTTCTCTTGCCCTCATCATTTGTACGTACGGAGAAGCCGTTCCCGCTTAAACCGACGTTTACGGCGAAGTTGGGTATTTCCATGTATTCGGGGGCGGGCCGTTGCACGCCGGAGGACGCGGGCGGTGAGGTGGAGCCCGACGCGACGGCGCTAACGGCCTCAAATCCCGCTCCGGACCCGTGGAATGGCGTGACGTGCGCGAAGGCCCTCGAGGGCCCCGTCTCCCGCCCCAGGAACGTGGCGACCGGATTGGCTGCGTTTCCCCGTAATGGGCGCTCGCGTCCCCGCCCCCCCCCCCCCCCCCCGGGTGCCGCACTGCGCCCGAGTTCAGGACCTGTTTTAATACCTGTGTAATGACTCCCCAGAGTGGCTCGCCGCCCCAGGCAACACTTTGCCGCCTCTCACTATACATACACACTCCTCGCAAAAAACGAACGGGGGTGGAGGTGAGGTGAGGTGGGGGGAAGGGGGCTGAAGAAGACAAATGAATATATGGAGGAAAATGGGATATGGCTTTGAAAGGCTCCTCCGCTGCACTACGCTTATGAAGTGCCGAAACGATTTAATTTGAAGCGGGGTGTGTGTTTTTGGGGGCCGGCGGCAGATGGGAGGGGGGATTGACAGCATGGTGAGTTTATTTTTTTTTTCCTCTAGATGCTCGTAGCCCAGAACCTTCAGCGCTCAAGGTGCCCCGCGATGGGAGTCATTTTTTTTAATGTGCCACGTAGGGGTCGAGGGGGTGGGGGTGGGATTCCTGCAGCAAAACACCTGAAAACAGACAGATATGGTTGCTGGGGAGCAGCGCTTGCCTCCACCCCCGTCCCCCCGACAAACGTTTCGGTGACCTTGGTACCTCTCCCCCCAGCTGTACTTTGAATTCACGGAAAGGTCTTTCAGTATCGCATGCAGGAATTGGCAGTCTTTTTTGTCGGAACTGCAGTTGTTTAAAAGCCTGCGGTCGAGGTGTGTGTGTGTGTGTGTGTGTGTGTGTGTGTGTGTGTGTGTGTGTGTGTGTGTGTGTGTGTGTGTGTGTGGTGTGTCGGGGAGGGTGTATATATGCAAATAAAAGCAGCAGTTTCAACCTGTCAGTTTCAGTGACTTATTACATCGCCAAGGCAGCTGCAGATGAACCGCTGTCCTGCGATCAATTCCTCTCTGCTGGAAACATGTTTAAGTTGGTTTGCAAATCCATCGCGGTATCGATTCCAAGAGTTCCGCCGCCCCGCAGCCGGGCCTGCGCTCGGCACCCCCTCTGCTGATCGGTAGAGCAGTGAAACATCAGTGCAACTCGGTACCCAACTTCATCCTTAACTGGTCCTTGGAACTGGTCCTAAAGGGCCCTTCGGAGGATTTATTGTGCTGGCCATTGGGGGTGACACACACACAGTCATACGCACATGTTGCACGGTGGTGGTGCGAGCAACTGGGAGCTATGGTTCTGACCCGGTCCAGGATGGGCGTCCATCATCGAGCCGTGTAAAGCTGTCACATTTCATTGGCACGGGTTCGAATCTAGCCTTTTTACTAAAGACTTAAGAACGCCCTAGGAGCGGGCGGGGTTCAACAGCCTGAAAAGCCCTGCGAAGGTGTGTGTGTGTGTGCGTGCGCGTGTGCATGTGAACACGCCCTGGAGATTGACAGCCCTTTCTGAGGCAGCAGGGAGGGTGGTGTTTGGCAGTGCCACTTTACATCTGAAGGACACAGGTTCCAATCCCTTGATCAAGCTGATGCAGTAAAAATTACCCTGTTGTGCAAATAGGGAAATCAGTGCAAAGTGCTTTAGAGGAGAATGTGTGATGAATAGATAAATGGAATGTATATTGAATATATTTACACATTTGTCTGATTGCTCCACTCCAGATGCTCCCTCCACAAATACTGGAGTGATTCCAGTGGCTAAACTTACTTCCCTCTTACCGACCTGCTTCGTAATTTTTATGAATCTTGGAGGATTTTAATCATTTTCCGTATGAATTTTTTTCTTGGAGGACTATTTTTAATAAAAATAAATGAATAAATTTGAAATGAAACGAGAACAACAGCTTGCTGGTAGCACAGCAGCGTCACACGCCACATGCAGATGTGTGCAGATGTGGATGCCCTGATCCGATGGGCAGGCGTGAAGGTGAAGTTTTCCGTTCTTGCCCTGAATAGAACTGTGTTCAAGGGGATGGATGCGAATCAAAATGCGGCGCATTTAATCTGGGCAGGATCATGTTGTCATGTACATATGAGAGAAATCCGTGCGCGTCGTGTCGAGGGAGCGACGCGCTGATGTTAAACCCGTCCGGGAGCAGAGCCCAAATCTGCTAAGCGGAGGAGCCCTGCTGGCGTGCGGACGTGTGAGGACCACAGGCACAGGATCGGAACACCCCCTACCCCCTCTTGTGGCCCCGCCCACCTTTCCTCCCGAAGCATCGCCGGGCCCTGGCCCCCATTTCATGTTCCACACCGCGGCGGAACGGCACGTCGGACAAATTGCAGCGCTGCATTATTCATCCCTAATTTCAAATTCTGTCACTTTGGGTTTGCGAGCGCTTGGATCCGAAGGCTTTTTGTGACTTTCTGTTCGCTCCTCCCTCCGGTGCACAGAAATACCGAATGAAAGCAGAATATTAAGAACACCTATCTGTTGCCACCATGTGTTTCATGCTTTTTTCTGTGTGTGTCTTTTTTTTTATTTTTTTTAATTTTTGCTATGTTTGCAATGTACACAGTTCATTTAGTTGTCATAAAACCTAAAACTTTTTCAAAAAAAAAAGGTATGAACATATTCATATACAACTGTGTTGAGCTCTTTGCATATTTGCAGTCTATCAGTCTTTTGCGCTTTTGAAATGCAAAACCCCCCTCTGCCAAAATGAGGAAGGGTTTACGTAACGCCTCATTGGCTGCTGAGAGGGAGGGGGGTGGAGGATGCAAATTAGCTGGATGCTGAGGCTGAAGCCTGTATAGAAATTTGAAAGCTGCACCCTGTGGGCCATCGAAAGTGACGCTGGACCCTCTTATCTACCAGCACAATGTGACCCGGAGCTGGTGCACGTCTCCTCCCTGGTGCCTTAGCAGGACATTCGAACCCGTGCCAGCGCTGACTCTGACATGATGCGATAATCTCGATTCTGTGATCTGGAGGAAGCCCCGGGGGAGGGGGGCGTCTCTGTGATCTTGTCCTGACGGACACAGCGGGAGAGGCTTTCGGCAAGCTCTCGGACCTTCGCACCCGAGTTACCGTTGCTGATGTCAGGAGGTGGGACAGGAAGCAGCCAATCAGAGTTGGTCCTTCGCACAATGCAGAAGGTCTGAAAGGCCCAGGGTTCGAATCCCATCTTGTCGTACTACTCTTGATCATAGTACACACTCTGAATTGATACAGTTAATATTATATGGCTGTATGAATATGTAAATCAGTGTAAGTATCAACGCTGGAAGTTGCTTTGGAGAAAAGTGTCAGATAAATGAATGTAAATTTATATGTTGCGCGAAAGCAGTGAGATGCGTGTTTCCCAGTGACTCTTTCGGTATCCATGACGCGACGTGGATGAAAGGAGGAGCCGTTTAGATCCTGCGGCCCTTTAGGACAAACAGCCGAACGGATGAGACCGATGTGAAGGTAAATGGCTGATTCCTTGGAGGAAAGAGCTCAGGAACAGTCTAGCGGCATAACAACAGACTGCCTTTGGGCTGTGAGTGTGTGTGCGCGTGTGTGTGTGTGCGCGCGCATATGTGGTGCAGCAGGTGGTGCACTGGTTAACGCTTCCACTTGAAGGACCCAGGTTCAAAATTCCACCTTCCGCTGCAGTACCCTTGATCAAGGTACTAACACTGAACTAGTATGGTAAACATTGCCCTGCCCTGCTGTATAAATAGGTAAATCAGTGTATGTTACTGCTGCTTTGCAGAAAGGTGTCAGATAAGTGTAATGTGTGTGTGTGTGCATGTTGGTGCAGAGATGAAGCTTTGCCCCCTCTGGCGAATTCATGCTTGCACTTTTAATAGATTTTTATCAGGAAAGTGATTAAGTGTTAAAAGGGCAGATTATCGCTGTTGACAGCCGCTCAGAGGTTGCCGTGGTGTCGTTCGTTCGCTGACGTCTCGCGTTCCGTCCTGTTAGTGTCTCTGTGTCCTGTCAGGAAGCCTCATGGGGAAATTTTTTGGCAGGGTCTTCGGGTCTTTGATTTCGCAGTGACGGCCCTGTGCGTCACAGTATTATTACTATTAATTATTTTTATTGTTATTACTCTTGCTATTGCTATTTGTAATTTTTGAATTGCAACAACAGCAACACAAACAAATATTGGGAACATCTACGAATATAAAACAAGAACAACAAATGACAATGTTTCTCGGAAGTGACCAAGTACCATTGTCGAGTGTTACAATATTATTTTCTAATTAAAAAAATGGCAAAGTAGAACACAAATTGTTTGAAAAGTAACTTTATTTCAGGTGATTTACTTGCATACAGCTTTTAGTAACGACAGAGAAGAATCCAAAAAATAAATTACCAAAATGTAGATTTTCTAATGAAGTACCATAAATTCTGCACATTCTCCCAACATAGCATCTTTAATAATTTTTCTTCTGAGTGGTTTGTTAATCAGTGAAATGAAATGGAAACTGCAAAAAAGTTAAAAATTTGAAGTGATTTCCAAGCTTGACTACGTTTAACGCATGTTACATAAAACATTATATATACAGCAAATATTGCCATCATTTCAAAATCATATGATGCAGTGATATATTGAAATACTATGATGGAATACGATAAACAGGAATACGATACAAAGGGATATGATGCACTGGAATGGGATACATTAGAATATGATACACTGGAATATGATATTGGAATATGTTACATTACAGTGTGATACCCTAGAATATGTTACATTGGAATACGATGCACTGGAATATGATACACTGGAATGTGATATGTGGGAATATAATACATTGGAATATGATAAATTGAAATGTGATACATTGGAATATGATACATTGGAATACGATGCACTGGAATGTTATACGTTGGAATATGATGCATTGGAATATGATACATTGGAATGTGATACATTGGGATATGATAAATTGAAATGTGAAATGTTGGAATACGATACACTGGAATGGGATATTGGAATATGATACATTGGAATGTAATACGTTGGAATATGATTCATTGGAATGTGATGTATTTAGATGACCGGTCAGTCACATGACTGGACCCCCTTCCCCCCCTTATTCTTCCAGCCATGCGAGGATGAGCCGTATGGCAGACGAAACACTTTTAGGAAGGTGTCTAAATTACACATTGACTCGCGAGGTGTGAGCCAGGCTGTCGGCGCAGCGCTGCATTTCACAGGTAAACATGAGGAGGAGGAGGAAGAGCTCTAGGTGTCACACGGTCGCCGTCCAGACGTTGCTCTAACCCTCGAGAGTGCGCGTAGCAGTAGACACGGGTACGACAGGATATGCTTTCCAAGTTCCTGCAGAGCCTCGCTGAGCAGTTTGAAAATCTCAACCCCCCACCCGTGGGACAGCGCCCCCCCCCAAAGCCAAAACGGCAGCAATCCCCAAAAGCGATCAACGGGCCGATTTTGCTCGCTCTCCGTGTAATTGCCTTTTCCCAATTTTGGTCTTATACATTGTTTTAATACAGCGCGCCGCCTCGGGGTTTTCTTGTAACAAGACATTCTGCACGAAGAATAAAGAAAAACACATGAATTAAATGTGTCTCCGCACGGAGTCGGGTTTTCAAGGCAAGTGGGGCGCGCTTTGTAGAAGAGCAGTGCCCCGCCATGTGCCGGATTCTCTTAAAGCTGCTTGAGGAAAGTGCGTCTGCCAAGCGTTTCGACGGCACCGTGAAGTATCTGCGGCTTAAGGAGGAACCTTGACTAAAGACATTAGAGTTTACAGCGGGACGTTCTGTCGAGTTGACGAAAGACGGAAGCGCATCGACGACACGCTGGGAGACCTAGATGCAAACGGTGGATGCTCGAAGTACAGCCAGCTTGTCCGACATCGCCGTTTAACCCAGCAAACGTTACGCGGGAAGCTGGATATAGGCTTGGTACACATTTACATTTATTCATTTAGCACGTGCTTTTCTCCGAACCAATGTACATCTCAGTATATACAGTATAAAATTGTAAAAGCAAATATATAAATAGAGTTAAAATATGAAGTATAAAATGTTAATATATACAAAATATACAAGTACTTCTCAATAGATAGAGTAAAACATTTTAAAAACAGAAAACACTAACAGTAACATTACATGAGCTGTTGGATGTACAACTGGAAGGATGTAGAACGGGAATTATGACAGATTACGTAATCTAAATTCATGCAGCACATAGGAGATCCCAAGATGAGTGAGTTTGAAGAAGTTGTTTTGGGATTCTTCTGGAATATTGAGAGGGACTCAGCAGCTCTGAGGGGCAGAGGGAGTCATTGCACCTCAGCGGAGGCAGAACTGGGAACGGCCAGGCTTTTCAAGCGGGCAGAGGTGGAGGAGCGTAGCAGTGCAGTAGGTCCGGTAGGTATCGGGCATCAGATCTGTTGACGGACATGTAGACCGTAACCAGAGTGTTGAATTTGATCTCGATACGAGCCGCCACTAGGAGCCCGTGATTCTTCCCTCCGGCCAACTTGTCCGCAAGTTCATCCCAACAGCCAATCTCGCACATGCTTATGGACCCCACTGCGGAACTTAGCTGGAGGACTGGTGGAGTAACACACCCTGAGGGTCCCGGGGCGTCACTTAGCCACCGATATTTAGTCAGAGCGGCGGACCAGCCGCAGACAAACCCGTAATCAAGACACTTGGGTGACGGGAAACTCCTGAAACGCTGTCTCGTCGAATTAAGACCGTCACGGAGAGAGCGGGTGTTTCTTCGTTCTTTTTTTTTTTGGATAAATTAGCTTCATCTTAATTGGTAGCCGTGGCCTTATTTCTCATGTTCACACAGCTCTGCTTCAGCGCTACGACTGACTCCAATTACACCAGTTGTCAACTCTTTGTCTGTCTCATCACTGATGCTCGTTCGCGCTTGGCCGACTCCGGCGACACGGAGCTGGGCTGCAGATGACGCGGCAAACAAGGGACGAGGAGCGATGAGAAGAGCACCAAATCGCTTCAGTCCCATTTATTTTTCTGGCCTTTGAGGTAGTTGAGTCTATGAACAGGTAGTGTTGAGTTGCTCCTCATTTTCAGTTCCTCCACCCAAATTTATCAGGAAGGTTTTGAAGGACCATCAGGGAGATGTTGGTCAATGTGGACACCATTATGTCCAGTAAATGTTGCAGATTTTCAGGGTCATCCTTGCCTCACTCCCCACGCCACTGGGATAAGCTCTGAACCACCAGGACCCTGCACCGGACAAGCAGTTATTGATAAGGGATCAATCGTTATTGATGAGGGTTGGATGGAGAGATTCCTGTTCCAGGTGACTCGTTCCATCCCTCGACCCACAGATGGTCCATGAGACTGCAAACAGGTGACCGGGCAGGTTGCCTCAGTATGATGGCTTCGCTGGGGTGCCTCCAGGAACCATTTTTGGGCCGTGTGAGCCATGAGGGTTGAAGCCGTTTGCTCAGGAACGACCTTGGGTCAGGCGGAAACCGTACTCCATGTCGCACGAAGAGAAGGGGGAGGAGATAGTGAGATACTGCACACTGTTTGCTTTCCACTTACTGTGGTTAACTAGTGTTTATCCGACACCTTTGTCCAAGGTGAATTGCAGTACCGCAGTAAAGTACCTACAGTGAGTCGTGCTATAGGCTACAGCACAGCAGTGTAACACACACACACACACACACACACACACACACACTCTATTGGTCTGTGGGAATGATGATTCCTTGCATGCATTTGCAGACTGCTGTTGGTAACTGACTGGAGGATACTTGACCGTATGGGAAGTGACCGTGAGGGAAGTGACCGATAATGTTTACGGCGCGAATACTTTTTCAAGCCCTATCTCAGCACCGATTCTCCTCGCTGCCCACCTGCCCCAGTTAACACTCAGCCCAGTTTACCGTGATGGATCACGGTGGAGACCCTGGTGCCCAAAAATGCACATCCCAACCTCAGAACAAAATACACACACACACACACACACACACACACTTTCTGAACCGCTTGTCCCATACGGGGTGACGGGGAGCCGGAGCTCAACCTGGCAACACAGGGCGAAAGGCTGGAGGGGGAGGGGACACACCCAGGGAGGGACGCCAGTCCGTCGCAAGGCACCCCAAGCAGGACTCGAATCCCAGACCCACCAGAGAACAGGATCCGGTCCAACCCACTGCGCCACCGCGCCCCCTACCAGAACAAAATAAAAGATCCAAAAAAAATAATAAAAAGAATAACCACGTTATTTTGTCACCTGACTCTTGAGTGCTGAGATGCAGCTCTCAGCTACAACTCTTTCCTGCCCCCGGAATGTCCTTCTGCTGAGCAGGAGCCAGGATGAGTCACTCTGACTTGAACCACCTTGGAGAGGGAAGGGTGTTGACGACTTTGGAGAGGACCCCAGAACATTCCGGTAACAAGACTGCTTTCCCTCAGAGTCTCAAATGAAACCCCTTCGTGCAGCTTAAGGCTGAGAGCTCCATCATATGTTTCACACCTGCAGCGTACCTGTATGTAAAGGGAACTATAACCGGTAGGGTGTTGGGTTTCACTGAGGAGACCTGCTAATATCAAGGCGAGTTAAATGTGGACAGATGAGGTAATTGTATGGTAAAGTTGGTGCCTGGGTTCCATCTTCATCTCTTCCACAACGGGGTGGTTTGAGGGTTCCACCATGCATGTTGAGGCCAGACTACAGTGTTTTACCTGGTAACCAGAGAGGATCATGCACTTTGACCTCTGCAGTTCCAGGACTGGATAGTAAGTGTAGTAGTAAGAACAGGTACAAGTAGCAACACAGGGCACAAGGCTGGAGGGAGAGGGAACACACTCCCAATGGGACACCAGTCTGTCGCAAGGCACCCCAAGCAGGACTCGAACCCCGGACCCACCGGAGAGCAGGCCCTGGCCAAACCCGCTGCGCCACCCTCAGACCCGAATAGTAAAGCGATAATTATGTTATGCACTTGTGGCCACTTTATTAGGTACACCTCGCTACTACAGGGTTGGACCCCCTTTTGCCTTCAGAACTGCCTTAATTCTTCATGGCATAGATTCAACAAGGTGCTGGAAACATTCCTCAGAGATTTTGGTCCATATTGACATGATAGCACCACGCAGTTGCTGCAGATTTGTCGGCTGCACATCCATGACAGGAATCTCCTGTTCCACCACATCCCAAAGGTGCTCTATTGGTTGAGATCTGGTGGCTGGAGGCCATTTGAGTATAGTGAACTCATTGTCATGTTCAAGAAACCAGTTTGAGATGATCTGAGCTTTGTGACATGGCGCGTTATCCTGCTGGAAGTAGCCATCGGAAGATGGGTACATTGTGGTCATAAAGGGATGGACATGGTCAGCAACAATACTCAGGTAGGCTGTGGCATTTAAACGATGCTTAATTGGTACTAAGGGGCCCAAAGCGAGCCAAGAAAATATACCCCACACCATGACACCACCACCACCAGCCTGAACTGTTGACACAAGGCAGGATGGATCCATGCTTTCATGATGTTTACGCCAAATTCTGACCCTACCATCTGAATGTTGCAATAGAAATTGAGACTCATCAGACCAGGCGACGTTTTTCCGATCTTCTATTGTCCAAGTTTGGTGAGCCCGTGCAAACTGTAGCCTCAGTTTCCTGTTTTTAGCTGACAGGAGTGGCACCCGGTGTGGTCTTCTGCTGCTGTAGCCCATCTGCTTCAAGGTTCGAAGTGTTGTGCGTTCAGAGATGCTCTTCTGCATACCTCGGTTGTAACAAGTGGTTATTTGAGTTATTGTTGCCTTTCTATCAGCTCAAACCAGCCTGGCCATTCTCCTCTGACCTCTGGCATCAACAAGGCATTTTCGCCCACGGAACTGCCGCTCACTGGATATTTTCTCTTTTCTGACCATTCTCTGTAAACCCTAGAGATGGTTGTGCATGAAAATCCAAGCAGATCAGCAGTTTCTGAAATACTCAGACCAACCCGTCTGGCACCAACAACCATCAAAGTCACTTAAATCACCTTTCTTCCCCATTCTGATGCTCAGTTTCAACTCAAGAAGCTCGTTTTGACCATGTCTACATGCCTAAATGCGTTGAAATGCTGCCATGTGATTAGCTGATTAGATACTTGCGTTAAGGAGAAGTTGAACAGGTGTACCTAATAAAGTGACCGGTGAGTGTATTTTGGCGAAACATGAGCTCTGCGGATCGCAGCGCACAGATTCAAAGTCAACGCGAACTTTTCGCGCTTTTTTTCACGCGCAGATGTTGCGCTGCGTTCCCGCGCTTATGACAAACGAAATATGTTGCTCGCGCTGTCATATTGTTATCTAGAGCTTCAAAAAAAATTCTCCAGACTGTTTTTTTTTTTTTTTTTTTTCTTTTGGATCCGTCATCCTTTGCCATTAAATATCCCGTTTCCAGGAAACCCTGGGTGGTTTCTCAGCGAGGCATCTGGGCCGACACATTGCGACGCGCGCGACATTCGGAGGAGGCGTCGCGGGCGCGCGCCCTTCCGTCGCCCTGTCGCTTATTAGCGCTCGCACGTGCCCGTCGGAGAATTAATTGCCCGCAGCCAATATCCGCTGTAAATATCAGTACAGTGTAATAAAAACTCAGCTGCTTGTGGTCGCTGGGCCGCGCGCGCTGTTTGCGGCCACCCTGTTAGTCTCGCGCTCCTTCTCTCGCCCTGGCCGGAATCGCTCATTGGGGGCCCATCGGCCTCGAGATTGGTGGGTGGGGGGGACAACACTGTAAAATCGCACGTGTCGACTGAGACGCGGCACGAGGCGCATCCATAAGATGAGCGCGAGCCTGGCCACAGCGATCGGGCTCTGTGCGCGCGTGTGGTCGCGCGGCTAATGGCCTCTTCCCGCTCGCGCGCTCTCCTAATGGCAGCACCTTATTAAAACGGATTATTATTATTATTGCTGCTGCTCTTTTAGGCGCCACCGATGCTGCTGGTTGTCTTGTTGTGATTATTATTATAATTATAATTATAATAATTATTTCTGTAGCAGTTAATGGGGCAGCAGTAATTAGGGCAGCCACCTTGCGAACAAAAGGGCGTGGGTTTGAATCCCACCTCCTGCTGAAGTACTCTTGAACAAGGTACTTACTCTGAACGGAAACAGTAAAATCGACAAAGCTGAATAAAGGGGTAAATCAGTGTAAGTAGCACCAAAGTCAAAGTCCCTCTGGAGATGAGTGTCAGATAAATATATGCATGTTAATTATGAATAATAAACACCAACTCTCGCTTTAAAGGGGTCACCTGTTTCTGTCTCTTTGCCCCCTCGGCGGGGGGCGGGGGGTTCTCCGCGCCTGCAGGCCTCTTCTCCGCTCTTTTATTTCCTCTCACGTCTCGGCCCGTGGAAAAACCAATATGCTGCCCCGGCGTGTTGTTTTTTTCCGCTGTTGATGGAACGCGGTGCGAAAAGAAAAAATATTTTCATATAGTTTTTGCTGTCATAATATTGCCATAAATAACTTGGCTGTTGTGTCGCTGATCCAAAACAGAAATAACCGGTACGCATCACGGCGTAAAAAAACACAGGAGTGACTCACGCCACGCGCTGGGAAGGTTGGGCCCCGGCTGTGTGTGTCAACCGTGTAAATGGGGGGGGGGGGTGTGTGTGACCGCGTCTGCGACTCCTGTTCTGTCTCCCCTCTCAGGCCACCTGTGCCATCACAGGAAATTAGCGTGACGGCGCACATCCTCCCGCACGGCGCCTTTGATTAGACCCTTCGCCAGGCTCTGCCTGTTCTTTGATGCCGTTGCGGTCCTCCAACACCCCCCCCCCACCCAACGTCCTGGTGATGCCGGATCTCTTTCCCCCAAGAACCCCAACATACCCATTATCCTGCTTGACACCTGTCAGTTCACACGGGAAGTGTCCAGCTGATCATTCTCCTCCCACAGGTCCCAGGTTCGAATCCCACCTCCAGGTTTAATACCCTTGAGCAAGGTACTTATCCTGAATTGCTCCATTAAAATTATCCCACCTGACTAAATCAGCATAAGCACCGTAACTCTGTAAGTCCTTTAAGAACCAGCTGGCAGCTCCTCTCCAGCTCTTTCCTCCAGGGGGATGCAGGAGACACCTGGGTGGTCCCCTCTGCCACCAGTTCCATTCCCAGACTGCTGTGGACAAACAGCTGGGCCTCTGCAGAGAGCTGTTCACATCTCTAAGACGTGGGAAATTTTTTACTGTCAATTCCAGGTAAGTGCCTTGATCACACGTACTACAGCAGGAGGTGGGATTCAAACCTGTGGCCGTTGAGTGCAGGACAGTGTCTCTAACCACTGCGCCACCTGCTGGCTCTTTGAAAAGCTGCCCATCGCACACACTTGTAGGGAATGAAAAAGGCATGTGCGGGTGGAACTATGTTCAAGTTTCAAGCGGCACTTGTGTGTACCTGCTGGTTTTATTAGACCCATTTCCAGGCACTCTCGCTCATTTGCATATCAATGTGACGATGAATAAGGCAGACGGGAGCGAGGAAGGCCCGGCCCGTTGTTAGCGCCACCTGTTGATCGCATGATTAATATTTTAGTAGATTCTGACAGGATAATGATCATTGTTTTGCACGATGGCTTGTAATTAGCAGCTGCGTTTGCTCCACACCGAAAAGCAGCACGGGTTCGAGCGTACTGTTCCGGGGGCACTTAAGTGCATTGCAGAGATTAACGGCTGCTGCGACCTGATGGACCATGGCCGTGAGCGAGGGTCTGGAGGAGAGTTGACCGACACCGAGGTTACGGCTGAGGCTCCGCGGAGGTTCCTGGGAAGTTCTACTTAAAGCCCTCAGCACCGTGAGAGCAGCGCCGCGTCAGGAGAGGTGGCCCCTAAAATGAGTCTCCGGTGGAAATCTGGCACTCGGCATTTTGCGAGTTGCGCCACGTTCCC
Organism: Scleropages formosus; assembly: GCF_900964775.1. Lineage (NCBI taxonomy): Eukaryota > Metazoa > Chordata > Actinopteri > Osteoglossiformes > Osteoglossidae > Scleropages > Scleropages formosus. The sequence continues at coordinate 28,624,714 of NC_041815.1, read as the reverse complement.
TGGATCAGCAGAGCCCTGTTTAATATCTGGGATACATCCCGCTGTGCACGGACTAACCATCTTCCTAACCCCTAACCCTAACTATCTCCCTAACCCTAACCCATAACCTCTAACCCCTAACCATCTCTCTAATCCTAACTCTGACCCCAACCCCTAACCATCTTCCCGTAACCCTGTCCCTAACCTTAAGTATAACACAGGTTAACGTGTTCCGATTCCAGTGGTTCTGCTCAGTTCGATAAGCGGTTAAGTTGGTCCCGGACCGCATGCTGATGTTGTTACGCCGAGAGGACCGCTGTTCTGCTGTAACGCAGCTTATTCAAAGTGACCGTGTGGGTGTTCATTTACATACACAGTTCTGTCACGTGTTAAATTGCCTCCGTCCTCATAATCGACCTGTTGTCACGTCTCTCGCTTCGCTTCAGTGTTTTTCTCTGTAAAATTAAAGCTCTACTTAGTGTGAGGAGCACTGTGTGGTGGAGTGGTTAAAGCCTCCACTTCGAGGATCTGGGTTCGAATCCCACCATCAAGGTACTTGGATACAGTAAAAATTACCCTGCTCTATAAATGGGTGTGTGTTTGGGTGCCTTTGTTGCCCCGCCAGCGAGAAACTGTTTCCTTTCAGCGGGTGTGGCTGCCGAGCACCGGGAGGTTGTCGGGTTGTGCAAACTGTGTTATCTGAATGGTGGCTGCCCGCGAGCGGCTTTACTGGCAAGTGTTTGTGCCAGGAACTCATTCCAAACGAGTGGGGTGGGCTGGGGGGGGGGGTGCCTTGCATTTTGACACTCAGTCATTTAACTTCCACCTCCCCCAGCAGCAGAAACACAGTTTGCGTCACTTTGGTGTTTCTCTGCATTCGTTTGGGTTTCATGAAATCACTTCTTGACGCTGTTTTTCGCGGAAGTGTTTTCCTGGGAACGGCCGCCTTCCCGTTTCTGCGTGTCGTCGTTGTTTTTTTCTCCCGCTAAAACGGGACCTGTGCACGTACAGATTTATTTACAAACAGGTTGTGATCTCCCTTTCGCAGCCACTACTTTCCCGTGCTCCTATCGTATGATATACCGCTATGGGCCAGCAGGTGGCGCAGTGGCTAAGAGCTTTGCCTTGAAATGAAATTGAAAGCCGTGGATTAGAATCTCACCTCCTGCTGTAGTGCCCTTAATCAAGGTAAGCTACTTACCTTGAATTTATACAGTAAAAATTACCGTGCTGTATAAATGGGTAAATCAGTGTAAAGCATTGGAGCCACTTTAGTATTGTCTCTGACAGATGTCTCCTTGGACGAAGCTGTCAGCTAAATAAGAAGGGAAATAAAATGCAGAGAAGCAAAATTTAGAGTCTAACTTAACCAGGTAGCCAGGGCAGTGTGTAGCGTGACAGTTAAAGCTTCTGTCGTAGGTTCGAATCCCACCTCTTATTGTAACAAGAGGTGTCTTAACAAAGTAATGACTCTAAATACTTCCAGTAAACTGCAACAGACTGGTGTCCTGTCCAGGGTGCGTTCTCCGTCCAGTGATTGCGGGATAGGCTCCGGACAACCGTGACCCTGACCAGGGCCACCGGTTAATGACAATGAATGAATGCTCCGGCCAAAAGTACCCTGCTGTGTAAACAAGTAAATTACCGTAAGCAGGTAGCCATTATCAGTTGCTTTGAAAGTGTCCGATCGATGAAAGAATGTAAGTAATAGCAGAGTGTGGAATGTTCCGGAAGACCTTGTTTGTAACAGAGGTTCCTCGGTACCTGGAGTCGGTGTTGCGCAGTTCCGCCATGGACTTGGCGTGACACAGTGGCTCAGCGCAGAAACGCAACTGTGAAAGAATCATAGTGGGGATTATGAATAATGCCGGCGCTGCCGGTCGAACCCGAGCACTCGGGAGAGCGGGGAGATGCGTAACGGGAGACAGCGACCGGCTGCAGTCATGAGTCAACGGCGTGACAGTGATGAGCTCTACCGGACCTGCCGTGTTCTGGAGCTCTGAGTCAGAGGTAGCAGAAAAGCCGCTCGGATGGGCTGTCGCTCTTCGAGTCGTGATTCATAGCAGCAGCTCGATTCATAACACACACACACACACACACAGCTCTGGCTAAGGGGTTCCTCTCAGTCAGGCCAGTCCGACGGAAATCGACACCTGCAGAATACGCCAAACTGGTGTCACGTGATTTTTCTGCCCTCGCAAACTGTGTTTCCTTCTTATTCCTGAATATTATTTTTCTTTCCGGGGGGGCCGCGGTGGCGCAGTGGCGCAGTAGATTGGACTGGGTCCTGCTCTCCGGTGGGTCTGGGGTTCGATTCCCACTTGGGGTGCCTTGCGACGGACTGGCGTCCTATCCTGGGTGTGTCCCCTCCCCCTCCGGCCTTGCCCCCTGTGTTGCCGGGTAGGCTCTGGTTCCCCGCGACCCCGTATGGGACAGGCGGTTCAGAAAATGTGTGTGTGTATTTCTCTTTATTATTTGTCTAATAATCTGTATAATTTTCTCCAAGTGAGTTTCGTTCACTGAGCTACTTACACTGATTTACTCGTTTAAACACACACACACACACTTTCAGAACCGCTTGTCCCATACGGGGTCGCAGGGAACCGGAGCCTAACCCGGTAACACAAGGCGTAAGGCCGGAGGGGGAGGGGATGCACCCAGGATGGGACGCCAGTCCGTCGCAAGGCACCCCAAGCGGGACTCGAACCCCAGACCCACTGGAGAGCAGGACTGTGGTCCAACCCACTGCGCCACCGCACCCCCCTCGTTTAAACAGTACGTTTTTTTTTCTGTGCCAGTTCAAGGTAAGTACCTTGATCAAGGGTATCAGAGCGAGAGGTGGGATTCAAACCTGGGTCTGTGAACTGGAAGGTGCGATTCTGACTACTGCGCCACCTGCTGGCCTCCTTCCCATTGGCTGAGCTCAACAAAGCTCTTGGGCGAAGGGCGAAGAAGGGCGATGAAGGGTTTCGTTTTGTTTCCGGTGTTCTTCCGCCGCAGAGACGGCTCCAGAGCGGTAATTTACTCCCTCTCTTCCCCACACTCCCCAGCTCACCTTTATGCCTCACAGATTTGTAAAAGAAAATCAGGACCTAAGGGACTCGCAGGTGACACAGAGCCGAGCACCGTCCCCCGTAGCATCTCGTGGAGAGTGGGCGGGGCTAAAAGCCAATTTGTGGGAATTGGCGTGCAGGTGAACCGTCCAAGGAGGGGTCCTGGACTCCCAGTTGGGGGAAGCATCTGTGGCCTGCCAATGTGCCCAGCTGATGCTTTCGTACACGTAGCCCCAGCGAGGCGGTCAGGGTGGTGACGATAACACTGAACCGAAATACAGAGGACGCGCCGACTCTTAGCCCCTCCCACAATTTCAGATGAGAAATGCAGGAGGGGTGGGGAAGGTTGGCGTTTCAAAACGCAGGACTCTGCAGTAATGGGCCACACAAATGAAACACATCAGTGGCGGGATTTGCGGTCGCACCCCGGCCCGCGGGAGACCGCATCTCACAGTGCGGAGGTGTGTGGCGGTGGGCGGAGCCTATTTGACATCGAAATGAAGGGCTTGGTTACCTTCCGTGGGATGGGTGACCTTTGTGAAAGTGGAGGGTCGGTTCGTGATGGTCAGCGATACCCTTGCTGGGGGGGTGGAACACATTTCGCTGCACATGGATTTTATTTATTTTTTTTTTTGTTTCGAGCAGATATTGGTTTTCCGGGCCTTTGGCACACAGGTCAGTTGGAGGACCCTCATGTTGGTTAAATGTGTGTGTCGCTGCAAGGGGAATGGCCTGTCCATTTGATCGATGGCCTGGCGGCGGTGGTGTGTGTGTGTGTGTGTGTGTGTGTGTGTGTGTGTGTGTGTGTGTGTGTGTGTGTGTGTTCACGATCATATCAGAAAATGAATTAGAGGACATGAAAAGGCAGGAGGGAGCAGACAGTGCACCGGTATCATCTCCAGAGACACACACACACACACACACACACACACACACTCGCACTCGCTCGCACACGGCTCTGCGGCGGCGCTGCGTTCCCTCCGCACGCACTTACCCACCAGCCGGGGCCCGTATGACGCTGGCGGCAGCAGAGCACGCAGAGGTGTTTATTATTATTAGTGTGGAGGTGGAAGTTGTCACCGCCGTAACCATGGCAACAATTTGAATTAAACTGATTTGCGATAAATGACACACAAAGGAGTGTCGAAACTGTGCACAGAGGGAGGGAAGTGAGGAGAAGCGGGAGGAGAGGCAAGGAGAGCGCGGTCAGAATAAATAAGCAGATGCGCGGAGGTATTCGTGCGTGTGTGTGTGCGTGTGTGCAGCGGTGACTGCGTGTACGTGACAGTTAGATGCTGTGAGGTGGAAGTAGAAAGAGTAAAAACCAAGTCCTTCCACTTGTCCCCCCCACCGTCTTGCCTCCTGTTATGGGATCATGGATGCAAAGGATCATGGGAGAAGTACTGACACTGACCACACTGGGTCTGGACGCTTTGCTATGTTAACGAGGTTGGATTGACTGTCCCACAAACTGTGTGTGTGTGTGTGTGTGTGTGTGTGTGTGTGTGTGTGTGTGTGTGCGTGCGTGTGTGCGTGCACTTTGATCCCAGACACAATTGATATCCTTTGTTGGGCTTTGGGTTCAACCTCTTGCTCAAGAATGGGTCACCAGGTGGTGTAGTGCTTAGAGCCCAAGTCTGAACCCTACATCCTGCTGTAGTACCCTTGATCAAGGTGCTTACCCTGAATTGGTAAAATTTACCCTGCTGTACAAATGGCTAAAAATACTTACTGCAAGTAGCTTAACTGTGTAAGTCTCGTCGGATGCAAGGCGAATTCTAAGCTTGATGATGTCCACGTTTCCATGGCGATGAGATGGGGCGGAAGGTAACGCAGTGGTTACAGCTGCCTCCTTGCACTTGAAGGACAGAGTCTCGAACCCCACCTCCTGCTGTAGTACCGTTGATCGAGGTACTCGCCTTGAACGGATACGGTAAAAATTACCCCGCTGTGTAGATGCGTGAATCAGTGTAAGTAGCTTAATGCTGTAATTTGTTTTGGAGAAAAGTGTGGAATAAATGACGTGGTTTTGACAAGCGCACGGCGTGGGCGCTCGGCGGACGAGACGGCAGTCACATGATGACTCACCGGGAGCTTCGGGACCCGGCAGACATGCATGTCACACGGTAAACCGTCCCAGAGTGACCCTCTCCACAAGCCATATATTAATTACCCGACCTTTCGGTGACCCCTGCGTGGAGCTCAGCCTGGACGTGTGGGATCCGACCACTCGAGCTACTGTACATACGATATTGTATGATGACACGTATGATGCACTGAGCCTCCGCTGCTGTACGTTTAGATGTTTTCATTTAGCTGATGCTTTTCTTCCAAACAGCGTACAATATTAATCAACTTTAACTTATTTACCTGTTTATCCAGCTGGGTAGAGTTACTAAATCGATTCATGGTCAGTACCATGATCAAGGGTGTGGAGCTGGAGGTGGGATTTGAACCTGGGTCCTTCTTGTTTAACCACTATGCCACCGGCTGGCCCTAATGTATTGTAATGAATATGTGTATAGAAATGGTGCCTGAGCGCTGGACGTCTCGGGGGGGCTGTGGGAGGGGCGGGGTGGGGGGGGGTCTCGCTTCCTCCACTGCAGAAAGCCAAGTGCGGCAGATGGCTGAGCACTTGAATATTGATGGCAGCCGCGAGGGAGTGCTGGAGTGGTGCTGCGTGGATCCGGATGGGCTTCGGCTCCGCTCCTCTCCGCTCCTCCTGCTTTCCGTTCCCATCGCTCCCCCCATCCCCACCCCCGCCCCCCAGCGACGGCCCGACTGCCGTTCTCGCGTTTTCGCCGACGGTGAGACCGGCGCTGCTACGTGCTCTGGCACGACGCCAGAGGATAGATTAAAATAAAAAGAAACAATGATAAGAAAAGCAGCAGCGGTGAGAACAGGGGTGCGAGCGAGAAAGCGCCGCGGTCGAATGTTACGGCGCTCCGTGGTCGACTCCCTGTTTACAGTCGGGCCTGGGAGCCGCCACAGGGGGTCACAGCGCGAGCGATCCGTCTGCACGTGCAGCTCAACTCCAGGCATCTCCGCAGACGAGCCACGAGGGACCGTCACTCACGGCGTATCTCGTATTGGGAAGGGTGGCACAGCGGGTAGCACTGGTGCCGCACGACTCCCAGGCTATCGGTACGGATGCGGGTTTGAATCCGTCTCAGTCTGTGCGGAGTTTGCATGCTGTACCTGTGCTTGTGTGGGTTTCCTCCAGGTGCTCTGGTTTCCTCCCACAATCCAAGGACATGTTTCAGGTGGACTGGTGACTCTAAACAGTGTGTGTGTGCGATTGTGTGAGATCGTGAGGGATTAGCGCCCTGTCCAGGGTGTACCATGCCTCACACCCTATATTTTCAGGATAGACTCTGAAGCCCTGCGACCCTTCACTGAACGAATAGTTGACAATGAATGAATGGATGAATGAATGAAACGAAACGAAAGTTGCAAACGTGAAGTTGTTCTTCGATCGGAGGCCCGGATCCCGGCACCCGTGTTTGCGCGTGTCAGCGTCGGGCTTTATTTCATTTCTTCGCATTTACAAGTGTCTCCGTTGAAAAATTTATCGCGCTAAACCAGCAATTACGCCATAAAACGGCCGAGATGAATGCATCATAAATCAGGTCGACAGCTCCGCCGTTCGAGCTTTATTTATGTCGGCCAATTAAGAGGCAGTAAATGCATTTATAAGAGGCGCGTTACGCCGAGATGTCGGAGGTTGTGTAACACCGCCCTTTCCGTGCGCTCGCGCCGCAGCGGACTTAATTATGAAATATATATCGTGGGAACGTGTGTAATTAATCATCACGCAGAGACACACTCCTCTTCCTTGGAGTGCCCCCCCGGAGCTCCTCGCGAGCTCGAGTTGGGAGGTACGAAGGCCCGCTTTGGGGAACGCGGCCCCGTTCTGGCCGTCGAGGCCTTTAAAAGGGAGCCGAAGAACGGGGAGGGCGAGGGGGCTGCGTGGAGCTTCCAGAGCAGATCGTCCCCCCCCCGGGGAGGGCGGCTCCGCTCGGTCATTTCCCCTTATCGTGCTTAGCGGAATCCTCACCGACTGCGGTATGACCGCGATATGGCACGGTAGAGACTGGACGCTCAATGGGATCGCAGATCCAACCGCCACTGGCTGGATGAATGTACAACACTAATTGTGATTGGCTGTATAACAGAACACAAATGCTGACTGGATGTTTGACTGCCCGAAAAGTGACTGTGATTGGCTATTTTTTGAAGACCGGTAACAGCGATTGGCTCTGTAAGTGAACAAAGACTGTGATTGGCTGTTTAGTCCTGGAAGTATAGGCTGTGAGGCAGGGTTAGACCCTGGACAGTCTCACACACACACACACACACACACACACACACACACACACAAAATATAGAGCCACCAGCGACCAAAAGTGACTGAATGTCTGTGTGAACAAGCAGTTACTATGATTGGCTGTATGAACGACCGAAAAATAGCTGTGATTGGCTGCGTGAATGATGAAAAATTCTCATTTGCTGTACATTATTAATTTAGCAAACACTTTTTCTAGAGAGAGACTTCCAACAAACTGTATGTAGTGTTATGAGCCCGCACACCTCATTCACCAAGGTGACTTACACTGCTAGATACACTACTTACACTGGGTCACTCATCCATACATCAGTGGAACACACACGCTCCATCTGTCACTCAACCTGAACAGCATGTCTTTGGAGTGTGGGAGGAAACCAGAGCACCCGGAGGAAACCCACGTAGAAAACATACATTCTCCACGGAGCCTGAGTGGGGATCGAACCCCACCCTCTCACACCACCCAGCTGTTCTGCGCTGGCTCTACTGATGAACAAAATACTGCCTTTGGCTCTACGAACAAACCAAAACTAACCTAACCTTCAAGAAGTAACTGCATGTTCAGAACTGAACTGTGACTGGCTGCGTGACAGAGCAAAAACTTGATTGGCTGTGTGTTTGATTAAAAGCAGACAGCTATTGGCTGCATGTCTGAGTGAAGCTAACCGTGATTGGCTGTGTTAATGACAGGCACACATGACCCGGTCAGGTGAGCCAGATTTATGTGAAATGGGAGCTAAATGTTAGGGCTCTCACGTTCCAAAAGAACTTAAAAGGAATGAAATCAATTGTTAAATTACTCTTTACGTAACTGGAACCAACGGTGATCATTAGTAATTTAATCTGTTTTACGGGCGCTGAACAGATGAGTCTTTCGTTCGCACCCGAGGCCTTGTGGGCGTGTGAGCCCCGATAAGGCGGCCTGTTTTGAATAAAAAATCGTTCGTATCACTTCGATATTACTTCTAATGGCGCAACGTCTACAACATGACCTACAAAACCTCCACTGGAAGAACATTTACAAGGGCCATTCGGGATATTTTTTTAATGAAATACCTGAGAAATGAAAATGTAAATGATATAAAGCCTAGAATAGAATGTAGTTTTCAGAGCTCCTGCCTTGGGGTCTGAAGGTTGGTGGTTCAAATCTCATCTGCTATTGAAGTACCTTTGGTCAAGGTGCTCCTGCTGAAATTGCCCTGCTGTATGAATGGGTAAATAATTGTAAGCAGCTTAATAGTATAGGTGATACAGGACAGCTGGTAGTGTAGTGGTTAGAGCCACTGCTTTTGGATCCAAAGGTTGTAGGTTTGATTCCCCACCTCTGGATATAGTGGACTTTAGCCAGGTACTTACCCTAAGTTGCTCCTGTAAAATTTCCCAGCTGTATAAACGGATCAATAATTGTAACCTTAACATTCTGAGTCACTTTGGAGAAAAGTGTCCGCCGAATAAATAAATGTAATATAAAATGCAAATAATATAAAGTGTAGAATTCAGATTTTGTGTGTATTGCTGGGAAAAAAAAACACAAAATGTTTTTGAAGATATTACTGCTTTAGCAGTCGAACAAGCCGAACTCCACAGATGTGGTAATCGATGCTTTTTTTGTAACCTCCCCTGTTCGTCTCCTCACATAATTAGGCAGATATTTTCCAATTAAGCTCCACGGTAATAACAGCGATTAAACGACATGTAAAAACACAGTTTTATATACTTGGCAATGTTAAATAGGGCACTTTACATGAGCCGATTGGCAAAGGGCACCAGCACCTATTTGGATTTCATACATTGCGGCGCGACCTTGAGGAGATTAAATAAAACAGAAATTATGTGGATCCCTTTTTAAATTTTGGGAAACCGAGGGCTTCGGGATTTAGTTTTTACAACAAATTAGCAGCTGAAATATCGCCTCTTGTTTTTTCCCTGCCGGTTATTCGAGCTTAAATTTCGAAGGCCTTGTCTTTTACTTGCCTTTCAAATTGAGCGTTTAATTTAACGTCATTAAGGAATAACATGAAGCCAAAGTGGCTCCAACCTGGGTGGCTTTAATTGAATCTCATTCGAATTATGTTCAGGAAAACACCGTTGGAAATTGCGTCTTTCCCGGCGTCGGCGGCTCCGGCGTGACACATGGTCCCGGCTCTTTTTCGCCAAAACGTATCGGCGAGGTGCTGGCTTTGGCAGGCCTCGCACCCGGGACTGTTTGCGACATACATGCATTCGTCTGCTTGTCAACCAGCGCTTTTTAATCTTCTGTACATGCATTTTGTTATCCTTTTCTTTTGTTTCATTTTTCTTAATTAACCTCACTTGTTAAAATGGAATTTCTGAGGCCGCTGCCAGCGATATTTGGCTTTGATGAATAATGCGGCAAAAAATGTTTTTCTTTCGTTCTTTCATATCTTTGCGCTATTCTGCGAAGCACAAAAGACGCCACTCTGTGGCCCCAGATAATAGAATAGCCCCGACCTGGAAGATGGAATCAGATAATTAAGCGAGCAAATCATCCGAGAGCCTCGGTTCCGTTGCGCGGCGGTCTGTCCTTGCCTTGCCTTGCCTCGCCCCGCCCCCTCGGACCCGGATCCAAGGTGTCTTTCAGGGTCAGCCACTCACGCTGGGGCAATTCCCTGCAGGGGTGCTTCCCTGGGGCCTGCGGCTCTGAGGTCACCCTCAATGCACCGCAGGCAAAGGTCAACAGATCAATGGGAAAGGCGTGCGCTCCGGAAAGTTCCGGATAATGAATAGTGCGCCGCATGGGGTCTTTTTTTCCCTTCCGTGTTGGCCGGGAAGATGAATGCGGCGCTATTTCTGCCTCAGCTGAGGGCAGTCTTGACGGGGCAACAGCGTTTGTGCTCGTGAGGGGGACGGGGGTGGGGGGGTGGGCTGTTCTTTCTAGAACGACTAGTTGTGTTGGCGTCAAACTGAGAAAATGTCTAGAGTCACCCTAAGTCTTTCGGTCGGAAGGCAGATGGTCGTAGTTGAAGCGGCGAACTGACCGATGGGCCTGTTGAGTAAATTGAACCAGCGATCGAGTCCAGTCATCGTTCTCAGCTTCTGGACTCAAAAGGTGACAACGATGACTTGACGTTAGATTTCTGATAAAGGGATGGCAGATATGTTGGACTGGTTGAGCCGGGGGGGGCGCGGCGGTGTGACGGGTTTGGCCGGTGCCCGCTGTATGGTGGGTCTGGGGTTCGAGCCCTGCTTGGGATGCCTTGCAACGGACTGGCATCCCATCCGGGGTGTGTCCCCTCGGCCCTTGCCCCGTCCCCTGTGTTGCCGGGTAGGTTCCAGCTTGCCGTGACCCCGCTTTGGGCAAGTGGTTGTAGTCGTCGGTTGAGCCGGAGACCCTGTAGGTGGAGTCCTTCCGGAAAGTTCCGTCGTACGCTCGCATCGTCAGTTTTGAAAGAGCAGCGCCCGCTATCACTGCGATTGAGTCCATCCATCGGGTTGCAGCTCATCCTCTTCTTCTTTTCCCTCCAATTTTTCCCGTGCCTTCGGGAGAATCCAATCTTCTCGCTACGTGTCCAAAATGCGATAACCTCGACGGACGGGGCAAGCGAATCATTGAGCTGCTTCACGATGGCCTTCACATCTCTGATGATTCATTGAGTCTTAGAAGAGTTTCTCGTTCCCGCAGCGGAGTATTAGCTGTGCGATGGCCTACGTTCTTCGGTGGACAAAGGCCGTTTGACATGAGACGCGGTATCCGTTTGGAGTGAGGCTAATTCGTCTATTCAAGGTGGACTTTAAGAGCAGGAACGGCTAATTACGCTGAATGCTTGAGAGCGTATTTAGTCTCGGAGTAACATATCAAAGGTATCTGCGGAGGATGTCGGTTTCGGCAGTTCGCTACCTTCATTGTTTCCATAGAAACGTGGAACAAAATCCGCCGGAGCTCGGCTAGCTTGCCAAGCACAGAAATATTCCTCCATTGAGCGCGTTCGGAACAGCAGCTGCTGCTGCGGCGAAATCACTACAAAATATATCAAATTAGTTGAGGCTTTATTCATCGGAAAAAAACTGATATAATGAATCCCGGTGTTTTTAACCTGGGCCTGAATTTCGGATTCTTTCTTTTTCTTTATTTTTCCCTCTCTTTCCGGTCTCGATACGTGTAAGTGCACCTGGTCACGCAATTTTTTTCCTTCTTCCATGCCAATTTGGGCAATAGGATAACAGCGGGTGCTCAGGTGTGGCACACAACCAGGTGGGCCCCCAGCCACCTGGTTCACTAGCAGGAAGTGTGTCGTTGAGTGAGGCGTCGCCTTTTCGCTCCTGTTATTTAACTCCGAGGAATCGATATCCCACAGCTATAAATAGGAACAAACTGAGATATAATGCGAGAGACGGGGCAGCAGGTGGTGTAGTGGTTAGAGCTGCTGCCTGTACCCGAAGGACTCGGGTTCGAATCCCACCTGCTGTAGTACCCTTGAGCAAGGTACTTACCCAGGAATGTTATAGTAAAAAATACCATGCTGTATTTATCAGTCTTAGTTACTTTTGTCATTGTTTCATATTTCTGAGAGAGAAAAATACTCTCATTTGATATTTTTATCCCTGCAGCGCTCATGTTGCTGATGCGATGCAAATAATCTTGTGAAATTCGATCTCAATAATGTGTCGTTAAGTTTTATTGTCTAAATGAGTGTGTAACTATGAGTGTATTGAAGATTTGTCAGGCTGCTGGGTTCAGGAAAAAAAACAAGCAGAACTATGAGCCTCCCACCATGAGCCTGTTATGTGATTCTTGGAAGAATATTGTTTTAATGATCATGCATATAGAACAGAAACAACTTCTCTTAATGGACGTTCATGGGGGACTGGATTTCAGGTCAAGCTTTTCAAATGACCCGTTAAACCTCAGTGAAGGACCAGCAAACACACATACACACACACACACACACACACACAGAGACAGACAGATATGTGGCATTGTGTTTATTCCTTCCGGAAGCTGGATCCAGGCTTAGATAAATACACCGCGTCTGAATCGCCGGGAAATATTCCAGGAATGTCCAAAACACAGCAAAGACCTTGCTGAGGGACGCAACTTTAAACCAAAGATGTGTTAATTTCATTTCCACAATTATACTAATTATTTCCTCATCGGATCCTCAGCATAATAGAAAAAGTATCTGTGTGTTTTGGATGAGCATTAAAGTCTCTCTTCCAGGAGAAATAATATCACTAAAATGTGCAAATAATACTCTTCTAAATGGAGATAGGAGAACATCGTTGCCATGACGATACCTTTCATACCGCAGCCATTTTATACTTTTTAAAAGATAAAGTGTTATGTAATTCCATCAAGCTGAATAACTCTGGACAGTGGAATATATTTATATGTAGTGCATTTGAGTATTAACTTAGTGGTCTGTGTTGGTACTAATAGTAATATTGTCAGTTCTTCCTTTTTTTAGTAGTTAAAATTTTTCAAAAAAAATTAAAAAAATTCAAAATTTGTTTATATGTATTGAAAAGGATTATCATTATGGGTGTAGATGGGGTTGGGGGGTTCTGTGTGTGAGGGTCACGGTTTGTATTTGTACTAATGCCTTTTTACTCATTTGTTTTCTGTGCAGTTGTACATATCAGTGATTTTACACACACACACACACACACACACACACACACACACACACACACACACACACACACACACACGCAACTACAAAAGGGTTTAATTCTCTGCTTTCAGTAATAACCTCCATAAACTGGGATTTTTCTGGGTTTTGCCATCTGGCGGAAGACTGATGTCGGTGTAAAACGCTGTAAAAGGTATAGACCATTGTTATGCTTGCATAGAGAGTTTGCTTTTGTGAACATTAAGTCTGTATGAAGGTTTCCACAGTTACGCACATGTGAGGTCCTCTTGATCGGGTCCTCATTCGCACCATGAGCTGCTCCTCTACCCTCGAAATGGAAATGGATGAAAAGGGGACCAAGTGTTTTACCTTTGATATGAGTTATTACCATCAGAGCGTGTCGTCGGGCCCCTTTTGAAGCCCATTCATGCGAGAAGGCGATTGATCTATTCTGGACCACGGTCATGTCCCATTTCCGGAAGTGCGGTCCGTTCCTCTGACTGTGTGTGTTTGTGCGTGACGAGCGTCTCTGCAGCCGAGCTTCAATGCAGCCGGAAGATATCCATCGGTGCAGCAGGGGGCGCTGTGGTTGGAGACCTGGGTTTGAACCCCCTCGTACTGCAGTACCCTTAATGCAGTACATAGCCTGAAGTGATAGAGTAAAAATTACCCGACTGTATAAATCAGTGCAAGTCACTTTGGGTACAAGCCCAACAGTGAAGTAATAAAAGGGCATTCAGGTATCGCAGAATATCCAGAATGTGACTTGGTGCTTGTTGTGTTCTTTATATTGATCAAAAATGTCTTCTAGAAACTCAGTTCTGAGCTTCACATTATGACGTCGCGTGAGGCTTTTCGATTTGTGCTCGAACCCGAGACTCTGCAGGTCATAAGGTCCCGGAGAGGTTCCACCCACCTGTCCATCGGCTGCTTGTCCCGAGGGGTTCTTTAGGTGTAAAATGCCTGCTGACGCCTTGGAGGTGATGTGTTCAGACCAAAGGAGCTGGTTCTTCCTCTGTTCATGAACTCCACAACTCAGAGTTGTGTGTGTGTGTGTGTGTGTGTGTGTGTGTGTGTGTGTGTGTGTGTGTGTGTGTGTGCTGGTAAGCGTCCCAAATTCAAACAGAGTTCACACTGGACACACACCCAGCTCCTCAAGTCCATAGAGGTCTGGATCGATAGGAAGGAAACGTCAGAAACAGCCCATCCTGCTGGGTGTGTCTCTGACCGTGCTCTCTAGCGCCCCCTGTCCTCCTGCCGGAGTCGACACCCGAGCAGTGTGTGCGTTCGCTCACTGCGTGCCCGCCTACTGAAGACACGAACGCAAAACTGCACCATCTCTTCAGGTGAAACCTCTCCTCACATTGCGACGAAACTGCCCTCGAAGTGCGGCTTCCCTGCGGGTGGCGGAGACGCTGACAGACGGCGTGTACCGCGGTATTGCATGAGAGTTATTAATGCTAACCGTTTGGTCATTAGTTCAAGAGTTGCAGGGGAAGGAGGCCCATTACGTAGTTCAGGCAGTTGTGCCCTGGTGGCAGGAGGCTTCAGCCGCTTGTGGAAGCGCTCGGGTTCTCAGACAAAGCACCTTTTTTTCCCAGCATGCATCCCTTCCCAGGTGGCGCCGCACACCTTGATGACAAAAGGCCGTTCTTTGTCTTTTTGGTGAGAGGTGTGGAGACGAGCGATGCCCGGTGCAGATGCTGTCGGACGGCTGCATCCAGACACCGTATTTCCATGACAGAAAGTTGCAGCTGCCTCGCGCGTGCGTGTGTGTGTGTGTGTGTGTGTGTGTGTGTGTGTGCGTGTGCGTGTGTGAAAAATCAGTGTCCTTTGTGTAGACCTGTGTTTTTTTCCTGCCGCCTTCTTTGCACTTCCATCAGCAGACACCCCCCTGTATTCCGCGGGAGAATCCGCTCATGCGATCTGAGGACCGCTGTCTGCGGTCAATCGTTTTTTCAACTCCTTCCTCACACCTCTCGTACGCAGGAACCCGTGTTTTACATCAGGAACAATAAACGGAAAAGAGCAGGAGTTGTAGTCTCTTCACAGAAATGTCATCCTGCTCATTTTCAATTTCCTGTGAAATTAACTATTTTGATTTATTTTTTCTTTATTTAGAGGACACTTTTCTCCAAAGCAACTTCCAATGAACTCTATGTAGTGTTATCAGCCCACACACCTTACTCACCAAGGTGACTTACACTGCTAGATACACTACTTACACTGGGTCAGTCATTCATACATCAGTGAAACAAACACACTCTCTCTGTCACTCACACACTATGGGTGAATCTGAGCAGAATGTCTTTGGAGTGTGGGAGGAAACCAGAGCACCCAGAGGAAACCCACACAGTCACAGGGAGAACATGCAAACTCCACACAGACTGAGTGGGGATCGAACCCACATCCTCTCGCACCACCCAGGCGCTGTGAGACTGCATAAATACTTGCTGTGCCGCCCTTAATTGCTTACTTAAAAAGAAATTAAAAACTTAATAAGAAGAAATACTAAATTGATGGGCGATGGTTGTTGAACACTTGTCCATGTGGTTAAGAGTTGCTGTGTGTGTGGAGGTTCTGCTGCCACACTCTACGTCTCCGTTTTTTCTTTTATCTCACACTGTCCTGACAAGCAGCTTACACTGATTTTCCTATTTCTACAGCAGGGTAATTCTTACTGTATCAGTTCACGGTAAGTTGCTTGATCTGGGGCACTGCGGCAGAAGGTGGGATTTGAACCCAGGCCCTTTGATTGCGAGGTGACCTCCATGACCTTTCATCGGACAAAGTTATCGATAATAATTGAATGAACGGGCAGCTGGTAACCTAGTGGTTAGAGCTGCTTCCTTTGTACTCAAAAGTTGTAGGTTTAAATCCCACCTCCAGCTGTTGTACCCTTCAACAAGGTACTTACCCTAGTAAAGTTATCCGACTGCATGAATGGGTAAATACTTATGAGTAACTTCACGCTGTAAGTTGCTTTGGAGAAAAGTGTCAGATAAATGAATAAAAATGCTAATAATCTGCCTGTCCCCGAACCGCTGCGCCACCTGCTGCCTCCAGCCTGACTTGCAGCAGAGGTGGCCTCTGTTTATTTACGAATACACATGGCTGGGGTCATCTGGGTTACTTTGTGACATTCTGTCCACGCGCCGCGCTTTTGTCAAACTGCTCGAAAGCGCTGTCTGTGTCCCTCGGAATAAATACCATTAAAAGGCACGCAGTTTTTTTTTGGGAAAAGGACAGATGTTCGAGGCTCTCTGGTTCCGCTCATTTCCAGGGTTACGGATTTACTGTGCGCGCAAAGGGCACGTGGGCCGAGGCGACCTCTTCCCGGACTGGTGTAATTTAATGGCTTTTATGATTCCGCATGCAACATTTGGCAAATGGCTTTTAGGATCACGTAACATTGACCTTAACCGCTTTTAACTCTTTTATGTACGTCTTTATTGCGTTCCCGGGTAAAGAAAAATGGCTCCCGTAAAGGATCTGGTTTACGGGGCTGGACTTTGCTGTCCTGCCGTTACCCTTCCTGTCCAGGTCGGCAGTGCCGCAAAGTGCTTGCGTGTGTGTGTGTGTGTGTGTGTGTGTGTGCGTGTGTGCGTGTGTGTGTGTGTGTGGGTTCACCGTGGTCGTCCTGCTGACAGGATATCCCTCCGTGCTGCTCCACCACAGAGATTAGACCCCAACTGTACCGGCCCTCATATTTGTCAAAGTCCTTCTCAGCAAAACCACTTCCTGCTTCCGTTTGGAAAACATCGTATCATGTTATTATGTTACATTTTTCTTTTATCTCACATTTTTAGATACATTTTTTACTCACAACGATTCACCTCTTTATACAGCTGGGTAAATTTTACTGTGCCAGTGCAGCGTAAGAGCCTTGATCAAGGGCACATCAGCAAGAGTTGGGATTCGAACCCAAGTCCTTCAAACCCAAGGTGACGTCTTTAACTGTTGCGTCACCTGCTGCCGTTTAGTTACGGTGCACGTTTGGAATCTCGCTCTTCTGACCAGGACCGTTGTCGTAGGAGCGCAGAAGCTGTTCGACGGTTCTGCGCGGTCCTTCCACGCCACCGCTCAAAGACCTCCTGCTGACCCGGAACGTTCCGCTCGTCCGCCAAGCCCCCACCCCCCACTGCCGCGAGGTGCAATTCATTTTATAAGACACAGAAAATTGGAAACTTGCGGGGATAAAGGAAGTAGGAAAGTTTTGCTTTCCTGGAGACACTAAAAAGATGTCGTCTCGTATAAAATCACTGCACTTCATAAATAAAACCTTTTATGGAGAAGGAAACGGAGTAATGAGGTTTCTTTTTTTTTTTTTTTAATCCACGTCGAGAGCTGTTTCTCTTCGGAGCCGAACGCCTGGGACAGTTACGGATCCATAAATCCGACTCATCGTTTTCGCCTCTTCGTCAGTGAACTCTGCAAAAACTGTTGACAAAGGATGTGCTGTGTTATTGAAATGATAATTATTATTTTGGCACATCTTTTTGTCCAAGGAAACTTAAGATGTTAGATGAGCAGCTTTACCATGACTTACTCACTCCTACAGCAGAATAATTTTCACCGTGTTGACTCAGGGTAAGTACCTTGGTCACGGGTACCGTAGCAGGAGGTGGGATTCGAACCCAGTTCCTTTGTCGTAGAGATAGTGGTTTTAACTGCTGCACCACCTGCAGGTTGCATAGGGCGGCACTTGTGATTTCTGATGTTAAGGTTAAATGTGAGATGTGTTCAGCACTGGTGTGGACTGGACTGGGGTTCAAGGCTCCTGCCCTCGGTTAGTGCAGAGATTGTATGGATTACACCTGAAATGTAACCCCCCCAGTGGCCGATAAGGCCCTCGACCGCAACGGCCGTTGATCCCGTCGATCCCTCGTCGGAGCGCTTCGGAACCTGAGAAGATCGACCAGTTTTAGCCACCGCACGGAACCCGGGGATGAGACGAACCGTGGCAGAGCGAGCGCATCCCACCTGCACCGCGGTCGCTAAGCAACCTGCCGCTTCCCACGGCGACAGCCTGCTCTGCCCCCTTTTGCGACTCATTTGAGGGGCGACTGTGCGCTGAGGGGATGACATCACTTGGGGGGGTTGAGGGGAGGGGGTGAGGATCCACCTGGCTTGACAGACAACCCACACACATACACACGCGCGCGCACACACTCGAATTCGGTTGAGTCAGTCCTGATCCGCGATGCCTTTTCTTCCCTTCTCCCTTCGGTGAGAGAGAACCGTGCGCCGTTCCCAGTTCCGCAGAAGGATCGGGACGATTAACCGTAACGGCTAATTAAGGCCGCGGCCGCTGCGCCCCCTGTGGGTTTGGCTCGTGGGCCCACTGACTTGGCGACAAAAATGATATCGTCAGAGGAGGTGATGTCACTCGCTCGGGTCATCTGGAACCGGCCAATCACGCAGCCCTTTGCCCTCGGAAACAGAGAGGCGGGCGTCTTTCCGGAACATTCTTTAACCGTGAGCGCCTGACCGATGTCGCGCAGCTCCTGCTGATTCTTTGCGTACTGGCTCCCTGTGTGCCACTGGTATCTCAGAAGGGGGGGGTCTTCGTTTGAGTCAAAGAGGCCCGGTGTCACCGAGGTCGTCCCCCAGCCTCGGGATCGAGGAAATCCCAGCACTGCTGGAAGGATGCCACCGTATTTGTCCTGGATGCAAGCAGGGAACATCAACAGGAATCGGGCGACCTTTGAGTTTATAAACACAATAGGACCCCCGCCCCACCTCACCCCACTCCACACCACGCCACCACGGGCGCCAGCCTCCGGGGATTACCAGATCAGCGCTCTCTCTCCACTTTAACCCCTTCAGACGAAGTCGACGTCGCCCTTCGTACTTCCTTCGCCGAGCGACGGGGTGGACCAAAGCGTGCGAGCGAAACATTGCGTCTGATCCGCAATGTCTCCCGCGACAGTTCGCGCTGCCAAAAAATACTCAGTATGAATCAAAATGCAAGTGTACAGAATGCGGTGCGTCGGTGCGTGCGTTCGTTCTTCATCGCCTCCGTTCATTCGCCCGCTCGGTGATGCTGGAACAGCCCTACACTCCGTCGCACGGCAGTTTGCCTCTGCATCAGCTCTTCGAATTACAAACGTGCAAGTTACAATTTTTTAAGTGCCCTCCCCCTTTATTTATTTAACTTTTAATTCTATTTTTTCCACTTATCGGTTGTGTAAAATTTGTTCGTAGCGACCGTGAGCTGTTTTTACCCACCAAGCCCATAGATGGCAGTAAAGAGCAGCCCAGCAGAATTTGGTTGCGGAACCGCCTTCGTTCGACTCGCTTCCACAGTGTCTACGGCTCACGTCCGCTGTTCCTGGGTGCTGATGATCAGTATCCAGATGAGAAGCGTTGTGCACGTTTATGGCACGAGTCGGTCGACAGTCTGTGTTGATCGGAGTTTGTGGTCGCTGAGTATTTTCATGCTGTCGTATGAAACTTCTTTTAATGCTGCAGGGAATCAATAAAAATACACACACACACGCAGTCTGAACCGCTTGTCCTATACGGGGTCGCGGGGAGCCGGAGCCCAACCCGGCAACACAGGGCGTAAAGCTGGAGGGGGAGGGGACACACCCAGGACGGGACGCCAGTCCATCGCAAGGCACCCCAAGCGGGACTCGAACCCCAGACCCACCGGAGAGCAGGACCCGGTCCAACCCCCTGCACCACCGTGCCCCCCTCAATAAAAATATTGAAATAAAAAGTTTTACAAAATATTATATATAGCTGTGATTTTTTAGAACTTAACCAGTAAATAAATTGAGGTACGTTGGTATTTCGCTAACCCTTCACCTCATCTTGATGTTACAAACAGAGTGAGTTACAAATGAACTTCCGGTCACGGTTGTGTTTGCAGGGTGAGTACCGGTGCAGCAGAACCGCTGTACATGTCGATCTTTCCTGTCATCGTTTGTGAGAAGGGTTTCGTGTGAGGAGGACGAACGGATGCCAAGTGGACGCAGGAAGAGCTGCTCGGTTCGGGTACCAGGGCCGGCGACTCCCTCTCCGCTTCCTGCCGCCGCCCTGGTGCCTCGGTGGCGCTGAGCGACTCACGGATTCACACCGATCCCAGCAGCGCTAGGGCGCTTGGGCTGGGAACTGTACCGCGGTTAAGGAGCCCGGCCGACGCCAGGGTGGAGTGGGAAGGTGCGGCTCTCTTGAGGAGCTCAGCCCTGAACCGTTTCACCATAACAGAGACGGAGAGACCTGCCTCTCTGAGACGGTTACCCCCTCACCCCCCCAGATGGGGCGCACAGCGGGGACCTTCTACAGCAAGAAAACCTGCTGCGGAGAGTAGAGCAGTGAGAGGCACTTGTTGGGGTGGAAAACACATCACGAGGCAGCAGGTGGCGTAGTGGTTAGTGCTGCTGCTGAGCGCTCAAGAAATCCGGGTTGGGATCCTACCTCCTCCTGTAGTTCCCTTGATCAAGCTATTTATCCTGAACTGATACAGTAAAAATTAGCCAGTAGTAAAAATGGGAAATCAGTGTAAGTCACTATAGGGAAAAAGATTAGATAAATGAAATAGTAATAGTAATAATAACAATAGCAACAACAAAATTAAAAATAACAAAAAAAATTCCATAATAAACAACAACAACAATGATAATAATAATAATAATAATAATAATGATAATGTGGGTTAAAGAGCCTGGGAATCCTAATGGTTTGGGCCTGTGATGGGCTGTAATACCGATGGTCAGTGGCGACTGCGGCGACCTCTCCTGCGACCCTAGAGGACCGTGCAGGATGGCACATGTCACGTTCATCCTTCGCTGAGAACACAATGGTCCATATAAAAAGCCCTTGACGAGATAATGCAGATATTAAACACAGATTCGGCCACTTACAGCCGTGTTTACGGCGACAGTATTAGGGGGCGGCGGGCCACTCGGCAGGAAGTGCGCGGGGACCGGGCTTTTGTTTGCCAGGAAGTACAAACACGAGTCTCTGCGCTGATAAAACGGTGAGCGAGCGCGCGAGAGCTGCCCGAGTGACCGCTTCGTGCAGATAAGGGACGTGTGTAGATATAAAGAAACAATATATGTGGCATTAGAAGAATGACAGGACCGCAACCGCCGGAGAGAACGGCCGCAGGAAGCGAAGAACGTTCGGCGAACCGATCGCCATGGCGATGAGAGAGAGGGACGGTCAGCCTTTCAGAGCGGCTCCCACGCGTGCGTTGGCGACCGAGTCCTCCTGCCCCCGTGGGGGTGTACTGCGCATGGGGGGGGGAATGAAAGACCTCTTTTAATAACAGCGCCATAACCTCAGTGACACACAGGGGTGACGCTGCGGTGCGGGCGGGCGGGATGAACTGGGTGGCAGCTATAGGGAAAAACGTGCTTGCGTACACACACACACACACACACACACACACACACACACACACACACACACGAGCCTCTGCACAGCGAATGGGCTGCAGCTTCCTGTTGGCCCAATCCAGGGGGTCATTTATCGAGACACGTTTAATGATCGCCCCCAGTGTCCTCATCTCCAGCGCTGCTGAGTGACGCAGTTAAACGGGGGGCGCTATTAAATGGGGTGGTGGGGGGGTCGCGGGGGCAGCAGCTAAGTGGCTTTTGGCGGTAAGAAGAGGACGACCCCCTGTGCTCAAGAGCGATTCTCGACCCGCCTGCGTCAAAGCCCCGTTGCCCTCCGCTGAGAGGGAGCCCGCCGATGCTTTCTTATGCAAATGAGGGGGACGTGTCCCTGAGTCAGTTTCACCTCCCCGCTGGTAAGGCCTGACCTTTCTCGCCTGGGCGTGCGCCCCAGCGCAGGGTTCGAGCAGGATGTGTCGGCACACGATGCGCGGGGTGCCGTGGGAGAAGCCGGCGCTGAACCTCGGTAACCGTGAGACCCGGAACAGACCGAGTTGAACAAGTAGTTGAGGTCACAACCCACTGATGCCATGAGTTTGATTTACCCCTTTAAACAGCTCAGTAATTTTTACTCTGTCAGTTCAGGGTGAGTACCCAGATCAACATTGCATTTATATGTATTCATGGGTCAGACACTTTTTTCCAGCAGCTTTAGATGCAGACACTGTATTATGGACAGAGTGTGTGTGTGTGACACCACCATGTTGCTGGTTCACATCCCTCCAGTAGCTCCTATAGAAGTGATTTTCAAATAGCAAATACACAGATAATCAGAGAAGGTGGTGTTGGACTCGTTTATGGAGCTGTCAGGAGATCAGGAGAGAAGTGGCTCTCAAAGTGATGGGTTCGAGACCCTTCTTGGATGTCGGAGGGATTCAGCAGCTCTGAGGGACACAGGGAACTCGTGCCACAACATTGGGGAAAAAATGGAGAACTGACAGCCTTTTCATTGTTTACCCCTTGTGGGTGAGACCACCCGGAGGCCAGAGGTCGAGGAGCTCAGTGCTCTCGCTGTGGTGTTTACCTTCTTTTACCTGTCTTTTCACCTTTCACTTGTATTGTGGCAACCTAAAGAGGTTAATGCAACTTGTCGATCTGCATCGCATCTTTGCCTCCAACTAACTGAAAGCCCTTCTTCTTTTTGTCTCCTTTTTTCCACGCTGCCTCTGCCGCTGCTGTGCCCCCCTGTGACGGCTGTGCTTGGACCCAGGTAAGAAATGTGTCTCAGTCACCGGCACCTGTGTCCCGTTCTGTCCTGTTCTCACCCAGTGACGATGCGGCTCAGGTCATCCAAGGTGCCCCCCCCCAACGCGCTTAAGACACATCTGGAGAGCTTTAAATAAATGAACACGGATCCATTTGAGGGGCGTCGTGGCGCCACGGGGGCCACATGTCCACTGAGCGAAATACCACGGTGACAGTTACGCAGGGACCCCAGGCAAGACATACATATCATAAATTTTTCTGCTGAATTATTTTTAATTTAGATATACGGACATAGCGGTTACGAAGAAGGGAAAATAAAATTAAACTTTATAAATATTATTTTTTTTTATCTCATTGTTTGTATCACACTTACAATGTGAACGTAACATATGCACGGAATACAAATTTACACTTTAACAAATCATACAAATCAAGACTTATTTTCAATTTGATCGAGGGGACGAATAAAGTGTTTGCAGTGTAGAGCGACTCTTCGTTTCATAGGAAATGTCATCTGTGAAGGTGCAACAGGTGAAAGACGCGGCGCCGGTGCCTCGTACCGTGTTCCCATCATACATCGGGGGAGATCTTCAGTCTGATAATACAACCGTTTATTCAATGTTTAGGAAAGTCTTTAATGTCGTTTGTGGGGGATGGTTGGACCCCACGGTTGCAGGTTCGAATCCCACTTCCAACTGCAGTACCCATGAGCAACGTACTCACCCTAAATTGCTCCAAGAAAATTACGCAGCTGTATAGGGAGTAAAAAGCATGGTGTTGTAAGTCGTGTTGGAGGAAAGTGTCAGGTAAATGAACTCTAGAATAATTTTTTCCAAGATTTCCATGTACAGAATTCTTGGCACAGTGGCGCAGCGAGTAGCGCTGCTGTGTCACAGCGTCTGGGTGCTGCGAGAGGATGTGGGTTCAATCCCTGTTCAGCCTGTGTCAAGTCTGCATGTTCTCCCTGTGTCTGTGTGGGGTTCCTCTGGGTGCTCTGGTTTCCTCCCACACTCCAAAGACATGCTTTTCAGGTTCACCCATAGTGTGTGAGTGACAGAGAGAGAGTGTGTGTGTGTTCCACTGATGTATGGATGAGTCACCCACTGTAAGTAGTGTATCTAGCAGTGTAAGTCACCGCGGTAAATAAAGTGTGTGGACTGATAACACTACATAGAGTTCATTGGAAGTCACTGTGGAGAAAAGTGTCTGCTAAATAAATAAATGTGAATGTAGTTGGAGTTTCGGCGCCCCGAGGCAATTGCCTGTGTTCTCTTGATCATGAAATGAGCCCTACGGTTATACACACTTCCGGTCCATCAGCAGGCGTCCCGCTGCATGGAAATAAACCCTGGACTAATTACAGCGCTGTTAACGAGGGCCGAACGGCAATCAGGCGGACCACCCCCACCCCCGTCCACCTGCGCACCACCTGGACGGCAGTCCCGGCGCGCGGAGACGGTTGCCATAGAGTCGACCTCACACTGCGTCGAAATGAAAAGGCAGCGTGGTGATCGGCGGCCCGGGACCGGCCTTTGTCTCGCTCGCACGCCCGGAAATCCCCGAGTGGCTCGAACCCGGGACCGGCCCGCTAATTGGGGTTATTTTGATCCGATTAAACCAACACCCTTACGGTCCCGTCGCCCTCTGTACTTTGTCTCGCCAGAGATGATTCCGTCTCAGGTCGGCAACATCCCGCACCTTTTTTTTCAGACCTGTAGGAACGGCTGAGAAAAACAGTCCTTCACAAAAACCTTTTGATTCGTTTGAGCGGGAGGTGCGATTGGGCGCCCGTTGCCATGGCGACGTTCAGGCTTTTAACATCCTGTTTACGTTGCATTCACAATGGAGCCTGATGATGTTAATCGTGTTTCGAAGTGATTGCGAGGCCTCGCGGTCAGCGACACGCCTTCCAGTCGTTATAATTTCCGCCGTGAGATGGAGTTTCGGCCGGACTTTCTCCCGTGCCCAAGTCGGGCGTCTCTCCGAGTTCTTCCACCGCCTCACGCCTGCGTTTCGGAAAACGATTCTGTTCGGACTACGTGAGAGGGAAAGTCTTCTTGCGCTCTTCCGTAATGAGCCGCAGCTGCAGATACGTTCCGGGCGGTAGGGCGGCGCAGCGGGAAGCGCTGGAGCCTCTTGGTCTATGGGGAAGCTCCATGTTCTCCCTCTATTGCTCTGGTTTCCTCCCATAGTCAAAAGCTGCGTGTTTCAGATGAATTGGAGACTCTCAATTGCTAGCAGTGTGTGTGTGTGAGATATTCACATGGTGGGGACCGCATCCCCAGCTTGGTTTAGTAAAGAACCATGGTATATTGGGACCCAAAAGCTGTCATCCGGTCGTACCCTTGCAGGAGGGTCCCGTTTCAAACTGGAGTGAGTGGGCGAGCGAGAGAGAGAGAGAGCTGTCACACTCGCACCGACATACGGAGAAGCGAGTGTGAGCGAGTGGTTAATGGGGGCCGTGTGTTATACTGGTTCCACCCGCTGGAGCAGCGTGATGCGTCGAGGCCCCCATCACTGGCAGGCATTATTAATGGATCCCTGAGAGGAAGGCAGATGCTCCTGTTAGGTATGAAAGTCATCGTTAATGATGATCGCCTCCGTGGACACGTGTGCATCTTAACTGACGACGGCCCGCCCTTTACCGTGGTAGTTTTTACTACATTTGCCCCCCCCGCCCCCGAAGTCATTCTCTCTGGTCGCCCTGAGTGCCCAGCTTCAGTCAATGTGTGTGTGTGGGTTGCAGGTTCGATTCCCACCTCTGGCTGTATTACCCTTGAGCAAGGTACTTGGTAACCTAAGTTGCTCCACTAAAATTACCCAGCTGTATTAATGGGTAAGTAACCGTAACATTGACACTATATGTTGCGTTGGTGAAAAGTGTCACATAATTAAATAATTTTAATTGGTTGACCCAAGGATATCTGTTCATCCACTTTTTCCAGTACATTATATACAGTAGCGTGATCTCTACCGCAGTCGTCTCCCATCTATTTGCCTTTTTCTAGGTCTATTTTCACTCTGAACTTTTAGAAAAATTTGACAAACTTTATCTGAATGTAATTGAATGAATAAAGGACAAGTAATAAAAACTAGATGGAAGCCCAACCGTCAGGCCGCTTTCGACAGGTGGGTGACGCCACGCGGCCGTTCGCCTCGGTTCGCCGGTTGCACGGCGTCCTCTCCGCTTCCACACGAGGGAAGGTGTGTTTTTTCTCTTTGCTTCACTCTCGTCGCCCGGCCAGGTGTCCCTCGCCACAGTAACTCCCGTAGTGCAAACACCGTGACGGGCCGAGGGCGAAGAGGAGTCGGTCGGTGCTCCTCCATTCTCAAACACATTAATAGGGTTGTTTCGGCAGCGCCGCACCCTGCAGGCAAACACCCGGCGGACACTTAAAACCAAATTGTGATCAAAGGGCGGAAGAGTCGCCCCGAGTGCCCTGCGCACGTGGCCCTCGCTGAGCAAACAGTGGCCACGGCCTCCGTTGTGTTTCCAAGCGCTGGGGTTCGACTGCGCAAGCTGTTTGCCTTCTCCATCACGCGTTTTAAGAGGTGTGTCGTGGTCACCGGTTAGTTTCGACATCCCCTTTGCAGCGCGGCGCCCTCTGGAGGCTGTATGAAGAAGCACAGGATTGACAACCTAGTTCATTCCTCCTATTAATACTGTATTTACATTTGCATTTATTCACACCTTATTCACCACGGTAACTTACACTGCTAGATACACTACTTACACTGGGTCACTCATCCATACATCAGTGCAACACACACACACTCTCCCTGTCACTCACACACTATGGGGAACCTGAACAGCATGTCTTTGGAGTGTGGGAGGAAACCAGAGCACCTGGAGGAAACCACACAGACACGGGGAGAACATGCAAAGTCCACACAGACTGAGCGGGGATCGAATCCACATCCTCTCGCACCACCCAGGCGCTGTGAGACAACCTCTGTGATTTCAACCTCGTCTGCAGGTGAACATTCAGACGTGGTCCTCTGTTCGCCTCGGAAGCCGCATCACCTGAGCTGTTGCTGATTCAGGTCCTGGTTTCCTGCACGGAAGCACATACAAAAAAAAAAAAAAAAAATACTGAAAATGCAGCAGCTATTCCTATCTGACAGCTATGAAAAATAGATTCCTGCAAATTACCGATAAGTGAGTCGCCCAAATGTGGAGAAAGCATTAATACTTCTTATTTTCATCTTCCAAATGGCTTTTTTTTTTGTCAAAGAAGCAAAACTTTTGTGCGGATTTCACAGACTTATTTTCTGCCTGACAAGGGGATTTGGAAGTGAAATTGCAGCGGTAAATACTTTTGGATGGGGGAAAGCTTACTTACATACATCATGTTTTTTTTTTTTTTTTTCTTTTTTTGAGAATTCGGACTGATTTTCTCACAGCTCGAGGGGGTCGCAGCGGGGGCGGGGGGGCTGGAGAAGATCCCCTCTGCCTTCGCAGCTGACAGCTCTGTTTACCGTCGAGGTGGGCAGGGCACTTTGGGCGCCTCCCTGGTGCGGCACGCCCGCTGGCCCGGTCACCGGCTCACCGTGTTCCCCATTATTTCATTTACGCAAAATGAGTTTATTTCATCTGCTTTGTAATTGCAGTTTACACAAGGGGTGAGAAAGTGGAAAACAGTCTTACACAACCTAATAGCCGAACCGTGTCATGGATACAAATCTGTTATAATTTCATTAAAATAATATCTGCTACAGGGAACAATGTTTAGGTGCCCTTTAAGACTGAGCGGCTGAAGGAAGGCGGGTGTGTGTAGGTTTGCGTGAAAATGCAATCCCCGTTCCTACTATAGTACTCTGGAGCAAGGTACTTACCATGAATTGATACGGTAAAAACGACCCTAGTGCACAACCCCAACATTGTCACCTTGGACGAAGAGATGGAGAAAAAGATGAAAGGGTGGCTCACGGACAGGAGTGTCTTCTGGGTTTGAATCCCACCTCCTGCTGTCATGCCCTTTATTCAGGTACTTACCCTGAACTGGTGCAGTGAAATTTACCCTGCTGTTTAGATGGGTTAAATAACTGGAAGAAGTGTGACATTGTAACTTTCTCGGATAACACCAGCGGCTAAATAAATAGATGTAAATGTTAGTGTGTGTGTGTGTGTGTGTGTGTGTGTGTGTGTGTGTGTGTGGCACTGCGTCAGACCTTCGTTTCATTTCTCGGAGAGCTCAGAAACAGTGCGAACCGAAAGCCACCCACAGCAAATTGCCATTCAGCGTCGCTCAGACCATGAAGTCAAATTCAATTACCGTTTGTCCCCGCAGTGCTGCGCCAATCGACCTTGATAGTCCGCGTCCTTCGGTCAGGGAAATGAATGTAAAAACAAGCAGAAAAGGAAAATTGCGGTGGGTGAAATAATTGCAGGGCGTATGAAAAGCGGGCCGCTGGGCTCGGGCTGGGTGGGGGTGGGGGTGGGGGTGGGGGGAGGCAGCTCCCGTCATCGCGTGATGGGGGGCGGCGACACGGTGGCATCGCCAGCTCCGGAGGCCTCCGTTATTCACGAGCGCATGATCCTTCGGCACGTCTCACACTTTCTCGGGCCCGCCGTAGATCTTTCCCCGCTTCCCCGGAAGATCCGGATAAGTCCCCGAGGAGGACACGATGCTGCCCCCCCAAGAGGGGTCCGCCCTACAGACTTGTCGAGCTGCTCGAGTGCGGAGGAGACAGCTGCGGCGTGAAGGGCCTGCAGCTCGGACCCCTTGGACCCCCCCGGTGTCCTACGCCCTGATCCCCGCCCCCATCGTGACCCGTAGTTTCCTTCTGCTCCAGCAAGGGCGAAGGGAAGCGGGGGGATGGGGCTTTTTAATTGGCCCAAAATGCCCGAGGAGACGCCCAGGAGGACTGGCTGAGGACAGAGTGTGGAGCGCATCCGGATGGAAGAGAGAGTCGGAGAACGAGAAAAATTTGAAATATACAGTGCGTTCCGTATTTGTCAGAGATAAATGGCCGCAGGGACAGGAAGACTTCCGAAACTTTGGTGTGTCACTTCGGATTTTGTGCCGCTTCCTAAACCCGAACGCGCAGCCAAGCTCAAATTGAATGTCCCTGTGCGGACGTCGTTTCGTGTAATGAAGATGCAGTTGGCGAAGTTGCGGAATACTGAATCCAGCGCCGAGGCCTGGCGTGCGGCTTGGGGGAGGGGGGAGTTCGGTTGCCATGACGACGGCAGGATTTCCGAGGCCCGCGTGGCGACGCTCGTCAAAACGAGTGACTGAAACAGAAAATTGATGTGTCCATAAGCGGTGTTGTACCAGCCTGCCGTGGCCTTCGCTCGCGCAGCCCTGCAGGTGAAGGAACGGTTGACGGGGAGGCTGTTGGCTTCCCCACCGTTACCGTGGTGACGGAGGGCTGGTTGCAGGAACTGTGCATCTTGCCTGGCTTCTTCTGAGACTGCTGTACTCTGGACCACTTGCCGTGTGGACTTCCTTGACTGGACATTGAGTATATTCACTTTTAAAATAATTTTCTTATTTATTTTTATTATTTATTCTCTTATTCATCCAATTATATATATTTCATAACTCATTCTGTAATATACATTTTTACCTTTTGTATCTTCCCTTCTTTTTACTTGCTCTGTGTACGGCTGATCTTTCTGATTGTGCACCGCAGAACATTCTAGAAACGTCACAGCAGCACGCTCTGGTTACTTCTGGTAATTCTCCATCAGGGAATTTGTGAGAGTTGAAAGACGGCGTTGACTGGGGGCCACTTGGGATGTTTTGGGAAAAAGACCAAAAGGAGTGTGTGTCGGGGCGCGCCAGGAACCGAGGTGTGTAGCTTTTCAAGTGGGTTTGTGTGCAGAAGAGATGCGGGCAGCAGCTCGATGGGTAACATCTGGAGAGAAACCTCACTCAAAGGAAATATCTTAAAGCCTAATTGTGCCTCGTCCCCGAGCCTCCGAAGAAGCAGGGGGAAGATCGATTCCAACGCAGGTTATCCCGACCCAGGTTCTGACATCAGTTTTCTCACCAACGGAGACTCAATGCAGTTTTTTCTTATGCCACACACTAAATATTGGTTTCCTTTGACGTTTGAATTCGGACAGGTTTACGAGTTCTGGCTCTCGGCTCGCTGATCTCGTCTCTTACATTCCGCAGACCACCTCGTACCTTCTTGAGCACTTCGTGCTTCCACCGCGGCCAGGTATACAATCGGAGGAAGAAGACCCTTTTTCTCCCGGAGTCCTCCTTTGATCCGCTTCTCGCACTTCTGGAGCCATGTAGGTTTCTGCTCTAAGGAACCAGTGTTTGGAACAACCTGTCATCCTCGAGCCAAACCAATGTCAAAACTCAAGTGATTCATCCCCTTCCCAAATCAAATCTGCATGTGTAAGCTGGTCCCTTTCAGGGACGTTTATCATGGTAATTTATGACTTGTCACTGGGCGAGCAACCGCACGAGGCCTCTCTCGCCTGGACAGGAATTCTTTAATGGAATTTATGGGTGTTGTTGGAGGGTTCATAGCCTCTTCTTGAGCACTCTTCCCGTAAACACGATCGCCCCGTTGGCCTCTCTGAGACTAGATATCGATTCAGTACCCTCCAGTTAGGATGGTGCTCCACAGATCAACTCCCGTTGAGGCATCCTACCGCCGGTTCAGCTGGAAAGCGGCAACAAAACAGGAAATGTCCTTGGTTCCTCATGAGAAGGTCTACATCAAATCTCTAGATGGTCTCCAACTGATCTCTGGATGGTTTCCAGCAGATTTCCAGCTGGCCTCCAGGATATTTTGAGATGGTCTCAAGCAGGTCTTCTGGTAGTCTAGGAAATGTCTATATGGTCTCCAGCAGGCTTACCGCTGGTCTTCAGCTGTGTACTGGATGGAGTCCAGTTGGTCTCTCGATGGTCTCCAGGTGATCTTCTGATGGTTTGCAGCAGGTTTGCAACTCATCTCCTGCAGGCCTTGAGGTGGTTTCAAGCAGGTCTCCAGCTCATCTCTTAAAGGTCTCAAGCAAGCCTCTAAACAATGTCGTGAAGGTTTGCTGCTGGACTCTTTCTGGTCTCCAGCTGGTCTCCAGTTGATCTGCTGCAGGTCTCTTTCTGGTGTCGTGCAGGTCTTAAGTATTTCTTCAGTTTGTCTCTCGCTAGTCTCCAGCAGTTCTTGTTTCCACTATCCTACTCCCTACGGGGCTGCAGCGCAACCCCAGGCACTAAAACCTCTCTCCAGTGATGGAGGGGGGGTGAACGAACTTCTATTTATGTCCCCATCCTCGTCGCAATTTCCCTGTACACGTTATTAACCAGGCAAGCGCAGGTATAGGACAGGATCGCACTGTCAAGGAAATTGATTGTTTATTTTCAGTGCAACAGCAAATCAAAAGCTGATGCAAGTTAAGAGAGGGAAGCGAAATTGCTTCTTTACAATTTATTTAGAATCAGAAAGGGGACAAAAATCAGATGTGAGATCTCTAGACGAGCACTCCGTCCCTGTCCTTTATTGGCAAAGCAGAATTGTTTTTTATTGAGTTGTCAGCACCGGAACGATATTCTCAAAGCGGGTTTCTCCAATTAAGCACGCTGGCTCTCCTTGGGTCCTACTGGAAAGGATATCGGCCTTAGTGTTGAGAAACCGCTGTGCAATTTGTCCGGTCTGCACCCGGACACCGTGACGTCCGGTCTCGTAATGAACACGGACGTGTTTTACTGTAACGTCCGGACACGGACTTTAAAAGCGCGATGATCTCAGCGGCAGAGTTTCCATACGAGTGCGGAGCGCAAACCAGGTGGTGCTGAAAGGGAAACGATAAATAATAGTGCAGCACGAGGATATAATACTGTGCTGTATAGTAGTACTGCTGCATATCACTATTTATTATTTATTAATATGAATAATGTGAGACATTAGTGAAAAAATACAGCAACGCCCTGTCGTACAACGTAAAATTAATGTTTGTATTCTTCTAGTTTATAGTATAATATAAGGGCCTTTGGGACTTTTGAGAAGCCAACTTACAGTGGGAACAAGCCCCCCCCCCGCCCCCACCCCCACCCCCGTACATTATTCACCCCTTTCCAGCACAGCTGGCAGGATGGGATGCAAATGGATGCACAGACCTGTCACCCTAATTAGGTAAATGCCGGAGCGGAGAGACAGAGGCCACCGGCTCTGACCTTTCCTGACGCCAACTCTGCCTTCCTGCTGTCCTTCCTTGTCCTTGAGGACAACTAAATGTTACCTGTGCCTGGCGGTGAGCAATTGTTTTGGACAGCAAAGCGCCAACTATGTAAACAAGGCCTGCCAAAGCTTGCCAGCTCGCAGCAGATGCTTTTTGTCAGGAACGGCGGACAGAAAACGCTGCCAGCGAGAAACGCGACGGTAAAACCTTACGTAAGGATCTCGTGTCGCCGGTGCGGTCGGATGACAAACGCGTACCTCGCGAGTCGCCGCCAAAATCACGCGGTCGCAGGCGTCCTGCTTCGCCGCGGCTCCGGGAGACGAGCCGTCGCAGCCTGCAGGGATGCTGCCTAATTGACTTATCAGGCTGGGAACTGACAGGGCCGATTGGGGTGAAGTGTTTGCCTACCGTGCGACGCGCATGGCACTGGCCTCTATCAGCCCAACAATTTTCCAGATCGGCCCCGGTGGCGCCTGCTCGTTCCCTTTTTATTCTCGAGCGCCGCTTTCTGCCACTTCTGGAGCCCAAGCGAGCCCAGACGTCAGGAAAGAACGGTCTGAAATAATAGGAAGCCTTTCTCCACCTGTTTCGGACCCTCCTGGCACTCGACTAGAGGTGTGCCAGGGCAGCTGGGCAGTAAGATGGGAGGCCGTGCCTCTGCTGATGCCACGGATAGGTTGTTATCCCGAGGACACCTTGTGATGGACTTTCCCGGCGAGACTCCAGCTGCATTAGCCCACCTGCCTCTCCCCGATGCTCCCGGCCACCCGGCTCTTCCGCGACAAACCCAGTTAAACCCAGGATGCCCCAACTGTGACGATGGCGCCCTGTAGTCTGCCAGAATGCCAGGTTGTGTGTGAAAGCCGGCGGCAGAAATCCGAAGAAGCGGAACGCGTTTCCCGCCTGCAGAGCCGGCACTCAACCCGTCGTCTCGTCGAGGAGTAAGTCATTGAAACACAGTGTTCACAGTAAAAATGAAAGTGGTCAAAACCAGGATTTTAATTAGAAATGACCAAAGTTGGTCACTTTGATGTGGTAATAATGTGTGAAATGATGCTTTTGGAAGGGAAGGGGTCAACGTCGATGGGATTAGCCAGAGCCGGGGCGCAATCGGTGTCCGATGGGAAACGCGCCAAACTGAACAGGATTTTAAAAAGAGGGGAGGGCGTGGAGAGGGCTGCTTCGGTTCCAAGTCAGCAGTCAGATCCCGGAGGCGTTTCGGCGAGAGAACTGCTCAGAGGTGAGAGCCGAGCCCAATGGCTCAACGGGGAAGCCGGTCCAGGATGCGGCCGCTGTTACGCTAAGATAAGGGAAAAGACGAACGACGACACAAACCTCATCAGGGCGGCGGTGGGCCGACAGCACGCAGCGATGCGATTGCGGTCAGTCTTTCAAGTGCAGCTTAGAGGAGGGCACGGCACAAGGGCAGAAACGAGAGGAGCCCTTTCAGACTGGTCGAGGAATGGAGTAAAACAGAAAGGATCTTATCGATTTGTCGTCAGTCAAAGAGAAAGGCGTGTTGCTCCCCTCCATCTCCTGCAAATGATGTGTGTTTTTCTGCTCCTGCCGTCTCCCCCGTTTCGACAGGTTCCCTTATTAAAGCAGGTTCCGTGTAGGAAGGTCCGGTTTTTGGGAACGGAGCTCTCTGACGCACATCATGGTTGGATCGCAGCCTTGACACGGGCTCTGACCTCATAAGGACACTCTCACCTGCACTCTTCCAAATCCAATTTTTGATTTACATCTATTTAGCTGAAGGGGGCACGGTGGCACAGTGGGTTGGACCGGGTCCTCCTCTCCGGCGGGTCTGGGGTTCGAGTCCCGCTTGGAGTGCCTTGCGACGGACTGGCGTCTCGTCCTGGGTGTGTCCCCTCCCCTTACGCCCTGTGTTGCCGGGTAGGCTCCAGTTCCCCGCGACCCCGTATGGGACAAGCGGTTCAAAAAGTGTGTGTGTGTGTGTGTGTGTGTGTGTGTGTGTATTTAGCTGACAATTCTCTCCAAAGCTACTCACTTGCAATGCTAAACTATTTACAGCGATTTACCCATTTATACAGGGTAAATTTTACTATATCAATTCTAGGTAAGTATTTTAATCAAGGCCACTACAGCAGGAGTTGGGATTGGAACCAAGGTCCTTCAAGTCCAAGGCAGCAGCAGCAGCAGCAGCAGCTCTCTCAGCAGATGCTGTCCCATCTCGTTTCCATGGAAATGTGATCAACAACAAGTCTGGCAAGGAGCTCACCTCGGCAATGGATGGGAATTAGGGTAACGCCCAATCCCGATCCCTCACTTGGTGTGTCGGTTGGGGACCAATGAGCTCCTCATGGGCATTAATAATAGAGAGGAACTAATGGAGGCTGGGCCAGGGAGTCTGAGTGAACATGTAGCTGCATTAAGCTCCCACTCTGACTGTTTCGTCGGCTATACTGCCAATTCTTCATTTCAGGCCTCAGCGAGCAGGCAATTCGTTGATGAGGTCCTCATTTGGTGGGGGACGTCTGTGGAGACTCTGTCTTTGTGGGAGAACAATGCTGCCTCGCTGGGGAACTGTTTGAATGGATGCCAGCGGAGGAGTGACACAAGCAGCAGTTGCGTTCGCTGCCGGGCATCTTCGTGCAAATGTTATGCGCGTGTATATGTTGACAGCACGGTGGCACAGTGGTTGCAGGTGGCATGGTGGTACAGCGAGCACTTCTGCTGTTTCACAGCTCCTGGGTGGTGCAAGAGAACGTGGGTTTGAGCCCTGCTTAGTCTGCGTGGAGTTTGCATGTTCTCCCCGTGTCTGCGTGGGTTTCTTCTGGGTGCTCTGGTTTCCTCCCACAGTCTAAAGACATGCTGTTCAGGTTCACCCATAGTGTGTGAGTGACCGCCAGAGAGAGTGTGTGTGTTCCACTGATGTGTGGATGAGTGACCCAGTGTAAGCAGTGCATCCAGCAGTGTAAGTCACCGCAGTGAATAAGGTGTGTGGGCTGATAACACTACACAGAGTTCATTGGAAGTCGCTTTGGAGAAAAGTGTCTGATAAATAAATAAATGTATGTTCATGTGTCTGTGCATATCTATGTAATGTCAGTTCCTTATCCAACAGTACAATGTCGGGGATTGCATTGTGCTTAAGGGTGTCATCTGTGGATTCAGATGTTCTCTGTAAAAATCCCACCTGCTGCTGTAGTCCCTTGGTCAACTTATGTACTCAGCTGATGCAGTAAAAATCACCCAGCTGGATGAATTGGAAAGGTAAATTATTGCCAGTAGCTTAACATGGGTACTCACTTTGGAGAAAAATGTACAATAAATATAAATCTAGTGTATCTCTGTCTGGGAGTCAGTGCAGGACCCTGAAGATGGTTCCAGAATGGTCATACTTTCTGGTTCTGCTAATTATAATTATCCAAGCTGCAGAAATCTGAAGGAGACTGATGTTTATATTCCCTCTAAGTGCAATATTGTATTACAATAGTGTACTGTACTGTGGTGTACTCTAGCAATGTAATAATTTTCCTTACCTTATAGACAGGTAGTGTGAGTGCTTCCCAGTGCCTGGAAAGTGCAGCTGGGTGTAGGTTCGATATCTGTTTGGTGCCTGCGCAGTTTCTGTGTTCTCCTCATGTTCATGTGGTTTCCTCCCACAGTCCAAAGACACGGTGGATTAGTGTCTCTAAATTGCTCTGTGTGTGTGTGTGTGTGTGTGAGAGAGAGAGAGAGAGAGAGAGCAAGGGAGCTTTCCTGTGAATGGCTGGTCTACTGCCCAGGGTTTACCGTGTTTTACCCAGTGTGCTGTACTTCGGGATAGGCTCCAGCCCACTGCGACCTTACATGAGACAAATAGTTATCAACATTAACAAGTGGCCTTAATTTTAAGTTCTGGAAGTGCTGTAAATATGTATATTGAATGGTGATATCCAGTGAGTAATAAGCAATAGATCCTGAAAGAAATGCATGCTGTCATGGTGTTACCCCGGCGCGGTTGCGTCGGACCCAAGTGCGGAGCACAGGAAGCTTGGTCATGGGGCGGTTCAGTGGACATTGTCAGAAAACAGGCAAAGGGTCGCCGATATGCAAAGAGAAACTAAAGGGGCAAAATCCGAGAGTCGTAGTCCAAGAGACAGGTGAGCGATCGAGGCAAACCAAAGGGTCAGAGGCGAGGAGCGAGGAGAACAAGTGATCGAAGAGGCTGAACAAGGTTCCACGCCTGCGTGTGCTCCGGGGCGTCTTTTATGCGATCGCTCCCTGAGCCGCCGCAGGTGCTCCTCGTTGCGCTGAGGGGGGCGTGACACATACATTTTTCGCTGATTCTGCAGCAGTTTAAATATTTCAAGTTAAAATGATCATAATAATACTTTTACGTGGCCTTTTTCATCTGCATCATATATATATATGAGATTTTACTGACAGCTTTTTATAACAGATTTTTCACTCATCCAGTTTTTATCTTGGACAAGGGCTTTGTGTTGCTGCTTCCAACGCTAATTTTGTCCTATCAATAAATAGATTTCTGTGTCACCAGCATAGGAATGAAAATTAACTTTGTCTCCACATGTGTACACCTCCACAAATGACTTAAAAAGACAGAACAATATTGGCCGCAAATGTGAACCCTGAGGAACTCCACATTCCACAGTTGACCCTGGCAGTGTGACATGGATGTCAGGTTAGAGATTACTCATGTAGATTAGAATAAAACCATCAATAATCCAACACCACTGGATAACTAGCCTGTAAAAATAGGAAATTTTATTTTATTCACATAATATATTTGTCTAAAATTATTAGTACTTAAAAACTGCATGCACCGTCGGATAACGATATATCTTTAATAACTGGGCAAATCGGTTTCTGTGCTCTTAAAAAGGTGAAAAATTATGCTTGTTTTTCAACATTGAGTGCATCACAATACGTCTGTATTTTAGAAGTACTATGTGTAGAAACTGTAAAAGAAAAGGCAGAATTGTGATTGATTTATAGTTACTACGTAAAATGTTGTATTGAAATGGGACTTAGTTTAGAGGCCAAACATTGCAAATAAAAATACAGACATGCGTCGCTTAACAACAGAGATATATTCTGAGAAATGCATCGGTAGGCGATTTTGTTGTTGTGTGAACATCATAGAGCGTACTTATACAAACCTAGATGGTATAGCCTCTGTCATAGAATGTACTTATACACAGCTAGATGGTATAGCCTCGATCGTAGAGTGTACTTACACAAGCCTAGATGGTATAGCCTCGATCGTAGAGTGTACTTACACACACCTAGATGGTATAGCCTCGATCGTGGAGTGTACTTACACAAGCCTAGATGGTATAGCCTCGATCATACAGTGTACTTATACACGCCTAAATGGTATAGCCTCGATCATAGAGTGTACTTATACACACCTAGATGGTATAGCCTCGATCGTAGAGTGTACTTACACAAGCCTAGATGGTATAGCCTCGATCATACAGTGTACTTATACACGCCTAAATGGTATAGCCTCGATCATAGAGTGTACTTATACACAGCTAGATGGTATAGCCTCGATCACAGAGTGTACTTATACAGACCTAGATGGTATAGCCTCAGTGCAGTCAAGAGATGCAGTAAACACGAGATTTATGACCCTGCTGTCGGCGTAACGCAACGTATTGTTTTACAGTAAACTTTTTTATAATTACAAAGAGTACACTGTAAAATAACAATAAAAAGCACAGTGTAGTAAATACATAAAGCAGTAACAGAGCTGTTTATTATCATTATCAAGTGTTATGCACTGTACATAACTGTATGTGCTATACTTTTATACGACTGGCAGCGCAGTAGTGTTGTTTACAGCAGCACCACCCCGAACACGTGAGTAACACGTTGAGCTACGACTTTACGACGGCTACGATGTCTCTAGTCGAAAAGAATTTCTCAGCTCCATTATAATCCTATGGAACCACCCTCATATATGGGGTCAGTCGTTAAGCGGCGCATGACTGTACTTTTTTGTGATGTATGTTCTCCTGCAGTGTAGTCTGAATGTACCGGCCGATGTGAACCAGATGAAGAGTGGATGTAAAAATACTCCACTCTCCAGTCTCACACCCCCCTGATTATCCCAAGGCTCGTCTCCTGCTCCGAATCGCCCAAAACGTGTAAATTTGGACGTTCCTTTGCTCTTCTCCTAAAAGTCTGCGCTCAGCAAGAATACAGAGTGCTGCTCCGTTTTGGGACGTAGGTGCAGTACGCACTCCGGGGGGGAGGTGGGGATTGTAGGCAGTGGGGGGCGGGGGGCACTAGGGCATCGCTTGGCTGTTTCCTCCTGTTGCCTAGTGCTGCAGTTTGGGGCTTTGCGTTTCCTTCCAATGGCTTACAGTGCTGATGGCCTGTGAGGGTGTGATGCTGCCCTCTCCACCTACACACACACACACACACACACACACACACACGCACGCACACACACACGCACGCACATATGCTTCTCGCCTATCGCAAAGCAAGTCGTGACTAAACAAGTTCACTCTCCTATTCCTGGAACGAGAGTCCCCACTGAAATCTGTTCCCGCCACTCCCCCATATGTCCCACACATTCCTCTCACCGTGCGACGTCTCTGCGGACGGGTGTCCCGCGTATTCTCCATGCGTTTTATTGTTGTCTGTTCATTTCTCAGAAATTCTACTTTTAATTTCAGAATGACAAACAACAGTACACAGTGCTGATTTTTTTTTTTAGTTTATTCATGAACACAGGGTCATAGCAACGATGAGACAGAAACAGCACACAAAGAACTTACTGTTAGGTCCACAAACATAAAACGAGGGAAAAGGTTCCGCTGTTTCGCAGGTGTGATCACCCACCTGCATTTTGTTCCATATTCCATATTACAGTCCCACCTTGTCTTCTTTCCTCCTACATTTCACCTCCGGTAAGATTTTCATTACAGGTGACATTAGTGCTGCTAATATTGCTCCCGCACTGAATAACTCTATTTTAACATAACTTTCACCCTAAGTGTGTCTCTTCCCACAAACTTGCCAATGCACTTTTCATTTGCCTCTCATTTATTTGTAAACGGAGGTGAAGGTATGGACTTTTGATGCTGCGAAGTAAGTGCCGTTCTCTGAAAGCGTTGGGAATCTCGGCAGAGAGACTCAACAAATTGTGCTGCAAAAAAAATGAAAATCAACGCCGGGTCCGTGCTGAAAATAAAGCGGAAATGGTTTGACCTTTTAATTTAAGTGTTACCTTTAGCTGTTATCGTAGCTGACTGCGTGGGGCTCGCTGTTATGGCTTTTGCTAAAGTGCTGCTGCCAGCAGGGGTCTGTGGAGCCCCTCCTGTCGCCGTGCGTTATTAGCAGGTTCCCAATCGCAACGTCAAATGACACATCTCTTCTTCGGCCGACAGCTGTCTCTCAGGCTGTTGGGTTTCGCCTTTCCGAAGCGTTCCATCGTCGTACGCACTATGTCCATTTGGGAAAAGTAGAGCAAATGAGCACCTTCAGCTTCACACCTGAGCTCTGGGCTTCATCTAGGCCACTCTGTCCCTTTGAATTGCAACAGGGAACATTTGCATTTCTTTATTTAGCAGACACTTTTGTCCAAAGCGACTTCCAATGAACTCTATGTAGTGTTATCAGCCCACAACTTATTCACCGCGGTGACTTACACTGCTAGATGCACTACTTACACTGTGGATACACTCACACTCACTTTGTCACTCACACACTATGGGTGAACCTGAACAGCATGTCTTTGGAGTGTGGGAGGAAACCAGAGCACCCGGAGGAAACCCACGCAGACATAGGGAGAACATGCAAACTTTGCATAGACTGAGCGGGGATCGAACCCATGTCCTCTCACACCAGCCAGGCGCTGTGAGACAGCAGTGATGCTTGCTGTGCCACCCATGTCATTTTTATCAAATATCATTTTTTTTGTTTTCCTTTTCTTTTTCATTTTTTTTACACAGATGAAATCATCAATCAGTAGAATAAAACTAAAAAAAAAAAATTATCCCATTTATTTATTTAGCCGATACAAACTGAAATAATGTGAAGCACATGTCGCACACACCCTCGCGCCAAACCACCGCACCTGCAGCAAATCAAAGAGACAGGGTATAAAGCGACCGCTCCGACGCGGCGGTCCCCTTCTCCTCGTCTCCGGCAACCCCCTGCTTGTTATGGACCGCGACGCTGCCTGTCCCTGACCGGCATTCACAAAATAAAACTCCAGCACTGGGGTCCGATGCCTCTGTTCCTCGTGGCCGGCATGACAGCACAAACTATAAAACCCACTCTCTATGTGATGATCGCTGTTATTTATTCATTTTCATGAGGCTTTTCTCCGAAGCAGCTTAGAATTCTAAGTTCTTCATGATAATTTTCCCATTTAAACAACAGGGTACTTTTCAGGATAGGTGCCTTGATAAAGGGTCCTAGAGCAGGCAGGGGGATTTGAACCCACGTCCTTTGAGGGCATCACATTACCTGTAACTGCTACACCACCCACTGTCCTTTTTGCTGTCACATAACTATATATTTCAAATGTGGCATCGCTGGCAGGGAGTTCCTTGCAGGAGAAAGGACAAAGTCTGTTTCCATTTGCATCATTGATGGAAAATTATTACCAGCAGGAGTTTGACTCTCTTCGCTTTTTAACATTGCTTTCTGCTCAAAAACTCACACATCCCATAAACCAGATGTCTATCACCTAAATTACAGTGACCGCAGTGGAATATCAAGGATCAGTGCGATACGGTACTGTCTCAGTACCTCTCATACCATATTAGTAGTTATGCCAACCAGTTGGGCGAAAAATTTCGAAAGATGGATTGTATAATAAATTGTAAGGAAGTGTGTTCAAGAGCGTCTCGAAAAGTCACAGTTGTGAAGACTTGCGTTGGGAAGGTGTTTTCGGCTTCTTGTTAATTATCCAGTTCTGGGTGTCTCGCTCGACTTTGGAGGAGTCAAAGGTGCTGGAAATGAACGTCATGCCCTTGATTGCCATGGCAACCTTACAACACTCATTATATGTACTATTTACACCGACGCCTTATATAAGAGACCCTCGCTGACGTCCATCGGGAGGAGCATAAAAGCATATTGAAAAGCCTTCCGTGGCTTTCCACGCCTCGGTTTCTCGTTCTCGTGTTTTAATAAGAGTCCCTGTCTTGTCGAGCCGGCGTGAGCGTTCTTAAACAAAACGCTCGCAGTTTCATAAACAAACTCCATCTAAATGCGACCGTGGTTTTGTGCAAACAAATGGATGTTTAGTTCGGCTGAAAGGAGCTGCGAGTGAAAAGACCCAATTGAAGGGCCCTCAGAAACGGCTCTGAATTGACTGCAGGAGAGTGAAAGAGCGAGAATGAACTGAATGAAACCAACTCCTTCCCATTCTGCCGCGAGTAATGATGATTGCTCTCTATTTCCCATCTTTCTGTCAAACACTTAACAGATAAGGTTGCAGTTTCTTTGAAAAATGCATTCTAATGCCCTTCTCATTCTGGTAATGCCATATAAAATATAATTTTGCAGGGTGTAAGTAAATTCTTCACCGTGCCTAATAAACCGCCCAACACGATATAGTTTGCGTCAAGTAATACGAGTTAAAAAATGTGATTTTGCTAAATGTCTTGTGTTAAAAAAGCGTGATCTGTTGCTGAGTTCTGAGTCCTAATTAACATTCCCCGTTACCTTGCCTACCAGTGAAACACAGTACAGACAGTCCCCGAGTTACAAACGTCTGTCTTACGTACAACCCGTAGTTACGAACCACCCCCCAGTAAAGCCTATTACATAAAAAATTTGAGTTACATAGAATGATTCATAATAACAAACGGCGCTACTTTGCGATGCACATCAAAACGTTGCGCGTCTACAAGGGTTCGTCGGCTCATGAACCTGAGGTAGGGCTAAGACTTCCTTCTTTTCAGTGGGACCAGATTGCTGTCAAGTATCTTCATGTGTCACTGTATTTGGCTTTAATCTTTTTATTTTTACCCTCCTAACCA
The DNA here is from genome assembly GCF_900964775.1 of Scleropages formosus. Classification (NCBI taxonomy): domain Eukaryota; kingdom Metazoa; phylum Chordata; class Actinopteri; order Osteoglossiformes; family Osteoglossidae; genus Scleropages; species Scleropages formosus. The sequence continues at coordinate 28,583,010 of NC_041815.1, read as the reverse complement.
TGGCACCAAAGTGTAAATGTGATGCAAGTGATGGTGATGCATCAAAGAAAAGGAAAACAATTGAAACTAAAGTGGAAATAAAGAAGCAATTGGAAAAAGGTGAAACACCGACGAACACTGGAAAAGGGTTCGGCTGCAGTCGCTCAACGATCGGGACAATTTTAAAGGACGAAGCGAAAATAATGGAGCGTGTAAAAGGCTCTGTCCCGGTGAAATCTACAATTATCTGACTTGCGTACAATTTTGACTTAAAGACAAACGTTGGAACCGAACTCGTTTGTAATCCGGGGACATAGTTTTATTACGTGAATAAATTAAGCGCAGTTTTGTTTTTACACGCTGTTACCAGGGTTTCACAAAGGGAAGGGCTCTGGGTTCAAATGTGTGCAGATTGTATGTTTGGATGGATTTTCTTCCAATAGTCCAAAGATATGGGTTTCAGGTGCCTTGGTGACTCTTAATTGCCCTTTGCCTGTGTGTGTGTGTGTGTGTATGTGTGTGTGTGTTGTGTGAGAGATGGACTGGGATCCACACTGTATTGTGCTCTGGGCTTCCTGGGATTGTCCTGGGACCACCATGACGGTCTTTACTGGTTCTGGCTGTACCTTACACTGGCAAACTTTCTACATATTACACTCTGACTCTACTCTCCGCATTCAAGTTATGGCTTTACTGTCCTTCTCCATCCTCTGGCTCCACCATTTGTGCTGATGGCCTTGTTGTGCTCCACCGTTCTGGCTCTACCTCACACACCTACGCTCTGTCTCTACCTAACACATCAACATTCGAGATCTGCTCATCGTTCTAGCTCTATACCAACTTTTTGCATTCTAGATCTACCAAACACACCAATACTCGGGCTCTGCCCTACACACCCGTGTTTTAGATCTACCCAACACACTAACCTATGCCTCTACCCAACACACCAACATTCTAGATCTACTCAACATTCTAGCTCTATACCAACTTTCTGCATTCTAGATCTACCAAACACACCAACACTCTGGCTCTACCGTACACACCTATTTTCTAGAGCTACATTTACATTTACAAGATCTACCCAACTCACCAATACTCTGGCTCTATCCAACACACTAACAATCTGGCTCTATCCTACACATTAACTCTCTAGATCTACTCAACATTTTAGCTCTATACCAACTTTCTGCCTGTGCTCCACTTGTCCACGCTCTGGCTCTACTCTGCACACCGATGTTCTGGCTGCACCCCACTTGTCCACGCCCTGGCTGTATTCTACAGTGCATGTGTCTCCAGTGTTCATAAGCTACTGGAGACACAGCCCTGTTGGAATAACATCCTTGGCGCACACCATCCTGGAAGATCTGAAATGTATGGACACCAGCCTTTTTTTCACCTGTGTGTGTGTGTGTGTGTGTGTGTGCTGTGTTGTCATTTGCTGTTTAGTCATGCTAGTTCTGTCATTGCAGAAAGACTCGTGGAAAGTAAAAAAGCCACAAGTTGAGCTCCATTAAATCTAGTCTGAAACACAGAGGAGGGAATGGGGAGGAAACAAAAATAATGGACATCTCCTCCTTCACCTCCTATAGACTGCAGGTCTCCTCAGCCTCAGGCTGCTGTATCTGGAGATAAACAGACTGGAAGACTTTTCTCTTAACGTCCCTGTACCATTTGTCAGCCAACCTCAATTCACCTTTTCCATGTCTGCCCAAGACCATCTGATTTAATCTCAGTTCCAGCTTTGTTTTAACAGCCGAAGCCCCTTTCCCTGTTTCTGACAGCTGGGGAACAGGTGACAATTGGACACCCGAAGCCAATGGATGTAGGCAAGGCTGAGAAACACAGGTTGGATGTGAGCTGGGCATGTCAAAGTCGTGGGGCGTCACCCATCATATCCGCTCTGATGTTTCCAAGGCATTCTGGGTATTGACAGTGTGCCTGGTGAAACGCTAAAACAAACTGCCAGTGCTATTTCTGAGTTGCTGCCCATCTCTATTGGACGGTCCTGCTCAACATTGGGTGCGTGAAGGTCTTATGTTGCATTTGTCAGATGCACCTGTTGTCATGGATTTCTTCATTACCCTCAACCAGGCGGGGGGGTGGGGCTCCTCACCCATCTTTGATGGGCCCCACTGACATTTCGGTGCCTCTCACTATATTAATTAGAGGAAAAGGTTAATGAACCCAAGGGGCCAATAAGGTCGAATGAGCTTTATTTATTTCCGCATCAATATTTGTCATCTCTGTGTTCCAGAAAAGCAATAAAGTGCACAAGTGGAGTGAAGAGCGCTCCCCAGCGTGCTGTGCGCTCCCATCAAATAAAGTCAATGCAAATGCAAACAATGAATTACTTCAGGGTACATTTCCACAGGACCTTGAAGCTCATGTCATGAACCTTGAAGACCACCGTCTTCCACGTAGCACGTGAAAGATACTGAGTGCACCAGTTAGTGTTTCTCCCGGTGAAATACATGAACAACTACATATTCGTCTCTGATATATTTACTGTAATTCATCCGCATGCTGGCATCAATAAAGCAGGAAGGGAAATATCAACCTACTTCAATTTATCCCGGCTTGATTTGGAGTCTTTGCTGCGCTGCCTGTTTGATCTACTTAATTACGCTGTTTAGATTACAACGGAGGAAAATGAATTTGTACCCCGAAGGCATGCTGAGCCTTATAAATTAAATATCACATATGATTAGTAAATCATTTTTGCGAATATTTTAATAACAATGTAGCAGAGTGGCCTGAGAGAATGGATCAAATGACTATTCTGCAAACTCGTAACTGAGACAAAGAAGTGAAAGAGGTTTTTTGAATTTTTTTCCCTCTTGGCTGTTATTCTCTCAGGGATGATACACACAATAATGGAGCACGGTGGTTTCTGGGCAAGAAGTCGTCTGTAGAACGTTTATTCATTTAGCAGTCTCTTTTCTCCAAAGCAACGTATAATTCAAAATGAACAAAAGTGCATCAGCAGCAGTCGAAATGCTTTAGGCACAGACACAGGATTATAGACACAGAGATTGTTTGTCTGATACCAACATGCTGCTGGTTCGCATCCCTCCAGTAGCTCCTATAGAAGTGACATTCAAATAGCAAATTCATAGAAAATCATAGCACACGCTGTTGGACTCGTTTATGGAGCTGTCAGGAGATCAAGAGAGAAGTGGCTCTTAAAGAGATGGGTTTGAGACCTTTCTTGAAATCTAGGAGGGATTCAGCAGCTCTGAGGGACAGGGGGAGTCATTACACCACATCAGGGACAAAACCACAAACTGAAGGATGTTTGATTTTGTGGCCAAAGGTGGGGGAGCACAGCACTCTCGCTGGGCTGTAGTGAGTGATCAGGTCCTATAGTGTTTAGGATCCAGACCCTTTGACCATCTTCATGGCTGTAACCAGAGTTGAACCTGATACGAGCAGCAAACAGATGGATTCACCTCTTTCTCTCTTTGCCTTGTAGAAGAAGAGAAATATTAAACAGTGAAGGCAACAGCAACTTGTAATATTAAACTCCAGTAACGATTCATATGTCAAACTGTGTTTTGCTTCTTGATGGACCACATGAGAAACAGCAGTACTTAACCAAAACACAATCAGCGTCTTCCCACACTCTTCACAGTTTGACCTTTTGTTCACCAATGTCTGCCTGATAATCCCAGTAATTTCTCTCTTTCGCTCTCAAAAAATTAAGATCCTTTTTGTCTCTGCCTTTCTCGCATTCTGAAATATTTTGTCCTGCCCAAAGGTCTTAGCCTCGAGCATTCTCATTCAGTCGGCTCCCCTCAAATCCACGCCGTTTGCAGCTGAAGGGGGTTAAAAAAAAAAGGCGGAAATGAACCGTGAGGTGAAGTTAATAACATTTCTGTCCAGGAGCAGTCGCGTAAGTAAGTTCAGTGGCGAGTTGAGTCGCAGCGGAGGATTAGCGTGGCGACGCGGGCGCGACGCTGCCTTAGCGGCTCTCACCATCAGGGCTGCAGTCGAGCGCTAAGCCTGGGTAGCAGAGATAAGTTCACTAAGAAGGGAGGCGCGATTTAAATCCACAACATACGGATGTAATTGGGTTCTTCTCGGTGCTTTACTCATTTCTACAGTTATGGATAATGAATAAATTAACTGCTCAAAAAGCTTTGGGCATTTTTTTTGTTGTTTTTTCCTCACCCTCCAGAAGTGTTTACAGGATTGCAGTAATTGACCGAGACAGGCTTAAATTCTGTGGATGGGATGCTGAGGGGGATTCAGCAGCTCTGAGGGGCAGAGGGAGCTCATTACACCACATCAAAGCAATTAATTGCATTAATGTTTTTTACCATGTTGTAGTAACTGATGCCGCTCCTTACCCAATGCGCTCGGAGATGGCGGTAGAGCAGTTTATCTCGCCCGTCGCGGCGTGCCTGTTTCCATTTCACACGGGTCAGGAGGCTCGGGTCTCTTGTGTCGCACATTTTCAAGTGCGACAGTCACAGCTTTGACATTCAGGTTGGTTTTCTGACAGTCGTGCTCCTGTGTAGATTGGCACATTTTCATATTTGCATTTATCTGACGCTTTTCTCCAAAGTGACTTACAGTGTCAAGGTAGCTCCAACTATTTACATTTGCATTTATTTACTTAGCAGACACTTTTCTTCAAAGTGACTCACAATGAACTCTCTGTAGTGTTACCAGCCCACACACCTTATTCACCTCGGTGACTTACACTGCTAGATACACTATTTACACTGGGTCACTCATCCATACACCAGTGGAACACACACGCACTCTCTCTGTCACTCGCACCCGTTTACACAAGTGGGTGATTTTGCCGGAGCAGTTTAGGCTAAGTACCTTATTCAAGGGTACGACAGCTAGCGGTGGGATTCAGACCTGCAACCTTTGGCTCCAAAGGCATCAGCCCTAATCGCTACGCTACCAGCTGTCATGTAGTCATCCAATCTTCTGCGTTCTGTTTCCTGTTTCCTCTGCTGTAACAGGACTTGACAGTAGGGATGCTTTTCTTCAGGGAGTTACTGACTAGATTTTGTGCTTATGGTGCGGTGGGAGGCAGGGTCACGACCTCCTACTGGGGCCTAATGGATCGGTAGCTGTCCCTGGGGAAACCTGGGCCTCATCCTGCTTATCCCAGCGCTGACCTGCACCGGCCAACTGTGATCCTAAGTGTTTCTAGCTGTGCACTTTGTGAGAGCAGTGATGCCTAAGTGACTTTTTATGTGGGTGGGTTTGTAAATGGAACGGGATGAATGGCAGCAGGTTAACCTTTTTCTTTAACATTAAACGCTGACTTCCTGTGCCAGAAGCGCTGACTTCCTCTGCCAGAGACGTCGCCTCATTGTGCCAGTGCCATCAGAACTTTTTGGTGCGATACGTGACACTCAGAAGGGCGATAGTGTCCGCACCCCTCTGCTCGCATTACGTGCTTTAAGATTAAACGCTGACTTCCTGTGGCAGAAAAACTGACTTCCTGTGCCACGAAATGCTGACTTCCTGTGCCAGAAGCGCTGACTGCCTGTGCCAGAGACACCGATTGATTGTGCCAGTGCCATCAGAACAATTTAGTGTGATACGTGACACTCAGAAGGGCGATAGTCTCCGCGCCCCCTCTGCTAAAATTACTCGCTTTAACATTAAACGCTAACTTCCTGTGGCAGAGCACTGACTTCCTGTGAAGAAAACACGGACTCTACGTGCCAGAAATGCTGACTTTGTGTGCTGGGAGCGCTGACTCGTTGTGCCGGTTCCTTTCTGGGTATCTGGGCATGGCGCCCGCGCCACCAGAAGAGTTTTGTACATAGATTTGTGGGAGTTGGTGAGGTGACCCCCGCAGCAGGTGAAATGTACCGCTCCCTTGGTGCACTTCTGTTCCCAAGTGCTTTTCGGCGAGGACAGAACAGGACACCAACGCTCGGCGGTGTAAACAGCGTCCTACTCCCCGGGGAATCGGTACGACTGCATTGCAGCTCTGCCACGCGAGAGCGTGGGCGACAGAGAAGCTTCCAGAAGCCAGCGTACCTGGGCGTCCAGCCTCACGGCGCCGCCCTCGGAGCGCGCCGCGGCTTTTCGTCCACTTTTTTTTACCTTAGCGGCACGGAAAAGTTGCGCTAAAGCGCATTTGCCTCGTTTTCCAAATTCCCAAAGGCACAAGCGCAAAAGAGCAGTTTATGAATGAGCTCCTCACAGCTCCTGACCTGACAGACGCCCCACCGCAACCCACCCGTCCCCATCCCCGTCCCCATCCCCGTCCCCGTCCCCGTCCCTCTTCTCTGGAGGCAAATTACTGTTGAATGTCAGCTGGTCCTCTCCCTGCATGCGGCACGCTGGATGTTAAGTGATGATTGCAGCTTTTGTCTGTGCATATTTGACAGCAGCTTTCAGTGATGGGTAAGTAAAATCCCTAATTATTTAAACCAGTGCGTTTGAAAATATAATGGGGCTTTTTGTATTCTTATTCCAGCTGCATCCCAGAACATTCATTGTGCAATGCAGACTTTAAATTTTTTTTTTTTTTTTTTTTTTTTTTTTGCGCAACATGGTTTAAGGAAAAAAGACATTAACAGCGACCGGCTTCAAATGCTGTTTAATACCCAGTGGTATTTTTAACACCCTGCATCCGTCTGAAGTTTCTCACCATGGAACCCGGGGAACAGAAACTGCTGAACCGGCAGGGAGGCCCATTTAAAGCATAATTAGGTCTGCAGCTCAGATGAAAGCACTGGAAGTGCAGTCGCATCCCAGAACTTCGGTAGCCTCCCTCTACCCAGTTTGAGACCCTTTCTTATGACTGAACCCCTTCATCTTACATTTGCATTTCCAAAGAAGCCTATTCTCCATGTGAACTTTGTGGGCTATAATTGTTTGGGATATTTTAAGAAAAGTATAAACAACTATTTCACTTGCGTGCGTGCACGTGTGTGTGTGTGTGTGAATCTGTGTGCGTGCGCATGTATGTGCCTGTGTGTTATCCTTGTAACCGGATCAAGTGGCGGGCCGCAAACCAAAAACGATCTGTTTATTGTGGGGAAGCTGCAGGGCAGATCCAATTCCATCCCCTTTCCTGCATGACACACCACAGCGATCTGATAGCTGCGCTGGATCTCGGAATTGGGGATAATTATAAGGCTCGGTGAGCTTCGGAAAATATGCCGGGCCTTTTCCGAACAACGTTTGCCTTTGCCCGCGGCAGTCCCTGGTCGCTTGATGGACACATCATTGAAGTAGCCCACTCATTATAAACGTTATTTTAAAAGCCCTTTAATTCATTTTTAGTAGCCGAGGCAAGGTTCAATTGCAGATTGTCTCCTGTCATTTATTTCTTTGCTCTTCTGCAGCCAAATGCGAATAATAAACTTGTAGAGCTATTGAAGGAAGGAGACACTGGATAGCTGCAAATTCAATTTCCATTTATCCTCTTTCGAGTAAGAAGTCTAGTGTGTCCCCAGGACAGACCACCAATAGGAAGTCAATTTTTCCTTGCATTTTTGGCTACGGCAAGGTGTGCAGGTTGTGAGGGCCGAGATGTTTATTCAGGAGCGTGTGTTTCAGGACGTCTTGTCTCTCTTTTCGGCGTTCCGGAGAGAGCTGCGTACAGGCCTGTGGTCCAGACTTGAACCTTGTTGGAAGGAAGAATCAGGGTCACATTACACCCAGTCACCCTCCACAGCCGCCATGAATCCTATCCTCTCTTCACGAACGGATGAGTTGAACTGGTTTGCTGTCTCGAATTTATTAAACATGGGACGGCTTGTTATGGACCCCTGAGTGTCGGTAACAATGGCGAGGGATTGGTTGTGACCCAAGCTCAGCAGATCTCATGGTCTCTTCTGGAGGAAGACCAGCGAGCAGTGAACTGTTTGGCCCGGACAGGGTGACGGGCCGAATCTGTTACTCCACTTAACACATTTCCAATATATCAGGTTCACGTTCTCTGAAACGGAAACGAGAAAACAGCTCCGTCGTAGGATGGATTGTCTCTCAACAGCCCTGCGAAGTGTCCCTGCTCCAGGTACTGGGTCAATCCAAAAGAAACTTCTGTGATTTAAGTGTCTTTGTTTATTGTTCTTTTTTCCCAGGATGCTTTGCTGCGCCTCGCCTCCGTTACTGAAACCAGGAGTTTACGGAATGTCGTTAAGGAGGTGCTGGAGACAGTTCTTCCCAAAGTCGTAGGTATCCTGTAGGAGTCTCGCTCTTTGGTGGACTCTTCCTGCCTCTCACCGTTGCCTTCTATGAACTGCCAACATTCTCGATGCACAGTGACTAAAATGAGTGTTTTAATAAAGGTAAATGTGGTAAATGCGTAAATGTACGCCTACAGCCTGGTTTGCAGACGTTAAAGGAAGGCTGTCATCGTGCCACCGGTTTTTCCATTTGATTCGGTTCTAATTTTAAATGATGTGGGGGACAGTTTGGCAGAATAATGGTTAGGGAGCTCATTACACCTTATTACACTCTGCTTGCATAATATTTATTTGTCAGGTGTGCTAGTTGGAACGTAACTTCCATGTTGTTCCACACCGGTCATCATTTGAAATATGTTTTCCATATCTGTCAGAAACAGGCCCAGTCCTGGCTCTGTTATTCTGTTATTCGTGACAGTTCCTTCCATTTTCGTCAAAAGTGTGTCTGAACTGGAACGTTTCCCCACATGATATAGGTTCTGGCAGAAATATAAAGATGTGATCAAGCGAAAAATCCCACGCAGCGTTTGACTGCCGTTTGCCCAACCTGTTTGTCGGACGGTTCCGGAAGGAGACGTAGCGTGCGATGTTGTCACATACGGTAAACGGATTTGTCACCGCGCTGATTTCTGCTGCCGGAGTCGCTAAACGGGGCCACTGCGAGCCGCGGCCAAATTTCCTCTCCGCGACCGGCGAAGCGCCTGCCGGTCCGCGCCGTCGTCAGGAAGCCGCCGACAGCCTTCGGCGCTCCGAGCCGACCTACCCCGGGGGGGGGGCGGGGGGACGGGAAGGGGGAGCGGAGCCCTCCTTGACGTTTCTGACAAATTAAAAGAAGCAATCCAATTTGCTCGTTCCCTGCACTTCCCCTCTCTGAGCGGACGGCTCGCCTGCCTTGCCAGAGAAGACTAATGACATTCCGGTCCCCCTGTCGCCTCTGCCAGTCCCTGTGCGTTGACCGGGATGCCGTGCGCGTTTTCCTGGCCCCGCCTCCGATTGGTGCCAGGGACGAGAGGACGGAAGACGGTGTCCACCGCACCTCCTGACAAGGCTCACCACCGCCATAATCGTGGCTTTACACAGACCAGTTATTGGCGTTTCCCTTATTTACGTCGTTTTGCCCACATTTGCGATGCAGCAATGTGTAGATCCTGCCTCCAGTCCCGGATTCATCAAAAATAGACACTTGATAAAATACGCCATTGCTCCCGGTGAAAGATAGTCTCCGCTCTCCCTTTACTGTGACAGATGCCCTTTTGGAGCGCCGGGTCCATTGCGTTCCACATTCGTCCTTCGGCGTGGGCAGAGCGCGGAGAGATTTCGTTCACGGACCACCGGTGCTGACCGCAGGGAAATTTCCCAGGGCGAAACCTGTCTGTTAGCGCAGAGGCTTTGCATGACAGAGCTCGGACATGTCAGGCGAGTTCTGGAACCGCACGGCTGCTCGGGGATGGAAAGGGCAGAAACTAGTTGGAAAAAAGGTCAAGCGGCGGCAGCAGCGATCACCGTGGGTTGTTTTCTCTTCTCTCTGCGGTGGGAAGTCGACGGAAGATCGAGGACGGGGGAACGCCGAGGACAAGTTGGAGTATTTGTCCCGTGAAGTTTTGATTCCCAGTCAAAACCACACTCGTGGCTCACGAATTCGGCAGGGCCGTGCCAGTCTTGAGCCAGCATGTTTTCGGGATATGCGGAGCCTCGTGGGGGAATATAGTGAGACTCAGTGAGGGGCCTGCTGTTCAGGTATGAGTCTGGAACGTGATCTACTTCCACATCCAGCTCTTTCCGCGGCCGACACCGCAGAGCAATAATGATGGCGTAAGACGATCCGAGGCGGTTTCGCAAACGCGGACTGCTGAGAGATACCGCGATCTGCCAAAAACCCCTCTCCGTCGCGTCCCGCAAGACTCTCTTTACACCGAGGCCGGAGAATACATGTTCCAGCTCAACAGATGTTTTCCCTCATTTCTGCAAATCTACAAGGGTGTCGGGAGGGCGGACAAATGGACACAAAGTCAAAGAACGGTGTGCAGGGAAAGGAGCGCCGCGGTGTCGTTCCCCAGATTGCGATGGAAGGCAGCTGCTAAGGTCGCCGAGCTCTGAAAGGAAACCCATGGTTGTATGTGTGCACACGCCTCCTGCAAGTGAAATGAATGACCCAGATCACTTCTAGAAAAAAAATAGATTCACTGCAGTATCCTCAAAATTTCTGCAGCATTTTATATTTCTCATTTAGCTGACGCCTTTCTCAAAAGCAACTTACTACGGTAACCTACGTGCAGTGATTTAGGTCTTTACACATCTGGGTACTTTTTACTAGAGTAACCTAAGGTAAAGACCTTGATCTCAGGCCATTTGAGTGCAAGGCAGTGCCTCTAACCGCTACGCCACTGTTACATGACAGTGAATTCTAAGTGAGTAACTTACCATGTTTACCATCATTTGGGAATCTCAGTATCTAGGCAACGGGGGTGCGGGGGCGCGGGGGCGCGGCGGTGCAGCGGGTTGGACCGAGACTTGCTCTCCGGTGGGTCTGGGGTTCGAGCCCTGCTTGGGGTGCCTTGCGACGGACTGGCGTCCCGTCCTGGGTGTGTCCCCTCCCCCTCTGGCCTTACGCCCTGTGTCGCCAGGTTAGGCTCCGGCTCCCCGCGACCCCGTATGGGCAAAGCGGTTCAGACGATGTGTGTGAGTATCTAAGCGTTTTTGTTTTTACGACAACTCCCTGATTCTGCAGCTGCTCAGCAAATGGTGAGTGTGTTCCTCCGTGTGCTGTTTTTGGCGTGTGTGCGTGTGTGTGTCTTTAATGCACATCTCTGCTTCTCGCCATCCCTGCCACTTGTTCTCAGGTTCTTGCTCACTCCCTGCTCCATCTTCCTCGCAGGAGAATGTGTTCGTGTACCTGCTGGAGCCTCAGAGCGGCCACCTGCTGTGCGACGACCCGCCTCACGAGTTGCCAGCCGAGGGGAAGCTCAGGTGAACGAGTGGAGAGCCGTTTCTGTCGTCCCCGTGCTACGCGGATGAATCAGTGTTATGCTAGCAACACAACCGCAGGTTCCACATCATTGCCGAAACACCTTATAAGACAATCGGTCATCTTCACCCTGATTTGACCTCATCACCCAGAGCCGCTGTGACAGCATTGTCATCACCATCCGTCCTGCCGCTGTATTAATTTTCCATCACCAGCTGTGCAGAAGCTGAACAAGCCTTGCGTCCGCTCCACGTGTGCGTCAATCTCAGGAGCGCAGGCCCACTTCGAAAGCCCTGACGTGTGTGGCCGCTTGACGGCGGATCGTGGCTTGATGCCCCCAGAGAGACCGGGGTTGTTTGTGGCACAGAAGATTACACTGGGACTAGAGCAAAGCCATTTCAGAAGGTTTGCGCTGGTGGCCAGTGGAGGGAGGCAAGGCTGATGGAAGAGCTGGGATAGGTTGAGGGAGTGCACTTGTGATCAGAAGGGTTCTAGTTTTAGTCCTGCAAAAGACTATTTCTTGAGACTTTCAGCAAGACCGTATTTCTGCACCGTTTCATAAAGACACGTGCTGCACACATTTATTTTTGTATTCCCCACATGTCTTTGTCTATCTAGGTGCTTAATAAAGAGGCATGGTAAGTACACAAAGGCTACAGAATCTATGACTAAAGAATGATACTGATACCATACTGATTTTTCTCGTGCCAGCAATAGAAAACTGTGATGTTTTCGGTGAGAGAAACTCTGTCATCCACATCAGTTCTGGACAGTTTTAGAGCTGGTCACTGTAGGTGTTACAGAGAGGTTGCAGTGCAATGAAGACTTGGCTGGTAAGCAGAGTAGCTCCATCTTGGAAAGGATAAGAGATGATGTTCGGTCAGCCATGACTAAAATCTGTAAGCGGAGATTCGGGAGGACATCTGCGTTTCTGTGGGAGGTAGATATAGAGTTGAATATCATATGGATAGCAGTGGTGCGAGATGCCTTGGTTCAGTGTGGAGTTTCAAGTTGAAGTCAAGTTTTAAGTCTCAACGAATGGTCCTTTGCGGGACAAAGCTTGAAACTTGCGAGGAAGTAATGCGACTAAGAGTAGTGGCATAACGAGAAAAAAGAGAGGTCCTGCTATAGAACCCTGTGGAACCCCTGTTCGGGATAAACGGTGCAATCGTGGCTCTGATGAGTACGACGGTCAGGGCCGGGAACGTGGGTGGTGAAAGACTCCCCATCCTCTCAGCGTACCAACAACAGATGAACTTGCCTGCCGTAAATGCGTTCGCATTTGACAGGTCCAATCTCCGCTCGTTCTTCTGCCTTCCTGCCTGTTAACACGGTTTGAATTTCTCTCACTTTGGCCGTTCTTTTGCTCGAGGCCGATCGATGAATCCTCCCACACTTCAAGCCAGTACCGTGCAGCCACGGGAACGGTTTGACCAACTCCCATCTGATGTCTCCCTCTTGATGGAGGCAGATGAGATGATTCAAAGCTTTTACGTCTGCCTTTTGCCCCAGATTGACTTGTTGTAAATGGCAGGCTGCTGCACTCTCTCGGTGGCTGTATACAGGTTTCGGAAAAGCAAAGTTTGAAGGAGCCTTTTCTGGCGGACTGGCCCGTGTGAATTATACTCGGTAGCCGTTAAGTGACTAGTGAATTCGAGGAGAGCAGCCACGGAACGACCGTGGGATTGGTCGCAGGTTTTGCAGTAAATGGTGAGGATATTCAGGCACCCCAGAGAGCTCCGTGGCCCAGCTCTGAGACCGCCTCCCCATCTTCTCTCCGCTGAAAAGAAAACGTCTCCCAGAGGGACACGGAGCTGCGCGCAGCCTCGGCACAGTCTTTTACTGGAGCAGGAGCAGCGAGAAAGGAAATCAGATACCATGTAATGGATCTGGCGCTCATCTGAACGAGCGCTGCAGTTCTGACCTATTAGTACGCATTTCCTTGGTGGCTGGATGTTTTTAAAAATTTAGACTCGGAGGAGGGAGGAGAAAAAATGCGGGAATGGCGAATGGCCTTTCTTTTGATGTTGATCATTTCTTTTTTAATATTTAATTCCATTTTTACTACATGAGCCCAAAGAAATTGTCTCGGCAGACACCGAAAAACACGGCAGGTGTTTTACAAAAACTTTATTTTATATCCTTTGTCCCAAAAGCGAGGGGGTGATGTTCAGTGTCCCTCTGAGGAGGGGTCGTCACCCCGTTCGATATCCTTCAGTTCTCCGCTAGGGCTGGATTGGAGAGGTCCGGCGCCACTTCTTTTCATATTAACAGTTGGGGGCATGGCGAGGGCACGGCGGGCACACAGTGGGTGGAACCCAGTCTGTCGGGCCATCGGGGGCATCGACAGCAGCACCGAGCCTCTTTGTTGCGGAAAAGGCACAAGATCACGCAGTATTTTTACTCCCGTGTGGATACTTGGACAGGATCTGAAAAAGATGTCCCGGGAGATTGTGTCCGTATCTACGACACAAGCCCCGAAACGACTGATACGTTGCGCCCGGGACGCCCGCGCCTTCTCCGCGTCCTGAGCCGAACCTTCCGACTTTAACGTGAAATTATGAGAAAAGGCTTTCTGACAGATTGTGGTCTTATAGAGAGTCGAGCGGAGAGGTACGGTCGGGGGGGTGGGGGGAAAATGGAGTGAGCAGTAATCCTGAGGGAATGAAAATCCTCACAGAGACACTCACTCACATCTTCATAAATTATGGAATTTCCCTCGGCGGACGCATGCATTTGGGCGCTCTCCAGAAATATAATTTTGCGAGTCGGGCGAGCTTTGTTGTTCCGACGGTGACATCGATGTTTCTGGCGTGAGACGACGTGGCCTGTTTCTCGTGGAAGACCGCTCTTCTGGAAAGGCGGCGGGGTGGCGAGCGCTAAATGGCTCCGACTAATTTGATCCTCCGCCGCCGTTTATCGTTCCTTCGCAGTCGCCGGGGAGCCGAGGGGATGCTGTTCCGCTCTAATCCCGCTTCTCGCTGTTGCAAAACGCCATCCGAGAAATTCACCGGAATTGACAGTTTGGGCTGCGCAGGATCGCATGGCCGTCCGGGACGTTCTTCCTCGCCTGAGTACCAGTCGCTCTGGAGTAGTCTATGCGGCCTTGAGTGCTTTGGACAAGTTACAGGGCGATGTGGAGAGCTCTGCCATTAAGCCTCAGTTTGCTGGACCCCATTTAGCGGGTTTTGGGTTAAACTGGCCAGATTCTACTGTTCATATGTCGATACTTTTGCTGTTATTTTCCAGTCGACATGTCGGTACTTCCTCGTAACAGGCTGGTTGTTATGTCCCTACGTATGTCCTTCATCACTGGAGAGCAACTCTCTAGTACATCGTTCAGTCGCAAATTAAATTTGTGTTGAGCTGTTTTACAGATTACTCTGTTAACTCAGGCACTATGGACAAAAACAAAAAAAGAAGAAAAAATGTAGCACCGTCTCTACAGTTTTTTTTTTGTTCAGTTTTTCTTCTTGCTAAAAGAAAGTGGGTAATTTTTTATTATTACATTTATTCATGTAACTGATGCTTTTCTCCAAAGTGACTTACAATGTTAAGCTTCTTACACTTATTTACACAGCTGGGTAATTTTACTAGAGCAATTTAGGGTAAATACCTTGCTCAAGGCTACTACAGCTGGAGGTGGGACTCAGACCTATGACTTTTGGGCGCAAAGGCAGCACCTCTAACCACTACACTACCAACTGCCCCTATTATTATTATTATTATTATTATTATTATTATTATTACTACTACTACTGCCAGTGCATAATATGTAACATGTTGTGAAATTTGGTAAAAATTGGCTTTGTTTTGACATGTACAATTTGTGGTTTAACAGACTTTTGGCTTCATATTGACAGACGTTTGGGGATATCGGACACCCCCTCACCCCATTTCTCCCTTATTTCAAGCATATACTGTGTTGTATTTTGTGGCTGATTTGGACAACACTCACGTCACTGGGGTTTTTGAAATGTAGCTGAAACGGCAACAATGTATTCCACCGCACGAAGCCCCGCCGGCCTGGTGTTGGGTCACGACCGCCTTTTAAGCTACAGCTGTTTACATTGAACGCTGTGAAAAGCTTTCGTTCCTATGAAGTGGTCCGAAAAAAGCAACCGCTGAGAGGCACCCAATGCATCTCCCATATGTGACTTCTTCAAGAGGTGTGCAGCTCTGGACGAGGAGCACTTCACAGGAAGTGCGCTTTCAGAGTGTGTGCATGTGCGTGAACCCATCCCAGGAAGCATCACCAGCCCTTAGAGGATCCACGGCACTTTCTCCCTCTCTCCTTTGATGTTCAATTTTCGTGTTGGGTCCCGGCGCCTGCTTCCAGCCCTGCTTGCGTTGAGATGAAAACCCAGGTGACACGATGTTTTGTGTAAACTCCTCGAAGAGGCAATGAGCTCTCGGCGCTACGCTACATTGCGCCGTCGCTGTGGAATTTCTCCGAAGAGCCAAGTCCTGCTTCAAAGCCAACTTCCTGCTTGTGTGTAGTCCCTCTATAGGGGGCACTTGCATCATAGCACTCTACATGCTATGGAGGTCTTTTCTGGTGCCATTCGCACCTCTTGATGACCCTTGGGCGCTAACATGCCATGACATTTACATTTATTAACTGAGCAGATGCTTTTCTTCAAAGCGGCTTCCAGTGAATTCTGTAGTGTTATCAGCTCACACACTTTATTCACCGTGGTGACTTACACTGCTAGATACACTCTTTAAAATGGGTAACTCAGACATACATCAGTGGGACACACTCTCTCTGTCACTCACACACTATGGGGAAGCTAAACAGCATGTCTTTGGAGTGTGGGAGGAAACCAGAGCACCCAGAGGAAACCCACACAGACAGGGGGAGAACATGCGAACTCCACACAAACTGAGCAGGGATCGAACCTACGTCTTCTCACACAACCCAGGTGCTGTGAGACAGCAACACTAGTCGCTGTGCCACCATGCCACCATGCTGCTGTGCCACCACGCTGCCCCCTGGTGAGCCCAAGGTTAGCGCCTTCAAGAAGTTCAGATGAGAGCTGGGCTCTGAACCCATCTCTGGACCCCCTCAGGAGCCATAGGATCTCTCAGGTTCCATCCCTTGTCCTTCACTAGACAGTAAAAAGAAGATTTGATTGACTGGGATTTTGCAGTACCCCCCCACCCCCCACGTTCTCATCCTTTGTAGCCGCAACAATGTCCTAAATTGTCTGATTGCCACAATCCGCCCTCCTTTCCATTGTCCCCGGCGACCGCACAGCTGTCGCACCGTTTTGCGTAACAGAAGGGCCGCCTCCTGAATGGGAAAGAGTGCAGTCTGAATACCTTTACTGGGACTTTGACGCACAGATGTGCGAAGAGGGGCACGGCCCATCAGGAGCCATGGAGGCGCGTGCGCCATTTGCATGTAAATAACACATGAACATCAGAGGAGCGCTGCCGGCGGAATTAATATGCACGACAGGAGACGTGGCGATCGCATCTGTTATTGCATTGTAGTCGCACGCTAAAGAAGGAGAACGGACACATCAATTAAACACAGGCGCGGTAAATAAAAGATAAATGCAAAGCTTTGTGGCAGTTGAATCGTAATTATTTTGACCATTGTTTTCTGAAAGAAAATGAGACAAACTGTCCATTTGGTTTACATTTACTCAACACTTTTCTCCAAAGCAACATAATGATGTTAAGGTACCTATAGTTGTTGTTGTATAATTGTAATTGTACCGTCACTGCCATGTTCTCGTCCGGAAGCAGGAGGCGGACTCAATTGCGGAGCACACAGGAGTTAGCGGGGTAAGACAGAAACCGTGGTCGGGGACAGGCGTGGGTCTTCGTACTGCAAACGTCGTTTAATGGGCAATCCAGAATGGTTGTCGTTGAATACAGGCGATGGGGGTGCGGTGGCGCAGTGGGTTGGACTAGAGTCCTGCTCTCTAGTGGGTCTGGGGTTCGAGTCCCGCTTGGGGTGCCTTGTGACGGACTGGCGTCCTGTCCTGGGTGTGTCCCCTCTCCCTCTGGCCTTACGCCCTGTGTTACCGTGTGGGCTCCGGTTCCATGGGACAAGCCGTTTCAGATGATGCGTGAGTATGTATGTGTGTGTGTATATGTATGCATATATATATATACACACATTACTCTGCGAAAGTCTTAGGCACTTAGATGTGTCACAAAAATATTTGTTTCAGACGGTTATTTAATTTCTTCTGCATTAGTGTCAATGGGAAAGAGTATATTTTAGATTTACAAGGATTCCTTTTGCAAAAAGTTACAGTATTACAATAAGGGTTTTGTATATCGTTAAAGAAAGTACACACACACACACACTGCCTGAGACCGCTTGTCCTGAGTGGGGTTCGCAGCAAACCAGAGCCTAACCTGGCAACACAGAGCGCAAGGCTGCAGGGGGAGGGGACACACCCGGGACGGGACACCAGTCTGTCACAAGGCACCCCAAGTGGGACTCGAACCCCAAACCCACCAGAGAGCGGGACCCAGCCAAACCCACCGCGACTCCACTCGGGACAAGCAGTTGTTGAGTATGGATGGTTACTAAGCTTTGTAGGAAGTTTATTAATTAGGAGCGTTATTTCTGGAAGCATTCCCTCTTTACAGCTTTTTTCCCCAAGCGTCTAAAACTTTTACACAGTACTGTACATCCCTATATATGGATATATACCCTATACATCCATATAGGCTAGAGAGGACAGCTGGTAGTGTAGTGCTTAGGTTTTGGATGCAAAAGTTGCAAGTTTGATCCCCACCTCCAGCTGTAGTACCCTTGAGCAAGGTACTTGTCCTAAATTGCTCCAGTAAAATTACCCAGCTCTATAAATGGGTAAATAACTGTAAGCATGTAGTAATTATAATCTTAACATCGTAAGTGGCTTTGGAGAAAAGTGTCAGATAAATGTAAGGATTGTACAGGAAAGTAAATAACTTTCAACTTTGCCCTTATTTAGCTGATACTTTTCTCTAAAACACTTTTCAGTGTTAGGCTCCATTCAGTGATTGACCAGTTTGCACAGCAGGGTTATTTTTACCGTACCAGTTCATTTTAAGTACCCTGATCAAGTGTACTGCAGCAAGAGGTGGGAGTTGAATCTGGATTGGCCCCATATGGAATATGGAATATTGGAAATATGGAATATTAAGCTAATTTCTTATATCAGTTGAAAGAAGAACACAGTGAAATTGAAAGTCCGTAGTGTCTGTAACAAACCAACTGTTTGGCTTCGTCGGGGTTAGGGTTTTGTTGTGAAAATCCATCTCAATCCACTGCTCTGCGTTCACATGCAATTTAGTGAGTCGACGCTCGGGGAAATGTGCTGGAACGTAATCGGCCGAACGGTTTCATTTGCGCCCGACGGAACGATTTTATTTTTCGCGGCAGAAACGTGGAGGTCAATCGCGGAAGCCGCGCCGCTCCGAGCCGACAGCCGGGACGGCGGAAACGCAGCCAGCGCCAGGCCGGCGCTTCTCATCCTGGCTGCCTAGTCCCGTTTCTGTCTGTTGCTCTCGTCGACATGTGTGAGCGCGGAGAGGGCCGACGTGGTTTTCACCCGGTTACATCATCACTTTAGGCGACTCGATTCAAACGCATGCGGCTCCGCTGGTGCCAAGGACCACGCCGCCGTCCGCTTGACCAAAGGGCATAATCTAAAGCAGAGGTTCACATCCTTTTCTGGGCTAAGAACCCGTTTATGAATCTACTGAGAGCTTTCTAGTGCCCTTCCTACAAAAATATCCATAAATAAATTTGGGAAAATATTGCACTCAGCAGGGGGGTTTGGGGTGCGGAGGGTTTGGCAAGTGCCCGCTATGTGGGAGGTGTGGGGTTCGAGCCCTGCTTGAGGTGCCTTGCGACAGACTGGCATCCTGTCCTGGCTGTGTCCCCTCCCCCCCTCGGCCTCGCGCCCTGTGTTGCCAGGTTAGGCTCCGGCTCGCCGTGACCCCGCTTGGGCCGAACGGTTGTTGACAATGACATTGCGCTCAGTATATTTCACTGTCTTCACATAAAATTATGCTATAAATAGTTCAATTGCATTTATTTTTATAGTGTGCTCCTCTTGCCAAGGTGGCACAGAGCGGTGAACACAGTTCCAGGGAGTGGTACATTAATTATAAGACAGAGAGGCAGTAATTGTAACTATTGGGATAAGCCAAGTGACAGCTGAGGAGAGGAAAACAAAATAGTCTCAAATGCAAAGAAGGAGAGTGAAATAAACCTCTGGGGGTGCAAGTACTAGTGGCTGCCCACACCTCCTAGGCATTGCACTGTGTGACAGGGTACCTGTGTGTAATAGTAATAGTAGAGCATTTTTTACATTTTATTTTTACCTTTCATTCAGTTAGGCAGTGAAGTTTTCAAAGGAAGCTCGTGCTTCTCAGAACCTTGAAGCCCATCCACGGACCCCATGCTAAGAAGCCCTGTTCCAATGGCATGGACTGAAGGCGAAGACCTGGAGAAAAGCGTTCAAACAGCTGCACGGAGGCAGTATTAGAGAGCGAAAGACACTATTGTGTTGAGGAGAGGTCCGATGGAGCCTCGGTGCCTTTTGACAACATCTATAGTACCGCTGTAAAATATGAGCTCACCTGCTGGAGATGTGGGACATTTGTGCTTTGCTTTGCTTTCACTCTTCTTTCCAGTCTGTCCTATACAAGTGTTGTCTCGGCTGCCCAGATGGACTCACACTTTTCACCGGTACTGTGTATCACCCAACCCCGTTCCTCGAAGAGGGACGGACGGTCATTACCGCACGTCTCCGACCTGCAGATACTCAGCATTCCATGGCTGTATGGAGTGATAAGGCCTCTGGGGTGTATGCTGGGTAAGGGGTTTTTCCAGCCAACATGCAGAGGGAGTAGCACCATGGACCAGCATGCACAGCTCTCTCTCTCTCTCTCGAGAGAGAGAGAGCGAGAGAGAGCGAGAGAGAGAGAGAGAGAGAGAGTGAGCCCAGCTCCATTAGAGGCTAATTAGCCTGGATGGAACTTGGCTTTTATGTGAATTACGCAGGTAGGAGAAGGACTTAATGGACAATGTTTTGTGCTGTGGGTGCTTTCCATTCAGCCCCCGCCCCCCCGACGAGCATGCACACACACACACATACACACAGAGATT
Source organism: Scleropages formosus (assembly GCF_900964775.1). Classification (NCBI taxonomy): domain Eukaryota; kingdom Metazoa; phylum Chordata; class Actinopteri; order Osteoglossiformes; family Osteoglossidae; genus Scleropages; species Scleropages formosus. Next base: position 28,562,762 of record NC_041815.1, on the reverse strand, counting down.
AAAGTGATGGGGGCTGCTTGTTTTGCATGTTTTTATTATAGTCTGTACATGCTGTTATCGAGGGAGAAGAGCCGCGCTCAGTCCTGACGCAGGGCCGCAGACAATAGCGCAGCTGTCGAAACGTCAGTCATTCGATTGCCGCCGTTTGTGAAAAAATGCGAAGAGGGACAGGTGGCTGAGCCGTCGCCGTGGCTCCGATCGTCCACCAATCATATCTCAAGTGGTACAGGGGAGGAAGTGCGGGGAACCGGCGGTATTCTTGAACAACCGCCCTGTGACCTGAGCAAAGCCGTGAGCAGCGCTCCGGTCAGCAACATCATGAACGAGTTACCGTGGAAATCTCGTTGTCATGGGGACGCTGTCTCGGCGAGCCGTCCATGCTGGTTCGGACCGGAACGGACCCCTCACGATGGAGAGCAGCCTTGGCTCTCGCCCCCCTCCCCGGCTCTCTGATGGAGTGTACCTGGCTGTCGGCACTCTCCCCCCGAGCGCTGAGCCCGGCGGTAATGAGTTTCGGCCCCTCGGTCCGTTCCATCACGAACCCAGTGGGTTTCTCACTCGCGGGTTCTAGGCAGCAGAGTGCGGTTCTGATTCACATCACAGCTGTGTTTGTTTCAGTTATCATCAGTACTGCTTTTAATAGAACCCACTTTAAGTGGCGGAATGGTTTGAGCCAACAGCTTAAAACCCAAAGGCCCGGGTTCGAATCGCACCTCCCGCTGTAGGACCCTCCGCAAAGAGACCTACTTACTGAACTGGCGTAGTAAAAATTTCCCATTAAATGGTAAATCACTGCAAGTCACCTTGGAGGAAAGTGTCGCATAAACAAATGAATATGTAAAACTGAAGGAATTTAAATTAATATATAAAAGTTCTTATTTATGTAAATGAATAAAAATAAGTTGAAGGAGATGGCTCTGTTTTGCGGTCTCCTGCAACAGGAAATAAATTGGACTGGACATAACTGGAAGGTTCTGGGATCACATCCCACCTTCTGCTGCAGTACCTTTGACCACGGTAGTTACCTGGAACTGACACAGTAAAAATGAGCTGTACAAATGGGTACATCACTGTAAGTAACTTAGTGTACAAAGCCAGTATTGTGTAAGTCACCTTGGAAAAATGCGTCAGCAAAAATAATAATAATAATCTAGCAATTCATCATTTCCATTGATGTATAGTCACGACCGGTTGAACCTTAACTCGATGAATTCTTTTTTCCCCGATAATTCTGAAGGTGTGTTTGTGCAGATAAAGACACAAAAGTGGAGACTGTTCTTCACTGGTATTCCCTTGCCTTCCCTTCCCTTCCCGATTCGCTGCGACTCTTTAAATTGCTATTCGTGCGATAACATCATCTTGCTCTTTTAAATAACTGTTTGATTAATTAACGATTGTGCTGATTTTATTCCTCGTCCTCAAACAATTAAATAAATGTACGAAATGAGTCATCGTCATCGAACCCGGTGACCATTACTGTCTACTAGGAGCAGCGGGGAGCCGATCGCAGTCGGGGGCCTCAAACCTCAAGGCAGTTAAGGAACCCGGAGGAAAATGGTTTTTCTGTATTATTTTCTGGCCCGATTCTGGGCACGAGCTGCAGGGAGTAAATTGGGTCGCGTCCCTTCCCTCGTTCACCGGTCGCCAATCCTTTCAGTCGACGGAGATGCGAAGGCCTGTCGCTCGAGTATGAAGTGTGGAGTCACACCGGCTGGCGCCGGGCTCTAACAGCAGGTCATAATTTGCGGCCAGACAGTGCATTTGGGGTCATTGTTTCGGTTTCCGGACGGAGCAGAACCGCTGCGCGACCCGCTTTATCCCCCCCACCCCACCCCGACGCCCAGCGTGTTTGCTGCCGTCCTCTAAGCTCGATTTGTTTCGAGTGTATTGTTAGCGGAGGAGATAATGGGGTAATTTGGAGGGATGAGTTTCCCCCGGGGGGGGTGGGCGGTGAGCCACGAGAAGGACAGTGAGATAAATGGCCCGTCAGAGACAAGTAATTAAACTTTATTTATAAAAATTGTTATGTGCCGAACTGTTTGCACTGCTGGCAAATGAAGGTGCGGCTGGTTTCTGGAAAGCCACTAGAGGACATCGATCTCAGCTCCTGTGACTAGGTGGAGGTCGGAGAGGGTTTAGTTTGAGCAGTTCGACTCCTGGGCGGCACAGCAGGTAGTGCTGGTGCCGCATCTCTCCTGGGCTGCAGGATCGGACGTGGGATCCAGTGCGATTCCAGTCTGTGTGCGCGCTGCATGTTCTAGCCGTGTTCACGTGTTCCTCTGGGTGCTCTGGTTTCCTCCCACACTCCAAAGTTTCAGGTGGATTGGTAACTGCAGATTTCCCTCATTGTATGTATGTGTGTGTGTGTGTGTGTGTGTGTGTGTGTGTATCTAAGGGTGTGAAGTTGTACCTCATTTACACACACCTCACTGTACCTATTTAAATTGGCAGATGACACTGGCTGAAGAAAGAAGGGGTGAGTTTTACAGCCAGGCTCTACAACATCCAGAGTGTGTTTAGCCTGCTTTACAACGGATCGCTGATCGGGGCCCCGCAGCCCGTCCTCATGGTCCGGTCAATAAACAGCGGTCAGATGCTGGGGGAGTGATGTGATTTGATCAGGACTCCAGCCAGGACACCTCACCCAGCTCCGTGGGACACGAGGACTGGCAGCTGTACGTGTGCCTGAACGTGTCGCTAAGGTGTTAGCGGTCACCCCTCGCAGATGGGGCTCCGGCGCATCGCTGCGCGCGTGCGGTCCTGCGAGACCGAGGCCGGTCGCGTAACGGTCGATTTATCACGACGCATTGCGGTTTACTCCGACATCCCAACCCCGCATCCCGGTCGGGTTCAAACCCCCTCGACCTCGCACATGTTTTGATCCCTGGTGGTCATGCAGGTTCACGACCATCAATCAGTTCATGCCAGACCAGGTTGCCTCCGCGAGAGAAAACGTTTTGTCCTAAAAATACAGCACTTTACAAACGACCCTTCTTTGTTTGAAACAGTAGAAAAACCACAGAAGAAATGTTATTTTTGGCAAAGGCAGCTGGTGCGTTCGCCTTGCGTTCCAGCCAGCGCGTTTCCAGCGAGACCGCGGAAAGGCCTTCTTCGCTGGAAAATCAAAATAGCCGCCGTCGAGCATCGTTACTCTCTCCTGCTGACGGCAGCCGGCAGAACACCCAGGAGTGTTGCATGATGGGAAGCGGTTTGGCTGACTCAAGCGTTCAAAGTGCTACTTATGCGGTTCTGATCGCCCCCTCGCTAACCCACCCCCAGCTTAGCCCTGGTTCTTGGTATCATCTGTGGAACCAGAAGCTCCTTAGAAACTCTGTTGTACTGCTGCTCAAGCAAACTGAACCCGCACTGCTTTGGGCTGTACAGCATACCGTGTGTGTGTGTGTGTGTGTGTGTGTGTGTGTGTGTGTGTGTGTGTGTGTGTGTGTGTGTGAAATGGTTCGTAGGACAACACTACTAGCTGCATCCCAGCACTCCGCTGTCCCCGCCGACAGCTAAAATGCACAATTAGTGGACAAGTGTCCCTCTGTGTGAGCCACACACCCTGAACATTTACATCTACGTTTATTAATTCAGTGACACCTTTTGCCAAATGATCTACGGCGCAGATCAAAACAAAAGTGCGTCAAGAACCGACAAAGAGCTCTAGACACAGACACTGGATTACTTGTCTGATTCCACCATGTGGTTGGTTCACATCCCTCCAGTAGCTCCTATACACGTGACGTTCATATAGCAGAAACAATATTCCCTGTGATTATGTTGGACCCTTTTATGGAGCTGTTAGGAGATCAGAGAAAAGTGGCTCTCAAAGAGATGGGTTCGAGACCTTTCTGGAATTAGGAAGGGATTCAGCAGCTCTGAGGGACACAGGGGGATTGTTCACATTATGCTGCATGGACACATCACCATGTGTGATGAGTCCGTCGGGCCCTCAGTGGTGATCCCACCCTTCCCGCCTCCCTTCTCTCGCCCATGTACTCTTGCCACTCCTGCAGCACCACAGGGGGGATGTGTGCAGAACCCCAAACCTGAGAAATGTCTCTTGCAGCACAGTTTTGCACCTGAGCAAATTGGGTCACACCTGTCCTCATGTTTATCACTGGGAAACACAGACTCACTGTATTTATGCATGTTCATATATGTCACTCGCCGACTCTGGTATATTTATATTTACATGTACACTTATTCCTTACACTGATTTACCCATTTATACAGCAGGGCCATTTGTACTGAACCAATTCAGGGTAAGTACCATAACCAAGGATAATACAGCAGGAGGAGGGATTCGAACCCGGGTCCTTTGAGCGTAGTGAGTTAGCTCTAACCACTACGCTGCCTGTTGCCCACCCTTAATAATAATAATAATAATAATAATAATAATCTTTATTTTTTATCGTACTTCTAAAAGCTGATTTTCACAGTACTATACAGTACACACACACACACACTTTCCGAACCGCTTGTCCCATACAGGGTTGCGGAGCCTACCCGGCAACACAGGGCGTAAGGCCGGAGGGGGAGGGGACACACCCAGGACGGGACGCCAGTCCGTCGCAAGGCACCCCAAGCGGGACTCAAACCCCAAACCCACTGGAGAGCAGGACTGTGGTCCAACCCACTGCGCCACTGCGCCACCGCACCCCCGACTACTATACAGTAAAAAGAGAGAAATATACCATACATTTTTTCATATATAGGAATGACTTAATGTGAGGACATCTGGTAGTGAACTGCTACCTTTGGGCCCTGTGGTTGTAGGTTCAAATCCCTGCCTCCAGCTGTAATACCTTAGGACATGGTACTTACTCTAAATGCTCCAGTAAAATGACCCAGCTGTATAAATGGGGTAAATAAGTACAAGTAGATTAACGCTGTGAGTCACTTTGGAGAAGAGTGTCAGATAAATATAATTTAAGCGCATGGTGACGCTCCAACCCCTGTCCTACTAGCTCCTCCCTCTCTGCTCAGCCCCCACCCCCCAGTCTCCCTCTGCTTCCATCAGCTCCAACCCCCCTCTCTTCCACTCATCCTGCACCCGTGGGAGATGCGGCGCACGGTGCTTCTCGGTCCACGTGCCGCGTCTCACCGTGTGCTCTGTGGCTCCGCAGGGAGGTGCTGACCCAGAAGAAGAGGGTTCAGTGCGGTGGACTGGCCCTCTCGGAACTGCACGAGAGCCAGAGGAACAGCCTGGCCGCCCCCCTGCCGCCGGAGAGGAGGGGTGAGTGGGGGGGGACAGATGCCGAAGCTCAGGAGAGGTCCCTCAGAGGTCTCCTTATTATCCCAAACCCCTCATGTCTCTGATTCCCTCACACACTGCACATACCCCACACACTGCGGTGCCTCGTCCCCGAAGATGCGCTGTCATTCGCATTTATGATGTGGAACATTTTCGACAAGCGAGGCGAGATTTGGGAACGTGGGGATGTGTTATGGTGCGGCACCTGCAGGGCAGGTCGTGTAGCAGCTTCTCTGATGTAACCTTGATCATTCATTAAATATGGCCTTTGTGTCTGTGTGTGTGTGCGTGTGCGTGTGTGTGCGTGCGTGTGCGTGTGCGTGTGCGTGCACGCATGTGTCTCTCCTCTCCAGTGCTGATCATCCCTCTCGTGGACCGGGACCAGGCACTTGTGATTGCGCTCATCTTGGTAAGTGTCTAGGATAGGCTCCGGACCACCATGACCCTGTGGCGCAGGGATTTTCCGTAATTAATTAAGCGGTTAATGTTGTTTTAATTATGAAGAATTCTAAAGTTTACAGTTTTGTCCAGGAGCGTAAATTTGCCAGTGCACTAAATTTTCTGGGAGGCACCTCACACCTGTCCTGAGCACGGTAAAAAGAGGACGGTAAAAAGTGTGCGATGGGTCCCGAGGTTGAGGTCACTCTGTGCTTTGTGAGGCTACCGTGGTGTGTGACGTCCACTACGACCTCTTCACGGGGTTCTTTCTGAGATGCTTCCAATTATTAATTACATTAATTTTAATAAATATCTGATTATTAATTGTTTTTTCATTTTTGCGACACTTTTCTCCAAAGCACTTTTCAGTGTCAGGTTTGTACACTAAGCTACTTACACTGTTTTACCTGTTTGTATAGCAGGGTAATTACCTGTATCAGCTCAGGACAAGTGCTTTGATCAAGGGTTCGAACCCAGGACATTTAGATGACGAGGGAAAAGCTCTAAGCACTGCGCCACCTGCTGGCCCGTGGGTCCATGCGGACGGGCGGATGATGGTCACGTGACATACATGATGCCTGTCGGAACCGGATAGAACCGCCCTAGCCGCGTACGGCACGTGAGATCTAGCGGAGGCGGAAGCTGCGTCTCGCTATCCGCGGAGGATCCGCTCCTTCATTCTCGACTCCGGGTGCGACCCGCCATCCGCAGCCGAAGGCGAGAGCGCTCCCGTCGTCCCGGCACTCTTCCCGCACCACTCCTCGCCTGCGCCTTCGCCGACGCAAATTACCGCAGACTCCGGGGGGCGGCCCCACGCGGCCTGTCCTCTCCACCCCGCAAAAGTACATTACGGGAGCACGACGGTGGCGAGATTTTCGGGGAACAAAGAGCCTGCAGCCCATCCGTGGACTCGTCCTCTCTGGGCTCCATCATATCATAATTCCTCAGGAGCCGCTCTGCAGTTGGCGGGAAGAAGTGAGGCGACCGCATCTGCTGGTGCATCATGGGTAATTGCACCTTTTCTCCAGGGAAGAGAAGGAGAGAGACACGGTGTTGATGGAGTGAAGGACGGGTGCAGATGGAGGCTCCGATGCCCAGCGATACACACATTCCATATAAATACATGCAGTGCATCTTTTTACCCTCTTTCGCAGAGTACAGGAAGAACAGGTGCTTATAAATAAAGCCATATTTACATTTATTAATTTATTTATCTGATGCCGTTCTCCAAAACACACACACACACACTGGTTGAAGCCTCTCGTCCCGAGCAGGGTCACGGCGAACCGGAGCCTAACGCGGCAACGCAGCGCGCAAGGCTGGAGGGGGAGGGGACACACCCAGGGCGGGACACCAGGCCATCACAAAGCACCCCAAGTCGGACTCGAACCCCGGGACCGGCCAAGCCCGCTGCACCCCCGCCCTTTCTCCAAAAATGCACAGTATTAAGCCACTTACATTGATTTACCCATGTAACTTTCACTGTATCAATTCAGGCTAAGAACCTTGATGAAGGAAGCCACAGCAGGAGGTGGGATTCAAACCTGGGACCAGAGTAGGAGCTCTAAGTAACATGTCACCTGAAACCTGTATTTACTCCTTCATTTGGGATCAGTGAGGCAGGTAACGCCAGAGGTGGACTCCAGCTGGAGAAAGGCACGGGTTCGAGAGCAACCAGCGAGCACCTTTAGGGTAAAAAAAACCCCATTTCGGCCATCCTTGAGCCTTCCTGCGTGTCACACCGACGCTTCGCTCCAGGGACCGAAGGGACTTCATACCTGGTGTCCCAACATCCCACAGCTCGGAGCAGGTAGCGAATCAGCAAAAAAAAACTTTGAAAAGTTATAGTGAAGTCACAGCTTGAATAAGCCCCCCCCACCCCCACGCACACCCCTGCCACCACTGCCAGCGACCCCCCTCTGTTCAGTCTGTTCCAGTGCTATCTGCCATCTGGTCCCTGACAAGGGAATTCATCCTGAATCTGCTCCGAACGCTTTAAAAAAGCCACAGCCTCCCCCTCACCCCCCACCGCCACTTCGCCCAGGAACATTTTTCATTTTTATTTGTCTTTACTAGAACGCAGGAAATCGCAAAGGAAGTTCATCTCGCTGCGGCGTGCGCGACGTCTGAAAGCTCCGTATGTGGCGGAGCGAACAAGACCTGTGTTTACGCACCCGGCCAGTAGATGGCGGTAAAGAGCACTCCAGTGAAACGGGGGGCGGGGGGGCCGAGCCACCTTCATTCAACTCGCTTCCACGCTGTTCTGTCCACAGCTTGTGTCTCTTGCTCCGGAGTGTCGGCGATAAATAGCAACACGATGAACGCTGAACGTGTCATGGGATGAATCTGTCAGTAGTCGGCAATGAATTGGAGTCCGGAGAGAAAATATTTTCATTTTCAGTCATTTTAGTTTCGTTTCAGTTTTAACTCGGGGGGCGCGGTGGCGCGGTGGCGCAGCGGGTTTGGCCGGGTCCCGCTCTCCGGTGGGTTTGGGGTTCGAGTCCTGCTTGGGGTGCCTTGCGATGGACTGGCATCCCGTCCTGGGTGTGTGTCCCCCCCCCTCCAGCCTTGTGTGCTGTGTTGCTGGATTATGCTCCGGTTCACTGTGACCCCGCTTGGGATAAGCGGCATCAGACAGTGTGTGTGTGTGTGTGTGTGTGTCAGTTTTAACTAATATTCAAATAAAGGGCCTTTCAAAGGATTTTTCATTTATTTTATTTATTATAGCTTTTTACTTGATTATTACAGATCCTGAAAACCAAATAAATCAAAGGCTGCTATTTTTGGCCTTTTATCGGCTATGATTTAGTGGTAAAATGTTTACCGGAGGTACGAACAAAACAAATTATGAACAGAATTGCAGTCGCAGTTGTGTGTGCAAGTCCAGGATACAGTGTTCTAGCGAAGCCCTCGACAAACAAGTACAGCTTGTCTATGTGGACACTGAGATGCGTAAGTACGCTTACAGACACACACACACAGAATCGCACCAGCACCAGCAGAGGTGCTCTTCTCCACAGCTTTCACAGGGCAAGGGTTTTCCGAATCACAATGTCTGTTATTTCCTGCCTGTGGTCAAAGTGGTAAAAGGAAGGAGGTCCTCTCATCCTGTGAGCATCCTGAGCACCAATGCACACCACCCACCCACACACACACACACACACACACACACACACACACACACACACACACACACTGACCCCGGGACCCACCCATCCTGTCCCTTTGCACCAGATTGTTCGTGTCGGCAACCCACTCACTTTGCTTCGTCTGTCCCCGGTGTGAGACCTTCCCTACCCGGGGTGTGTTGTGACACAAGCACTCGCTCGGGCAGCTGGGGGTGCGGTGCTTCAGCAGGGAACTTCTCCCGAGCAGGCTGAGCAAACAGAAATTCCTGCTGCGTGACGGAATGAGCAGCGTAAGCTTGTAAACTGCGTCGGCAGCCAAGAATAAAAGTGTCTGCGAGGGAGTAAACAAGACGTGGGCCGAATAAGCGCCAGTCCGTGATGGGTTCACGACGGAGGCGCTCTGCAGCAGCTAGAAACACAGGGAAGACCATCAGGATAGACATCATCAGGTCCCATGTATGCAGGGTAGTTAACGCTCCGTTGGCTTCCTGTTGCTGCCTGTATTATAACACTGTACACTCTAAATCCGATACCTACAGGGCCTGGTCACAGCTGACAACCCAGCAAGAGCGCTGAGCTCCTCCACTTCCGACTGCTTAGTGGTCCCACTGAGAAGGGGTGTAAAGCTCAAAGTCCAAAGGTTGTCAGCTTTGGTTCTATTGCAATGAAATGGACTCCCTGTGTCCCTCAGAGCTGCTGAATCCATTCCAGGATTCCAGAAAGGTCTCAGACCCATCTCTTTCTGAGCCACTTCTCTCCTGAGCTCCTGACAGCTCCATAAATGAGTCCAACACCCATCTGCTATGATTATCTTTGTATTTGCTATTTGAATGTCACTTATATAGGAGCTACTGCAGGGATGTGAACCAGCAACATGGTGGTGTCAAACACACAAGCTGTGTGTCCATAATCCAGTGTCTGTGTCTAAAGCTCTTCATCTGTTGTTGAGGCTATTTTGTTCACTCTGAGTTATAAATCACTGGAGAAAAATCAGAGAAATGAGTAAATGTGAATGAGTAAATGTGAACGTCTGGCCTGAGCCCAGCTGTTGGGGTGGGGGTGGGGATGGGGGTTCGACCTGTCGTCTATGAATCGTTCGAGTTCAGACAGCAGCAGGTTAGGTTTAAATGAAAGCGTCCACTTGTGTCGCGGTGGAGAACCCTTGAGTGACACTGTGTGCCACTGGAACCCGGCTCCTCCTATAGCACTCAGTCACACTTAACAGATTATTAACAAAACGAGACAAAAGAAACGCTGCTGGACCAAGTACATGGACGCCGTGATGCAGGTTCCGGTCCCCTCACAGCAGTCCAAACGATTTTCCCCCAGCAGATATTGTCAACCTCAGGTGGCATGGTGGCACAGCAGGTAGCACTGGTGCCTCACACCTCCTGGGCTGCAGGTTAGGGTTAGGGCTGGTGTTAGGGGTCAGGGTTAGGGTTAGGGCAACGTGTAGTGTAGTGGTTACAGCCACTGTCTCTGTTCTCAGAGGTTTTAGCCCTGATTCTCACCTCCTGCTGCGGTACTCTTGAGCAAAGTACAAACCGTATGTTGCTCCAGTAAATGTTACTCCAGCTGTTTAAATGGGTAAATCAGTGTAAATCACTTAGCGTAGTGAGTCGCTGGACGAAAGAGTCGGGTAAATGTAAATGTCTGACTTGCGATTCAGCTGAACTGGTGACTCTGAATTGCCCTTAGTGTGTGTGTCTGGGTGAGGGATAGGGATGCCATCCAGGGTGAACCCTGTTTTACACCCTGTTCTGTTCCCAGGATAGACCCTGGACCACCGCGACCCTGCAGCGGACAATCAGTAACCGAGAATAAGCGGATGATGCCGGTCATGTTGCGTCTCTCACCCCTTGTCCTCCTCTGCTCCGCAGGTCTCCTGTAAGCAGCTGAGCGAAGTGGAGGAGCAGCACCTCGGCATCCTGGAGAAGCATGTGAGGAGAGCGCCGAGAGCCGCCCGTGGTCGTCCTCCCCACACCACATGTGAACTGCGAGCGCGCAAAGGGTCTCCTCAAAACCCCACCCTGAGAGGAGACTTTATTAACAACAACCCTCTTCAAACGCCAATTTCCGCCCCCGCGCCCCTGATTTCACTGGCAAAGCGCATTTAACGTAATCGCATTAGCCGTACGACTGGCTCATGAGAACTGAGAAGTAATAAAAGTGCGCTTTAAATCATATTTGGAAGAAATATAAGCAAACATGAAGTGACGACCAGTTATTAACGTCGGTGGTGAACGGAGGCGGCGTGTTGCCACACGACCATCGCGGGCCGCGAACGAGAAGCTCACTTTACCCCAGGGTGTGTGAACGTGAGGATGTGGTCGGCGATTCCGGGCTCCGCCTTAGAGACGGACATGGCGACGTGGGTGGCGCCCATTTCACTGAAGGCAGAAGGTTCCAGAGTTCCAAAAACACCTCTTTTTTTAGGGAATGCACCCCAGGTGGACCAGCTTCCTGTCCCATCAAGGTGGCCAGCTCAGGTCAAGGGCCTCACATACATGATGGTCAGTGTCATACTTTAAAGGGTTAAAATTTACATAGCTAAATTGTGCTTCAATGGTCTTTAACTCGACTGTTGACCGAGAGAGACCGAGGGTGTCCGGCTGAACGGGGTCAGGCCCACGAACAGCTTGTGGCCTCCCAGTTACGTGTCAGTCTGGTATTTTGTTTTCCTCTCCTCTGTTGCCACTTCAGCGACGCCGCCGTATGTTTATTGATTGATTTATTCTTTTTAATACGACACATTTGTGTTATATGAGTTGGTCGGTCATCCGTCGTTTGTGTCGTCTGTAATCTGTGAGAACGAACGACAGTCGGAGCACGGCGCTGCGTGACAATAAATTGTATTGCATTATGTCGTGTTCTGTTGTACTTATGAAAATCAGAGAGGCAGAACAATGCCATCTGTGTGATTTATGGGGGTGATGTGTGTTAGGGGCCCCGGCTGATTGGCTCGAGCTGGAAAGCGTTACCGGGGGGGTAGAGGCTGAATGAATGAGGGTGAGCGTGAGACAGGGGCGGCAGGTGGGCTCCGAACCCACGGCGGAAGGAGGGAAATGATTCACGGGACAGGTGCCAGTGATTTAGCCAGACTCCCATCTCAGGGCTCAGGAGAACAGGGAGGTGACAGGAGGCTGATTTATCTGAGGCTGGTGGTCATGTTTCAAGCGGGCGAGCTGGCGGGGGCTGAGCAATGTCTCGCATCATGGGTCGCAATCCTGTTACCGCCCCTGTGATGCATGACCTGCTGCCCATGCGGTCCTGGAGTTAGGGTTAGGAGGACGCCACCATGTGGGAGAACGTGCCAGCTGTCTCTCCGTGGGGATGGAACGGGGAGTCTCTGCAGGGCGACCGAGTTCCCGGGAAACGGTATGAAACCCCAGAGCTCAGCGTCACCGCTGGGTTCTTTGTTCCGGGAGGGAAAATATTTAACCAAAAAATTATTTCTGGAAAATAAATTTGAGAGTAGCAGTATTATTTTGGCCCTGGTCACCCCACCACTGCTTTGGCCCTGAAGTGGACCGTTCGCGTTCGCCTGTTTTTTGTTTCCAGGACCGTGCGGTTTCCATGATCTTCGAGCACAGAGAGCCTGTCAAGGCGGATTAGGGGACCAGTCGTTCGACAGCCTTCTTTTAACCACCTCCCTGAGTCGGCGTCCTCTGTGCCCCCCGCAGGTCGCCGTGGCTTGTAAACGAGTGCAGGCGTCTGCACAGCGGCCCCAGGGGAGCCTGTCGCCCAACCCTTCCCACAATTCCCTGGCAAAACCAGAGAGCGCACGGACGGGCGAGACATACAGCGAACTGGACCGCAAGATCCTGCAGCTGTGCGGTACGTGCGCTGGACCTTTACCGCGCTGTCCGGTACACATGTGGGCAAACCAAGGGTGGCACGGTGGCACAGAGCGAAGATGACATGGCTTTGATCCCCACTCAGTCTGTGCGGAGTTTGCATGTTCTCCCCATGTCTGTGTGGGTTCTCTCTGGGTGCTCTGGTTTCCTCCCACAGTCCAAAGACATGCTGTTCAGATTCACCCCTAGTGTGTGAGTGACAGAGAGAGAGAGAGAGTGTGTGTTCCACTGATGTATGGATGAATGACCCAGTGTAAGTAGTGTATCTAGCAGTGTAAGTCACCACGGTGAATAAGGTGTGTGAGCTGATAACACTACATAGAGTTCATTGGAAGTCGCTTTGGAGAAAAGCGTCTGCTAAATAAGTGGCATTACATATAGTTTTAAGTGAATGACAAAAACAGTGTACACTCATTATGTTAGTTACAGGACTGCAGGTGGTGCAGTGGTTTGAGCTGTCACCTTCCAGTCAAAGGGTCCAGATACGTGGTACTTACCCTAAATTTACATTTACAAAGTGACTTGCAGTGATTTCCCATTCATACAGCATGGTCATTTTTACTGCATCAGTCTGGGTTAAGTAACTTGATCCAGGGTACTACAGTGGTCCCTGGAGTCCAGAGGTGGCCATGATAACCGCTACACCACCTGCTGCCCGTACAGTAAGAATGACTGTATCAGAATTATAAGAATAATAGTAATAATAATAAGTGTACGTGAGCAAAAACTTATAGCCCAGTCCAGGTTTAGCTGAGTTCTTCCAGCTCGTCCGCGCTCTCTCGTACCTGAGCCGCCCCGACCCCCTACCTGCTCATCGGCTCTGTTCTCTGCGTCCTCAGGTGAACTCTACGACCTGGACGCCGCCTCCCTCCAGCTCAAAGTCATCAATTATGTAAGTACACACGCAGTGCACCTCGGCGTCCTCCCACGGAAAGGGTTCGGGGGCACACGGGGTCACGGCTGGGCGCTGCCGGTTCGCCGCCGCTGAAATCGGAGCGTCGGCCTTGTTCTGTACATCTCGCCGTGCCGCGATCGGAGCCCAGAGGAGCGCTCTGCGGTGGATGTGAAATAAACACACGGCGCTGCCCTTGGCTGCCGCTGAAGGAGCCGTATAGGACTGAAGGGTTATTTTAGGTACAGATATATAGTCATAAATAAAAAAAAAAATTGCCTAATTATTTATGACAGCAGGTATGTGAACATTGTATATGGACAGAACATAAATTCACACTTGAACAAAGAAAAATATTTAAATGCACATTATTTACAGGCTGGCTGTTCGTTACCTACACAGGCGCAACGTTTGAAAGACACGTTGAAAGGCGGCGATGCTCCGCGCGACGAATGTAGACAAATTGCCTTCAACGATCCATTCAAACTTTCTTTTTTATTCAGCAATGTTTTTCTCCAAGAAAAAAAAAAAGAAATTTTCCAAGTTTTTTTCAAATTAATTTTTCCATCTCAGTCGCAAATTTCTCCAACCCACCTGCCCCCGGGGCCATTGCCTACATTCACCTCATTATAAAACCTGCCCTCCAAGGCATCATCCTGCACCGTTTTGCAGACACAGCCTCCTGACTTGAGCTTGTCTCAGCATTTACTATCATCAGTTAATATTAATATCATTATCTCAGGCTATTACTGAGCCCAGGATGAGCTCGAGAGCAATTTAATATTGACAGAGAACATACTGGATATTGTATGTTGGATGTTGGATGTTGGATGTTTTCCCCGGCCAGTTTTGCGTGGGCCGTGGTGTGGACACAACAGAGCTTGCGGTCCTGCGGCTGTGCGACGTATCAGAGGATTAATTTCTTATTTTGTGGGTAATAAAGTTCCCATTTAAAGCGCCTCCCTTTGGACACACTGTTCATCCTGCATAATGTCCCTTATTATATACGGCTGTGTCTCGATTGCCTCCCCCCCCTTTTTTATTTTCTCATATATTCTGCCCTGGCCTTATGTTCTCTGCTGTGAGATATCGCTCTTTTTATTTTGTCTGAAAAAGACTGGGGAGGCTGGAAGGAGGACAAAGTTTATAAAGCGTGGGGTCGCCCCTCCCGGCTCCCTCTGCAGATGCGCGACTGCATTTTAAAGGTCTTTGTAACCTGTTTATATGAAGTCGATAGCGTCTCGTCGGGCGAAACGAGAATCAAGGCCGGAGCGTTTCGTTCCGAAACTGCCCCGAACCCGGCGCCCTTAAGAGCCGTAGGGAACAACTGAGCTGTTTATCTTCTTGTTATTATTCAAGAGAATCCCGTCCCACGGCAACGGAGGCCAATTTCGTTTTAAATAAACGGTCTGATGCGGTGAGCGGACGTGCCGTCTAAACGCACGTTGCCGTCAAGTCGGTGG
The DNA here is from genome assembly GCF_900964775.1 of Scleropages formosus. Classification (NCBI taxonomy): domain Eukaryota; kingdom Metazoa; phylum Chordata; class Actinopteri; order Osteoglossiformes; family Osteoglossidae; genus Scleropages; species Scleropages formosus. The sequence continues at coordinate 28,547,727 of NC_041815.1, read as the reverse complement.
CAGTAAGTGTCACTAATCTGGAAAAAACGTAGCTATAGAAGAGACGTGTTCTGTAAACTTTAATTTTTCTTATTATTATTTTATTATCGTCGAGATTACTTTGTAATTTACAAGCCTCACGCTTATAAATGTTCTTATCATAAAGGTTCATTCATCACCAACATGTATTCGATGTTTAAAGGCCTTGACTTTTCCTGGTATCGGTTTCCAAAAAACGTATTTATTCTAGAAGCAGAAATAGCCCCCATGTAACAATATCCAGGTCCACTTTTTCCACTGACGCGGCCGAGCCCTGACGGCCAGTTCATTCACCGCTCCGGATGTTTTCCCAAAACGTCTATTTTGGACCAAACGAGTCCCAAGGCTCCCGACCATAAAAACTTTTGTCTGGAGAACCAACCCCACTCCGGTTCATAAGCCTGCATGTCAAAGAGAGCGAGATCCCTGGAAAGATACGGTGTTGGGTTTTGTGTTCTTTCGGCAAAAAAGAGAGAGCAGCTGCTTCCATTCAAAGGGCGGCACTGAGGTCGGCCGTGTTTACAAGCATCGAACCCGCCTCCGCGGACCACACACACGTCCAGGTTTATCTCAAGGGACAGCAGATGGTGCAGTGGTCTAAGCTGCTGCTTTTGGACACAAAGGGACCAGATTCAAACCCCACCTTTTGCTGTTGTACCCTTGAGCGAGGTACTTACCCTGGTGCATAATGGTTTACATTTACATTTATTCACTCAGCAGACGCTTTTCTCCAAAGCAACTTCCAATGAGCTCTGTGTAGTGTTATGAGCCCACACACCTTACTCAACGCAGTGACTTACACTGTTAGATACACTACTTACACTGGGTCACTCATCCATACATCAGTGGAACACAAACACTCTCTCTGTCACTCACACACTATGGGGGAACCTGAACAGCCTGTCTTTAGACTGTGGGAGGCAACCAGAGCACCCGGAGGAAACCCACACAGACACAGGGAGAACATGCAAACTCTTCACAGACTGAGCGGTAAGTAAGTAAGTAACTTAACACTGTAAGTGAAGATAAATGAATAAATCTAAATGTAATGTAATCGCGGTTGCACCACAACCAGAGCAGAAAAGTCATCTGAGACGTGAGAAAGTGTAACAAATGTTTTCACAGAGCGCTAAACAAGGATTTAATGTTAAACAAGGTTGCTGAAAATAATACTAAAATATAGCACATATAATTAGCAGTGGAGTGAGCCGGCTGGCAACAGCGGAGAGGAAAACAAAAAGTCCCAATCGCAGCCATAGGGAGGGAAATAAACCTTCGGGGCTCCAGGTACCAGTGGCTGCCCCTCCCTCCTGGGTGTGAAAAGATGCCAGCTGGTCCCGATAGTGGGACCGAAACAAGGTTTGTCCTCGAGTTGGGGTTCCGGGATTCAGAGCCTGACTGCCATGGGTAGGGTGTGAGCTGAGAGATGTCGCAAAGTAAGCACGATGGTGGACCATGTGTGTAGGGGGGAGGAGGAGTGGGAGAGACCCTGGCCTGGCATTAAACTACGGCCTGTTCCGCAAGACGTGTCAGTAAGGGTTGCGAAAACGGAGAGCCGTGGGTTCTGAACGCGGGTCCTGACCACTTTCCGCCGGGTCGCGGCACTTTCGGCTGATTCTGCTCAACGCTACGAAGGGCACTTAAAAAGAAAAATAAATCCACTATTACGAGCAGCTGCATTTGCTGAAAGACCCCATCCACTAATGACTGGATATTAAACAACATCATTTTATATGAACATTACAAAATGCTGCTAAAATTAAAATTATATTGATTTGGATATTTTGCCATTCATGACACAATACTCATCCATAATTAATAACAATGCTGCAGAACCTGATATATGAGCAGTGCTGTCATGTGTGGCAAAATTATTGAGCGCAAAATGTTTTTATGGCATCCAATGCAATTAGGTTGTCTTCGCTGGGCTGCCAAACTGCATTATTCAAATATGCAAATAGGGCCGAGGCGTGTTTCCCACCAGTGGCCGTGCCAGGGGTCGCGGAGGGGGCATCGCTGTTGGGGCACCACGAACCCGGGTTTCACCGAGGCGTGTGGCGTGATCAGTTTCCCGGCCCTGCAAGGCTCGGACACATCCCGGGGACGTCCTGCTGTGGCCACGGCTCGTAGCATTGCGGTCGACCACAGCTGACCTCATCGGACCTCTCCCACTGCGGCCGAGACTCAATCTCCACCATTCCGATTTCCATAAAACGTCCAAGAGGATGTTTGTCACTTGAAAATTGAGATCCTTTTTTAAATCCGCAGGTGATAATTACATCCGGGCCTCTCTGCGGCCAGATTCGGGGATGGTGTGGTTGTGGGTCAGGTGCCCAGGTGTTCACCACCAGCCCACGCACCTGCTGTGGGCCACATGTCCACAAGGAGATGCTGGATGATGAGACCCATCCTCACCCGACGTGTCTGGTCCTTAGTGGTTCCCTGTACAAGGGTTCCAAAACATAAAGTTTCATGGTTCTAGTTCCACTGTTGTGGAACAAACTCCCACTGTCCCTCGGAGCTGCTGAATCCCTCCCAACATTCAAGAAACGTCTCAAAGGGTCTCATGTCTTCCAGACCCACTTCTGTCCTGATCTCCTATTCACAAAATTCTGCATAAATTCATAAAAATACGTCCAACCAATTCTATCTGCGGTTACTCGTGTAATGTATACAGTTTAATGGTGGTATCGACGGAACGGACTGTGCTTTGAGAATTGCGTGTCTGCACCTGTGTCCCTGTCTGCTGGTCTGCTGGTGACGCACTTTTGTTTATTATGAGCTGTACACTTTGGAGAAAAGCATCTGTAGAATGAGTACATGTACTTATAAAAGTGTTTGACGCTCAGATCTGTCCCACTGGGGCTATTTCACAAACAGCGTGAAAGAATTGAAGAACCCCAAAAGTGTCATGCAGCGTTACGTGTTCGATGTGCTGTTACTGTGGAACAAAGAGACAGTGAAAAGAAGAACTGAAAGAACCCGGAATAAATAATATACCGATTAAAACGTAATAAATGTGTATTTTTCCATTAAAACATAATTAAATTATTCAATTTTGTGGGCAGCTGGTAGCGTGGTGATTAGAACTGCTGCTTTTGGACCCCAACATTTGCAGGTTTGAATCCCACCTCCAGCTGTAGTACTTTTGAGCAAGGTACTTACCCTAAATTACACTAGTAAAATTACCCAGCTGTATAAACAGGTAAATAATTGTAAGTTGCTTTGCTGATAAGCGTCAGATGAATGATGTTACGTGTTATTAAAATCAATAATAGAAGCACTATGTTACCAAGGTTATAACTGGTGGTTCCCCAGTGCTTTTGGCTTATGTTAAATTTTACTGAGATCACTCTATTGCAGTATGTTTATCACTGAAGGTCAAACCTTCTGGTGCAGCAGGTGGCGTAGTGGTTAGAGCTGCCACCTTGGGCTAGAAGGAGCCAGGCTTAAATTCTGCATCCTGTTGTAGTACCCTTGATTTAGATACTTACCCTGACTTGATGTGGTGAAAATCATGTGCCGTATGATACAATAGAAGGGTAAAATAATTGCTAATACTAAGTCTCTTTGAGGAAAAGCATCAGTTGGATAAATAAATAAAGGATTCAGAGGTTTGAACCAATGCAATTAACCCAAGTGCTTTCCTCAAGGGGTTTGAGGCGCAGTAGAGATCTTCCTTGCACTTGAACCTCTGGCCCCAGAGACCTAGATCTGGGTCTCTCCTGGCTGCGCTACCTGCAAAGTGCATTAAGCGCCATCGATGGATTAATGGTGCGTGGAGGTCATGAGAGGTCAGCGACAAGAGGAACCGGGAGGACGATCGTGTCTGTTTATGGACCGGCGGCTCCTCTGGTCTTCAGGGAGCTCGTGCGGCGAGGATGAGAGCAGCGGTGGAATCCTGCAGTCCCAGAGCTCTCGAGGCCCCCGTCCAACACGTGTCGATGTCGTCACGGAGCTACGCGGGGGGTACGGAGCGTTAGCAGCTTTGAAATCGACTCCAAGAGCTTCTTGAATCAGGAGACACCCGGTAACGTGACCGGTAATCCTTTCGAAAATCAGCAGCAGGCATGATATCCCAGAGACCCCACCCCAAGCATCGTGCCCTCTTGCTGTTCTCGGTCCAATATGAGCACACAACCCCTGTTTGGGAGGGAACTGTTACATTCACTGCAGGTGGCAAAGTGGTTAAAGGTGCTGCCTTTGAACGCAGAGAGTGCAGGTTTGAATCCCACCACTTGCTTTCGTACCCTTTCCGCGACACTTAGCATCGCCAGGAGATGAGCAATTTCACTTATCTGGGCCGCTAACAAGGAAGCGCGTGTGTGTCCCAAGCTGGCCGATTGCGTGTCCCCGTCATCGGAACAATAACGGGGCCGATCGGCAGCTGCTCTGATTTCCCAAAGTGCCGCTTCCCCGCAGGACACGCACGCATCGGGTTTTGGACCGCACCGCGACAAGGAGGCCTCATTTGTATTCGGCAGGATGCTCCCCAAGAGCCACGCATTAGCATAGCGACCTTATCGGTGTTTAGACAGCCTCGTTATCTCAGGACCGCTTAATGCTTGTGCTCCCCAGTGGTCATTCGAACCCTTCACCCCCCTCTCCTGAAACACTGCATCATCACCGGTTCCACATGGCACAGTCCAGCAAGGTGACTGCACTCTCTTCCATGAGTTATTATGCGATGGCGTTATGGCCCTGGGTCACCGGCATACCTGTCCGTCTGAAACGTATGGCCTCCGTCACTGTATATGCATTACAGTTGCCATGGTAACTTAGTTGAATGTTCCCTGCTATAGCAGCATTTGCTTCCCGCTAATAAGGCAACAGAAGGAAAACGGTGGACAGTTTAATCTTTTGTCCTCTGAAAGGGTCAGCTGGGATGTTTTCAAAGCTTTCTTATGACATTTTAGTTATTTATGTATCAAGTTGTGTATTGGTGGACACCTGAGAGAGTGAGTGTGTGTGTGTGTGTGTGTGTGTGTGTGTGTGTGTGTGTAAAGTTTCTGCTTTTGATCGTAGAGTACAGTAGGAAATAGAGGAAGTGCACTGACACCGACTCGGTAATCCTCCTCATCCTTCCAGCGCCGAGCTCCGGAGGCAAAGCCGAAATTCTGCAGCAAATGCAAAAAAGAAGCTCAGCGGTAAACGTGCTTCAGTTGCTCGCTGAGGCTTAACGGCGTTCGAGTCGCTTTGGCACACGGTCGTCTTTGCGCACAAACCCCATTTAAACACTTCCGCTTGTTTGTCTGGATCCATTGTGTGAGGCGTAGCTCTCCATTGTCCGGCGTTTTCTGCAGAACATATTAGCACCGGACGGCTAATGAGTCAAGAGAAAGTGCCAGAAACCTCGCCTCTAGCATTAGCGACGGGACTTAGCGCTGTTGCCATGGGCCTGAAGAGCTGTCAGAGCCACGGTGGAGGCCTGAAGGAGCAACAGAATGATTGGGCAACCGGCCATCTGATGGTCAACTGACTGGCCTTCAGAGTCACTGATTGATTGATTGATTGATTGATTGATTGATGTCCTTCTACAGCTACAACAGGAGACCCAGTCGCTCTGCTGCTGTCTGCTGCTGGTGTCTGAGGACAACCACCAGCTCTTCTGCCAGGTGTGTTACTGCAACGTTCGGTCACACACAAGCATGCAAATACACACGTGCTCAAGAGCCTTATTTACATCGTGTGCACGTTTCCTTTTCCCTCTGCGTTAAAACAGCCACGGGGGGTGCGGTGGCGCAGCGGGTTTGGCCGGGTCCTGCTCTCTGGCAGGTCTGGGGTTTGAGTCCTGCTTGTTGGGGTGCCTTGTGATGGACTGGCGTCCCATCCACGGTGTGTCCCCCTCCAGCCTTGAGCCATGTGTTGCCGGGTTAGGCTCCGGTTTGCCGCGACCCTGCGTGGGACAAGCGGTTTCAGACAGTGTGTGTGTGTGTGTGTGTGTGTATAAAACAGCCACCTGTGTACCTATTACGACACACACCCACGCTCCTGTCTCTACCCGTCCCAGGAGAGAGGACATCTTCAGTCCCGTGTCACACACAAGCAGCAGTCACCGCTCTTGCTGTTCCATGAGCACAGTTCAGGACCGCAGCCACGGCGCCCGTGCGCCTCACACACTGACGTTGTTTTTTCCTTTGCCTCAGGTGGTCGGTGACAAGGTTCTGGAAGAAGAAATCAGCTTTTCTGTGAGTTGCGCTTAGTGCCCCCCGTGGAGTCTGCAGTAAAACAGATGTCACTTGTTATTATGTATGAAACAGAAGTCCTTTGTGGCAATAAATGGGGGGAAAAAAGCAAGTTTGGAAGCAGCATAGAATTACAGGAATAGTAATGGGGAGGGTGGTGTGAACTTCAGATTCCACTCTATTAGTCGCCATGGTTGCGAGGTCAGGCTGTCACTGCACCTTTCCTGGGCATCTCATGGTCTCCAGGTCAGTTTTTGCTGTTAGACAAAAGTTCAGCTGTCAATCAACACAATCGGTGTCCCCACCACCCCGACTCCGACCCGGCACTCGTACCCTCGCCTGGGGTCATGTCGCTGCCCCTCTGACAAAACCGTGCTGAAGGAGAGACAACCTCTGGCAGCAGGGTAATAAGGATGTAGGTTTGATGACACCTGGGTAACGGTCTGTCTCTCTCCCCCAATCCATGGCCTCACCGTTGGCAACTCAGCTGACCTTCGGCCGCTTTGGGGAAGTAGTAGAGAAGAAGAAGTCCATCACTCTGCAGAATGTGAGCCCGGTGGGTTTCTCTCTCCCTCCCTCTCTGTCTGTCCCTCCATCAGGGTAGGAAATACTGTCCTTGAGTCAAAGCACAAATGTCTGGTAGGAGGGGTGAGAATTTCTCGCACGGAGACCCCATCTGCCGCCCGATTAAGAGCCAGCAGGGCCGAGCTGCTCGGAGGCGTCTGTGTCGTCGTGCCGCGGGCGCACCGCACCATCAACATGGATGCGGCCGTTTCCCGAACCCGGGCGACGCAGCTGAACAAGTGGGCTTGTCAGCAGCTGCTCGGCCGAGTTGTGAAACCTGCTGCTCGGGGGCTTTTATTGTTTTACCGAAGGTGCGTAACGTTCACTGACACGCGCGGGCTGCCGAACCATTCGCAACTCGATTTGCTTGTACCGGCAAAATCAACGCGTCTGTTAATAAATGCTGTATACGAGCAACAACCCTCAGGTTTATTCAGGCGTCCTCTTCTCTCAAAACCTCTGAAAAATATATAATTAATCAGCAATACTCCAACTGTCCAATTCATGAGAAGAAAATAAAACTACAAAGAAACTGGACAGAAGGATGATCGATGGAAAGTCAGACTCCTATTGGAATTGCCAACCTCCTAGGAGGGAGGACCGGGGGACGGGTCCCGTCGCCCTCGCTCTCCGTCCGCGGACCGACCCGCACGTGAGCTCAGAATATTCCGAGTAAACGCTCTTTCGCGAAACCGTTCTTCTGCTTCGTTTTCCTCCATCTCGCTCTCGTTCCATCTGTCACTCCCATCCAGTTTCAATTTCGAGAGCTTCACTGGCAGGGAATATGAAGATTAAATATTGCCAAGGCATTAAAACCTCCCCCCCTCTATCCGGCAGGAGGAGCATCGGCAGCTGAACAGCCTGCTGGGGTTCGAGGCGCAGTCCATGCTCTGCGTCCCCGTCGTCAGCCGTGCCACCTCCCAGGTGGTCGCTCTGGCGTGCGCCTTTAACAAGATGGGCGGTCAGAAGTGAGTGAGCGCCCCCCGCAGGCCGTGGCCCGCCTTGCCTCCGGCACTCCGCGCACGTCTGGGGCCTTGGAAGTCAATGCCAATGGAGTCTGAACAAAGTCCCTGCTGAAAGGGGAGCGGTGCAGCGCTACCCATGATTCCCCTGGCATTCAAACAGCATGTGTAATAGAGGCTGCGCTGTATCCCGGGAGACAGCTTTATTCATATTCATATTCATGCTGCGCATCGGTCTTCGTATGTCACAGCAACGTGATCTCCGCACATCATCGCCGCGAGATCGAGCTTCTCGATTAGCACCGCACACACCTGTGATGTGTGGATGAGTGGTGTGTAAATTATATTTAATTAGCAGGCCCCTACACCCACATACAGAGCCCCCCAGGACTGGGAAACCGGTTGTGCTTTGGAACACATCCCCGTTGCGCACGAAGCGAACGTCTCACTTAGGGATATTACATCCGAGAAACAACGCCCCCTCCAACTTCCTTCGAAAGGAGATCACGTCAGTCTTAATTACAGAGGATTTAACTGAAGACGGAGGTCCCCGGTCACGGGGGACCATGCTGCGCGCGCGACTCCCATCCCTCTTGAAACAGTTAACAGCCCCGCTAATGAGAGGGAAGCTAAATTAGTTCAGTTATAGAAATAATTAGTCCAATCATGTGCTTAAGGGCTTAATAAAAAATCACGGTTGTACGGCGGCCCCTCGAGGCTTGGACCGCGTACTCCAGGCCAGGTGCTACCTGTATAATCCATGAACTGATCCAGCTGCTCATGTCTGCGGATTCTCTCCTAATTTGTTTTCCAGGGTTTCAGATTTAGTGTTAATTTCTTGTGGGCATATCAATTCTTATGAATTATTGTATTGTCCCTTTTCCTTTTCTTCCCTTTATGATGTCACAACATAAGGGAAAGCATGTTCGCAACTGGTTCCACGGCGGTCAAAGCCGCTGCCTTGCGCTGTAAGGGCTCTGGTTCAAATCCCGCCTCCTGCTGTAGTACTTTTGATGGAGGTACGTGCTCTGAACTGATACAGTAAAAATGACCCTGTTGTGTAAATGACTAAATCACAGTAAGTAGCTTAACACCATAATCGACTGATGGCGGTAGTCTGAGATTTCCCGGAATCCTCCGCTTTGGGCCCTCGCCCGTCACTTTGCGTCTGGGGAAATGGGGAGCTGAAGAGCCAGTGATTGACAGGACCAGCTTTTGGTGTAAATAACCAGGTCCTGGGCAAAGAGATGCCAGCAGGAGGGCACTGGGCTGGCGGGGTGGGACGGGGTAGGGTGGGGCGGAGCGGCCTGGAGGGGACCCTTTGGGTTCTTTTTCTCCATGCCTTATCGAAAGCTCAACCCCTTTGTTCTGCACCTTCATCGTCCTCCTATTAATCTGCGGCTGACAAACGCTATCAGCCCTGCTGCACCTGTGCACTCTGGGAATTGAGTTGGCACCATGCGGGTGTAGCGGTTGTTCACTTTCGGGTCAATAAACACCATCCCCCCCCCCGCCGCTCCGTCATCCCACTTCCTATCCGCGAGGATTGTTTATTTCTGAGGAATGCCGCGCTTCATTAGAACGCGTTCCATGCGAGGGGACACTCGGCGCCGCTCCATCTTCTCAGGGTGTCGCCTTTGTGCGAACGCTGCAAATTGGCTATCAGAGGCTCGCCGCCGAGCCGCGAAGTTCTTCGAGATCTACGCTGATGTAACTGCGGCTGTTGTTGTTTCTCACCGGGGGGCGCCGTGCAACTCTGGAGTTGACCGCTTGTCCGAGGCCCGCCGCCTCTGCATATCGCTCCGGATTTTTCTGAACCGGCAGTGGAAAATCGCGATTTGCGCGAACCCGGGCTCGGCCGGACCTTCTTCCAGGATGCCTGCTGCTGTTGAGCCCTTGATTCCAGGGGCTTCTCATCCCACAAAGCTCAAAACCACATGTTGCAGCTTATGTTCCATCTTAACTAAAGCCTCACATAATTGATGTATCAGGTTGCTGTTCCAGAGGCACCGTTTGACTCTTGGGTAATAAGGATACGTGAGAGAATTGCACTGCAGCACACGTGTGCCATACCCATGACCCGTGTCGCTCCGGTCAGAGACGGGTCGCTGATGTATGACCGCACCCTAGCGGTCCTGGTCTCATCCCTCGGCAGGTCTGACAGCATCAAACCGTTGAGGTGGAACGCACCCGAGGCCACGTGTCTCTTCTGAAAACTCTAGCACTCAAGGCTGTGGGGGGGGTGGCTACACCTCTGTTTTTCAACCTTGGCATCCTGGAACCCTCTTGACCTGATTGCTTTTTCGTCTTGCATTAGAGAATCGACTGAAGTCCGAATCAATAAATGAAGACGGCCGTTGTAATAAATTACGTCTCCTCCCTGGGAATGATGTAGAGTAAACAGTGAAATTCCCTAACCCCCATCCCATCCCAAGGTGGGGCAGTGCCTCCCACTCTCTTATGTTTTGTGTATCTCAGGCAGTGGGTGGCAAAGTGGTTAAGGGACTAGAATTCCCTACAGTTATATCATGGACTGTTCCGGTAGATACTTGTTATTTAGCATTATTTAGCAGCCTTTGTCCAGGGTGACTTAGCGTTAGATAATCAACTTTAATGACTTACTATTTATACAGGTGGGAAGTTTTTACTCTGTAAAATCGGTGTAAGTGCATGGGTGGCACAGCAAGTAGCGCTGCTCTCTTACAGTGTCTGGGTGGTGCGAGAGGACATGGATTCGATCCCCGCTCAGTCTGTGTGAAGTCTGCATGTTCCCCCCGTGTCTGTGTGGGTTTCCTCCAGGTGCTCTGGTTTCCTCCCACACTCCAAAGACATGTTGTTCAGGTTCCCCCATAGCATGTGATTGACAAAGAGTGTGTGTGTGTGTGTGTGTGTGTGTGTTCCACTGATGTATGGATGAGTGACCCAGTGTAAGTAGTGTATCTAGCAGTGTAAGTCACCGCGGTGAATAAGGTGTGTGGGCTCATAACACTACATAGAGTTCATTGGAAGTCGCTTTGGACAAAAGTGTCTGATAAATATGTAAATGTAAGTGCACACAGCCCTCATGCAGCTCAGTTTCAACAAATGGTATTTTATTTATGATCTACTATGTATTTTACTCTATAAAACCCGCTACTGTATATATTTCCTGCTTTCTGCAACACTGAAAGTCTCAAGACAGTCGCAACTCGCTATTAAGGTAAACATAATATCGCAGAAATAACGGATTCAATACTGCTAATATTGTTTATTCATTTAGCTGAAGCTTTTCCGGAGTTGCTCAGTGTGAGTAATGCCTACATAGTCTTTTCCCCTTTATTACACCTGGGAAATTTTTACTGTATCAGTGCACGGTAAATTCTTTGATCTAGTGTAGCAGGAGGTGGGAATTAAACCAGGGACCTTTCACTAAGGCCCTACACTCCATGGTAACATCACTATACCCCTTGGAAAATGCCAACAAAAACCAAAGCTGAAGCTGGAAGTTGCTCGAATAGAGGAGTTGAAACATGCGGTCAGTATTGCACTGGTGTGGACGGAGCGACTCGAACGTGCTCCGTTTCTCATGCGGCGTCTCCCTCATCTCTCCCCTGCGCAGGTACACGGAGGCCGACGAACACAAGATACAGCACTGCTTCTGCTACACGTCGACCGTGCTGACCAGCACTCTAGCCTTCCAGAAGGAGCAGAAGCTCAAGTTTGAGTGCCAGGTGACGAAACACTGCAGCGGCCTGCGGGTGTGAAATGTGTGCAGACACTAGGGATGGGGGTTCCGTGCGCTTATTCCCCATAATCCGGTCTTAATATGTTTGTGAAAACAGACCAAATATGGGAAAACTATGGACAAAAAAATTGCTTATTCCATTATCTCTTAAGAAAAGTTCCAGTTAGTTCCAAGCCCATCCCACGTTCACTCCAAAGTCACTCTAAATGGGGCCTAATATCATTAGGAAAAGTTGTATGATGCATTAAAACGGAATGAATATCAATCATTAGCAGCATCATATGCATATATATAAATTTATATTTATGATTATATAAAGTTACACTCATAGTTTGTATAGCCTGGCTTTGAGGAGGACAAAGGCTGTATGTTCCATATAAATGAATGAATAATTTGGAAATTAAAGCAAAATGGTGTGAAACACAGGATGCAAACACAAACACGACTACAGAAGAAAGACCACAGAGTGCCAGACTCCAGCTGAGAGCGCGGGTACACAGTTCCCACAATGCACTGCGTCTCATAGTCTCTCTCACACGGTCGCGTGGCGTAATTTTCGAAAGCACCCTCAGTTTATCACCCCAGGCGAGATGTGCCAGACCGGATAAATGAAAATCTGGACCCATTAATGAAACTGCATTGCATTGGCAGACCAGATAAGTGAAAAACTAGATCTCGAGAGACTGAATAATAGGGGAAAAGTGGTTAGGGTTAGTGTATTTGGACCTGAACTGACACACCGGAGTGGTTAGCGGTACCTAGTAACAAGTGACCTGCAGCGAGAAGCCTCCCGTCAGCACCATGGGTCCCGGCACTCGATCGCAGAAGAGTCCTGCAGCGTCGGCAGTTTGGCAAACATCGTGTGGGATGACAGCTGGGTTCCGACCCATCGTCCGTCCTTGTTCAGCGGAGGGATTTTGCCGCAAGTCGTTTACCAGACTGGGGCGCTTTAGCGCTGGGCCGACCTGTTTGAGTGCTTCTATCCCTAACCGTTCGCACGTTATCGAGGACACGGCACGTTTTCGGCAAAACAAACACGATAGCCGTCAACGTGTTGGGAGCGCTGAGGTCAACACTCCAGGAAAATGTCTAGGTTCCGCGCCAAGGAGTCGATGCCGAGCGTTTTGGCCCCCAAGAGATGCCGCGCGTCCTGCCATGACCGTCCCCCGGGATGTGCTCAGCACTCATCTCCTTCCTTCTCCCCAAAGCCAAAGAGTCCTGTGTCATCCAGCACACATTCCTCTGCTCAGGGCTGTAACCCTAATCCGCACGCTAAGTGTTTCAGCTCTGGTTTTCTCCGACTCGCGTATTTTGAAGTCCCTGTCCTCGGTCCTGTTGCCAGGGTCGCTTCAGTCAACCCTAGGCTTGTTGCCGTGGTAACCCAGAAGGTGTCCATGCTGTGCATGTGCATCCTGTGTCGGGGAGGAGGGGACGGTGGAAGGCTGGGGCGGGTGTTGAGGTCCGTGCTGTACCGTGCCAGGACCTCATTTCACCACCTGTCCACCTGGTGACCACATAAGATCACACTTCACCAGCTGATCCGGTAATGAGACGTGACCACGCTTCTCCGGTCCAATTTGGGAGCCTGGCTCACCTGTGTTTCCTTTTTCAGGCCTTGCTCCAGGTGGCCAAAAACCTCTTCACACATTTGGGTATGTTTGTCCGTGTTTATTTTAGAGCGAGCGCAGCACAAAATAAAGAAACGACGCCGTTATGTTGAATGTATGCTCCTCTCTCCCTCCAGACGATGTTTCGGTGCTGCTGCAGGAAATCATCATTGAAGCCAGAAACCTGAGCAACGCGGAGATGTGAGTGGGGTGGGGGGGGGTTCTAGGTGATAAACACAAAACAGCTCAGTGTTACTGCAGTGGCATCTTTACTATACCCTGAAAGGCAGCTCTCCTCTCAGGTTCCATAGAGCGCCGTATACACGTGACCGTACACGGTCCTTTCCAGGCCACATTCAGGACATTTACATCACATATGGGCAGCAGGTGGCGTAGTGGTCAGAGCCAGCGCCTTGCACTTGAAGGCTCTAGGTTCTAATCCCAGCTCCTGCTGTGGTGCCTTTGATCAAGGTACTTCCCCAGCTGAAAGCGTTCACAAAAAGAATAAATAACTAATATGACCCGATCACGTGACCAGTCTGAGTGTACATATGGCTAAAACACTGTAAACATGACGAGTGATTTTTAAAGGATATGAAGGGTTAACGTCACTCCTCTCCCTCCGTCCGGCAGATGTTCGGTGTTCCTGCTGGACACGGTGAGCCACGAGTTGGTGGCCAAGGTGTTCGACGGCGGAGTGGTGAACGACGATGAGGTACCTGCCTGCCTGCCCGCCCTCCCCCGGCCCCGCCCCCACCCCCCCCCCACCCGCCACCCCAAACAAACTGCTTTACCCTCGAAAAATGAACAAAGTCAGCGACTGTGGTGTAGTTGAGTCGTAACGGCGCGGGAGGCAGCGTCTGCCTTTGTTGTGCTAATGTCTTTCCCGCTAAGTGCCTCGTACCCTTTGTAAGCCAGGCTCACGCTGGCGCCGCCGCGCTGCGGAGGGCGCCGTTTCACAAGAGCTCTTCTCCCTCCCATCGCTAAGAGGGCCTGTTTACAAACCCGGAGGGCGTCGTTTCAGCGGCGCTCCCCGTGCTCATCCATGTGCCGCCGCTCTTCCCGCAGAAGGAGTTCCGCATCCCGGCAGATCAGGGCATCGCGGGCCACGTGGCCACCACGGGCAAGATCCTCAACATCAAGGACGCCTACTCGCACCCGCTCTTCTATAGGGGCGTGGACGACAGCACGGGCTTCCGCACGCGCAACATCCTCTGCTTCCCCATCAAGGACGAAAATAACGGTGAGGGGGGGCTCCTTGCGGGATTGCGGAGGGCAAGACCAGTGGGGTGAGCAGCTCTGCGGATTCGAGGCTCTCAATTCGCCCCCTTCGGGAAGCTACTTCACCTTAACCGCTCCAGTAAATATCTGGCAGCGTAAGTGGGTGAAATGAGCAATTTTGGCACACGTGAGGTGCTGCCAGCAAGACTGTGTGCTGAGCAACTAGGCAATAAATCATATGAATGACTTCAGGAGCCGAGCAGATGTGCCCATTCAGTCGAGTGGCTAATTAATTCCAGTATTAATTATGGAAAATTATAAGAATCAATAATGGAAAAGGGACAGGAGCAGCCTAGCCTTGTACGCAATTCAGTCACACTTTCGCTCGCTCAAGCGTGTCCGTGTCTCTCACTTGGGGTTTGAACCAAGGAGCCTCCGGATGAGCACGTCTCCCTATGGAGAGGCCCTTGGGGTGGAGGGTCAAATCCCCTCTCAGCTTCCATCTCTCCCTAAGGTAAAACAGGGCAACTGTGGTTAGAGCTGACACCTTGCACTCGAAGGACCCAGGTTCGAATCCCACCTCCTGCTCTCATGCCCTTGATCGAAGTGCTCACCCTGAATTGATGCAGTATAAAAGGGTAAATCAGTGTAAGTAGGTTAGAATCTTAAGTAGCTTTGGAGAAAAGCATCAGATAAATAACTGTAGATTCTTGGCCCTAAAGCAAACAAAACAATTCCAGCAGCAGGGATGCAAGATGCTGCTGAAACAACCACCGATCCCTCATTAGGGCATCATCTACAGTCGCCGTCCGCCATCCATCAGGGTCGGCGCAGATGCCTGTGGCCTGGAGATGCTGCGGTAATGGCGTAACTCCCCTTCAGTCCTTCTGCCAATACACACAAACAAACAAGCGAAACATATTTTTTACCTATGTTGTTTTTTCGGTTACTGCACAGATATAATTAGATAATGAAATGTTTAAATAGATGATTGAAACTCCTCTTTGGTTGAATTAAACATATTTCCACGCAGTCCACACTCGGTAGCAAAATTTACCAAAATATATCTTTCCGACAAATATTACTGGCACTGATATGCTGGAGTTGTTACAGCATCGTCCCATAATGAATGTGTCGTTTTATCCCGATGTGAGTATAAGGCCGGGGTTTGGCGACCGCGGGGAAATGATCTCCTGCACGATTCATGCGTTTCTTCGCTTCTCAGAGGCGGAGCTTCGGCGTCAAGATCCTGATCGCTGCTTTATTTATCTGCCTGCGCCACTCGTTTGAAACGCAACGAGAGAGAATATTTTAAGGGCGACGCGGAGAGCTCGAGTGGGAAGGATGCTGACACTTTTGCACGCTCCCCGGAAGTGCTGCGCCCGTGTGAAATTCCTCCGAACCCTGGAAATGTGGGCTTTGAGATTAATCTAAACCACCTCACCTCCATTTCACTCTCTCTCTGTGCTTCCATGTCCCCCCACCCCCATCCCAGAGGTAATCGGAGTGGCCGAACTGGTCAATAAAACCAATGGGCCGTGGTTCAACAGGTTCGATGAGGACTTGGCCACCGCTTTCTCCATATACTGTGGCATCAGCATCGCTCATGTAAGTGCATGAAGATCTTAAAAGCATATTATCATCAAAACTGTCCATCGATTATCAGCAATAGCTTGTCCAATGCAGGGTCATAGTGGTCCAGAGTCTATCGCAGCAGCATGGGATGTGAGGCAGGGTACACCTTGGACAGAGCACCTGTCCATCGCAGGGCGGTCGCACACACTCATTCATTCACTCACACCCAGTAAGGGTCATTTAGAGTCACCAGTTCACCTTAAACGCATCTTTGGACGGTGGGCGGAAACCAGAGGAAACCCACGGCAAGATGGGAAGAATGCACAAACTCCATAGACCGAGCTGGATTCGAACCCATGTATGAACACACAGCGCAGGAGATGTGAGGTACCTACCTGCTGCACCACCTTGCCGCCCTCATTAAAACCTTCTGGTCTGCAAGAGGACGAGCCCACCGCTCTGATAGCGCCCCCAAGGGCAGTTTCCTTTAACGAGTCAACTACCCTCCCTTCAACTTCACTTTGTTCACAATGCATCAATTACTTCAGGACTCAAACTTTTTCCAGAGTCACCCTTGTGCGGGGCCACATTATATGGTGCAGGATCACCAGGGGAGTATTAATGCGGTTATGAATTATTATCGATTCTGTGAGATCGCCTTTGTGTCTGGAGCTCTTTGTCTTGCGTGTTGCTTCTTCTGCTGCACTTTTCCTCGCTGAGACTTCCCGGAGCCGCAGAGTTTAAAATTCCTCATGGAAGTAACTTCTGTCCTGCAGTCTCTGCTGTACAAGAAGGTCCATGAAGCCCAGTTCAGGAGTCACCTGGCCAACGAGATGATGATGTACCACATGAAGGTTGGATGGTGTCCTCTTTCTCTGTTCGTCCAGACTGGTGTGTGGAAAATGGTGCGTGATGACAGGAATCAATGTCTGGCCTCTTCGTCGATCCTTGCAGGTATCTGATGAGGAAGTCAGCAAGTTGCTGGCGAGCGGGATCGAACCCGTGCGCAAGATTCACCCGAGCTTCGCGGAGTTCACGTACACCCCGCGGTCTTTGCCGGATGAGAGCACGCCGATGGTGGGTGCTACTTCAGCATCTTTGTTTCGGTCCTCTCCATCGCTGTTCTGTGTGCCTCATCACTGTTGTCTCTCTCTTCTACAGGGAATTCTCAGCATGTTTGAGGACATGGGCTTCACCAACACCTACAAGATCAACCTGCAAACTCTGGCCAGGTGAGGCGCTGCCTTCCGTCCCCTTACCTCATCCACACCCCTTTGGCAAAATCAGTGTATGAGTTGTAATCGGTCATGATTTCAGTCATGATGTCAGTGATGATGTCTTCACAAGGGCACACCACTGACCTTCTGAAGTCGTTCTCATCGATGTGCAGGTTCTGTCTGATGGTGAAGAAGGGCTACCGGGACCCTCCATACCACAACTGGATGCACGCCTTCTCCGTGTCCCACTTCTGCTATCTCCTCTACAAGAACCTGGAGCTCTCCAACTACCTCGAGTAAGAACCTCACACCACAAGCCTCCAAACACCTCGAGCAACTATTCGACGCCAGCCTACACCTTCTGCTGACTCGGCATTTAGCATCGTACCAACAGAAGGCTTCTGGGATGTTCCTGAGGATGTGTGCAGATGTGTGTGTCCTTCTGCCCTCTCTTTGTTCAAAGCGGACGTGCGTCGCCACATCCTGTCCCAATCAGCCAGAGGGTTACAGGAGGTGGTGACACTGCTCTGCCCGAGGCACTGGCCCCTGTCTCCACAGCGATTCCATTTTATTGCCATGTTTATTTCTTATTTCACATACGCGGGAAAATGAGCCGCCGCACGAACCAGCCGAGAAACACCGAGAGCAAAAGCCACGCAGAACTATTTTTAAATGAGCGGAGATCGTGTGGTAATGAGCTGCCTCTGCACTCCTGCCTCGCTCACTGGTGCCCTGGGTGCCTTCCGAGGTAACCTGCGTTGGATCTGATGTATGGATTGTGGCGCTGCATGTGGGCGGACAGGCACCGCTCAAGCCTGAATGTTGGAGGCAGATCACAGAGTTAGGCTTCTGGGCGTAAGGAGCGGAGGAATCGACAGCACCACGGCGAGGAGCCCTTCTTCTCTTTTCCTCCGAGATAGGGCCTTGCCATATCTCCCTTCCATGCCGTCACAAGTCCGATCAGCAGCACGGAATCTCACAATGAAACGTGGGGGGCTTTTGGCAAGGGGAACGTGTGTCGAACCCAGACCAAGAAGTTACACAGCTTCTCTAGAAAACCTAACAAACTTAGGAGTCAGTGAAAGACGGAGTTCATTTAGAAAAAGGCTAAAACAGTTTCTCTCTCTCTGTGGTTGTTTGTCCCTACAGGGACATTGAGATCTTCGCTCTCTTTGTGTCCTGCATGTGCCATGACCTGGACCATAGAGGGACTAACAACTCCTTCCAGGTGGCATCGGTAGGTCCTGGGGTTAAAGGGTGAGGTTTCTGCAAGTGTTCTGGAGGTTGTTTTCTGTCATCCTTGCAACATTACCAGTTTTTCTTACTTTCATCCCTAGGTGCTGTAATGTACAATATTTTGTTAAACTCACCAAAAGACTGGCCAAAAGTTTGAGTACACTGCTGGAAATTATCTTTTGGCATTGAGAACATTTTATGTCCAGGTCATTGCTTTCAGTTGTCCTTTACTTTCCTTGCTGCCCAGATAGTTCTTTCTCAGCTTTGAGGTGTGTTTCGGGTCAGTAGCTCGCTGAAGAATGAAGGGCTGCCCAACTAGTCATAACTCCATTGGAGTTACATGCCTCTGAAATATGCTGTGATAGCTATGCTGGTTGACATTACCATGGACTTGGTAACGATCACCAGCTGTGTCAGCAGCAAAGCAGCCCCACACCATGATGCTACCACCACCATGATGGGTATAGTGGGAACCACACACACACAACTGATGTGTTCACTCTTTGCATCCCAAAAAAACTCATCAATTGGACCCCAAGCGTTCATATTTTGACTCAGTGGTCCACACTGACTTCTAGTCCTCTAGTTTTGGTGTTTTTTGACTCGGACAAGTATGATGTCAAGAAGGTGTCCTTAAACTTTCGACTGGTACGGGTACTGGTACTCACTGAAACTGTTTGGGTTAAGTGCCACGTTCGTGAACAAAACAGCATTTCTTGCCCCGTACCTTTTTTGTCTTTGAACCATTTTCGTTTCAGTTTTGATTCCTGTTTGTCTGATTCCCCACTAAGGGATCTTAGCCCAGACAGGAGCAGTAGTTCATACTGAATCTACATCTGCTTCCCTGGACTGGCCTGGAGCACAAGGCTCTGATGTGGATGCCTGTCAGATTCAATAGTGTTCTCGATTTTTATTTTTTTAATAAATGGTTTATTTTGAGCATTGACACCAGATGCTGTGTTATACGCCAGGCGAGGTGGCCTCTGTTAATGACCTTAGCGGAGGTCAGCCAAACAGCACTTTTCTCCCGTCCTTCTCCACCAAGGGTTTCCTTCATCCTGGTCTCCGCTGGAAACCAATATAGACTGCCACAGCAAAAAACACTCATGCTGCTGTTGAGATGTATCTCTCTTCCTCCAGCAGCATGCCAGCCAGGCTGTTGCTGATGCAGCGTGGGGCCAAAGACATGCCATGTCTTGGGATTCATGAATGTCCATGATTTGACAAATGTGTTTGGAATTGGCTGACCAGCAGTCCAAGAGGTTCTACTGTTATTGACAGGGATTATACCAGCAGGCTATTAGGCCGTTTTACACATCTTCGTAGCCGCCTAACATTTCAGGAAGGTTCCGGCTCAACAGCATATGGTCACCGGGTGACGCGTCCGAGGGCGTGGCATCTTGGTTGTTCAGATTTACCCCACAAACGCGAGCCTGTTCCGCATTCATGGCGGAGGGGAACGGAAGGGGGTCACGTCTGTCTTATTGAAAATACAGCCCCCTGGTGGGGGATCTTCTCAGCGCCCCACCGCGTCAGCAGAGAGTGTCCTCAGCCATCCTCAAGTTAATTAGCATATTTAACACTCTCACTTAACCCCATGCTGTTCCCCCTCCGTGGAGCGCTGCTGATTCAGAGTTCGGGGTGGAAGTGTTCCGAAACCCAGAGATGACGCAGTCAAATTCCAAGCCAGGGACCACAGGAGATGCTCTCAAACCCTCCGCTGGCGCATCTCACAGGCATGTCATGTTTTTCCTTTTCTTTGTCCCTTGTCCAGAAATCAGTGCTGGCCGCCCTGTACAGCTCCGAGGGCTCTGTCATGGAGGTGAGCACGCTCATCCAAGGTCACGTTCGCATACACATGAGGCACAGCACGCGAGCTCACCTTACTTCTGGAATGCATGAGACAAAACAACCACTTGACTTTCCAGACTGATCCGGTTCTGTAATCTAGTCACTGCAGGCAAACCGTGACCTCCGGTTCAGGTGAAAGAACAGATACCGGGTGGCATTTCACAGACCTCGATGCCTGTTTTTTGGGAATGGCGCTGTAAAGATGCCCGTGGGAGATAGAGGCAAAGCACTGCATTGTCTTCGTTATAGTTCTTTCGTCTGTCTGGATTGGCTCAAGGCAAAGGTGTTTCTCCGCACGGTTCTCTGCCCCCACCTGCTGGTCTGAGTCCGCGCTCACAACCGTTCCACCCTCACCCTTGTTTGTCTTCTCAGAGGCACCACTTTGCGCAGGCGATAGCTATTCTCAACACCCATGGCTGCAACATCTTTGACAAGTTCTCCAGAAAGGTCAGTGCGAAGCATCGCGCTTTGTGCAGAGTGATGAAACCCTCGGGCATCAGAAAAAATCCTGGAGAACATTGCTCTGTGGGTCAGTCACAGTTCAATATGGAAAGGGTGCTCCAGTATGTAATAGAATATGAATTTTCAGACTGTGATTTTTTTTTTTTGCATTGGGCAGACACTCATCATGCAGTTGCTGTATCATGCTGCATTTTTATATTTGGTTGCCAGGACTACCAGAGAATGCTGGACCTGATGAGAGACATCATCCTGGCAACCGACTTGGCCCATCACCTGCGCATCTTCAAAGACCTGCAGAAGATGGCAGATGGTAAGACTGAGTCACATATCAGATTCAGGTGAATCACGAGTCAGGTTTTAGTGTGAAAGGTGGAGACGGCCGTCTGTCCGAGAGGCAGGGCGCCTCCTCTCTCCATCTCCATATTGCTGCGGCCTCTTCACCGGCCCCATCCTTTCTCTTCCAGCCGGATACGACCCCAGGAACCGCAACCACCACAGCCTGCTGCTGTGCCTCCTCATGACCTCCTGCGATCTGTCAGACCAGACCAAAGGCTGGAAGACCACCAGAAAGATTGCGGTGAGGGACCCTCTGTGACCGCTGAGTGTACTATAGAGGGTGTATTTTTCTCAAGCTACTTCCTGGTTTCCTGGTCCTTCATTGTCTGTTGTGGGACTTTTATTATTTTTTTCATTAACTTAAATCAACATTATGCTTTGAAATATATTGATCAAAAAAGGGTACCAATACAGACATACCTTGATTTATTAGATATCTTCTAAAAAAGTCTCAGGTAAAGCTAAAATAAATTTAAAAATATGCTGCAAGACTTTATTACAGCATAACATTTTCATTAAGCTACATTCAAACGTATTTAAAAAGGTGAAAATACAAATTCCCGTCTAACGTTGACTTTATTCATCCCATAAACGCAATGTTCCTCATCTTGTTATTGATCATCAATACTGACAAACTCTAAACACTGTGGAAGCAAGGAAATAAAATTTTGAAAATAGGCAAATGAAGAAAATAAAAATAAAGAAATAGATGGGAAAATGTTTGTATCTTAAAAAATTTGTAACTCGAACATTCACGACTCGAGGACCCAATGTGCATCCTGGCTTTTAGTGTCCGCTCACGGCGACAGGTCTTCGCCGCCTCATTATCGACTGGTGAAAATCTCTTTTTCCGTCTAAAAGCATCTGCCTCCCGAACAGACATTAATGTGACCTAATGTCGCCGCTCTTCTTCTTTACCTACAGGAGCTCATCTACAAGGAGTTTTTCTCCCAGGGAGACTTGGTTCGTCACACTTTCTTTCTGTCTTCATTTTGAATTAAGTGGGACAAGCAGTATATTAGGGTTATTTCTTCATGTTTATTAGAGTCATTACAAAACTCATTTGTGCAAATCAAGTATGAGCCCTAGGCCCAGAGACTCGTTTGTTGTGTTTGGGTGCACCAGCGTGAACTGTGTGAGAATTTCAGTATCTGCGTGTGTTTTCCCTCCTCTGACTTGTGTGTGACTGCAGGAGAAGGCCATGGGGAACCGCCCCAGTGAAATGATGGACAGAGAGAAGGCCTACATTCCAGAGCTCCAGATCAGCTTCATGGAGCACATTGCCATGCCCGTCTACAAGTATATTCTTCTATATCTACATTGATTCATTTATCTGGCGCTTTTCTCCAAAGCGACTTACAGTGTTAATCTACCTGCAATTATCTACTAATTTAAACAGCTGGGTAACTTTACTGGAGCAATTTAGAGTAAGCACTTTGCTCAAGGGTACTACAGCTGGGGGTGGGATTCGAACCTGCGACCTTTGGCTACAACCACTACTCTACCAGCTGTTCCCACTGTTATCGGTTATTTTAAATACAGCAAATCCTCGGGTTGACAAATCCAGATTTGAGGAATTTTCGATTTAACTGACACAATTCTACGGTCCATCTATCGGTATTTCACCTTTATTTTCCAGCTGATATCTCTCGACATCGGTAGATATGTATGTATTTCTTCAGTACTGCGAAAGTAATAAATGATAATAAATCTAATGCATGACACGTAATATGTCGCAAAATGTGATGTTTCCTCATAAATGCAGATGGCGTTTTGCTTTAAATGTATCATTAAATGAACTTCTGGTTTCATATAGATGCCAATTTGCAGCATTTCAGTTTCAACATATCAGACACCCCCCCCCCTCCCCCCGTTAGTCCATTAAATGAGGGATATACTGTGTATACATGTATGTACCGCAGTGTATAGCACTGGATAGGCCTGTTCTTTCACTGGCTGCTGGAAAAACATAAAAAATGGATGAGATCTTTAAGACACGTTTGGAACCAGTATGTGTGAAATGTTGACGTGTGTTTACTCCCCCCCACCGCCCCAAAACCCCTTGTTCAATGAACTACAGGTTGCTCCAGGAGGTCTTCCCCAAGTCAACGGAGCTGTACGAAAGGGTGGCCGCCAACCGCGAGCAGTGGACCAGGGTCTCGCACAAGTTCACCATCCGCGGGTTGCCGAGCAACAACTCGCTGGACTTCCTGGACGAGGAGTACGAGCTGCTGCAGGCGCAGGCGGCTCAGGGCGAGGACGTCCGCAAGATGAACGGCTGCCTGGAACCGCGGGCCTCCCTGGAGGACACGGACGGCGAGGGCAACCAGTGACACCCCGTCCCCTCTCGCCCTGGAGAGAAGCACGCGTTCGAACCCAACACCTTGTATATGGAAGAGATGGGAAATACGCGTAACACCATACACCGATGCTAACGGGGACGCTGCCACGCGACAGGGACCCTACGGAAGACACGCGTTTGCAGCCCGATCACATGTCACGTGGAGCACGCGCGGGAAGGGCGCTTTTACACACGTGTTAATATTGTGCATCCGTGGTAGGCCTCTCTAGCATTACAGTGTGTGCTGTTGACACGTCATGATGATGACTTTGTTGTCCGAGAATGGTAATTCCAGTGCTGTAAATCTTGAAGTGTTACTTTGTCGCGCTTTCAAACGCCGAAACGTGGTCTCTTGAGGTTCTGTGTCCCGTCCCTGTACAGCATGCGGAGCGCAGGCCGTTACGGGCGGATGTCCGTCGAGGGATTTGGGTCCCTCTTTCTGTGTGTCAAAATGACCGTTTTTTTATAAGTACAATAAATAAATAAATAAATAAATAAATAAATAGAAAGGGTGCGCAGTCGTAGAATTTAGAACATACCGGTCCATTTCAAAGCTCCCCTTTGAAATCAGCATTAGTGGTTTGTACGACCTGCTGGTCCTCTTACTTTTCCTATTACTTTAATTCCTTTTACCTTTGACTTTGCTGGAGAAGGTATTTTTTTCAAAATTGTAAAAAGCGGTGTAGAAAGCGACAGCTCAGCCCCAACACCGTTATCCTTCCCCTTCATGGCCATATTTGATTGAATTTGGTTTTGCTGTGCATATATCTGCTGCATAGGCCTATATTCTTCACCATGTTTACCAGCTGTGAGGTAGACAATGGGGGGTGGGGGAGTTTAACATTAACGCTTTGACACTTTTATAAGCTTCCTCAAAAGGTTAAAGCAGCTCAGTGCACTGGATTTATGTTTTTTTTTTTTCGTTAAATATCTGTCAGATTTACTTGCTTTGAGTTAGCAAAAAAAAAGAAGTACTGCTCAGTATGACGAAAGCCCTTTAAAAGAACCTTTAATGGTTGCACCAGCACGCGCCGCTCGTGTGTCTCGCGCCTCGCACATCGCACTCCCCGTCGTCACGCGGCACCTCCGAACCGGAATGTGGTAAAAGTCCTGCTTCTGGAGCCGCCCGTGCGTGTAAATAGACTCCGAGGAAAAGGGCTATGTTGCTCCCAGGCACCGCGGGCCTCAACGGAAGCCTGACAAAAAGTGTATTACTGTATATTGATTTGCCTTATCATGTCTGAGTTGCCTTTAGTAAGAAGTCTTACTGTATATAAAGCGCGTATTCGCGATGTACCAACATACACATCTTGTGTTTGCTCAGCCAGCGTGCAGCTCCGAAGAGGAAACCCCGGTTCATTAAGAAAATGGTGTAATTCACAGAAGAAAGCATCTTACGTTAACTTTCCAAAGTCTCATTCAGCATTTTTCAGACAGAAAAGACTACTGATATTTTTCTATTGATGCCATCTGATGCCACCTGTTGGTGGTCATTTCAACTGGTGTGTGTGTGTGTGTGTGTGTGTGTGTGTGTGTGTGTGTGTGTGAGTGAGAGAGAGAGAGAGAGAGACACACACGCTCTGGTACACTGGTAAACACTGAAAGGCATCACATCGCATCAGAGCCACAGCCAAACGTACTGAAAACAACGAGCTACTGTAGTGTCGGCCTTGCGAATGCCCACACGGGTGCATTGTGGGATTGTTAGCAGAGACACCGTTTCCTTCCATGAGACGGGTTAATAGGACTCTGAATTACTCCAGTTCAGGTAGTTCTCCTCATGATGTTACTCTGTGCTTTCATGCAGTGACTTGAACATTGATTTTTTTCCACTCCTAACCTGGATTTCTTGTGTTTCTTTAGTCTTTTACCTGTAATCCTGCCTTTTTACTCGTGCAATATGATGTTTGGCTTTTGTGGATGTATCGTGCACTCAGATGTACATATGGTTTGTTTTTAAATTATTCCATTTTTTTTTAATGTATTTCCTTCCTCAAACTATACATTCTGGTATTTGTAAGTTTATATCTATACCCATTAGATGCAAATTTTTTTCCACTCTTAAAATAGGATATTGTTGTGCCAATCTCTGACCCTGTTTGTAAATTGGACAATTTGAACCTGTACTCAGTATGTAACTGTTCTAAGTGGCAAATATAAATATATGTAAATACTAATAAAAATGTTTCTCAATTATACATGATTATGGTGAAACTATCAGACAGGGAGCCTATTTTGATTATTTAATTGTACACGTTTGCAGTGGTGATATTTTAAATTCTGTCACTTCTTATATCAGTGTTTGGGGTTTTTTTATTCAGAAAAATCATGTCTTTTTTTCCAAAGGTCATGTTTTAACAAGACAAGGACAAATGGGCTTTTGTTGGTATTGTATCTTTTGGAATTGTGTAGTAAATAAATGCGGTCATTCGTAAAGATGGCTGAGCGGGTCTGATGAAATGTGTGTAAAAACTGATTTTTTTTTTTTTCTTTTACTCACTGTGTATCTACAGGAAACTTTAAGAGTGACAGCGTGTAGTTGCGGTTATTGTTCCTGTCATTGTGCTGCCATTGTACATAGAACTTGTAGATACTGTAAAGGGTGTGTGTTGCGCTCTAGGCCTCTTGGATAGTGATGGAACAAGGTGTGTGCAGGAGGAAATAAGCCAGATCGAAACACAAATGCATTTTTTATCCAAATAAATAGCATACATAAAGTTATGCGCGTCTTTTTATTAGGACCGTGAAAATGAGAATTTTGCTTTGAAAACATTTTGTGATGATGGCAAATATTACACACTTATTTAGATCTTTATAAGAAACACTTCTCGGCAGTCAATGAACTAGAAGACATAACGTACTGTTCATCTGGAAAAAAAAGTATCTTCTGTTTTTCTAATTAAAACCTGCTTTACTTAACGTGTCTTGCTGCTTTTTTCTCCTCCTGTTCTGGATGGATGATGGATGGATGGATGGATGGAGCAATGAATGACTTCCCGTTGTTACAGGGAGGGGAATGATGAAATAAA
Source organism: Scleropages formosus (assembly GCF_900964775.1). NCBI lineage: Eukaryota > Metazoa > Chordata > Actinopteri > Osteoglossiformes > Osteoglossidae > Scleropages > Scleropages formosus. The sequence goes on along the minus strand of NC_041815.1, from coordinate 28,521,399 downwards.
AAGCGGCTGCATTCCAACTGAATCTCACTGACGAAACACATCCAACAGAAAGAATGGAAAAAATACAAACGGTTCATGTGTTTTCAATATCTTCACTTTTATCACTGGGAAGTCCACGGTGCGTCCCCGCTTCTTTCCCGACGCGCTGCGGAGTCGCTCGTCTCCGACGGTCGATCCACATGAATGAAACCAGACCACACCCCTGGTTTGATTAGCCCCGCCCTCTTTCCGCGGAGCGCATCCCGCAGGGAAGAAAAAGCACGCCTCTGAATTTTCATGCGCAGCTTTGATTGCACAGTGGAGGTCATGTGATGCACACAAGCCACGCCCCGCTCCCCAATCCCGCCCTCTTTTCACGTCGCGGAAAATACATTGGAAGCAAAGGACGCCCTTCGCCTTTGCTTCCCGCCCTCTTTTCATGGAACGGGTCATGTGACGGGATCTGGCCACGCCCCTGCGGCTCTGGGAAAACATGGCGGCTTCCTTCTCCTCCTGCGCTTCCTGTCCGCCGCTGCTCCGCTGATCCCAGCGACGCACACGGGCACAAAGGAACAGAGCTCCACGCACTTCCACGGAGGCGCCGCCATTCGCCTTGTCCTGCTCTGTCCCGCCCGGCCCGGCATGGAGAAGAGCGGCAGCACCGACAGCCTGGGCTCCAAGCGGTCCTCCTCCAGACACCCGAGCGCCGACTCTCTGGCCAGGTGAGTCAGTCAGTGAGGTGGGGCTCCGGGCCGCTCTGGTCACTTCTGTTAACCCGCCCACCTTATTTACTGCTCTGTTGTCCACGTTTAGGTCCACGAAACGGTTTCCTCTATTGACAACAATGTCCAAACATGACCAAGTCACACATTTTTAGGTCACTTAGCTTGAAAGTTGAGTACCGCAAAGCACTGTGGGAGATCTTCACCCAACTCTGTATATTAAAATGCTCATCATTATTAATGCAATTAGTTGTGCAGTGGAACCTTTACCCAGACTGTATTTCACCCTTTTACACAGCTGCAGGGTATTTTTACTGGAATAATTAGAGTAAGTATCTTCACCAAGGACACTTTGTTTGTGTGGGATTTGAACCAACAACCTGTAGGCGTCCTCAACTGTTTTGCCACCGGTTGCCTGTGCACGTGATTTTGTATTAATGAGGCTGGCCGTTCTCGAACCCGAGACTCATCCCCAGTGCCTCCCACGCGGGAGACCCCGTTTCTCTGCAGCACGAACACCTGCCGCTCCGATCGCTCTGCGCACATGAGGTCCCCCACGGCGCTGTCCTCCGACTCCGCGTCCACCCGCACCGACCTGTCCGCCGAGCTCCCGGTGAGTCCCCAGTAACCACGTCCGCATTTCATTTGCTTGTTTATTTCTCTTTCTGTTTTGCTGGGTTTGCGGGAACTGAAGGAATTCAGGAGCAGGTGTCCAGAGAGGCTTGACTCTCTCAGTATTGGAGGACGGTGACATTTCAGCCCTGAGGCCTCGGGTTGAAGGTTCTCGTGTGGGATCCTGTTTAAAATACATTCGCCGTCAATATCAATAGACAGATATGAATTTTGTGCTTTTGGTTGAGGGTGGGGGGCACGGTGGCGTAGCAGGCTTGGCTGGGTCCTGCTCTCGGGTGGGTCTGGGGTTCGAGTTTTGCTTCGGGTGCCTTGCAACGGACTGGCGTCCCGTACTGGGTGTGTCCCCTTGCCCTCCTGCCGTGCGCCCTGTTTTGCCAAGTTAGGCTCCGGTTCATCGCGACTCCACTTGAGACAAGTGTTTTCACACTGTGTGTGTGTGTGTGTGTGTGTGTGTGTGTGTGTGTGTGGTTGAGGGTGCGAATGCCCCGTGTAATATGTTGATCTCTTCATTTGTTGCATTCCATAGGATAAATCTAACTCAGATGTAAAGGTAAGGTTTCTACATGTTTCTATACTTTTGAGGCACACATGTTGTATGTTGCTCTTACTGGGCGCAGCAGGTGGCGTAGTGTTTAGGGCGTCACTTTGCAAACTGAACGTTTTTGCTTTAGAGCCCTTCATCAGGGTACAGTAAAAATGTGGAAATTAGTGTAAAGCTGATCGTCTAACATTGTGAGGCACCTTGGAAAAAGTTGTCAGCTAAATGAATGTTATTTGTTTTTAGTAAGCGAAGCCTGGAGGGAAAATGAATTCACTTGTGGGAAAAATGTGGATCTGAAGACTGAGGTTCAAAATGTATCAAATAGAGTGTGATATTAAACAACCTGTTTTAAAAACTAATTTTTAGTACCCTAAATGTTTTAATGTTCCTTTTTTTGGCTTTATTGTTATTGTTACTCATGCAGCACTACTTGTAACTGCTTTCATTTTAATAATCATAGTTTTTTTTGGATCATTTGTTGCACAATCCCACATCTTGAGCTTGTTTGTTGGTGGGAAAGAAGTTTGAAATCCTCCGTCTGGCCAAAATTCAAAAGGGGTTAAACGCTCGACTAATTCTTTCCAGAATGTTCTTGTCTCACGCGGTCAGAGGTTTCTCGTGTTTTTTTTTTTTTTTCCTCATTAGAACGTTTCACTGCTGCGTGTGATGTGTCCGGGTTCCGGTTGTCCCGCACTGTGCTTTTTCCACTAGGTGCTCAGGGATTCCAGCAAAATGGCCCAAGAAGAACTGCAGCTGCTGCCGAACGAGTCGCTACAGGACACAGGTAGTTCAGCGCCTTCCACGGAAGCGACCGAAGTCGTGATGTTGCGGTTATCAGCTGACCCGCAAGTACAGTTTGTCTTTTCATATCCTGCCATTAAAACTGCATGTTTTATGCTCTCGTTTGGTGCTCCAGCCCCAGATGTCACGTACATCTGTCCCTTTCTCGGAGCCATCAGAGGAGCTCTGACTGTGACCAATTACAGGCTGTTCTTCAAATCCATGGACAAGGTAAGAGACCCCACCTGTCTCGGGCAGGGAAACATGATGTAATTCATGTAACGTGTCCATGCGTAGTTTGACTGTGGACGTCCCCACTGTCCAGGATTCGGCGTTTGTGCTGGACCTTCCCCTGGGGGTGATCAGCCGGGTGGAGAAGATCGGGGGCGTCTCCATGCACGGGGAGGTGTCTTACGGGTTGGTTTGTAAGGTGAGAGCCTTCCGATACTTCTCTCTTCTTGATCCTGATTGCTTATTGATTTTATAATTTCTTAAAAATATCCTCATTCAACCTATCCTTAAAAATGTTTTCTGTTACATAGGTACTGAAGCTCTTTAGCTTGGTTCTCTCTCAGGTATACATTAGCATCTTTACTGGGATCAGCTGGACTCATTCTAGCTATGAAACTCTCAAAATACTGTACACTGTTACCAGTGTCAAAGATGCAAATATATCTGTTAACTTGTTTCTTTTTAATTGCATTTTCTTCACGTGTCTATTTTCTCTATTTCCGTGTGGAGTAAACGCAACCTGCATTTACCCTCCAAGCTGATAGATGGCGGTAAAGAGCACCCCAACAGAATAGTGGTGTAGACCTGCTTAATTCAACTCACTTTTACAGTGTTTACAATTTGTATCTTGTGTTCCATCAATTCTGGTCATCAGTAACAAGAGGGGGAAACGTTATTAGAATAAAGCAGTCAGTAATTGGCATTAATGCACCCGCCAATCCGAACCTTGAACCAATCCCCCTCAGGTACCGACACGGATTCGACGTCGATTGCACCCCGAATCTTCCCTGAGGAATTTTACAGACAAAATGAATCTTGACCTTTTCAAACTTTTCAAAAGATGAGTTTGACGAACCAGGTTTACAAGGAAATGAATTACCGTTGAATCGTGAACTACAGTAAGTTAAAACAACTCTTTATACTCACTGTAAAAGCAAGGCACATTTGGCCGAAGCAAGCCATTTTTTACAATTAAAAACTTGTCATATCCGTACATCATCTATGTGGATTCGACATTGTGCGAGTCGCAAATAGTCGGAACACGTGACTAAGCAAGCGGCGGATAGGCCTGGGTGCAACGTGCTGTGTGACTGGCTGGTTTCTTATTCAAATTCAGTTTATTTGCTTATTTTTGGAAGGCTCAACAGAGCTTGATTTGCCGCTAGACGCAAGACATCGAAAAACTAAAATAAAATAACAGTAACACTAAATTGATTTATTTATAAATGTTATTTTTTTATTTTTTATGCTTTTCATTTTCTGTTAAAGATATTAATACATTTTTATTGAAGTTATTTTCAATTACTAAAAATAGAACATTAATTATAATTTCATTTTAAATTAAGTAAATGTTATATTTCTCGATCTTTTTAATTAAGGTTGAACTTTGATACAAAATTTAACAAATGCTTCACAAAAGCATAAGCATTCAAGAATATCACAAAAAAGTTGATATTATAAGGTGTGAAGGTGTTTCTGAATAGAGAAACGGATGGTGTGTTACATCCACTTGGAACAATAACAAATTTTTAGAAAAGAATGGCCACTGAGAGGAGGACAACTTTAAAAGCAGGTGAATCTTGACCTAACATGTTTTGTGGATTGGTGAATGAATGGTGAAACGTCACCTAATCTTGAAGGAGGACAGGTGAATAGAAGGTGAATCTTGAATTTACTAAACTGAGGGATGACTGTGCTATTGAGGCTTTACTGATTGTTACCGAGTGGTAAAAGTGACCGGAGCTGCAGTCAAAACAAGGTATGAACAGACGTGCAGTTCTTATTGAGTATTGCGTAATCACACAAAGGGCTTGTATTCCAGATACGCGTTAGTCGTATTCGTGAACTAAGTTACACTGTCAGTGTGGATTCTCCTTTGGGAAATCCTCCTCGGCTTAATCTGCATCTGGAAAATTCCCCAGATTTCTACGGCTCGGCTTTCTGGAACGTTCCATGACCCGTTTAACCCTTTCCACGCAGGACGTTCGCAATCTCCGCTTTGCCCACAAGCAGCAGGAGGGCTCTCTGAAGAAATCCATCTTTGAGGTTTTAATGAAATTTGCCTTCCCCGTCTCAAACAGTATGGTAAGCGACCCCTGCAGTACGGAATATTCGGTTAGATCTTGTACCGCCAACAACGGATACAGCGCACATCATAATTCATATCACTTTTGCATGGATATTAAGGTACTATTGTTCAGCATCCAGCTGCTAAATTAACAGGGTACAGTTAAGACTTTGCACTGGTAACACGGTATAAATCATAATCTGATATATTCATTGAAGTATCATCAGCTGCACTTATATAGTCAGTATATACTTACATTACTCGGATGTATTCATATACATCCCTGTGAACAATTGTGCTGTTTATAGTGTTCGGTATTCATTTTCTTATTTTAGATTTTTTAATCCGTTTTGTAACTTGTTCTGTATGTTCAGTGTATCAGAATGTGTACACCACATATAAATTGAAGGGTATAGCTCGTGGTGTAGGGGTTAGAGCTGCTGCCTTTGGATCAGAAGGTCATAGGTTCAAATCCCACCTTGAGGTGTGGTATTCTTGAACAAGGTGTTTACCTTAAATTGCTCTAGTAAAATTACTAACCTGTTTAAATGTAAGATGACAGTAGAATTACCCAGCTGTATGAAACACTGTAAGGTGCTTTGGAAAAAATTGTCAATGAAATGAATAAATGTAGAATTCCTTGTAAATGTATGTGTTTATCCTTTTTTATATTTTGAAAAAATGAGTGAGGACTCATGTATTATTTATTATGAGGAAGTGGCACTTGTGCTCTTGTGTTTAATGCCATTTTTCGATGTGTCCCTAGCAAATGTTTGCCTTCGACTACGGGCAGATTTTCCCAGAGAACGGGTGGAAGGTGTACGACTCCCTGTCGGAGTACAAGAGACAGGTAGATCTGACCGTCCCCTCCCTGGCGCGGTCACCCTTGGCACTCGCTCCAGTCTCACCTCTCTTTCCATCGGCAGGGTGTGCCCAACGAGAGCTGGAGGATAACGAAGCTCAACGAGCACTACGAGCTGTGCGACACCTACCCTGCCATCCTGGTGGTGCCCGTCACCGTCCCCGACGAGGAGCTGAAGAAGGTCGCGACCTTCCGGGCCAAGGGCAGGATACCTGTGAGTCAGCGCTCGTCCTACCGGAGCGTCGGGCAAATAGACGTTCGTGGTCATAGCCGTACGTGTGCTCTGCGTCGGCAGACACGCTGCGGTTTTTCCCCATTTTACCTGGGGCAGTAGGTGGCGTAGTTCACATTCCCATCCTGCTGCAGTGCCCCTGAGCAAGGAACTTAATTTGAACTCATGCAGTAAAAATTGCCCAGCTATTTGAATGAAATGGCTGGAGCCCGTCAAGGTGAGTGACAGGCCAACGGGAGGGGGAGGGGAAACAGACACGTGTGTGTACTGATGCCGTAGGATTGAGGACAAGTTGTTTGCCTGAGTTTGATATTTTATTTTCTTTCTCTTTAGGTTGTCTTGTGTTCAGATAGATTTTTTATTTTTTAAACATTTTGTGTAAATGGTTCGTTGGTGTTTTTAAACTTGATGGCAGGACTTTACGACACTTAAGGATGCTGAGAGTTCGACAGATGTTGGATGTTTGATACTATATTGTGGTTATTGGTTTAATGTTTATTTTCTGTCAAATAAAAGGAAGATTTTATATCTTTACATTTCAGTATCTAATTTTTAATGAGAGGATGGGTTTTTCCCGTTGTTGAATATGGTTTCATGAATAGTGTGTTGTGTTGGAAATATTGGTGTCAATGAATTTTTTGGGGTCGGGGGGCACCCCCTGCTGAGATACACTGACCATTCCCTCCTTGGGCCGCCAGGTTCTGTCCTGGATTCACCCCGAGAGCCAGGCAACGGTGACGCGCTGCAGCCAGCCGATGGTAGGCGTCAACGGAAAGCGTTGCAAGGAGGATGAGAAGTACCTGCAAGCCATCATGGACGCCAACGCACAGTCCCACAAGCTCTTCATCTTCGATGCGCGGCCCAGTGTCAACGCCGTAGCCAACAAGGCAGGGCGCCGTGTCCCCGCCCATCTCCCGTGTTTGAGTCCCAGTTCTTGTCTCTATGTTTTTTGAAATTGTGAGCATACACCAAGTTGACCCGCCCATGTGCATTTGCATGTGACAGATGAAAGGGGGCGGGTTCGAGAGCGAGGACGCCTATCAGAACGCAGAGCTGGTCTTCCTCGACATCCACAACATCCATGTGATGCGCGAGTCCCTTCGCAAGCTGAAGGAGGTGGTCTACCCCAACATCGAGGAGTCCCATTGGCTCTCCAACCTCGAGTCCACCCACTGGTTGGAGCACATCAAGGTGAGCGACAGGCCCGAGGGCCAATGGGAGAGGGTGGGGAAACGGAATCCATTGTGTACCAGCAGAGTGCGATTCGGCGGAAAAGTTTCAGTTCGACTCAGTTTGATTCATGCTTGTGAATTGATTTTTATTTTTGTTTTTTTCTTGATTTGCTAGCAGTACTGTTTATAAGATGACAATGCATTTGAGACATTGTCGTTGGTCATGTGACCAGTGCCACTTTGTCACTGTCTCAGAATTAGGACAATTTTTATGCAACAGCAGCAATTGCTGTCATTTTTCACCGTCTTTATTATAACTGCAGTTTCAATTGCAAACACCAAGCAAGCACAGTAAGACTACTCAGTACTCTTTTGCTGAGTACTCCTCAGATCCCTCCTGGTGATCTAGTACATGTACAGTGCTTCACTTCATGACCCCCTCAAACAAATCGATTGGTTAAAAACCAAACTGTGCAACACCGATGTGTACAAATAACAACACTTACATTTATTCATTTAGCTGACTCTTTTCTCCAAAGTGATTTAGAGTTAATCTACATACATTACTTATCCATTTGCACAGTTGGGTAGTTTTACTGGGGCAATTTAGGGTTAGTGCCTTGCTGAAGTGTACTACAGCCAGAGGTGAGAGTCGAACTTGCGACCTTTAGGTCCAAAAGCAGCAGCTCCACCATGTACAATATTTATCTGTTTAGTTGGTTAGTGTGTGACCTGTGACCTCTGCCCCTGCCTCCTCGCACTTCCAAGCTGATCCTGGCGGGGGCTCTGCGTATCGCCGACAAGGTGGAGTCCGGGAAGACGTCGGTGGTGGTGCACTGCAGCGACGGCTGGGACCGCACCGCGCAGCTCACCTCGCTGGCCATGCTGATGCTGGACGGCTACTACCGCACGCTGCGCGGCTTCCAGGTCCTGGTGGAGAAGGAGTGGCTGAGCTTCGGGCATCGCTTCCAGGCGGTATGAGCTCCCGCCTCCCTGCAGAGCAGGGTCCCGCCTTTAGACCCGCCCACCCAGTTGATTGACACATTCAGTCCCTGTTGAAAGCTTTTAAAAGGCCTAGTGCGGTCAACCCGCTGCAGATCTCCATGCATGGTTCCCTACGGGGTCAGGATTAACCCCTTGGTGGCCTCCTCTCTGCAGCGGAGCGGTCACGGAGACAGGAACCACACGGACGCAGACCGGTCGCCTGTGTTCCTGCAGTTCATCGACTGCGTGTGGCAGATGACACGTCAGGTGGGAAGAGCAGCCATGATGCTGTAATGCTTTGTGTTGTGTGCAAACACAAGCCCAGCTGACACGCAACATGCGCGGGAAGTCGTCTCTCTGAAGCACTCACGTTCCACTTACCCCCCCAGTTCCCTGCGGCATTTGAGTTCAACGAGTACTTCCTGATCACCATCCTGGACCATCTCTACAGCTGCCTGTTTGGGACCTTCCTCTGCAACAGCGAGCTGCAGAGGGTGAAGGAGGTAGGACACGCCCTTTAGATCTTCTCGTCCGCACTTTCGAAATGGACCGCGATGAAAGTGTTTTTTCCGCGTTGGCATTTGATCCTTTGTTTTGTTAGGAGCTGCCGAAGAAGACGGTCTCCCTGTGGTCGTATATCAACAGCCAGCCGGAGGAGTTCACCAACCCTCTGTATGTCGACTACTCCAACCACGTGCTCTACCCTGTGGTCAGCATGCGCCATCTAGAGCTGTGGGTGGGTTACTACATTCGGTGGAACCCACGTATGCGGCCTCAGGTTTGGAAAAGTTATTATTTAACGTTGAATGATAAATGTTTTAATATTTATTGTTGTGCTTTGTTTTTGTGTCATTTGACATTTTGTAGATGGCAGATTTAATACATCATGTAATTTATACTGATTTAATTTGTATAATGTTCTTGTTGTTTTTGTTTGGTTTCAAATGCTGTATTAAAGTCCAGACACAAGTATGTCCCTACAGAGAGGATCATGCTTTATAGAGCGGTCCTGTATGTATTCATAATGCATTGGCTGTTTATTATGCTACTCTTCTTGACAGGAGCCCCTGCACCAGCGCTACAAAGAGCTGTTGGCCAAGCGGGCAGAGCTCCAGAGGAAGGTGGAGGAGCTCCAGCGCGAGGTGACCAGTCGAGCTGCTGCTGCCCCCGAGAGGGCAGGATCTCCGGCAGGGTCACCTGTGCAGACCTGTGTGTGACAGGCTGGGGCGGGGCCACAAACAGAGGGCGGAGTCCAATGGATGCCTCTTTTTTTCCATGAATGGGCCAGGAGATGTCCAGCTGGCAACATTTTTGCCCCTCAGTAGTATCACTGGCGATCACTTCCATCGGGCTGGATTGAGGGTATTGAAATGCAGACTCTGGCGGGGAGTGGGATGGGAAGTGTTGGCTGTCTAGAATCCTTGACTTCCGTGAGCCGAAGGTGATGCAGGGCTCCACCACAGCATTCTTCCTCCTGCCAGATTGCCTCAATCAACTTGTGCTCCAGATACCTCCATGGGGGATTGTGCCTCAGTCCCTCTCTTCTTCATTGTAATCATACTTGATTTTAAAAAATATATCTCTACCTACACCTGTAGAGGTCACATACTCAATTATGTATTCATATATTCATACATTTACGGAAAGCCATATGACTTGTTGCTATTTAAGATGTTATTTAAGCATTCACATTTTGAGAGGTTCAAGTTGCAGAAGTTAGATCTTGTTTCTGGTGTCCAGGGAACCGAGCTTAGTCGTTTACAAGCAGCGTGGCTCTTTCGGTTTACTGCACGTTGCGGTTGTATGACCAAACAGCTATATGAGCATTCTCCCTCCTCCATAGGGATTGGGCCATCTGCAGCAGGTGTACAATACAGGAAAATCGAAATTGGGATGGAGCTGAAACCAGTCTAGCTTGGACCTGAATTAGGGCTTTAGTACAACATTGGCTGAGACGCGGCATGCTTCAATACACAGGTACCTTTGCATAGTGTAACCACGTACTTGCTCTCTAGCGCCATCCGATTACTGTTGGCTGGCAGTGTGTGGGAACATAGCAACGGTTACTGAGTTTTTACTGTAAAGCACTTACAAGGCTACTTTAGGAAGCTGTATGTTGCTATTAGTTGGGAACTACACATTTTTACTGCAGAACGTAGCTCAAATACTCTGGTTTACATCTGTGTTATAAACAGTAGAGCAGAGATTTTACTGAGGTGCTCAGATTGTTTTGATTATTCAAGAGCAGCTCATTCATTTTATGCAACTGAATATGAGCTTTGCATAGGTGCCTAGTATGTTTGTTAATCTGCAGTAACTTTTTTTAACTAACATTTCTTGACAAATAAACTCACTCATATTGCCTTTGTGAAACCACAAGTGGATTTTTCGGTAGTATGATATAAACATAAAACTAGAGTCTGAAAAACTTCCTAAGGCTTCGGGTTGTGTCAAATACTAAGACTTCTACAGAATTAATAGTAAGTCAGAACTTAAAATGGCTCTGCACTGACACAAGGAGTGAAAAATAAATATTTTATTAAACTTTTGTCTGCATTATTCAAAGTAGACAGGTAATTTAAAATCAAGCTAGGAACATAGCCATGTTAAAGCACACAAGTGTCTGTGACATCTGCCACACGAGAACGCATTTCCTCGGCGTGCACACAGGTGAGGATTTGTATTTACAAAAACACATCAACCCCCCTCTTTCCACAAATCTCTGCCAATAGGAACTAGCAAGGGTTCAGCTTCCACCTTCTAAATCAGGACATACTTCCCAGCTAGCCCAGGCTTCCCCAAACCCTGTCCTGGAGAGGTACAGCACTGTGCTCCTGCAAGCAGTTCAAATCACACCTTGGACATGGCATTACAGCTTGGAAAAGATCCACAGCAGGGAAAGCAATGCATGACGGCAGTCCAGAAGCTCCCCAACAGACGCCTCAGCAGTTCTGAAGCCGTTTGTCTCTTCGAGGTGAACTGACTACACAATTAGATGGTAACCAAAAAACCCTGGATGTGGCTACTCCCTTATTGGAAACCAGTCACCCCTGAGGAAAAATTAAGGCTTGTCTTTAATTTCTGTGCACATAATGTGGTTAGAGGTCCATGAGGCCACTGAAAGGCAGCAGGTGAAGGATGAAGTGACCATAAGCTCTCGGAGGCCCCCCTCAGTGGTCCCAGCTGATCTGGTCATTCCGCAGCGAAGTTTGGAGGCTCTGCATGTCCCTCAGCAGCTGTAGGCTGTCCCTACTACGGTCCCCTGGTTTCACCTTGACCGGCCCAGCAGCCCGACCCCGCGTTCTCACAGTGGTGGTCACTTTGACCTCGCTTGCTCGCCGGCCTTGCCTCGACTCCTTCTTCAGCTTCGCCACCTGAGGGAAGGTGAAAGACGGTAAAAGGACAATGCCTCGTAGTGTTGTTGGCTGACCTCCCCGCAACGAAGGCACAGACCTGCATCTGGTGCCGCCGAACCTTAGCGATTTGGTCCCCTTTGCTCTCCATCCTCTTCACCAGAGCCTCAAGCTCCCGCTCCAGATCCTGCCGGATCCGATCTGAGCGGGACTCCTGAATCTGCTTGACCAGCTCCTGGTGCTCGCTGTCAAAGCGCTCACGTGTGAGACTCTTCCACCACAATGCACTTTGCAGTAAAGTGGTCAGATTGCCTAAACTCCCTGAGAAATTTGTAATGCAAAGGATTTCGCTGTACCTTCCATCATACCGTAGTAAAAACCGACAGGACTCACAAGCTCATCTGGCCGAACTCGTCTTGAAGAGCTAGCAGTAGCTCGGAAAGCTCTTCGCTACAGCATGAAGATGACGACGAGCCCGAGTTGCTGCTGGAGCGGTGGGACGTGGCCTTGCAGGAGCGCGTGGCCAGTGGTGTTTCGCTGAGCACGCGCTCGTTGCACAGCTGCCGGTTGTGCTGCTTCATGAGGTGCAGCACATGCTGGACGTTCGCACGCACGGAGTGGCTCGTACCTGTAGACTAAACAAAGGACGAAGCTGGTTCACTTTAGTGTCTCAAAAGTAAGTGTTCAGTAAAATGAGGAACACATCGGAACCTCACTCACCGTTCCTGCCACAAAAGGCACGTCACCCAGACGCAGCCTGTAGTGGGGTTGCGTGTGAGACTGATGCTGCCGTGAAGGCTTCTGGGTAAAACCAAAACAAAATGTTTAATTCCAATGAATTCTATGTAGTGTTATCAGCCCACACACCTTATTCACCGCGGTGACTTACACGGCTAGATACGCTACTTACACTGGGTCACTCATCCATACATCAGTGGAACGAACACACACACACAGACACACAGTCATTCATATGCTATGGGGGAACCTAAACAGCATGTCTTTGGACTGTGGGAGGAAACCCACACAGACTGAGCAGTCATCGAGCCCATGTCCTCTCGCACCACCCAGGTGCTGTGAGACAGCAGTGCTACTCGTTGTGCCACTGTGCCACCCTCAAAACAGATGTTATACTCCCCCCCCAAAAGTGACTGTTATATTTGCATACAAGGTGACCACTGACCATGCCATCACTTTTTACACATAAAAGCAAGACTGCACAGTACCGTAAAGTAACACTTGTATAAAATGAAGTCTAAGCCACACAGTTAACTAAAAAATTGAAGAATGGTTTCAGTGTGCTGTGCCCTACCTTCGCAGATGGACGTGCTTTCTTGCCTTTTGAGCTCTTGTGTGGAAAGGGCGACACTGACTGCAGTAGGATGCGGTTGGCTTCGAGGCCTGTCTGTAACTGAGGAAGCAACAAATTTAATTCCTTCAATTACCTAGTTGGGCGGCCTTTTTCCCCAAAAATGTAAGATTTGCCCTGACAATGGACCTGGGAAATTCAGTAGACAGCGTGAGGTAATGAAACCATCGAGGATCTCTCTTCCAACTGCACTGGGCCATCTGGCCATGGAGAGGTGGGAAGGAACGTTACCTGGGCAGCTTTCTCCTGGATCAGCTTCCTCTGGTGCTCCTCCTCACGCAGCTTCAACTCCAACTGCTGGATCTTGCTCTGATCCAACAAGAAAGCGACTGAAAGGCTGTGCCTTTTCGATTCAGTAGGAACCGTGACCCATCAAAAGCTTTAACCAGAGTCCTGACCTTAGAACTTCCACTGGACAATTTCTTTAAATACCACAAATACCCAACTATTGAGAAAATCTTGACAAGTATAAGAGCACTGGCTTCCCAGAGCTAAATGAGCACTGAAACATGTCATCCTACCTCTGCCAAATTTTGAGTTTTGGTCAGCTTCAAGTACTCCCGCTCCAACAGGTCCAGCTTTTCTAACTTGACCTGAACTTCTGCATGATCGGCTGATTTTTCTTTTTCCAGTGACACCTTGGAGAAAAAAGTGAACGTCGAGAGTAACCAATTCTTTTGGATACTTTTTAAAGCGATTCGGTGCCCTGATGCTGTAGCTTCACAATCACCTGCTCTTTTAGAACAGCAGTTCTCTCAGACTCTGCGTTGCGCACCATCTTCCTCATGTACTCCAGCTGTTTCTCCAACAGGTGGCAGCGGGACTCTGTTGCAGCCAGCTGCTCGGTCAGCTCTAGGACAGCGGGAGAAGAGGACCAGTGAGCCGGGGAGGCCAGACTGAGGCAGCTCTAACAGAGACAGAGGGTGATGACCCACCTCGGTTGCGCACGCTCCCCCCGTTGGCAGCGTCCCTCTCGGCCTCCAGCGTTCTACTATAACGTGCGGTTTCCTTGGAGAGACGCCTCAGGTTCTCCTCTGCCTCAGCTCGCTCCTGCTCCAGCCGTCTTATCTTCTCCTGCAGGTTCCTCAGCGCTGACAGGATGGCTGTGCAGGGCCATATGGTTGCCAGGAGCAATGACAGGTCACTAAAGCAGATGACTAATGGAATGCCTTGCCTAGTTACAGATTAAGTTGATGACAGACAACTCCTCATGAGGAAAATGTCACTCTGTCTGGGAAGGTAGGGCACAGCATAGACCAACAAAGAGGGCAAGAAGCTTCTAGCTAAAATGCAGTACTGAATCCTGGTAGGTTCAGCTGATACCACAACGTGTGGCTCGACAGCACATTTCATATCAACAGGCTCAGCATGTTTGGCACACAGAGCACCTGCCTCTGAGAGTCAGTTCACTGTGGTGTCGCATGTCAGCAGCCGTTACCATGGAGAGCAACCAAAGGCCAAGAGTAACCCCTGCACAAGGAGCCAGCAGCTCTGATACTTTGGCAGGTTAACAGACAGGCTTGTGTGTGAGAATTCTTATGCATCATGCATTCCTTCCTGCTTATCATGATATTTATTTTTTAAAAGAAAGAAAAAGGTCAGCGTGAACCGAAATGCATTATAATGATCAAGACTGGTTTCTTTATTAAGCCAATGTGAACGATGCAGGTAAGCTGTAGCGTGATGACACAGTACCTGCACTGCTGCTCTCTGGGTACGCCTTGGCAGGTTTGCTGGAGGACCGACGCTGCAAGGAATTGAGGAACGGCCGGTCCAACGGATAGTCGGAGTAAGAGGGAAGGGACGCGTTGTCGGACATCACCGGTCCTTCCCGGAAGTCCTGCGAGATGGACACGATGACGGTGTGTAACATGGAAGCATCCAATCCCCCCAACATACAGCAACACCCACAAACTGGAGCCCTGCTCAGTGGGACTGTGGGTAACACTTGAGAATGAGAACCGAATGGTACTTAATTCCTCTTTCAGTGACAGATTCAGGTCCACAGAAAAGACAACAGAACGTGTGTGTGTGTGTGTGTGTTTCTATGAAACCAAACAACCAACCCAAGGTTATTACAGTAAAGATGAAAAATACCAGGCAATAATTACTTAACACTGCATAAGGGAAGACGTACAACAGAAATAAATATGCTTTATTTGTTTAAAGTGGTAACAAGTTTAACTTAAGATCATCATGTCCTCCTACCGGCTCGTATCCCAACACAGGAACTTAAAATATGTGCAGAACTTAGCAAAGATGTGTTGATGTGAACCGAGTCAGATGTTACTTTTTCACTCTATTAACTATTTTACTGAAAACAATAATAATAATGAAATAGTCCTACGGCTACGTTATAATTATGAATCAGTCAGAGATGGGCGGTAACACGTTACCTCAGAAACTAACTAAGCAGTTCAGTTGTTGTGCAAGTTAATTACCTTTAAACCAGAACCTCCTGCAGCTGTTTTGGACATTTTCTCCTTTAAATGTCACGACGTTCCTACTGCCCGTGTTTCCGAGACGAAGCTCATGTTTCAATAAACGGACGTTTGTTTATTAAAAGCTCCCCCAAACTGCGAAACCCGCGAGACGGAAATACGAACAGAATATGAGCGGGCAAAAAGGCAACGTGTTGCGTCATTGCGTCACGTAAAGTAGGTGTGACCAATAACGTGATCACGTAAATTTGGAGGCACCCCTCTGCGCTCAGGCTTCACGTTCACAGAATGGGAGAGAATGCGTGGACACGTAGGGGGCGGTGCTAATTTACGACGTGACGTCACATCGACGGAAAGTGTGGCGGAGGATATCGCAAGAGTTGCGAGAAAAACTGTCCGCAGTAACAATAGGTTTAAATGATAGATGCCTCTTTCCATGCATAATAAGTATGAAAGTGAAAATATGTCTCCCAAGTCCATATACCTATATTCTGCGTCAAAAAAGTACTAAACTTGTGTGGAATTACACGTGACGTAGTTATGGTTACAACTCAGTTATCAGTATAAATTTTCTGTCGTTAAGCGCACGATCATGAATTATGATCACATGAGGGAAAAAAAAGTTGCGAGTAAAGACTGACTTCACAGAAGCAATACAAAGGCCACTACAAGGAGGGAACTTGCAACGTTAATTTGACAGCGTTAGCGGCGCTCAACCGACGCGTCGCGAGCTCCCACCCACCGGGCCGCGGGCGCGCGCATCCGGTCTGAATGATGACGCAAAAAAGAGAGAAAAAAGAGAGAAAAGAAAAGACGGGGCAAAGACGGATGATCCCCGAACAACTTTAAACTTCGGGAGCGTCTCATGGATTTACCTGCGGCGGCTGTCGGACGTCATCGGCGCGTGTCGCTCAGCGTGTGAGGAGGAGCGCGCAGCGCGTGTGTTTTGTCTCTCGGTGCCGCGGAGCCGCGTCCCTCCCCGTCTTTTTGTTGTCGTCTGCGTGGCGGTGGCGGTGGCGATGGCGAGCACGGCCCTGTACGCGTGCACCAAGTGCAACCAGCGGTTCCCCTTCGAGGAGCTCTCGCAGGGCCAGCAGCTGTGCAAGGTGCGACACCGACACCCACGCCACGTGCGCTCGACCCACGTGTGCGGTGCCGGCGCGGGGACCGTGTGCAGAAACAAGGGGGGTTGGGGTTGAGATTGGGGTCGGGATCGAAGATGAGAATAGGAGTAGATAGAGGTGGGGATGGAAACGAAACGGAGGATGAGATTGGTGATGAAGATGGGATTGAGGATGAGGATGCGCTGCTGGA
This sequence comes from Scleropages formosus, assembly GCF_900964775.1. NCBI lineage: Eukaryota > Metazoa > Chordata > Actinopteri > Osteoglossiformes > Osteoglossidae > Scleropages > Scleropages formosus. The sequence goes on along the minus strand of NC_041815.1, from coordinate 28,504,718 downwards.
GATGGGAGGTGGTGGGGGATAGGAATGAAAATGGGACTGAGGTTGAGACCAGAGATGAGATGGGTTTGAGATGAAGATGGGATTGAGGATGAGTAGGAGATGGGGAAAGGGACTGAAGAAGGGATTGGAGATGGGGGTAGGGGATAGGAATGAAAATGGGACTGAGGTTGAGACCAGAGGGATGGGGATGGGTTCGAGATGAAGATGGGACTGAGGATCATCACGATGAGGGTGGGCTGGAGATGGGAGGTAGGGGATAGGAATGAAAATGGGACTGAGGTTGAGACCAGAGATGGGGATGGGTTCGAGATGAAGATGGGACTGAGGATCATCACGATGAGGGTGGGCTGGAGATGGGAGGTAGGGGATAGGAATGAAAATGGGACTGAGGTTGAGACCAGAGATGGGGATGGGTTCGAGATGAAGATGGGATTGAGGATGAGTAGGAGATGGGGAAAGGGACTGAAGAAGGGATTGGAGATGGGGGTAGGGGATAGGAATGAAAATGGGACTGAGGTTGAGACCAGAGGGATGGGGATGGGTTCGAGATGAAGATGGGACTGAGGATCATCACGATGAGGGTGGGCTGGAGATGGGAGGTAGGGGATAGGAATGAAAATGGGACTGAGGTTGAGACCAGAGATGGGGATGGGTTCAAGATGAAGATGGGATTGAGGATGAGTAGGAGATGGGGAAAGGGAAAGGGACTGAAGAAGGATTGGAGATGGGGGTAGGGGATAGGAATGAAAATGGGACTGAGGTTGAGACCAGAGATGGAGATGGGTTCAAGATGAAGATGGGACTGAGGATCATCAGGATGAGGATGGGCTGGAGATGGGAGGTAGGGGATAGGAATGAAAATGTCACTGAGGATGAGACCAGAGATGGGCTTGAGGAAGAAGATTGGACTGGAGACAGTGGCTTGGAATAGCGCTGTGGTTGGCGCTCCGGGCTGGAAGAGCCCTGAGGATGGCAGTGTTATGGGGTGGCTATGGACCATCTCCTTTACTTTAAGCACTTGAGCACCTCCAGGAAGAGCAGTTTATGATGTGAGAACATGAACCGATATGATGACCGATATGATAATCTTCTGTCTTCACTCTCTGAAATTATCATTGTACCATAAACATCACACTGTGAACACGGCAGTGTGTGTTTGGGAGTTTTCTTCCGTGTAATTTATTGTGACCTTGGCCATGGCTTCCTCACTATTATTATTATTTAATAACCGTGGATATCATTTCATTTTGACAGGAATGTCGGATAGCGCATCCCATAGTAAAGTGCACGTATTGCAGGTCGGAGTTCCAACAGGAAAGGTGAGTTTCTGAGCAAAAACAGAGTACAAACCACAGTATGTCTCTAAACGCTGTCAATATACCATAAACACACATGGTTAATGTTCATAAATGACTACAGGATGCAGTAAGTACTAAAACCCATGGTTGTCTTAGATGTCCCAGGTTTAATTCTGTACTTCACTATTAGTTCATAATAATGTCCTTTTAAAATATCCGGTAGTGGGACACTACTAAAAATGCCACTTTTGATTGTAATTTAATATTACGTTGTCACACTTGTGTGAATTCATTAAGTGTACTTTATACTCATTCCTTATGTGTATTAATATTAACCGCAGCTTTTTAAATTTGTATTCTCCTCCCATCTGTGCGCAGTTAATGGATAGGCTGACTTGTGGATAATTGCTGGCCGTTGCCCTGTGCACTGTAGAAAATTTAATATTAAGGAAATGAACAATAAGTAAAACGGAGTGATGACAACCCACTTGTGGTGGTTGTAGTACAAGAGTAACTCTTACTCTTTTGCTCTGATCACTCATTGTTTGACACTTTTTCTCCATTTGGTTTTTGTTCTCCTCCTATATGTCACACCAGAATTTCCAGTTCTTTTGCTTCCATGTTGCGCAGCGGAAAATAATTTATCGCATTCGACGCTCCCCCGTGTCAATAATTTCCATGCCACCGTAATCTAAGCTTCTCTTAAGATGCTGCTGCTTTTTCTCCACCCAGCAAAACGCACACAATCTGTAAGAAGTGCGCTCACAACGTCAAGCAGTTTGGTACGGTAAGTTTTACCTTACTTGATTTTCCCCGAACTACATTTGCATTGAAATGTATTAATTTTCTCCAAAGTGACGACGTGCTGCTCAGAGTGAAGAGAAGTGCAGGGCGACCGCGTTCTCTCCTGTCGTACAGAGCGAGGCCCTGACCCGTGTTTTGTGTCCTTCGTTTGGCCCGTCTGCGCAGCCCAAGCCGTGCCAGTACTGCAGCGTCATCGCCGCCTTCATCGGCAGCAAGTGCCAGCGCTGCGCCAACTCGGAGAAGAAGTACGGGCCACCGCAGATGTGCGAGCAGTGCAGGCAACCGTGTGCTTTCGACCGCAAGGAGGAGGGAAGGCGGAAGGTACGGGGATCGGGGCTCAGCCTGGAAGCGGGTAGCGCGTGTGTATGCGTGAGGCTCATGCCGTGTCCCCACACACCCCCCCCGGCACAGGTGGATGGGAAACTGCTGTGTTGGCTGTGCACCCTCTCGTACCGGCGCGTCCTGCAGAAGGCAAAGGAGCAGCGCAAAAGCCTCGGCTCCTCCCACTCGAGCTCCTCGTCCATGAGCGAGAAGGAGCGTCGCGGAAAACGCCACCACCATCATCACCATCAGCAGCAGCAGCAGCAGCACGGGAGCTCACAGCACAAGTGCGCAGCTCTCCGACTCTCGCTTTCCGTACAGGTTCCACCAAACCAGAATGACCCTGGTGATGTTTTTACAGCGTGTATTTAAGTTACGGGGGACGCAGCGGCACAGTGGGTTTGGCACCTGCCCACTGTGTGGCGGGTCTGGGGTTCGAGTCCTGCTTGGGGTGCCTTGCAGTGGACTGGCATCCCGTCCAGGGTGTGTCCCCCTCCCTCTTCAGCCTTGCGGCCTGTGTTGCCGGGTTATGCTCCAGCTTGCTGCGACCCCACTCAGGACAAGGGGCTGTAGACATTGGTTTGTTGGGTGGTATTTAAGTTGCTCATGTAAGTAATTCCTGAAGTACAGCTTGTTCCACAAGTGAGTACGATATAGTGTTCAGTAAATGTGGACATTCCACTCTGCGCAAAGACCAGCAAACCGTCACCGTACAGATGCTCCTCGACTTACGATTTTTCAGACTTTACGATGGTGAGCTGGCGATAGACATGGAATAGGAACCATGCTTAGAATTTTTTTTTTTTTTCCCCCCCTCGGTCCCCCCCCGGGCAAGCGATACGTGGAGTCATACCCTCTTGCGATTCTGGGCAACGGCAGCAATCTCCAACTCCCAGTGTGTCATGCAGAGGTGTATATTTTAAGTGTATTAAATGCATTTTCGACTTCCGATGGGTTGCGGGGAACGTAACCCCATTGTAAGTCGGGGACCACCTGTATTTTTCCAGATCAAATCTGAAAGGGACCGGTGCTCCCTGCTGCGCCGCTGTGCAGAACACTTGTTTTGTATGGTGTTTGCGGTTTTGTTTTTGCAATGTAAAGCTTTGCGAGCATTGATGTAATGTTAGTGTAACATTTGTGTTGCAGGCTGAACAACCTTAGTCCAGATCAGGAACAGGGACTGTGGAAGCAGGGGTGAGGAGCGGCATCACAGCACCATGCGCTGAGCACACAGTCATTTCTGCTTTTGCTCCATTTACATGTATTCATTTTTTTCTCCAAAGCGACCTACATCTCATAGAAAATACAACGTGTTCATCACAATAGCAGAAGGAGACACTTAGATGCAGACGTGTGATTCTTATGTAATTTAGTTTGTTTCTTTCCACCATATGAACCAACGTCCATCACACAAGTAGCTGCAGGAAGGTTTATCCGTTGTTCAGCAGTTATGATCTCAAAGTTACGGAGCGTGAACATTTACACATTACATGAACTTAGATCGTGGGAGACACGAGTCCATTCATTTCATGTGAGAAGTTTTCAGACGAGGGCCCATAACTGTGAGCTGGAGCTTCACCTTGGATTTCTCCCCCTGCAGTTACACGTCGTCCTCGGTGCAGAACGAAACCCCGAAGAAAAGGGCGAAACAGGAGCCGAAGCCATGCAACGGGGACAGGTGCGGTGCGTTGCTTTTAGAGCGCAGGTGGCAGAGTAACTGTTTACAACGTGCTTTTATACCCTTTGCTTCGCAGATGCGTTTGTTCAGTGAGACATGCAGGTGGTCCGCAACTTACAATATATGCGAATTTCAGACTTTCAGACTCCCGATAGTCATCTCATTGACAGTATTATTATATTATATTATATTATATTTGATCCCCGACCGCTCCATCCGCCGTGCCATACCACGGACTGGTCACGCTGCCACAAGGAACCATGTTTCACCATGTTTCTTATGGACTCCGCCAGTGTCTCTATCAGCAACTGCCCTTTATTTATAAAAATGTTGTTTTATTTATAGAACGTTTTGTTTGCACTTCCATTCAAGTTGCTTTTTGTTTACAACGAGAAGCAGGTGAAAAAGTGAGTGCTGCGGTGGTGCAGAAAAGAAAAGGCAGAAGAAATCAGATTTAGAAATGAAAGCAAAGATAATCATGCAGTATGAAAATATAACAGTGGGTTTAGGGGGTGGGATTAGAACCCACGGTCTTCTGCTCGCGTTAGATTCACGTTACCTTGCCTCCCTACATGTGCCATTGCAGTAGTTCCATCGGTCAGTCGGTAGACTCGGGAGGAACGGACAACTTTGTCCTCATCAGCCAGCTGAAGGAGGAAGTGATGTCGCTGAAGAGGCTGCTGCAGCAGCGAGACCAGGCCATACTGGAGAAGGAGAGGAAGGTACGGCATTGCGTCGGGGAGCGCCCCAAGAACCAGCCGGTAGCGTTGGGTCACGCGGGACCTGATGGGGTCCCTCCGTGTCTCTCCCAGCTTACAGAGCTGAAGGCAGACTTCCAGTACCAGGAGACCAACATGAGGCTGAAGATGAACAACATGGAGAAGGCCCACAAGGAGGCCATGGAGCTGCAGCAGGTCAGTGAGGCGTCATTCGCCGTTCAGGTGTTGCCACCCCTGCTAGCGATCACATCATCGGGTTTCTTCTTCAGTTGGAAACTCGGGTCTTTTCTCCAGCTTCCCGGTTTAGGGTTCACTCCCCGAATTCTTTCCCACTTTCACGAGTGTCAAACTGAAATCTTTTCCACCTTCACTGAGCCCCATAAAGTACTTAGAAAGTGCCAGAAATAATAAACTTCCACAAAAAATAACTTTCACGTGATTGCAATCAATCCTTAACATAAAAATAAATCAGTTGTGAACGAAATAAACAGCAAAATTCCAAACGTCATCAAATCGCAAACACAAATTCCATACAACCTGTGTTTGACGAAATGTCAGGTTGGTATTTTCAGATGTATGTAAATAGTAACTTATAACAAACACTTAAATACATGTGAGTAGTTCCTGCAGCACTGTGGCAGCTCCTGGGCTGTGACCCGCATTCGAACCCACATCCAAACTCGGTGTGTGTGAGGTTTGCATGGGTTTTCTCCAGGTGCTCTGCTTTACTCCCGTTGTGCCTCAATTCCTTGTAGTGTGTGTGTGTTTTAACCTTAATTTTGCCATCTGTTTAAAATGAATGGAATATTGACACTTTTCTCTGAAGTGATTTACAGTGTTGCTCTTTTGCAATTATTGACCCATTCATACAGCTGGGTAATTTCACTGGTGCAATTTAGAGTAAATACTTTGCTCAGGGGTACTACAGCTGGAGGTGGGATTCGATCCTGCAACCCTCAGGTCTACAAAGGCAGCAGCTCGAGCCGCTCACTACTCTAGGCTCACGATAAGCGCCACCCCTGAAGCGTCTTTGAGGAAGCAAAGATGTCCGTCGTCTGTGGGACCGGTTACCATGGTATCGTGGATATTTATGACAGTGGTTTGTGCACAAAAGAAGTTTCTCTTCTGCATTTTCCCGCAGGCCAAGAACCGGGAGCTCCTCAAGCAGGTGGCGGCTCTTTCCAAAGGGAGGAAGGCCGAGAAGACGGGAGGCGCGTTCCTGTCGGCCTGATGGCGCGCAGACCTCCCACCCCAGCCCCGGCACGTGGACACGCGCTTCTGTCGCGCGTACTTTGTAATTTAAAATACCTTAATTCAGGAACTCGGGTTAAACGGCTCGTTCTTCTCTTGACAAAGACACTTGAGCGAATGCACATTATCTCTCTCTCACACACACACACAGAGCGCGCTTCTTGTAAACAAACCGTGGCAATATAATAGTGTCTTTGAGTTACTAGGCCGAGTTTCCGTAGGAGAGCCAAAAGGGACGGAGCACTGCGGAGTTGCTGCCTTCATGAAGGACAGCATTTTAAAGTGTTTTTTTTTTTTTTTTTTTTATTAACTTCCTGTTGTCTGCCTTTTGTAAATGTGCTGAGAAGTTAAATTTGTATTTGTGATAAAACTGCCGCCAAGGGGCTCCTCGCTGGTTCTGCTTCCAGCTGTGAAATAAGCGGGACCTTGTCCGGGCACCGAGCGCCCTTCCCTGGCCACGCCCCCGACCACGCCCCTCCAGCCCCAGACCACGCCCCGCCCCACCCGCACATCGAACAGGAAAGTTGCGCAATATGAGGAACGCGAACTTATTGACTTTACATGTTGATGCCGTTCGAAAAATCGCGTGTTCTTGTTCTGTACCTTAGTCACCCTTCTTTTTACCCACTTGTAGACGCCGGCCTGAGTACTTCGTGTCACGGGTCCGAGCGGCTGTATTTATGCATTGACCGCGGCCGTGGAGCCGGAGCTTTTCTCCGACTGCCTGAGCTGAGCGGGTGGTGGTTCCCTCCGCCCGGCTTGTGCCTTAAAGTGGCCCGGCAAGTGACGTCCCGGTCGGGCGCAGAGGAGCGGGCCGAAGCTGCTCAGACCGCGGCGCGGGGGGGGGCGGAGGGGAGGCGTCGGGGTCCTTAGCAGCGCATCTCACCGCACCGTCCGGCCCGCGGAGCCTCCAGCCGCCCCGGTTCTTCTTCCCACGTCGTGTCTCCGCTCCGCACCGGGACACCGCGCCGGGCTGCTCTCGCGTACTGTATTTTATAGGCGTAACCTTTTCTAAATGTGATGTAAAGAGATCCTTTTTTTATATACAGTGATGGCTTTTGTGTATTTAAAACAAATTTGTAATTTCTTACTCGAGCACAAGCAGCACACAAAGAAAGTGCGGAGGAGGTGCAGGGAGAAACACACACGTCGTGTGTTTGTCGTGCTCGTTCTGGTGCTCACATTGGACGTGTGTGGAATATTAAACGTGGTCAATTACCTGCTTTTTACCTCTTTGTGTCAGGCGTCTGAGTGCGAGCGTGGGAAGAACGAGGGTCACGATTTACTATAATTACACCAATTCCCCGCGTGTGTGTCTTGGTTGTTTACAGCATCATCACCGATGAGCAGCGTCCACCACCGTTCGAATCCCCTCGTGCTGCACATCGCTACAAAGGAAATTTTGAGTCTGCTAACAAGAAAAGTGTCTTTTTTGCGTGTGTCGCCGCTACCCTAATGAGTCCCAGTCGCTTCTTCGTAAGCTGTACAGTTGTCTGTTCTCCCTGAAGGCTGCGGAAAATGTGCTGTAAACACAGGCAGAGATTTAACGAAGAACGCAGATTTAATTAGAGGAGCACGCGGAGGTTTGAGCGCGTGCCCGCCTGCAGGAGGCGCTTCGATGTTTTCCCACATTTGGCCACAAGGTGTCACCGCAGCCAAACGCGCTTAGTCCTTTCCCTCCCCCCTCTGATACTGAAGTATTTTTCTGTTTATTGCACAATCATTTCAGACGTGGAAATGTGCTTATTTTAGAAGTGCCTGTTGAGTTTTTCCGTATTCAGTCCGTGATGTCGATTCCCCCCCCTTGTGTGTTTCTACACAAATATGTTGGCTGCTTCCCTGTCTGTTTTGGTGGGTAGTGAGGTGTCTGCTGTCACTCCACTGTACCTCAGTAAGTCCACTTCTGCAGAACTTTATAGCTCAGGCACCTTAAACCTTGTGCAGTTTCCTAATTATTCATCCATCCATCCATGTCTCTATCTTAACCGCTGCCCCACCTACTGGCAGTGAGCAGATCCTCATTGTTCTTTTCCTCAGAACCAGCAGAAGTGCCTCTTCCATTCTGCGGAAAGAACCAGATTTTTATGTGTTATCATAGAGTATTTTGTTTGTTTTATAGCCTCATGGGGGAGAGGAGTCAACTCGAGCTGTTACTGGAGCTTGAGAAATGGACTAAAGGACTGGATAGAATAGGATGGCACGTCCTTAATCCTTGCAGGGAAATGCACACACGCAAAACCTCAACGCCACCCTTGAGGTGACAATAGGGAGCACAGTTATACTCAACAAAATAACAAAATCGGCATTTACAGGTTACTGTTACACTAGACAATAAATACAGTGTGATGTTATTACACTGTGGGAAGGGGTGCGGTGGCGCAGTGGGTTGGACCGCAGTCCTGCTCTCCGGTGGGTCTGGGGTTCAAGTCCCGCTTGGGGTGCCTTGCGGCGGACTGGCGTCCCGTCCTGGGTGTGTCCCCTTCCCCCTCTGGCCTTATGCCCTGTGTTGCCGGGTAGGCTCCGGTTCCCCGTGACCCCGTAAGGGACAAGCGGTTCTGAAAATATGTGTGTGTGTGTGTGTGTGATGTTATTACTTATTTCAGGTTGACTTAAAATTAGAGACACGCCTCACCCGTAAACATTCATGCTGATTTAACAGATTTTTTTTTTTTGTTTTGGCCCTATGTGACACATGAGAGGGGTTCAGGGTTCACGGTCCACGGTCCAGTTCGGACGCGCCAGTGTTTGTGGCGCCACCTGCTGGCCGTCAGCGGAGGAACCCGGAGAAACGCGGCAGCTGTGAACTTTCCCCCACTTTCCCCGCGTGCGCTTCTCCCCTTTATTGCAGTAAAAAGACGTAATTCCCCCCCACACACACACGCGCGCGCACATTGCTCAGTTGAGAAAATAAACAACTCGTGACTCAAAAATTTAATCGATACAAACATTGAGGATACACAAGTCAACAACGGATGTGACCACATGAGTTTGCGCTTTCAGTTTCTCCCACAGAGTCTCTCGAGGAGTTCAGTATTAAAGCCGATTAATTATTTTTTGAAAAATAAACGCAGCTCGCAGTGTCACGCGGTCCTTCTGTAGCGCGCTTTCTGCTCCGTCCGACGGCTGCCGCACGGGGGCGCTCGTCTCTCATTTACTGTGGGCAACCGGCGGTCAAGTCTGCCGCTTGGCGAGCGGGGGGGTCCGCATAAATTTCTGTGCAGAACGAAGCCCGGAGGTGTCGCAGATTGTGCCGAAAAACACGCAAGCACGGAAAGATTACGGCGAGAGCGAGCGTCTCCCCCGCCCCCCTCCGATAGCGCAATGGGCGCGTGCGTGAACGTGGGTGCTGCGGCTGTGGGAGAGAAAGTTGCTTTCGGGGACGTTGTTTTATCTCTAGGTTCTGAGCCTGGCTGCGGTTTCGAGAGACTATTATTAAAGAGTTTACGTGGGTTTTCCCACAGGTGCTCTGGTTTCCTCCCACATGAATTAGTGTAAAAGTATGTTGCAGTGTTTCAGGGAGGGAATAACTGTTCTTTTACTTTGTTTTCACAGTTTGGGAGGGTCCTCCTGCAGGCCTGAGAATTCACTCTTCGTGTTTTGTTTTTTTCTCAAATCTTTTCTGCTTCCCTTTGTCTGCGTGAAGGAGCCACTCTGGCCAAACCCTCCTCCTCCGTCAGCCCCGGCCCCAAGTGGGATCGAAGCCCATGGGCAAACTGCTGCATCAGCACAATTTTCGCATGCGCTGCGGGCCGGAGCGGCCTGCAGTCGCTCTGTGTGTGTGTGTGTGGATGTGTGTGTGAACTGCTGGCTGGTGGTGCGGCACAAAAAAAACAGAAGTGCGAGCCTAGATGTGGAATCATTTACCGTTCCTCACTTTCCACATTAGACACACTTTCTGAGAAAAAAATCTGATTCTGTTCCCGTTAGAGATGCAAACACACACAGACACCAGCAAATAACTTGCACCTCACGTGTGTTTTAGTCCCGTCCTGTTGGCCCTTTCAGTGTTCTCACATGTTCTTGTAGGAAGAAGGAAATATATTTTTCTCACGCTGTGTTGCTGAAATACACACACACACACGTTTTCAGAACCGCTTGTCCCATACAGGGTCACGGGGAACCAGAGCCAACCCGGTAACACAGGGCGTAAGGCTGGAGGGGGAGGGGACACACCCAGGACGGGACGCCAGTCCGCCGCAAGGCACCCCAAGCAGGGCTCGAACCCCAGACCCACCGGAGAGCAGGACTGCGGTCCAACCCACTGCGCCACCGCACCCCCTGTTGCTGAAATATTGTACATAATATTTGGTAGGAAATTAATTAACATTATTATTGTTAACAAGTATTTATGAGATACCTTTGTGTAATATAACTTACAGTGGTAGATACAGTAAAATTCCCTACGGTCATCTATGCAGCAGAGCGATTTCTCTTTCTCACACACACAGAGTCACCAGTGCACCTGAAACACATCTTTGGACTGTGGGCAGAAACCAGAGCGCCCAGAGGAAACCCACATGAATGCAGGGGGTATCATGCACACTTCACACAGACTGAGCTGGATTTGAAATTTGAACCTCTGTCCAAATAGACAGCTCAGGAGATGCAGGGCACCAGCGCTACTTGCTGCGTAACAGTTCCTCCAGCGCTGGAGAATCTTGCTGATAGACATGGCTGTGCAGGCCAACAGTTACAGCAGGGATCTGATTCTGTGTTTGTGTCCTTGGCCTGGATCGGCCCCGGGTTCGACCTGACGTGTCCCCTCACAGGGGTCCCAGGGAAAGGAATCGCTGTGATGTCCTCACCAAAGTTGCTGGAATCGCTGGTGTGAATCCATGAACCCAGCAGGATGTTGCGTCTCCAGTGCTTTATGAGGACAGCAGGAGGCACAGTGGTTAAGGCTTCGGACCTCAGACCAGAAGGTTACCAGCTCCAGCTACAGTCCTTCCCATTATACCCTCAATAACTTTGCATTTTCGGAACATGCAGCTTCCCGAAGGGCCGAGGGGTAGAACTGTGAGTTATTATAAGTGCTTGATCGCAAGTGCTTGACCGCAAGTGCCTGACCGCAGTGCTTCCCGACCTCGTGGTCCTCTCCCTCGCCCCTCAGCCAGGCAGAAACCCAAGGACTCCACTGACCACGAGCTCCTTCATGTGACTCTCTAATCTCTATTGATAAGATTAACTCCAACATCTTAGTGCTTTTTTCGGGGAACTTCAGGCCAAAACCGCCTTTCATTTTTGGCCAAACTGGCTCTTGGCACCTCAGCCCCACCCACTAAACCCCCCCCCCCCCCCCCTTTAATTTCTCTTGATTGTTATTATCTAACATGACTGTTAAACCTAACAGGGATGAAAGGAGACCCCTCAGGTGAGAGGCAGGCCAGAGAACACTGTCCTTCATATGGTGATGAGTTCTAACAGATGGTGAAGTGTTTAGACTTCCTTGTTTGTACCCTTTGGCCCTGATGAGAACACTGAGCTCTGGAACAGAGGTTCATTTCCCCACCTTTAACCGTGGCGTCATCCAGCTGTTGCAAAGTACAAACTAGCTGCCAGAGCAGGTTAGTTAGTTAGTGCAGGTTACCAAGGGTTAGAGTAGATTGCCATGGGTTAGATTAGATTATCATGGGTTAGAGTAGGTAACCAAGGGTTAGAGTAGATTACCAGGGGTTAGAGTAGGTTATCATGGGTTAAAGTTGGTTACCATGGATTAGAGTAGGTTACCATGAGTTAGAGTAAGTTACCATGGGTTAGCTACAGGTTAGAGTAGGTTAGTATGGGGTAAAGTAAGTTACCATGGGTTAGAGTAGATTGCCATGGGTTAGAGTAGATTATCATGGGTTATAGTAGGTTACCATGGGTTAGAGCAGATTACCATGGATTAGAGTAGGTTACCGTGGGTTAGAGTAGGTTACCATGGTTTAGAGTAAGTTACCATGGGTTAGCTACAGGTTAGAGTAGGTTAGTATGGGGTAAAGTAAATTACCATGGGTTATAATAGGTTACCATGCGTTAGAGTAGGTTACCATGGATTAGAGTAGGTTACCGTGGGTTAGAGTAGGTTACCATGGTTTAGAGTAAGTTACCATGGGTTAGCTACAGGTTAGAGTAGGTTAGTATGGGGTAAAGTAAATTACCATGGGTTATAATAGGTTACCATGCGTTAGAGTAGGTTACCATGGATTAGAGTAGGTTACCGTGGGTTAGAGTAGGTTACCATGGTTTAGAGTAAGTTACCATGGGTTAGCTACAGGTTAGAGTAGGTTAGTATGGGGTAAAGTAAGTTACCATGGGTTATAATAGGTTACCATGGGTTAGAGTAGGTTACCATGGTTTAGAGTAAGTTACCATGGGTTAGCTACAGGTTAGAGTAGGTTAGTATGGGGTAAAGTAAATTACCATGGGTTATAATAGGTTACCATGCGTTAGAGTAGGTTACCATGGATTAGAGTAGGTTACCGTGGGTTAGAGTAGGTTACCATGGTTTAGAGTAAGTTACCATGGGTTAGCTACAGGTTAGAGTAGGTTAGTATGGGGTAAAGTAAATTACCATGGGTTATAATAGGTTACCATGCGTTAGAGTAGGTTACCATGGATTAGAGTAGGTTACCGTGGGTTAGAGTAGGTTACCATGGTTTAGAGTAAGTTACCATGGGTTAGCTACAGGTTAGAGTAGGTTAGTATGGGGTAAAGTAAATTACCATGGGTTATAATAGGTTACCATGCGTTAGAGTAGGTTACCATGGATTAGAGTAGGTTACCGTGGGTTAGAGTAGGTTACCATGGTTTAGAGTAAGTTACCATGGGTTAGCTACAGGTTAGAGTAGGTTAGTATGGGGTAAAGTAAGTTACCATGGGTTATAATAGGTTACCATGGGTTAGAGTAGGTTACCATGGTTTAGAGTAAGTTACCATGGGTTAGCTACAGGTTAGAGTAGGTTAGTATGGGGTAAAGTAAATTACCATGGGTTATAATAGGTTACCATGCGTTAGAGTAGGTTACCATGGATTAGAGTAGGTTACCGTGGGTTAGAGTAGGTTACCATGGTTTAGAGTAAGTTACCATGGGTTAGCTACAGGTTAGAGTAGGTTAGTATGGGGTAAAGTAAGTTACCATGGGTTATAATAGGTTACCATGGGTTAGAGTAGATTATCATGGATTAGAGTAGGTTACCGTGGGTTAGAGTAGGTTACCATGGTTTAGAGTAAGTTACCATGGGTTAGCTACAGGTTAGAGTAGGTTAGTATGGGGTAAAGTAAATTACCATGGGTTATAATAGATTACCATGCGTTAGAGTAGCTTACCATAGGTTACAGGAGATTATCATGAGTTAGAGTAAGTTAGCATGGGATAAAGTAGGTTAGGGTTGGGATTAGGGTTAGAGTAGGTTATCATAGGTTAGTGCCATTCCATGCCCTGCCTGGGCAAGTGGGTGACATCCATATGGGTCAGTGGCACTTTCCTCCAGCCACCAGGTTTTTGGGTCAAGGAGAACCAGTGCCACCCTAAACCTGAACCTTATCTCTGTTTTCCAGATCTGCACCAATGGCATTAAACAGTAGCTGATAACAGGCTGTCTCCTTGGACACTTTATGAAGGCATATATACATGATACTCTAATCAGTCCTGTACCCGGGATCATGTGTCGACTGTTGACCTGCCGGTGCCCGTCTGCGTCTGTGTGAGGAGTTGGACCAAAGGTTGCGCGTTTCCCGCCAGCCTGCCGTTCGGTTAAAGCAGTGGGTCCAACCTCTTTTGGCAGAGGGCCACAATAATTTACAGTCATTGTGACATGGTCCCCGGTAAAAATCAAAGTAAGTGACCACATCACCATTTCAAATCTCTAAACTGAAAAATTCATTTTTATTTTGTGGAGTCTTATGTAGGTGTGGTGTGTGGTGTGTGTGTGTGTGTGTGTGTGTGTGTGTGTGTGTGTGTGTGTGTGTGTGTGTGTGGAACCATATCATCATGAGATTTCATAGAATTTATAGTCTTTATGGTGGGTGTGATGGTGTAGCCTCAGAAGCGGAAAGTCATTGGTTCGAATCCCATCTCTTCCTGTAGTACTGTTGGTTAAGGTATTTAACCTGAACTGGCACAGTAAAACTTACTTTGCTGTGGAAGTAACTTGTAACACTGTAAGTCTCTTTAGACAGGAGTGTCAGGTAAGTAAACGTAGACAGTGTATTTTTAATTTGCATGTGTTTCTGCTGGCCACGTTGCAGGAAATAACAGGCCACACATCAGACACGGATGGGTTAAAGGATAATCCGACTGAGCATGTTGCCCAGGGCCTGTGTGTGCCGTATCTTATCCCCCACCCGTCAGGCTGCAAACAAACGCTGGCACTGCAAGTGTGTTCTGCGGTACTGAGTTGGTTTGCGTCCCACTGGGGTACAGGCCAGACGGTTCACATCTCTCTCTTGAACTAATTATAAAATGTAATTTTTTGACTGAAACATTTGGAGAATACGGTGGCACAGCACGTAACACTGGTGTCTCACAGCACCTCGACAGTGTAATTGGACATGGGCTCAATCCCCACTCTGTGTGTGTGAAGTGTGCATGTGTTTCCCCTAGGTGCTCTGGTTTCTTCCCACAGTCCAATGATGTGGATCACTGACTCTAAAATACCCATTCGGATGTGTGTGTGTGTGTGTGTGTGTGTGTGTGTGTGTGTGTTACACTGCTTTGCTGTACAGATGTGTGAATGGCTGGAAAGTACTTTACTGCAGTGTATTGAACACTGTAAGTCACGTTGGATAAAGTTACTAGTTCATAACCACTGTTTGTCATTTTGGAGGAGAACGTGCTGCATGAATGAATCTAAAAACATGCAATATCAGCTCATTTAAGAGAAAAGTTTTTCAAACATGAGATACTGTTGAGTTACTTGTTATGTTTAATAGGTAAATAGGAGCAGCTGGTGGCGTAGTGGTTAGAGTTTGGACCCAGGAGTTGTTGGTTTGAATCCCATCTCTAGCTGCAGTGCCCTTGAGGAAATTACTTACCCTAAAAATTGCTCCAGTACAAACTGTCCAGTTTTATAAATAAGTAAATAGTTGTAAGTAGCTTTATGTTGGAGAAAAGAACCAGATAATAAATGTAAGTAAAAAATAGTTAGTCTTGATAAGGAAATATTAAAAATAAGGACGAAGACTAAAGGATCAAAGTCGTTTGTATCATGGAAACAAGCGCATAAAAGATATGATTTTTCCCTCAAAACGTTTGTGGTTTTGTTTTTTTAGACTTGTTTGCTTTTAAGCATTTTTCAGGAAACCTTACATATCATTCGTGTTGTCATTAGAAAACATGTTTTCTTACTCTTCCATGATTCAAAGGGGGTGTTGAAGCAGATTCAGCGATTAATGTGTCCGAGCCTTCAGTCCATTCATTGCTCTTTCATTTAATTCCCTGGAAAGTCCATTTCCTCCCCCGAGCCGCCTTGTTTGTTTGCCATTCATAGGCCAAGGCTGGGCTTCCTACCCAACAGGAAAAACTGCCTGGGCTGAGATGCGTGTGTGTTTTTGTGTGTGTGTGTGTTAGTTCATGTTTTTTACGCTCTCCAGCTACAGAGGCTAAACAGTCGAATTCACTCTGTCTTCTACGTCGATCTTCTGGTTTCCAGTATACAATAAATGCTCGTAGAGTATTTTATTTGGAAGGAAATTATGACAGTATGGAGACTTCGATAGCTGTGGCGCAACACATTCAGTTCCCGCTTCTTGTGCTGCTCATGTGTCAACCTCTGTTAAAACATCTCATGTAAATCCTGTATATGTCTGACAAAACAGACATTAGGCCCGTTTGTTGTTAGAATATGGGGGGGTCGATCTGTTAGGGAAGATGGAGGTCTGTGGCGGCCGAAGTACAAGTCAGTGAAACTCCACCACCAGCTCACTGCAGCCGGTCCAGTCTCGGATGAGATAATGGCTAAGCTAATGGCTAAGCTAACGGCTAAGCTAATGGCTAAGCTAACACTTGAATAAAGGCGAGTGTAATACTTTCCTGCAAGGATATTCATAAACAGCAGCTCAACATGACACTGTGTGTGAATTTCTCTGCACTGCCACTGTATAGGCACCATATTTCTATTTATTGGTTTATATGATGGAGGGCACGGTGGTGCAGTGGGTTGGACCGGGTCCTGCTCTCCGGTGGGTCTGGGGCTCGAGTCCCGCTTGGGGTGCCTTGCGATGGACTGGTGTCCTGTCCTGGGTATGCCCCCCCCTCCTCCAGCCTTATGCCCTGTGTTGCCGGGTTAGGCTCCGGCTGCCCGCGACCCTGCATGGGACAGGCGGTTTCAGATGACGTGTGCGTGTGTTTATATGACACTTTACCCCTAAGTGAGAGCATTAAGCTACTTACAGTGATTTAACTATTCACACACCAGGGTAATTTTTACTGTATTACTGGGCAAACCTCAGCAACAAGCGCAGGTTCCTTCTCTTCAAGAATTTCAATTTATTTATTTAGTTGATGTTTTCTCCAAAGCAACTTACAATGGAATATTTGTACACCAGTCTACTTTACTGTAATTTACTCATCCGTACAACAGGGTAATTTTTACTGTATCAGCTCAAGGTAAGTAGCTTGATGAAATGTACTACAGCAGGAGGTGGAGTACAAACTTGGGTCCATTGATTGCAAGGCAGTGCTTCTAGCCACTGCGCCACCTGTTGTCCCACGGGAGGGTGGTCACGAGGGGGGTCACTGGTGTTCCCCACAGATTAGCAAACCACATCGTGGTTGGGTCCTTCAGCAGACTTCAGGTTTCGAGTTTTTATTTCTCACGTACACAACCATATTTAGTACGACGTGCAATGAAATGCTTTTCCGACCGTCCGCGGTACAGATAAATAAGGCGATACAAATAAGTAGAAATTAGGACCGTACTACAGGAATATGAGTTATATATAATGATGAAAATAGGAAAGAATAAATAATAAAATAAAGTGGGATACAAACGTGTAGTCCGATATTAAAGGTTAAATAAAAGTGCAATGTGGGCACAATGTGGGGGGGTCTGAGCAATATTCAGCTCAATTAGTGCTCCCTGTGTATGCAGTCCAGTCTCTACTCCACGGTGTTATCCTGGTTAAGAGCTCGAATGGCCTGCGGGAAGGAGCTCCTCTTCATTCCCTCTATGTCGGCCTTCGGGGAGCGAAAACTTGTCTGTTATCCGTCATTGTTCCGCACTCGCGCTCAGTGGAATCGTTCAACCTTGAGCGGTTATGAAAGGCCCGTTTATGCATGTCATGCTACTAAATAGCATTGAGCTCTGGGGGCTCGTAGCCTCAGAGCCGCAGCGAGTCGGGCGTCCGTATCAGTCGGCACACGTTATGTCATAATAATCAGTCATCAGTCATAATGTGAGTGTGAGCCGATAAGGAGTTGTAAAGTTGCATAAGCTGCATCTCACATCTTTGCTGAGTGGCTAGAACTGTTGTCTTGCACTCGAAGGACTTGGGTTTCAGTCTCACCTCCTGCTGCAGTACCCTTGATCAAGGTACCCACCCTGAATTGATACAGTAAAAATGACCCTGTTTGTATAAATGTGTAAACTATTGTTAAGTAGATCAGTCACTATATACAGTATATATGTATATGTATGTACTGTATATAGCGTATAGAGAGTGTGTGTGTGTGTGTGTGTGTATAGTATATAGTGTATAAAGTATATTTGTGTATGTGTACGTATACATACATACATGCATAAATACTCTATATATACAAACATGAGCTATGACAGGTCTGCATGTAGGGCTCAACTGAAGGTGCACAGGTATGTGTGTAGCATGTATGCACAATATTTCATGTGTTATTGTTTTCAGTTTTCAACTCTTTTTCATTTTTTTTTCAACTTTTTACATTTTTTTTTTTTTTTTTTTTAACATCAGATTTTTGGCCACTGCCCGTTGTTCGTGAAATCAATCGTCCAAGCGTCCGTTGTTCTGTGGATGGACTGTAGGAGCGCGGGCCTCACTGTTGACTTTATGTTCTTCTTTATTAATTATCATTTTTTCCTCTGTTGTGTCTCAAGAAGGGAGTGTTGGTCGCCAGTGCTTCTGCGAGCGGGGACAGCACTATTGTCATGCCGCGGTCGCGTTTGTCCTTCCCCAGTGGCCCTGCGGGACAGCGGTGCAAGGAAGCACCACACCTCAACCCGGACCGCAGGGGCCCCCCTCCCCGGATCCTGATGCTCGCTGCCCGGGACACAATGGTGGGAAACGCGTGTGTGAGCTGGACTGTGTCCACTTAGCCTCGGTCCCTCCTCTCTCTCGTACACAGAGCAAGAGCCCCGCTTGTTGCGCACGGTAAGGCTGAGCCCCTCTCTCCTCCTCACGCACGCTTGTCCCTTTCCTCGTTTTGAAGCCGTGAACGGCGCGGAGCGCTCTGCCCCTCGGTGGGCAGAGCCTGTGGAAGACGTCGGATCTTCAGCAAGCTGAAGACACGCTTTCCTACATAACGTTTCCAGGGCACGACCTCCATCCGCAGGTGAATCGGCGAACTGTGTCACCCTGTTACACCCAATGAAATGGTCACCGCGGTAAAGTTGTTACCGAGCTGCATAAACACACCGATCAGCCACAACATTAAAACCACATGCCTAATATTGCGTAGGTCTCCCTCGTGACCCCAAAACAGCTTTGACCAGTAGAGGCATGGCCTCCACAAGACATCTGAAGGTGTCCTGTGGTATCTGGCACCAAGATGTTAGCAGCAGATCGTTTAAGTGCGCTAAGTAGCAAGGTGAGGTTTCCATGGATCGGACTTGTTTTTCCAGCACATCCCACAGATGCTCCATCGGATTGAGATCAGGGGAATTTGGAAGCCAAGTCAACACCTTGAATTTAACAAACTTTGCAGCGTGACAGGGGGCATTAACCTGCTGAAAGAGACCACTGCCATCAGGGAATACCGTCGCCCTGAAGGGGTGTACGTGGTCTCCAACAATCTTTGGGTAGGTGGTACGTGTCAAAGTAACATCCACATGAATGCCAGGACCCAAGGTTTCCCAGCAGAACATTGGCCAGAGTATCACACTGCCTCCGTCAACTTGCCTTCTTCCCATAGTGCATCCTGCTGCCATCTCTTCCCCAGGTGAATGACGCACACGCACCCGGCCATCCACATGATCTAAAAGAAAATGCGATTCATCAGACCAGGCCACCTTCTTCCATTGGACTATTCGATGGTCCAGTTCTGATGCTCGCGTGCCCATTGTAGGCGCTTTCGACGGTGGACAGGGGTCAGCGTGGGCGCATGACCCCATCACCGGTTCACCGGTTGTCCTTCCTTGGACCACTTCTGGTAGGTACTAACCACTGCATACCGGGAACTCCCCACAAGACCTGTAGTTTTGGAGAAGCTCTGACCCAGTCATCTAGCCACCACGATTTGGTCCTTGTCAAAGTTGCTCAGATCCTTACACTTGAACATTTCTCCTGCTTCCAACACATCAAACTGAAGAACTGACCGGTCGCTTGCCGCCTAATATATTCCACCCCTTGACAGGTGCCATTGTAACGACATAATCAGTGTTATTCACTTCACCTCTCAGCGGTTTTAATGTTGTGGCTGATCAGTGTAGGTAAATCATGGTAAGTAGGTTAATGCTCCAAGACACTGTGGTTTTGGGGGAAGAGCTACAGACAAATAAATAAATGTTGTGACGTTCCGTAGCAGGAAGCTGTCTGATGCGGCCATCAGTTCCCAGTGTCACCGGCAGGAAGGGTCTGGTCAGCCAGGCTTCCGGGTGAGGAACTGTCCCAAACCTGGGGCAGCAACAGCCGCTCAGCTCGTTGGCTCCTTGTGTTTGCGGCCCGATTGGCTGGAATCCTTTGCTCGAACGCATTGTTTTATTGCGTGCACGCATTCTGTGAGAAGGTGCTGCCGTTTTCCAGCAGTCAACAAACAAAAGGTTATCTCCAGCCAAGGAAGTGAAGATACCGAGACATTTTTGTCTGCGGAGGGAATGTGGAGGAGATGAGTGCGGCACAGGGCCTGGGGCTGAGAGCCAAAGCGGCCGGTCTCATTTACTGACCACGCAGCCGGACGGTGAAATGACCACCGACACGGGTGTCTCTTGCAGGACCGCAGGGCTGCAGAGTCATACGTTTCTCAGGGTTTGGTGCTTGCGGTGACGGGCGAAAGGTGGAGTGATTTGTTTTCCTATAACTGGGTTGCCGTTTGCGCAAGAAACACTTTGCCGTTGCAGTTTCGTCCGGCTGGAGGAGCCCCGAAAGGCAGGCGCCAGCTGGAAAAACGAACCCAAAGGCAAAGCGGAAGACAAACCCAGTGCAAGGATCCCAGAGAACCCGGCGCAAATAATCCGCAGGAGAAACCGTGCACAAACAGAGAGGACGGAGTCCAGAGAAGAAACTGCAGATGAACCGAATGCAAGGAGCCCCGCAGGCGAAACTGCAAACGAATCCGGTGACGAAGCAAAACCGCAGACGAAGCCAGAGGCCGAGAGAGGAAATGCAAACTACAGAAAATGAAGACCAGAAAAAATGATGGACGGCACCGAGGTCGGATCAAGGCGGAAGACGCGTTTACAGCAATTTTTCACGCTATAAAGTCAGACTTCGAACCTTGTTCATAAACTACACATCCAAAAACATAAAGGTAGAAAGAACAAACCAGGGATACATCCTTTCAGCAGCGTAAAACTTTCCGCAATTCTACACAAACGCAAGCGTAACTATTAAGAGGCGTTGAGAAATACACAGAAAGTAGCCTCCTTGTTTTACGGAAAGCGAATATTCCATTAGCACTTTGCTGGTCCAGGCTGTTTATTTAGCTCAGACTGTTAATCCTGGAGAGAAGTGCAGCTGTGCTGCTGGAGCAGCGGAGATTGCGGATACAGCATGTGGAGTGTTTTCTCTGAGTTGTGTGCTGGGGACCCTACTGGCAGCGTGAGCTGTAACCGGACCCTGAGAGAAGCCTGGAATCGGAGAGGTTGCGCACTTGGGAATCCTGGAATCTGGGATCCTGGACAGGCCGGAATCCGAAAGGCCGCAGAGACAGAAATCCTGCAATCTGAGAGGCGTCGCAGACGGGAATCGTGGAATCCTGGAATCCTGGAATCCTGGACTTGAGTCACTGGTGTAACACACATTATCTCAAAGAACAGAACGTGAGTTTGAACCTTCAGGAAGCCTTTATAACAGCTCTCTAAAGACTGGGAGCAGCACTGAGCGACTGGTGGTCGACTGAACCGAATATGTGGTCATAAACGGGCAGGTTTCACTTCTAGGAAAGGGTTCTACTGCTGTGCCCTGAATAATCATTTCCGGTTTAATCTGATTCACCAATAATACGTACAGTATGTAAGTGGTACTGCATTTATTTCAAGGGTCTTTTCTCAGGGACATGCACCGTGAACACGAGGCCCATTGGCATCATCTGGGGACTTTTTTGTGCCCGAGTCTCCTGGAACGCCGGTGTTTTACTGGACGGTTTCCCTGGATCCTCTAGGGATGACGAACAGCAGCAGAGTGTGTCGGGGAGGAAGGACCACAGCCCTTTCAGCGCAGGAGACACCTGCTGAGCAGCACCGGGACAAGACCTTCCTGTCCTCCTCGGACCTTCCCGTCCACTCCGTTCCTGTCGAAGCCTAGAAATCCCCCTTTAAAAGATCATTTATTCCCGCAAGAATATCTCACCTTAACCACTATATGAGCTCATAAACTGACTGTGAGTCCATTTATGTTCCACATTTTATTACCAGTCATTGACTCTGTTTAATTATTTACTAATTCACCCATTTATGTTTTATCTTTAAATATTTACATATTTTGTAAATGTACACTCAGGTCTTATGTAACAGCTATATACTTTGCTGTGGACCACAATGACAAGAGAGTGTACGAGCAGTTTTGGATATTGAATGAATGCATAACAATATAATATTGAAAGGACAAGCCAGAAATAAAACATTGTTATAAATATTATAGCATATGCCGGAGTGTGATTTACCGTATGCGAAAGAATATTGTGACTGGTTGCATGGAAGAGGCAGCCACGGAGCGGGACTAAGGCCAGAGACCGCAGGACTTTAACTAAGACCAAGTAAAAAAACTCCTCCTTCTCCTCCATGTGTCACGTCCACGCCCACAACTCAATAGACAGCAAGTGACTCCAGTTCAGCACCTACCCTTTAAAAGCCGGTCCAACTCCCAGACCGTTGCGGAATCTCGTCAGGGACAACCGCCCTTCCTCGTGACTCTTCGTTCGCAAGCAACGCTTGTTCACGTCCTCCGGTTTCTGACTCTTCGCTTCGTTTCCCAACCACGTCCACGGATCCTCGTTCTTCTCCTGCTCGCCATCGACCGACCCTTCGCTAAGTCCCCTGACCTCGCCCATGGATCTTCGCTCTGACCCTGACCGCCGATCGACCGACCCTTCGCCTTTCCCCGACACCGAGAACTTGCCTCATCCCTCGTCTCCGGACGAACGACACTGCACTTGGGTCCAGGCCCAGGCCCCTATGTTTCGCGTGACACCAGGCCCCTCTCCCAGCCTCTTCTTCTCCCAGACACCACTCCCAAGTCTTCAGACCAGCTGCCTTTATAGTCTCCACAACTGGACCTTAATGGCCAGCAGTTGGTCGTGAGCTGTTCACCTCCTGCCCTGGATTGATCCGCCCACCGGCTCACAGTGTCTTTTATTCTGCTGCTTTAAAGAATTCTCTGTGACATTTTTAATTCAGGTGTGGATTTTTTCCATGAGAAAAAAATGTTTATTGAATCCCTTCACAACGGGTGTACACACACACACACACACACACATTTTCAGAACCGCTTGTCCCATACGGGGTCGCGGGGAACCGGAACCTACCCGGTAACACAGGGCGTAAGGCCGGAGGGGGAGGGTACACACCCAGGACAGGATGCCAGTCCATCGCAAGGCACCCCAAGCGGGATTCGAACCCCAGACCCACCAGAGAGCAGGACCGTGGCCCAACCCACTGCGCCACTGCAATAATGGGTATATTTTTTGGCTTTTATTATCTTTTGTGTGTACAGGAATTTTGAATACAGTGGAAACCAAATCTTGATTCTTTATTTAAAATGAAGCTCTGAATATGGATGTTCATGTTGCAGGTTTTTCCAGGTCTCCCTGTGAGGTCCTAGAACGATGGACTGGAGCTCACATACACGCGGACCAGCAAATGAGGGTTGTGGAAATGGCAGGGAAGGAAGTCTCACTATAAAACTGCACGCTCAGCATTTATATGAATTCTAATTTTAAGGCTTGGATACAGTAGAGAGGAAGTGTATCTGAATTAATCGTGTTAAAGCTCTCCGTGTGTCTTTGTTTTGCTCTGTGACTACTCCCGTGGTGTTTCGCAGCCTCGATAACAAGTGGCTCCGGTGCCAGTGCCAGGCGATGCCCTCCATCTTCGCGAAGGAAAGGGCTTCTGGGAAAGGAACAGAACTGCGGAACCACGGCACTTCCGTCCCGTCAAGCAGCAGAATGACAGGAAAGGGGTGGCATATCTCGGACCCGCTCCAGATGCCCTCATCACGCACCCCTTCTTAACACACACACCGCACTTTTGAACGACAGCCTTTTTTTCCAGCTGCCACATGGTGCTTTAGTGAACCTGCCAGTGCGGGTCTGTGGGACCATGCACTCGCACCGTTAGCCGGAGGCCGTCGTGTTTTCACTACTTTCAAGGGCAAAAGCTTGAGTTTTACGTCATTCTGCAGAGGTCTGGAAAAACATGCATCGCCCCAATGCAGAGCTTAGCCAGCAGATCAAGACTGAGCAAAAACTGAAGACAGGTGAGGTCACAGGTGAGCTTTTGGCATCTTACCCCTGTTTCCAGGATAGGCTCTTGACCACCGCGACCCAACATCGATAACGATGCTCATCTTGGTCACCTACACACTGCAGCGGTCAGTTATTACCACAGCCCGGGCACAAGGCCTGGTTCTGCGGAATTTTCAAAGCATTCTCGAACCCACATCCTGCTCCCTGTATCTGACTCCCCCAGACTGGTTGCTGTTCAACCCATGAGCCATGATCTGCATGAACCATCAAATACGTAGGGCTACCCTTCCCTCGCTTTCATACCTCCAGAGGAGGGTCCCAGCTTCTGGAGCGTGTGTCACCGCAAACAGTGTGTCCGATCACAAACAAACAGCCACATCAGAGCGAAACGGCTCGATACGCCTTCTCGTGTGAATCCAGACAAAAAGCGTTTTGTGTGATCGGAGGGCATTTTCCTCGCTCCGTGTCCCGGCTGTGACGGCACCCTCTCGGCCTAGCGGAAAGGCGCTTCGTCTTCCAGGGCCGGTAGCCCAAAGGCCGCAGACACGACGGTGACGCTTTTGTAAACGATCGGACGACACACACGGTCCGGAGCGTAACTGCTGAGATGCCCCTGGAGAAACGCCTTGTCCATCACTGCGCTGGCTTTGCAGAATCGGGACTCGGAGAAAAAGCGGTTGCTCTCATAATATGCCCTTTCATGATTGTCTCGCAGACACGCACGCACACACACACACACAAGGCCTGCCTTTCTTCACTTCAGCAGCAAGAAAAAACAAGAAATGCTGTGATTCACAATGTGTGTTTTCACATTTATTTATTTATCAGACACTTTTCTCCCAAGCGACTTCCAATGAACTCTATGTAGTGTTACCAGCCCACACAGCTTATTCACCACGGTGACTTACACTGTTAGATATACTACTTACACTGGGTCACTCATCCATACATCAGTGGAACACACACTCTCTCTCTCTCTCTCTCTGTCACTCACACACTATGGGTGAACCTAAACAGCATGTCTTTGGACTGTGGGAGGAAACCAGAGCACCCGGAGGAAACCCACACAGACACAAGGAAAATATACAAACCACACACAGATGGAGCTGGATTCGAACCTACGCTCACACGGCATAGAAGCTGTCAGGTGGCAGAGCTATCCCAGTGCCACCTAAAAGCAACACCGAAAATAACACATCTTTAACTATTGTCTGTGTTTATTTATAGAACTGAAGAAAAAAGTTAAACATTACATATAATAAAAAATAAATTCCACTTTTCTGACTTCTCTTCCCAAAGTAGACTTAGAAAAGTCACAGAGATCACAAGGTTTTTTAAACGTAGGCCTATGGTTGCTACCGCAACTGCACACGGCATTCATAAAAGCTTTGTGGGCACCTGTGAAATTTTAACAAGAAAAAGTTTTTACTCTGAAAAAGTACAAAAAAATGCAAACATGAACAAAGATGTTTCCAGCAGGTGGAGTCACACTTCACACCGGTACTGTGTGTCACATGGTTACCTGCCTGACACTGACCAGTGGTGTGACTGATCGGTGTCGTTGATCAGTCTCATTAGTCGGGGTTCTTCCGGATCAGGACTTTTTGAGTGTGTTCGCTGTGGACCCCCAGCGAGAGCCCCCACCCTGCCGCTGGCATCACATGGGGAGTCGCCCCCTGCCAGGCTCGCCAAGGGGCCGCCGTGCTTCAGCTTTGCCCCCCGGCTGCCAGACAAGACGGTCTGGAATTCGGAGACTAATCGCCCTAATCTCATATTCCACGCAATACGTACCGAGATATTAATCCTGCTCTAATCATATTGCCGTGGTGTGGGGTCCCCGCGGGGGGACTGCGGTTCTGTGAACTGCATCGTGAGAAACACATTTGCGCTAATCTTTTTCGACCGGACTGACCGCCTGGTTCCGTTTCGGAGGGACACGAGGATTACTGACGGAAGAACTTCCTTCTAATCCCGTCGTTAGAATCTGGGCTGTAATTAGTTCACTTTAATAAACACGGATGGAGAATTCCAGATGGAAACGGCAGATTCCTTCAAGCAACTGAACTGAAGTACGATTTCTGGAATATTCTAAGGCTTCTTTTGAATGCTGTTCTCTTGCCTTCCTTTCTGGGAAAAACCCCATGAACCATTAACCACCACTGCGCCACGTTTTACTTTTTTTGTCTGACACTTCTTCCCAAAGTGACTTAAGGGGCTACTTACACTGATTTACCCATATTTACAGCTGGGTAATTTTCACTGTATCGATTCAGGGTAAGTACCCTGCTCAAGGGTACTACAGCAAAAGGTGGGATTTGAACCTGAGTCCTTCCAAGCTAAAGGCAGCATCACTAACCATGATGCCACCTCCTGCCCACAAAAGCAAAAAGCAGCTTGTTCCTATGAGCTCCAGCCAACCTTCTCATTCGATCTAAGGAGCTGTGTGGCTGTTTCTCCGTGTGCGTGAGATGCTGACTGCAGCCCCGGGCACTGACCCACACCTACTGCATGTGAAGGAAAACAAGTCACCCACGTACTGCTAGGCCCGCCGGCGACGCTGTCTGTTGTCACATGCGGAGGATCTAGTCAGAGCAGAGGACCTGCCTGCACCTGCCCACCTCCCAGTTCACACACCGCCGACCTGGGTCCGTAACACAGGCCTCAACAGCCGTCGGAGATGAGTTCAAAAGGGGTTCGACGGTGCTTTCGTAATGGATTGAGAGGGGTTCGAGGGGGACACGGTGTCGCTGAGCTGCCTGACCCTGCCTCACGGGAAGCTGGGACAGCTTGTGGGCACCTTCACTCAGCCCCGCCCCTCATCAGGAGGTCTTGGGCCTCGGAGGAGAGACTTTCTTCATGGGACCCTTGGCTGGTAGGTAATTCAATGAAGTGTCCAGTTCAAAAAGAACTTCAAGGCCTGATGGGGTCAAAAAAGTCTCATGTGGCCCCTTTTGGCATGCAGGTGGTGTAGTAGTTAGAGCCGATGCCATTACACTTGAAGGAACCAGGTTCCAATCCTAAATCCTGCTGTAGTTTCCTTGATCAAAACACTTAACCTAAATTGATGCAGTAAAAATGACCCCACTGCATTAATGGGTAAAAAGCTTTACATTATAAATTACCCCCTCTGCAAGTTGCTCACGGAGATCCCAAAGCACAGTGCAGACAGAGAGAGCATTAAGCGTATTTCTACACGCCGGACACACAGCGGCAGGACTTGGGATCGGAACCCACAGCTCAAGGCGGCCTGCTGGGAATAAAGTGAGGTGGGGGAGAAAGCCCAGAGCTCCAACCCTAGGCTCCAAGCTCAGTGTGCTTGGCTGTGCCCCCCAAGTCCTTTCACCACACTAAGTCAACAAAGTCAGTCCCAGAATAACATAACAAAGTGGGTCCTGACTCCACCCCTCGTACCCCCACCCTGCATAGTCGGGGAAGAAATCTGAGCCTCTCACTGAACAAGGAGCTTCTAACAGTGCAAAACAGCTCCAGGCCTGCGGAGAAGAAACAGGCCTCCATGCCGGGCACATGTATGGCGTGACACTGAACATGTCTCATGCCGTGTTGCTCCACCCTTTAAAAGCCGCATGACTGAAAGTGGAAGTTATGTGTAGTTTGAGGGATTGATGTCCACACACACTGACTGAAACTGCTTGTCCTGAACAGGGTCGCGGTGAGCTGGAGCCTAGCCCAGCAGCACAGGGTGTGGGGCTGGAGGGGTCACATCCAGGACGGGATGCCAGCCCGTCACAAGGTACCCCAAGCAGGATTCGAACCCTAGACCCACCAGAGAGCAGGCACAGGCCAAACCCGCTGCACCACCGCAGCCCCTCCCCCCCCCCAGATTAATGTCCATAGTTCTTAATAAACTGGCAATGTGATGGGGGCGATGTCACCAGGAAGATGATGGCCCATGGAAGAGAGCTGGGCAAGCAGCTCTCTCTTTCTCTTTCTCCAGCAGCCGAATTTGCCAACCAGGCCCCGGTGCCAACACTAGCACCGGTCCTGGGGTGGGGGGTGGGCCGAGAGGAAGGGCTCTCGCTGAGCGAGCCATACAACCCAGAGCGAGTTGGTGTCCGTGGGCGGCGGGCGAGAGACACTCCGGGAGACGGGACGTCCAGACCGTGACCTGTGTGACGGGAGCTAAACCTCATTAACACGAAACATCCTGCACAGATGCACTTGATGGAAGTGAAGAACTGCAAACGCAGCGCCATCATTCTGTCCCTTTTCTTCTCCATCCAACCATAAGGCACAATGAGTACTATGAGTAATACATCAGTGGTGTGACAGCCACACACTGGCCCCGAATAAAAGCGTCTGCATCTGCTAAGTGGATCATATATAAACTGTAAATTTAAACAAGGAGAAGAAGTCATAACATTTGCTTTAATATTTCTGTGCAAAACAGCTGAAAGGGAAACATCTTGCTGTTAAGTGTAGCTTGTTTGCCTGTGTGTGAGTGTATGAGAGAATGTTGATGACATGAAAACACAAAGATAAATATATCTAATGCCGGGAAATCTCTAAAGTATGGCTTTGACGAATGGCTGAGAGCAGATCAACCACCCATAATGCAATCAGTTAAGAGGTGTGTAGTGGACGGTACATTTCATTGTGTGTACACACACACGAAGCCTTCAAGATAAGATGCTCCATCAGATCATGGCCAACAATGGGCTTTGACTCCCTGAAGAATGCACTTTGACCATTTGGCAGAGTTTGCACTCCTTCCGTGACCTGGTTTCACCTGGATTGGGAACCCTGACCACTCGGACCCAGGACCGAGGAGAGGAATGTATAGAAAAAGCTGTGATGAAAGGATTACGGAGCGAAGGATTCTGGGATGGAACGGGCATCCAGCGTAAGCCTTGTAGAGATGATAACTTTACATTTATATTAACATTTAGACTATTCATACAGCAGATGCTTTTTTCCAAAGCGAAATTCCTCAAACTCTAACTATCTGACATCACCATTGTTCTCCGGAGCGTTCAGTCACATGGCCGCGGAGCTGAAGAAACTCCAAATGTGACAACAGCAATCAGACCTTGAATTCTAAAAAGAGTAAAAAATCATTTTCATTTATCTATGAGATAAAACAAAAAGGTTCTTAAGGCAGATATTGTTTTTCGTGAACCCAAACAACGGCTGTGTTATCGCTGAGGTCCAGCTCAGATCCACAGCAGGAGGGACCCATGAGAAAGCTACTCTTTGCATTCGCGATTTCGCACTCAATGTAAACACGGATCTTTATTTTTTTATTCCGTCAAAGAATTTTCCAAGAATTTAACAGAACTTGATCAATTGTAAAATAAAATTTATTACTAATATAAACAGGACAAGGAATATTTTAATCATACCAGAGAATTAATGACATTCTCTTGCATCTCGAAAGGCTCATAAATTTAAGGCGGAACTGACCCAGAGGTGAAGGAGTTGAGCTGCCGGTGAAAGATCTCATCTGGTGGAGGCTGTTGCTGAGCTCACGTGATGCCGGGGGAGGACGAGCGCGGTGCGTCCAGGCCTGAATCAGATCTCAACGGCTCCCGAGTCTCTCATGGGGACGTCTCCATCGCTGACGCTCCATCTAGAAGAGCCTGATGCTAATCTCGCAAGACCCTGTTATAGTTTACTCAAATCCCATTCCTCCTGTAACGTGAAACCCTGTTTATAGCGCTTTTAAACAAATTTGGAGCGCAGGCCGTGCTCGGCCGGAACATGCAGGAAAGGACTCTCAAGTGGACTTCATTCCTCTAACAGGACATTGCTTTTTTGCTCCTGTAGCTTCCTCAGCTTTTCCCAACATTCACCACGAAGCTGAGCAATACCGGCTTTGGAACTACCGGTTTAATCCATCATTTTTACTACATTTTTCATTCAGGACCTTTTGCCTAAGTAGAGTTAATACCTTTAAAATTTCCATCCATCCATCCATCCATGCATTCAAACAAAGCCATAAGAGTCCTGAATGGATTCTGCTGTTTAATTGCTGAGTTTTTCTTTAGGATTGCATGATCTGAGATATTCCACCTCAGTGATTTCTTTTCATAATAATAATTCTTTATAAAACACAGAGCAACAAAATGCGAAGGGGCGTGCGAGATGTTTAAAATTCTAAAAACGATTCAGCCTGCAGGAACTATCTACTGCACATTCTGCGAAATGACTGCGTGTTCATTCTTCCAGAAATGTCCACAGAACCTTGGCTTGCTGCCAGTCAAACCAACAGAGATGGGATGTACGGGCACCCTGACCAGCACTATGCGCGCACACACACACACACACACACACACACACACACACACACACACACACACACACACACACACGCTGTGCACAAAAACACAGCCTTCTCAGCATTATGGCTATCTGATGTCTGACTCCGTTTTGTCCATTATGTCCACTGTTGGGGTGGATAATGACTAATAACCAATAAAGTGAATTGATTTGAGAAACGCCGTGTCCCGGTGCCTCGGGACGCAGCGTTCGGCAGGCCGGGGAAATGGACGCTCGAACTTCAGGTGACTCTGAGGACGAACAAAAAGAGGAAGAGATACAGGCCGCCACTGCAAGGGGTGAGGAGAGAAGGAAAACATTTTGGGAACAGAACTGTGATGTGAAGAAGTGTTTTCTCGAAACTCTGGGAAGCTCATTAATTTAATGATGTTATGAAATTCCTCTTACACCGAGGGCTCTTTCACATATGTGCTGAGTCAGGAGATCTGTCAGCGATCCAGTGAGAGAAAAGTGTTCACTTGGGATGAGCGCTGGGCTGTCGCGGGACTCTTCATTCGGACCTTATTGTTCGAAAGGAAAACCGCTGGCAAACAAAAAACTCAAAGGTTTGTTTCAGCAGATTCTTTAAGCATGAAAATGCCTTTTGAAAGGCAAACAGCAGTTCAGGTGGCCCAACCTGAGGTAGTTTTCACTGCACACGTACTCGAGCAGTGAGCTTTTGTCTACAGTAAGGATCATTTTGTCCTGTAGAGAGAGGGTTTTTTCATTTTTTCACGTTAAAGTTCTGAAAAACACACAAAAAAACGGTCGCGAGGACGGGTTGCGAGCGCCACAAAGAAGCGCATTGTCGCGCGGCGCGCAGCCGCGTGGAGGAAGTGCGCGCCTCTGTCTTGCCCGACAGCCGCTCACGCATTGCTAGGAGACGGCACCGTGACCTCGCGCCCGCGCACCGCGCCCTCTGATTGGTCGCACGCGCGCTTTGCTGACATCACCTTGTTGCTGGGCGAAAAAAAAACTCCGGAGGCACAGAAATGTTGTTTTTCAGTTTGTTGGTTAACTATGCGGCGTTGCTTAACGTGTTGCTGAATATTGAACTGGCATTTTTGTTGCTTGTTTTTAAACAAACAGTTTAGTCTTTTTAAAGATAACTCAAATCTTAATGTATCTTGAAGCCATTATTTCAACTTCAAGTCAAAAACGTTATTTATTCCTTTGTGATATTTCTGTATTACTTATTATTATTGCCTAACTTTTTCCGTTGTAATGAATTTATTTATCAGTTTTGTGCAACAACAAAAAATAAATTCTTGTCCAACTTATCAGAAATATTTGCTATTTTTTTTACTTTCCGGGAGATTTAAAAAGTTTACTCCTATACCTTTTCCTGGAAAGTGTGTTTCAAAGCACGTTTTATGTGTTTGCAGATGTCTTGTCGTCCATGAGCTCCATCATGAGTCCATACATGTAATACTTACCATATGGACCATAAACATGTAGCAAGATAAAGTGTTCACACATGTGTATCCACCCCGAGCTCTCTGACAGGTATGTCTTTTCCCGAGGGATCCCCCCTCTCGCGATTCATGCTAAGAAAATATGACAATGCATACCAAGGCAAAGAGAGAGAGCAAATCCTTAAGGGCAGGATTTTCTATTTTTCTTATCTGCCTTAGCCGTTTTTGAAACTTGAGAGCTGGGCCTCGTAAACACAGCACAGCTCACTGTTCTTGTCATGCCACTGCAGACTGGAGTTATAAATATGTTTCAGTGGTTTGATCTCTGTGTGCGTGCGTGTGCTACCTCGGGTTTACTCCTTAAAAGATACATTGAGACAAATATACATCATCAGAAATAAATATGAAATGCTGTACGTACAGTAGCATTACATACTCTGCTCCCTGATGCAAAGGGAAGATAACCTGCTAGAAGAAATGATGAAAATGGCGTTTTCATACTTTTTATTTTCTAATCGGTGTACTTCTGTCACGTCTCAGGCAAGTAACAAACTAGCAAACTTGTAGCAACTGATTTGAAAAAAGTTTCCGTAAGTTATATGTAATAATTATAAATGAAATTATCAAATTTGTTACTACTTAGCGAAAAGTAAATTAACAAGTTTGACTGGGTGTCTCATTAAATCAACACCCGATTTTAGAACTGTTTTTTAAATGCCGTTACAGCAGGAGCGCCCCACTCAGCAAAAAAAGAGGGGGCTTGTCCAAAAGTGGGCGGGGACAATGACGGTGAGACACACCCTCCCATGCGCGATTGGTTGGTGCCGCGTGATTAAGCCGCGCTCAAAGCGAGGTGGATGGGGTAGTTAACGACTGGGACACACCCCCTGAAACAGGATTGGTCGGTGGGCGTGTCTTCGCAGCGCTCACGCTGAAGTACAAAACTGGCAGGTCGGCGGGCGCGCGTGTGTGGGGCGCAGGGACGAAGGGGAAGGAGGTCCGAACCACCTGGATCGTCACAGCCGCAAGACCGCCACCGCCACCACAAAGTAACCGCAGCACGCGTGTCAAATGGATTGAGGAGTTCCGTAAGGAGATGCATATTTTAACCTGCTCATCCGACTAAAAAGAAAACACGCTCCAGAAGACCGGGATCCCCCACATCCAGGTTCAGACATCTCCCAACTAAGTTCTTCTTCTCCAGATTCCACCATGAACCCCAACGCGGACTCCCCCTGCGACACCAGCCCCTTTCTCATCTGCAGCAACTGTCAGAAAGTCATCGCAAAGCAGGTACAGCACCTTCCTCTTCTAGCAGAGCTGGAATCTATCATCATGTGATCTTTTTGGGCCGCTATGTGGGTTTTAAACTAACAACGTCACTGTGTCTGATCAATTGTCCTGCACCGGCGGCTGGGTGTATCAGTGACGTATTGACACGTAAAACTTAGTGCGTCTTAATTTTTATCTTTTTATTAATTAAAATATCTCATTTTAATTTTTTATTATGACAATGGTGTTAATGCTGGTGAATTATGCCTGTGCAATGTTACTTGTCATAGACCACGCAGCCCGGTGTTAACTTAAGGACGTATGACTTAACTTAAGTTAAGCCTCGCGCAGAAAAGCCACCCTTGAGGTTGTCCGTACCTCGGACACTTTGTGTCGCTCTGTCGCGAAGTTCGAGCGCGCGCGCACCCGCCGGTCTGTGTGCGCTCTGTCTTTGCGCGCGCACCACCGGCGGCAGGTTCTTGTCCCCAGCCCGTCCTCAGCGTGGACTCGTGGGATTTGAACTGACCCCTAGTGTGGTGCAGCCGCCTTGAGAGGGTTTGACACTTGTACACGTGGTGCCACCTCTTTCTCTCTCTGGATATGCAGAAATGAATCCAGAAATCAGCTGTTGAGCGAGTCTTCTCGTTCCAAGAGCTTTTTTGGAAGCTCTCCACTCACTGGTTCCATCAGGCCTACCTGTGTCATGGTGTACTTTCTCCAGATCGCTTAGTCTTGGACTTAAAACCACTTAGTCCTCAGGTGTGAACGAGGAGAGGTTAATGGTGTGAGTAATGCTGATGGAAGTGTGTGTGTGTGTGTGTGTGTGTGTGTGTGTGTGTGTGTGGGGGGGGGGGGGGGAGAGGAGTCAAACATGTCCTTCCGCCTCCCTGCTATTTTTAGCAGTCACCGCTCATCTGGATCGCACATGACCCGTTTAGTTTTGTGAGGGTGCCTGGCTCTGCACGCCAAGGGGAGAGACACTGCGGGCTGGAATCACATCCCTTTTCTGCCGAAGATCAAAGTAGAGGGTCATTACTTGGCCTGTAAGGTAGTGGGACCCTTCATGGTACCCCTTTGCCCCTTGTGCCACTTTGGAATGTGGGTTCGAGGAACGCGTCCCTATTCAGAAGTGTGAAATACCACTTGGAGGAGGTTGGCAGTCTGACGTGAACACTGGGGCCTGCTGGATTCCACAGTCTGGATAGAAGAGGCCCCTGTGACCTCCATACAGCTCAGATGTTCAGTTGGGCTTTTGGAACCGGTAGGTGTAGCCTTGTCATACATTATTGTGGCTTAATCCAGACAGTCTGATCTTCTGCAACCTCAAAATAGGATCAGTTTCTCAAATTATTCCTAGACAGAAATGGGGTGTCACTTTGTAGAACATAATTTCAGGCTGTCTGGATGCTCTTCGTTGGCTATAATTAACCCTTGGTCACTCTGTAGTCTGGACGTTGCAGCAGTCAGGGATTCTACTGGTGCAACAGATGGGGTGTTGTCTGCTGCGGGGTGTGCCGTTTACATAAGACGAGGCTCTTAACCTGTAAGGAGGTAGAGAAAAATCTCCAGTGGTCATAGTCCGAGTTGGGGGAACGGTCAAAAGCGCGCAAATTCCGAGTATGCCTCGGATAAACCATAACGGACAGATCAATGCATTCCTCTAGAACGTTATCAGTGACTCCATGTCGCAACATCTTTAGGGCGCTATCCATTAGGATTCTGGAAATGTCTAAATGCAGTGGGTCTGAACTCACAGCCTTCTGTGTTGGGTCCAGTGAGAATCGGTTATTGCAAGGGCAAGAAGACGTGTGGAATAAGGATCTCTTTGAAGTCTTATAAATGTACGTTATATTTCCTGTGCGAAAGTTGAAGGCGAAGAGAAAACTTAGTCCTCCCTGCAAGCAATAAGATTGTGGTTTGAACGCTGGAAGCTTTTTTGTTTTTTTTTTTTTGTTTTTTTTTTTTTCTTCTCTTTTCTCTCCCTCTCCTCTCTTCCTATTTGGCCTGGACATTGTAGAAAGTTTCCCCCACCCCATCTTTTGTAAAGCTACCATTGTTTGCACGTAATCTGTGTGTTGACTCCCTGCCAAGCTAGAAAAGGAGGGACGGGACTCAAGCTGCTGATTCAACACCGGCCGTCTGACTTCCTCTTTGAGGGGGACCGTGCGCCTGCACAGCTCGCTGCCATGACCGGAAAGGCCCGATGGAACATCAGTTCAGCACCCAGCTAAATGCTTCCCATTCAAAGGGGAGATATTTTAAACTCCTGAGCAGATTCAGACTTGTCTCTCAATCTTTTGCGCTGCGGCAACTGAGTTTACATGCTGGTGTGTGGAGATGTTTACCCAGGCAGGATCTCCGTGCCGCGTGGGCCGTGCACGTGCGTTCATCATCGCTTGTTATCTTACAAACAACATATTCAAAACGGATTGCCAGTTTAGCTCAGAATTTGCTTATGAGGAAGTTTTGCCAAAAACACCTACAAAGAGGCAGGTGTAACTGAGCTGGAAGATGCAACAGACAGCATTCATGCCGCTGTTGAAAATGTCAGGAATTGCAAATGTGGCGTTTTATCCTCGACTCTCTCTGGGAACCGGCTGATGAAAAGTGGCAGCTTTTGCAGCGTGCGCCACAAAGGCAACTTGGTCATACTTGTTTCAGTTTCCTTCCCACTGGGGATGTTCAGCCAAGAAAACCATCCACCCTTTTGTCACGACTGCTCTGCACTTGCTGACTGCTTATTGAGAAGCAGTGATGACCAGTTCTGTGGATAAGCTCTTGTGTCACAAGTGCGTGGGGAAGACGTGCAAAAAAAAAATAAAAAAATCCGACCCCCTTCTTAAGGAATGGATTAATAGCGAAATGATACACACACACAATGACTGCGGTGAGCCGGAGCCTAACCCGGCAACACAGGGTGCAAGGCTGGAGGGGAGGTGACGCACCCAGGGCGGGACGCCAGTCCGTCGCAAGGTACCCCAAGCGGGACTCAAACCCCAGACCACCGGAGAGCAGACATAGGCCAAACCCGCTGTGCCCCTGCACCCCCCTAGCGAGAGGACACTGGTGGGATATGTCGATCAAATGTACATAGGTGTGGACCTCATCCTCCCCGTGACTGGACGCTGTCTCAAAGGTGTTCTGATGCCGTGTGACCTCTAAATCTTCACCGTGTTCTGTCGGCCTTCGATAAGGGCATTGCGGTATTGCCATTGTCGTTTTTGTGTGCAGAACTAATAATGCTGCCTTATTGCTGCAGCTGTCATTCAGTTCATAAAATGAGCAGCAACCATTAAAAAAATTCCCTAGAGTGCCGCTGTGGTCAGCTCTGCTTTTCCGTGGCTCGTTTGTTGCCCCGATTGCCATAAGGACGCTTCTGGTTTTCAGGTCAAACGGCTTGATTTGCAGGAAATTCGTCCCGTCCCATCGGTTTGTTGAGACGATAGATGAAAAGTCTTAAGTAACATGTGTGGTAGACTATATGCTCCTTGACATTTCCACAGTTGTGCTAATGATTGTGGCAGTTTAGGCAGGTCTGCTGAGAGTTCTCCCAGTACTGAGCTTATGTGATGTTTGTTGAACGTGAGGATCCTCTAAGTTTGGCTGCATCCCCTTCGGGTTGTCTGCTTCCCCTGCTGCTGATTCCCCCTCCTTTCCTGTTGGCATGATCGGGATTGGAGCACTTTCCTGTCCCCCATCTTTTATAAGGCTGCACTGAAACCTGGGCTGTGTTCTCCACAGAAATCTGCTGTGGTTGCCTAGCATAGGGGTACACGGTGGCCGTTTATGAACGGAGTCAAGTATCCTTGTTTCCAGTTCAGTTTTAAGCATGACTCCTCTGACCAAGGTTGGCTTCCTATGGTGATGTTTAGCTGACTGGCTGTGGTGTTTATGGGTTAATCAGTATCCAACCCCAGCAGCATGGTGCAACTTAACAGCTTCTGGGTGCCATTTTTACTGTGGTGTTTATGCTGCTCATTGTTGAATGGTGAGATAAAGCGACTATAAAAAGAGGGAGATGTGCTCAGTGATGATTATGCAGTGAGGGGCTCTTGAGTGAAGGGACATCACACGGAAGGGTGTTGTGTTGACCCATTATCAGCTTGGCTCGCAAGTACAGATAAGGGTAGCTGGATTATGGCCTGCTATTGACTTCTGCTGTGTCATGGGTTAAGGGTGACTAGTTCAATCAGTTGGGTTGATGAGCCAGTCAACGGTTAACTGAACTACTGATTAAGTGGAATAAACCAGAACAACCTTTCAAGGTGAGAGCTTCTCTTCCTTTCCCAGACTGGCTTCATGATCAATCGATTCCCCCCCCAGTATGGTACACCGAGGAGCAGTGCATGCTGTTTTCTTGTCTAATTAGTCTCCTTCCTCCCCTTTATCTTAAATGCAAGGAAGCTGCTCTTCCATCCAGCATATTTTGCTAGATGAATTGTCTTAGTTTAGCGCTGGTGTGCTGACTAGACCACCCGACCTTATCCAAACCTTTCTCTCTTTTTCCTCACCTGGGGATGTTTTGAAGGGCAATGGTTTGAGACCTGTTTTTCCCAAGCCCACCATGCCCTCCTGATGAGTGGCAGTGCCAGAAGTCCTTCCAACATAGCCATTCCAAATATTGCCGTCGAGAGAAAATGTTTGCTCCTTTGGGAATAGTCACCTTTGTCATCTGCGTCAAAATATGCATCCAAATCAGAAATTATTTTCAGAATTAACAAATGGCTGCTGAAATAGTTTTGTATTGGTAGTTTCTCCATTAAAAAAAAATGACTAATTAAATTTTCTAAGGCCAAGATCTCAATGGCTGCATTGGATCTGGATGTGGTGCCTGCAAAGTATGCCACATGGCAAGGCGTCAAGCGAGTCCTCTGGGGCAAAAGTTTGGGTCGCAGCTTCTCGGGGGTGCGAGCAGGGCTGTCCGCCATGTCCTCTGCTATATGCCATGTCATTGGGGGCCTCCTGCCAAGATCTACCCCCTACCAGGCTGGAAAAAAGCGACCTTCTGGCTGCTGTAAATGACACGGGTGGAAGGCAGTCAAGATTGCGATCATTTCAAATTATCTGTGCACACCTTGCAGCCCTTATTTTTCGTATTGCTGCATTATTTAATAAATTTCCTTGTTTCATAGTGGCGTTTTCTGACAAGCTGTAGGACTCGATTCTGCTTCGTTGATTAACTTACCGCCGCAGCATGGCGAACGGTGACCGTCGTCTTTGAGAGCCCTGCCTCTGTCTTAGCCGTGCCTGCAGCGGCGCGTTTCTTAATAACCTCTGATTAATGGTTTGATTCCCCTGGAGTGAAGCACTCTGGGAAAACCTGGTCAGCGAGCCAGCGGCAGCACAGACGCGTCGGCCCGGAGCCAGAACGCTGCGGTTTGTTTTGTAAACGGCAGCGTTCCGTGGAGCTCGAGAATCCCGGCGGCTTGTTTTCGCTCTCGATGTTTTCGTACCGTCCCTTTTGCTCGGCTTGCCGCGCCGCTTCGTGATCTTTGCTCTTTGTGCGAAACGCTGTTCGCGCCACTGCAGCCGCCAGAGCTGCGCCGCCGTCGGAGGACGCCACAAAGCGTGCCATTGTCCCCCGGACCTTGTTTTTCAGCCGGAGTCGGGAGCTCGAGCCGCCCACGCTAATTGGGTTGCAGCTGATGAATTTCGTCTGTTATAATGTGGAGTTCGAGACCAATTTCCTGGCGGATAGCGTCCAGCCATTAGCATCAGACCGTAATTGATGTTTGTTTGTATTTATTTATTTATTTATTTAAAATTTTCATTAACGGTTGCCTTTATCAGTTCATGCAAGAGTTCAGTGCTTTTGAGTTTAGGGAGTTATTACTTTTTCTTTCAGTCCTTTGATGTTGCAGTAGATAGAAATGAAAAATGGAGAGAAGATGTAGTCCCCTCCACAGATACATGGAGACACATGTACACAAGATATGGAAAAAGGTGGGATCGGGGGCCGAGCGAGAGGGGCAGGGCTGGGGGGGTTGGGGGCGCGGCTGTCATAGAAATTGAGGCCTGCAATATGAAACCTCCGAATCTCTAGCAACTGAGTCTCGCGCCATAAAATTTGCTAGGAATCGCGTTCAACTCGGAGCCCCCGGCCAGGAAAAACAATACAGGCGTTTCTTGAACTCGCAAATATCCGCAGGATGTAGAACGAGTGCAGTTGTTTGAATTGGGGGGGGGATGCAGTTATGTGGCATACTTCTGCACATTCCCGCGAAAGCACTTGTATACATGTCTTTGGAAGAACAAATTTCAGTTTTTTTTTTTTTTTTGGAGGAGAAGGGATTCTGGGAGCGGCTGAACGCCTCGACCCTATTGGACGTTTCTCTCCGGCGCCCATTGACCGTAGACGATGTCTCTTTGGTGGACGGTCTGGTTGGGAGCCAGTGAACTTGCTGTGAAGGCGCCCGTATCCATTTCTCCAAAGAGTTAACCCCACCTTGTCGTGGAGCCGAGTTGGAATGTCCTCATACGTACGTTTGTTAATTTAGCAGAAGCTTTCGTCCAAAGTGACGCGCAGCTCGAGAGTAAACAAAGTGCATTTTGTTGCACAAGTAGCTGCTTATAGAACCGATCGGAAAGAGGAAAGTGATCGCGACAGATGGTCTGATGCGAACTCATGCTGCTGTCAGGAGAGAAGTGGATGAGAGAGATGAGTCTGAGACCCTTCCTGAGTGCTGGGAGGGATTCAGCAGCTCTGAGGTACAGAGGGAGTGTGTTCCACTGCATCAGGTTGAAAACCAAGAAGGCCTGGACCTTACTTTTTGGACCTTTCTCACGAGCAGGACGGCTTCCGCATCCCCGATGTTCGAGCTCTCCGATTAACCCTTTCACAGTTTCAACACTACATGTTTGTTGTAGTGCTCTGCAGGTGGCAGATGGTCCAGTCATGTGACCGCCTCTAAGAAGCACCTTATTATTGTGAGACCTTGATGTTTCTAAGGTTCTTACACCTTTGCTCCACACTGATCACCTTTTAATTACGTGATGAACACATCACATGGTTTGGCTCCTTTTAATAGTTCAGTGATTCTCCTTCAAAGTCCAAATAGTTGTATTGTTTTAATTGTTACATGTGTTTGCACAGTTTTTGGGCAAGTGGATGTTTCATATTTCCATGTTGTGTAGCCTTTATTTTTGTAAGCACATTCTTTCTTGTTGTTCCTATAGAGTTCTTAGTTTTATTGCTGCCTGTTTTGCATGACCCATGTGCGTTTTTCTCGGAGCTCAGGGTGTGACAGACTGAACTTTCCCTCAAGGGTGCAAGGTCGCGTGTGTGTGTGTGTGTGTGTGTGTGTGTGCGCGCGCGCGCGCTCTCTGAGGTTGCCGTTGTTTGGACAGCCACCAGAGAATGGGTTAGCAGGAGAAAGGTTTGTTTTTCTAGATCCCAAGTGCTGAAATGGGCATCGTTCTGGACCTGGTGGACGTTGTCCAGAAGACATTGACGTTGGCTCCAAGCTGTTCAGAGCCACTGTGTTTTATTATTTTTTCATTTTGTTTCACTGGTCTTTCACTCTTCTGCCCACTCCAACTTGCTTGCCCCACTTCTGATGTAAAGTTGAGAACTTGTTTATGCAACTAAGAGTATGTGAGTAGAATCCTGTGTGGGACAAGAACCAGCAGACTTCTGGTCACAAGTCAAGGTTCATGACCACCACGGCGGCTGCAGCCCCTGCCCCCTCACAACCAGTCTCGTCGTTCAAAGGTAGTGGCGCCACTCTGGTGTCGCGGGGTTTGGTCTAGTGACTGCACTTTTCAAACAAAAGCTGAATGGCCATGCAACTCTGAAGGGCTTCTGTTTAACCTGAACACTTCCTCCTCTAGTCAGTCTGGCCAATAATGTGTGTGTGTATATAAAGGCTGTCCACTTTGTTGGAGATACACCAGGAGGTTGGTGGTAGAGGATGCTCAGGGTTTAGGAGAACATCTGTCCTTGAACACTTGTTGGGACGATAGAACATTTTGATGTCAGATCGCCCTTCTAAAGATAATGCAGTGGTGCAGTTGGGGTTCAGAAGATGGTTGAAAAGGGCTTTAGAAAGACGGACCCAGGAGGCCCAGCTGCCAGGTATTCCTTTACCAAGAAAGGCAGAAGTATGACTGTCTTCTTGTTGGGTCTTTCAGTTTGATGTGAAGTCACCATAGTGGTGGTGAACACGAA
The DNA here is from genome assembly GCF_900964775.1 of Scleropages formosus. Lineage (NCBI taxonomy): Eukaryota > Metazoa > Chordata > Actinopteri > Osteoglossiformes > Osteoglossidae > Scleropages > Scleropages formosus. The sequence continues at coordinate 28,463,729 of NC_041815.1, read as the reverse complement.
ATGCTCAACTCTAATCTTGGGTTTCTGTTCCAGTTAATGTCCCAAAGTTGGACAGTGAGCCTGACATTCTGTCTTTCTCTCCATCTGAACTCTGAAAAGGAGAAGGGGATGAAAGTCAGACGGCCTCGCACCAGCGGCCCCAGTGCCTTCATTCCAGAAAACGAGGTGAGTCTGTGATTCATGAGCTTAGGTCTCATTACCCATGGAGTTGGAGGTTCTTCTCCGGTTGTCACATCTCCCTGGACTTGGAGTCTTGATGAAATCTCCTCGGCGTCCCATCCTGCAGATCATGGAGGTCACAGCAGACGACAGCCACACTATCATGGTCCTGGCTGAGGAGTACTCAACCAGTGGGCGCGTGGACCACCTGACCCAGGTGATGGGACTGCACCCGCACTACCTGGAGTCCTTCCTGGAGAGCCAGTTCTACCTGCTGCGGATGGACGGCCCCCTACCCTTGCACTACCGCCACTACATTGCCATTTTGGTGAGCGACAGGCCCTTTGAGGTCAAGACCTGTTGAAGCTGATATTTAGTCACCTGAAGCCATGATCAATGGAGCAGAGCTCTGTCTGAAGAATCCTAGTTATATTTAATATTTACATTTATCTAACACTTTTCTCCAAATTGGCTTATGATGTTAAGCTACTCACAGTTTGCCCATTTATACAGCTGGGTAGTTTTACTAGAGCAACTAAGGGTAAGTATCTCAATCAAGGGTATGCCTGGAAGTGGGATTCAAACCTGTGACTTTTGGGTCAACAGGTCGCAGCTGTAACCACTATGCTACCAGCTGGACCTACGTGAACACAAAACAGTATTTTGAATGAAATGTATATAACAGCTCTTCTGAGTGGTACAGGGACCTGGTCCTCTGAAGGTGAGATGATGAGGGCAGTGATGTTGAAGACCTTGGTGGCTTTTATGAGGCTGGTGTTAGAGCTGGAGGTGAACTAGTTCAAGGTCCTTGTGATATTTATGGAGATGGTTGGTTTTGTAGAGATGAATTTGGTTTTGTGGAGTTGCTGGTGGGGTGTGAGGATGATCTTGGGTTTTTAAAGAGATGACACTATAAACTGTCCTGGTCCTCACCCAACCCTTACCCCCCCTTCCCCTTCAGGCTGCTGCTCGACACCAGTGCTCCTTCCTGGTGAAGATGCATGCTCAGGAGTTCTACCAGATGGGCGTGTGTTTGGAGTGGCTGAAGGGAGTGCAATACGCCCCCCAGAGGTTGAAGAATCTCAACGAGATCAACAAGATTCTTGCACACAGACCCTGGCTCATCACCAAGGAGCATATACAAGTAACTCTGTCTTAAAGTCAGAGAATCTAATTATTAAACATCATCTGTTTTACATATGATGGTTATTCGTCCCTTTGTTTGTCCCAGAAACTGGTGAAGACAGGAGAGAACAGCTGGTCTCTGGCAGAGCTGGTCCATGCGGTGGTCCTGCTGGCCCACTTCCACGCCTTGTCCAGCTTTGTTCTTGGCAGCGGCGTCAACCCGGAGTCAGACGGTGAGAGAGCTGACGCCTTTGAGGACATGGGTGTGAACAACCAGTGTGCCTGCGACCTGGCCAACGACAACAGCCTGCAGGAGGGGGCACTCGGCGACAGCAGCACTGGGGTGAGACCCGACACCTTGGAGGTTTAAAAACCGGGTCGTGGTCAGGAAGGTGTGGTGCCTTGAATGACAGTTGTGCTCATGTGTATGAGCGGATCAAATGTTTCAGATGGTGGACTCCGTGAGTGAGCTGGAGGCCCTGATGGAGCGGCTGAAGAGGCTGCAGGAGGAGCGTGAGGAGGAGGAGGCTTCACAGGAGGAGATGGCCACTCGGTTCGAGAAGGAGAAGAAGGAGAGCCTTCTAGTTGGCTCCGGAGGTACTGACAGATTCACGCACACACGCACGCGCGCGCGCGTACACAGGGCCCTCAACTTACAAGCACAAATAGGCCTGGAAGTGTTTGTAACTCAGCTTGTTCGTAACTCAAAAGTCACTACTTTATTGCATAAGAAATGCGTTCACCCACATCTTAACAGGTTAGGTTCTGTAAAACCCTCAGACAAAGCTATAATAAATTAAAACTTATCAAAAACATCTTGTCCGAAGTGTCACATCATATAGACGTATTTGATGTTCACTTAATAAAACACACACGCACATTTTCTGAACCACTCGTCCCATACGGGATCGCGGGGAACCGGAGCCTACCCGGCAACACAGGGCATAAGGCCGGAGGGGGAGGGGACACACCCAGGACGGGACGCCAGTCCATCGCAAGGCACCCCAAGCGGGACTTGAACCCCAGACCCACTGGAGAGCAGGACCCTGGTCCAACCCACTGTGCCACCGCACCCCCTTAATAAAACAACTAAACTAATTTTAAAATGACTGGGGGAAAAAAAATACATTTTCCTCATAAATGTGTATTCAATGGAAATTGTCGACCAATTCATTCCGTAATAGTACAACATTGCTCATCATGTTGATCAGACACTCAGGAACACCCAAAACAAGAACTGTAAGCATGATGAACATGGTAGGAGTGTGAGGAATGAGGACGGTGCTGTATTCCTACCGCGTCTTTGTCTGGGTGCGTTTTGCTGCCTACTAATGGCGGGAAGCAGAAATGCAGGTCAAAATTTCTCGGTAATAAGACAGAATCAGAATCTGATTTATTTGGCCAAGAACGCGCACACATACAAGGAATTTGGCCTCGGTTACCAGTGGCTCATAGTGTAGACGAGAAAAAACACAACATAATTATACATACAGGGATTCATTTTGGGGGGGGGTGGAATAAATAGCGGGGGATCGAATAAATAATGAGGGAGGGAATAAGCAAGAGGGAGAAAATATTGCGCAATCAGCTGTTCATGGACATAACGTGGGGAAGAAACTGTTTTTGTATCTGGTCGTTTTGATGCACAGTGATTTTTAGCGCCTGCCGGATGGGAGAAGTTCAAAAACGCTGTGGCTCGGGTGAGAGGGATCTGTCACGATTTATTCCTGCCCGTCTCCTGGAGGCAGGGTGGTCTGGAACCAATGACCTTTTCTGCAGACCTCACTGTATGGTGCAGCATATGGTTTTTTTTTTTTTTTTTTTTTTCTTTTTTGTTGCTTATCCAAACCAGACTGACAGCTTGAATAAAATGGAATTAAAAATAATTTAATGATGTGGGCAACAATCATACCTTTCAGAATTTGTTACTCAAATATTCGTTACATCAAGTAGCGGAGAATAGTTTCCATAATGGACCTTTGATCAAACTTGTAACGGCAGCTGGTAGCATAGTGGTTAGAGTTGGTGCCTTTGGACCCGAAGGTTACTGATTCAAATCCCACCTGTAGCAGTAACCTTGAGCAAGGTACTTGCCTAAGTTGCTCCGGTAAAAATTTCCCATCTGTATAAATGGGTAAGTAGGTGAACATTATAAGTCGCTTTGGAGAAAAGCGTCAGCTAAATGTAAAGGTGACTGAAGGGCAGTCGGAAGCTGCCGACGAGTGAGAAGTCACCTCAGGACACGTGGTGAAGCGTGTTGACGCAGCCTAGAAATTTTACATAACAGCCCCCCTTTGACCTGAAGTCCAGGTGTGTCCGCTTGGCTACGTAGCTACACACGAGCGGTAACGGTCATCGATCTTTTTCACCCTTTTGAATTTTTTTTTTTTTCCAAATTTCATCTGTGCGGTTTGTCTTCGGCTGAACTAGGCAGAACAAACAGAGATCGGGGCCTCGGCGCCGTTACCAGGCATCCCTGCATGAGCGGCAGCAGCTCCCAGGTCGCCCCGGCGCACCGAGCTCTGCGTCCCCGCCCACGGGAGAGAGTGCAGGCGGGCCGGGGACGTTGCGTAACGCCGATTACCTTGTGCGCGCGTGTATGAGCGCACCGCCGAGTCGTAGCTCCTCTTATCGATTCCTGGCCGAGCTCCCAGCTGTCTTCATTAGCTGGTGTCCTGCCCCCCATATGGCGCCATCTACAAGTCAAACAGCAGACATCTGCTATGAAGCGAAACGCCACGATGTGCGAGATCATTTCGCTAAAGGGTTCGGAGGCAGCGGACCGCGTCGCCCTTCCGGTTTCACAAATCGCGAACCGTAACTGGAGCTGCGGTCGTTGGGGCCGTCGCCGTTACCTACGTTTATCATTTATCGGATGCTTTTTTTCCAAATTGATCTACAACTCAGGGTGAATAGAAGTGTATAAACAGTTGATGCTTTAGACAGACACTGGATTATCAACACACACCTGACATCGCCATGTTGCTGGTTCACATCCCTCCGGTACGTCCTATAGAAGTGATGCTCAAATACCAAATGCATAGATAATCATAGCAGATGGCGTTGAACTCATTTATGGAGCTGTCAGGAGAGAAGTGACTGGTAGAGATGGGTTTGAAACCCTTTTTGAATGTAGGAGGGATTCAGCAGCTCTGAGGGATACACTACATGTTTATGGGATGAACTGGGAAGGAATATTTATTCTCAGCCTTTTTACAGTTTTCTTTTTACATTGAGTTTTAATGTGACTCAAACTTGCTTAATGACATAAGTCTTTTTTTTTTTTTTTTAATAGAGACCAAGTTTTGGTTGGATGCATAATATACATGTCCTAATTTATGCTCGTACAATGAGGAGCAAGTTTAAGTATTGTCTGTGTGGTTCCGATTGGTCGACAGGTTTTGAAGACGAAATGGTGCCCACGTCTCAGGTATCTCGCTTCGTGGAGGACGCCACCTTCGGGTACAAAGACTTCGCCCGACACGGGGAGGACAACCCCCCAACGTTCTGCACTCAGGTGAGCCAGGAGTGACCACGCCATCATCCAAATGCTGGAGGCCCCACATCCTGCCGCTCATAAGTCCAGCCCCCTGACCGGCGATGATCTCTGTTGGGCAGGATTTCTCCTGGGAGGTGCACGGCTTCTCTCTGGTCCATCGGCTCTACTCGGACATCGGCCTGCTCCTGGATAAGAAGTTCCGCACGGTGTACAACCTCACCTATTACAACATGGCGAGCCACGAGGACGTGGACACGAGCATGCTGCGCCGGGCTCTCTTCAACTACGTCCACTGCATGTACGGCATCAGGTGAGCGCCATCGAACCCTGGACCCTCCGGCACTTATTCAGCCGACAACTCAAGTGCATGCACCGGGTTCTCATTCGCTGCAGTGGCGTAGTGGTTAGAGCTGCCACCCTGCGGTCAAGGACTCGGTTCGAATCCCACGTCTTGCTGTAGTACCCTTGATCAAGGTGCTCACCCTGAAGTGATGCACTAAAAATTACCCAGCTGTATGAACGGGTAAATCAGTGCAAGTCACTTATTAATTTACATGACCCTTTTCTCATAAATGTAAACAGACACAACCTCTGCCCACAGGTATGATGACTATGATTATGGGGAGGTGAACCAGCTCCTGGAGCGCAGCCTGAAGGTTTACATCAAGACGGTGACCTGCTACCCGGAGCGTACAACACGGCGCATGTACGACAGCTTCTGGCGTCAGTTTCGCCACTCCGAGAAGGTGGGTGATCATTCCGGGGTGGGGGTCCGGGGTGCGATAGGCGGGGTTACCACTTCCGGACAATGCGGTTCACCTGTCGTCAGCCAGCAGGTAGCGTAGTAGTTACAGCCTCTGCTTCTGGACTCGGAGGTCTGTCGCAGGTTTGAATCCCACCTCCTTGCAATAGCCTTAAGGAAGGTACTTACTTCAATTGCTCCAGTAAAAATGACCATGCAGTACACACACACATTTTCAGAACCGCTCGTCCCATACGGGGTCACGGGGAACCGGAGCCTACCCGGCAACACAGGGCGTAAGGCCGGAGGGGGAGGGGACACACCCAGGACGGGACGCCAGTCCGTCGCAAGGCACCCCAAGCGGGACTCGAACCCCAGACCCACTGGAGAGCAGGACCCGGTCCAACCCACTGCGCCACCACACCCCCGACCATGCAGTATAAACAGGTAAATCAGGGTAAGCTGCTTTGGACAAAGCTCAGTAACACCTTTGTCCAAAGCAACTTACCATGATTTACCTGTTTATAATAAAATATATTATAGCTGTCCAAACATAACTTACATCAAAGGCCTCTTGTATCAGATGAAAACATATGATCTCTCCACTCAGTGTTTCCATTCTTTCTACAATGGTAACCGTGTGTCTGGCCCTGTCCAACCCACCCCACCCCCACCCCCACAGGTTCACGTGAATCTCATCCTGATGGAGGCCCGGATGCAGGCGGAGCTGCTTTATGCACTGCGAGCCATCACCCGCTACATGACCTGAGTCGCCCGTTCCCTTCCTCTCCGCCCAACCACCAGGGGGCGCTCCTGTGGGGGGGGTGGGGGGGTTGTCCTTGGAGAGATGGAAAAGATGTCCGCGTATTATCCCAACCACATCGGCCATCCTCTCCCTGCCTTAGTGTCAGTGTTGTGCCTTGAGATTTGTGCAGTTTCACCAGCCCCTCCTGCTGCTCAAAGTCCCCAAAAATACCCCTTTTTTCCCATGTTCACTAAACTGGGGAGGGGGGCATCCCCTGTTTCGATGACCCCTCCTCCAATTTTTTTTTATTTTTTATTTTTTTTATTTTAAAAATAACGTACCATCAAAAAGCAAGATTTTGGACCGGAGAGGATGGAAATTTCCTTCGATAGCCTTCACGAGGCCATTCTCATGTTCTGGTGGGGCTGCTTAATGTGAATGGGCGGTGACTTTATATGCTAATTATTACAAATGCACTCTTGACAATGTGAACGCTTTTCCTGGATGGGGGGGACAAAAGCTGCGTTGTGTACGACACGTTTGCTCCTTTACAGAAAGTGTATCGGGCGAGATTTATTGCTTGCCAGCACCAAGACTGAACACCCTGGGTCTCCGTAGGGATGGGGGGGGGGGGGCTGCTGTCCGCACACCTCCACCTTTTCACTTGCGAGCACCGGGTCCGAGAGATCAGTGGAAAAAAGGAGGATGGGAGCAGACTGGAACCGTTCATTTAGAAAGCATCTAATGGGGCTCCTTCAAAATGTGGATGGACCCATTGGTAGATCCTCTACCCTGAATGACCTGCTTATTGTCCAAACCACACCACAATGCCTTTGTTACCCCAGGCTTTACCCCCCCCCGGGGGTGTTAGTCTGTACCTCTGTGGGTTCTGTGCCCACTTGTGATGCCTCTTGTGCTAAAGCACCTCTCAGTGTAAAAACATGGCATATCCCAGAAAGGCCTTTGCTTGGACCAGGGCGGCCTCGTTCCGCATCCCGGACGCCTCCGACTCGGCCGAGCAGCTCCGTCCGCGGGATGTCTCGCCTGGGGATATCGCCGGACAATCCTTCCAAGTGCAATATTTCATCTCCTCTGTTTTGTGTTGAGCTTTACAGCCAGGAAAACTGCATTCGCACATGAACCACACCGACAGTCCTAATGAGCTGCACAAGTATTTGTATAGTATTCACGTATTCCAAGACTTTTGCAAATCTTCTCAAATTTCAGGACGTGGAAAAAACTTTTTCGTTTACTCAATATTGGTGACTCCCAAATAGTATGATTGTACATGTATGAAATAGATCAGCGGTTTCCTCCCTTTCCTGAAGGTTGACCTCTGCATATGTGTGACGATCAAAATTAATGCACCTATTTTCTTTGACCTTGAAAAACTTGTCCAACAGTAATGAATTTCAGCCAGTATCATTTATTGAATGTGCATCTGCTGCGATTAACGCTAATTTCCCGAGAAGTTCACAGTGGCTGTCAAAAAGCGACATTTAAGTTTGTTTTTTTTTTTTTTTTTTTTTTCTTCCCCATCAAAACCCACATACCAGCTTTTAAAAGAAAAATATTTTCCACTTTTAGATGCAGTTTGGATTTGAAAGTTCTTGTCACCTTAGCTTTGCTTAATTTTTATGTAAAGAATGTATATATTTCTACTGATAAGTATATAAAAAAAAAAAACATTTTTTGAGGATGAATCCAATACTTTTTATTCTTTATTCTTTAGATGTTTACTAGGAATGCAGTGTGTAGCGTGCCATATATCGAGAGCGTCACAAATTACTGTACTTTTATTTGGGGGATTTTTTTTTTTTTGTAGACCTTTTTATTTCTCAGTATTACCACACTGCTCTGCGTTATACTTGCTCTTTTTAGGCAACTGTGTTCCGGTCGTGCTGTTACCGGGCTCGCCCGTGCTCTCGGTTACTGTACTGTGTAGGCTGTGTATTTACCACAGAGCCCGAGATGACGGTGAGCGTCTCGCAGTTTTTGCGCTGGAAGACTGATCTGTGCAACTTGAATAAGCTACATGTTCTGGTTTCATATCGGGAAAGGCGTGTCTCCGGGATCCAGGTTCGAGACGCTCTGCACTAACCTCCTATATGAGCATAGCGAGCCTGTCGGATCCGCTGGTGTCCAACAGGACCTCGGAGCCCCAGGTTCACATCCCGTCCAGCAGCCTCAAGGTCCCTAGGGGTCCAGACAATCTCTTCTAGACAGAAGTACTGAGTGTCCAACAAGTGTCCCCTTTCTAAAAATGAATTCCCTCAGAAAACAAATATGTGAAGGGATTGTTTCTTTAATTTAGAGTTCAAAAACATTTTTGGTTGTGATTTGCCTTTGCCAAAGTCTTCAAATGAGTGTTTGCCGAAATCCGACCCACACTGTGCCCGGGCTTGTGAGCTCCTGATGCTCACCAGCGGCTGAAGACATTGGTCACCAAGTACATTGTGAGAACTGTTCTTCTAATTTGTATTTTGAAAGATGAATGTTGTTTTGTTTTGTTCCTTCGCAGTTTTATTGCACCGTGCCATTTTGACAAGGTCTGCTGTACCCGTCACATTCTGTCCGAGCCGAATGGACCGGCAGTGACCTGTTAGTTGGGTTCACGAGGCCACGCGTCCTTCAGTGTGCCATCATTTAGTCTGTGTTCATTCAGTCAACATTGAAATTAAGCTGTGACTTAAAATACAATTTAAAAAAAAAAAAAAAAAACTTGACTACACTCGTTTGTTACCACAGTAACTCTTAAGTGAGTAGATCTGCACTTTTTTTTTTTTTTTTTATTTTTCTCCCTCTGAGGTCCCCCTTTTTTCTATGACTAGGTACAGAACAACGGGGTTAGCTTCTGCAACTACAGCTGTATCGTATTCCTACAACTCAGACTGTATCATAAAGTTCCTCAATGAAGAAATATGGATCTCGTTGTTTCAATAAAGCTGTTCAAACATCTCCTGATGGCGCTGTTTTCCTTTTTCACCGCGGGCCCTTCCCGTGCCCTGATGCCCGGCTCCGATTGTCCAGCCTGCGCCATAACGGAGGTACGCCGAGGGCATGCGAGAGCGTGGTTTACTTTGTCGACCACTGTCCACCTCAGTCCTTCATCACGTACTTCAGCTTCAAATGTATTTGTTTCCTTTTGTATCTCAAACGGAAGAAGCAAGTCTAGATAATGCAGCAACATGAGCGACAACCGATGGGTCGATACTGAATAAAAATTTCTGAGTTCTAATGTAGCTGGATAGGTTAAAATGTAATCCTTGAAAATTTGGAATGCAAATAATTTGTTTGGGGTTTACATTGTCTCCACCCACCCCAAGTACTTCAGCTTTACCAGCATTCACAGATGAAAAGTTATTGCTCATTCACTGTGCTAATTTGCTGAAGCAATTAGCTGAAGACCATGGAGGCAAGGGCTCATTAGGCTTCATGGAAACAGAGCTTAGTACTGTTATCATTAAGAATGAATACTATTTGTGTATTTTCCAAATAATATCCTCCAGTAGTAGCACGTAGAGCAAGAACACTAACGGACCCAACACCGAGCCTTGAGGAACACCAAAAGTGACCTTTGAGATAAATGACCATCCTACTAACCCTACTATTTAAAATAGTGCGTCAACAGTATAAAACACTACGATTAAACCCAAAAACAAAAAAAATATTTCTGGCATCAGATGAAATTAAAATATAATTTAACGCTGCTTGCGCTGACCGCTACTGAGTCCGAGTCAAGAATGTAAAGATTTGGTTTTGGACCCTTCTGCATGGGACCTGCAAGTGACCAGAGGTGGTGGGAGTAGAGAGTCCTTGCTGGGGTGTAAGGAGTGGTCAGGTCATGTTTTTATTGGGATACAGATTCCTTGACCGTCACATGACCGAACGTTGATACCGGCAGAAACGGGAAGCTCAGAGATAGAGATGAAGACGGGAGGGACGTGGGAACAGTTCAGCAGGTCGAACACAATTTGAGTTCAAACCTGTTCAGACCAATATGATCTCTGTGGTGGGAAACTGCCCCCCAGCCAGAGGGGAGTGGGACCCATATTAACCATAAGTGACGAGACAGATGTGGTGGCCGAGAGATCGGACCCGAGATCCGACACTCGAACCTAAGTCTCGATCCCTTCTCTTAGCCGTCTTGTGAAAAGCCAGCAGTGGAGCATAAGGCTCCTGTTTGGACAGGACTTGATGGTTATTAATGCAAAGGGATGTGCAGCTCTGACACTGTGCCCAAAAACACAGGCTGAACCTTTTCCTTGCTGTGTGTGAAGAGGTCCACACACCCACACACCCCTGACAGACTCCACTGAGTGGTATTACCACGGAAAATGGAATAAACCCAGTTTTTAATAAATTCTTTAGTTCAAAGCAAACAATTATTTGCCAGATTTCAATGACAGCTATGAAGGTCTGGTTACAGCATTGTCGGAAAGGCTTTTATACAGCATAAGAAAAAGGCCAAATCGGGCTGGTTTCCTCTCAGTGCCAGTGCCCATAATGCCATTCAAGCGCAGCTTTTGTCATTCCTACTTATTCCTACTCTCCTGTTTATTTTCCTATGTGTGTTTTTTTAAATAAAAACAACAGCACAGAAAATATACAGGAAAAACACAACTGGAGAAAAATGTCATCATACATGTTCCAATACAAAAACACTTCCTTGACCTTAGCTGTTATACAATATTTATTTTAATAAATATTACAGTCTGTCTGCCAAATTAGTAATTCCAGTGTATTGTTTAAGTGGGAGGACATTGTCCTTAGACATTGACCTTATTTTTATTTTATTATTACACCCATTTGGACCACGGTCCTGCTGTCCGGTGGGTCTGGGGTTCAAGTCCCACTTGGGGTGCCTTGCGACGGACTGGTGTCCTGTCCTGGGTGTGTCCCCTCCCCCTCCGGCCTTACGCCCTGTGTTACCGGGTAGGCTCCGGTTCCCCCGTGACCCCATATGGGACAAGCGGTTCTGAAAATGTGTGTGTGTGTGTGTGTATTACACCCATAACCATTCAAGTGCTGTAACGTCTTAATTTTCGTGTTTCTAGTGCCACCTTGTGGCAAACCTTCTAAATGCAAACTACCACAACTCCCCACAGAGTAAACAGGGTATGCAAATTATTTGAGAACCTCAAGTGGACCTCTTGTAGTGTCCATGGGACTGGTGTCAGAGTGGACAAAAATTTTTAATGTTAAACCAAGAGAAGATCTGGTCTTTCAGACCAGAAATTTAATACAACGAAGTTACATGACAAGAGACTCGGAAGCAGGTGTGTAGCTACGGCAATATTGGAAGAGAAATAAATAAATAAATAACACGGTCCTTCACTTGCGCAACACATTTTTTCCAGAGAAGGTTTGCTGCAAGGTGTGTAACACAGTCTTGTTTTGTTTGTTTTTTGTTTTTGTTTCCTTCCCCAGACCACTGATAAAATGCTCAACCTTCAGCAGAAGTCTTTATGAATTTTTAACGGCCCGAAAAGAGAGGAGAAGAGTGAGTGCAGGTGAAGGTTGACTTCCCACCTGCTCCCCTTTCACATGTACTGTAAGAAGGCCAGTGGACCCCCTGCGGAGCCGCTCCTTCAGCTTTGCTTCACTTCAAAGTGTAACCGCCAGAGGGCGACAGAAGCATTAAATAAAATTAGACCAACGAGACCAATGACTGAGACCAAAATTCAAATCCGCTGTTTTATTTCTCTGTATTCTCTGTATATACATATAGATAGTTTATGTTTATTTATTTATTTATTTGTTTATTTTATTTTATTTTACTTTATTAATTAATTTCTTTATTTATTTATTCATTTATTCTTCTGTTGTATAATCTGCAAATACAATTTGTATATATACTGGGTTTTAACGTAACTTATGACATACTCTTAATACTGCATTTTCTGGAGTTGCACTAAAGATTTTCACTCTTCTCTACATATTATTATGTTGACGATGATGTGACAATAAAGCTTGATTGATTGATTGATTGATTGATTATATCAGCGCTATGAGCGCTATTTTCAGTAGACATAAAACGCATTAAAAATCAAAAGAAAAAATCATTACACAATAAAATGTTTTTTTTTTTCAAACACAGGAGTGTGTTTATGCAGCACAGTACTGTACAAGTAAATTAAAGCTCACCTGGCAGTCAAACTGCGAACCCAGCAGCAGCATGACTCCATACGCTACAAACTGCCTACAGTCCAGAGCCCGCGTCACACGTGTGTCCTGTGTACTTATTTACTGTCTTTTACTCTGTTCTGTGTTGCACCAGCAACATTTCGTTCCACCGCGTAAAAGCTAAACAGAGGAATGGCAAGAAAAACAACTTGAACTTGAACTTGACCGCGGGGGAGATGAAGACCTTCTTTTAAGGGGCGGCACCACTGCGCCACCTGCTGGACAGACAGTGATGAGCACAGAGGAAACCACTGGGTGTGTTTTAGTGTGTAAACTCACTGCGTGCCCCACTTTGGGACACTCGCAGGGGGTTTTGTCTCAGCCCTCATGGATTTGAGTCTCTCTCTCTCACACGCACACACACACACGTGCACCGGCATCCCGCAAAAGCCGACATTCCATAAAGACGGATGGCTGGGAAAGTCCCGCCCACTTCCTCTGACCCCCCCCCCCCTCAAGAGTTTCCATACAGCAACAGACAGCGAAGCTCCCCTAACGCACTGGGGTCGGAGCCCTCCGTGGGGCAACAGGGTCCACGCTGATGTCAAAGGTGCCGTGAGGTGGGATTTGAACCCGGGACCCTCGGGTGTAGTAATGAGATGCTGTTATTTTCAGGAATAATAACCTTTCGACTCGAGCAGCGGTTTGGTTTTCTGCCGACTTCGACAGCGTCTGCGTGCGTTCGGGAGCGTGTCGCCATGTGTGTGTGAGTGCCAGGCCCCTTGTGCGATGACATGGTTAGGGGTGTGTGTGCGTGTGTGTTTTTTGGAACAGCGCTCTCTGTGTGTGTGTTTGTCCGTACGCACGTAAACACACACGCACATTCACACGCACAACATCACTGGAAGACCTTTGGCAGCGATTGGTGACTGCGCCCCCTTCAGGACTACCTAGAGCATCAACAGCTGACAAGGAACATTTTCACTGAACTGCAGCACGGAGCGCATTTCATATTTCATACATACATTCGGATCCAGCTTGCTTGCTCCACTTTATTTGTGGACACTTGTTGACCTTTGACCTTTCCACCCCCCATGCACTGCGACTTCTGACTTTTTCATAACAGAAGATATTCTTTTTTTCCAGTGCAGCTACAGACATGTATGTGTAACTTTTTTTTATAACCACAAGTATGTAACTTGTTACTTTTGTGTGACGTCTTATTATAAACAAAGAACACATTTGTTGTTCTCTTGCCACGGGGCAGAACACCATCTGGGGCCCAAGTTTATTTACTTCTTACTCACCATGGGAAACTCTGGTACAGATGAAAGAAACATGGTATAAATATGGTGCATCTGACCCAGTACAGCTGTGGCCATGTGAAAACACAGTGATGGCTACTGCCGTGGCAAAGTGGTTGGAGTTGCTACCTTCTACTTGAGGGACGTGAGTTTGAGTCCCACATCCTGCGGTTGTGCCCTGGATCGAGGTACTTTACCCCGAATTGAAACAGTAAAAATGACCCTGCTGTATAAATGGGTGAATCAGTGTAAATAGCCGCCAGCATCTGCTTTGTGTTCTTCGTTCCGTTTATTTTCACAGCACCTTTGGGCGTCTAATAAACGAGACCGATATAAACACAAACAGCACTGAGACGGAGGTGTGATAATTAGCATGGGAAATAAGAGCCTGTAAAGAGGTGTGTGTGTGTGTGTGTGTGTGTGTGTGTGTGTGTGTGTGAAGCCGGAAGGTACCCCATCGTACCGCTGTGTGTTCTGTGGATGGATGTGGAGCACAGACCCACATCAGCATGCAGACCCCAGAACGCAGGCCTGCAGGTGCGGCACCAGGTTGGCGGAGGGTAACGGCCCTTTGGGAACAGCGACGAGAGCCCATTTGTACACAGCGCCCCCTGCTGGCCAGTAACACAGCGAGTAGCGCTGCTGTCTCACAGCGCCTGGGTGGTGCGAGAGGACGTGGGTTCCAACCCCGCTCAGTCTCTGTGTGGAGTTTGCATGTTCTCCCCTTGTCTGTGTGGGTTTCCTCCGGGTGCTCTGGTTTCCTCCCACAATCCAAAGACATCCTGTTGAGGTTCACCCAGAGGGAGTGTGTTCCACTCGTGTATGGATGAGTGACCCAGTCTAAGTAGTATATCTAGCAGTGTAAGTCACACACATACACACATTTTCAGAACCGCTTGTCCCATACGGGGTCACGGGGAACCGGAGCCTACCCGGGAACACAGGGGCGTAAGGCCGGAGGGGGAGGGGACACACCCAGGACGGGACGCCAGTCCATCACAAGGCACCCCAAGCGGGACTTGAACCCCAGACCCACCTGACAGCAGGACTGTGGTCCAACCCACTGCGCCACCGCACCCCCCACAGTGTAAGTCACCGCGGTGAATAAGGTGTGTGGGCTGATAACACCACATAGAGTTCATTGGAAGTTGCTTTGGAGAAGAACATCCGATGAATAAATAAATGTAAATATAACAGTGTAGAAGGGTGTTAAACTGTAGGTGAACTGACTGGGTACAGTGAGGTGGTGTGGACAGCTGCACACACAAACACACACACACACACACACACACACACACACAGCTGATGCGTGATCCCTGGTTCCCACAGTGTGTGATTCTCACTTTTCATTTCCAGAGGTGGAGCCACATTGTTTACATTCATATATATTTATCTGACACTTTTATTCAAAGAGACTGATGATGTCAGTCAACTTTACACCGATTCACCCATTTATACAGCAAGGTAATTTTTACTGTATCTATTCAGAGTAAGTACTTTGATCAAGGGAACTTGCACAGCAGGAAGTGGGATTCGAACCCAGATCCTTCAGTTACAAGGTGACAGTTGCGAACAATTGAGCAGCTGCTGAAAAACACACATTGGTGAAAATACAACAGAGAGAAGAAAACTTTCAAACCCTCTTTGAGTTAATAAAAAATGTTTTAATGTTTTTATCGCCCTTCTGATCACTCGTAAGTGAGGAGGACATTTTTCGCCGGACACCCGTAGGATACGGACAGCAGAGGGCGCAGCGGTTAGAGCCGCTGCCTTTGAAGGTTGCAGGTTCGAATCCCCCTTCCTGCTGCAGTACCATTGATCAAGGCACTCACCTTGGATTGATACCGTAAAAAGTACCCAGCTGTATAAATGGGTAAATCAGTGTAAGCAGCTTAACACAATATCACACTCTGGAGACGTGACCAGATGAACACAAGCACTTTCTTCCAGATGTTTCCACACGCACACTCCTGTAGTTTTTAGACTCCACTGAAAGGACACTTTTTAAACCCCTTCCCGGTGCGGCGATGACACTCTGTCCCATTTTCTGCTCATGCGACCGAAAAAATATTATACAGACTTACAATGTGATTAATGTGTTCATAAGTTCATAAGCGGAAGAACAGAAGAGATGAGCAGCGCAGTGGAGACGAGGTTCTGCAGAACGGCCTTCAGTTTCAGTCGGTATAATAATTTAATACACCCATCTTATAATACACCTGTATAATAATTTAATACACCTGTATTTTAATACAGTAGTATAATATTTTATACAAATGTATTTTAATACACCGGTCTTTCGATACATCTGCATAATAATTTAACAGGTGTATAATAATTAATATGTCTGCATTTTAATACATCCGCATAATTTAACACGTCTCTTTTTTTAAACATCTGTACAACAATGGAATACATTTGCATATTCAGCCCTTCGAAAGCCGTGCATAATCTATGTAACTATTAAGTAAATTATCTGCGTGGGCGGGGGGTCACCAGGTCGGCGCGAGCGAACCCAACGTCACAAACGGTACGAGTCATCGCTGCGGTCGCAGCCCCGTCTGCCCGGTGACTGACCGCCCAGCTGCGAATTCCCCGAGGCGCCGAGCCGTCACCGTGGTAATGGGACACCAAGGGGGGGTGGAGGCCCTAACCCAACCCCCACCAACACCATCGCCGGTGTCAAAAATGCACCTGTAGTGGTGATCTGAGCAGAAGGGTGTGAGATCTATGCCCACCTGGAAGGAGGGACCCTATAATATACTGTCCCAGTATGAGGAGAGAGGCATGAGGAGGACATGATGTCTTAACAATAACGACGATGTTTATAATGATACTGATGATGATGATGATGATGATGATGATGACTCTTATTATCATTGTTATTAATGACTGAGAGCTGGTGCAGGCAGGCTGGAGCCCAGTGCGGAGGTAGGAGCTCTGCTGAGAGCACACTCAACATGGTAAAAAAGCGATCATGTTCTCACCAGTTACCATGGCGCAATGCGCTAAAATAAGCTCTCGCCCTGCGGCACTTGAACCCCTGCGGTCCCGCCGCAGTCTGCGAACGCCTGGATGTGTGTTCGTCGCCCGGTCCGTGTCCGTGTCCCGCCAAACCACGCCCCCAACCCCATCCCCCCGCAGACGCTGCCGCGACGCAACACGGAAACTATGAGGCCAGGTATTTTATTCATGTGGAACACAGAGCGCCTCGTATTGGGGGGGGGGCGGCTGAGGGTTCCACCGGAGGCTGGGGGAGGGGCTGCTCTCTGGTTCTGGTTTTGACCCAGTCCGCTTGTCCCACCGTCCGACACCACCTGTCTGCTCTTTCTGAGGGCAGCAGAGGGCTCAGTGGCTAGAGGTGCACTTGCAACTGAAGGACCTGGGTTTGAATCCCATCTCTGCCTGTAATACCCTTGATCAAGGTACTTACTCTGAACTGATACAGTAAAAATTACCCTGCTGTGTAAATGGGTAACACCGCTTGTCTCATGTTGTCCAAACACAGTATAATAATCCATTTTGAACCTCTAGGTGGCGCTTTGCCCGGAAACACCTCCGAAATTCCAGACGCCGGTGTTGCGTTGACGTCTAGTTTGTCCAGTTTGTGCATCCATGATGTGTGTGTGTGTGTGTGTGTGTGTGTGTGTGTGTGTTTGTGTGTGCGCGCGCGCTCGGGACTGCTTCTCCTTCCCTGACCATCACTTCACCAACCAGGTTCATGGGCCCCACAATGCCCCCTCCACTCCCCTCCCCTCCCCTCCCCTCCCCTTCCCGCCCCCCACCTCAGACACATGGCCATTCCTGTGCTTCTGCAAACAGGTGCGAGGAGGGGGGGGGGTTCAGTGTGTCGGGGTCACCGCAGTTCAGCGGGGTGCTCATGCCGGACATAAGCCGAACACTTCGACAGTGAGCGCCGGACGGGAAGTGAGTCAGGAATTCCCTGACAGGATCACCCGTCCGTATTAATAGGTGCCCCGGGGGGGTTCTCATGTCTGTAGGATCGCATCTCATCTCTGTAAGGGCAGAGTGAAAAAGCCACCAACATGTTGTCATGAAGGACAAGCACTCGAACCCGGGCTCGTCCGGGTGTCCCGCACCTTTCGCGTACAGACCACCCGCGTTGTTTCCGCCGCAAACCTCCATTCGTTTTATCGTCAAGAATGCAGGAGTCCCCTTCTTAGTATCAAGGGCTTCTGTGGGGTCAGCAGGTGGCGCAGCGGTGAGAGTGGAATCGAAGGTCCTGTTTTCGAGCCCCACCTCCTGCTGTAGTGCTCTTCAATCAAGGTACTTATCTTAAACTGATGCAGTAAAATTTACCCTGCTGTAAAAGTGGGTAAATCAGTGCAAAGTTGACTATCTGATGCTCTAAGCAGCCGTGGACTAAGGGCTGAGATACATCACGGTCGATAGTAAGTTAGTCTGAGACAGTTTTCTGTCTTGAACCACAAGCAAATCCCCTGACAGACATAGACACTAGTTTTTAATAATGTATAATAATTATTACTATTCTGGAAAGTGTGGATTCTCATATCAGTGATGGCAGAGAATCATGAACCCAGAATAAGGAACCTGTGTCACTCAGAGTCTTGCTGATACTGGAACCTATAGGTTTTGCTGTCAGGCTGGAACTAAGGTGCAGTCAAGCTGCGGTCAAGGTGCGGTCAAGGTGCGGTCTTGTGAAATGGCTGAGCTTGAGCAGGCAGAAGAATGGCCCTCGATAAGGACGTGTACAAGGAGGATCAGCGATTACGGTCAACAAGCAGAGAACTGGATGAACTTCAGAGGGGAAAATCATGACTGAGCGGTTCTGTTCAGGAGCCCAGAGGAGCCGAGATTTACAGATGGTTTGTTTGGAGAGGAAGTGTTCGGAGGCGAACAGTGTTTGTAGAGAAGACATTATTCATTAGGCCTTGTAGCACAACAGTAGTGTGTCTGACTCCCAATCAGAAGGTTGTGTGTTCAAATCACATCAGGGTCAAATACCTTGTTTTGATGTTTCCTTGGCTAAAACCATCTTGTTCCACAACAAACTACATCCTGCAGCCACCAGGTTCTTCACTGCCTTCTCACCCCTCCTCTTAATATTTTCACCTTGTTCTTCAAAGTCTACTCCGTCACGGACAAGTTCTCGGCACCTACCTCATGTTGGGTCCCCCTTCTAAACCATGGTTGCATTACAACCCTTGTCAGATGGGGAAAGACCTCCTGCTGTCACACAGAAACACTACCTTCTCCCTTGATCTGATCCCTTTGCCTCTTCCCTCATCTCCAAGATCATCGACTCCTCGCTCTCTCCTGATCATCTCTCATCCGCCTTCCAAGGTGCCCTCATCTCAGTGTTTAAAGAAACCCTATCTGGACCCAGTCAGGTCTCCCTCCACCCTTTTCTGGAACGGCCAACCTGTGACCAGTTGTCTGCATTCCTCACCCAGAATGATCTCCTGGATGGGTATCAGTCCTGGTCCAGACCATGCTCATACACCACCTGTACTACTGCAGTGCTCTACTATCTGCTCTTCTGGCCTCGGTTTTCAAACCTCTCCAGTTGATACAGAATACCGCGGTACGAGTCGTGTTTGAAGCGTTCCCATGTACCCCCTTACTCGTCTCTCTGCACTGGCTTCCTGTAACTGCTGGGATCGAACTGAATGCTCTGGTTATGGTCCACCAAACCATCGAGAGATGTGCTCCTCAATATCTACAAGACCTGATCACTCTCTACACCCCCCAGACTGCTACTCTCCTCCACCTCTGCCCGCTTGGTGGTCTGATGCACAAGAGGTCCAAAATCAAAACCGAAAGGTCTTTGGTTCTGGCTCAGTTGTGGTGGAATGACCTCCCCCTCTCACTCAGAAGTGCTGAATCTCTCTGTATTCAAGAAGGGTCCCAAAACTCACTCACTCACTCACCACAGCAGAGGGGTCATGGAAGCTCATTCACAGGAGCCTTTTCACTGTACTTCACCAGCTGGTAGTGTACCACCGTTGCTGTCTTTAGACCCAAAGGTTATAGGTTTGAATCCCATCTTCAGCTGTAACACCGTTGAGCAAGGTACTTAAATTATCATTCTAGGTCACGTTAGAGTAAAGCTGTGGCCACTCATATACAAACAGGATAATCAACAAGTGCAAGTGCTGGTAGTGTAGTGGATGAAACTGTTGCCTTTACCCTGAAGGTTGCAGGTTCAAGTCTTACCTCCTGATGTAGTACCCAAGAGCAAGGTACTTACTCTCACTACTCCAGTGAAATTACCCAGCAGCATAAACATGTAAATAACTTTGTAAGTTGCTTTGAAGGAAAGTGTCAACAAAATGAATAAATACAGTAGCTCTCCTGTTACCCTTATGTTATTTCTGAGCCCCAAGCTTGGTCGTAACCTGTAACATCGACCGGTCGTGCTGGAACCACTTTTCTTTTGGACTCAGTGTGCTGATCAGCAACTGCGTTTATTTACAAAAATGCTATTTAAATTTAGAGAATGTTTCTTTTGTGGTTCCATTCAAGTCACTTTTTATTTAGCAGGTGAATAAATGAGTGTTCTGGTGGTGCAGAAAAGGAAAAGCTTTAGACTTGCAAGTGAAAATAACAGTGCAGCAACAGAGATAAATTATAATACTGTACTTTATTACTGTATATTAACATGAATGTGCGGAATTATATGGGGAAATATAACACCGTCTCTTATACAATGCAGGATTTATGCATGTAATTGTTTCTATACACTTATGTTCTGTACAATACAGTAAAGGGGGTTTGCGACTTACATCGAGGTCGTACACAACAGAACTCGGTCGTAAGTCGAAGACCACCTGCACGTCATGAAGCCGCAAAACTCATAACAGTCCGCACATCCTGCATTAGGCTATTCGCCCAGTTTGCTTGTAGCTATTAAAAATATTAAAACATAATAAAAGGTAAGAACACTAAGGTGGCGCTGAGACACAGCAGTGGTTTCGAGCCACTTTTTGCTTCTGCTGTCGACTCTTAGAGCAACACTGAAGATTGAGCTTTAGTCTTGCTTGAATCGTCAATATTTGTGGAAGTTTGTCTCACAGAAGTCAGTATTGCGTTTTGTTCAGAGAAAGGCACTATACAGGAGTGTAAACAGGCACAGCCCCCCCTCCACACACGTGATGAGAACATGAAAGATATAATATTGACTTGGTATGGATTGACAGCTATTCTTCAGTCTTGGATCATTTTCCCCAATTAACACTTAAATTTGCAAGTACGGAAGAAGATGGGTTGGGGGAGGCGGTGACCTCGTTTCATGTTTTTCATGCTCTTGTTTCCTCCCACAGTCCAAAGACATCCCACAGAAGAATGCAAGGTAAACCACCTCCAGACCCGGTTAGTCAACCTGGACTGCATGGCACTCTCCAACAAATTACAATGTAATATTAATTAGTTCATGTGCACTGAAATTTTGCAGACAACACCCCCCAACCCCCACCACCTTTGGTAGTGCCTGGAGCGCAAACACTGGACTGAATGGGTGAAACACCCAGAGAAATTTTGCCTGCAATG
This sequence comes from Scleropages formosus, assembly GCF_900964775.1. Lineage (NCBI taxonomy): Eukaryota > Metazoa > Chordata > Actinopteri > Osteoglossiformes > Osteoglossidae > Scleropages > Scleropages formosus. The sequence continues at coordinate 28,442,499 of NC_041815.1, read as the reverse complement.
ACCAGATGCTTCTTTCAACAAAAATCCAAAGAAACAACACTGCAGCGCCATGTGTCCAGTCAGGTGGCGCTGTTGTCGTGGTGGACACTCTGCTCCTCTGCATTGCCATTGTCCTTCTTCATCAGCAGTGCCTGACTCCCCAACATGCTCCATCGTAGTCAGCGGGGAGTACAGCCAAAGTTTAAGACTATTTTGACAGTAAAAAAGGACTATATTACTGTTATTATTATTATCATTATTGCTCTGATTGTCAGAAGAACCAACACCCGCCTCCATTTTGCCCTTGATGCCTTTCTCCCACATCGGTTCACATCTCACCATCTTCTACACTCCAACACTTGAAGACTCCAGCCTCCCTGAGGAAGCGGCGACACCACCTCCTCTCTCATCGAACCTTCCTCCCCTCCCTCTTCCCATCCCGCTGAATCCCTTCATACGCTCCTCTTCCCCCATTGGTCTCTTTGTCCTCACATGCTAAACAAGCTGCCGTAAACCCCTTTCAGATGAGGATCTCCACAACGTCGGCGTCAGGGAGGTCACGCCTGTGGCTGCCGTGTCGGACGTCCGTGGACCTCATGGCAGCTGTGGGGCTCTCTGTGGATGAGAGCAAAATTGGGGGGGGGGCTTACAATGTGATACTATTTACTGTTTTCCCTGTTTTTGTAGAGCAGGGTAATTTTTACTGTAACACCTCAAGATCATCATCTCTATCACAGCTACTGCAAAAGGAGGGATTTAAACCTGTAACCTCTGAGCCCAAAGTCAGCAGCTCTGACCACTATGTCTCCTACTGCCCCAACACCCATACACTGTTTCTACAGCGTTTTCCCCATCGGAGACTCAGGCATTTAAATACTGATGTCTGCCACCCCAGAAAATTAATCTCCTCTGCAGCCGAACATCACCGTTGCCCCATCGCTGCTGAAAATTACTGCCGCAGCGCAATAATTATTATTGAAAAAGCTATTTTCAAATTAGCATAACATGTTTTTCACCAGGCTGTTGCCAAAGCACACTTTTAGCAACAGCATATGAGTAAGAGTTGCTCAGTTCAGTATGCAGATTCAAGGCTGATTCACGTCAAGGTTGGTTCATCAACTTACAAATCAAGTTACTTGGCGAAAAACACGCAATTAGTGCAGTACATTTTTTCTCTCATATCCTGAATGAGTGCAGTCTGACTTGGCAGGTATCATATTAAATATACAGTATATTCTACATTATATGGCACTATGTCCAAGAGACACTCGGCGCACTCAGGAGATGACCGATAAAAAGTGACAAACCGTCACACACAAGACATATTTGTAAGAAATATGATAATAAAGTAACGGACAAGTAAGATGATAAGGGAACAAAGAAAAAAATTCAATAAATGAATAAATAAATGTTTAATATAAGACAAAATGCTCAGTGATGTCCTGTATGAGAACAAAGTGGTGATAATTGAGCGGTAGCCTGTTGAAGAGGCCCGTGAGCCATGCCCACCTCACCTGTCCTCTCAGCTCCGCCCCTTGCCAGGGTGTGGCGCAGCACGGGGCTGCTGCTGGGGGTGTTGCTGAGGCGTGGGCGCCCAGCAATGGCCCTCGGGGGCTCGGGGCTCCTGTCCGTCTGCGTGCAGCTGTCCCGGCTGCCCGTCTTGCAGTGGGCGGAGAGCAGGGGCGTGGCTGGTAGCGAGGACGTGGCTGTGGGGGGTACGGTCTCTGGGGGATCCTTTCCCAGCAGAACACCTGGAGGAACAGAACGCGACACCCGCCCCCCAAGTCCCTGGTCACTAACCATAGTAGACCCCACAGACAATCTAAAGCAATACTTGTTTCATCATCAATATATATTGGTTATGAAGGAAAAAAATTATTGGTTATATTTCTATAACAGGGCACATGCTGTCCGATGACACTCACTCGCACTGCCCTTCCAGCCCCGCTCGTCCCTCCTCTCCTCCGGGATGCTACCCCCCGTCTGGGACGTCTGGCGCAGGTGGAGGCTGGTCGCCACGGAGATGGAAGGCACGGAGCGGGCGGGCCGCAGGGGGGTGGGCTCCGCTTTGCCCTGTTCCTTCCGGGATCGCTGCTGCAGCACCTTGATCATGGCATCCTTCTCGATGATCTGCGCATGCAGGTTCTTTATCCTGCGCACACACACGGTCACCACCTGAATGCCGAACCCTCACACATCACATAATGCCCTTCCAACACACCATCTATACAGGTTTCATAAACAGGCTTCATTAAGATACTCTGATGTTAGAATCTGAAGTAAAAGGTTCTACTGTGAGACCATGGAATTATTTTCATAGTGTGAAGCTATTAACATGCCTTATTTCAGAAACTTTTCATATTAATAGTAATATATGGGGGCGTGGTGGCGCAGTGGGTTGGACCGGGTCCTGCTCTCCGGTGGGTCTGGGGTTCGAGTCCCGCTTGGGGTGCCTTGCGACAGACTGGCGTCCCGCCCTGGGTGTGTCCCCTCCCCCTCCGGCCTTTTGCCCTGTGTTGCCGGGTTAGGCTCCAGCTCCCCGCAACCCCGTATGGGACAAGTGGTTTCAAATGGTGTGTGTGTGATGTAATAGCAATATTAATTCATTATTAATTATTTGAAAACTAATACCTCTGCTCCATGTCCTGGCAGCGCCGGTTTGCCTGCAGGATCTCCTCCTCCTCCTCCTCCTCCTGCCAGATGCGAGCATCCAGGGAGCTGTCGCTGTAGCTACCGTGACGGGAATGGTTTATGATGGTGGCATCCCTGTAGGGGGGGACAGGGGAGGGGGGGCACCCCCAAGACGAAGTGTGTGACAACTAACGCAGGAGCTCAGTGAGATACAATTTCCAAAAATAAACTCTACACATGGGACAGCAGTTAGCGCTTCCACCTTGCAATTGTAGGACTCAGATTAGAATCTATCTGGTATTTACCGAGCCGATGGAGTAAAAACAACCCTGCTGTATAAATGGGTAAATCAGTGTACGTTGCTTTCTAAGTCGTGTGGCAGCCAAGGAACTGAGTTTCAACAGCTTCCCAGCACATCTGTGTACAAATGAAGGCGCAAAATACATCTGCATGACTCAAACCCCAGACTGCGCAGCCCCCTATACCGCTCCACCCTCCTCCAGTGCTGGTACCTCTGGGCGGCGGCAGTGGCGGCCGCGTCCATGGTGAAGTGGCGCATGGCGCTCTCCTCCAGGTACTTCTGCTCCCACTTGGTCATGTCGGCCTCCAGTGCCAGGATGCGCTCCTCCTTCTCTCGCAGCAGCTCCATGAGCGCCGGCGGGTTGTAGTCTGAGGACGGAGCGTTGGGGGCGAGCCCACCATGCCGCTGCTCGGGTGTGAGGCCGGGAGAGGGCGAGGGGAGCGAGAGAGAGACCATAAAGCCTTGGGGTCAGAGGGGATCAGACCACCTAGGGGCCAAACGTCAAGGTTTGTCCAGCGGTTTATTTTCATACTTTCTCTGATCTTCTCTGACTTGTGAAATACAAATGAAAACTGCCAACGCTGTTAGGCTGCAGCAAAACTTCACATCAGCCAAGATTCCACCCGAAACGAAACCCATATAGAGCTTTGACACCCAAAAACACTGCTCCTTAAGAAGTGCTTCTGCGGTGTGAAAGGCAGCAGAGCGTCGGGCCAAAGTCACATGAGATACATTAATGGTGCTGATGTGTTGCAGGTTCCTGCTGATCCGAGCCACACCGCAAGCCCAGGGGTTCAAGAGAGACTCCGGCCACTGTAAGCAACCTTGGCTCCACCCTCCTGACCTCAGTGCCAGAAGCGCTCCACCCTCGACCCCTAGAGCTCCCCCTTCTCCCAAACCCTTGTCTTTCACTCACTCTGAGCCCACTTCAGTCCTCCATCCATTCCAGCCCCCACTGCAGTTGCCCGCAAGCTCCGCCCACACACAGATCCCCCACCCACTCTATTTACATGACTGGACTGGAAAGGGTCAGGGTTCCGGAAACACCGGAAACCCAACAAACAGCAGACCGCTGCGGGCAGTAGCTCCGCCCCTTCTGCAAACCATAGTAGCACATTTAAACATACAGAACAGCGGCGCCTCTTTATCGTCCTCTCGCTCGAACCCTGCAATTAGAGCTGAGGCAGACGGGTAATTGCAAGGAGGACTCAGTGGGGAGACTGGCGCACGGTTCTGCAATCGGAGCAGAACAGCCGAAAATGCTGGCCCCTTTCCAACAGGAGGAGCGGGAAGTCGCAGTCTGGAGTGGTGCTGACCTTCAAACCCTATTGATTCCATCAAATGACCTTAACAGAGAGCTACTCTACAGGCCCACTCACAAACGTTTTTTTTTTTTTTTTTTTAAAAAAGGGGGGGGGCGCAGTTTGTTGGTCTCCATATGTTGGTCTTGATGGGGTGGAATGAGCTTCCTCTCCACACTGAAGCAGGGTCTCGAACCCATCTCTTCGAGAGCCACTTCTCTCCCGATCTCCTGACATCTCCATAAATTAATCCAACACCCTCTATGATTATCTACATCTTTGCTATTTGAATGACACTTCTAAAGGAGGGATGTGAATCGGCAACAAGGTGGTGTCAGACGCACAAGCTGTGTGTTAATAATGTAGTATGTGTCTAAAGCTCCTTGATGCACTTCTGCTCACCTTGAGCTGTAAGTTGCTTTGGAGAAACATGTCAGATAACTGAATAAAAATAAATGTAAACAAACAATTAAAGGGGGGAGCAATGAAAGGTGCGGAGTCACTCACCTGTTGTGCTCGCAGTGATTCCAACTCGCGCTCCAACCGTGTGCGCAGGCGCCTCTCCATCTGCTCCCGCTTCTCACAGGTGGCCTGCAGCTGGGACAGGGCGTGCTGCAGCTTCTCCACTTTGTCCACATACACCCGCTTCTTCCGTAGCTGGACAGAGAGGGGGGAGAGACTCGTACCTGGGCTCAACTAGGCACCCTACCATTTAATCCATAATCTAACCACATTCCTTTGGCTGTAAACTTCCATTAATTGTATTATCAAGAATATTGGTGTCATTCTCTTAAGTGTTTGTGTGGGGACAGCAGGTGGCGTAGTGGTTAAAGTGCCACCTTTGCACTTGAAGGACAAGGGTTTGAATCCCTCTTCCTGCTGCATAAATGGGTAAAGCAGGGTAATCAGCTGGCATGGGAAGGGGTCGCAGACCGTACCTCCTCCTCCAGCCTGACCACCTTGCCCTGGGCATTGTTGAGGGCCTGCTCCAGAACCTCAATGTGTCTCCGCTGGTCCTCGTTGGCTGAGCGCAGGGCGGTGATCTCCACCTCCAGCTTCTCTCGCTCCTTCACACTTTCCCTGCCTAAAGACAGTGAGAGTGAGAGAGTGAGAGAGTAAGCTCCCTGTGTCCACCAGAGCTGCTGAATCCCTTTTAATATTTAATAAAAGTCTCAAAACCTCTCTTTCTGACCCATGTTTGAGGGTTTTCATCATAGTCCTTTTAAGAAGCTCGTGGGCAGGTGGAGCAACGTGGGCATCTTGATGTTCATGATATGAGGAGCACAAAGAGTTACACGATGCATTTATATTTATTCATTTAGTAGAAGCTTTTCTTCAAAACAGCATTAACTAGTATTTATCTGACACCTTTGTCCAAGGTGAATTACAGTGTTAGATGCACTGTAGTAAAGTACCCACAGTCATTCATACATCTATACAGCACAGTAACACAAACACACAGATACTAAGGTCAGTTTAGAGTCACAAGTTCAACTGAAACTCATGTCTCCAGACTGTGGGGGAAACCAGAGCACCTGGAAGAAACCCATGCCGACTCCATGTAAACACCACGCAGACTGAGCTGGATTCGAGCCCATATCCAAACCTACAATGCAGGAGCTGTCTGGTGTCACAGTGCCATTCCACAACGTAGGTAAGAGTCCCCTTTACTATCTTAAGATCTCAATAACCTGGATGATTCTCAGTTTGCGTTTTCAATTCCCTAAACCCTCAGTTAATGCAGAAAATTAATTCAGTTGGGGGTGGAGGGTGGCAGGTAAGTTTCTCCCAGGCTTTGCACCCTGACCCTTTGAAACACCCCAGTTGGACTGTGTGTGTGGGGACCAGGTGCATAGTAGTTACAAGTGCCACCTTTGGACTTGAAGGGTCCAGGTTTGAATTCCAGCTTATACTGTAGTACTCTTCATCAAAGTACTTTACCCAGCTGTATAAAACGGTGAATCAGCGTAAGCGGCTTGACACTAAGCGACTTTGGGGGAAATAAATGTCCGATAAATGGGTAAACGGTGTAAAACGAATGTACACACTGCTGACGTGGGGGTTCAGAGCCCTGTAGTCTGTTCTGCCCCATTATGACAGGCTCAGCAAACAGCCAAGCAACCGGGAGACACCATGGTCCTTAGTCGACCACGTGCACCTGCTGCCTGATTTAGACGTCTGTCTGGCTTGGACACGCTGGTGGGGGTAACTAAATCACCCGGCATCCAGGAGAACATCCTGGGCCTGCACCCCACCCCCTTCCGCCCCATGCTCCCGTCTCCGGTTGCTGCAGCATCTCTGCTGACACACCAGGATCAACTCCGCGCTGCCCCCCCACCCCGAGTCAGACACGAGGGTGTGAGGGGCTGTCCAAATGTTCCAAGCATCCCATGGGGTCTAAACTATACTGCACTGTCTGTTCCGAATGGGAAACCAGCCTGGGCCTCAGCTCAAAACTCTACCTGCTGCCTCACATCCTTAATCTGTTGTTGACTGCACTGGTGACATACACAAGGGCAGCCAAATTATTTATTTCTGTTATGACCTGAGGGTTTGGGGGCTAGTCAGGGAGCATGGGGCCACAAACATCTGCCCTGAGGAGCACTTTCTCAGCCAGTCTGCATTTTATAGTTGTGGAGGATTATAATGGTGTGGGAAAAATACCATGGTAAAACCCTTTAATCTGAAGCAAGGCTCTTTGCCAGAGATGTATGAGTATGTCTCTGTGTGTTTTTGGTTCCTCTTTGACCCAAAATCTGTCATTTGCACTCTCCTCCTTAGGGCTCCAGCCAAGGTCAGAGGTCAAATAACTTAAGTACTACACCAGCTGCTGCCCTTATAACTGCTGCCTTGAACTCAAAGAACCAAGATTCGAATCCCAACCCCTGCTGTAATACCAGTGGTGTTACCATTGGTCTCCTGTCTAAACGGATAAATAATGAATATAAATATGATCAAAGTCCAGTTCGCTGGCCCCACATGCACTTGTGTTCTTATTTTCACTACTCCTCCTGCTCCCAACCTTCTCATACCACTCCGCCCCCGACAGTTTTAAATCTTGTTCTTTCCCAACTCTCCTCAGCAAGATCCTGCACAGTAGCGGCTTGCGGTAATTAGTGGTTCAGCGCATCAGGGAGCCCTGAATTCCTCAGCGATGATTCACTCATCGTTCCCCATCATAAGGACAAACACAAGAGGCTCCTCAACGCCTCGCACTGGATTTTTCCCAAGAAGACACATCCAGCCAGCGCTGTTGGACACTGAACAAGCCCCAGCGAGGGCTCCAGAGCACTGCAGTCCTGTTCTCTCCTGTCCTGCAGAAATATCTGGAAGGTTCATGGGAAGGTTTTTATTTAGTCGAACAAAAAGGAGTCGCTCAACGGTATGACGTAAGGGGCGGCGCGCATCATGGGACGAGCATGCCTTCATCCTGACTCAGGTTCTAACAAGAGCTTGTCTTTCATAAGAAAGCATCACTCATCACTTATTTATCTGACACTTTACCACAAAGCAACTTAGAGTTCATGTACTCACACTGATTTACCTATTATTACAGAAGGGTAATTTTTACCCTATCAACTCAGAGTAAGTACATTGCTCAAGGGTACTACAACAGGAGTCAGGATTTGAACGTTTGGTCCTTTTGGTCCTCTGAGTAGAAGGCAGCAGCTATAGCCACTACGCCATCTGCTGTCCCTACATTATTATTAGTCATTATTGTATTTGTATTAAACCACAATGGCAACTTCTGATGCTTCCATTTTCTTATGACCTTTCACCATGCTCTAAAAAGGGTGAATCAGAGTAAAAGCCTCACACCAAGCCACTATGGAGGGAAGTGTCAGGTAAATGAGAAAATGCAAACGTCATATCCTCCCTCAAATGACTCCACCTGTGGTGTCAGCGTTGCTATGGTAACATGGCGACTCAAGCGCAGACTGACACCACCTCCTTCCTATACTTCCTGACTGGACTTTGAGAGTCATTATTTACTTAAACTTTTTTAAATGCAACTACAGCTGTTTATTCTTGCTGCCATTTCTACCTCTGTGCCCCTGTTACTTTATCACATTCATACACATCCCCGCAGGTAAATGTACTCCGTGTATTACTGCACATTATTGTTTCAATATTACTTGGACAGCAGGTAGTGCAGTGTTAAGAGTTCGGATATGAAGGCTGTAGGTTTGAATCCTGCCTCCTGTTGTGGCACCCTTGATCAAGGCACTAACCCTGGACTGGCAGAGTAAAAGTTACCCTGCTGTATAAATGTTTACGTCTTTATAAGTTGCTTTGAATAAATTCATTAAGACACAATAATACATTTATGTAAACTACTTATTCATGATTAGGGGGTGCAGTGGTGCAGTGGGTTGGACCACGGTCCTGCTTTCCGGTGGGTCTGGGGTTCAAGTCCCGCTTGGGGTGCCTTGCGATGGACTGGCGTCCCGTCCTGGGTGTGTCCCCTCCCCCTCCGGCCTTACGCCCTGTGTTACTGGGTAGACTCCGGTTCCCCGTGACCCCGTATGGGACAAGCGGTTCTGAAAATGTGTGTGTGTGTGTGTGTGTGTGTGTGTGTGTACTTATTCATGAAACCTGTTGACAATTAAAGGTACAGCACCCCACCACTATCAATTTTTTCCTGATATTTCCTCATCGTCATATAGTCATACTTTTTTTTATGTTCTATATGCTGAATGTGTCTGAACGAGGATCCTCCAGGACAAATTACTTATGTTCAGATGTACTTTGCCATTAAACACTTGTCTGGTCTTATACGTAGGATTTGTCAAGAGGCCTGTGGAATCAAGGACCGTTGCGCTCTTGGAAAAAAGGACTGTAGGGAGAGACTCGCCTCCCTGCGGTATCCTCTGCTAAGCCATTTATCCCGCTCCCTGTATTTGAGCAGAGAAAAACAGTGTCCCGCAGCTTTTTTTTCTCCGTGAGGCTGGAAGGAGGATAATTTGCTCCATACCACTTTTATCCACAGGAAGCGGTGCAGGCGGGGGGCCGGCCAGCGGGGGGGGCCTACAGGAAGGCCTAAATGTTGGGTGTGGAACTCCCTGGGGCCCGGACTTGGCGGGTGGCGTACTCACTCTGGGAGAGGTGGAGTCCCAGTGGCCAAGAGCCCTCATGCGCCTCCAGGTCACGACTCGCCAACTGCCTGTTGGCCGTCTCCAGGCGATCTGTGGGCGACACGGCACCATGAAGCACGTGGGGCTCTAAAGGGAATCACGCGATGGGACAGCAGCTCCCAAAACTCTTCGGTAACAACCCTGAATACAATCCCGTTCCGGCCACCCTGAGTACTGGTACACAGTGTCAATGACCAATCATACTGATACTTTGTATTATAAATGCATAAAAATCAAAAATTTTAAGTGCATTAAATCTAAATATGTGAAGAATAAAAACTGTATTCAATAAACATTTATTTTCAGGGGGATGCGGTGGCGCAGTCCTACTCTCCAGTGGGTCTGGGGTTCGAATCCCGCTTGGGGTGCCTTGCGGCGGACTGGCGTCCCGTCCTGGGTGTGTCCCCTCCCCCTCCAGCCTTACGCCCTGTGTTGCCGGGTTAGGCTCCGGTTCCCCGTGACCCCGTAAGGGACAAGCGGTTCTGAAAATGTGTGTGTGTGTGTGTGAAATGTTAAAATTACAGTGCCATTGATAGTATGATATTCAGATTAGAGTGACTGCCAGTGGTTAGGTGGGCACACGAGTATGTATAAGATATGACCATTTATCACATGTATAGTATGGCTGCTGTATGCCCACAACTCTGGGACTTTAATTAGTGTCTCAATAATCCATATTTATTCATACTTTTGAGGTGAAGTAATCCCCTCATAACAGTGTAATACAGCCATTGTTTGGTTAATGTCATATGAAGCCGAAAACCATTAATGACCATGCTTTTTTGGATCATGTTCACTAATGCTCACTTTAGTGACTGCGCTCATAACTACCTTTTCATTAATGCTTACATTTACAACCTAACCAGCATAACATACTGATAACAGTGGTATGTGGTTCGTGGATAGACATTTCTTACAAGCATATAATTTAAAAAATAAAAAATTAATATTCACTGATTATTGGCAAATAAAGCCCATTCTTTAGTGTACTTTCTACATCATATGGCATCATGCCAGAAATTAAGATGTAACTACACAATATTTTACTGTTTAAATTCGTTTTACAAACCTGGTGCTTATTTTAAATATGTAATATCTTGTAGGACCTCCCTGACATTTCATGGGTTATTGTTTTATAGCACTGAACCACAATGGATTTAATAGGCTTTTCTGACACCAGTCAAAAGGAAAATACTATTTAATGTCAAAGTAAAAACACATTATTGACAAATATAAAACACCAAATAACTCTGTGAATAAGTATTTAATCTGGTACTGTATTTCCTCAAAGTATACTAAAGTAACTATATATTGCCATTTCCTAGCTAAAATGTGAATAAGTTTACTGGACATTGCGGTTACCAGCAGCGTTTTTGGTCCCCAACCCAATGTTAACCGGGTGATGACCGCATTTCTTTTTTTGAGACTGTCCCACGACCCTCAGGAATACCCTTGGGTTGTGACAGTAGGTTTAGAAACCACTGCGAAGGGAGGGGGAGAGGAGTCATGCTGCCTTCAAGGGCAGATTCAGTCACAGCCTAAACGCACAGAGCCAAAGGAATGACACCACAGCTTTGCGCATGCAAAGGCGGGCACCAGGGCCCAGGGTTCGACTCTGACCTCGCAGGTCCCTGTTGAAGTCATGCAGGCGCCGTATCTCCCCCTCCAGCTTGTTCTTCATGGCCTTGTCCAGGGACTCCCTCTTGGCCGAGCTCTTCACCAGCTCCTCATAGTCCTCAGAAATCTTCTGGATCTCCGCCTCGAACTGGATGAAAACGCAAACATCTGGTTTGGTTTTGCAGACTCCCCAGGATGGGGCTCCTATTCCAAATCCAACTTTGTCAGAAGTTGAATATTTAGGGCGTTGACAGGTTGGGAATAGGAGGAATATCCTATTATGGGGTAGGAATAGGAACGGAACATCTCAAACTGGACTTGGGTTGAAGGTTCAACACAGAGGAAGAACTGTTACTGAGCACGATGCCTAAATAGCTCTAATTTCCATTTCCATTCCTTAAGTTAGCAGACACTTTTTTTTCCCCAGAGCAACTTCAAATGTTAAGCTACTTACATTTACACAGTCGGGAAATTTTTACCATCACGGGAACTGCAGCAAGAACATGGATTCAGACCGAGGACCTTCCAATTGCATCTGCTGTCCGTTTTAAGAGCAGGGTGGTTCTGTAACCAGTATTATTGCTGCGATTATTTATTCATTTCTCTTAATCTTATATTTTCTCCACGGTGACTTACAATGTCAAGTTTGTACACTAAGCTAATTACATGGATTTAGCCATTTATACAGCTGGGTAATTTTTGCTATCAGTCCAGGATGTACCTTAATCAAGGGTACTCCAGTAGAAAATTACAGTTAGGGTATTTGAACCTTGGTCATTCAACTGTTAGACAGGAGCTCTAACCTCTACGCCACCTGCTGCCCCTTTTACATCCAGCATAAAAAAAGGTTAATCCATCTGTCAAATATCCATCTTTACAGAGGGTAGAGTAACTGCAAGTCCATTTGTTATAAATAAACAAATCGCCGGGGCAACTAAATGTTAATGAGATGTCAATGAGATGAACTGCACCTGATGAGCAGTCAAAGATCTTCAACAATTTGCACCCACAACTTCCAGTAAAGGTGCAAACATGCACTTTCAAGACCCGGTTTACTCCACGAGGTCCAGTGGCCCAGTTGAGAGCCACACTTCTGCTGTAAGAGCAAGTAGGAGTGGAATCAAAGGGCTCTTTGTTTACGCATTTAAATGGGGTGGGTGGTGGTGGTGGTGGTGGTGGTGGTGGGGGGTTAGCGATAATTCAGAGTCGGGTTTCTGTTCAGGCACCGACAAGCCCCCCGTGTTACAAAAGAGGCCCCCCTTCTCGCCGCAGGAGGTCGACCACTTGCGAGGCTGGACTGCCCCTGCTCCCCAACAGGGACTGCCATGCGCCGGCTGAGGACAAGAACCTCTGGTATGGAGCTTCCAAAGCAAACTGGCACCACACACCCCTTGCATTTCTTTGCTGGGTAAGTGGCTCACCAGGTTCAGCCACTGGAAATAATCCCGACCCCATCACCCGGTGGCAAGCGCCTACCCGCTGCAGCTTGAAGGCTTTCTCGCAGTAGGCCTGCAGCTCCTGGCGCAGTGCCCGGTTCTCCTCTGACAGGATCTCCACCATCTGCTGGGCGCGAGCCACAATGGCAAAAGCGTCTCCTGGGGGCTGATGGGCAAGGGGTGGTGGCAGCAGCGGTGGAGGTGGCGGCGGAGACAGCAGGGGCGCGCGGGGCGGCGCTCCGGCTCCAGACAAAGACGATGCCTGCGAGGACATGGGACTGTGCTGCTGGAGGGACAGGGACACTGGGAACTGCCTGAGAATAGAGGTACAAAGAGCAACCATCACCTTAGGGTCGGTTAGGTCCAACCCATGTGGGTAAGAACCTCTCAGCAGTCAGCAACCCACAGGCTTAGGTCTAGTTTGTTAAATCTTCCTGTCGGGTTTTACAGGTACAATAGTACCTCGTGTTACAAACACTCGAGATATGAATGTTCCAAGTTATGAACATTTTATGGTTTGTAATTCAAATTACCTGCATTTCCTCTCTCCACCAGGAGTTGACAGCAAAACATGTTTGGAAGGTGTAAGAACACAACAGGGGTGAAGGACCACTTTCCACATTTCTATAAAGGTTACCGGGTTTACACTTCGTGTCTGATAGTCATGATTTCGGTGATTAAAATCAAAATGAGGAACACCGCATATGTACGTGATGAATCAGCTGGTAGCATAGTGGTTAGTGCCACTACCTTTCAGCCCAAAGGTTGAAAGTTTTAATCTCAGCTCTGGCTGTAGTAGCCTTGAGCAAGGTGCTAACCATAAAACTGGTCCAGTAAAATTACCCAGTTGTATAAATGGGTAAAGAACTGTAAAGAGATTATCATTGTAAGTCACTTTAGAGAAAAGAATCAGACAAATGTTAAATGAAATCAGTGAATGTGGGGGCTACAGAGATGATGAATTTTTTTAAGATTTATTTTTAACATACTTGTGAAGGTAACATTAAAAATTAAAGTTTTACACTGCAACGTAGTGGTATCATGCCAAGGTGTGCACCCCGTCTCACACCCTGTTTCCAGGAGAGGTTGTAGACACCATAACCATGCACTGGACAAGTGTGTTTAGATTATGGATTTATAGAAGTGTATAGAGTATTTATTCTAATTCTGCCTGAGTTTTTCCCAGAATGTAACTCATTTGGTGGAAGAGCATATGAATTATGGATTGTGACCTCATAGAAATGACTTTTGAGTTGCAAACAAATCAACTTACAAACACATTTTGAGTCTCAGCTGTGTTTGAAAGTTGAGGACCCAGTGTTTACTAACACAGCAGTAATTTAAGTAAATAAATTACGTAGGGCCAGTAATTAAATGCTGAAATAAAACAATTATTGCGTTCCTCTTTGCGGATTTTGCAGCAAAAAATTATATTAGGATTGAGTAGACTCTACGGTCATTACAATGCGCAGTCAAATGAATGAGCTGTAATATTTCCAGAAACAATGCTGTTGAGGGTTACCTGGTGAAGTACTCTGGTGGCGAAGGGTATCTCACGTAGGTGATTTCCGTCTTTGTGGGCTGCGGGTTTGGGAAGCACTTAGGCAGCTCCACGATGGAGTGCGGGTCACCGAACACCAGCCCCTGGTCCACAGGAGAGGGAGCCGGCACCACCTTGGCTGCAGGGGACGGGGTCTGTCTGAGTCTGAAGGGGTACTCCGGCGGGGGCCCTCGGGGGTCTGGCCCTCCTTTAGCCTGGGCCACTGAGGACAGAAAGGGGGGTGGGCTGCTTTTCGGGGCCCTGCAGGAGGAGGAAGGCTGGGGGGGCAGACTGCTGCAGCCGGAGGTCGGGGGCTGCTGCTTGGCCCCGTTGCGCTCCAGGGACATCTGCATGATGCGCTCACTCAGGGAGCGCACGTGACCCTGCTTCAGCTCCTTGAGCGCCTCATCCCGGTGGGGGGGGGCAGCCCCAGAGCGGCTCACCGATGCCCGGCCTTCCGTTCGGGCCTTTTGGGAGGCGACCGAGCAAGGCGGAGCAGCACCGACAGGGGAGACTGGGGGCGCTGGGGCAGCCGACACCCCTCCGCTCAGGTAGTAGCCCGTGCTGATAGAGAACGGCTGCGGTGGTGGCGGCTGACTGCGGTAAAACTGCGACTGCGCTTTGGCTTCCTCATAGGAGGGCAGCTCCTCGTCATTCTGCTGACCCAACAGCTGCGGCGGCGCTGCAACCCGGACACCCTGCTTCTCCATGGAGGCGCTGTCCACCTGGTGCTCCTGGCCCTGCGGCTCCTGCCGCGCCGACTGGTGGCTCATCTGCAGCTCGTCCTGAAGGGGCTCCTCAGAGGTGGCGGCACCAGCTGCGGACGGGTGTGACTGAAGGGGGGCCGACACATGGCCCCCTAGGGGCAGGGACAGAGGCTGCTGCTGCGCAGACATCAGGCTGCTGCCGTCGCCGGGCTGACCCCCGCACCGCAGGTGCTCCTGCATCAGCCGCTGCAGAACTGTTCCTGAAGCCGTGTCCTCAGACCCTCGCATTTCCCTGTCGGCAGGGTGCGTGGGGGATGGGGCTATGCACACGCTGAACCCTGGCTCCTCACCTGGGGGGGTTCAGAAAACAAGGTTTAGCTACAATCAATGAAAGGAACTACAGAAGAGGCCAAACCCAGTAAATAAAGACTTGAAACAGGACTGCAATAAATAATAATAATCATGGTTAATAATAATGTAGGGACAGCAGGTGGTGTGGTGGTTGCAGCTCTCCTTTGACTCAATGCACCCAGGTTCAAATCCTCTTCTGCTGTAGTAGCCTGAATCTAGGTACTTAACCTGCTGCATAAACAGGTAAATCAGTGTATCTTAGCAGTGTAAGTTGCTTCAAAGAGAAGCCGAGAATAAATTAATAAATAACTGATGAATAAAATGAGCAAAATGTGTAAGAGAAATTAACTGAGGTTTTTATTTTCTGCTTTTTCAATTCAGATTCCCTCTGCCCTGGTTACCTGTTGAAGGTATGAAATTGTACAGTGCTGACAAAGTATGGTAACCCCTTCTGTCCCTTAGTTTTACTACAAACTTATTTAATGAGAATCAGTGTTTCTCATGTGACAACAGGTGTGTAATGACCAATTCTATATGTTGCTTTAGAGGAAATCATGTGTGTAGTAGAAACACACAAGTAGGGCAGGTGTAAAAATAAATGAAGCCCAAGTTGAACCGGTTAAACCAAGTAGGTAAGTAGAATCAGGTGTGTATATCATGGTCATTTATTAGTTTCATAATGTTTAAGATCTAACATTTTATGAGTTTAATATTTTATACAAGAATCATGACCGACCTGACTGGGTTCACATACTTTCAAGCAGCAGTGAATATGATGATCATTATGATTCACTCCCTTCTGGTTAATTATTGCAGATATGAAATTACACGTGAGGATGTGTGCAGTGTACCTGACTGCAGTTCCCTCTCTGTTCCGGCAACCTGCGGAACCATCAGATGAGGAAGCTCATGCCCCCCGCTGAAGGCCACCGCCTCAGGGTAGCGGTAGGCAAAGTCATCCAGCGTCCCAATTGGACCGTGCAGTCCGCGGTACCCGGGGGATGCTGGAAGGAGACGTTGCAGATGGCCTTAATAGCTCATAATAATATCTTATTAATTTTAGTAACGGTCTCCATACAGATGGTCATTCACACATCTCAGAACATTCTGATTTATTTAAACAATTATCATAATTTATATATACATACTATAAAGGGTTGTTGTAATACTGAACACCTCGTTTAGGAAATGTGTTTTGTAACTATATGTGGAGCAGCATGTGCTCACAGCTGGAGATGTTTTCTTCACCCAGACTTCACTCAACAGCTGAAGAACATCAAGAGGTGCACATGAGGATAAATGACACCATTAGGCGTAACTCGGCCGGTATGGCGGCGGATCGCAGTCCTGCTTCAGATGACTGAAAGTGCGCGTGCGGGGAGGCGCTCCATCTGTTCGGAGATGAACTGCATCTCACTGGGAGGCTGAAGTGTCCGACCTTCCATTCCTGGATGAATTTTAAGTGCAAGGAAGAGCACGAGCAGACTCCCCCCCCCCCACCCCACCCCACCCCGCTCATGCCCTGGGATGTGTTTTTCTGCACAAACTCGCCAACGTGCGATGGAGCTAGCGCTGCGGTCCTCATGACCGGATGCCCCTGACCATATCTGCACAGAGGTATTTCAGTTGCCCTGGCAATGCCTTGCGTAAACAACTTCCCTCTGGCCCAAGTACAAAGTTGAAGGCAGTGTGTCTCCACAAAAACCATTTAGCTTAGTTATTTCAATACACTCACATTCCCTCCAAAATGCAGGTAGCACCTCATTTTAAACATGTTTAAATGTTTCATAAAAACTATTTCCGCACATAATTCGTTGATTTATTACTCTAGGTTCTCATTACACAAGATGTTGAAAAAGTTGACTAATTTCTGTTTATTATGCAAGTGCTGATAACAATAATAGTAGTGGTAGTAGGGAGAACTAATGGAACTCTTGTTCTAAGTTATTTTTATTATTTTCCTATTGTACATATAGGCTACTTGTCATTCATAACAGTCCCACTGCATATCATCATCATCATCATCATCATCACCATATCTACCTCTAGGTTTTTCATGGACTGTGTCCTCGGGGCTTCAGTCTAGAGATGAAAATAAGAACATGCGCCATGTGGCTCTTACACAGTGTGGTCATATCAAATGGTGGTGGGTGGTCAATAATGCTTTTGACCCAAAGGTCAAGGTTCATCACAGAGGGTCAGTCCGAATCAGGTGTGGTCACCTGCGCAAACTCGCTCAAACTCGCTACCGTAGTAGGCGTAGCAACCCTCAACAACCCTGTTCGATTTCCTTAAAACAAGCACAGCCAGAAGTAGCCGTGGGCCAAAGTTTCGGGTTCGAGCAAAAACCCCCCCCATTGAGTCCAGTTTCACACTCATAAAAGGAGAAAAAGTTTTTTCACCTAAACTTAAGTGTGCATACTTCACCTTTTATACATCGGAATGCAGCAAAGACACGACACATTGGTTTCAATATGACCAACAACACGCATTAAAATGTAGTTTAAAACCCTTGACAAGCCTTGGTTACGGTCATAACAACGAGTGAGGTGTTTAGTAATAATAGCCAGTCAAGGAAGAAGTGTTAGTCAGTCCGTCAGTCCGTCCGTCAGTCAGTCAGTGTCCCCTCCTCCTCAGCCTGTACGCACAACACAGCGGGATGTGAAAAGTGTCTCAGTAACAGACCGCAAATACATCTGGCGCCCCTCAAGGCACCAAACATACACCAACACCTAATTAACACCAAAAACAAACACAAACACAAACACACACACAGCAAACCAGCACCGCAGCAAACACCGGGACCAAAACGCTCGCCTCACGAGGCTCGAGACGCTTGCGCGCGCGAGGCAAAACCGTTAAGTTCACGGTCGCGCGCGTCGCCGCCGTCCAAACGGAAAGCGGGAAGCGAGTTCGAGCCCAAAATAAAACGAGCGTGTCGCGACACCTTAGACTTTTTTTCTTTTTTTTTTTTTTCTTCAAACGCGCGACGGTGCGAGTCCATGAACGGTGTTCGCTCGCGCGGTTAGTTTAACAGGTCCTCAAACCGGCGTTACGGCACTTTTTTGTTACCTCTTCTGTGCGTTCCGTCCCGGCGGTTTTCCAGCGCCAAGTGGCAGTGGACGCCACGACCCGGCGGAAACCGGGAAAGTGGCTCCGAAGCGGCCCGCGCTTCAAATGTCACCGCTCACGTGCGGGAGGCGCGCAGAGTCGCCACCCTCCGAAGTTCCACGGAGGGAAGGTCCGACAGAACCGGCCTGGACTCGGACTCGGACCCGCGGCCGGGATCCCGTATAGAGTCACCACACGCGCTTCGCTGGTTAGGACCGCCGCCGGGGGTCCGCGTGTGTGCGCGCGTGCATGCGGACGTGGATGCGCGCGGACAGTGTGACAACAATCACTTCCATTCAGGATGGAATGAGCGGAATGCTGGGCTCGAGGGGCGCGGGGGGGAGCGGGGCGCTCTCACCGGGTCCTAGCGCCGGCCCCTTCCCTGCGAGCGCCGCTCGCTGCGCAACTCGCACCCAGGACCGCCCGGCCTGTGTCCCCCAGTGCTGGCCTGCAGGGGTTGTTGCCCTACTCCCTAATGGCACAGGTTCGACCCACCTCCTGCTGTAGTAGCCTTGATCAAGGTATTTACCCTGCACTAGCGCAGTAAAAAATTACCATGCTTATTTTTTTATTATTGCCTGCTCGTTTATTTCTTTGTGTTTTGTTTGTTTCTTTCACTTATGTCACTTTTATTTTTGAACCTGCTGTGCCCATACCATTTAGGCTCATCCTTCACTGGAATGATCGTATTGCACTGTTTACACTGATTTTACACTATTTCATGAGGCCTTCTTGGAAACCTGTTATGGAGACCCTACTTGGAATGTGACATACTGGTTGCTCATTCAGGCACATTCCATGTGCAGAACAAGGTGAACGTGGCTTCTCGGACCCTCCGCGGGGGTCAGAGGTCCGACCTCCTCCATCCTGATGTATTTTCCAGGTATTTTTGTATTTTTCTGTTTGTTGCATTTGCAAAATGCAGCACAGAATAATGGCGTGCTTCGTAGTTCAGACATTAAACACTTCCGAATTCCTGGTCACGTTCCCCTGGCCTGTCTGGGCATAAACTTTATGCCCCCCCCCCCCCTTCAGCGCTATTTCTTTTGAAGTAAATGTGGGAATATTATGGATGTACAAAAGAGCTCTATACTGAAGTGCCGCTCAGACCTGATGAAACCTGCAGGGGTTTGAAAGAGGCCCGACTCTGGAGTTCCACAGGGCGGCTCAAGGTGCGAGTATCGTCGTAACACCACAGATCACGATCAAATCCTTTTCCTTACATCGCACAGCAGATTTGCCATCATTTAAATGATCGTAAATAACCATGGGCCCCTCGCACTTTCATATAACCAGTTATATAAATATACAATTTTGAATATAAATGTAGCCTACCCATCGGCTCCACGGCGCACTGGACAGCTGCGTGCTCTGCATCATTTTCTAAAACAGAGGGAATCAATCAGTTATAAATTGTTTTAGTTGTGATTTTTTTTTTTTAAGTACACACCAAATCATGATCATTAAGTTATACGAAATCTGGCATTGCATCTATATTAACTTCGTATAAAAAGAAAGGTCAGAGATGCAGTTATTTTGTTAATCCAAGACGTTGCCACTGAGAAGGTCATCATGTCATGGCTGAAGCACAAACTAAATATTACAATGAGACATTATAAAGCTGTGGAATGTGTGGGTAAAATGCAGCGAGTTGGATGTTGTCCGGGAAGCTGCTGACCCTTCACCTCTGAGAGCGCCAGCGGCCTGACGGTGAACACCGATGTGGTCCAGCCATTGGGCCACGTCTTCTGGGATCCAGTTATCTCCAGAATCCATGAGCCTCCTGTCCTGCTACCACAGGTCCTGACTGGGAGTCGAGTGCAGCAGCAACACCTTGTATGATAACACAGTATTCTGCATTTGTTAATTTACACTTTTATCCAAAGGGACTCATAATGTTAAAATGCCTAGAAGTATTTACCCATTCATACAGAGGGGTAATTTTACTGAAGGAATTTAGGATAAGTACCCTGATCAAGGGTAGTATAGTAGTAGATGAGATTTGAGCCTACAACCACCAGGTCTTAAGGCAGCAGTTCCGCCCCTTTAGTGATGGAGACAGAGTGTGGGACGGTCACATCACAGGGACAAGGCCGCCTAGTTGTGCTCCAGTACCAGTGTTTACTACTCAGTCCTCTCTGTTACCCACCTACATAATCATTTTTAATGGACCAATTAATTTAATTTATTTTAAATTGTTTTTAAGTTGCATAAGAACTCTGGCAAAGTATGGTTGTTGATGAAACTTGACACATTATTAATGAAAATTCGTAGAGCTCAGCGGCTTTTACCATTTCTGTCTACGCTCATCTCCGATAATAATGTGTAGGGTATTGGAATAATGACAGAGATTAATTATGTATTTTGAATATGATAAAATTAATACATCAGGTTCTCTTGAAATTTGGGTCTTTAGTTTGAATAAAACACTTTGCAACTGCCCTAGTGGGGCCAGTAGGTGGTGTAGCAGCTAAGGACTTAGATGGGTTACAAGTTAAAAGGTGTGGTTCAAGCTCCCATCCCAGCTGTTGCTGTAATATTCTCAGCCAAGGTACTTACCCTTAATTAATAGAGTAAAACACTGTGCTGTATACAGTCAAAAGTGATTAAGCAAGGAATCGGTTGTTATACAGCAAGTGTAAATGAAACGAGGCGCCTGGTAGTGTAGTGATTAGAGCTTCTACTGTTGAACCCCCAGGATACAGGTTCAAATCCTAGCTCTAGTACCCTTGAG
This sequence comes from Scleropages formosus, assembly GCF_900964775.1. Lineage (NCBI taxonomy): Eukaryota > Metazoa > Chordata > Actinopteri > Osteoglossiformes > Osteoglossidae > Scleropages > Scleropages formosus. The sequence goes on along the minus strand of NC_041815.1, from coordinate 28,421,656 downwards.
CAAGGTACTTCCCTTAAATTACTCCAAAAAATTACCCAGATGTGTAAATGGGTAAATAACTGTAGGTACCTTAATGTTGTAAGTATCAGTTAAATATGAAACAGACTGCGGCGTTACACAAAACAGCACATATCCTAAATGGTAAAAAAGTGTTTTAGCATATTTTATACTCTCTAAGGCCAAAAGCTCATATATTTGTCTTTGTCCTTCACAGTTTTTTTCCCAACACGCTGAAGGAACAAGATGCAAATATGTAGCCTGAGGGTAAGACATCCAGAAACACAGATCTGTCCCTCAATTGCACACATGTATTTAATAAGCAAACACATTTTCATTACCCCATATAAAGACATTTTATGCACAGCCTGTCCCTGATTCCATGTGATTTAAGGTCCAACCGTAGACAAACAACACGGTTCCTTAACTGTCCTTCTCCACGAACCAGCAGGAACACCCCTCACCCCAGCTCTTCTTACTCCCTTCCCCCGGGTCTCACCCTCTTCCTGCGCGTGAACGGACTGCACGTGTCCTACCTGCGTCCCCCGAGGAGCGATGAGTGCGATAAGAGTGGCGCAACCTTCCGTTTTCTTCGTTCCTGAGCGCAAACCCCTTTGCCTTGGTGCTGCTGTGCCTGTAGGATGACGCCGGGCTCTCGCAGGTATGTGGCCCCTGTCTGGACTTGCCGGGCTCCGACTGGCGCTCTCGGAGGCCTTGGGATGAAAGCGAGGCAAAGGGTGCGGAGGATAGTGAGAAGAAGAGGTCTCCTCCCCCCCCGGCATTCCGACACCTTGTCAGCACTGAGAAAACACACACTGTCCTTCCCCAGTTATCAACCCCGGCGCAGCGGTGCAGTCGGCGAGGACAAGAGCACGGCATCACGGGGAGACACATTACTAGCGCACGCAGCCATCCACACGCCATCGGCCTTTGTTGAAAAAGGCCTCTCGGGACACCCAGTGTTTTATCACATGCTGATGGTTGGTGCGCTCAAGCGCCCCACGGGCAGCAACCCAGTAAGCTCCTCAAGACACCCACAGATCGTTATTTTTGTTCTCCTGCGCCTGAAAGTGTGATGGTACGGCGCGGTCGACCGCGGTGGAAAAACAGGGCCGGAGACAAACAGCTTGTCCCGCTCCTCCGGCTAGCGCAGCGAGCGTCTCGAGATAAGAACATCAAAGACGGGTCCGCTGGAGGACCATCTGCAGTAAACAGAGGTTGAGATAGCGGCGCGGTCCGACAAAGCGGCAGCAGGCCCTGGCAAGGTGCATGCTGGGAAAACCCATCATTTCGGGCCCTTTTCCTTGCAATACAACGTGTTTGTCCACCGATCTGTGAGCTTCCAAGACAACGTGCAGCCGCACAATAAACTTTACAGGGTACGTTTACGATAAAATGTACAATTTACAGTCTAGACGTGCATTTAGCTGTTCGGCGGAGTCTTTTTTTCAGCGATGTGCAACTCAGAGTAAACAAAGTGTATTTCAGCAATGGACGCAGAGATACAGACGGAATTACAGGAAATCTTTAAAGAAAGACGCACACACCAATAATGGCTGTGAACCTACAATTACAGATCAATTTACACCTTTAAACGGTAAGGTATTCTTACTATGTCAACTCAGTACCAGCACAGGAGCTGGGTTCAAACCCAAGTCCTTCCATTGCGAGGCAACGACCGTAACCGTTGCGTCTCCTGCTGGCCCTTTGCAGAACTGCTCTGCTGCGCTCTAAGTGCGGCTTCTCTTTTCCACCTGAGCCGCAGGTCAGCGAGGCCACGCAGGGGGTCCCGTGACACAGCTGAAACGGTTCGAACCAGACGCCAGGATCACGGGGCGAGTCGTGTCGGCGCCGCACTCAGCAGCTTCATTGCCGGTGGCTATCAGAGGCAATTTGGACAGTCATCGACGGGGGTGAATGAGCACAGCCACCAAGCGTGGGACGGTTCCTTTACACCCCCCCTCCCCGAAGGAAAGACAAAGACCCTCATCTTGAAATGCAAACAGCCCCTCTAATGGCTGATGAGTATCCGATGACGCCGGCGCATTCCTCCACCTTTGTGTCCGGCCCGCGGAGACAGAGTCGAACCCTTGTCCTCTGGAACCGTGCTTCTCCGTCGCACAGAAAGCGGCGAGCTCAGTGAAGCCGTGCGATAAGACAAAGGTGCTGACGAGAGACATGGAGACAATTGTTTACTTGTTCGCCGGTCTCACCCCTGAAAGTGTCCCCTTTGACGAAATGAGTTTTGCGGAACAAATGTTATATCTCATGTGTAACAGTTTGCTGCTGCCATCAATAGTCTTCTATAACTTATTGCTTACAAAAGACCTTTTTGGTGATCTTAGTGCTGACTTTCACTAATCTGTAGGAAGAATGTTTGTTTTGTGTAACTTTTAATGGGTACAGACAGCAGACCCCACCCTCTGGGACTCGACAGCACTGGAGCTCTTAGGATGGATTTGGCCACTTTTGTAATCAGTTTAGGTTCACATTACATGTACATGTGTTCGTTTATCAGACGCTTTTCTCCAAAGCGACAAACATCTTATAGAAAATACAGTGTGTTCATTACATGAGCAGAAAGAGACACTTAGATGCAGACGCGTGATTCATAAGTGCAGTTAGTTTGTTTCTTTCCACCGTATGAACCAACGTTCATCACACGAGTAGCTGCATGAAACTCAAAATATCGACGATTCCTGATCGCCTTCCTAGTAGCTTTTTTTTGAGATACATATTAACATTTGTGTTACGTTACAGGAGTAGCTGTGTAAAGGATTGATCCAGGGATGATCTTAAATTTATGGTGCATGAACATTTACACCTTACATGAATTAAAGAGATGATGGGTGAAGTGAGTCTGGAAGAGATGAGTTTTAAGATTCTAAATGTGGACAGGGATTCAGCAGTTCTGAGTGAGAGGGGAAGATCATTCCACCACAACGGAGTCAGAACCGAGAACCTCTGTGCTTTACCTGTCGTGGGTGGGACCACCAAGCGGGCAGATGTGGAAGAACGTAGCAGTCTGGTTGGGGTGTAGCGGTTGATCAAGTCCTGCAGATATCTGGGAGCAGTTCTACTGATGCATTGCTATAAACTGCCAGGTTTGTCTGTATTCGGTGAAATGCACATACAAAAATACGAATCTGTCACAAACACACCGGTGCCACAGAATTCCTTCATAGAGAACATTGTAGTGAAAACTGTCAGAGTGCAGTGAGTGAGGACTCTGGGTTTGCCGAGTAAAGCGGCGTCATGTGTGGTAACATAGAGTGCTGCGTACCCTATAGGGATGGTCATGGTTCTTGTATAAAATATTAAAACAAATGTATACAATCTAAACTTTTTTCATTCCATATTTTATTCGATACCATAACAACAAAAATAAAACCTTCCAATATTTCACATCACCAAACACAAAATAACATCCAAACATTTAATCATAAAAACATTTCTCAGCAAAAAACATGACAGAGCCTGTTCACTTCTCCAAACATTTTATTGTACTGATACAAAGAGTAATAAACATCAGAGTTTATCAACAAATATAGATATCTACTATGACAAAAAAAGTACTTTAAAACCCTTGACCAGTAAAAGTGGTTTAAATACAAGGTTTAAGACACATGTGTGTTACAGCCACAAGAAAAGTACCCAAGCACCACCCATTTATACAATGTAAATATTACATCTATTGCATTAAAGAACAGTAAAGCATTAATAAGTAAAAGTTAATTTTCACCAAAACAAAATCAAACACCAACTGACAACAATGTACCACGGTACCAAACCGCGATAATAAAAAGTCCTTCATGAAAACGACGAGAGACACGGCAAAAATTGCCATCATCAAACCCAAAAGACAGCAGCTCTGAATCCCCCCCCTCCTCCACACACAGAGCTCTTCACAATAATCTTTCACATTGTGGATATGAGTGATGGGGGCGGGGCTTCAGCAGTGGGGCTTCACTGGAGCTCTGAGTTTCCTTGAGGGTTTGGAGCCACTTGCTTCCTTTTAAAGAGAGGGTCACCATGTGCAGACGGTCCTGGGTCGCGGTCCTAGTGAACCGTGTTTGGAGAGCCTCCCGTCTGCTCTGCTGAGAGTGAGCTGGCAAGTGGCGTGAATCCCAGCAGAGCTGTGGTGCTCCCTTTACCCCGGTACGTGTGGTGAACGAGGGATTTTTCAGACTGAAATAAATAATGAAAATTATTGGAATTTTACACTGCGTAAAATATATAATCACATTTTAAACACAGACATATATACCTATACATAGATATGTATATATAATGGCTTTATATACTGTGATTTTTTTTTTTTAAATATTTGATGCCCTGTGGTTTTGTACTTGATCAAATGACATTGAAAGTTTTAGTTTTTCATTTCATTTATTTGTCCTTTTAATGAGCAAATAGGAGTTTAATGTTGAATTTTTCTGTCTGTTGTATTTGATGTTTTAAATACTTTAATGTTTAAAGTTTGGGGAAAATAATAACATAATGGAGAAATCTAAATAATTCTTCCCCATGTTCCTGTAATCATGACAGCTGTGTATCAAATATTTTCCCCGCAGGTGTTTACATAACTACTGTCGAACAACCCGAAAACAAGCATGTAAACATGGTAAAGGGTTTGGCTTGAAAGTGACATAGTGACGTAGAAGTGGCACAGCAGGTAGCGCTTGTGCCTCAAAGCTCCTGGGCTGCGGGCTCTGATCCAGCTGAGTGTGTCGGGAGATTGTGTGTGTTTCCTCCAGGTGCTCTGGTTTCCTCCCAGAGTCCTAGGTTTCCAGAATAGGCTCTGGACCACGGATGGGTTGAAGGGCTCCTTGTAGAGCTGCGATCAGAAAGGAGTGTTAGCACAGCTCCCCTCCCCTCCCCTCCCCTCCCGACACATCGAGAAAACGCTCTAAACTAAAGACGTCCTTGTAAATTCCTGCAGCGGAAAATGTGTGTGAGTGTGTGTGTCTGTTTTTTTACAGTTGCCTTCCAGAATATTTGTACAAAGCTGCACAAATGACGGGATTCAGCGGTTCTCTGTAAACCCTTTGAAAGGGCGCACACAATGAAGGCCCTCGTTCCTTCAGCAGCGCGAATTACCTTAAACACACATTTAACACACTCATTACCGACTCGTTGTTTAACTGACATCAAAGGAGTTTCACAGAATTGGACTCATTGTCACAGCTGAGTAAATGTGGTGTATTAATTCAGGGTAAGTGCTTTGTTGGGGTACAACAGCAGCAGCTGAAAGGGGCTCAAAGCAGCAACCCTCAGCTTAGAAGTCCATGACCTTAACCGCTTTGCCGCCGTGAAGAGTGACGCGTTGTCTCGGCTGCCCCGCAAGCTGCAAAATATTCCTCAGCAAAATTCCAGCAGAACCTGATACGTAAAAAGAATATTGTCATTTTCAAAACATCTGGACTGTGTTCACTAATTGTTTCAATACACAAATTATTTTGGCATGAGAAAGAAGTTAGAACAGCAGACTTTGTTAATAACCAGTTTTGCAAAATCAAAGCAGCAGCAGTGAGTGGGACTTGAACAAACAACCTTCAGGTCACAACCATAGTGGGGTGGTCAACAGTCACTGCATTGCCAGCGAAATATAAGCTGTAAGTAAGAACCTGTGGGGAAAGTTACTTCCAGGCACCGTGAGCCGCACCTTTGCAGTGAAACGTGACCGTTTTGCGGTCAACTCCTTAATGATGTGTTGGTGGAAACTGCAAACCTGATCACCTAAATCCGCCTGAGGGAAAACGTAACTCATTATTCTGTGACTAACACACGCGTCGCAAATGCATTGAGTGCCAACGAAGCCAGAACATCATTACAAATCAAGCAAAATATCCAGTGTTTTTTTTTTTTCCCCCACCAATGCATAACCCACCATTTATGCAAATATGTAACACAAACAAGCTCCCGAGGGTTGGATTAAACTTCGGAGCAACATTACGATTCCAGAAGTCTTTTAAACCAGCGATCTCAGAATGCTCTGTTTTCCTAAATTTGTGTAAAACATAATTGAACATGACATTAGACTGTATCATAAATAACCAATCAGATGCAGCAGGGGGCCCCTCATTAGAATATTTGAAAGACGCTGATTCAAAGCGAAGGCCGTTGAGCAGAGATGTCCCGTTCCTTGCTCACGGTCGAGATTTGGTTTCTAAAGGCAGGATTTCCCAGTACTTCTTTGTTTCATCCTGTGCGGCGTTGGGTTCGATGCAGAATGGAGCAACCAGCCAAGTGTGCAACCGTGGAGTGAAAGAGCAGCTCTCACTGTGTATTACCACAACAGAGAGGGGAGCAGCTCCCACATAAGCAACATCTTAAAAATTCCTCCTGGTCCCAGTTCCTCCCAGAGTATTTAGAGCCCCTCCAGCAAGGGTCACAGCCCTAACCCTAATTACATGTTTTAAGTCACAACAGCTGGCAGAAAGATGGTGAGAGAGAGAGAGGGCCAGGGCCATTTCTCACGCCTGGATAAACATGATGAAAATGTGTCACCGCTGCATCACTTTTGTGCATTTCTGAACACTGTTTCACACCGTTTTTTAAGTGCAAAAGCCCAGATTTTTTTTTAGTGTGCTGATGATCATAGGTACTGTGGTCAAAGGATGACAAAGACTCAACCCAAGTCAGAAAAATGGGTGACAGATGGGTGTCCACGCCCCAGTACCAAGCAATAGGCCCATGCTATAAAAATACATGTACAGTAATTCATCATTCTGAATAAAGGCTCTCAGGTCCATCCCAACACCACCGTCACAGATGTGGGGGAGGGAACAACAGCGCTGCTCCACAGTTCGACCACAGCTCAAGGTCACCAGGAGAGCCCAAGCGACATGGTGCAGAGATGTAAAATTCCACGTGACCAATAAATCACATCACTGGGGGGGGGTCAGTAAACAATAGGGATACATGAAAGGCACCAGTGTTGATTGAACCAATGTACAAGTGGTTACTGCCTCCTAGTGGCCATTGCTGTAAATGCATGTCACTCTTTTCCACCCCGAATCTCATTCACGTTTTTCCTTCTAAGTATTTATGAGTGAGTGAGTGAGATTAGGGGGTGCGGTGGCGCAGTGGGTTGGACCGCAGTCCTGCTGTCCGGTGGGTCTGGGGTTCGAGTCCCGCTTGGGGTGCCTTGCGGCGGACTGGCGTCCCGTCCTGGGTGTGTCCCCTCCCCCTCTGGCCTTACGTCCTGTGTTACCGGGTAGGCTCCGGTTCCCCGTGACCCCGTAAGGGACAAGCGGTTCTGAAAATGTGTGTGTGTGTGTGTGTGTGTGAGTGAGATTATATTAATCCCAGAGGGAGATTCCACTTGGGTGCAGCAGCATACAAGACACAGGGTACAGCCATACATGCATTCAGTGAGCATACAGAGGGAGGTATATATGAATATTTAATACATAAATAAATAAACATGTTCATGGACAAGAGAGGGCAAGCAAGGTTGTGCAGGATGCGGTGAGATACGATACAGATATAAATAAGCAATGTACGGTTTATGTCGCAGCATTCTGTGTTAAAAGTAATCGGGCTGTGACCTGTGCACATCGATATGTTTACCTGTAAAATGAACGTGCTCTTATTTATATTTTTGAGCAGAGCTTGCGGTGTATTATTTGGGAAAGAAGTGTGTGGATGAGCAATAGTGGCTGCAGGAGGTGGGAGAGGAGTCCCCCGAAGGATCTATGGGGGCAGATTCACATCCTTTGGTAAACAGCCCCTGGGTGTGGGGCGCAGTTCCAAGCATATCACCGACAGCCATCGCAGGGGGATTCGAACCTGGGGGAGGCGGGAGGCAGGAAGGGAGGTGGGGCGACTATGTTTGGGAGGGGAGGTACTGTGGTGTCAGAATAACAAAAAAGGCTCTTTTCGCAGCAGAGCCACATTCCCCACCTGGGCTCCAGGGGAGAGGTGGGCGGAGCCGGGATGAGAGGAGCTCACTGTTTCCCCACGGAGCAAACATCCTGTGGGGGGGCAGGGAGGTAAACAGTGGAGAGCCTGTCCTGTACCCCCCCACCCCCACCTCCATCTCCCACTGTAAGGGCATCGCAGGGCGGGGTGCAGGAGAGCGTCAGGGTCCTGTCCAATGCAGAGGGCACTGGGTACACAGCCTGGGTAGGGATCCAGCCTCACACACACACACACGCACACGCACACACACACACACACACACACACACGCAGTGTTTTCCCTAGTTTGTGCTAGAATAGCCATGACAGCCACAATGCCCATGAACACCCAGGATGAGAAAAAAAATTAACTTGAACAATTTACCCATTCGTACAGCTGAGTAATTTTGACTATCAGTTCAGGGTAAATACCTCACTCAAGGGTACAATGGCAGGAGTTGGGAGATGAACCTCTATCCTTCAGGTCCAAAGAGGGTGGCTCTAACCACCGCGCCCCCTGCTGCCTCCCAGTAATAACACAGTTATTGCCGTGCGACTGACCCCCTGGAAGACGCTCTCATCAAGACTGTCTCGCGCCTCCGACACACTCCTCAGAACACACTTCGCTTTTGTAGATTTAACCGCATTTAACCACATTTACACTCAGGTCACACTTGGCTGACGAAGAGGCGAAGCTTAGGGCTTCGGTGCGTTTCCTGGAACACGGCTCGCTGCCGTCTGTCACGCTCATCCGACGACGGCGGCGGTTGAGTCACCGGCCTCCGAAAGGCCGAGCCGAAGGAGCTGAGGCCGCTCGCCCGGAGCGCCCCCTGTTGGTCCCGCGCACACCTGCCTCTTTGCGGCTCATTAATTCCCCGCACCGTCCCCAGCAGGAGCAGCTGGACATCACCAAAGCAGGCGGTCCGTATCTGGGACTCTAGACCCCCCTGCAAGGACCAGTGGGGCCATCGGCTCTTTGTGGAAGCCTCTGGAAAGCTGTTCCGTTCATTTCTGAAACGTGGAAAAGTAGCTGATAACTTCTCATCCTGAACTTGGGAAGAAGTTTCAACTCCCAGAAGGAGCCCTGCAGTTCCACCTTAGAGCGAGATGTGCGATAAGGTCAATAAATCACATCGGTGCCCCTGCTTACAGGCTGAACGGGGGTCGAGGTTTGGTTCATCGCTCGAAAAGTTCATTAGTGGAATGTGACACAGAGCCGACCATCAGTTCTGTATCTGTGTTCTACTCCAAAACCGCGCGCAGGTAACAGTGGTCTTGGACTAATGACTGCACTCGGAGAATCGCGCGTCTCCGTCCGCATGTCTCCCTCTGTTGATGCACTTTTGTTTACTGTGAAATGTACAACGCTTCGGGGAAAAGCGTGTGCCATGTGAATGAACGTACCGCAGGTGTCGGCACTATGACATCTCTGAATTTTAGATGGGAACACATCGGCAGACTCTCTCTCTCTCTCTCTCACACTGACGGCTCCTCCACTCAATGAGCCGGGATGCCTCGTGCACACACCTGTACGTACGAAACCGCAATAAAGAAGCCACCGTCGGAGCAAGGTGTTGGAAAATTTAAAGCACCATTTACTGGTTGTGATCGTATCTGTCGACCAATTGGGTGCATTCTACCTCTATTTATGAAAAAATAAATATGAAATTATTAAATACTAAATACTTCTCAGCAACATTTTGATGGTGAAGAGTTTGTCACTCAAAAGTCTATAAGTAGGGGACTCACTGTATCTATTTATATTTTTGTGACACCGATCTCAAAAGCTACTTATGGTGATTCACCCAAACAGCAGGGTAAGCTTTACCGTATCAGTTCAGGGTAAGTACTGCAATCGAGGGCACAACGGCAGGATTTGAACCTCGGCCCATTAGGTACAGAGTTAGCGCCTCGAACCACTATGCCACCTGCTGACAGCTCAGTCTTTTTCTCACTGAGGGCAGAAGCAGGAAATATGTTCTAATCACAGCCTGTGTGCAGCAGAGTGGAAAGGAATGTTGCTGTTTGTTTGTGTCCAAACGTGACTTTAACCGCGCAAAGCCTTCTGTGGTTCTGCTCAACATTCCTCACATCCACCCGCAGTTTTATTTTAACTCTGAAGGTTTGACAGAAAGCAAACTCAATTTCTGACCCACTTCGTAATTCCGGCCTGTATTGCCCTTGACCTGGTTTGACCCCACGGGTTGCGGTAGCTACACCTGGTACCACTGGCCAAAGCATCCAGCCCGACGATGTCATTTCTTAGACACGGCAGCACGGCAAGTAGCGCTGGAGCTGTATGGGTTTGAATCCAGCTCAGTCTGTTCAGAATTTGCATGTTCTCCTGGTGCTCTGGTTTCCTCCCACAGTTCAACAACATGCATTTCACGTGGACTGGTGATTCTAAATCATATGATTGCCCCGTTATCCTCACCATGGTGTATCCTCCCTCACGTCCTATGCTTCCAGGACAGACTCTGGACTGCTGTGACCCTGCACTGGACAATCGGTTGCTGATATGTCATATTTTGTAGTTTCACTCATTTACATTTATATGTATTCATTTAGCAGTGGTGCAGTGGGTTGGACCGGGTCCTGCTCTCCTGTGGGTCTGGGGTTCGGGTCCCGCTTGGGGTGCCTTGCGACGAACTGGCGTCCCGTCCCGGGTGTGTCCCCTCCCCCTCCAGCCTTACGCCCTGTGTTACCGGGTTGGCTCCGGTTCCCTGTGACCCCGTATGGGACAAGCGGTTCTGAAAATGTGTGTGTGTGTGTGTGTGTGTGTGTGTATTCATTTAAATGGGGGTGTGGTGGCGCACTGGGTTTGACCGGGTCCTGATCTCTGGTGGGGTTGGGGTTTGACTTCCGCTTCGGGTGATTGTGACGGACTGGCGTCCTGTCCTGGGTGTGTCCCCTCCCCCTCCAGCCTTGCGCCCTGTGTTGCCGGATTAGGCTTCGGCTCACCGCGATCCCGCTTGGGGTGAGTGGTTTCAGTCAACGTGTGCGTGTGTTCATTTACCAGATGATTTTCCCCAAAGCGACGTACATCTCATAGAAAATACAATGTGTTCATTACATTAGTAAAAAGAGACACTTAGATGCAGACAAGTGATTCTTAAGTGCAGTGAGTTTGTTTCTTTCCACCATATGAACCAACGTTCATCACACGAGTAGCTCCATAAAACTTTATCCGAATATCGATAATTCCTGATCACCTTCCTATTAATTCATTTTTTTTTTGGAGATACATGTAAACATTTACGCTACATTACACGAGTAGCTGTGTAAAGGATTGAACCGAGGATGATCTTAAATGTGTGGTCCATGAGCATTTACACCTTACATGAACTTAAGAAATGATGGGTGAAGTGAGTCTGGAAGAGGTGAGTTTTAAGACCCTTTTTAAACATGGATGGGGATTCAGCAGTTCTGAGTGAGAGGGGAAGGTCATTCCACCACAACGGAGTCAGAACCGAGAACCTCTGTGCTTTACCTGTCGTGGGTGGGACCACCAAGCGGGCAGATGTAGAAGAGCGTAGCAGTCTGGTTGGGGTGTAGCAGTTGATCAAGTCTTGTAGATATCTGGGAGCAGTTCTATTGATGCATCTGTAGACAGTAACCAGGGTCTTGAATTTGATTCGGGCAGATATAGGAAGCCAGTGCAGAGAAACGAGTAGAGGAGATACGTGGGAACGCTTCGGCAAGTCAAACACAACTCTTGTAGCAGCAGCGTTCTGTATCGGCTGCAGAGGTTTGATGGCAGTAGCAGGAAGGCCACACAGGAGAGAGTTGCAGTATCCTGACAGGTTGTCACCATGGCCTGGACAGGTAGTTGGGCAGAGTCAGTTGTGAGGTAAGGACAGATCTTGGGGATATCGTGCAGGATGTAGCTGCAGGTCCGGGTTGTGGCTTCCATGTGCCGAGAGAAAGACAGACTTGAGTCAATCGTCACTCCCAGACTCTTAGCTGAGGAGGTTGGCAAAATGAGTGAGTTGTCCAGTTTGATCAAGAGATCGTGACAATGGGAGGCTATGACCGGGCCGGGGGAGGAAGTGTAGATCGAGAAGAGGACCCAATACTGAGCCCTGTGGGACACCGGCTGAAAGAGGCAGAGGAGAACGGGAGCTCCGCCAGACCACTTGATAGGATCTGTCAGATAAGTAGGACTCAAACCATCTTAGCGCTGTTCCTTTGACCCCAAGCTGACTAAGAGAGGAGAGTTGAATTCTGAATCACTCTTTGCCCAAAGCTCTTCAAGCACAATTTGCAGCACAGAGATAATGATGATTTACGCTGATAAGGTCATAAATTCTGTCGACAGTCAAAGAAACCCAACATTCTGTGGGAAAAACTGCACCTGAAAACTGATAACCTGAAGAGTGAGGAATGAAAGCTTGTAAAGTAGGTCAAACCCCAGATTATTATTAACTTTTTCAAATCTGACAGCCCTGTCTAAGGAAGCGTACAACATAAATCAACTTTACAACGATTTACTCCTTTGCACAGCGGGGTAATTTTTACCGCATCAGTTCAGGGAAGGTCGCTTGATCAAGGGTCCTACAGCAAGAGTTGGGATTCATACCAAGAACCTTCCGGCTGCACGGCAATTGTGATAATCACAGAGCCACCCGCTTCACCGAAGACCGAATTCTAACTGTTGGATCAAAGGCACCTCATTTTCACCTTGATTTCACACAAGATTTCACCCTATTCCCACACTTTGTGTCCGCTGTTAAACATTAATAGTTATGATGTGCCTCATACACACTTTTACTGTGGAGGTTGGTATGTTGAGCTGAGAAAAGTGCTAAGGTCAACTGGTGATGTAAAACACATGCACGCACACACACACACACACACAAAGTGCTGATCTCACTGGCCTTAAGTATTTATTTTGACTCAATCTTCTGTATAAGCACTTCTTATCAGTGGAGGATGTGAAGTGCCACTCCTCCCCCCTCCCAACCCCCACCTGGTTATTGCAGCTGAGGATAGTGGTAGTGAAAGATTGCTTTAATAACTACTATAATTTCTGGACCCCCCCCCAAAAAAAGTGGATGTTGTTGGTTTTGAGTTAGGAAAAAAAAGATCAACCCATAATGAGGAACCAGTACCTTTTTAGAGTGGAGCCCATGCTTCGCCTGCACTATAACTCTTTCTCACACACACACACACACACACACACACACACACACACACACACACACACACACGAAGGAGGAAGAAGAGGAGGAAACAAAGCTGCTGCTCAGCTGAATTTAACCATAACCGTTTCGCTGTGGAGGTATTGTAGAGTATGGGCGGGACTCGGGGAGTGTGTGTGTGTGTGTGTGTGAGTGTATCTCTGTGTGTAGAGAGGGCCATTGTGTACTGCTACACCCCTCCTCCCACGTCAAAGGTGTGTGCCGAGAGGCGACTGCACACAGATGGCAAGCGAGGAAAACACACGCAGTTAAAGTAAGCACCTCCCCCCCCAGCCACTGTTTTTATTCACACGACCGTTTCGTTCAAGGCATTTTACACTGGTGGGTAAGCAGCTTTACCATGATTTGCCTCAACGTACAGCATTATTACTACTGTATCAGTTGAAGGTAGGGATATAGCAGCAGGAGGAACTGAACCGATGACCTTCGGGTTTCAAGGCCACAACCCCTACGCTACCTGCCGCCCTACTGAGTTACTGCGAGTCCCCCGGCGCGTCGCAGAGAGGTGACACCTGCCGTGTGTCCCGTCGAGTCTCGAACACGGCGACACGGCGACGGTGGGTCCGCCCCCCAGCGAGAAGGTCGGATCAGGTGACACATTTACATATCGTTGTATTTCACCAGGGCATAGGGGGCATCCGCGATACCAGGAGAAGCGTTTGTTTGTAGGCCAGGTGGGGGTGGCGTGGCAGGGCGCGCGACCGAGGGTCACGTCCAGGTGCACATGGCCGAAAGGCTCCTGTCTGTGCTTCACACTGGAACACGGACAGGAAAAGAAAAAAAAGGGGGGGAAACTAATGATCAGTTTTAAAAACAGTAACTGGCGTTGTTGGGAAACGTGGTCACTCCCCGCTGTAGGAAAATCATGTTCCAGAATCAGACTTCCAAAAATGAGAAGGGGAAAAAAAAAAAAAGGAATTACTATAAGCAGTCGCGTGAGAATAAATATAATAAGGGAAGGGTTGAGCGCGCAAAGCTCCGCTCGACTTTTACCGCTTCCTCTTCATCCACGCCGCGAGCCCTCAGTTAGCTCAGACAGGCTCTCACGCGTGGAACCACAGCGCCAGGTCCGAGACCACCTTGGCGTGGCGCGCGGAGGCGCGCACCGCCGCGCACGCCGCGCAGTAGTGCTCGTGCCAGAAGGAGGCCACGTGCACGGTGTAGCGGCGCTTCCACGCGAAGTAGCGCAGGTAGCTGCGCGGGTTGCGCGCCAGGAAGCGCAGGTAGGCGGCGAGCTGCGCGGGCCCGCTGAAGTCGTCCACGTGGATGAAGGCGTCCGCGGGCAGAAACTTCTCGTAGTTGCTCCGCGGCGGCCCGAGCACCACGGGCACGGCGCTCGACTGCAGCGCGTTGTGCCACAGCTTCTCTGTGATGTAGTCCGTGTGCTGCGAGTTCTCCCACGCCAGGTAGAACTTGTAGGCGGACACGGTGCGCACCACGCTGTCGCCCACGAGCTCGGCGCCCGCGCGCCCGTACACGTCGATCGGGACGTACCTGCGCAGGTTCCAGTAGAAGACGACCCGCGCGTGCGCCTCGTTCCAGTTGCTCACCACCCACGCCACGAGCCGCCGCTTCGTGGGCAGCGGCACGCGCCGGGGCGGGGCTCGCGCGCGCTCCAGGTAGCCGTAAGGCACAAAGATGTCGGAGCCGAGCTTGTACGACATGGTCATGTTGAAGAGCCCCTCGAGGCGCTCCAGGTGCTTCGTGTGCGTGGGCGACTCGAAGTTCATCCAGATCCACTTCTGCGCGCCGCGTCGCGCGCTCTGCGGCAGCCGGCTCACGTTGCCCCTGATGTCGCGGTGGTGGACGAGCACGGCGTCCGCCCGCGGGTACGCGCTCCGATTCGCGGTCACGATGCAGCCGGGGATGGCGTACAGGGCGGCGCAGTCGGGCATGGCGCGCCGCGCGCCGAACGGGTGGTACCAGAGTAGCACGGTGACGCCGCGCGCTCCGGCCGCCTCACCTGGGTCACCTCCTGCGCGCGCGTTCGGCTCCGCGGGCGACGTGGGCAGCTGTCGGAAGCACAGCACCAGCACGAGCAGGATGGCCAGGAGGCCCCCCGCGAACACCCGCAGGTAGGACACCTTCATGGCGGGCGCGCGACATGCTGGTTCGAGGCTGCGGCTCGCGCTGCTCCGGGAGCCCCGGGCGGGACTCGCGTCCATTCAGTGCGGAGAGACGCGCGAGCTCCGGCGTCCCGCGCGCCTTCCTCGCTTCCTCGGATCCGTGGACGGTAACCCGAGAAGCACCTGGGAGCGGCCGGGGGCGAGCTCACCTGGCCTGTCTCACCTGTCCCACGTGCGCGGGGGAACCAGTCCGTCCCGTTCGGCCCGCGCGCGCGCACGGAAATTTGCCGGCTGTCGGGCGCCCGGCGCGAGGGCGTAAAGAAGCCAACAAGTGGTACCTGTGCTCCCGGATCCCGACGTGGCAGCTCGCGCCGCCGGTGAAAGGTCTCTTTGTGGGGGGGTAGGTTGGGAGGGGGGTGTGGAGGAGCAACGGAGTCCGCGCGCCCCGCCGCTTCTCCGTCTTCCTCCACACCTCGGCGCGCGGTGAAGGCCTCGCGCTGTTTACCGACCGCGCTCGGGCCACGCCCCCTGGCTCGCGCCTCTCCAGCACCCTCGCGGCGAACGTGTCGGTGGCCGCGCCGTAACCAAATCCTGCCGTAGCTAAGTAATACGGCCTTGAGGAAGCAGCTCGCGCTTTGATGACCTTTTTCTCAGCCAGGGGCAGCATCCCTGTATGTCGGAGGTACCGAAATCAGGATGGTTCCGCTGCTCTCAGGGTGCTGCTCTTGTCCCCTCACCAGATGTTTGCTTGTAACAGAGAAGCTTCCGGGTGAAGACTGGCAGGGGCCCTTTGGCACGCAGGTTTCATCGCTCTCTTAAGGCGAGCCTCCTGCTCGTGGTGTGTGAAAAGAGACGCAAAGTGAAGCCACGGACGTCTTCCTGGAGACCTGCGCAATTGCGAAGCGGCGCTGGGGTTCGTGGCCGCGGGCCTCTCCGTTTTTTATTCCTGCTAATGGAATGACATAAATGGGCTCATTCATCCCCTTAGTGAAGTGCCTGAGTCACGGATGCTATCGGCCCAAGCGAGACGGGGCCGGCCGAGTGTTTTTCCGGGATCTCGGCGGCGGCGGCGGTGTCACCACCCTGTAGTCTTTTGCTGCTTCTGGTTTCCAGGTGTCTGCATCTGGTGCATCCTCCTGATGGTATGGGTGACATGGTGGCACAGTGCCTGGGTGGTGCGAGATGACATGGGTTCGATTCCTGCTCAGTCTGGAGTTTGCATGTTCTCCCTGGGTCTGTGTGGGTTTACTCTGGGTGCTCTGGTTTCCTCCCACACTCCAAAGACATGCTGTTCAGGTTCACCCATAGTGTGAGTGACAGAGAGAGTGTGTGTTCCACTGATGTATGGATGAGTGACCCAGTATAAGTAGTGTATCTAGCAGTGTAAGTCACTGCGGTGAATAAGGTGTGTGGGCTGATAACACTACAGAGAGCTCGTTGGAAGTCGCTTTGGAGAAAAGCGTCTAATAAATGTTTCTCTTTGCGATCCTGGCTGCTTTTCCTTCAGAATATTCATAACTGCCGTTCCTCTTGGGATCAACCCGACCTATTCAGTTTCTTCTGAGTCACACAGGTCTTTGACAGCAGGGCTGAGGGTGTGTGTGACCTGATAGATACGTGCAACAATGACGCCAACGAGAACGTCTGACATTTCACCTTTATAGCAGTCATTGCCCCGTTTGTATTACACTATAAAAGTAAAATGGGAAAACTGTACTTCTCTGCTTTCTCAAATAACGGTACCAACAGGAAGGACACTGAGCGACAACGGAGACTGTCATCGTAACGCATTTTTTGGAGGCGGCAGGTGGCACAGTGATCCGAGCTGCCTCCCATAATCTGAAGGGCTCCGGTTCAAATCCCCTCTGCCGAAGTACCGTTCACCGAGGTACTTGCCCCCTGAATTAAAATAAAAACCGTTTTTACATCAGTCCTCGGTGTGGTGGAATGAGCTCCATGTGCCCCTCAGAGCTACTGAATCCCTCGCACATTCAAGAAGGGTCTCAAACCCATCTCCTTCAGAGCCACTTCTCTCCTGATCGCCGTCCAGCTCCATAAATGAGTCCAACACTATTTGCTACGATTATCTATTTGTTGCTTGAATGTCGCTTCTATAGGAGCTACTGGAGGGATGTGAACCAGCAACGAGATGGAATCAGACAAACAAGCTGTGTCCACAATCCAGCGTCTGTGTCTAAAAGTGCTTTGTCTGTTCAACGTACTTTACTCCGAGTTGTACGTTAGATTGGCGAGAATTCAATAAATGTGAAAATACACGAGTATTTACTCTTTCAATACCTTTACTCCTGCTGTCAGCTGTCGGTGGATTTATGAAAAACACACACAAAAAAAGTATACAAAGAGTAGGTTTCAGGTTCAATCGCAGGGAAAAAGTAAACACTTTTTGTCCTTGCAGCATAAATAACTGAAAGTCATAAGTGTGTGAGTCATCGGAGCGCATTCTGCCGGAAACACTTAAATTAGTCAAGGTAAGAAAACAGTCAGCAGGCAAAAGCAGCAGTAGAATACGACACATGAATCACGCTTGTGTTGGTGTACCAATCCTCTTGCCATCAACACCCAAATATCATTGATTTTTTCTACAAATATCAGACTAATGGCAGGTTTAGTTTATTTTGTTAATGTTTACGGGTAAAAATGTCACATCGAGCCGGCGTGAGACGCCGTTTCCGGAACACGCGTCTCGAGTCCAGCTGTCAGCTGGCAGACTGGAGCTCGGGTCCCAGCCGCTTGTCGTCTCGACGCACATGCAAACTTTAGGTTCTCGATGCAAAAATGTCGCGCTCTTGTTTATTTTTGTACACGAGGAAAAGTGATTAGACAGCACTTGTCCCCACGGTCTCTCAGAAAAGCCTTTATTTTCTTGCGAATGGTTCGGGAAAATTCACCCACAGACTTTGAAATCGAGGAAATCCTACACTTCTCGGTGTAAACATTACAACGGGTGGGTATTAGTTACACATGTATGTTTACACGCCGTCATCCTCCCCTACGGAAGGATGCTGTTGCACGGTTCCACGATCTCGAACAAGCGGTAGAGGGCACTTGTCCTGCGGGCGATGTCAAACGCCGTCTCGCCGCTGCTGCTCTTAAGCCCGGCCTCTAGGTGCCGATGCGTCAGCAGCAGCTCCAGGGTCTGCCGGGCGTTGCAGTTGCTGGCCGCTAGGTGCAGCGGAGTGAGCAAGCCGTTGGTCTGGGCGTTGACCAGCGCCCCCTGCTGGACGAGGTAGGATGCCACAGCAACGTTGTTCCACCGGCAGGCGCTGTGAAGCGGCGTCCAGCCATCCACGGTGCGGGCGTTGAGGTCGGCTCCGTGGTGCACCAGCGCTCTGCCGATCTCCAGGTGGCCGTTGTACGCCGCCCGGTGGAGAGGCGTGTACCCGTCCTCGTCGCGAGTCCCCGCCAGCGAGCCGTCCGCGCTCAGCAATCTCTGGACCGTCGCCAGCTGCGGTCACACGACAGAGCGCAGGTAAGAAAAAAAGAGCGATCGAGGCGTGGAACGATCGAGATGCAACCGTGACTAAGAGAAATTACCAAGAGTTTGACAATCAAGTCGGTCCAAACTGGACACACACATTCAAAATCAAGTGGATGGACACGGCTAAAAAAAAATTTCTTTCATCCATTATCAACAACCGCTTGTCCAGTGTAGGGCTGCAGTGGTCTGGACCTTATTCTGGAAGTACAGGGTGTGAGGCAGGGTACACCTTGGGGAAGATGCCAGTCCATCATGGCAATCTCACACACGCACACCACCTACAACCAACTATACTTTGCTTGGAAAATACCTATGAAGCACACTGTAGCATCGTAAGGAATAAATTAATTAAAATTTATATTGCTTCATTTAGCAGAAAGCAGTGATTAGCAGAAACTAAAGTGCATCAACAACAAACGAAGAGCTTCAGACACACAGGCTTGACACACAGCTTGTGTGTGTGACACCACTATGTCGCTGGTTCACATCCCACCAGTAGCTCCTATAGAAGTGACTGGAGCTGTCAGGAGAAAAGCGGCTCTTATAGCGATGGTTCCGAGACCATTCTTGAATGTGGGAGGGATTCAGCAGCTCTGAGGGACACAGGGTGTTTGTTTCAAAAACAACATACAGCTGGGTAAATGGATACATTTTAAATTGTTTTAATGAAGTAGAGCAATTAAGCATATGGTTCCAAACCCCCCCCCCCCCCCCCCCCAGGTATAGGCTGTAAGCTATGGTACTTTACTCTGAATTAATACAGTTCAGCAAAAATACCGATCTGTAAAAAGGCAAAAAATAAGCTTCTCGGAATAAAAGCATCAGCTAAACAAGAATGATAATCAAAACAATGATAAAAGATAAAGTTTGGGACTGATTTACTATCGATCATAAAAGGAAGCTCGGCTAGCAAGTAGGACGCGGCTGAGCGTAGCTGTCGGGAAGCGGCCGTTAGCGAGGACGCTAGCAAAAGATGAGTTAACATCTCCTAACCTTTGTGGTCCACACACTCCGGCAGTGCAGTACAAACTGCTGCTTTATCATAACCGAAGGCAGTCAGTTTCAGTAAGTCGACTGAGACGGCGATAAATCCGTTTTCAGAGAAGCTCCGCTGCACATTATTTACCGCGTGGTTTACCACTGACGTGTGGGGCAGCGTGTCCCCTGTCCTCCACTAAAGCGGCTTCATAAATTACAGTCCTCTGTGTGCGTGGGGGGGGGGGGGGGATTTGCCCCATTTCCATGTTTTTTTGCAGATTTCTCAAATTGAATTCAATCTAGTCCTTTTGTCAGTTCTACTAGTCTCTACCAGTTAGAAATTATTTTTTAAATTTAAAATATATTAAAAAAAAAGTCATTTCCCTTCATGACATGATGCGTCTATGAATCTGTTTCGCCAACTCGACTTGTGCTGATTGAACATTATATTCGACACGACTGGTCCAAATGGGACCTCACAGTATACTGTATTCACACAGCTCACCAATTACCCCCTTCATTACTCTGAATAATGTAAAGGGGGGGGTTTACTTTCTTACCCCTATTACTGTACCTCCAAAGAAATGAGAAAAAACTATGCTTGCTTTTGGACCCAAAGGTCATAGGTTCAAATCCCACCTCCAGCTATCAGTACCTTTGAACAAGGTACTGTACTTACCCTAAACTGCTCTGGTAAAATTACCCAGCTGTGTAAATGGGTGAATAATTGTAGGTACATTAATACTATACGTTGCTTTGGAGAAAAGTATCAGCTAAACGAACAAAAGTAAAAAGGATTTGATCAAACTCCTAGCGAAAAAGAGGCAAAAGCAGAGAAAGTGCTTCTTCGCGGCCCTTGAACACGACTGGAAGATTCTTCTAGAAGATGTGGACTTCATCTGATGCTTTTTGTTCCCTGAGAGTAGATTGTGAAACACAGCTTGACTTTCATTTTTAAGAACAGGAACCACACTTGGAGGGGGGGTCAGAGGTGCTGCCGGGATGGTCGGACTGGGTCCCACTGACGTTTAGCAATTTCCCACGTTTTTACACCCCCTTTCTGGGAATTGGATGCGAATGAGGTATTAATCGGTGCTGGATGGGACAGCGGGCCAGGAGAATGAACTGGCAGTGCTAATGGTCCCAGAGCTGGCGCACGCCTGGCGCATCCGACGTGGGGGTGGTCCGTATAAGGAATCGGGTCCGAATCACTTTCTTCTTGCGCCTTTTATCAGTGTCGATTATAATCAAGCCGTACGCCGCACTCAGAGATGCTTCGTCAGCCAAAATAATCACATCATTATGCAAATTATCTGGCACTCATGAGCACAGCAAGGAAATGCTTTGTTAAAAAATTGTGAAGAGCATGAAAAATGTATCGAATCCACATTTGCACGGTAACATATGACACAAGGATCTGCGGCACTGGTGTGACGGGCAGGTGACATGCCAGCGCGGCACCTTCCACGCAGGCTCAGGCGGCGCGTCGTGGAAAAACTTGCTCGGCCGCATTATTAAAGCGCACGGGTCCGGGGACGAGGGCATTCGCAACTCGTGAAGCCTCGATGCAGACCGAGAGTCACCGACGGTTCAGCCGAACAGCTGTACGGTCTCGGTTATCCCATGCAGTCGTCCCCGAGATTCGCCCACGGCGCTGCGAGAACTCCGCTTCACAGGGAATTTCATTTAACGCCCCCACTTTCGCTGACCACATGTATGAGGATGAATTTTCATTTCCTGTGCCACAAGACATTTTCATATTAGTTCATTTAGCAGAAGCTTTTCTCCAGCGCACCATTTATAGATTATTAAATAGTACTTATGTGACACCTTGATCCAAGGTAAATTACAGTGTTCCATACACTGCAGTAAAGTCCATCCTGCATAATATCCGCAGGACCCGGCCTTATCTGACAGATCCTATCAAGTGGTCTGGCGGAGCTCCCGTTCTCCTCTGCCTCTTTCAGCCGGTGTCCCACAGGGCTCAGTATTGGGTCCTCTTCTCGATCTACACTTCCTCCCCCGGCCCGGTCATAGCCTCCCATTGTCACGATCTCTTGATCAAACTGGACAACTCACTCATTTTGCCAACCTCCTCAGCTAAGAGTCTGGGAGTGACGATTGACTCAAGTCTGTCTTTCTCTCGGCACATGGAAGCCACAACCCGGACCTGCAGCTACATCCTGCACGATATCCCCAAGATCTGTCCTTACCTCACAACTGACTCTGCCCAACTACCTGTCCAGGCCATGGTGACAACCTGTCAGGATACTGCAACTCTCTCCTGTGTGGCCTTCCTGCTACTGCCATCAAACCTCTGCAGCCGATACAGAACGCTGCTGCTACAAGAGTTGTGTTTGACTTGCCGAAGCGTTCCCACGTATCTCCTCTACTCGTTTCTCTGCAATGGCTTCCTGTATCTGCCCGAATCAAATTCAAGACCCTGGTTACTGTCTACAGATGCATCAATAGAACTGCTCCCAGATATCTACAAGACTCGATCAACTGCTACACCCCAACCAGACTGCTACGCTCTTCCACATCTGCCCGCTTGGTGGTTCCACACACGAAAGGTAAAGCACGGAGGTTCTCGTTTCTGACTCCGTTCCACTCAGAACTGCGGAAACTCTGTCTACATTCAAGAAGGGTCTGAAAACTCACCTTTTCCAGACCCATTTCACCCAAGATCTCTCCAGCTCATGTACGGTGTAAATGTTCACGCACCATAACTTCATGAGCATCCGCAGATAAGCCTTTATTGCCTACTGCAGCACTGTATGTAATTGTTTGTGTATCTTATTATAAAAAAAATTGGTAGGTGATCAGGATTCATCTGTCCTGCGTTTTACACACCTACTCGAGCGATGAACATCGGTGCATCAAGCGGAAGGTAACAAACTAGGTTTACTCAAGAGTCACATGTCTGCACCCATGTCTCTTTCTCATAATGTAATGTACAAACTGTATTTTTGCTCAGATGTACGTCGCTTTGGAGAAAAGCGTCTGCTAAATGAATAAATGTAAATAAACGTAGAGGCATTTTATTTTCGACAAGCCAGGCAGAAAACTAATTCAAGTGGGCAGGGGTCAAAACGGCCCACAAAGAGCACCTTTGGAAACACACACTTGCTGTGTTTGCAAAGCAGAAGTAGAAACCGGTTCTGACTGAGGATCCTTATCTGGCACATTTGTTGGAGGTGCAGGAGTCATATGGATGTTAACTTTTTACTAAATCAAGACTAATACACGAGCTACGGGCTATTAAATCCGCAAAAGGGAAGGAGTGCAGTGCCCAAAAAACACAGTTAAACAATGATGAGCTGAGAATCCAACACAAAACAGAAGTGGAAATTTTTACTAGTTATTTTTATAATAAACTTGCTACTCGGAGGCCAAAATTAAGATATCTCATTTGCTGAATTATTGGCTCATTCATACACTTCAATCCGCACGAGTATAAAAACGGATGTTTTTCATGTCGAGATTAACACGCGGCGTCGTGCGAACGTCCGCACAATTGGGGCGCGTCTCCTTTAAGAGCGCGTGACGTCACCGTCGAACGTGTCCGCGCTGGAGAAACGAACCCGGGTCCTTCGCCTTGTAATCCGGGGAATTAGAAGCTCGCGCTTGATCCGGCCGGACAGACACGTTTCCACAAATGTGGTTTTAAAGTTTCAGTTTGTGGTCGTGAGCTTCGTAAGAGGAGATGATGATGATGATGCTGTTGTGACGTTACATGATTGATGAGGTCGGAAGAGTGACCAGACCAGACCAGTACAGTAGTAGTAGAGGCGGATCTCGGTCGCTCGGCTCCGTCAGCAGAAGCAGGACCAGAAGCTGCAGGACAGGCAGGCAGGCAGACCAGCAGGACAGGAGTGGACGAGACACGTCGTCCGTCCGGTACGGCGGTCCGATCCAGTGAGATCGATCGATTGATCGATCGCTCGATCGATACACTGTGACTGTTACGTACCGTATCGATCAGCTGATCTGATCACTCCATAAAGATCAATTGTTACGATAGCTGTGAGTGACAGCTCGTGCCGAGCATGATCGAGATGATCGCAGCATCGAGACTACGGTGTGTGTGTGTTGAACTGATCTATGGATGAGTGACCCAGTGTAAACAGTGTATCTAGCAGTGTAAGTCACCGCAGTGAATAAGGTGTGTGGGCTCATAACACTACATAGAGTTCATTGGAAGTCGCTTTGGAGAAAAGCATCTGCTAAATAAATGTAAACCCCTGGGTTCATGTAAGGTGTGAATGTTCATGCACTTTAACTTTAAGATGATCCCCTGATCAGTCCTTTACACAGCTACTCCTGTAATATAAATGTTTCTATATATCTCAAAAAAAAAAAACAATTATTAGCTAGGAATGTGATCAGGACTCACTGATATTGAGAAAGTTTTATACAGCTACTCTTGTGATGAACGCTGGTTCATGGTGGAAAGAAACAAACTAACTGCACTTAATCAAACGTTTGCATCTAAGTCTCTCTTCCTGCTCATGTAATGAACACATTGTATTTCCTATGAGATGTTCGTCGCTTTGGGGAAAAGCGTCTGATAAATTAATGCATGTAAAGTACAGTGATTCACACATCTATACGGCAGAGCAATGTAACACACACACACACACAAACAAAACACTATAATAGGCAATCTAGAAGCACCCGTTGGCCCGAAACACGTCTCTGTACCGCGGGAGAAAACCCACGCTCTTCTCAGAATTCAGCACCTAACAGTTATTAAAGAGCTCAATGAGTGCAGCGAGAGTCGTGCAGCATTATAATTAATAAAGGGAAACAGCCTTGTCGTGTTATAATAACTGACATCACTGAAGTAACTGTACATTTTATTGTGATTTGGTGACTTTTTTTTTTTTTTTTAAAGCATAAATGGATTTCACTTTTGAGGCTCAGGAACAAACAGAAAGGTTTACCAATGAAATTCATGGTAATTAAATCTCTGACTTCTAAGAACTGACCATAGGAAAAGTTTTTTATGGAGAAATTACCTTCATTAGGTAATTAATTCAAGACTACATACGGTACTAGAAACATAGAAGAATGCAGTGGAACTTACTGGAACACAGTGGTTAGAGCTGTATGTAGCCTTGCAATCAAAGGATGTGGGTTTGAATCCCCCCTCCTGCTGTATTATCCTAGAGCAAAGAACTCACCCTGAACTGATACAGAAAAAAAAAAAAAAAGATACCCTGCTGTATAAATGGGTAAATCATTACACGTAGTTTAGTTTAGAAACCTACTGTTTCTCATTTGACTTGTGTGTTAAACACTTTGGTTTAATTACGTGCTTTCGTTTAATTAATAAATGTCATTTCGTTCATTCAAATACTTTGTGTTGATAGTTTCCCGTAATTTAAAGCTGTTTTCAAATCTAGATGTGTTACCAAATAAACCTAACATTTGATGAAAAATAAATGTATTGGGAAAAAAAATATCAGTGGAGTTGATTTAAATCAACAATTGAAAAAAAAATTGTTGATGATTTAACTAGAGTATTTAAATAGGCTTGATTTAAATCAGCTGTCCCTCGTATTTCATCCTGGATGATTTGGATCCACGCCAAATTTGATGGACTGGGGAGGGGGGCAGCAGAATAAATAATACATGAACATAGACTAAGTGTCGTACAACAATTTACTGTATGCAGTCTGTGTACAGTGAGCGTGAGTGAACTCGCAGTATTTCGTGAGCACATTACCCATTTATACAGCTGGGTCATTTTTACCGTATCCATTCACGGTAAGTACCTCGATCACGGGTACTATGGCGGAACATGGGCTTCAAATCCAGCTCGTGCAACCGGAAGGCGACGAGCCCAAGCCCTGCGTACGGCCTGCGAGCAGGGAGTCGCGTCACTCACTCTGTTCCTCTCCGCCGCCCACAGCAGAAGCTCCCCAGGTTTGTCCCTCAGCCTCTGCTCCTGCTCCTGGTACCACTCCTCACCGAGCGCACCCTGCCTTTCCTCATCCTCATCCTCGTCCTCGTCCTCCTCAGGACGCAGGCTCTGCGTCCCCACCGGGATGAGGTGCCGGTGGGTCTCCAGCAGCTCCAGCTGATTGAAGTCCTCGGGGAAGTCCATGGGGGGGTTGGTGCAGGTGCTGCGCTCCTCGCTCACTCCTAGCAACAAAGTAGAATAAACCCCTCACTTCTCACATGAGTTGAAGGTTGTTGGTTTGAGATCCACTTCCTGTTACTCCTTCACTACCCCCGATGAAGCTACTTATCCTGCTGAATGAACCGGTCAAATTCTCAAAGTCACTTCCAATAGAAGCATCCAGCAGGTGCACTTCTGGGGATAATAAATGTACTGGATGCTGACCGCCAGGAGGTGGATTCCGAAGCACAGACGCGATGGCTGGAAGAAGCTAAAGCCTCGTCCAGTAGTTTGCAATGAGCAACACTGAAAATAACATTCATTTTAACTATTATTACATTTTACATTTATTTATTTAGCAGACAGGGGGTGCGGTGGCGGAGTGGGTTGGACCGGGTCCTGCTCTCCGGTAGGTCTGGGGTTCAAGTCCCGCTTGGGGTGCCTTGCAATGGACTGGCGTCCTGTCCTGGGTGTGTCCCCTCCTCCTCCAACTTTACACCCTGTCTTACCAGGTTAGGCTCTGGCTCCCCGCGACCCTGTATGGGACAAGCGGTTCAGAGAACGTGTGTGTGTGTGCGTAGTTAGCAGAGGCCTCCCAATGAACTCTATGTAGTGTTACCAGCCCACACACCTTCACCAAGGCGACTTACACTGATAGATACACTACCTACAGTCAGTGGAACACACATGCTCTCTCTCTGTCACTCACACACTATGGGTGAATCTCAAAAGCATGTCTTTGGAGTGTGGGAGGAAACCAGAGCACCTGGGGGGAAACCCACGCAGACACAGGAGGAACATGCAATACCATTGCTATTGATGATTATTCACAACAACTGAACTGGCAGCACTTTCTCATACTCACGAGGTCTGACCGAAACAACACCGAATAATAAATATAAGCAACGGAAGGAAAAAAAAACAGCGTGAGACAGGAATTTTAAATCAATAAAAATCGTAAATTTTACTAGTGAGGAAACTCTGAGTTCGCTCGGACACGCTGGAGCCCGTCTCCACAGCATTTCCTGCATTTTACCCTTATGAACTGCACAACTGTCACAAACAACACAAGCTGCTCCTATTACTAATAAACGAAGTGCTAGTAGAAACAAAACACTTACTTAGCAGCAACAGCTCCTCCTAAACCTTTCCTTTCCATTCACATACCTGCCCTCTTACCAAGGGCTCATGGGAAATGTAGTCTTTTATGTTTAAAACCCTCCTCTATGCCTCGATATGGAACACAAATAAAACTACAAAACCCATCGACAGGGTCGGGTCTGTGACGTTCGTAACAGCTTCCGGTATTTTCACGTGGGCGCCAAATAGTCAGGATTGACGTGAATAAGGTAAAAAAAGAGTAAATCAGTATTTTGTTAGTGGCGTAAACCGGGATCTCTGTTTCAGGTTAACGGTCCGCGAATGCGTGATAGTTGATATGAGACAGCGGGCAACATTCACTTTGAATGAATTCAGGAAAGAGACGATCTCTGTCCTGACGTGCACGCACGGTGCAGATCAATCGCGTGGTAGAAGAACTTGAGCTGCATTCGATTCCCTCTATTTACCATGTTTACTAGGCTGTATTAGCTTTGCATACACCCCTTGTTCGCCAAGTGCTCATGATGTAACTAGGTCTAGGAGCCCTTGTATACAGTACAAAGTACAGTATAATCAATAATGTGATCAAATAGTTCCCTCTGTTTTCTAGGATTCATCCCGGACAAGTGTCACGATGACGTCATCATCAGGAAACACTTTGTGAGTTAAGAGTAAATTGAGGGAAAAATAGAGTTAACAAAATTATACATATGTATGCAAGTGTGTGATACGTATATATATTATATATATATATATATATTTTTTTTTTTTGTATGTGTATATGTATTTGCACTGGGGGACAGCTGGTAGTGTAGTGGTTATAGGTCCAAAGGTCATAAGTTCGAATCCCACCTCTATCTGTAGTACCCTTGAGCAAGGTACCTACCCTAAATTGCTCCAGTAAAATTACCCAGCTGTATAAATGAGTAACTGTAAGCATGTAATAATCATAACCTTAAAATTGTAAGTTGCTTTGGAGAAAAGTGTCTAAGTGAATAAATGTATACCTGTATCTACCTATACTGTGTGTGTGTATATGTATATATGTATATACACACACACACACACACTCACTCTCACGCTCCTCATATGCGCACTGTGTCTGTCCTGTCTCACACAGAGATGATGAGGACACTCTCAAGATCCTCATCGCCACCGACATCCACCTGGGCTACCTGGAAAAGGATGCCATCAGAGGCAATGACACCTATGTGACATTTGATGAAATCCTCAAACATGCCAAGCAGAATGATGTAAGAGGGAAATAATGAGTATTTCACTGGATGTCTGCTGTTAGGCTGATGAATGGACAAGTGGTGACTTTTGGGTTGGTTTGAGAGGAATGGCTTGTGTGTGGCATTCAGACCCTCTGCTGCGGTGCGACAGGTGGATTTTATCCTGTTGGGGGGCGACCTGTTCCACGACAACAAGCCATCCCGCAAGAGCTTACACAACTGCATTGAGCTGCTCAGGAAGTATTGCATGGGCGACAAACCCATCACCTTTGAGATCCTGAGTGACCAGGCTGTCAACTTCAGTACCAGCAAGTGAGTCACTCCAGTGCAGTTTTGCTGCTGTGCTTCACCACATATAAACTCTGCCATGAGTCACACTTTTTACTCTACATCCAGGTAAAAAAAAAAAAATAATAATAATTTCATTCATGCTGTTAAAGTGTACACACACAGAGGCCACGAGAGTGTACGTCACTTTATTCATTTATTTCTGCTTGTGACTTATTTTTGGTATTTGGGACATTGTTCAGAGCTGATGCCTTGCGCTGGAAGGATCTAGGTTCAAATCCCACCTCCTGCTGTAGTATCCTTAGCATCAGCTAAATTAATAAATAATTTGTACTTATTTGTTTATTTCAATCATTATTTCCTCCAAGGCTACTTACGAAGTTAGGCTAATTACAACTGTTTGCCCAAGGGTGGCTGGTGGTGTAGAGGTTAGTGCTCCTGCCTGTCATCCCAAAGATTGCAGGTTCAAATCCTAGCTTCAGCTGTAGTACCCTTGAGTAAGATACTTACCCTAAATTGCTTCTGTAAAGCTGTATGGTAAGTAAAAACAAATAAAAATTATATGTCACTTTGGAGAAAAACTTCAGATAGAAGAATAAATATGAATTCAAACAGCTGGGTAATTTTTACCGGATCAGTTCAGGGTAAATACCTTGCTCAAGAGACTACGGCAGGAGGTCGGATTTGAATCTTGGCCCTTCGAGCCAGAAGCGCCAGCTCTAACCACTGCGCCTTCATTTGGACCAAGCATTTTCCACGAGGTTCTTTAATCTCTCATGTTAGTGGGCCGTTTAATTTGGTGCAGAAGGGCGAGTGTGTAATATGTATTTTTTTTTTCTTTTTTTTTTTCCTTTTGGTTTAGGTTCCCTTGGGTAAACTATCAGGATGAGAACTTGAACATTTCCATCCCCGTGTTCAGTGTGCACGGTAACCACGACGACCCCACAGGGGTAAGGATGGCTGTTTCACGGTCCTCTAAAAAGACTGAATGTTCAATGTGGTAGCAGGTCTCTAGTGGAAAGTGCACAAGTGCATAAAGTGTTAAATGCGATTGGATACGGCTTGGTCAACGATGCCGGAGGAAACGATACGCCTGGGGAAACTGAGGGGAAGTTTAAAGTGTGAGGAAAATCACTGCAAGCTATGAGATGCACGAGTCCCTTTGGAAAGGAGGAGCCGGAGACGAACGATCCCCTCTCCCCCAGGCGGACGGGCTGTGCGCTCTGGACGTGCTGAGCTGCGCCGGGCTGGTTAACCACTTCGGCCGCAGCCGCTCCGTGGAGAAGGTGGAGGTGAGCCCCGTGTTGCTGCAGAAGGGCAGCACAAGGATCGCAATGTACGGCATCGGTGAGTGTGCCTTCCGCCTGGGACGTTTTGCGCCGAGCCGTTCTCCTCGTGCTGCGCGCTGACAGGTCCCGTTGTGTCGAAAAGACACTTTTCTTCAGCTTGGGTAAAGTTGTGATATTCTCCTTTGCGCTGGGATGGAGCTGGAGTGGATCATGAATGCGAGAGAAGCGGAATACCGACAGTTCTCCATGCCAGGTGGAAAATGAAACTCACCGTCTGTTACTCGTTACTCTTCTAATAGAAACGCTGGTGTTTGGATGGGATGTTCGTTTTCCGGACCGGTGCGGTGTTGTTTGACATTATCAAATTGACAATTTCTGCCGTTGCTACAGAACTGTCCTGGACCGGAGTGCAACAAGAACGTCTGTGTTTCGCGGACGGAGACGTAATCGCTGCGGTCTCGACGTTCTGTGCGGTGAACACACACACACACACACACACACACACTTTCAGAACCGCTTGTCCCATACGGGGTCACGGGGAACCGGAGCCTACCCGGTAACACAGGGCGTAAGGCCGGAGGGGGAGGGGACACACCCAGGACGGGACGCCAGTCTGTCGCAAGGCACCCCAAGCAGGACTCGAACCCCAGACCCATCGGAGAGCAGGACTGCGGTCCAACCCACTGCGCCACTGCACCCCCGTGCGGTGAACACGTTCGGCGTTTTATTCTGGTTTGATTAGCAATAAAGAACAGACGGAGTCTGAATCACTCAACAGGACTTGGGCCAGAAGTGGCTTTGGCTGCCAGGTGGTGTTCCACCAGGGCCTTCAGAAGCCCTTGTGTGTTTTCTGCTCTTCAAACTGGTGTTTTACCATGAGGATCTGTGTGGACACACACTTTTCCATACATTCGCATCGACAAAGTGCCCGGCGCTCGTCCACCTATTGATTCTGAGCTCTTGTAAACTATACGTAACCATCCCGAAGATGGAGTCTGTGCTTCAATGGACCGGGAGGTGGGCATTTCACTAGCACGGAATCAGAAGTTTGTTGCAGTGCAGAGGGAGCCATTAGTGAAAATATTCTCAGGAATGGACATGATCACAAATTGGCAACGGATACGGGTTTCCTTGCTGAAAACTAGCATGTACATGGAGGCACTTTTTGTTGGCACTGTTTGTTGGCATTTTGTATTTTGAATGGTGCACAGCAAGCGGTGTAGTGGTTCGGACCATCACCTCCTCGTCAAAACACGGGTACAGATCTCACGGCCTGCTGTAGTGCTCTTGATCAAGGTACTTGCATTCTTACTCATGGTGGCACGATGAGTAGCGCTGCTGTCTGACAGCTCCTGAGTGGTGCAAGAGGATGTGGGTTCGATCCCCACTCAGACTCTGTGGAGTTTACATGTTGTCTGTGTGGGTTTCCTCTGGGTGCTCTGGTTTCCTCCCACAGTCCAAAGACATGCTGGTCAGGTTCCCTATAATGTGTGAGTGACAGAGAGAGTGAGTGTGTGTTCCACTGATGTATGGATGAGTGACCCAGTGTAAGTAGTGTATCTAGTAGTGTAAATTACCACGGTGAATAAGGTGTGTGGGCCAATAGCACTACGTAGAGTTCATTGGAAGTCGCTTTGGAGAAAAACATCTGATAAATGTATGTTCATGTGGTAAAAATGGCCCTTTTTTTGTGAGCGGGTAACATTGTGCACTAATTACAATCTTCCACCATTGGTCGATTTGAGGGTAACACACACACACATTGTCTGAAACCGCTTGTCTCGAGCGGGTTTGCGGCAAGCCGGAGCCTAACCTGGCAACACAGGGCGCAAGGCTGGAGGGGGAGGGGACGCACCCAGGACGGAACGCCAGTCCGTCGCAAGGCACCCCAAGCGGGACTCGAACCTCCGACCCACCGGAGAGCAGGCCCTGGCCAAACCCGATGTTCCACCGCACCCCTGTGATTCGAAGATAAACGTCAGCTAAAGAAATTGATAAGTAATAACAATAATGCATATCTGTGTGTGGAATTTTGTTTGCTGCATGTGGCTGTGGAACGTGACTTGAACTGCCGAACTCTCCAGCATTAAGGAAGGTGGCACGGTGTGCATCGATAGAGCACCGTCTGCCATGGAGACACACCGGACGAATGCTGGAAAGGCCTTCGTGCACTGCTGATGGCTACACGGTGCGGCCGGACACGTTGCTAGGATACCGTCCACAAAACAGTGTGGATGGACTCTGGGGATAATGAGGTCAAACTC
The DNA here is from genome assembly GCF_900964775.1 of Scleropages formosus. Lineage (NCBI taxonomy): Eukaryota > Metazoa > Chordata > Actinopteri > Osteoglossiformes > Osteoglossidae > Scleropages > Scleropages formosus. The sequence goes on along the minus strand of NC_041815.1, from coordinate 28,389,707 downwards.
CCCGAAGACACCGCCGGTGCTACGGCACGGACAGCTTCCCCAAATGTAGCAGCTAACGAGAGCTTCCAAGACCGTCCACGCCAGGTGCTATTCTGGGCCGAGACGTGCTCTCAGACGTGCTCTGGGTGCCGGTTGTCGCAGCCACCGGTTTTGCCCTTGGTGAGCAGAGATCCACAGCGGAGGACCCCATTTCACCTTGTCATCGTGCCACTATAGATCGCGGTACCTCCTGAACTCATGACAAGACTGCACATCTACCCGTCGTTTTTATATAGTACAGATGCTCCTCGACTTACGATGGTTCAACTTACGATTTTTTTGACTTTACGATGATGAGCTGGCGATAGACATTCAGTAGAAACCGTACTGCGTATGTTGAATTTTGATTTAGTTTTTTCCCGGGCAAGCTATACGCGACGCGATCCTCTCTCGCGATGCTGGGCGACGGCAGCGATTCGCATCTCCCAGTCTGTCATGCAGAGGTGTGTATTAGGTGTATTAAATGCATTTTCGACTTCCGATGGGTTTCGCGGGATGTAACCTCATCGTAAGTCGGGGACCACCTCCACATTCATCCCCGAGATGCGGCCATTTGTGTTACGCGAACATGGCTTCACGAGGAGTTTGTTTAATATCCCTACTTTGGGTTTCCCGAATATCACGAATTTGGATTTGGCGCCTCCCGACAGCGGTCGTCTTCTCGGTTTTGTTGGGCTCGCGCCGCAACCATTTTCATCGTTTTCATTGATTTTTTTTGTCTTTGCCGCTCTGTTTTTTGCATCGAAGGTCGAGTTAATTCCTAGACACTGAGTATTGTGTGTATGCGTGTTTTACGTGTAGCTAGGAAAGAGGTGAATGAGCGCAGGTGAAAAGTCATAGCGTTGCAGAGTAATCAATGATTAATGAAGGGAAACTGAATCGTTGTGTTATGATAACTGATGTTAACCATTGAAGTCATTTTGTCCATTTTACTGGGAATTGGTGATATTTCAGCATGAATGGCTTCCAATTTTGCGGCTTAGGAAGACATCATTTTTACCGTTGAAACTTATGGTAATTATGTCTTCAAGATGTAAGAATTCACTTTACAAAGGGTTTTTCAGCAAGGAGCAAATTACCTTCATAAAAGGGCTGAGGGCTGTATATATTCTGCACAGGTCATCCTTGTGTTATTTTGACTTAATTAGGCGATTAGGAGGTTGAGCCAGTGAATTGTGGGCAGCTTTGTCCTCTCTTCCTGTTGGAGACTTCCAGGGCATAATGAGGAGCAGCGATGAGCTGGATCCACAGAGAGTCCCAACCATGCTGATAGTCCTGAGCGTGTGAAACGTGACCACAGGTGTCTTGCTGTTGTCATTCCTGTTTTTCGCTGGTGTTTCCACAGGGTCCATACCTGACGAGAGGCTCTACCGGATGTTCTTGAACAACCAGGTGACCATGCTACGGCCGCGGGAGGATGAAAGCAGCTGGTTCAACCTGTTGGTTGTCCACCAAAACAGGTGCGACGCCTCTTTGGGAGCGGCGTCGGCTCGCGGGAAAACAAGTTGGCCGCTGGCGGAATTTGTCAGAAGGAGTTTTGAGTTAATCCCACCGTGATTTCTGGAACGAATTCATGTGCTGTAATCCTCGGAAAAATGATTTCTGCGTGCGGATTTAAAGCCGAGCTTTACCAGACGGGAATACTGTACGTGAATGGCTCTTCATGTGCATGATGAATATTCCAATCTAATATGGACCTGTGGATTCAAGATATGCAGGTCTCATTATTTAGAGCTTCGCGCAAGTTACAAACCAGGCAGTCGTTGACTCAGACGTTCGACCCAGAAGGCATGGATGTGATTTTCAAATGTGTTGTTATGTAATCTGTAGATAATGATTGTAATTCTGAAATAAATTGACTGACCTAAAAGATTAACCACTGGAAATGGTGAAAAGTGAGGGAAAATTATGTGCGGTTATGTTGCGCAAATGCTGATATTTTTTTTTGTGTGTATGTGTGCGTGTGTGTTATTTTCTGTGTTCAGGAGCAAACACGGGGCTACAAACTACATCCCGGAGCAATTTCTGGATGACTTCTTGGACCTGGTCGTGTGGGGCCATGAGCACGAGTGTCGGATCGACCCCGAGCGCAACGAGCAGCGACTCTTCTACATCACGCAGCCTGGAAGCTCGGTGGTAACGTCACTGTCGCCAGGAGAGGCCGTCAAAAAGTGCGTTTCTTTTTCAGGCACCTGATGCCGGTTTTGAAAAAAATTGACAACGGAACTGCGTCACAGTAATATGGAGACGGAATCATATTTATTCTCTTATCTGGTCCTAATTTGTTCCTGAAAATGGAATGAATATCAAAAAATCTGATGATAAAATTACCTATTCCGTTATTTCTGATGAGGAAAAATTCTAATTTGACCCTAAATTCACCCCAAACAATGCTTAATAACGTTAGGAAAAAGTAGCGCAACACTTTCCAATAGGAAGTATTCTAAAATAGATTTTTTTTTTAATTACATCAAAGCTTTTTTGACTCTTCTGCGCAACAAACATAGGCCTCTATATAAAAACTTCCTCACTCTTCTGAGTGTGAGAATTATTTTTTTAAACCTTCATTTGCAATAGCGATGAAATAGAACAGTAATTTTTTTTTAAACTATGTTTAACTTTCTAAAATATAAATGAATGCAGAACTTAAACATTTTTATTTTTAAGGTTCAGTAGGTCTATAGGGTAACAGCAAGGGGACATGGACAGAACCCCAGTGAACATAAGGGTCTAATAATATTTTTAATTTATTAATGATTTCATAAAGTAAACCTGTCATGATCTTGTGCATGGACCGGCTTCAGGAAGACAAACGCTCTATGTATATTTAAATAAATAAATAAGGAAATTAAAATACATTGGTGCAAAATGGAGAACTCAAATACGTGGGTACAGAAGTGAAACGAGAGTGGCGAACTGCAGCTGAGAGAGTAGGTACACTGTTCCCACAATGCAGTGCAGCTCACAGTCTCTCTGACGTGTTCATTTTTGAAGTTAATTTTTATAGTGTGAGAATGTTAAACAAGTCAACCACATATTTGCTGAGGTCACCCTGGTCGGTAGAGGAGCGCGGTGGCGTGGCAGGCTTGGCCTCTTCCTGCTCTCTGGTGGGTCTGGGGTTCGAATCCCGCTTGGGGTGCCTTGCGTCGGACTGGAATCCCATCCTGGGTCTGTCCCCTCCCCCTCCACCCTTACGCCCTGTGTTGCTGGGTTAGGCTCTGGTTTGCTGCGACCTTGCTTGGGACAAGTGGTGTGGGTGTGTGGGGTGGCAGAGTGAGTAGCGCTGCTGTCTCACAGAATATGGGTGGTGCGAGAGAACGTAGGTTTGATAACTGCTCAGTCTGTGTGGAGTTTGCATGTTTTCCCCATGTCTGTGTGGGTTTCCTCCCACCCTTCAAAGACATGCTGTTCAGGTTCCCCCATAGTGTGTGAATGACACAGAGAGAGTGTGTTCTTCTGATGTATGGATGAGTGACCCAGTGTAAGTAGAGTATCTAGCAGTGTAAGTCACCGCGGTGAATAAGGTGTGTGGGCTGATAACACTGCATAGAGTTCATTGGAAGTCGCTTTGGAGAAGAGTGTTAAATAAATGTAAAAATAGCAATGTGTGAGCCTGGTTAGTGTGAACCATAGCAATAAGACATGTTTTCTTGCTAAGTGTGTAAGGGTAGTCAGTATACTTTCAATAACTTCAAAAATGAAATTGACAGTTTTTTCATTCAATGCATAATGTAGTGACACCTGTGTTCTTTTTCTGGTCGTGATCCAAAACCACCTCTAAGAGGAAATGAGAAAATCTCTTCCCTTTAGTGTTTTTCACAGCTGTTTGCTATTTGGCTTCTTGTTCAGCTTCACATCTCACAGGCTTAATGCCTTCAGCTGAACATACTGGAATGTGAATGTAGGAAGCCGTTCAGATCGATGGATTATTGAGGTTGTGACATGGTGGGATCTTGGCTTTCTAACTGGACTGTTAGGGCCCCCGCTAGAGTGATGGAGAATGTGTGACATTGAGCTGCTCGAGCGCCTTGTACCACTTACCACAGTGATCTGGTTTTGAGAGACAAGCTTCTTTTTCTTTTAATAGACACAAATGAATCAGAGTTATTAACCACAGTATTGCTCATGATTGAGTATTGTTTTACTTCTGGTAAAAAGTGGATACTGGCTGTCGTTCAAAGCTGTAAAAATTAAACAACACGGCCCTGAAAGATGAACCGCCGAGTAGAGTCCTGTTCGTGACCGAACCCTCATTACCACAGTTTTACAGTACAGAGCGTCTGCTGTTGCTGGAGTGGCCTTGCCTGTGCCCTTTCCCTGGCAGACACATCGGCCTGTTGCGGGTGAAGGGCCGCAAGATGAACCTGGAGAAGATTCCCCTGCAGACTGTGCGGCAGTTCTTCATCCAGGACGTGGTGCTGCGCGACCACTTGAACCTCTTCAACCCCGACCACCCGAAGGTCACGCAGAAGATTGAGGCCTTCTGCCAAGAGAAGGTGTGCCCAGGGAGTGGTGCGGTACACATCGAGCCTTAATGAATGTTTACACACAGTTCTAGTGAAGCTCACACAGGAGCTACCTGCGAATAACGTTAACCGTATGCTGCTGAGATGCCCTGAGTGCAGGCCGATTCAACATCGGCAACACAGAGCTTCGGTAATTTCTATAAATAATGTGAGTGAAGTGCAGGAGCTGCCCAGAGAAACTGACTCAAGGTGGGTTTGCGTGTTTTCTTACAAAACAGAATGCAAATGAGTTGTCCAGTGGCGTTACTTCCAGGATTTATAGCCCCACCCGGTCATCGCTGTCTGTGATGCTCCTTCCGTTGGATCGTTTATAAGTTCTCGGTTTTGGTCTTTAATTTCCCAGATTACACTTTCAAATGTTGTTCTGTTTGAGAGCCCAGCCTCTGGAAGGACACGGAAGCGTGTTCGCGCACACATAGAAAATCAAAAAAGGAAGAAAATGCATATTCAGTTGCGGTATGAATATTTACCAAGTTTTTATGCTAAATATGGAGTGGGTTTTTGATATGAAATATTAAATTCTCACTCCAGAAAATAACAAGTGAAATGATTCGTATTACCGAGAGCTGTTGAATCACAGGAGGTTCTGTCTATCTCAGCTGAGCTCCTGGCTGCTTGGGGCTTTAATAGAACTTTGGAGCATGTCAGTCGATGAACAGTAGAGGTGGTCCTCAATTTACAACAGGGTCTCGTTCCGACGACCCAGTCGTAAGAGTGGCACGATGGTACAGTGAGTAGCGCTGCTGCCTCACAGCGCCTGGGTGGTGAGAGGTTGTAGATTTGAGCCCCACTCAGTCTGTGTGGAGTTTGCATGTTCTCCCTGTGTCTGTGTGGGTTTTCTCCGGGTGCTCTGGTTTCCTCCCACAGTCCCAATGCATGGTATTAAGGTTCACGCATAGTGTGTGAGTGACAGAGAGAGTGTGTGTGTTCCACTGATGTATGGATGAGTGATCCATCGTAAGTAGTGTATCTAGCAGTGTAAGTCACCGTGGTGAATAAGGTGTGAGGTCTCATAACACTACATAGAGTTCATTGGAAGTTGCTTTGGACAGAAGTGTCTGCTAAATAAATAAATGTAAGATGGAAGTCCCCTTCTTTGAACCACAAGGATACATGAACAGTTAACATGCCTGATTCCTACGTCGTATTCACAAATTTCACATATTATTCATATTAACATACTATAGGGTATAATATCTTATAATATAGAATAATAGATACAATATGTTATTATTACTATATGTTTATGCTGTGCTATTTTCTCCTTTTTTCTAAGTCTGTTGTCTTCTTCTGTTTTTCTTCAGCAAAACCACAACACTTTCTTTTTCACTTGCTCATTATTTTAAGCAAAGAGTAGGACTGCTGGAGACCCAAACACTGACTTTGAGACCCAAACAATAAGAAATATGGTTCCTTGTGGCAGGGGGCCAATCGATGTTATCTTGCAGCAGATGGAGCAGTTGGCGTTCCGCATCACGTGCAAAAATCAGGACTCACAAATAAGGTTGATGGGATGGCTATCGTAAGTCCGGGTGGTTGTAAGTCATATATGTTGTAACTGAAAGACCACTTAAATCTTACGTATTGAATACACATCTGTAGTGCAGTATTGCGGCTCCAGGCTGCATTGGTTGCGTTGGTACCCCACCTGTTTACTTCCAGGAACAGTTCTGGTGTTGGGGTTCTAACAGTATGGGTTGCTCCCAGGTCCAACAGGTGCAGGAGATCATAGATATATTCAGGGTTTCATAATTAGAAGTACAGAGTGAGGTCAGTAGCAACAGTGACCAACAGGATCAGAACCTATGGGCCTGGGTACCATCGTTAGGTTCCATGGACTACAGCTTTGCCTCACAGAGAAACAAATCTTTTGTTTCACACACATACACAGAGGTTCCACGTCACCACAGGAGGGGTGGGCAGGCCCTGGTGCTTGGACCCCCCCGAGGTTTATTTTTCTCTTTTTCTTTGGGGTGGGAGTTTTTTTGTTTTCCTCTCCTCAACTGTCAGCTGCCTAATCCTAATAGAAAATTATAACTGGTGGTTTACTTTGTTCAACGCTCTGTAAAAATAAATAGGATGGAGTTTTGTTGTGTGAAAGGAGCAAGAGAAACGTACAGTAAGTGTTGTACCATGGTTTACTGGGTTACAGCAGTTCTTGCTTTTTGGAGGCCCTGTGACCACCTGTGTTGCTCCTCTTTTTTCCAGGTGGAGGAGATGCTGGACGAAGCGGAGAGGGACCGTCTAGGAAACCCCCAGATGCCAGAGAAGCCGCTCATCCGGCTAAGAGTGAGTTCCCATTGTGACCCTTCCTTCCCCCCGGTGTCCCAGCATCCCCTGCACCGACCAGGGCCACGCAGTAAATACAGCCTTCTGTTTACAAAGCCATTGACGTCCACATTCAGACTTTGGAAGGTGCAGAGCGGGATCTCATCCGGGAAGTGATGTATGGTGTGGTATTCCAATGTTTGCTCTTTAGGATTGAATTTCTGGGCCTCAGCATTCACATTCACACAAGTAATGTGTAGCTGTCAGAAAAACACACAAGCCTAACCCGGCGATTTCCTCACTGCGCGTCACACCCCACCACTTGAGCTACGGAATAACAATGGACCACTCTGCTGTGGGATTAGTGCTGTTGGCTCATTAGTAGATGCCAACATACAGCACATGGTTTTCTCCATAATGTGCTCCTCACTGCCTCCCAAAGCTCACATTGTCCTCAGCTTGAATAGAAACACCTTGTTCCTTATTCAGTCTGGACCGTCACACTCGAGTCCTGGGTACCGAGTGTTGCGTTTGCCGACACCGTGGACCAGGGTGTCAAGGGGTGTTTAGTTCTTGTTCGTGCTGGAAGTGGTGTTAGACTGTGGACGTTTGTTTGTTTTGTGTTTTCTGCAGGTTGATATTTCAATCAGTGGGCATTTAGAAGTTTTTGCTGAAAATCCAAAGTCCACCTTTGGAAGCTCCATTATACATTATGATGGACTGTTCCGGAACTTACTGTATGAAGTCACTAAATTTGAGACTAATTATGTATCCATTTATACAACTGAGTAATTTTTACTGTATTAGTTTAGAGTAAGTACCTAGATCAAGGGTACTACAACAGGAAGCGGGGTTCGAACCCGAGCTCTAACCGCTACGCTACTTGCTGCCGTTTGCCATCCAGTTTGCTGTAGACGTTCTACTGTTAACTCTACAGCAAAATGTATGTAGAGGGCAGTGGTTGAAACCTAATGTGTGCGACGCCTCCTCAGCACAGCTGCGGCCCCCCTCTCCTCCACCAGGTAGACTACACAGGTGGGTTCGAGGCCTTCAACGTCATGCGCTTCAACCAGAAGTTCGTCGACCGCCTGGCCAACCCCAAAGACGTGGTCCACTTCGTCAGGCACCGAGAATGCAAAGACGCCAAAGGTGAAATGGCCTTTCCGTACTGATGACCTCTGACCTCTGCCAGGGCCGCCCGGTCCCGCTCGACTCGACTCTCGCGTTGCTTTCTGCTCTTTTCCCACGCAGACGAGGAAAACATAAACTTCGATGAGCTGCTGAGCCGCGCCTCTGCAGAGGTGATGCAGCTGAGGGTGGAGGACTTGGTGAAGCAGTACTTTGCGACGGCAGAGAAGGTGAGAGCGTCACGAGTTGCTGAGAATGAGCGAGGAGGACATGTTCAGTGGCGTACACCTGGGTTACGGATGAAAACTCTTTCTCTAGAGGGTTGAGCCCTCTGGTTCTGCACTTGAGCTTTTCATTATTATTATACACTCCTACCCTGTTACTGGGTCTCCCAGTATCCGGTTTTTCACGTATTCACTCTGAGATGATTAATACCATGTATCACATCCCACGTGTTAAACGTGTATTGTGTCCCACAATCTGTCCGGATTATTCTATGTAAGATCTGCCGCATCCGCTGCTTCTCCCGGTGACTTTTGGTTCGGCACGGTAAACTGAGACCACATTTGAAAAATGCACCATGCAGCTGTGTGACACACACTGCTTTACATTTCTTATTATTCATTTATTTAAATGTGACATTTAGCCGTCGTCTTCCTCAAGGCAGTGCACACGCCATCAGGGTAAGTTTACTTTATGAAATCGTTATTGATTTTTATTTTTTTTCCTCAAATTTATTTTATATGCATTCCATTACTGAAATGTTCACATATAGCTCACTCTATGGGGGGTCCTGACATCATCATCATCAGCAGCAGCAGCAGCAGTGAGGGGACCACAGAAACAAAATAGCAATTATAGAATAACAAATCTTTCACGTAATTCTGAATTTATTCATAATGTAGAGTACAAGAAAAAAAGGAGATGAAAAGCTTTTTAGAAATAGCTCTGTAAAAACGGTAAATTATTTCAGTATTTTCCAGGAACAAACCACAAAAAGGTACAATTGCATAAAATTTGAATGTGTTACACTACTTTTTCCTTATGATATTAGGTGATTTTGCCGTGAACTTGCCAAGGGGCTTGCAACACACGGGAGTTCTTCCCCAAAATAAGTAGTGGAATAAATAGTTTGTTATCCAGTCCCCCCCTGATACTTTGGTCCATTAATGTAGGATGGGTGTATTGGCAAAAGTCCCTGGAAAAATCCAATATGGGAGGTACTGTGTAGCAATAATAACAACATTAAGAATTAATAGTTGAACGGCACCTCAGTCCTCGATGTTTCTGGTCATTTCGGTCATTCTTTGCGCGTGTCGCACGGACGCTTCGCCAGATAAGCGGGAGGAAATGAGGAATTGGATATTTCGCAGGCTGAAATACACTCACTTTCCCCCCCGAGATGATTATTGAAGGAAGTGCCTCTTTTCAAACAAAGCAGGGAAAAAAGCAACAAGCAAACAAAGGCAGAGGGAGATGGAAGGAGAAGAGATGAATGGATAAAACATACGAAGAAAGCTGGCGAGACGAGAATGAGAAGGGCCCTCAGACTGAACAATAACGGGGTCTCGCGATCTTGTAGACGTAGCCCGGCATGAACTTTGGCTATTAAAGGAAAAGGTATTATCGTGTTTCCATCCTTTTTGGACTGGGTCACATGTCCAGTTGAATACGACCGAGTAGAATAGGGTCAACGGGCTTTGGCTCCGTCCTCATTCAGATCATAGGCGGTCCCCAATTTACGATGGTTTGACTTAACGATTTTTTCGACTTTACGATGGCGAGCTGGCGTTAGACGTTCAGTAGAAATCGTACTTTGAATTTTGATTTTTTTTTTTTCTTTCTTCCCCTGGGCTAGTGATACGCAGAGCGATACTCGTGATGCTGGGCAGTGGCCCGATCCACATCTCCCAGTCTGTCACGCAGAGGTGTGTATTAAGTGTATTAAATGCATTTTTGACTTATGATGGGTTTCACAGAACGTAACACCATCGTAAATCGTGGACCAGCTGTATAGAGGTAAGATGACTTTCCCAGGGGCCCTGCAGTATGTCGGGATCCTGACTGGTCAGGCAGCGGTCTTTTTATCACACTGAGAATGCTTGAAAGCATAATTGTAAAGGCATCATATTATCAAGGATAAGAACTATATGAAAAGAACATTAGATCAACAGGTGTCATCCAAGGTAGATGATGTTTATCACAAAAGGGCAAATATGTCATTCAAATATGTCAAAATTAACATAAGGTCCCTTGTTGCTGCACACGGCTCATATTTGTCTCTCGAAGAAAGAGTACTTTGGGCAAGGAAGGTGAATGTGAAATACTGTTCTCTTTAATCCGCTTTTAATTTGTTATTTGCTGTTTTCTCTCAGCTCCATCTGCCTTTGATTGTCACGTCGGAGAGTCGCGAGGCTTGAAACGCACTCGTAGGCGCTCTCCTTGGCAGGTGGCGTTTATTCAATCATACGCCGTTTGTTCGGTGGCGAGGGGGCTCCACCGTCACTGTTTGACAGCCCAGGCCGCAAAGTGATGCTGCTGATGGGAACCGCTCCGGGGCACGTGACTATTGCGCCTTGTCGCCTGACGCCTTTAAAAAGTATGGTAAAAGTACGGTAAAAGAATTTCAGGGTCAAAGTCGACTTTACTGTCATTCCACCTATAGGCGAATTAAACGGAGGCGAACGAAATTTGGATTCTCTTTGGACCCTGGGCCACGTAGGACAAATAGTGCAAGACGGTGCAAATACAGGACAGAGTTTGGCGACAATGTACATAATATACAACTATATAATACACATAACTACATAATATACGACTATATAAATAATACTAAAAAGATTTGCATCTAATATAGAGTACAAGGAAGACTGCACAGGATGTGTAATTTACACTGTAGCACTAGAGAATAAAACACCAGAGACAGTGATGTGAGCTGTAGGAGCACAATAAATAAATGGGGTCCTGATGGGGTCGCCTCCTCTTTTGCGTTTAGTTATCCCTGCTTTCCGGCTCGGCTCTTAATTATTTTCGCTCTGCTTTCCGAACGAATGAGTCATGAGGTCGGTGGAATTTTTCACGCTCTCTTTTTCACTCGTGCCAAGCAGGCGTTGTGCAAAGAACCTTCCAGAGGTGCATCTATAGGACTAAAATATTCTTTTTTTTATTGTTTTAAACTCAAGGCTAACTGAATAAAACAGAACTGACAGTAACACTTGTTCATTAATTCGTTTAGCAGACGCACATCTCGGAGAACAGTAGAAAAAGTACATTACATCAACAGCTGATCCTCACTTTGATTAATAATTTAGCTGCTCAACTGCTGAAAGGCTTTGAACAATTATGTAATTTTTAATAACTGTTTAACTGAAATAATAGCTGCTATATTACAGATTTTAGCAGGGAAAATCACATTCTTTGCTCATGTTTTCACTGTTACAGGCATTTCTCAGATCACTAAACCGCGTGGAGCCCTCGACTGAGACCTGGGCTTGGATCCCGACCCTCCCAAGAAGGGCTTCTATAGGGCCAGATTGGCACATAAGAGGGCCGTGGGTGGAACTGGATACTTGGGGCTCCTCTTGACGTGTGTTATGTGACCTGGGGAGCGTCCTTCAAGGGGGAGACGTCAGGATTAAGTGGGGGCAGCTGGTAGCATAGTGGTTAGACTTGCTGCCTTTGGATACAGAGGTTGCAGGTTCAAGTCCTACTTCCAACTGTAGTACTCTTGAGCAAGGTACTTCCACTAAATTGCTCCAGTAAAATTACCCTGCTGTATAAATGGGTAGATACAATGTTAAGCTACTTTACAATTAAGTTTCTTTGGAGAAAAGTATGAGATAAATGTGAGTAATTAGTTGCAAACAGCAAACAAAAATGTGGGGAAAATGATGATCGTTCTTCAGCCGAGTGCCAAGTCGCGTTCGCTTTAATGCGATTTGAGCTGTGCGACGCATTCAATCTACAGCTCAGCTGGAGCAATAATTAATAGCGCAGCTGGAGCTCGGCTGGAACAAACAGCACACGCTTGGGTTCTGCTCGCAAATCATGCGATCTCAGCCCCCACCTTTGATTTCCCAACAGCCTTTACTTGTGATTTTGGGAGCTTTTTGGATCTGGGGGCTCGAGTGCTGGGAGAGCGGGTGGGCTCCCACCCGGCCGAGTCTCGGAACAGGGTTTCGACCTGCCGGCGTGTGTCTTGGTGCTTTCTGTGCGCAGCGCCATGGTCACCGAGGTGTGTCGATTCGCTGGAGCAGCACTGCGGGGGCTTTGACAGCTCCTCATCTGAACACTGTGTGTGTCTCTTTCAGACGCTCGTGTCCTTAGCCAATCACAAACTTCCGACACGTCTCCCCCCCGTCCAGACACACCTGGAGTTTCGCCCAGAGCGTCGCCGGATCCCTGCCCTCCGCGCGCACACACACAGTGACTGCTTTGAATGCAAACTGAGACCCGAAGAAGTGAGACCGAAGGAAGTGAAAAATGAACAAAAACGGAGACGCTCTTTTATTAAAACCTCTTTTATTATTATTTTTTTAAATACCAGTGCGGCTCGGGGGGATGCGGTGAGTCACCGGTCTGAGAGGTCGAACCTTTTACCGTTATGCTTGAGCTCGCTCGGTTAGCGTGGTGCAGCCATTAAGAAATCTGCAGGCGGCTCGAAAAGACCTTCGTACCCATCATGGGTGATGATTCCGGTTGGTTTTGTCTTCCTCCCTGACTTCCTGTGTCACCCCCCCAGCTGGAGAGCAGGGCTCCACGGTGACATTTACTCAGACCCACGTTGCACCATTTCGCACTTCAGGCCCACGAGAAGCACTTGTAAGCGCATCGGTTCCAGCAGGAAGCCTGCGGTGACGCTGGCCGCTTTACAGGAAAAGCTCGGTTCAAGCACTTGGGCCCTGTGAGGACATGGGTGTCCCCACCCCCTCTGGCGACATTCCGGCGGCGGCGGCGGCTCAGTACACTGCCCTTCTTGTGTCCGCACCATGTGAAACTGACCGCGCGGGGGCTGCTGTTGCTGTCGTCATCGCCGCCGACCAAAAGATGGCTCGTTTGTTTTCCGTTCGCCCCGCCGTTCTCCAGACTCAACCGCCCTTTTTGTCGAGCTCCCGTCCCGTGCGACTGGGTACACCAGGCTGGTGGGAGTCGGAGCAAAGGGTCCACACACATCGATTTGGTCTGAGTCATTGGCTTTGTTGCGGTGTGGGTGGGAAGAGGCCTTCAGATGCTCCGCTGTCTCATTTCATCCGCGCCGCCGCTTGGGATCTTCTGATCTTTCCGTGTTGTTTGTGCATCTTGGTGAGCGGAAGGCCTGATCTCGCTGGTGCCCGTGAGTTAGCAAGCTCCCTATTAACCCGGAGCTTTGTCAGCACGCCTCAGCTGTAACGGGCACGCCGCAACCTGCTCTGACGCCGCCGTTCCTCAGGGTGGCACCTTTACAACCGCTTGCCCCCCCAGGGTGCGTCACTCAGAATGGTGGCGAAACGTCGCCGGGAGCGACCGGACTCGCTCTGTAAACTCTGCATCTTCCGAGACGTGAGGTGGAGCGTAGCCGTGTCGCGTGGAGGATAAACAAGCCTCTCTCTAAAGTCTCTCCCTTTTGTCGACGGGACCTTCGAGCTCACAAGGAAGCATCTTCGCTTCTCAGCTCAATGTGCGATGTTTTTGAAGCCCTGGTAATTGAACCTCACTTCTGCCGAATGGCTTTTTTTTTTAAATAATTTCCTTAGAGCAGCTGCGAAATGAACCCTTATCCTGTATCATCTCCGTTCATCAACTATTACTCAACTCATTGACTGAAGGACTAGATAATTTGATCTCGTTGTGCTGGATCGTAGCCCTGGCCGTGACCCCGGTGTTTCGAAATGCTTTTTAAGCGGAGTTCACGCCCTGGGGACCGAGCGCGGTATTTCCATGTCCCTGCCATGCTGCCTGCGCTCATCAGTAAGGCTGTAAAGACCTTGTTTCTTGCCTTGATACGCACAGGAGATATGTAAAGCATGCAAATATCCCCCACACCCACACACACTATAAAGCTGAAGACAGTTTTTTTAAATGCAAAATAATTCTTTGTGACAGTACAAATAGCATTCTAATCATGTAATTATCTAATTGCGCATTGAAAAAGTACCGCAAATGCCAGGTTGTTGTGCTCAAACGTTTACTACACCCCAGGAGAGGGGTTATTAAGTGTGTGTCTGAGTGTGTGTGTCTATAAGCTGTATGACTATAGTCATTTATGCAGCTTTGTCCGTACTTTTTTAAACAGTGAATTGAAGCCATCTCTACCTCCCTTCTGCAATTTTGTCACACTCTCAGCCCCTCACTTCCTGTATTTTCCTATATCTCTGCTCCTGTTCTTCCACTTCATTTCCACTCTCTTTGCACCTCCGCTGCCCTCCCTGCCCTTATACTGTATCTACTGCAAATTTAATTGAATTATATAATAATACAGTTCTAGTCAGGGGGGTGCGGTGGCGCAGCGGGTTTTTCCAGATCTCGCTCTCTAGCGGGTCTGGGGTTCGAGTCCCCCTGGGGGTGCCTTGTGACAGGCTGGTGTCTCGTCCTGGGTGTGTCCCCTCCCCTCCAGGTTTGAGTCCCGTGTTGCCAGGTTAGACTCCGGTTCGCCTTGACCCCGCTCGGGACAAGCGGTTTCAGCCTGTGTGTGTGTGTGTTTGTCTGTATGTGTGTACGGTTCAAGTTAGATACCCACTTGAACATGCACCACACCTAAATAAAATACAGTGAAAAAATATCAGTTTAGTCATTTAAGGTTCAGTATGTGACTTGCAATGACTTTTACACATGGTCATCAGACCATTTCGTTATAGTGCTGGTGGCAGTTGGCCATAAAAAGTTGGACTCTCCTGATGTAAATGTTCGAAGTGGTATGTTGATGTGCCAGGTTGGAGTCGTAGTTCTGTCCCTCCCCAGTTGTGTTTGGAACATCAGTTGCTCTATTTGCGTGCTTTGGTTTCTTTGAGACCATGCAGATGGACCGCACCGCTGTTCCGTCCTTAGAAACAAGTACACATTCATAGCATGCAAATATAAACTCTTTGGCATTTTCAAGCTCTCAGGGAACCTGTTATGAATCATTAACTGCATTCATATTCAAAGAAAACATTTTCCCTGAGTTCTGTAAATACCCGTTGACTTCTCTCCTGCACGATACAGATGCTGACACTTACATAAGGTGCCTTTTCAGCCAAGAAATTTCAGTGCTGCAGAAATTTTTTTTTTTTTTTTTTTAGTGTTCTTGTATTTCTATACTTAATTTATAGTTTTTTAAAAAAAAAAAAACTACAGTTCATGGGTAAAAACCCTTGCAGCTGAATTTGAAAGCATGCAGACCCACTGTTTCTCTCTGCCAGAACATGCAGCTGTCGCTGCTGACCGAACAGGGCATGGGGAAGGCAGTGCAGGAGTTTGTGGACAAGGAGGAGAGGGATGCCATTGAGGAGCTCATCAACTACCAGCTGGAGAAGACGCAGCATCACCTGAAGGAGCGAAGGGTTGAGGCGGTCGAGGAGAAGATTGATGAGGAGGTCAGTATTCATGGGTAGAGAAGTGGGAGAAAGACATTACATATTTAAATGGATAAAGCAAATTTGTATCTCTTTATAAGCCCGTAGTGTAAGACATTTTCATCCCACATTATTTGGTCTCTCGATATCCAGTTTTCCTTGTATCCGCTCCAAGATTATAAATGCTGCTTAGAGTTTATCGATCCAGATTGTCATTTGTCCAGTCTGATGCATCCAGTCTGGGATGTGATATTTAATCTTGCGTGATAAACTGAAACCACATTTTAAAATTTTGCCATGCTGCTCTGAGAGAGAGAGAGAGAGAGAGAGAGAGAGAGAGAGAGAGACTATGAGATGCAGTGCATTGTGGGAACCGTGTACCCATGCTCTCGGTTTTTGTCTTACACAAGCCAGTCCGCACAAACTATTGTGGTAAGTTTAATTCTTGAAATCATTTAAAAATATATTTCGTATACATCTAGATGCTTGATGAGTGAAATTTCTGTGATAACTCGCAGTTACTTTGTAGACTCAATATGTGCTTTATGAGGGTCCTGACACCACTATCATCATCATCAGCAGCAGCAGTGAGGGGCCAAGAAGAAAAAATAGAAGCTGTAAAATAACAAATCTTTATTTTCTACATTTATTTATTATTTTTAGTACAAGAAAAAAGCAAATGTAAAATGTCATGAAGTAAAAGAAAATTCCTGGTTCTTACCTCTATTCCAAATTTCAATTTTAAAAAAAGTGAGGATGTAGAATAGCGAGGTAAATTTTTAAATACCGACCATATTATATGTGGTGCTACAGATGCGCTTGTTCTTCCGGAAAGTTTTGCAGATACGTGCGTGATTCATAAATGCTTTGTGCGGGCAGTGGAATCAAAAATGATTTTTTTTAAAAATGTATTTTGCTGGAACAAGCTGCAAAAAGCAAAACTGCATAAAATTTGTTACACTACTTTTCCCTTTTGCTATTAGACATAATTTAGCGGGATTTTAGAGTGAACTTGCGTGGGGGCTGGAACGAATTTCATTTTAAATAAGAGTAAATAATTTCATTATCCAGTTTTCAGTATTCACTTCAATTTCAGGAACAAATTAGGACCAGTTAATGAGGGATAAGTGTATTTTGTGGCAGGATTGACATGGTGCTACTTGAGGGACAGCAGCGCTGGCAGGAGACAAAAGAGGAGACATGAGGATGTTTATGGAGATGGTTCTGGGGTGAGGAGAAGGTCAGGCATGTAAAGTCCTCACAATGATGGGAAATGTAATGTGTGTGTGTGTGTAGGTGTCTCATTTTCAGCAAACCTTTAATGAATGCAGTCCTTCAGATGGCAGCTAGGTTTCATTGTTTCGAGGGGTTTTTTTTTTTTTTTTTTTTAAATAATGTTCTTGTACATCTAATGTCAATAAATGCAGTATTTTTGCCAGAATCTATGCTGTTTAGCATTGCTGGCAGAAACATGCCTAAGGCTCCAGTGGATTTATTACAGTAGTTTTGTTTTTTTTTAGCATTACTTCCAGCTGAATTTCAACAAAGTCTTTGAAGGATGCTAAAGTCCAGCAAAGCCTGTATACAAAGGGAAAAGCTGTATTCAGAACAAGTGCAGCCCTGCACAGCAGAATTAATTATTGATGGCAAGCTGTAAAAATTTCTGAATTGATCGGAAAACTGTTCCTTATGACTTATTTTTCCATAATTCTGGCATTGGGAATTCCATCCAGTAAAGGTCATAGTGGACCACACTGTACAAAAAGAACAAACGGTCTACAATGTCCATCCATGGATGGAGACCCTGTCAAATTTTATTGAAATGGTTTTAGTGTTGGGGTGCGGTAGCACAGTGGGTTGGACCGCAGTCCTGCTCTCCGGTGGGTCTGGGGTTCGAGTCCCGCTTGGGGTGCCTTGCGACGGACTGGCGTCCCGTCCTGGGTGTGTCCCCTCCCCCTCCGGCCTTGCGCCCTGTGTTGCCGGGTAGGCTCCGGTTCCCCACGACCCCATATGGGACAAGCGGTTCTGAAAATGTGTGGTTTTAGTGTTTGGTTATGGAGATCAATCCCAAGTTTGTTTGCATTCCTTCATACAACCGCTTAACTATGTTAAGAAAAAATATTCATCTTAGTATTATCTGTTCTTAGACTTGAAAATTAGACTAAAGATGATATAATTTGTTTTGAGGGCAATCAGCTACTAAGGGTTTTTCATTAATTAATTGTCTTAGTATGGTTTAATGGTATTTACATTTACATGTAATTTTAATTGCCATTAAAAAGTATGTCATTGTAGATATTGAATGTTGTACGGCTGCCTTGGACAAAGACATCAGATAAATTTTTATGATTATTTAAAGACTTCTCGAAATATCTGTAACCAAGAATTATTAAAATGAGATTTAAAGATGCAGCCTGAAGCACAAAGAAACCTAAATTAATGAGGACCTCATCTTGAAAGAAAATGAGCAGAAATTGGAGGTCTTCAGAAACCAAATTGAAAAGGCACTGCTGTAGAGCCGCAGAGCCTGAGTAAGATGTCTACAGATAATACACAGATAAAATAATCACTCACTTCATTTTGTCATCACTGGAAGAAGGCAATTTAGTTTTCTTCCAGGCTGCAAGCTCCCTCTGACAACTAAAGAGGTACAGAAATCGGTTTAGGTTTGGACGCACAGCCACTCAAGTTGTTTCGGTGAATACATCTCACTGATTAATGACTTATTATTGCTTTTGGTTTTTTAAAGGATAGTTTTTCAAAGGCTTTTTCTGAGCTGTTTTAGTTCTCTGGGCAGTTACTGTTTGTGCCCATCGGCAAAGTGCTTGACCTGACTTGCCCGTTTAAATGCCCAGTTTGCCGCTTACTCTTTTGGTGCCTTTGCAGTTCTCTGGGCAGTTAATGCTTTTGCCCTTTGGTGAGGTACTTGACTTTTCTTGAATTTTCTCCACTTGTGCTGAGAACGTAAATTTGAGCAAAAGAATTTTCCAACCAGCCGACTTCAAACATTGAGGCTATTGTGTAAGCTTCCCTTTGCTGGAGGCCTCCGTTCATCTGAGTTGCCCTGAGTAAGGAGTGGATGAGCATCCCACACATTTGTTTGAACAAATTTCTTCATCTACAGACAATATAGTTTCACTTGCAGAATGATTTACAGCTTGTGATTTTTACTCCATCAGTTCAGTGAAAATGTTGGCCAATTTATCCATGATGCATTCAAAAAAAATCTGATCTCATCAGGCTGCTCTCAGGTTTATGCTTGAATTAATTCTTAAAATGTCACATTAAATTAATTAAATCATGTTAATGATTTTGTAATTGCAATAATAATATTTAATATGGAAATCTTACCATTGTTGGCTCAGTAGGATGAATGTGCCTGCTTCATCTACGTAGGGACTGAATCTCAGTCAAACTCAGCCTCAAGTTACCTTAAATGTCAAGCTTCGGACAGTAGTTTGTTTTGATTGCAACCAAAGCTAAAAAATCCTGCCTGCAGAAAAAAAGATCTGTCGTGAGGAAAAGAGAGTAGGATTTTTAGTACACCTTTGGAAAGTCTTCTGAATTCAGCTGGTAGATTTTCCCAAAAATCTGTTAAGAGCATTGTGTTGAAACGTAGATGCAGGAACTTGGCACTGGACAGTTCTGCCTTTTCAGTTCACACTGATGAGTGTGTGTGTGTCCACTGGGACAGCAGGGTGCAAAGCCAGGCATCACTCACATTTCTGTCTTTAGATGCTACACACACGGCAAAAACAAATCGCGTTTTTTGCGGTACTGATCGGTCGGTACGCCAAACCTTCGACTCCGACTCCAGTAACCCAATAATTGCTTCCGACCCCGCAACACTGCCTAAAAGTTGCCCAGTTTTTTGGGGGTTGACTTATCCGGCCAATAGAGGCCTAAACCTATATTACACAACTAATTTTTGGGGGTCGACTTATACGCCGGCATATACGGTACATTTGGTCGGAATTGGAGTCGCTGTATTTTTCCCGAATCTGACTCCAGTAACCCAGTAATTGCTTCTGACTCCACAGCACTGGTACTGAGGGACATGGATGGGACTGGAAAGACTCTGCCGCATGAGACAATGTTTCAGTGACATCTTTGTTTGTTCGTTTTCCCCAGAAAGGAAGCTTTTGTCTCCTTTTGAAAAATGTACATATTGCCCTCCTCAGAAAGCACGTCCCCCATGCTGCTGAAGCGATACGCTTGTTTTCTTCTCAAAATGACTGGAAAGTGTTGGGAGCGACCGTGCTGCACGTACCCAATTTCTGTGGTGGTGGGTGAATCGAGGTTAAGGCCTTATGACTCTACACCAGTTGTAGGACCTTTTGTTGTTTAGTCTTTTGAGTTGTCACACCCAATAATCCAACCTCTACTTTGTGAGCAGCTGTGAGCGAAGTTTCTTCAACTGCGCAGTTGAATTATTGAATTTTGTGGAGAAACGGTCCAGGGATGTTTGAAATGTTGAATCGTGCATTTTGAATAGAGGCAATGAAGAAAGAAGTTTTCGTCTGATGAAGAGGTGAGAAAAGCGACCGCCTTCAAGGCAATGTCAATTAAATAAGATTAATCTCGGAGAAGTGTACGGAATGCGAAGGAACCTTCAGATGCATGACGACAGACGTAATCTCGAAACTTTTCAATCAGTGCTTTGTTATCTGGCAGATAAGCCAGTTGTGGAATAAATTGACTATCAAGTGCTCTGAGAGGAGATATTAATTTGCACTGTTCAGAATTTCTTTGCTTCTTTTCCAGGCCCAACACTTCTTCTCCGTGGTCATCTCACTTTTAAGTGCAGCAACGGGTGTTGATGATGAACCGCTGTTTCCTGACATTAAGCCACCGATAAGGCTTTGCATTCGCAGGATAATTTCAATTCCTCTTCCAGTTTTTCTTTGATTTTTCTATTTTTTTTTTTTATTTCTCGATAATACCATATTTACTCGAATATAACTCGCCCTCGCGTATATCTCGCACCTGTAATTTTACTTAGCGAAAAAAATGAATTAAAAAGTTAAGCATATACTCGCACATGAAAAAAGTTTAAAACTAAGAAATAGATCATGTTGTTACGGAAGTTTCAGATATTTTGGAATTCGGTTAAAGAGAAGCAGCATTTCAACAATCGTCTGCTTGGCTTTGTTGTTGAGTCGCGATCTTTTGTTAATAATACCGCACCGATCATCTGCGCACTCACTGCCCTACCGTTGTTGTCCGTTTCGCTCCGCTTTCAGGTCACTCTTCTCATTAATTACAGAAGCACTGTCCCTGAAAATTCAAATATCCCGTGAAGAAAGTGGGCGGCCGATCACGTAAATAACGTTAATAATTAAATTTTAATGCATTCATTTTATAAATAATTTGAGCAATTATAAATTCTAATGAATACTGAATTATAAACTTTTTTTTTCCCTGTAAAACTTTGGTTTCCAAAAATTCCCTTATATTGTAACGACCCGCGTTACTGTTTAAATGTAGATAGTTGCATTATGGGAAATAATGTTAAATGTGTGTAACCACTGGGGGCACTTAAGGGAAAATAGTAGGGTGACCGTGTCTCCCGGTATGTTGAGAGAGCTTAGAGGCGCTAAAACAGGCTGGCTATAAGCGCAGGTCTTGGAGGAAAAGGGGTTCTCGGACCGAGAGCATAATTCCCTTTGTGTTGGTGTTCAAATAAACCATTCCTTATGAACACTGCGTCCGCGTCCCTCTTCGCCCCATCCAAACCCACGGCGCTGCGCGCCACATTGGTGTCAGAAGTGGGATGGGGCAGAACGATGAGAGGCTGGATCAGGGAACAACTAACCACCAAGCATCGGGAAGGAGAGAAGACCGGGACGGAAGGACGGTATCCGGCGGGAAAAGCGCCTACGACGGTGGAGGTCGAGGCGGACGAGCCGTGGCGGAGCACGGGTGTCCAGGGGGACGCTGGGGAAGCGTGCGCAAGGGCGAGGACGGCGGAGAAGAGCTGCGCGGTGCCGCTGGAGATGGGCGAGCAGGTCGAGTGGGGTTTCCCTGCGCCCAGAGAAAGAGCGGCAGGAAGAGGCAGCGAACCGCCGTCGACCGCGGAGGAAAGTCGCCCCCCGCGAAGAGCGCCGCTTTCTCGAGCAGGACGGATGCCGTGCTGGGCGACGCGGAGCAGTGTGCCTCGTCTGTGGACGGGCAAAGCTCCGTGTCGGAGAGGAGCGGAACCGCCGACGCGAATTCTCCCGCGGAACGGGAGTCCGGCACTTTCGGGGAAAAAGCGCCCAGCCTGCCTGAAGCCCAGGCCAGCGTTGTTGAAGAGCGGCGCGGCGGAGCAAACGCCGCGAAAGGAGGAGGGCTGCGTAGCAAGAAGCGGCCAGTTTTGCGAGCGTCGCGGCGGGCTCAGCGGGCGGCGAATCGGCGGAGGCGGGGGCGGCAAGCAGGGCGGCTTTGCCGGGTCCTTCGCCGAAAGACGGCCGAGCAGCGAGGCGCGCGGCGAGACGACGGGGGGCGCGAAAAAGATGTTCGCCCCCGACAATTTTTTTAATTATTCAATTATTCAATTATTTAAAAAAAAAATCCGATAAAATGGGATTTGACAGCATTTTACTAGGTTGCCTCAGACTGAGCCGAGAGCATAAAACACCATAAAAATAAAAAGACAAAGATGGATGAATATATTATATATTGAAGCAGGTCGTTCGTAACAACTGGCAGTAACTCTGTTAAATAATACACAACTGACTGTCTGTAACTAAGGTTTATCAAAACGGGACTTAAGACTGACTGAAGGAATTGGTGTAGTTTTGCGACTGGAAGGTCGATATTGCGCGTAGAGTAAAAATATTACATATAACCGGCTCGCCACATAAACTTTAACAAATCAGTAATGTGTGGTTACAAAATACTGTTTTCACATAATGAGGAAAGGATAAAAACATCAATATTAGTTTTACAGTTCCATTGGGAAGGGTTGATGTCACTCACTTGGTGTGTAGTACATTCTGAAAGGTTATTCTTCCCTAGAAATCCATTTTTGTCCAATAAAATGAAAAAAAAAAAAAAAAATTGAGGGCCACCCACTGAAAGCTGAGCCCATGTAAATTAGCTGTGGCCAGGGGTAGCTGGTATCATTGTGGTTAGAGCTGTTGCATCGGGACCTAAAGGTCACAGGTTCGATCCCCACCCCGCAGCTGTAGTATCCCTGAAGAATGTCCTCACCCTAAAATTGCTCCAGTGACAGTACTCAGCTGTCTAAATGGGTAAATAATCATAAGTAGACTAACATTGTAAGTTGCTTTGGAGTAAATTGGCAGATAAATGTAAATTCCCTTCAAATAATATGCACCTCTAAAGTGGCCCTATCTATCACCATGTGGCACTTGGAGACCCCCTGAAGGCTGTGATCCCTGTCCTCCACCACCTGTCAGTGATTCTCCATCCATTCTCCTCTGTTGTTGGAGTCCTACTGGGCTGCCAGTGTTACTTTTTATTTTTACACCCTTTGATTTGCACACTTTTTTATACTTGGCACAGTATGATTTTTATTTCTTCCAGTTTCTTTTGAAGTATTTTGGTCTATGTGGACTCCTATAGCCTGGTGCAGTTCTGTGGGTAAAATAATCTATCCATTGCTCCATCTTTCAATGTATCTATGTCTGTCTCTCTATTGATATCTAAATCAATCTGTCGATATGGTGCCTGGGTCTGGGGATCGAGTCCCACTTGGGGTGCCTTGCGACGGACTGGGGTCCCATCCTGGGTGTGTCCCCTCCCCCCCGGCCTTTCGCCCTGTGTTTCCGGGTTAGGCTCCGGTTCCCCGCGACCCCGTATGGGACAAGCGGTACAGACAGTGTGTGTGTGTGTGTGTGTGTGTGTGTGTGTGTGTGTGTGTGTGTGTGCGTGTGTGTGCGCGTGTGTGCGCGTGTGTGCGCGTGTGTGCGTGTGTGTGCGCGTGTGTGCGCGTGTGTGCGCGTGTGTGTGCGTGTGTGTGTGTGTGGTGCCTTGGGTCTATTGGTGTCCATGTAGCCGTGAGGCTGAAGGTACAGACCTGCTTTGTTACAGATGTCAACAGAAACAGTAGCGATGAGTCATAGGTTTAGATGCTGATTTTCTCCCTTTCCAGTTCTTCTCCTGTTCCGAACCTGCGGGGGAACGGGTTAATTCTTCCGAACAAGTAATTGCTGCGATAATTGCTTTTTCCTTTGTGTATCATTTGAAGAAGCTGGGGGAGGAAAAATATGTTTTATCTTCCTTATCTTCATATTCTTTACTATACGGTATATTGCCATGAAGCTGTGGCAAAAATACACTTCTCAGAACAGGTGTTTTTAGCCTTGGTAATTATTCATTTTGTGGTCTTTGATATCTTGTCAAGCTAGATCAGAATCCCCACTGCAGTCGCATTATGAAAAAGTCACTGTTGTTAAAATCACATGTGCAGAATTGGGCGTTGAGTTTGTATAAATATTTAAAGCGAGTGCTTCTACCCACAAAGATATTGCTGTAATGTTCTGTCATTTTTTGCCCCCAGCGTGACCGGTGTTTTACTCATCAGTCAGTTCAATGCCCGATTTTTTTCATGGTTATCATTATTATTTGTTGCTTGACTGGTGTATTCTTTCCCCCCCCAGAGTGCCTACAGCCAGGTTTTTCTGCAAGAGCAATTCTGGGTAGATGTTTTGTTCAAGGGTAATGAAGCAGTAGTGGGAACGGGACTTGATCCAATAACCTTCAATTACAATTTGGATTCTTTAACTGCTGCCTTTCGAACGACAGTGTTTTAAATAATGCATGAAAATATTTTGACATTAACTTGATCCCATTGTGCACCATAGGGGTGGATAAGGGTCACGGGCTTTCTGAAGAGCATGCGGAATGTAGTTGTGTATGTGTCAAACCCAGCTGATGCACGGCGCAAAATATATGCGGGCCAAATGGAACACGGAGTACCGTACATGTTTCATCGAGACGAAAAAGCCCATGCCAGTAATTAATTTTAATTGTTTCATGAGAAACAATACCACCCTCGATACAACTAGGAATTTTAAATTAGCCAGTTTTCTTCCACAAAGTTGGTGCTGCCTGATGTGTCATTAATGCGTTATTGATAAGCTCATGTGTTTTATATGGGATTCGTGGTTGATCACAAAAACGATCGTAGTAAAGATTGCGAGAGACAAGGAAACGACAAGAGTACAGATTGTGTGTGAAAACATTTTGATTGTGTCTGCCCTTTTAACCATTTTTAAACAATAGTGTTTTTTGGTCCATCTCCAGAAGTGTGCCAAGAAACACACACAGCGGCTGACAGGCTGTGTGTGGGTGTGCCGCTGATGTTTGGCAGTATGCCAGAGGGCTCTTTCTAAACTCCTGAACGATGCGCTCCGGCTTATTTTAATATCGGCAAGCGACTGCCGAAAGAGAGAAACTGGCAACGCGTGAAATGTAGTATTGTCGGCTGGAACTAAAAAATAATAAAACTTATTTAGTAAAAATAATGAAACTTGTCTGACTCCTTGCCAAACCTCTGATTTTGTGTTTTTGTGTTGTGCGCACGTGCAGATCCGCCGCTTCCGGGATTCCAAGATGAACACAGTGGAAGAGGATGAGGAAGTGAAGGAGGTAAGTTGGAAAGACTTCCTGCAGCAGGGGGAGCGGTAGTAAGGGTGCTCACCTTGACATACAGCAATGTGGGTACTGTTCCCACCTCCTGCTGTGGCCCTCCTGATCACGATACTTACCCTAAATTGACACAGTAAAAGTTACCCAGCTACGTGGATGATCAAACTGCTGTGCGTAACACTAAGTCGCTTTGGAGAAAAGCCTAAAATGAAAAAAGTAACTAGTAAGTAATATTTGCACATCGTGTACCCATTGTGTATACCATATGTGCTTTGTCTGTGCTGTAAGTAATCTTGCATTAGCAGTATATTTTACCCTCTTTTCCAGGCCATCAGTCGAGCCAAGGCCCATCGCACCCAGGAAGACAGGGACTCTGTCGCAGGTGATCTTGACATTTCGGAGGAAGCAGATGTAGCCATGGACTCAGATGATGGCTTTCCAGCCCCGCCTCCCGCCCGCGGTAGAGGGAGGGGCAGGGCTTCGTCAGCCAGAGGAGCATCTTCCAGAGGAGCATCCAGGCGGGGCAGGGGTGAGCAATAATTACTGTTATTTATATTACAGTCGAAGAGAACCTTTTTGGCATGTGGCAGCACTGTGGTGCAACGGGTACTGCTGGTGTCTCGCAGCTCCTGGGCTGCGGACTTGAAATCAGCTCAGTCTGGGTGGAGTTTGCATGTTTGCATGTTTGTTCTCCCCGTGTTCACATGGATTTCCTCTGGGTGCTCTGGTTTCCTACAGTTCCAAGACAAGTGTTTTCAGGTGAACTGGTCATTCAGAATTGCCTGTAGTCTCTGTATGTGTGTTTAATTGCCCTGTGATGTACAGGTCAGCGTGTACCCTACCTCACATCCTACACATCCAGGATAGACTCTGGACCACCACGACTCTGCACTGTACAAGTGGTTATTAATAGCAGATGGATGGATGAATGATTTATGGCTGTCGTCATCACCAACAGTCTATCTGTAAAAGCCTCTTTGGTGTACACCGTCATTACTTCAAACCATCCAGCCTTGAAGGAGATTATACAGAAATGGGATGTCCTTCATTCCTGTCCAGTTCCCACTGGTTTCATTTCAGGTGGTGACAGATGGCTATTACCAAAATGTTTTCTTATAAGAAAGTTATCACTGACAGCCGTGGGCTTGCAGTTGCCATGGCGCTTTCAGGCTAAGAGTCGCCGCTCTTGTTTCCCTCTCTTTAATTGGCCCTAATGGGCAGCAACATGTCATCGGAGTGTTCAGCAGAGGTCCCGTGTCAGTAGCCATTACGGGAAGCCGTGAGAGGCCCCTACACACGTGTGTGTCATCATGGAAACCAAAGAAGTCAGTTTGCGAGGTGATATACAATTCCCAGAGGCTCATAGGTTGCTAAGCTCAGGAAATCGCCCAACAAGACCTGATCTGCTGTTCAGCGCCTCCGTGGGGATGGCGCTTTAGTCGCTTTATCAAACACTTCAAGGAAGAAAAGGTTCATTTTCATCACTCTTCCCCAATGAAAAGCTGGGAAAAAGGCATTGCTTCCATCGTTTAGCGTTATTCAGTAGGAGCTCTCACCTTCCACTCTTCCCCCGATTTGCCATTTTTTATTTATTTGTTGGGGGGCGCGGTGGCGCAGTGGGTTGGACCGGGTCCTGCTCTCCAGTGGGTCTGGGGTTCGAGTCCCACTTGGGGTGCCTTGCGACGGACTGGCATCCCATCCTGGGTGTGTCCCCTCCCCCTCCGGCCTTACGCCCTGTGTTACCCGGTAGGCTCCGGTTCCCCGCGACCCCGTATGGGACAGGCGGTTCAGAAAATGTGTGTGTATTTATTTGTTTTGTTTTTGTTTTTTTTTTTTTTTTTTTTTTTTTACAGAAATTTGGTGCTCTTGGCATGCTCTGAATTGAGTTTTCTCATGTCCTTAAGCAATGTGGTGAAATTAGATTGCTTCAAGGTTGACTTTTCTTTCCCGCAGCCTTTGATTTGACTTGCGCTTCATCAAAAGGTGAATTGAGGAGAACGTTGACAGCAGATAAATGCAATGCAGATAGTGCAGCTGATTCTTTCAAATGAGGTACATCAGATTTTTTTATGAAGCTGCTGTATTTTCAGTAGAGATCCTTCAAAGCGCAGAAACCAGGTGAGGCTTGATTTGAAAGCACCCCTTATGGAATCGTCCAACAACCAAACAACGGAGTCTGAGGTTTTTGTGCTTGTAAATATTTATTGAGGTTATTGTATGTCAAGAAATTTTTTGTTGAGGTGCACAGATGAGGTCCAAGTAAGAGAAAAGGTAATTTTGAGGTGCATTCACAACTTCCGGCTCTGCGAATGGAAAACATGGTCCACTAGCGTAGAGACCTACACTCTGTGGCCTCCAGGACCATGCCAGATGTTGGAAGTCAAGGAAAGGCTTCAAACGTCAACTGGATGAATAAATGCAATGTTACATCTCTTCTCTATTAATGTTCATAGTAGTTTTCAAAGATTCTTGTCAACTTCTGGTTCCTTTCATGGAAAATGACACCGAAGGAGTCAGTCTGCTAAGTGGAAACTTCAGTATCGGAGGGCAGATGAATGACGACTCCCTGAGACGAGGCTTTTGCCGTCACTCGAAATCTTCAAAGTCCAAGACTAAAGAAGCAGCAGCTGTGGAGAGTTGTTCAGTAGGTGTCATAGAAGAGCTCTGAAGTTGTTTGTTTGTATATTTATTTATTTCCGTAATAGGCGCCGGCATCCCATCAGAGCCAAGGCCCGCGGGGAGAGGACGTGCCCAGAAAACTGCTCTCGCCAGCCCCACAAAGAACCGGTCTATCATGGACGGTGAGTTTACACCTCGCCCCAGCTTCGCATCTGCCCCATGTGCTTCCAGCGCTTAGAGACGTCCATTTATCTTGTATCTATCTTTAATTATTTCTTCTTTTAAAAAAAGTATTTATATATTCATTATTCATTTGTCTAACTAGCTTTCTGTCTGTCTCTTTATTTAATTCTATATTAAGCTCTTTACAATGATTTACCCATTTCTATAGCTTTTTTTACTGTGTCAGTTTAAGGTAAGTACCTTGGTCAAAAGATACTGCAGAATGAGGTGGAATTTGAACATGGGTCCTTCAAGTCCAGAGTCCTTTTCATTACCTGCTGTTAATCTCTATGCTGCTGTCCTTCCTTCCTTACCCTCACACACACCCCAACCCATTCAATTCTGTACAAGCACAGGAACGCAGGGCCCTTGCATAGCTTCCCCAGTGCTGTCATCGAAAAGAGGAAATCTGTACGGGCTGTAATCTGTTGTTCGTGTACAGATTGTCAGCGGGGACAGTCAGATCGTGTTGCAAATCTACTCTGATAACTGCAGAATTTTTCCCGATGCTTCATTTGCAGCCCTCTCTCTTTTTCTCGTTGCCTAGTAACTGCCAGTAAGTGACACTGGGCGCCGGGTGTGTTTCCCAGGTAGGAGACGGGTGGCAGGTTGGGACCGAGCGCAAAAAGCACCACATCTGTCTCATCATCTCTCCTCTTTGTGCACCAGCTTTCCAGGCAGTTTCTCAGAGGCCATCAAGAGGCACGGCACCGAAAAGCTACACAGAGCAGGTGAGGCCTTTGCTGCAGTTTGCCGACATCTCCAGTTTCGGTGGCCTGGGCCTTCATTTCATGCTTTTAAACCCTTGAATCGCACTTTCCTGTGTGGGAGTGAATTTATCCCTAAGGTAGCGGGGGTAGTGTTTCCCGTAAGCTTAACGTCATGATAAAAAAATCCTGCACGGGGGTATGCACAAAAGAACAAGAGCACAGAACTTAACAGGTATCTTTGGGGACTGTAAGAAGGGTGAGGATCCTGGCTAAGAAAAACACATGCTCTCCACACAGACAAATTTTGTTGATGAAAACGTGGCTTACTGAGCAGCTCTTTTGTGTGCTGCTGCTCTTAGAACAAGATGACCTTGAATTTTCTTTCTTCTTTTTTTGAATTTCACTAATTCCGGTTGAAGGGGACGTTTGGGACACGAGACACGGAATACATGCTGTTCAAACCTGACCCGAACTCCCTAGCAATGCGGAAATTGCGATTTCACCATCAAAGAAACATCCATTTCCCAATTAAAGCATCTTCGCGAGCCCTGCATCTCCAAGGAAATTTTTTGAAACAGCATTATTTACAGCTGATTATTACTAGACCATCACCAAAGTTTATTCTGTATATCCACTTAGGTGATTTACACAGTGTTCATGCAGGCAGATAACTCTGGAAGTTTGCAGTGTATCACAGGGTGCAGTTCTCCTCTGTGCTTTCTGGGTGGATGTCGTGTCGTTTTTTGAATATCAAAGCTTGTTTAATGTTTCCTCCAGCATCGCAGAGAGGAGGTGGCTGGTTTGAATGGCGCCTTGATACCGCTGATCCGCCTAATGTTGCGCGAGAGAATGGGGTGATCGACACGCTCTGTTTACCACGCACCTTTCGCTAACAGCGTGCGTGTGTGGCGGTGCTGGTTCCTCAATCTCAAACACTTTTTCCCCCATTCCCCCCTGCATGCAGAGTAGATGAGAAGAAACTGAAAAAAAAATGAATTTTCTTAACTCATTTTTCTAAGGTGTCTTTCTAGGCACCAGGTGGAATGAAAAGCAAAGAATGGGAGCTGTAGGGAGCTGCAGACAGCAGTGATTTTTTTTTTCCCCCCCCCCTCCATTCTTTTCTTCACTCAGAGAAGGGGTAACGTTGCCACAATTTTCTCTGCTTGTTGTATTCTATTCTGTCTAGGCCTTCCCAGCTGCCCAAAATATGTGTTCAGAAGTAGCAGGTATGAAGGTAATTTCTTCATGGGAAGAGATGGCAGGAATAACTAAAGCTGATTAAGAAGTAAATGCAAACCTTAAGGTGGACAGAAATGGCTGAAATGATGAGGGACAGATGAGTGTTGCCTATTGAAACAATTGGACAGCGACACGGTTACATTTATTCATTTATCTGACACTTTTCTCCAAAGCGATTTACAGTGTTATGTTACTTACACCAATTTACCCATTTATGGAGCTGGGTAGTTTTCACTGTATTAATTCAGGGTAAGTACCTTGATCAAGGGTACTACAGCAGGAGGTGGGATTTGAACCTGGGTCCTTGAGACCCAAAGGTGGCCTTGATAACCGCAATGCCATCTGCTGCCCAGTTTGTAAAGTGATGGGTAATACCGTGAATAAAGCCCTCTTCCGGACCTTGGACTCATGGTGGAAATGTCCAAGACACGGTCTCAAACCTCAGAAATGCTAAGTGGAAGCTCGTGGCTGGAAGGATATTTCCGGCAGCGGGGGTCATAAAGCAATCGCTGTAGTCTGTTGTCTTCGGCCACCGGTTGCCACCGGTTGCCACCTGCTCGGCGGGAGATGAATAGATGTTCGAAAAGGGTGGAATGGAAATTCAAAAGGACTTGTGTGATTGCACTGTCTCAACCTTCCATTAAGCAGCACGTGTCAGATGTGTGATTGAAGCCGGTAAGTGGAGTGGAGTTTTTTTTTTTTTGGTGACTCATTATGGTTCATGCTGTTCCCTTAAATTCCCTTCGAATGAGGCCGTGAGGATGTACATCAGTTTGACCTTTGCATACTCTTGGGTTCTGCTACCCGTGTATAGCTGTAGAAATTAACGTAAACGGAGTCGCTTGAAAAGGTCAGGGTCGGGCATTTTGTGGAGCGCTGAGAACGTTCCGGAATGAGGGAACGCTTCTGCGGAGGGGTCCCTCCGTTTTCAGAGATGCTGAAGTGTTGGTCTCGCACAGATGGGGCGAAGGTGGCAACGTCCATCTGGGGAGGCTGGCTTTGGCCCTCAACGGTTCCTTCATCTCCCTCCTTCTGCCGTTTCCTGCAGATTGACATCGATGACGACTCCGACGAGGACGTGTCCTTCGCGAAGCCCTCCAGACCAACTCAAAGGTGGGCACGAGCGAGCAGCGAAGCAAGACGAGCAGAGCCTTATTTTCACTACATCGTCAGTGAGCAGATGGTCACCGCTGATACCGTCCACTGTTTTTTCTCAAAAATGCTGCGGCTGCTGAACTTCTTACAGTTTTAAGTAAAAGTTGACAGAAAGAAACGCAGCAAAATCCTTTCTAGTTCAGAATATAATTACAGTCTATTTGTCACTAGGAACTAATTGCATCAAGTGAGACGGCTATCACTGTTCAAACTTGAAAGAAACGGAGTTTCAGGCTCCTGTGTGTCTCTCGTTCAGTGTGGAAAATTGTTCTGACTGTCATTATTTTCTCCAATGCCTTACAAGGAAAAACAGAAGTACAGATTTTTTTTTTGGAAAAAAATACAGAAATTGGCAGCGTTTAAAATTGTCTGTCCATCCATCCATCCGTCCAGCCATCCAGCCATCCATCCACCCATCCACCCATCCATTCATTGTCAGTAACATCTGTCCCTTGCAGGGTTGCAGTGGTCCAGAGTCTATCCTGCTGCAAGCATAGGGTGTTAGACAGGGTACACCCTGGACTGGCCACCAGTCGGTCGTCGGGCAATCTTGCACACTCATTGACTCGCGCATATACACACATCAGTCAATTTAGAGTGACGTGCTCATGAAAAACATATGCTCTGCCCCCGTTGACATTTACATTTACATTTATTCATTTAGCAGACGTGTTTTGCCTGAGAAAAATCCAAAAAGTGCCTTGTTGATTGTGATGACAACAAGATGCTGTATGGTTCTACCCTGCTCTTTCCAGCAGATACATTACTGCTACCTCATCGGTCACACTACTGTGTGGACACTATGGTAAATAGAATCCCAGTGACCTTCCAGAATCGACTACATGCTGAGACCCCATTTCATGTGGGGTTCATTTGGGTCCACCAGACTATGGGTGCACCAGTGTCACTGCAGCATCTCCAAAGCCCCAGCAACTTAAAAAGGATAGAGAATTCTGTGTGACTACAGTGATCTGAAGAAGAACATTTATTCCTTTTTATCATGAGCTTGCAAACTATCTGCTCTCTCGTTTTGTACCCCATCCTTAATTTACACATGATGGATGGAGCCTTTATTGTGATGGATCCATCTGTTCTATTGTAAGCACAGTCAGATATTAAAGGCCAGCACATTAACTTCCTCGTGGGACAGGGTGAGCCTCACTGGGAAGGGAATGAACCTCATTCGTAGACCCTTGTCGTCAGGTGACCTGGCTTGTGCTTAACATGGGGACGTGTGTTTGACCTTGAGATGTTTGTGTTTTTACTGTTTGTGAACATTTCTTCAGTACCAGTCAAAAGTTTGAGTTGAGCTCAGGGACACTTTTTATTGTCAAATTCAGCATTTAGCGAATACATTTGATGAGGAAATGAGGTACCAGGTCATCACAGTTCCTTTTGCAGCACTTCCCAAAGGAGTAGGACACCCGTGTGCTGCTTTGCTTCCGCTCTTCTATCCGGTTCGTGTTACCTGGGTGCGCTCAAACTTTTGACAGATGCTCCACATGCCTCAAAAAGTCAGCATCACCACCGTCTCCATAGTCGTCATGACCCCGGTGGTGTCAGTGACAATGACAGGGCGATAGACTCTCTCGTTCTCATTTTAAGGACGTCAGCGATGGCCTCCACCTCAAGAAGTTCTCAAAGCCAGAGCCAGTCGTATAAAGGGGTTTTCTTCGAAGACGACGACGAGGTGAGCGCTTCTCCGTGCTCTTCCTCCACATGTGCCGGAACGCGAACTCTGACCCAGCTTCGCATCGAAACTGTCCTACAACAGGATCCATCCCAAACGAACCTTTGATAGCTCTTCCCGTTCCTTCTGTCTTTTTTCAGGATGAGCCTGACCCCTTTAAAAGCTCCACCAGCTCCAGCAGAAGAGGTCAAAGATGAAACTGCAAGACAACATGTTGTTTCACTCTTTGTGTTCAGTTTGCGTTCGTTTCTTATCCCCAGTCCTGTGTTGTGTAAACATAGCCAGTTACCCTCACTCCACTTTCGGAACTGCACGCCTTTGATGCTTTACGTCTGTGCACTTTTCGGTTTGTATTACATTTTACCTGCCATTACCATGCCTTGTTTCACAGATCAAAGGCAAAACCTTCAACTCTCATGTGAAATAAGAACCGATTTCCATAAAGTAGCGGCACGTCATTTAAAGGTTCGAAAGCACCGAGAGCAAACTGCTTTTCCCTCGTCTCGGAGATTCTGCTGTCTGTTTGCGTCCTGCTGCGTCGTGCAAGGTTCACTGGACAGCGCTCCAGAGTCCCTGATCCACTGCGCAGCCACCACGGATGATCCAGCGTGGACTGATAATGGGAAATGCGGTACTTTGGCGGGGATTTGGATTACCGTGCATAATTAAAATTTCAGTACTGTTGAGCGTGAGGTTCTGTTTGTTCTAATTGGGGGGTTTAGTCATTAGGGATTCTTCAACGATGGGATTTTTCTCTCATGCCCTGGAAATGAACAGGACGTGTGTAAGAGTGTTTGCGTCAGCGCTGTGCGCACAGGGCTCCGTGGCTCTTCAGCACATTACTTCCATTGCTGAGTCACCCTCGCTGACATGCA
This sequence comes from Scleropages formosus, assembly GCF_900964775.1. Lineage (NCBI taxonomy): Eukaryota > Metazoa > Chordata > Actinopteri > Osteoglossiformes > Osteoglossidae > Scleropages > Scleropages formosus. The sequence continues at coordinate 28,356,110 of NC_041815.1, read as the reverse complement.
AAGTTGTCAGACCTTCAACACATCTTATTTCCTGCAGGTTCATGTAAATTTATGTGTTGCATTTCCTCCCAGGAAGTAAACATCTCCTCTCAGTAATCCATGTTCACTTTACCATGGATGAAAAGCTTGTTCTTGGATGGAAGATGAAACGCTCTGTGTGCCGGTGAGACGGGTGGGAAAACGGTTAGCGGACGACCCTTTTGCACCCCTTTGTACCTTACATTTACTTTTATACTGTTAGCAGATGCTTTTCTCCATAGCGAGCTACGCCTCAGTAAACAAAAGTGCATTTTGCCAGCAAGTGGAGGCACGTGATCCTAGAAGTACGCTCAGTTAGCCCGATTACACCACCGATTTTGCCAGAGCGCCTTTACAAAGTTTACAGGGCAGGTGGGTGATCGGGAGGGAAGTGGGTCTGAAAGAGATGGGCTTTGAGATCCTTCTTGAATGCTGAGAGGGATTCAGCAGCTCCGAGGAACGGAGGGAGTTTGTCCCATTGCCAGAATCATTAACCAGCAGACTTTTGATTTTGGACCTCTAGTGGGTGGGAACCACCAAGTACCCAGTGGTGGAGAAGCGTAACAGTCTGGTTTGGGTGTAATGAGTGATCAGGTCCTGTAGATATCAGGGAGCAGATCCTTCGATGGTCTTGTAGGCCGTAACCAGAGTGCTGAATATGGTACAGGTAGTAGCTACAGGAAGCAGGAATTTAACACAGGCACTGCCATTAACAGATATGGAGCTTTTCCAGGAATGAAATTGCCATGTGCTGAAAGGTGGGTATTTGGACCCATCTCTCACATCGGTACCTAAAGTGCCTGCAGGTAGCTGGTCAACTCGCACAAGTCGCACTCTCGTCAAGGTGCGTTACATCTCAGATGAAGCCTGCAGAGCGGAAATAAGTAGGCAGCTCCCAACACACACATCGGTGGAGCTTGTTGTGGGTGTCGTGCTTTGGGGGGTGTGGATGAAAGAAGGAGGTAATTGTCCATAACTAAACCGGGAGCAAAAAGCGGTGTTAAAAAAATTGCACATCACAAAAAGCCCTACAGAAAGTAAATGACCTCTGCCGTAGCCTGGGGGGGGGGTGTGATAGTGTACAGCGGCGATGTTTGGGGTCAGTTGTAGTGACGCCGCTTAGTTTGGTCTCCAGACATCCTTCCAAACAGCCAGAGCTCCTTCGGCTCTGTGTTAATAGATTTATGTGTCTGCAAAGACGATGGCCAGAATTATATTTGATTACGGAACCGTTTTCCTCTTCCGGAAAGTTCTTTCATCATTTTGCAACCTGCTAGTTGTGATCCAGTTCGTCAAGCAGAAAATGGCTTGAGTACCAGATCCGCAAAGATCTCGAGCGCTGGGATGGGGTTCTGCTCCCACCCGTGGGAGACATGTCCCTCTTCTCCTTGCTGAAGATGCCTTGGCATTCGTCTTCAGCTGCCTGTCTCTAATTCTTCCTGCCTCCCGAATCATGTTCACCAAGAGCATCGGGGCAGCAAGTCTCTCCCAGCCTGTCCATCTTTTCGTGGAGAGATGTTCTCCTGCAGCGGCGCTTGAGCTCGTCGTCAATGAAATAATAATGTGTTACTGAGACCAGCCAGTTCATCCATCCATCCATCCATCTTCCTCCGCTATCCGGGGCCGGGTCGCGGGGGCAGCAGTCCGAGCAGAGTCCTCCAGACTTCCCTCTCCCCGCACACCTCCTCCAGTTCCTCTGGGGAAACCCCAAGGCGTTCCCAGGCCAGCCGGGAGACGTAGTCTCTCCAACGTGTCCTGGGTCTGCCCCGAGGCCTCCTCCCAGTGGGACAAGCCCGGAACACCTCCCCAGGGAGGCGTCCAGAAGGCATCCGGAACAGATGCCCGAGCCACCTCAACTGGCTCCTCTCGATGCGGAGGAGCAGCGGCTCTACTCCGAGCTCCTCCCGGGTGACTGAGCTCCTCACCCTATCCCTAAGGGTGCGCCCAGCCACTCTGCGGAGGAAACACATTTCTGCCGCTTGTATCCGCGATCTCATTCTTTTGGTCATGATCCAGAGTTCATGACCATAGGTGAGGGTAGGAACGTAGATCGACCGGTAAATTGAGAGCTTCGCCTTACGACTCAGCTCCTTCTTCACCACAACAGACCGGTACAATGACCGCATTACTGCGGACGCCGCACCGATCCGTCTGTCAACCTGCCGCTCCATTTTTCCCTCACTCGTGAACAAGACCCCGAGATACTTAAACTCCTCCACTTGAGGGAGCAACTCCCCCCTAACCTGGAGGGGGCAATCCACCTTTTTCCGACTGAAAACCTCCCGGCTGCAAACCTCCCCAGTGCACGCTGCAAGTCTTGACTTGATAAAGCCAACAGGACCACATCGTCCGCAAAAAGCAGAGACGAGATCCTGCGGCCACCAAAACAGACACCCTCCGTTCCCTGGCTGCGCCTAGAAATTCTGTCCATGAAGATAATGAACAGAATCGGTGACAAAGGGTAGCCCTGGCGGAGTCCAACATGCACCGGGAACAGGTCTGACTTACTGCCGGCAATGCGAACGAAGCTCCTGCTCCGGTCATACGGGGAACAAACAGCCCGTAGCAGCGAGCCCCGAACCCCATAATCCCGAAGTACCTCCCACAGGATGCCATGAGGGACACGGTCGAATGCCTTCTCCAGGTCCACAAAACACATATGGACTGGTTGGGCAAACTCCCACGAACCCTCCAGCACCCTAGTGAGGGTATAGAGCTGGTCCAGTGTTCCACGGCCAGGGCGAAAACCGCATTGCTCCTCCTGAATCCGAGGTTCGACTATCGGTCGGATTCTCCTTTCCAGTACCCTGGCATAGACTTTCCCAGGGAGGCTAAGGAGTGTGATCCCCCTGTAGTTGGAACGCAATCTCCGGTCCCCCTTCTTAAAAAGAGGGACCACCACCCCGGTCTGCCAGTCCAGAGGCACCGTTCCCGAACTCCACGCGATGCTGCAGAGGCGTGTCAGCCAAGACAGCCCCACAACATCCAGAGACTTGAGAAACTCGGGGCGGATCTCATCCACCCCCGGAGCCTTGCCACCGAGGAGTGTTTTGACTACCTCAGCAACTTCAGCCAGGGTAATGGACGAGTCCCCCTCCAAGTCCCCAGCCTCAGCTTCCTCTACGGAAGGCGTGTCGGAGGGATTGAGGAGATCCTCAAAGTACTCCTTCCACCGCCCGAGAACATCCTCAGCTGAGGTCAGCAGCGCACCACTTCCACTGTAAACTGTTTGTGGAACACCGTTTCCCCCCTCTGAGTCGCCGGACGGTTTGCCAGAATCTCTTTGAGGCCGACCGAAAGTCTTCCTCCATGGCCTCACCGAACTCCTCCCAAGCCCGAGTTTTTGCCACGGCGACTGCCAGAGCCGCGCTCCGTTTGGCCCGTCGGTACCTGTCAGCTGCTTCAGGAGTCCCATGAGCCAGCCAGGCCCGATAGAACTCCTTCTTCAGCTTGACGGCATCCCTTACCTCCGGTGTCCACCACCGTGTTTGGGGATTGCCGCCGCGACAGGCGCCGGAGACCTTATGGCCGCAGCTCCGAACCGCTGCCCCGACAATGGAGGCGTGGAACATAGTCCATTCAGACTCAATGTCCCCCACCTCCCTCGGGACCTGGTTGAAGCTCTGTCGGAGGTGGGAGTTGAAGACCTCTCTGACAGGGGCCTCCGCCAAACGTTCCCAACAGACCCTCACTATGCGTTTGGGCCTGCCAGGTCTGTCCAGCTTTTTCCCCCACCATCGAATCCAACTCGTCACCAGGTGGTGATCAGTTGACAGCTCAGCCCCTCTCTTCACCCGAGTGTCTAAGACATATGGCCGAAGGTCATAAGAAACGACTACAAAGTCGATCATCGACCTCCGACCTAGGGTGTCCTGTTGCCAAGTGCACTGATGGACACCCTTATGCATGAACATGGTGTTCGTTATGGATAAACTGTGGCTAGCACAGAAATCCAATAACAACTCACCGCTCGGGTTCAGATCAGGGAGGCCGTTCCTCCCAATCACGCCCCTCCAGGTGTCACTGTCGCTACCCACGTGGGCGTTAAAGTCCCCCAGTAGAACGACAGAGTCCCCAGTGGGAGCGCTTTCCAGCACGCCCCCCAGGGACTCTAAAAAGGCCGGGTACTCTACACTGCCGCTAGGCGCATAAGCACAAACGACAGTGAGAGACCGTTCCCTGACCCGAAGGCGTAGGGAGACGACCCTCTCATTCACCGGGGTAGACTCCAACACATGGCGGCTGAACTGGGGGGCTATTAATAAGCCCACACCCGCCCGCCGCCTCTCACCTTGGGCAACGCCAGAATAGTGGAGAGTCCACCCTCGATCGAGAAGAGTGGTTCCAGAACCCAAGCTGTGAGTGGAAGTGAGCCCGACTATATCTAGACGGTATCTCTCAACTTCCCGTACCAGCTCAGGCTCCTTCCCCGCCAGTGAGGTGACATTCCAAGTCCCAAAAACCAGAGTTGGCGCCCGAGGTTTGGGTCGGCCGGGCACTCGGCCCCGACCACCGCCTAAATCGCAATGCACCAGCCCCTTACGGTTTCTCCGGCAGGTGGTGAGCCCACCGAAGAGCGGCTCTACGTCATGGCTTCGGGCTGAGCCCGGCCAGGCCCCGTGAGCATAGACCTGGCCACCACGCCCCCCCCTCCCCCAGGCCTGGCTCCAGGGTGGGGCCCCAGTGACCCCATACCGAGTGGGGTAAACGAAAGCCTTGATTTTATTTTCTTCATAAGGGGTTTTTGAACCGCACTCTGTCTCGTCTGTCATCCAGGACCCTGTTTGCCATGGGAGACCCTATCAGGGGCATATAGCCCCAGACAACATAGCTCCTGGACTCATTCAGGCACTCAAACCCCTCCACCACGGTAAGGTGGCGGTTCACGGAGGGGCAGCCAGTTCATAATGGGGTGAAATAAATGTAAGTGATATTTTAGTACACGTCTCGCTTTTGTCGGTAACGAAAAGTTTTTTTTTGTGCCAGAAATAGGTGAATGCACCTCTTTTCAAATTATGGAGCAGCACTAATCTGTTTCTGCTGATTTTCTATATAAATGGTGACTAATATTTGAGTTTTTTTTTTTCTTATTATTATTTGCCAAGGTTGTCCTTCATTTCAGGGACAGCATTTGATGTCCAACTACTGGAGGCTGTGAAAATTATTATTGTGTTAGAAGGTGATGATAAAAATAGCAGCCTATTCTATTTTTTATTTTAGTGCACCATGTTTTCTCCTGCATGTTTAGTATTTTTGAGGATGCGCCTTGACCAGAGTTCTACGCTATTGTAGGTCTCCGCTGCTCTTCTCTTCGTTGATCTTTTCCTTCAGCATCAGCAAATATATCCATAAAAAATTTTTTTTAAGATTCAACCTTCAAAAACTTGGAGCAGAACTGATAAATGAATCATCTGCTCTATATTTTAAATAACTTATTTAAAAACAAAAAAAAAAAAAAAAAAACTAAATTTAAATGTGCAATTGTACGCCTTAAAAGTCCAGATCACTGTAGTAAAATAATTTGAAAAATAATCAATGCATAAAGGAAGGACGGTCCACTTGACTGGAGTCAATTATTGACAGTGTATTTATTTGTAGTGTCACCCCTCGATCGCAATTTTATTTAATGATTAAACCGTAGTGCATCCTCAAGAATTTGCTTATGCCAAGTGTTGTTTTCCTTTGATTAAGCATTTATGCAAATTTTGATTCATTTCATATTCGCCAGTGATTACTACAGAAGATTGAATTGAGTCAATTTGCATACGTTCTGCTGGAATCATTTCTCGCAACAATGCAGCTGTGAGTGACAGCCGTGCGGAATGGCCTCTTTGTGAATGACGCCGACGGACCCTGCAATTTAATACACGCAAAAAATTCCGACATTAAAAATGCAGATGAAAGCAGTTAGAAACAAAGGCTTGTAATTTATGAGAACAGTTGCAGATATGAAAAATTACAGCTGCCTAATTCTCTGTCTCAGAAGTGTGTTAACATTATAATACAATGATGACTGAAGGAGAGGGACCAGCTAAAGATGAACGCAATCTGTGCCGAGGTTAATGATAGCTGGGAGCTCAATACAAGCTACTGCTTTTGGATCCAAAGGTTGCAGGTTCGATCCCCACCTCCAGCTGTAGTACCCTTGAGGAAGGTACTTACCCTAAATTGCTCCAGTAAAATAGATAAATAATTGTAACCTTAGCACTGTTTTGGAAAAAAGTCTCAGCTAAATGAATGAACGTAAATTTAAAGAAAAAACTTTAAGAAACTCTTAAGGACACGGAAAGATTATTGAAAACGCTAAAATACGAGATAAAATATACTGGTGCAGCCGACATATCGGTACGCGGCTCACAGAAGAGGTCTCGCCGTTGCTTCTGCTGAAAAATAACTTGCATAAGCATGTAATCTGCCGCCTCTTACATCATTTCGATAAAGGTTGAAACCGCCTGCACTCTTGGAACAGGTGGTCGTCGAAATCAAAGCATCTCGGAAAATTTGCCTGTTTAGGCCGTGCACTTCAAAGGCCGCTTTTGTGGGCAAATTACTCACAGACAATATGCTGGCGATTTTACCGACCGTTAGGGAAAAAACGTCTGCATCTTTTGCCGGATTTCTTTAAAAAAAATTATTCCTGGTCAAAGGGATTGGTCCCACCAATTTGTCGATAGCTGTTTTACAGCTGGGAAACTTTCTCAAATGAAATTGTACTGACATGCCAGTCAATATCAGCTGTCATGATGGCAACGTGGTCTTTTTTTTCTTAGCGATTTTCTCTCGAGATTTGGATTTTTAAAATTTTTTAAATGTATTTTTTCTCTTTTTTAATCTTCTGTCCTGTTAAATATAGATCACACAACGAAAAAACGCTTTCGGGCCTGTATGCGAAACAAATTCCACGTTGTTATAATAACTTGCAGAAGCAGGCTTGTTTTTGCATGTCGGTATGAACGCTATTATGCATGAGTTATAACCTGCTTAAAATTTCTGAGCCGTTCCAGTCGGCCTAACACACATGCAGAACAAGACATCACGTTCTACGTTGCTCCTTTGAAACGGCTTGACCTTGATTTTCCCGCATTTTCAGTCGCTGAGGCGAACTGCTTCGACAGGCGCTAATTTACTCTAGTCATGACCACGCTGGTGTGGTTAAAGCAAAGGCAGAGCTGTGCATTGTGGGACGGTGCAGAGTTTTGGGGCTCTCTGTAATCTAGCAGCGGGGGATATACTGGTCATATCTGTCTCCTTACAGTCAAACACTCCAGGGTTCAAATCCCCAGTTTTGTTGTACTACCCTTAATCAGTGTACTTACCTTGATTTAATATAGTAAATCTTACACTGCTGATAAATGGGTAGATAATTGTAAGTCAGTGCGGAGAAAAATACATAGATATTACTGTGAGTAAAATAATGACATAGTACAGCACTTCATTTGTCCCTGCAGGGAAATATAGCAATATTATTGCAATATTATATGACAATAATTTTAATAAAATGCATATTGGTGATATGCAAAGTTACTTGAACCAGATGAGTGTAAAATGTAAGCACTAGGGAGCCTGGGAAGAAGCTGTTTGTCTTGAGATATCTTACTAAGCACACTTTGTCCCTGTGTGTCTCCTTGACCACAAGCACCTTAATTTCTGTGATAACTGATGATGTAACTAATGTGATTACTCTGATGCCTACCGTATTCGATGAGACGCATGATGCTGGCAATATTTCACAAAAGCACAATGAAGAAATACAATTTCAGCTCTACAGGTGCGTCATATTCATTTCGGTACCAATTGTACCATCTGTAAAGGGACTGGTAATCAGCACTTTAATATGTTCTTAAACTAGTAAGATAAGAGTCAGTGGGTCAAATTGAAAAAGCATCAGCGATAAAAATGAATATGGAAAGGGCTGGAGAGCATGTGAAAGGCAAAGTGAAACTCCATCGCGTGGGGAAAAATGGCAGAAGAATCTAAAAGCTGTTGACAGGTATGGTATCAACACAAAAGGAACGGCCTTGGAAATTACCACAGAATTGAATCAACACGTCTGTGGCCCCATCGCAACTCAAAGCCCCGCAGTGCCAGTTACACAACGCTCATATTCAGATTTGTGTCGCTGCTTGGAAATTACTTTCATGCGAAAAACACAACATGTACCCTGGAGCGGTGGAGAAGCACAACGTGGTCCGAAGAGTCATCTTTCACTCTTTCTTCTACATCGACACCGAGAGACCAGAAAGTCAAAGGTTGGATTAGTGCTGCATTCATGAAGTTCCCATTTTCCACAGCAGTAACACCTTCATACAGAAGGTCTCCATGAGATTGAAGACGGGTGTCACGAAAGCCCCAGTGAAGTGATTCGAAATCCTTCCATCACTTCCTCGGTCTCGAGATCTGAAAATTGCTGGGCATCGATGGGAAGTTTGGAAAGCGTGTAGATGCGAAGGTAAAGGTCCAACAGGTAGTGTATCTGTGCCACCAGTTGGTGTAGTGCTTAAAGATGCCACTTTACACTCAAAAAAGACCCAAGTTTGAGTATCTCATCCTGCTACAGTACGTTTGATCAGGATAGGAGACTTACCTGGGATTGGTACAGTAAAATGTGCTCTGCAGTACAAATGGGTAAATTATTCTAAGTTGAGAAGTGCAGTGGGTTGGACCAGGTTGGACCAGGTCCTGCTCTTCAGTGGGTCTGGGGTTCAAGTCCTGCTTGGGGTGCCTTGTGATAGACTGGTGTCCTGTCATGGGTGTGACCCCTCCCCCTCCAGCCTTATGCCCTGAGTTGCTGGGTTAGGCTCTGGCTCCCTGCAACCCCGTATGGGACAAGTGGTTCAAAAAATACATGCGTGTGTATGTGTATTCTAAGTTGTGAACAGTAAAAGTGGCTTTGGAGAAAAGGGTTAGCTAAATAAATAAAAATGTAGGTCCAGTGTCTGGCTGGTTGACTTCAGGACAGGGTTCTAAGAAGGTCTGAGGCTGTTCTGAAGGCTGATGGGTCCCTCCTGCGGTGAATAACTACATACAGTGTAAATATTTTGACTTGCAATTTTTGCCACTGGTGTTGCTCAAGTTCCAAAATGGATTGAAATGATTTATTTTTCAGTCCACAGAAAATACCCCACGTTCCCTGATGGAAAGACATTTTTAGACTTTTTTTTGAAGTTTATTATTTAGAAAGAAAGTCTTCAGGCCCATTTATTCGGTTAAACTTAGAGTGTTATGCTACCTACGGTTATTTACCCATTTATACGACTGGGTAATTCTAGTAGAGCAATTTAAGGGTAAGTACCTTGTTGTACTGGGGGGTACCTACCCTCAAGTCCTACTGTAGTAAGAGGTGGGATTCAAACCTGCTACCTGTGGGTCCGAAGGCAGCAGCTCTAAGCACTAGACTACCAGCTGTCCCGCTACCACAACCCTCCGCGTTGAGCTCAGATCCGTCCGACGTCTTTCCATCATCTCGCGCTGCTTCTCAGGAACTTGGCTGGCGCGAGACCACGTTGTAGCCGGTGTTTCCTGTAATTCCTCCACTTTCCGTGCGCGAACGAACACGGACGGGGTGTGACGGGGTGTGAATCGCGCTCGCTCGCGGCGAGCTGCAGAGGAGCGGCTCGGCTGCCTGTTTTGAATGAGGTGTGGGCGCGCGCGCGGGTGGACCAATGGGGGGAGAGCGCCAGCGCTCGCGGGCTTGCGGGGGTCCACCTTGACAGGGAGCGCGACGGCTGGGCTGGAGTGGGGGAGGAGGGGGGGGGGGGGGGGGCGGACTGACTGACTGACTAACTGACTGACTGACTGGTGGGTTAGTCGCTCCCGAGATGCTCTCGCTGGCAGGTGCGTCCTGAGCGACGCGCTCCTCCTCCGGCACCCGAGCGACTCCCGGCGCATGATCCCGTCTCTCTCTGCGCGTCTCCCGCGTCCTCCGAGAGAGCCGAAGCTCGAGCCCTCGCGGGGCGACATGCGGGCGGCGCGCGCCTGGCTCGCGCTCGCGTGCGTGGCGGGCGGGCTCGGCGGGTCCCGCGCGCGCGGCTCCAACGACTCCCGGCTGCTGCCGGCGCCGGGGGGCGTCGCGGGGGGCGGCGGGAACCGCTCGTCCCTGTACGCGGTGGACGAGGACGCGCTGGCCGACTGGCGCTTCCTCATCGGCCAGAAGAAGTACGGCGCCGAGTCGCAGGACCCCACGGCCAGAGCGCTGCTCATAGCCGCCTACTCCTTCATCATCGTCATCTCGCTCTTCGGCAACGTGCTCGTGTGCCACGTCGTCATGAAGAACAAGAGGATGCACTCGGCCACGAGCCTCTTCATCGCGAACCTGGCGGTGGCCGACATCCTCATCACGCTGCTCAACACGCCCTTCACGCTCGTGAGTGCGCGCCGAGCGCGAGTCCGAGCCGCGCACGCGTCACTTGACTTTCTTTTATTTACGGTTGTTCCGCTTAGCAGCCGTGCGGGGGGGGGGGTTCGCCCGGGCAGAACGCAGCCGAGCAACTTTTTTGTCTCTTTGCAGGTGTCGAGAGAGAGAGAGAGAGAGAGAGACAGAGAGAGAAAAGTCACATCTGAGATTTCACGCTTCTCGCTCTGCCATTTATTTATGCAATTTTTTTTGTTTTCCTTTTCTTTCTTTCTTTTCCTTTCTGGGCAAGAACGGATGCCACCTTTTGTCCGCGCCCCTCCTCGGCTCCTCGGTGCTCTGCATGTTTTCGCTCCTCGCAGATGAATCCTCGCGGATGACTTGCGGACTGATGCCCGACTGCTCATGAGCGCTGTCGCCCTTGCAGGTGCGCTTCGTCAACAGCACATGGGTGTTCGGCAGGAGCATGTGTCACATCAGCAGGTTCGTGCAGTACTGCTCCCTGCACGTGTCCACGCTGACCCTGACGGCCATCGCGCTGGACAGACGGCAGGTAACGATGTATTTCGTAATCGAACCCCGACTCGAGGAGCAATATGGAATATTTCAGAAAGGAGCCTGTTAAGGCGCCCCGTGCGCCAACGAACCCGTTCCCGTTCTACCCACTAGGTGTTTGCACGATGCTACACCACACCAGCACACGACTGTCAGTGTGAGATAAAGTCAACCAGGCTGTGTATGATTTTTTTTTTTTCCCACCTCCTAGTAAATAACATTTGCCTCCTTCCCCTTGCGCTGTCCACCGCTGTGGTGCTGAAATTGCGCGCCGACTCCCCGCTCCCTCGGAAGAATTAAGAGCGTCCGGGAAGCATCTTTGATAATAAGTAATAATGTGAACTATGGAAGTAGAGCATGTGTTATTGCATATGTATTTCACCCGCCCGTCGAAGATTCATATGTGAATGAGTAGAGATGCGTGCAGGGATGAGCGCCGGTCTCCTGTCTCTCCACAGATCATCTTACACCCGTTAAAACCCCGCATGTCCACAGCCCGTGGGGTGATCTGGATCGCTGTGATTTGGGTCATGGCCACCTGCTTCTCACTGCCCCACGCCGTCTATCAGAAGCTCTTCACCTTCGTCTACAGGTGCGCTCGAGCCCCGGGTCCTCGGAGAGCGATGATTCATGAACTGCGGAGACCGGGTGCAGATCCGGAAGCGCGGAGTGATGTGAATATGGCTTTGAGGAGCTGCTGAAAAGACCACGAGGACAGCAGATGTGCTCGCCTTCCTCACGCAAGAGTACCCTTTCGTTAGTGGGAAAACAAAATTAAACCGCACTGGCTGCTTTCGTATCTTATCATATCTCCAGGTATGAAAGAGAAGCCCCCCCTCCAAAAAAAAGCAGAGTCTTAGTCTAAAATCCATCAGTGCGCATCTGACAATGGCTTGGTGTGACATTCATCTGTGCCAGAGAAACCTGGAAACACCTCCCACCCTCTGGCTGAAGTGGGGGGTGCAGATGAAATAATATTTCCATAGAATTTTCCTTTATCCATCCCAGAAGCTGAAAACAGTCTTGAAAATGGCATTTTCAATGTCAGCACACATAAGGAGATCCCAGTAGCGCCCTAAAACGCTAAGTTTAACTTGTAATTGCTTCCGGTCTCATCGTTTCAGCGCGCTGATATTCGTGGTTCGAGCTGAAGGTATTGACCTGTGTCGATTAGGATGCTGCACGTTGCTTTGGAAAAATCAAGCAAATGAGATGCAGCAGTGATTTGTTCAGCCTTCGATCCTCAGAGCTGTTACCCGTCTCGTCCACAGCAAGGACATCCTACGGAGTCTGTGCGTGCCCAACTTCCCAGAGCCGTCCGACGTGTACTGGAAGTACATCGACCTGGCCACCTTCGTGCTGCTCTACGTGCTGCCCCTCCTCATCATCACGGTGGCCTACACTGCGGTGGCCAAGCGGCTGTGGCGGCGCAACGCCATCGGCGACATCACCACCGAGCAGTACTTCGCCCACCGCAAGAAGAAGAAGAAGACCATCAAGATGCTCATGGCGGTGGTGGCCGTCTTCGCCGTGTGCTGGTTCCCGCTCAACTGTTACGTGGTGCTGCTGTCCAGCCAAGCGATCCGCAGCAGCAACGCCCTCTACTTCTCCTTCCACTGGTTCGCCATGAGCAGCACCTGCTACAACCCCTTCATCTACTGCTGGCTCAACGAGAACTTCCGGGCCGAGCTCAAGTACCTGATGGGCATGTGCCGGAGACGGCCGGGCGCCGCCCCGGCGGGACCGCCTCTGTCCGGGGAAGGCTGCCGCCGCACCGCCTGGCCCGAGAGCCACGCGTCCACGCAGCTGCGCCCCAAGGACAGCCACGCCCTGCGCTTCGCCTCCCAGAACCAGTCCGGCAAGACGGACATTCTCTCGGTGGAGCCCATCGTGGCGGTCAGCTGATTCTTTGGCGCTGTTTTCCCTCAAAGTCCTGCGCTTCGCAGACACACGCCTGTACATACCGTAGTGTATTCCCATTCTTGTGCGGAAGTGTAAATAGCATCACCTTGGTACCGGTTTCCGGATGTCAAATTCCAGTCTGGAGCGGCCTCGGGCTTCCGGCGTCGACTGAGAACTTTGAATTGCGATTCGAAGACGCGATTCCCATCTTTCGAGATCCAATTCGTACCTGCGAGGTTGCGGCTCGCCCGTCGGAAGCAGTTCTTAACGGCTCAGCATTTGGGGAAATGCGATTTAAATCACATCTTGTTTACAGCTCGAGCGCCTGTATCGGTGGTGCCGTCGGCCGGACTTTTTCAAAGCACAAACAATGTAGCAAACAAGCGACAGATCGCCTACCTATCATTCGGCTTCCCGAAAGGACATCGTGTCCAGGTAACATTTTGACTGTTTGCGCATTGCCGAAATGAGAGCACAAGATGAAAATCCTGCAGGAAAAAACTTTCCACGTTTCGCCGGAAACTGCGACGTGCGTTTGAGACACGATTCACATCTTCGCTCGCGTTTCCTTTCTTGTTCTTTCACCTTTCTTACCGCCCTCGTGCGATGCAAAGAAAAGTCTCTGGTGCAATCTCAAGATGCCGAGGCTGTACGTTTCAAGATTTTCAGTGGTCGGAACTGATCTTTCTCGTGCAGCTCGTGGTTCTTTGGAGTCTCAGTAATAAAGCACAGTAAAGCTTAAAAATAGTTTATTACAGCTCTAACCAGATGTTATCCATCCTACGCCTTCACCGTCTTTTCTCCCCCCCCCAAACTCTCTTATCTACTTGCACCCAAAACAAAAACCATCCAGTCTCCAGCATCCAACCCCATTAAGTGGCATTTATGTGAACAGAAAAGCTTTCTTCTAGAAATTTCTACTGCACCTAAGCATCTCTTTCCTGCGCCCGAGTCTCTCTTCCTGCTGATGTAATGAACACGTTGTATTTTCTATGAAACGTACGTCGCTTTGGAGAAAAGCATCTGTTAAATGAATACATGTAAATGTAAGGTACAGCTGGGTGTATCACAGACTTATATGCACCAGAGACACGCTGCCCTGTACCCTGCAAAGCCGTTTGCTTCCACTCGTGCCTGATTTTCTGCAGCAAACCACCTTCCGGTGTTTTCTCATCTTGAGCATCAGTGTGTGTACCGGCAGGATGTGTGTTACACTCACCGGTGTGAACATTTTCACCTGGAGAGGGGCTGGATTTTATTGATATTGCTTATTTATTCTTGTTTGAACTCCTTGTCTGAATATTATTAAATTCCTCTCTGAAAATCTTGAGTCAGGTCAGTCTGTTATTGCACAGGACCCACATTAATAAAAGAACAGTGTGTGGAAGTGTGCAGCCCTGCAAAGGGCCAAAGAACTTCTAAACGGCTCTGTTTTCCTTTGACTCTCGGGCACCGGACGCTTAACCTCTCGCCGTTTCCTTTGTCTCGCTTCTTCTACCAGCGGCGTGTTCGTGCCAGGGTTCCGATCCAAGGACACCCTGAGCGTAATTCGTTCTCGAAACAAACCTCCGACTACTTACAGATGAGGCCGACGATGAGGCCAGTGAGTCATCATCCTTCAAAACCTCGTGCAGAAACCATCTGCTCAACACAGCCAGCGTTCCATCTTTATTGTTTTGTAGTCACATCTGAAAGTGTGACTCTTCCCATTTTGTTTCATGGTTTAATACAATTTACATGTATTTATTTATCAGACACTTTTCTGCAAAGTGACTTCCAATGAACTCTATGTAGTGTTATCAGTCCACACACCTGCTTCACCGCAGTGACTTACACTGCTAGATACACTACTTACACTGGGTCACTCATCCATACATCAGTGGAAAGCACACACACTCTCTCACACACTATGGGGGAACCTGAACAGCATGTCTTTGGAGTGTGGGAGGAAACCAGAGCACCCAAAGGAAACCCATGCAGACACAGGGAGAATACACAAACTCTACACACACTGAGCAGGGATCAAACCCACATCCTCTCGCACCACCCAGGCACTGTGAGACAGCAGCACTACTCACTGCACCACCGTGTCACCTTCAGTCCCATCACATTTACTCAATTAGCTGATATTTTTCTCCAAAATGACTTAGTCTACCTACAATTATTTACCGTTTATACAGTGGGGTAATATTACTGTAGCAATTTAGGGTAAGTACCTTGCTCAAGGCTACTACAGCTGGAGGTGGGATTTAAGCCTGCAACCTTTGAGTACAAAGGCAGGAGCTCTACCCACTATGTGGCCAGCTTTCCTGTTTAATATGTGTAATCCAAAAAAAATTGTTGTCCTTCATACACAAACAAGACAGATTCATCCAAATACACGTAAGGGTTACGGAAAAAATACACCGATTGTCTCTCATAGATTTATACGTTTGTACCACATACCAGCAGGTAGCGCAGCGAGAGCCGCCGTCGCCACCTTGCACACGAAGGAACCAGGTTCGAATCCCGCCGTCTGCTACAGTGCCCTTGATCAAGGTACTCAGCTTGCATTAATACAGTAAAAATTACCCTGCTGTATCGATGCATAAATCGGTGTGTTTAGCTCAACATTGCGAGCTGCTTTGGAGAAACGCATCAGATACATGGCTACATGTACATTTTTGGATTCCGAAACCTGATCCTGGTAGGAGCCATGATTGCATCTATTTGTTTACAGTGAGAGCACTGATGTTTCACCGGAGCTCTGCCGCATCACAATGGATCACAACTTGCGAAGCATCGTCCATCACTAACGACCTTTGTGTTTAAAACATGAGACGAGATGCTGCAAGTGACCCGACCCTTTTGCTCTTCCGCCCCGGAAGAACGACTCATTTTCCTAAATAAGCGATTTGTCCGCTGTCCCTCTAAGGAATGGGTGCGGCTGCATTTACCGTATTTTACCGGCTCTAAAGCAGCCCAGGGGGATTGTTCTACGAATAAAAGTTCCACGAATTCTAGTTAAGATTATGAAACTTTTGGGGGGGGAATGCAGTGGAAAAGTTTACACTGGGGTTCATCTCAGACGTGTTCCGCCTTCGCTGGAAGAGCAGCATCTCTTCACTTCCTCGTAAAAACATCACATTTTTCTTTGGGATCAACAAAGAATTCTCAGAAATGAAGGTGTACAAATAATGTAAATTGTCCCAGGCTTGGGGGGAGCGTTCCCATCCCATCATCCTTTGTCACGTAGCGGTTCCTTCTTGTTTCAGCCTTGAACAAACTGCTGCAGTTAATAGTGTTGGTTAGTAAACTTATTAATAAATGCTGTGTTATTGATGTCTGTTTTCCTATGAGATGTATTTATAATATTTAGGTTGCCCATCATCACTATTGTTGCTGTTACATTTGATATCCTCTCTTGTGTGTGCACTGGTCCCCCCCATCCGTGCTTTCGCTTTCCGCTGTTTCAGTTACCCTCGGTCAACCGTGGTCCGAAAATATGCGTGCGTGCGCACACACACACACAGGAGCTGCTTGTCCCAAGCAGAATCACGACGAACCGGAGCCTGATCCGGCAACGCAGGCTGCGAGGCTGGAGGGGGAGGGGACACACCCAGGATGGGACGCCAGTCCATCATAAGGCACCCCAAGCAGGATTCGAACCCCAGACCCACCGGAGAGCAGGAACCGGTCAAACCCGCTGCGCCACCATGCCCCCCCGGTCCGAAAATATTAAATGGAAAATTCCAGAAATAATTCACGAGTTTTAAATTGGTGATGAAATCAGCCCAAGAAGATATTTTTAGAGAGAGACCACATTCACATAACTTTCATTACAGTACATTTACATTTTTTTCTCTATCAGACACTTTTCACCAAATGACTTCCAATGAGCTCTATGTAGTGTTATCAGCCCACACACCTTATTCACCATGGTGACTTACACTGCTAGATACACAAAACACTGGGTCACTCACCCATACATCAGTGAAACACACACACACTCTCTCTCTCTCTCTCTCTCTCTCTGTCACTCACACACTATGGGTGAACCTAAACAGCATGTCTTTGGACTGTGGGAGGAAACCAGAGCACCAGGAGGAAACCCACACAGACACAAGGAGAACACGCAAACTCCACACAGACCGAGCGGGAATCAAACCCATGTCCTCTCACACCAGCCAGGCGCTGTGAGACAGCAGAGCTACCCGCTGTGCCACCAAGCTGGCCGTATTGTTATAATTGTTCTATTGTATTATTATCTATTTTTGTAAATCTCTTATTACACCTGATTTATACATTAATTCAGTACTATCCGCAATTTCAGGCATCCGCTGGGGGGGTCTTGGACCATATCCCCTACGGATAAGCGGTGACTACTGTATATGTTGCATTGCTGTAATTCTTGTATTTTCACAGCACTTAAATAGTCACAAGTTACAAGTTCCTGGGAAGCAGCTAATTAGAAATAAATAGAAAATTAGCTGACATTCTCTACAGCAGCAGTTGTGGCTGAAACTTCATCCCAGTACACAAACAGCTCCAACCCCTTACATCACCCTACAGAGGGGCCTGACGCACAACCCACACACACAGACACACACAGACACACACACACCCATTCACTTGCCATTGGCCACTGCTATCTTTTCATAATAATTTCAGATAATCCCCTGATTCATTACCTGCCGACCGTCTGCAGCGACATACGAGACCCACCGAGCGAAAACGGTAAGTTACCAAAGCTGAGGGTCGCGTTTGTCGCCGGAAGCTTATGACCTCATATCGAATTCCCGCAATGCCCCATTAAAAACTAATTGCTGCTCAAAAAGTCCAAGTACAATTGGGGGCTCTAAGGCAACTTTGGGATTTTGTTTGATCCCTGCGTGTCTCCGCTCCCGCCTCTGGCTACGAGCGCAAACATCCCGAACTGCTCTCACGGCTCCGGGTCGCGTTCGCAAAGACGGGGAGGGCTTCTGTTAGACAGCCGCGGAGGATGATGCGGGGCGATGGAAAATGCGCAACAGGCTCGAGGAGCAGTGGGGGGATGAAACGAGATGAGTGACGTGAACTATTTGGCGATCGCTGTCGCGGCCGAGATCCGGAGAGCCGTGACTCTTTACCACGCAGACGCTGGGCCCTCTGGGCGATGCTCAGCATGATACATGCCCTTCCGCATGGTTTTCGACATCGAGCTGCAGCAGTGAGATAAAACACATCTCTCAAGTTTTGCAGCTGATGTTATGAAGCACAAAATAAAAGCAAATGTATGTAGATGTTTCAATGCCGTTTTGTACTTGCGGTTTCATACTTCCACTTTGCAGACTGGCCATAAAAAAATTTTAAATATGTAAATTATTACACAGCAGCTCAAGCTTCTACACTTATTTATTTAGCAGACACTTTTCTCCAAAGTGACTTCCGATGAACTCTATGTAGTGTTATCAGCCCACACACCTTATTCACCGCGGTGACTTACACTGCTAGATACACTACTTACACTGGGTCACTCATCCATACATCAATGGAACACACACACACACTCTCTCTCTCTGTCACTCACACACTTTGGGGCAACCTGAGCAGCATGTCTTTGGAGTGTGGGAGGAAACCAGAGCACCCAAAGACTTACACCGCTAGATACGGTACTTACACTAGGTCACTCATCCATGCATCGGTGGAACACACTCTCTCTGTAACTCACACACTCTGGGTGAACCTGGGCAGCATGTCTTTGGAGTGTGGGAGGAAACCAGAGCACCCAAAGACTTACATTGCTAGATACACTACTTACAATGGGTCACTCATCCATGCATCGGTGGAACACACTCTCTCTGTAACTCACACACTCTGGGTGAACCTTGGCAGCATGTCTTTGGAGTGTGGGAGGAAACCAGAGCACCCAGTGGAAACCCACAGAGACACAGGGAGAACATGCAAACTCCACACAGACTGAGCGGGGATCAAACCCACGTCCTCTCGCACCACCCAGGCACCATAAGACAGCAGCACTGCTCACTGTGCCGCCCCAACTTCGGAAGACATCCCAGCTGCCGTGAAGCTTAAAGTTAAAAACAGCGGTTAACAAACCCCAAGCAGATTAAAGAAACTCAACACTGCTTGCAGGAATGCAGACAGAAGCAGTGAAAAAAATGGTCCTTGCAAGGCTACATTTTTGTGTTTCAGTCACCTTATAATAAAGTAAAAGGAGTCCAACAACAGAAAGGCCTGAAAGTTGAGGGACACGATGGAGCGGAGGATGAATTAAACTGAATCGAAGCCTGATGCGCTCGAGGGCCTCTGAAGAGCTGTTCTCATTTACCGCCGATGTCGTGCCGATCGCTGATTGTTGGAGGACGCCGGCCAAGATGGAACCGTTTAAAACTGCTGGGACGTGACAGCGGCAACGTGAACGTGACTTTCATCCGAACGCGACCTCCATCCTTCACTTAACACTCAGTTCACAGACCGTAAGCGGTTCCCTCTCGCTCTGCGGAGATGCTGCCGCACCCCCCTCCTTCCCTTTTCTCCCCGTCATTTATGTGATTTATTTATTCATTTTTCATTCAGCTGATGCTCCTCACCAAAGACCTTAAAACCAGCAACCTACTTATTTTTCACCCCTTTACGCAGCAGGGTGATTTTTACTGTATCAGTCCAGGGTAAATATCCTCATCAAGGGTCCAACAGCAGGACGTGGGATTCAAACCCAGGCCCTTCCTGTGCAAAGCGGTGGCTCTAACCCTCCACATCAGCCTTTACATAACACACCATCACCGCCGCGCTCCTGTAAAAATACATCGGTTTGTTTCTCCGCGACGTAAAGGTCCTTCGATGGTAACAATATTCAATAAAGATTGATGCAAAGGCACTTTACCTGCTGGATCGTATTTAATAAATGTGCAATGGTGTCGAGACTCGATGAGGACAAGTGACAATGTCTTTCTTCGCTAAAGTGGTCCCTTCATTTCAGGGCTCAAGCCCACGAGGCCTGGAGAGCTGTTCCGTTTTAGGGCGCGTGCAATTGCAGAGGAATCGAAGCGTGCGCGATTATTACGAGAGCACTCCGATATTAAAAAAATTGATTTACTCGCAAGAAAAAAAATGACGGGGTGCGATCTCGGAAAACGCTCACCTGTAAGAGCAAAGGTGCGGATCTGAAATATCGCCTTCGCTCTCGGAACACGGTATTTCAAACTGCCCAACAAAAGGACTTGCTGCAAGAGAAAAAAAAAAAAAATGCATTTTGAGTTTTGCAAACTATTGATTTTAAGCCCTTTCTGCGCATTTCGCATCCTGGGGAAAGTAATTCGGCTGTAATTCGACATCCCTGAAAGGACGATGAGTTAAGGGTTGGAACGGACGAGTCGGCCTTTTTTCCGAGGTTTCGCCGAACGCAAAGACGTTGCCGCGTCGGAGTTTCTTCTCTTGAAATCGATACAACTTAAAAGCAGCAGCAGAAGCGGAGAGTAAATAAGGAGTGATTTGGGGTCCTACCTCGGGTGTTGAGCTGAGACGTACCAGCAAGGCACGTTGGGCGTAGATGTATGAAATGAGCGCTTAGTGTTAGGCTTTAGTTCCGATCTGGACCAAGGAGGTTCTCGTGAGAGGGTCAGAGCTCAGTAACCCCCCCCCCACCACCCCCAACTCCATTCACGGTTAAAACTGCCCGTTTTCATAAAGTGGAATCTTGAGCCGCAAACACCCGCAAGGACGCCGACACAAAGAGCAAAGCAGAAAAATCCACAGCCGCATATTTTGGCTGTTACTCCGAACGCGGCTTCTGAAGAAGAGCGACGGGAACGCCGAGCGGATCCCTCGCTCACTCTCAGGAATTTGGACTCCTCGCATGTGCTCGACGGGGCGAATCCGAAGCCTTCCGTGGGTAAGCCCTTCCGCGGCTGCGCCGGGAACCTTCTCGACACCTCAGGCCCACGCAACCCTGCTGCTCGAGGGAACGTGGCACTGCTGAATCGAGCAAGCGGAATGAAGCTTTTTATCTCATGCAGAACAAGAAGATTCACAATCGAGAACTCGGATCGCGCGTAATTTTCACGAATTTGCCGTCTCCCGCACTTGAGCGGAAAGAGCCGCGTTCCGACCGTCGCCGGGCGGCCGACGCCGGTTCTCGTTCCGCTAGTTGTAGTTCACGGCCGACGATGCGAGCGGCGAGCAGGATGTCCCATCCCGTTCAAGTTCTCCAGGATTATGTGTCACGAGGGCCGAAAGGGTCGTATCCCCTTATGAAAGCAACCTTTCGTTGACCGAAATCGAGATTTAAATCGCACGCCATCTCTTTCAGGAGAGTGTGTTGCTTGCGAGGTCGAGAAAACCGAAGAGGTTGTTGAGAGTGCATTTGGCGGCAAGCCCCCCCTTTTCAAAGTGTTATAATGGAAAAATTTACTTGCATATTTATAAAGTCCTCCACTGAACGTTGAAGAGTGCACATTTTTTCCTTTTTTTTGTCTCTCTCTTGAGGATGAGCATCAAAACGGTTCAGATGCGTTCTCTGTTACACCCTCGAAATAGCGACGAACGCTTTTGTCGGAATGACTCGGAAGCGAAGAGCCTACGGATACATTACGTGCGATCGAGTCCAATCCCCCCGAGAGCATCTCTCACGGGCCGAAGTTTTTTCGACCATTCAGAAAATCTGCCCTGCAGTCTCCGCAAATTCATCAGGCTCTAAAAACCTAGTACGTTACCTCTTCGCCTTACGGAACCGGTTGGGACCGGATGTCCGTTCGTAAACGACGAGAAAGAAATTTTCTCCGTCCCGCCGAGCCGTCGGAGACGCCGAAAAAAACTTGGACCCACGAAGACTTTTCACATCATGGGCTGATGGGTCCCCCCCGCCATCAGCCTTGACCGCCTACTTCCATTCAGCAAACTCATACATAGTTCATCTCAGGGCGCAACAATTAGGCATATTAGTAACTTTCCACTCGTTGGGCCCCGAAACTTTTCTTCTTTATCGGTTTCTGCTCTTTCCGTGGAAGCAGAAGCAGTTAAGACCCCACCTCTTGGTGACCTACCGACCTCATTTCATCCCACATCTCACACGTAGAGGCACCAGTCGCCCCGACCACGTCCGGTCACTTCTGGGTGTTAGTACTTGTCCCTACTTAGTTGTCCCAACGCATTCTCAGCGTACATTTTAATTTTTAGACATGTTTATTCAAAGCGTACGTCCAGGTCACGTTCGGATCAAATTCAACAGCGCAACCAATTTTTTTGTAGCTTCACTTCACCCCCCAGATCAGTAACGCAGACGTTCCTCGGTTCAATCGGGGGGTTCGTTTCTGCCGAAATCTCAGGAGGAGCTAAATGAGAAATAATGTGTAAAGACTCTTTACTTCAATTGTTTCATTAAATCTGAACCGCATTCAAATTAAAATTTGTTTAAAATGAGTGAAAATAAAACTAGATTGTGCTCACAAAGTCACATTCGGTGGAAATTGTTGGCTAATTCCATAAATACGGAGAATATTACCTACATCAGTTGGGGGGGGGGGGGGCGTGAGGGTGCGGCGGGTCTGGGGTTCGAGTCCCGTTCGGGGTGCCTTGTGATGGAGTGGCGTCCCGTCCTGGGTGTGTCCCCTCCCCCTCCGGCCTTGCGCCCTGTGTACGGGGTTAGGTTCCGGCTCGCTGTGACTCCACTCAGGACTAGCGGTTTCAGTCAGGGTGTGTGTGTGTGTGTGTGTGTGTGTGTGTTGCTGATCACCGACACAGAGGAACGCCAGACCCTGTGGAAGTGAAGTGAGGACAGTTAAAGGGGCCCCTCGCTCCTATTTCACATGGCTGCTCTTCTTGCCGTCTGTTCCATTGAATCCTCTACAGCCTGAAATCTAAGAAAATGCAATTTGGAAATCGGTGAATAGCCTGGAAAATGTTTTTATCTTTGACAATTAACTCATAGCCAACATCCAATTAGAAAGGAACCATCGTGCATAGTAGAAAAATCTCGCTTTCACAGACAATAGTGACTCAGCGAAAACACACCGTGAACTTTTTTTCCGATGAAGCTCGAGAGATCCTGCAAAAAAAAAAAGAAAAAAAAAACGAAAAAACCAAAAATGCCTCGAAACGTCTCCGTTCGGTTCACATTACTCCGCATGAAGGCCGCTGTAAACTGTACCCTCTCTCCCTCCTCACTGTGTTTCCAAACCATAAGCAATAAGCAGAAGGGATTAAACGGCCCCACATTCACTCCTCCTTAATGAGGTTGGATTTAGAGAAACTTCCAACGCAAACATTTTGCTGAATTAGAGTCGGTGCCCAAGAGAACGAGTTTAAAAGTGAGCAGTTCTGAAGAAGTATGTAAAGTATCGTTTATATTCTTTCACCTTATTAGAGGGACAAAGAAAAAAGCTACGTCTTATTAATTCATCTGATGCCTTTGTGCAAGGTAAATTACACTGGTAACCTGAACGAAACAAAGGGTGAAAGAAATTATACAAATAAGCGACACTTCAACATCTCTGCATATTTATTTATTAGACACTTTTCTCCAAAGCGACTTCCAATGAACTCTGTGTAGTGTCATCAGCTCACACACCTTATACACTGTGGTGAGTTACACTGCTAGATACACTACTTACAACGGGTCACTCATCCATACATCAGTGGAGCACACACACACACACACACACTCTCTCTCTCTCTACCGCTCACACACTATGGGTGAACCTGAACAGCATGTCTGGAGTGTGGGAGGAAACCAGAGCACCCAAAGACTTACACTGCTAGATACACTACTTACAATGGGTCACTCATCCATACATCAGTGGAACACACACACACACACACACACACACACACACACACACACACTCTCTCTCTCTCTCTCTCTCTCTGTCACTCACACACTATGGCTGAACCTGAACAGCCTATCTTTGGACTGTGGGAGGAAACCAGAGCACCCAGAAGAAGATGCAGTGAGAACATGTAAACTTCACACAGGCTGAGCGGGGATCAAACCCACATCCTCCCACATCCTGTGAGACAGCAGCGTTACTCGCTGTGCCACTATGCTGCCCCGTAATTAGCAAAAGGGTTGCGGCACAAAGTGAAATTTTCTTGCTTGTCAGTTCGTAGCCCTTAGTCTGATAGTGTTTTCTGTTTGGGTTCTTCTAGTTCCAGAACACCCCCGTAATGGCATTTTTTTTAATTGTCCCCCAATGCTAGAGCTGATTCAGGCAGATAGCAGCATCTAGTCAACTTATCGAGGACGTGGATCTTCTGGGCTTGTTCTGTTTTTTTTTCTTTTTTACCCCCATCAATTTCCAGCACAATTTTGTGTTAATGTTTGCAGGATATGAGCTGTTGGCCTTGGGTGAAAACTGGACGTGAAGCAGCAGTGAGGGATGAGCAGCGCGAAGGCTGTGTCCATTGGTGGCGGATTGGCTTCGCGAGGAGCCGCTTTCGACTCCCAAGGTCTGCAATTACCGTTTTTTTTTTTACCTCAAACTGAAAGTGATCAGGGTGGGGGTGCGGGGGTGCGGTGGCGCAGTGGGTTGGACCGCAGTCCTGCTCTCCAGTGGGTCTGGGGTTCGAGTCCTGCTTGGGGTGCCTTGCGATGGACTGGCGTCCCATCCTGGGTGTGTCCCCTCCCCCTCCGGCCTTACGCCCTGTGTTGCCGGGTTGGCTCCGGTTCCCCGTGACCCCGTAAGGGACAAGCGGTTCTGAATATGTGTGTGTGTGTGTGTGTGAAAGTGATCAATATCAGTTAGTGTCAGGAAATGAAGATGTGATGCGATGAATCCTTTGCTTCTTTGTGGCCCGTTTTTATTGCATCCTCAGTGGCAAATGAGACATGCAGTCGGTATTCGAAGATGAAATACTTTTTAATACTTTCTCCACCCATAAATTGTTTTTGGCACTTTTCTCCAGAGCAACTGACAATGTTAAGCTGCTTTCAATAATTTGCGCAACTGGGAAAGTTTTACTACAGCAGTTCAGGGTAAATACCTTCCTTGGGGAAATTACTGCAGGAGGTGGGATTCAACGTGCAACTTCCAGAAACCGCAGCGTTCATCTGCTGCAAGGTTTGAATCCACCTGAGCTTTTTAAAATGTGTTTTAACAGAACCTGAATAAATTGAGGAATTATGCTTTATTAAACTTTCATAAACTGTGACATAGTGGGAGGACATGAACAATCTGAGCTACAAAAAAGTTTGGGTGGCACAGCGAGTAGCGCTGCTGTCTCCTAGCACCTGGGTGGTGCGAGAGGGTGTGGGTTTGATCGCCACTCAGTATGTGTGGAGTTTGCATGTTCTCCCTTTGTCTATGTGGATTTCCTCTGGGTGCTCTGGTTTCCTCTCACAGTCCAAAGACATGCTGCTCAGGTTCACTGAGAGTGTGTGTGTGTGTGTTCCACTAATGTATGGATGAGTGACCCAGTGTAAGTGGTGTATTTAGCAGTGTAAATCACCGTGGTAAATAAGGTGTGTGGGCTCACAACACTACATAGAGTTCATTAGAAGTTGCTTTGGACAAAAGTGTCTGATAAATAAATGTAAGTTATAGTTATTACAGCCACAAGCTTACAATTATTTATGCAGCTGGGTAATTTTACTTGAGCAATTCAGGGTAAGTACCTCGCTCAATCAGAATCAGAATCAGCTTTATTGGCCAAGTATACCTGAGCATACAAGGAATTTGTTTGCGGTTTAGAGCAAACCTGCAGTGCACATTCACACATACAGGCTACATGAGCACATACTGAACTAGACATAGACTAATACAAACATGATTACGGATAATGCAGCAGACAAGAACGTAGTATAATGCAGACAGAACATAATACCACTAAATGACCAAGCATAGAAAAAAAGGACGCGTTGACCTGTATCATAAAGTGACATTATAGCGCAGTGATTGTCAGTTATTTGGAGAACATATTGCATGTGGGTATGATGTTACTCAAAAGATATAAAGAAACATATTGCGCATGGATATGATATTGCACAAAAGATATAAGGAGACATATTGCACATGATATTGCAAAAAAGATGTAAGAACATACTGCGCATGGGTGTAATGCTGAACAAGTAGGGTACAGTAGTAGTAAAAAGTCCGGTGAAGATTGAGGTTATAGGAGGGCGTTTAGAATCTTTACGGCTGCCGGGAAAAAGCTGTTTTGGTGTCTGGTAGTTCTCGTTTTGATTAGTCTGTATCGCCTGCCAGAGGGAAGCAGGCTAAACAGACGGTGAACGGGGTGTGAGGGGTCCCCTACGATTTTCTCAGCCCGTTTCCCCACACGGGACACGTACGGGTCCTGGAGGGAAGGCGGGTCGGTCCCCGTGATGCGCTCCGCTGACTTAACCGGCCTGCGAAGGCGGCGCTTGTCCAACTGGGCGGCAGAGCCGAACCAGACAGCGATCCATGAACATAGTATGGATTCAATGGTGGCCCTGCGGAATTGGCACAGCAGTTCTTTCGGCAGGTTGCGCTTCCTTACATAGCGGAGAAAGTACATCGTCTCTCTGCTGGGCTTTTTTTGTTACGGTAGTGATGTTCTTCTCCCACTTCTTTGCAGATGGTAGAGCCAAGGAACTCGAAGGAATCGGCGCTGGACACAGTACAACCTCGGATAGTGAGCGGTAGCAGAGGAGAAGGTACTTTCTTAAAGTCGACTGTCATCTCCACCGTCTCGCTGGTATTAAGTTCCAGGTCGTCGTTGCGTCCGCACCCCAAAGAAAGCCGGTCCACCTCCCGTCCGCACGCAGACTCATCGCGGTCCACGAGGAGACCTATGACCGTAGCGTCACCGACGAGTCCGCGGAGGTGAGGTCGTGTGCGTGTGTTGAAAAGAGCAGAGGGGAGAGCGCACATCCCTGGGGGGCACCGGTGCTGAGCGTGCGAGCGCTAGATGTGAATATCCCCACAATATCCCCACCTGCCGCTCCCCGTTGGTGAGGAAGCTTGCGATCTGGCTGCAAGCGGACGTTGGCGCAGTGGGGATCGAAGGTGCAACCTTTGGCTCCAAAGGCAGTAACCCCTACGTTAGCAGCCATGCCTCTATACGCAGCCGTCCTTGACGTTACGCGTTTTCTTTCATGTCGAGGTGCGATGTGGGGGGGGGATTTTTTTGAAACGTTTAATTTGACCTCCTCTCCGCTTCAACCGCACGCAGATGTTAAATCTCGCATTTGCGCGAAAAGGGAGACGAGCGGGTGAACCCGAGGCCCCGAGTGCGTCGAAACGGCTCCGCCAAACGACCGACGCGGGAAGAGTGAGCTCCCCTTCTTCACACCCCCGCCAAATGCGTCGCCGTGACTCACTCCGCGACGTGCAGCTTCGGCGGGGCAGCAGCCGCCGAATTCATCTGCGGGCTGACGGCAATTAACCGTCGCATTTGTGGCGTATCCTTCCCGCCACACAAACAAAGCTGCGGGTGTCATCGCGAATCTCGTCTCCACCGGTGCACGTCGATTCCGGCAAAATTGGGCTGAAAAGTGGAAATCCCGCCAACGGTTCGAATGGCGGGACAGCAGCTAAAGGAGGGGATTATGAAAGGAGAAGGACTTAAACAGCAGAGAGAGTAAAGTGAAGGGAAAGTAGACAGGAGTTAGAAGAGCAGCACCACCACAGCTTCGAAAACCTATTTACATTTACTTATCAGACACTTTTGTCCAAAACAACTTCCAATGAACTCTATGTAGTGTTACCAGCCCACACACCTTATTCACCGCGGTGACTTACACTGCTAGATACACTACTTACAATGGGTCACTCATCCATACATCAGTGGAACACACACACACACTATGGGGGAACCTGAACAGCATATCTGGAGTGTGGGAGGAAACCAGAGCACCCAAAGACTTACACTGCTAGATACACTGCTTACACTAGGTCACTCATTCATACACCAGTGGAACACACAAACACTCCCTCTGTCATTCACACACTAAGGGGGAACCTGAACAGCATATCTGGAGTGTGGGAGGAAACCAGAGCACCCAAAGACTTACACTGCTAGATACACTGCTTACACTAGGTCACTCATTCATACACCAGTGGAACACACACCCTCTCCTTATCACTCACATACTATGGGGGAACCTGAACAGTATGTCTTTGGACTGTGGGAGGAAACCAGAGCATCCAGAGGAAACCCACACGGAAAAGGGGAGAACATGTAAACTCCACACAGATTGAGTGGGGATCGAACCCACATCCACCACCCAGGCGCTGTGAGACAGCAGCGCTACTCACTGTGCCACCCTATATTCACATGCATAACCCAGTTAAAGAGATTAATATTTCATAGAGACAAACGTGATTTTTTTTTTCCACTCAACCTTCCGCTCACTGGTCATGGTCCAATGACACCCCCCCCCCCCACCCAAAATAAGTGGGTGGAGATACCGCTACTCGGAGATTATTTCCCAGCATGAGGTGAACCACAGAGCATTGATCATCTTTTCAAAACTCTTTACGGAAACATTGTGACTCAAAGCAAATTATCCATTGATTGAAAAATTAAACACAGCAGAGCACTTACTGTAAAAGGCCACGGAGAGGAATGATTAAAAGAAGAAAAGTAAAGATTTGCATAACTTTCTAATAGCAGTTATTAAAAGTGCATTTGCACAGCTTTTATTCATTTATCAGATGTTTCCTTTCAAAGTGACGCACAGCTCAGAGTCAACAAAAGGTCACCAACAGCAAACGAAGCGCTTTAGACACAGATATGAAATTGCTTGTCTGACACCACCATGTTGCTGGGTCACATCCCTCCAGTAGCTCCTACAGGAGTGACATTCAAATAGCAAATACACGGATAATCAGAGCAGACGGCGTTGGATTCTTGGAGCTGTCAGGAGATCAGGAAGTGGCTCTCAAAGCGACGGGTTCGAGGCCCTTCTTGGATGCGGGAGAGATTCAGCAGCTCCGAGGGACACGGGGAGCTCGTTCCGCCACGACGAAGCCAAAAATGAGCCTGTAGACTTAATTATGTACACACTGTGAGTGGGACCACCAAGGGCCAAAAGCTGGGGGTGTTGGGAGTGATCGGGTCCTGTAGACATTGTAGGTACATTACCCTGCTATTACACATTGGGCTGATGACCCTTTGATCACTTGCTGATGTCTTCTGAGCAAAAGCGCTGCAGGGTCACGTATGTGTAATGAAACAGAGAAACACACATTGTTTACCCTAAGGGTCTCCGTGGGAACCTTGTCTTCTTTTCTCTCTGAGTGACAGAAGAAAGTTTATTCCAAGACATTGGAAGCAAGACTGAGAACCTGCAGACCTTCGTTTCTGGATCCCTTGGCTGGTTTTCCCTCACAGCGCCAGGTGGTGTAATAGGACGTAGGTTCGATCCCCGCTCAGTCTCTGTGGAGTTTGCATGTTCTCTCCATTTCTGCGTGGGTTTCCTCTGTGTGCTCTGGTTTCCTCCCACAGTCCAAAGACATGCTGTTCAGGTTTTCCCCCTAGTGTGCGTGTTCCACAGATGTATGGCTGAGTGACCCAATGTAAGTAGTGTATCTAGCAGTGTAAGTCACCGTGGTGAAGAAGGTGTGTGGGCTGATGACACTACATAGAGTTCATTGGAAGTCGCTTTGGGGAAAAAGTGTGATAATTACACAAATGTAAGTGTTTTTACACCAAGGAAACAGATGGTGAGAAACTGAACGAAAAAGCTTATTTCCCCCATTTGCATTTTCTCTCACGCGTTGTGACCCTGAATATATCGCTTCATTTTGCTCTTTTCCACCGTGCTGGGAGCCAAAGAGTAAGAGGGCCTGGAACATTTCTAATTAGTAATCAATTTAACGTGTGCCTGCCCATACTAATTACCGCGCTTCGTCCCGCGCCCCAGAGACTGATACATCCCGACATCGAAACAGTAGTAAAGGACTAGTAAGGCGATGAAGACACTCAGCCTGGATCCAAAACGGCCAAACGGCTCCGAGAACAGCGCATTTCGCTGTAAAAACATCATTAAATTGCGTTAGCTTCCCGCTGGGCTACATGCAGCTTTCAATGGGAGAGCTGTAGCTGTGAATACAAATCTGAGTAACAGTTCAATGTTGCATAATTAATAGTCTAGAATTTAATGAAAATGTACAAAATTAAAGCTCTGGAAAAACAGGTTTGAATCTGGCTTAGTGTGTGTACAGCGTTCATCTTTTTCCCCATGATCACGTTAGTTTTCTCCAGGTGCTCTGGTTTCCTCCCACAATCCAAAGGTGTTTCAGATTAATGTAAAAAATGAACCTGTGTGTGTGTGGGGTACGGGGACCCGTGCCATGTTTCTGGGATAGACGCTAGGCCGCCAGCAGCCTACACAGGACAAGCGATTAGTGAACGTGTGAAAGAACAATGAAGATCTGCGTCAATTCGAGGACTTGAAGAGCGAGTTTAGGAAGCGCCGCTCTTGCCTCATACCCAACTCAGCGCCGGTAGCAACTTGACAACAAATCACTGCAAAGAGGAGCCCATCAGCGCAGGGATAAATGACAGACGACGACGTCTTCGCAAACCCCCATTCGAGTCGGGGCCGGCGGGCAAGAAACGAGAAGGGAAGGAACGGAAGGGCATTCACCTTGACGGACGTCCCCTTGGGAGGAGGAAGAGGAGGAGGAGGCAACGGCCTGCGAAGAAGCGGCCGGAGAGGAGAACGGGAGCCGCGGGCCGACGACCAGGCAGGAGGACGCGCAGGGATGCGAAGCGAAGCCGAGCCGAGCCCTACCCAGGCGGGCGAGAACCTCGTGGAGCGAGACGGAAAACACTTAAAAGCGAGGCAACCGCCTTTAAGACGCCGAGTGCGTCAAATCCTGTCCGAGTCACGTCTCGGGACCCGCGGCGGAGCGGGATTAAACGAAAATGGGAAATGCGGTAAAACCGCCGTTTGCTTTCGCAGCCTGCGGCTCCCGCTCCCTCGTACCCGCGGAAGAGGAGCTCGGTCCAAAGAGAGGGGTCCCGCCCTTCTCCGGCGACGGACGGTTACCTTGGCTTCGCCCATAATGAAGTATTTCTAGAATAACGTAATATAGTATTTATGCAAACCTAATGAAAATAAATAAGAGAAGCAGAGCTAATAAAGTGCGATAGGCACGGAGGATGCGCGTTGACCCGTGAGGTGATCCACCTGGGGAGGGCGAATCGATACAGATGGAAGAAGATGCGAGCGAGTCCAATGAACCAAACATTCATTTCTCACCTCCTACGTTCGACAGCGACGTTAAACGAAAGGAAACGCACTTTTACGAGTCATTATGTAAATCGGTGCCGCGTAGAGGCCATATTGCTCTTGCCCCAGAGCCGTAATAAGAGAAGAGGCTGCGAGCAACAGAAACTTTTCTCCGCCGCAAGTTTCGGGAAATCAAAGCATCGCGTCGCTTGTTCTGCAGACCTTCACAATAAGTTTTTTTTTTTTTTTTTTTTGCAAATCCTCCCTTCTGCTTATTTCGAAGCTCCATGGGGCGGAGCAGCGGGCTGAAGCGCTGCAATTAATCTTTCATGATGTGCGTAAGTATCTCAGCAGCTAATTGAGACATTTAATGGAACAAACATTTACGAACCTTGAGACGTCCCAAAAGAAAAGGAAAAAAAAGTGGTTAAACCTTCAGAGACCAAAGAAGGCCGTTCTGTGCTTATATGATGAGAGTTGAGATACTTTGTCATTCCGTGCGATACGAGGACATTTTTGCGGCAGCCATCAGAACAGCAGCGGCGAAAGGAACGAACGCAAAACGGACGAAACGGTAAATATTCCTCCGCTCTTCCCGGAGTCCCTCATCCGATCCGCTTCTCCTCTCGCGGACTTGGGGTGGCGAGGAACGGGCTCGGCGGCGCCGCCCCGTGCAGTTTAGCCTGTAGCCGAGCGCGAGGCCCGGGGCTCGAGTCCCCGCTTCCGTTATACCGAGGTCGACGGAGCAAGAGAGGCGCGGTGAACCCCGGACCCGTGTCCCACGTAGCCGCTCTCCCGTCGAATTCGCCACGCTATTTACCTTCGGTTGGGACGCGCAGGGGTTTGCGGCCCCCGAACGCAGGGCCCGAGGCTTCGTCATTTCGACCGCGTCGAAAGCGTCCGCGGGAGAGGTGAGGAAAACGGGGTACGCGGGAGTATTGCCGCAGCGCTCTTAATTCCAACCTCCTGGCTCCAGGTCGGAGGCGTCCATCGGGGCGAACAAAACCTCACTGACTCGGAGTGGAAAAACAGGAAGAGCCAATTTATTAGAAACGGGGGGGGTAGGAAGCTCCTGTGCCGGAGGACGTTCACCTGTTGCGTCACACGGTAGAGCGACGCTTCTTAAAAGCACGTTCAAATGTGTACAGGTGCTGTGGCAAAGGTTTTTTTTTTAAAAAAAAAAAAAAAACCCAACACCAAATGGGCCGAAACACAGGCATCCTTCCTACGAACCTGCTAACCCTGTTCCACATGCAGAGATCTCTCTCACACACACAGAGCGGTTTTTCAGAGCAATAGATGACACCATTCGTATCGATTCGTTATCAGTTCCCCGAGCGCCCAGTTACCACAGAGCAGCGCGTCACCCTCTTCCAACGGAAAGAGCGCAACAATAAATATTTATTGAACGCTGCCGGGGTCCCCACACGCGGAACACGCTAGAATCGCGGTGGGATCCGTTCCCGTCGGAGCCGGCCCACGCCCCCCGTCCGGAAAAGCCCGGCCGATCGGAGCGAAGGGTGTAGAGTTGCATAAAAACACTCCTAAATAAAGACAGACGCAAGCCTAGGGAAGACGAGCGAAAAGCCCTCAGTGCCATTTTACTGTTGCATATGAAAACCGACACGGTGCACATCTTCGGACGTTACCGTCGCTACGTTGGCGCGAAAACGTACAAACGCAGCGGTCGCCCCGCTTGCCACCGCAATTTTTCAAAGGACGGAGTGTCGCTTTAAAGACGCAGTCCTTAAGCGGCGACCCAAGAGTCCCGGAACGTGGCCCGTCCGCGGTCCGAGGGGCTCGTCGGAGGACGGGAGAGCATCGTCGGGAGTCCCGTCGTCCTTTCGGTCCTTCCCGCCGATGGCTCCCGCGGCTCTAAACCTTTTCTTGGGGAAACGGGGCGACGGAGAACCTGCTCTGAAACAGTCTCGAGAAGAAGAGGCAGCTTCTAGCATCACGGCAGGAGACCCAACACCCTCAAAACGTCCAGGAGACCAAAGGGAGACACAGAACTCATTCTCAGGGCAGTCTTACCCCCAAAAATATGCAGAAACACTAATGCATTTACAGAGAGGCTTACAAACGTCCCGCTACACGGAGCTCGCGTTGACGACGCCCCGCCGCATCCTCCGCGAAGGCCGCCGCTCTTCGAAGAGTTCCGGAAGCTTCCGAAAAGCAGAGCGGCAGCGAGCGGACGGTCACGTCGGCACGGACCGAGTTCGTCGTCGCCGCCGCCGCCGCGGAGACGGCCGTCAGAGTCGCTGACGGACGGCCTTGCGGTCGCCGCCCGTCTCGTTGCGCGTCGCCTCTTCGTTGGGCAGCAGGGCGGACATTTCTGGAAAACGGAGGGGTGGTTCACAGCGGGTTACAAGACGTCGATCGCGGTACACGCTGAAGTTCTCAGGTGCTCTTTCTGAACCTCATCCAAGCTCCCTGAAAGAGCGCAAAGAAAAGTGAGTTTGGCCAAAACGCAGACAGTGAACTCGGGAAATACAGATGGGCTCAAAATCCTATAAAAGTGATGATGGCTCCACAGGGTTGGAGTAACAAGAACAACAACAAGATTCACCCCCGTTCCCGCCCCCCCCTTACATTCAGTGCTCACAATTCCACATAACTTGTCAGAAGGGGAAAACGGACGTATTTAACCCTTTACTCTCCTCCCTAGTGATGCAGTCGCCCACGTGAAACGCCAACAGCGAACGCACAAATG
The DNA here is from genome assembly GCF_900964775.1 of Scleropages formosus. NCBI lineage: Eukaryota > Metazoa > Chordata > Actinopteri > Osteoglossiformes > Osteoglossidae > Scleropages > Scleropages formosus. The sequence continues at coordinate 28,322,438 of NC_041815.1, read as the reverse complement.
CGCGCGTATGGACCCCGCGTGGTACAGCGGTTCAAGGAGCGGTCAAGTGGTCCAGCATGAAGAACCAAGAGCAAATTTACACCGCCCTGCAAATCCCAGACCCGAAGAGAATAATTGTGAGAAGTGTTAAGTGGCAACGTGGAGCTGCGGTTCATTTCATGTAAAAGTCTCCGCCGAGCCATTCAGTAGGGTCACTTGAGAAGAACCGAAGCGATTAACGGGCAGCGAGTCCGAACACGGAGGGCGCGACTGCCGCGACCCGCCTTTGGAACGCCTCGCCGTCGCCTCGAGAGCCTCTCTTCGTGGGAATGGACGAGCGATGGGTTGGGCGAGCAACTCAAGCCAGGCAGAGAGAGAGAGAGAGAGAGAGAGAGAGAGAGAGAGAGAGAGAGAGAGAGACGTGGAGCCCTGGGTCGAGCCTCCTCAGCTGCGAATCTCCATTAAAGAGCGAGAAAAACAGGTGCGGGAACGAGCGCCAAGCAAGCGGGCGGCACCACCATGAGCAGGTTCGCCAATTAGGAGGACAAAGCGGCGAACGAGCGGACGGCGTCGAAGCTCGGCCCTCTCGGCCTAATGGAAAGACACACTCGCAAGTATCGCCGTACGGGGAATTCACAAATGGGTCTCCATCTACACAAAGAATTGATCCGGCGAAAGGCTTTTGCAGGACAAAAGCACGAATGGCTAAAAAAGGAGGTAGTCGACAAATGGAGGGAATCGTATTTCCGAGGTTCTGGGAAGGGTCTTAATTCGGAACGCCCTCACGTACGGCACCCTGGACCAGAAAACACGGTCGCACCCTTCCCGTTTCTTAGCAGCCGGCAGAGGAGAACACAACGAGGTGCAACTAGAGCGTGCCAAAGGCGCTCGTACGCGTGACGCCCGGATGAGCGCAATCCGTCGCTCGGCGCCCGTCGTCGCGTTTTTTGAGGAGCTCGAGACGAAAAGGAGAGCCGACGGGGAACGGAGTCGGCGACAGCCTTGGTCTCGACGCGTCGGGATCCTCCGCTCGTTTCCGTTCATCCCTTTAATTCCGTTTCTCATCTCTCTTCATTTTCTTGTTCGAAAACTGGAAGCGTCTACTGACGTTAGCTCCCGGCTTTTTGCTGCCGGTCGACGAGACCGCGCTACGAGAAGGCGGAACGAAAACATCCGTACCGGCTATCTCGCACCGCGGCCGTTCTCGCTCGCCGTTCGTTCAGCCCGACAAACTCCCTTCTTCGTTCTCTTTGAAAACCAAGAAAGCCGCAGTTGCCACTCCCTCCAACCCCTCATTCCCAAAGCGGCCCGAGTTACATTAGCTCAATTAATAAGTGGGGGGGGGGGAAAAGAAAAAAAAAAAATCTATAATCATTGAGAATTCTGCTTTGTGTCATTTCAGTTGCAAAGTACTGAAGATTTTTCTCCTCTCTTTCATCTGAATTTTTTTGCAGAATCGAAATAGACGATGTAACGTTTGTTCAAAGCCGCTCCGCTTTCGGAGCACGACGGCAAGAACGGCAAAGACGACGACGGTCTTACCCTTCATCTCCGTAGCGTCGGCGCGGCCCTCTCCGGCCGTCGCGCCCTCGTCCTTGAGGGAAGCGGCTGCCCGGCCGTCCACGGCGTCCACCTTGACCTGTCCGAGCGCACGGAGAATCCCCATCGTGTCGCCGCCCCCTTCGCCGGTCTCCTGCAGGTGCACCAGCACTTTGAGCCTCTTGTAGGACTTGAGCTCGCTCAGGTTCTCCTCCAGGAAGAGCAGGCAGACGGCGAGATCGTCGTAGCCGCATCCGCCGAGTTCCAACACGCCGAAAGTAGGCAGCTTGAGGTAGGGTTCGAGGAAGGAGGCGTTCCGGCGCGCGGGCAGCAGGGCGGCATACACCACGGCGGGAGCCAGCAGCACGTACACCGCCAGGTTGATGACGCTGAGCAGCTGGAAGACGCCCACGGCCACCAGCTTGCACTGCATGGCTGCCGGGACGCCGGTGTCGTTGCGCAGGACGCCCGTGCGGATGTTGCAGGCGAACTCATCCGTAATGGACGCCAGGTTGATGTAGTAGCCCAGGTAGAGGCAGGCGAAGAACAGGATGGCCAGGGTCAGCGCCCTGCAAATAAGATACTTCGCTACAAGTCCCCTGGAGAACCTCTTGGTCTTCAGATACTGCTCCACCAAGGGGTAGCGGAAGCCCTCCGTCAGGTCCGGGACGCTGCTGCCGAAACGACATCGAGGCGATCGTTAACGGCCATCAACGGACGCCGAGACCCGCGCCCCATCGCCTTAGCGACCATATCCGTGGTCTTCCTACGACGACATGTTAAACGCTTCGAGGAACCCCTAGTCCCGAGCCGTGCAGGTGACCCTTGAACGACGGAGGGGTTAGGGGTGCCGACCCCCCGCGCGGTCGAAAATCCGCGTGTAACTTTCGACTCCGCAAAACTTAACTACTAACAGCCTACTGTTGAGCGGAAGCCTCACCGATAAACAATCGATTAACACATTTTGTGTATGTATTACTTTATTGTAGGAATGAAGTATGTAAGCTAGAGAAAATCAAAAGGGAAATACTTACAGTATTGCATTTATCGATACCGTAAGTTTACATCATCTGTTTTTGCAAGATGATGCATCTTGTCTGTCAGTACCTACATCAATATTGCCTTAAATGATACAAAACACAGCAGATGTTAGACGTATTACATGTATATTTTATGGTAGTAAATGATAAAATAGACTCATAGACATATTTATGCATTCATGACATACCCAGTTCTCTCGACATTTCTACGTTACGCGGTTCACCCGCGAGTTTTTTCAAATTGTCGCAAATCTCCAAAAAAAATTTTCCAATATTATTTGTTTGAAAAAACCTGCGCGGAAGAGAACCCACGCAGTTCAAACCCGTGTTGTTCAAGGGTCAACCGTATTTCCGTTTTGAAGAGAGATAAAATGCCGACGTAAGCGTCACGCGACGGCAGTAAAAACGGAGACGGGACCTAAAGCAGAACAACTTCAGCTCTTGAACGCAACCGGTGAACAACGTGCGGATGTCGTTAAAAAAACGGGATAAACAGGACAGAGTCACTTTCTGCCCTCCGCCCACCTAGAGCTGCACCGCAGTCGTTCGGAGCAAACCGGAGGGCTTCGTTAAGGGCCACTACATCCGGAGCGTAACGAAGCCGCGTCTCAGCTCGGTTCAGCCAGACATCAAACCCCTAAGTTACGGATGCCGCCTTCCCAGAGCTAGGTGGCTCTGCCCTTCTTCCGCAGATACGCCACAGGGACCGAGGGAAGGTCGTTTCGTGCGGCCGACGCCTAATTAAGGTGCCTCCGTTAAGCCGAACGGAAGCACCGGCGACCGACTTAAGCCCTGACGCCTTCCGGCGCTCCAGTCACGTATAACATTTCAAAGCCACTCACATCATTCTCCTCTGGCTGAAGGCAACACCTTCCACATGCGAAATATATCGAATTTTTTTTGTGATAAAGGTTATCAAAACACCCATTCAACAATTTGGTGCTTGCATGATAAGTATCATTAATATTTAGAGCTCAAGGGATCCAATTGAGAATATTTAATTTGAAGCATCTTGTCCTTTGCTGTAATCACACAGTGCCGCTAAATCTTTAAGCTTTCATATCTAGCGCACTGGCAGGTGATATATTAGCAGAAACTGTGCAGGGTTGTACAAAATTTATCATGCCTAGACAGCACGGAAAAGAGGAGGAGGAAGAAACATACCAAGTAGTTATAATTCAGGACAAGAGGCCCAACACAAGAAACTGGGATCCAACTTCCTCACCCCGATGAGACCGAGCCAAAGCGGAGACAACTTGGAGTAATCGAAGTCGAAAAGTGAACTTTCGGGCTCTGCCGCAACGCGTCCGACACACTGAGGGAGAAAGGAGGCGGTTCGCGGAGGGGATACCTGCGCTGCTCCGATGGCGCGTCGGCGCCGTTGCGGGATTCGCCGCCGGCCAGGCTCTGCGCCAGCTTGATGGCCCGGTTGTAGGAGCGGTCCAGTTCCTCCATGATGAACGCCAAGTCCGAGACCAGGTGGGGAGCGGCCGTGAAGCGCCAGAACAGGGCTGGGACGTACATGAGGACAGCCACCAGCAGGAGGACGTACGGGAAGAACTAGATAGATGCACGACGACAGATCGGGTCAGACCCGTCATCTCCATCCGCGGCGATGAATCCGTGACACATCATTGCTCAAGAAGAGCCAAAAGCCAAAACTCATACGGTTGGAGGTCTAAGAGAAGGCCCTTCAAATTGGTACAGATGTGTTCCTCAGAAGAACCACCTAAAAATCTAAAACCTAAAGCCTGCTGGTTCTCAGTTCTGGCCTCAGTGTGGTGGAATGAACTCCCGAATCCATGTCAGCCTTCATGAAGGGTCTCAAATCCCAAACGCTTCTCTCCTAATAGCCACATAAATGTGTCCACCACCATCTGCTGTGGTCATCTATGCATTTGCCCTAGGGATGCAACTTCTACTTCAGAGCCACTCGAGGGTTTTAAACCTGTAATATGGTGGCATCAGACACACAAGCTGTTCTTTGATTATCCTGCGGTGCCTAAAGCTCTTCTGCTGATGATGCAATTTAAGGCTGAAAAATCTTATGCTGCACAAATAAATGCAAGTGTGAAGAAGGCAGAACTGTAGAGGCAGAAGTAGATCCAGCAGGAGCACAGCTGCCTGTACTGCTGTACATAATGTACCTGCTGGGGAACCAGCATCTCCTCCTCATGTCACCACACTCATTTAAACACCGTTTGTCAAGTTTACTTAAAGTAATTGTGTGCGCTTCATTCTGGGAGACAGAGCTGAGCCTTTAAAAGGGTCAAGATCAACACGGCACGAACAACCTTGAGCTCGAGCGTGCGGTTCATGACTGCAGATGATTTATAGAAACAACCCCCGCAGCAAAGCCCTCGGCCCATTTTTTAAAAAAAAAAAAAAAAAAAGACGTAAAGTGGCCTTAACCTTTCCAACACTTCATATGAGGTATGATATGCTGTGAGCAAAGAATAATATTAGTTTACAGTGACCTTTAAAGAGGTACAACAAGCACAATTTTTAAAACATGTGAGCTAGGGGAAACACTCGAGGGAACTGCATTAAGACAAGGTTGGACGGCAATGCCATCCTGCGGACCGGGCGGAATTAAAGATGTTGTTACCTTAGTCTCTATTCCCCAGCCACCACTTTATCAGCAGGATGTTCTCTCGCAAACTCATACATTTTCCCCCAACATAAGCAAGCTGGGAACGAAGGCACATCCAGATCGCAACTGCCTCAGTCGACTGCTCCCGTCCTTAATGAGATGGTGGGCCACTTTATCCAGGCCCGGGGCGGCACAGGGTTGACTCACGGAGGATTACGGGGGCGGGGGGTTGGGAGCTTGTCAAACACGGCTGATCTCAGATGTGCAAATCCGAATAATCTCTCCAAAGCTCTTCTCAGGTTTCGGTAGTCAGGTCACTCACGACTCACCTTACTGGGTGGTGGGAGGGTCATGCCACGGGGTCGTGAAAGCAACTGAAAAACTGTGCTCCCTTCCTCCACTGTGTACTGTACCAGCTGTATATAGCTGAAATGACAATAAAGCCTCTCGTCTCGCAAGCCAACACCCAAGTGGGAAGCAGACTTACCATGAAGAATCCCTAACCTTTTCCTAAATGTACGAAACTAAAATAACACCACAGCACACCTGCGCGGACAGCTGCATGACTCCCAAACAAAAACCCTGAACGCTCCCAAGTTGGTTCTATCTTGGAACGTGTGCAATCTGCAGATCAAGCGTGTGAGCACCGGAGGCCAGCGCCAATTATGCCGCCCTCTAGCGGCTCGGGAAATTGGAGTGGCATAAAGGCCACGATGCGAGATTGGTAAAACGGCCCATTAGGAGGCATTCAGAATCGCCGGGGCCTTCCTTCGAGCCGCGCTTGAGGCTGCCGGCCAATTTGCTAATGGACTGAAAGGGATGCGGCTCCGTATGTCCGCTGCTAATGCTCCCAATTTGATGTTTCTGCTCCTACTTGTTAAAAAAAAAAAAACTTGGAAAGCCAACCGCGCCGCGAGGAGCTTGATTAGTGGAAGCCATCAAAATTGCCGCTTTGGGCCGATCAGCTCAGAACAGCTGTCTCAGTTCAGCCAAAAAGAGGGGGAAAAAAAAGGGAACTTTAACCAGTGGCTTTAAACCTCTGTCCATTTCACGAGTTCATCCATCCTCTCTGCCTTGTACAAGTTGCAGACGAACACGTCCAAGTGTGTGAGTGTGTGTGAGAGAGATAAAGCACAGCTCTTCTCGAAACAAAACAAAAATCACAAAACCGCCACCCGTCGCCACCACTGCCCAGCTCGATTTCTGCAAGGCTCTTTGGTGCCCCCTTTCGGCCCATTCCCAGGTTCATCTGAACACGTCCCCCCGAGGCACCGCCGCGCTCATTGGACAAAGACTTGCCGAGCACATTCCGCAGCTTCCGTTCTCACCTTTCAAGTTCTAAATTTTGTTTATTAAGAACATGTACAAAATATAGCGTTTCTTCTTATACTGGGGTATCAAAATTTTACCCTGGGCACCAATTTAAACCTATAGGCGAGACTCTGGTGTTCCTGCAGTACGCTAGACCACGTTTGCGGTGTCAGTCAAGAGTACAGAGTCCTAGTCAATGGCTGTTTGCATGATGTACACCATTATTTACTCTGCTTCATGACATAAACAGGATTGTAGCCTCTCTGTATGTTTCGTTACAGAGAAGTGAAGGTTGCTTCTTTTTGAAACCATTGTGCTCTTTGAGCGTTTGTTGGAACCGAAGAAATTTCTCAGCAGATGTGGCTGTGCTCAGGCTTGCGCTCCTCGTCCCCCAGCAGCATCGGGGGGGGGGGGAGCTCTCCCGAAATCCTGCAGCTTGTATGCAAATGGGAGACCTTACTATACCGCAAAACAACCTTTCAATAACACGCACACATGCTTTTAAAATAGCTGTGCACGCACAACCCTGTGGCTTGCATACATGGTGTTCCGAGAGAGGTGACCATGGGTGCAGTGCTGGGGAGAGGTGCCTGCTGGAGCACGTCCACGTGCACCCGGAACAGCTGCGGGAGCTAAATATACCGCTCCTCATGGGAAAGGACGGAGGAATCCAGCCGACGCTGACAGGGAGGCACCGCAGGGGACGAGTCAGACAATTTCAGGTAACACCTTAGAACAAAAATCTTCAATTTCCTCACAAACCTCTCAAAATTTACAAACCAGGTGGGACACGTTGGAATGGAAGAGAGCGAAGCAGATACTCGCAGGAAACGTCTTTTACCGCAAGGGCATCTTGGGCGTTTCTGACCTGACGCCGTTGCTCCGGCTGTTGCCACGGCGACCACAAACATACACGCGCTTTAAGGGCGTGTCACATACAAGCAATTAAAAACTGGTGTTACCCATACGCTGTTGTCATGGGGATGAAGCTGATTTGCGTGAGGAGACGCACCTCAGTCCCACAGAGAGGTGAAGCTAAGAGGCACGGGGAACGAAGGGACCAGGTGAGCGCCGGCGGCGGGCGTCCTCACCTTGTGCAGCCATAAGGGTACGAGGCCGTGCTCGGTGACCAGGCTCTGCTTCTGGACCGACGCCCAGCAGAAGGAGTCCACGTATCCCGCCTGGCGCCATGAGAAGTTGGTCGGGGAGAAGCAGCTGATCTGGGTACCTGGGGAGAAGGAGCATGTGACAGAAGGAAGGTCTTCATGTACCATCCTTAAGCTTCTCGACGTGCCAAATGTCAGTGACAATTAAAAATTCAGAAAATTAAATTCTAATTAAAACATTCCTGCTCCTCTAGTAGTACCGTTGATGAACTTACTGCGATCTATACCGGTGAAACACCCTGTATAAACAACTCACGGTGCTGAGCTGCTTTGGATTAGTGTCAGATAAGCAACAAATTTATTTTAAAAAAAAAAAAAAAAAAAAAAAATTAGCTGACACTTCTCTCCAAAGAAACATACAATTATTTATTCATTTACACAGCTGGGTGATTTTACTACAGCAATTTAGGGCAAGTACCTCACTAAAGGGTACTACAGCCAGAGGTGGGATTCAAACCTGCAACATTTGGATCGAAAGGTAGCAGCTCTGACCGCTACGCTACCAGACGTCCCAAAAATGAATAATTCCTATATACTTACTGATATAAGAAAATGGACAACATAATAATAGTATCAATAGTACAAAAGTAAATCAAAATGCCCCAAATAATCTCCCTGGAAAGTTCACTTGTGGAATATGTGTGTGTGTATATATATATATACACACACACACACATATATACACACACACACACACACACACACACACACAGCCCATTTTATGACTGGTCTTCTCCCACGGCCACAATCTGAACAGGGACACCGATCGAGGTTTTAATTTGTGTTGAAGATGGGGGACTTGACCTCTACATGATCTCAGCAGCCACACGCAAACACTGCGATCCATGTGCCATGTGTCCAATGATGTGACATCATGTCATAAAAATGCATCGAACTGAGCCCTTGGAAATAGGTTTATTCCACGCATCCAGCAACTAATATCCTGAAATCAAAGAACCGTAAGAAGAAGTGTGTCTGGGGGCGATCCGGGACACGCCGCCCCCTTCCCGAGCGGCAGCAGGAATGCGGGTGGATTTGAAACACGAGAGGCAATTAGTCTGGTCATCTGATGTTTTTCTGCTCCAGGACCAAATCAAATAAGGGTGGCTTCCACGAATGTTCAATCAGCGGCCAAAAACACGAACGCCGAGCCTCGCCGAGCCCCGCCAGCGGAACACGCTGCGCAGCGAAGAGCAGTTTCCTTTTCTCACAATCGCAGCAAACCAAAGCACAGACCACAAAGAACCAGATGGAGAAGCAGATTGTTTAAACATGAAATAAACAGAGCAAGTCTCACACTGAAGGTGGTGGGGGGGGGGGGGGGGAGGGGATGAGACACTCATTCTATAGCTGCTCACCACTGCTTTTAAAGTGACCACATTTACATTTACTTATTTAGGGGACCTCAAATATGCAAACCCTGAAAGCAGCTCTCAGAATGCGTTTTCAAAGAAGGAGAACAGGACCCTCCCCCCTCCCATCCCCGCCAACATTGGGAGGTGTGAGGCGAGACCAACTTCACCCGACTTCTCACATGAGGGACCTGATCTTCGCATGGGATCGGACCTCACTCCCACCACACCGTTCGGTGAAAGACTGGGCGCGAGAGACGAAGCCCAGACAAAGCCTTGACACTCGGCCCGTCTCAGTTCTCGCCCTGGGGACGGCGAACAATTCCCTGGAAGCATCCGAATATTAAAATGAACAAATCGACCGTGCAAATATAATCACCCTTCAGGTGAACTCGGCTCGGATGAGGTTCCCACGAGTCCTCCGAATTGTAGCCCTTCCTATCACCTTTGACCTTTAAAGGCCGACAGACGGGCCAGAACGACCGAGTGACCAGACAGTGTCCAAGACAACAGGACAGGGAATGGAGACACAACAAATACACTGCAGGACCTTTTGGGGAGGGACAAAAAAAACACAACCCCTACAAACAAGACACAAACTGACAAACTTCCTAAAAACAGGATACAAACTGTGACAAATTGATACAAAGTAACAAAACTGCTACAAACTGTGACAAATTCATACAAAGTAACAAAACTGCTACAAGTGGGACAAACTGATACAAATGGGACACACACTGACAAACCCTCTCACAGCTGGACACAACTTACAAAAGAAGACAGACAGACAAAAAGTTAGACACACAAACTGAAAACAGCAGTTAAAACGGGACATAAACAGTGACAAAGAAAAACTGCTACAAATGACACAAAGTGACAAACTGAGAAGGTGGAAGAATTAAACCGACAAACACAAATTAACAAAAGTGTAACTGACAAACTGTTACAAACTGACACAAATCGTCCACATTTGTGACCCTTTCTTTAACAATATTCCTGTAACCGATATATAGAGATTTTACTCACACACACAAAATTGGTGACTCTCCTTTGTATGTGTTCATCTTACACAAAACAGCCCATAACACACAGCCTGTGTCTTGATGTCTGAATAATCATTAAACATTTCAACTTACATTTATTTATCAGACACTTTTCTCCAAAGCAACTTCCAATGAACTCTATGTAGTGTTATCAGCCCACACACCTTATCCACCGCAGTGACTTACACTGTTAGATACCCTATTTACACTGGGTCACTCATCCATACATCAGTGGAACACACACACACACACACACACACACACACACACACACACACACACACTCTCTCTCTCTCTCTCTCTCTGTCACTCACACACTATGGGTGAACCTGAACAGCATGTCCTTGGAGTGTGGGAGGAAACCAGAGCACCTGGAGGAAACCCACAGACACGGGCAGAACGTGCAAACTCCACACAGGCAGGGGATCGAACCCACGTCCTCTCTCACCACCAAGGCGCTGCGAGAGAGCGGCGCTACTCGTTGTGCCACTGTGCCACCTAACTTTAACAAGAGACACCCAAAGGAAAAAGGAGGAAGGCCACATATTCCAGGAACTAAACCCAAACACCGGACCCTTGAGCTGAGGTGCGCACTTTTACCCACAGACACACTGTACAGACGCAAATCAGTGCACGTTAACACTGCTGTCGGTATCGAGCTCCTAAAGGAACAGAAAACACCGAAGACTTTACACTGGTAATATGTTGTGTACCATAAAATAATGAGGTGTCACCTCTTCTTCCCAACTATATTTAGTCTTGCGGCTTATTCCACTTTTTCTCATGCAACTTAGATCTGCACACAAAAGCTCCCTGTGGACCCTTTATTCTCTTTAAACGTTGATACTTCACACTTATTTTTCTTCTGCTATGTTAAGTGTGTCTGAATGACTATCGTATGCGCAAATCAATGTATCAATTAAGTGCTACCTATATACTCATGAAACTCTCTCTCTCTCTCTCTCTCTCTCTCTCTCACACACACACACACACACACACACACACACACACCTCTGAACCTCGGAGGAACCTTTTGATGGACCTTGGAGCCTCTAGAAAGACCACTACCACCATGATCATCATCATCATCATCATCATCATCCTCCTCCTCCTCCTCGCGGTGCCGGCGGGGACTCACTCACTCACTCACCCACGGAGACCTCCTGCGCGAACGCGAGCGAGATGAGCAGCAGCGGGAGCCCCACGCCCACGCACGTCACCATCTTACTGAGCGCGAGGTCCACGCGCAGCCCGCCGTACCGCGGTTCCGGCGGGTCCTTCAGCAGGAAGTCCGAGAACACGTACTCCGTGGCCACATGCGCGATCGCCATCGCGGAGCCGCGAGCCGCCTCCCGCCGCCGCCGCCGCCGCCGCCGCCGCCGGCTTCCCCGAGACACGCGCGCGCACCTACACTACAGCGCGTGGCGCTAACACGCACTCGGCGGCAGACCGACGCAGCGTCGTCCCTTCGTCATCACGGTTCCAAACCGCGCCTCTTTCTCTTTGTGGCGCAACAGTTTCGCGCCCAGGAGTACCGCCCCCTTCCCCCCCGCGGTGTTTTTCACTCACACACACATTTGGTTCTTCAGACTCCTTCCGGAGATCGTTCTTTCTTAAGGTGGTTCCGTCAATACGAGCGTCTACACAAAGCGCTCAGGCTCCTTTTCCATCATCGTTCATTCGTTTATTTTCGTACCAGATCCTTAAACCCAAAAAAAGCATCATCGATATCAGATACAATATTTATCGTATATACCTCATTCAATATATAAAAACACGTTGTTATAGATCTGATTGAACGCAAGACCTTTGATTTATGTACAGTTCAGTTTTCTTCACAATTAACCGGTACGGTGAGTGATTTCATTAAGGTTATGAAGACATAAGACATTGAGGATCCCGCTAAATTCTGACGATTTGTGCTCGATGCATCCGGAACATCTCCTAACGCATCTCAGTGGAAACGGAGGGGAGCGTAAGCGTTCTATCCCAGTCGACCTTAAGAAGCGCGAGGGACAGGTGTACCTGCTGCCGCAGAGCATTATGGGAAACGACTCAACTGCCAGCAAACCCCCTAAAAGTTATGATTTATAAATAGTAAATAATGACACCTCTACTGGCAACAAACACACAAGAACAAACCAACATGTCTTTATTCCCCCCCCCCCCCCAACCCAACGTGCATTTCAGATCCAGCTTTTGTAAAATATAAATCTCTGTGCATCACTTTTCTTTCACTCTCTATATTAATCATTAATTACATAGGATATCATGTAAACAAATCTGCGGAAAATATGCGAGGGCAGCTTTGAGCGCAGGATTCGCCGGACAGCCGTCCTCGCGCCGCAGTGAAATCTCACCGGTGACGCTAGTGTAAAATATGGTAAAAAGTGGCGGACGTGAAGAAGGGGGCCAAGGGAGGAGTAACTCCAGGATGTGCTGACGGACGGGATCGTTTTCCTCCTCCTCCGGGCGCTCTGGATGTTGGAAGCTGGACTCTTCGGGCGATGCACACGATTCCCGTAACGCGGATGCGCCGTAAACGTTACCACGCTTCTCTGCCGTCTCAGTAACGCTCACGTTCGGATCTCCTTCGCTTGCAGGCGACTCAGAAGTAAAGTTCGGAGGTCAGCAGTGCGAGAGCAACCAGTGAGAACGGCGTGAGCTCCCTTCCCAGATGATCTCCCCATCGGGGAAATAGGACGCTGGTCAATACCGGAGCATCTGGGGGGGGGACAGTGGTTGAAGCACTGCGGTCGTTCTCCGAGGACCGTGAAACACCATCAGGTCAACCAGCAACGGGTTCCTTACCATTAAATACAGAGCTCCCTCTTCCTAGAGCCACAGAGAGAGAGAGAAGATATAAAATCACACACACATCTTGTACAAGGAAGAGTCCTGTACAGCAATGCATTCACAAATGAACATGTGTCGAGATTCCACCCCGCAAGCCTCAGGTGCGCTGGAGCATCTGCCGACTCCCTCACCTTTCCTGCTGAGGATCGTGAAGGTGGTCTCCATCCCAGCGTGGATGTGGTCGGTGACGTGGCAGTGCAGCAGCCACCTCCCGGGGTTCCCCGCAACCAGCTCCACGGTCTGGAAGGTTCCGGGAAACAGGTCGTAGACGTCCGCACGGTGGATCCTGTCCGTCTGCGACAGGGAAACCAGGGTAAGGTGAGAAGGTGTGGTCGTTTCGTTCTTCACAGCACCGTGCAGCAGTTCAAACACACACACACGCACACGCACACACGCACACACACACGCACGCACGCACGCACGCACACGCACACACGCACGCACGCACGCACACACACGCTTTCTGTGCCACTTGTCCCATACGGGGTTGCGGGGAACCGGAGCCCACCCGGCAACACAGGGCGTAAGGTCGGAGGGGGAGGGGACACACCCAGGACGGGACGCCAGTCCGTCGCAAGGCACCCCAAGCGGGACTCGAACCCCAGACCCACCGGAGAAGAGGACCCGGTCCAACCCGCTGCACCACTGCGCCCCCGCAGTTCAAACAAGGTGTGAAAATTCCCGAACCAGAGCATGGTAGTTGAGCGTGAAGGGCATGACTGAAGAGATCACACACTCCTGTAGCCCTCAGGGAGCTGATCGGGCCACGACAGAGCCGACACGCTTTGGGTAAGAGGTGCCCCACGGGACACGTCCACCTTCCGGAGAGGAGCCTCAGACAAGCACCTTGTAGATGAAGCTCTGAGCGTGGAAGTGTACGGTGTGCATGTCCACCTCGTTGCCCATGCCGAGGAGGTACCAGTCGGTCTTCTCGCCCTCCACCATGGTGAGACCGTGCAGGTTGCCGTAGAGCTTCCCGTTGATCGCTGGGCGGGAGAGAAAGCGCGCTGTGACTCCAGACCTTCTGCATGTAATCATGTGGAATGGGGCCTGGCCTGCCCTGACTTGGGTCATGGGGGGGGGGGTTAGAGCCACTACTTTGCACTCAAAGGGCCCAGGCTCAAATCCCAGTCCTCCTGCTGTATCATTTCGCAAGGTACTTGATGTGCACTGATGCAGTAAAAATTACCCAGCATCATCAATTTATTTATAATTGGGTAAATAAGTATGTTAAAATTATTTTTTGTTTTAAAGAACAGCGTCAGCTATAGAGATCAAGTGTAAATTTGATCAGGGCCAACAGACAAGACAGCCCAGTTCCACACACACACACTTTCTGACCCGCTTGTCCCATTTGGGGGTCGCGGGGAGCCGGACCCTAACCCGGCAACACAGGGCATAAGGCTGGAGGGGGACGGGACACACCCAGGACGGGACACCAGTCCATTGCAAGGCACCCAAGCAGGACTCAAACCCCAGACCCACTGGAAAGCAGGACCCGGTTCAACCCACTGCGCCACCGCACCCCCCCAATGTGAAGTTAATTATAATTATTTACCATTTTATACAGCTGGGTAATGTTACTGGGTAAGTACCTTGCTCAAGGGTACTACAGCTGGAGGTGGGATTCATCCCTGCACCCTTCGGGCCCAAAGGCAGCAGCTCTGACCACTACGCTGCCAGCTGTCCCATATGGTACTGGGGCAGTAATGCCAGGAACCTCTGTGGTAATGAGATGGAGCTCCGCCAAGCCTGACTCATCTTTACAGGCCAACTGTGTTTTTGCGCGTGTGCGCATCGGGCTGCAGCAGCAGTGTGCGAAGAGCTCGGAGTCTCCCAGGCACACACCCGCACGCGCACACACATTACGTTTTGCATCTCCCTCGGAGGACAGAGGACACGTGTGGAACGCAAATGCGGCACCGAGCTCGGAATAAAACCTCAGCCAAATAAATGCAAACGGGAAACGCGGTCATCGGTCCATTCACCGTGCATCTTGTTGCTCTCCTCGAACTCGGCATCAATCTCGAAGGCGTCCGGGTCCTTCTTCAGGTAGGTTTCCACGTTTTCGTCCAGGTACCAGGATTCGTTCTCGTCGAACACCATGAAGAGCAGCGCAAACTCCCGGTCCACATCCCTCCGGCGGCGCTGCTTGTCCAGCGTCCCTTTTCGACAGATGACCAACGGTCCGATGAGCCCGCTGACCGTGTCCTGGGACGGAAGCGCAACGCAACCAATGGGAATTCTCGAAAACAGATGTTTGCAGAAAGTTCCGGAAGCTGCTGCTATCCAACAATGCGTTAAGAGATAGACTCTAACGGACGTGTGCGCAGGTTAAGGACGCACTTTGACGAAGTCGGCGGTTGAGTAGTACGCAAAGGCGATGCAGTTTGGGTCCGAGATTCCCGGGCCCGATTTCTCTGGGATGTCCCAACGGTACTGTCTCATTCCTCCTACGGAGAGAAGAACGAAGGAATGAGAGGAGATCAGATCCTCCTTCCTCACTCCACTCTCGACCTATCCTGGCTTGATCGCTGCACCTTTTCCTCACCTGGCTGAACGGGCGACAGGTGAGCGGAGCTCGTCCGCACGCCGTGAGCGTGCACGGAGAACGGGCGGCTCGCCTTGTTCTTGAAGTTCACCAGCAACTTCTCCCCGACCTCAGCCCTGATGATGGGTCCTGCACGCGGGAGTAAATATGAAACAACCCCTTTCGATGCAGCTCAAAGACGTCCCATGCTGATGTACACTTTTACCGCAGGTCTACAGCACCTTATCCAGAACGCTTGGAGTCACTTGTGTTTCGGAAATCAGAATTTTTGGATGTTAAAAATGTCATAAGGTGCATATACCATGTTAGGCCACACCCCCAGGGGGTCTGGGGCTGCGCCTGATAATCAAACCCACAAAACGTATGAACATCAAACTAACAGGAATAAATAAGACTGAAAATGGCACTGCGGTTTAGTTAGAGAGTAATAAATTGGTAAATGAAATTGTGGGATAAATACAGGCAATAAATTCTCCAGTATTTCTGATTTCTCAGAAAACATTCAGTAATGTATAGATTACACTGATGTATGGATGAGTGACCCATTGTAAGTAGTGTATCTAGCAGAGACTCCCTGTGCGAGAGAAGTGTGTAAATGTGGGTGGAACGGTGACACAGTGAGTAGTGCTGTTGTCTCACAGTGCCTGGGTGGTGCGAGAAGACGTGGGTTCGATCCCTGCTCAGTCTGTGTGGAGTTTGCATGTTCTCCAGGTGCTCTGGTTTCCTCCCACATGCCTGTCTGGAGTTTGCACATTCTGTCTGTGTGGGTTTCCTTTGGGTGCTCTGGTTTCCTCCCACAGTCCAAAAACATGCTGTTCAGGTTCACCCACAGTGTGTGAGTGAAAGAGAGAGTGTGTGTGTTCCACTGATGTATGGATGAGTGACCCATTGTAAGTAGTGTATCTAGCAGTGTAAGTCACTGTGGTGAATAAGGTGTGTGGGCTGGTAACACTACATAGAGTTCACTGGAAGTTGCTTTGGAGAAAAGTGTCTGCTAAATAAATAAATACACACACACACACATTTTCAGAACCGCTTGTCCCATACGGGGTCACGGGGAACCGGAGCCTACCCGGCAACACAGGGCGTAAGGCTGGAGAGAGGGAGGGGACACACCCAGGACGGGACGCCAGTCCGTCGCAAGGCACCCCAAGCGGGACTTGAACCCCAGACCCACCGGAGAGCAGGACTGCGGTCCAACCCACTGCGCCACCGCGCCCCTCTGCCAATAAATAAATAACTATTTAAAAAAAAAAAAACAGAAACTAAGCTAAACACTTGTACATGCAATTTGTTTTCATGACATCTGGACGGTCGAGGATCTTGGAGAAGATCAGTGTTGCTGCTGCCGTCATCAGGTTTCGTTTTTACGGATTTGGCTCCAAACTTACAAAAAACACTTTCAGTTTTCAGAGCTTTCCAGGTTTCGGGATTGCAGACAAGCGATCGGGGGCCTGTATATATTACTATTTGTTATTTCTCATTTTAAACTATTTTAAATCCTGCAGAGCAGGGCAGGTTGCATGCCCTAGGTGTGTGAAGAGGGTGTGACCCGAAGAGTGAACTGAAACAGTGAAAAGCCTGTTTGCTTTCAGTCTGATGTTATTATGAGGTTATAATGAGATAATTGCATTGGTGCAGCTGACGTTTTCACGGAACCACGTTGTTATTTTAGCCGACGGGGTTTCAGACGTTCGGCGGATCTGAACGTTCCCCGCAGCCGCAAAGTTCATCTGCAGCTTTAATTACGTTACTAAATGTTGACTTTTTCCGTGCTTCCTTTTTTTAAAAAACTTCCCATTTCTCGTTTTGAAAGACACATTTTATTGCAGCGCTTCCCTATTTTAACTGCAAAAAGACAGATACCGAGGAAGGGAAAAGTGCTAAACCGTTTTAAATCATTTGCATCAATGTCTGTGTATTAGCTGTGGAATGAAGGTGCTTTATGTTGGACTGGCGATGTTTGTATCGCTGCAGTGCAACAGTGGTGTTTTACGTTGACGTGTAGGTTTATTCTATGGCACTCTCTGTACAAATAAAATTTATTGTTCGCATCATTTGTAATCTTTGGATTTTCACCCTTGATGTGTAATATAGTACATTTATTTATTTAGCTCATGCTTTTCTCCAAAGCAACTTACAATGTTAAGATACATACAATTATTTACCCATTTATACAGCTGGGTAATTTTTCCTAGAGTAATTTACATTTGTTTATTTAGCAGAACATGTAAGTGTCTTGGATGAATGGAGCTGCTTTGACACATTTCAGATAAATCCATCAATTGTATCATATCAGAAATCCTTTTTAAACTTCCTGGAACCTAGAAAAAAGGCATTTGGAATATATTTCTTGAATTTCCAGGTGCTTGTCCCATAAATCAAGAGAATATTGTTCTGTTTCTTTGGCAAAAACGATCCTGCTCTGCACCGCAAGTATACAGCTGGGTGTCAGAAGTGGTTCGAAAGAAGCTGTGAAACTACATTACCCAGAATGCCCAGATGTTCTTCTTGAGCATGTCTCTCCTTCCTTGTCCTGAAGGTGGCGTCAGTGTACTCCCTGAACACAACTTTCTTATACTTGGAGCCAATCAGATTGGCTCCCTGCTGGACAAAGATGCTCCCAGGACTGAAACAAAATGCAGAGCAAGGAATATTCCTTAAGTTATTGAATTTAGCAACGATACTACGAATTCATACGCAGACTGCCTGTCACTGTAAAGAGGCATCATGAATAAATGTGAATACTATTTGGATTAATTCATTCAGCTGATGCTTTTCTCCAAAATCACTTGCAGCGTTAAGCTACTTAAATAATTCACCCTTTCATACACCTGGGGAATTTTTACTGAATCAAGTACCTTAACCAACACCGTTACAGCGGGAGATGGGGTTTGAACCTGAGTCCTTTGAGTTCCAGACACCTGCTTTAAGCACTACGCCACCTGCTGCCCCAGGAATAACTCAGATCAGGGGCCAAACGGTGCCAAGGCTCTTTGTCGGTATCTGATAATGCTGAATTGCAGCTTTTAGAAGGTTAAAGATGCTGGTCGGTTGAGGTCACACCTGTTCTCCACCGTGGAGTTGTGCTTCTCCAGCTCCCAGTCGCGACTCGGGGAGTAGTCCCACTCCAGCTCCTCAGCGGCAATGAAGTAGCTCACCGTGGGGGTGGAGCCAGTTGCGGGGGAGCCACCCTGCTCCCTGCACTTCTTCACCGTGTAGTGTTGCCTCATGCCACCGAGGTAGTGGTCGCTAGTCTGGCAACTGACCTCAAAGGTGCCTGCGGGCCAAAGGTCAGGGGTCGCAAACTGTCCCGAGGTCCGACGGTCCGCCGGCGACGTTGCGATTCCCCTAATTTCGGCCACGGATGAGGGGACTCACCGTCGTTGTCCGGCTCCATGGAGACGGTCACCGTAGTGTGTGGGAACAAGCTGAGGGTGTCCCGCGTCACGCCCTCCCGCTGGAAGGTGTTGCCCTGGAAGTAGACGCCATGTATGTCCACCTCCGTGCCCAGCCCCAGGGCGTGCCAGGCGACCCGCTCCCCGTCGCACAGGTCCAGACCGAGCAGGTTCCCGTACATGAAGCCGTTGACGGCTGCAGCAACGCACACACACACGCGGTGAGGGTGACATGGGCTAAAGGACCAGTTTGCTAATAAACACCGACACACACACACACACACACACACACACACACACACACACACACACACACACCGACACACACACACACACACACACCATGCATCTTATTGCTCTCCTGAAAGTCCGCGTTGTACAAGTCGCTCTCTCTGCTGCCGAACATCTTCATGTTGTTCTCCAGGTACCAGCTGAGGTTCTCGTCCAGCACGGAGAAGAGCAGGAAGAACTCCCTGTCTACTTCCCTCTGGAAAGAAGACAAGGTTCCCACGGAGACCCTTAGGGTAAACAATGTGTGTTTCTCTGTTTCATTACACATACGTGACCCTGCAGCGCTTTTGCTCAGAAGACATCAATAAGTGGTCAAAGGGTCATCAGCCCAATGTGTAATAGCAGGGTAATGTACCTACAATGTCTACAGGACCCGATCACTCCCAACACCCCCAGCTTTTGCCCCTTGGTGGTCCCACTCACAGTGTGTACATAATTAAGTCTACAGGCTCATTTTTGGCCTCGTCGTGGCGGAACGAGCTCCCCGTGTCCCTCAGAGCTGCTGAATCCCTCCCGCATCCAAGAAGGGCCTCGAACCCATCGCTTTGAGAGCCACTTGCAGATCTCCTGACAGCTCCAAGAGTCCAACGCCGTCTGCTCTGATTATCCGTGTATTTGGTATTTGAATGTCACTCCTGTAGGAGCTACTGGAGGGATGTGATCCAGCAACATGGTGGTGTCAGACAAGCAATTTCATATCTGTGTCTAAAGCTCTTCGTTTGCTGATGATGACCTTCCGTTGACTCTGAGCTGTGCGTCACTTTAAAGAGAAACATCTGATAAATAAATGTCACTTCTATAGGAGCTACTGGAGGGATGTGAACCAGCAACATGGTGGTGTCACACACACAAGTTGTGTGTCATTATTTCAGTGTCTGTGTCTAAAGCTCTTTTCTTGATGTGGATGCTCTTTCATTCACTCTGAGTTGAACATCGCTTTGTAGAAAATCTCCCGATAGCAAAAACCACGAGTATGAAATATGACAACAATAAGGTCAAAGAGGAGCTGGTTATGGTACCTGTGATCCGCTCTCGTCCAGCGAGCCCTCCTTGCACACGAGAAGCGGACCCACGAGGCCCGAGCTGGTGTCCTGGATGGGATCAGCAGCAGAGTAGTACAGGTAGGAAATGCAGGCTGGGTCGCTGGGGGCGGGACCCTCTGCCACCCTCCACCGGTAGGTGAAGCTATTGCCGGGAGTCACTTGGGAGCTCCGCTGCTTGGCGTCTGTCAGGGTTACACTGTATGTTAATATACCTACAGTTATTTACCCTTTTATACAGCTGAGAGATGTTACTGGAGCAATTTAGGGTAAGTACCATGCTCAAGGGTACTACAGCTAGAGGTGGGATTCAAACCTGGACCTTGGGGGCCAAAGGCAGCAGCGCTAACCGCGACACGACCAGCTGTCCCCAGCGAGTTTAGCAGGTGCCCGGAGCGAGGTGGCCTCACAAGAACAGTGCTGGGGCGGTGGTAACGTACCCCCCCCATAGTGGGCGCCTTCGTTCGCCTTGTCGTACTGCAGTCCGTGGGGCTGAATGCTGTACGCCCTGCTGGCTTTGTTCAGGAATGTCACCTCGATGAGGTCACCGCTCTCCGCTCGGATTACTGGACCTGGATGGAAAAACAGAGCAGGAACCCATGCGGTCAAAAAGCGGTCATAACCCGGCTCTAAACTCTTCCATTCAAATCAACCCGATTTTGTAGCGCTCGGAGCGGCACAGAGCAGTGAACAAAGTTCCTGGGAATGACACAATGCTGGGGTGTGATCGGCAGGTTGTCGTTATACTACGGGTCGCAGCGACTGCATTTTATGTACGAAAATATTTAATTTACGGAACATTTCTTTTGTGGCTCCATTCAAGTTATTTATTTATTCATTTTTTTTAATTTAAAATCACCAGCAAGTGAATAAGTGAGTGTTCTGGTGCTGAAGAAAAGAAAAAGCAAAAGAACACTCAATTATAAAATGAAAATAATAATGTAACGTGACAATATAATACCATACTGAATTTATATTCTTACTATTGTATATTACTATACAACCATGTGTCGCTTAACGGTATTTTGCTTAACGACTGACCACATATACAACAGTGGTCCCATAAGATTATAATGGAGCTGAAAAATTCTTATCGACTAGCGATGTTGTAGCCGTCGTAACATTGTAGTGCAACATGTTACTCGCGTGTTCGGGGTGGTGCTGCTGTAAACAAACCTACTGCACTGCCAGTCCTATAAAAGTATAGCACATACAGTTATGTACAGTACATAATACTTGATAATGATAATAAAGACCTGTTACTGCTTTATGTATTTACTATACTGTACTTATTACTTTACAGTGTGCTCTTTCTACTTATAAAAAAAAGTTTACTGTAAAACAGCATGTTGTGTTACCCAGCAGCGGCGTCCTAAATCTTATGTTTACTGCATCTCTTGACTGCATCGAGGCTATACCATCTAGGTGTGTGTAAGTACACTCTACGATCGAGGCTATACCATCTAGACTTGTGTAAGTACACTCTACGATCGAGGCTATACCATCTAGGTGTGTATAAGTACACTCTATGATCGACGCTATACCATCTAGGTTTGTATAAGTATCTAGGTGTGTGTAAGTACACTCTACGATCGAGGCTATACCATCTAGACTTGTGTAAGTACACTCTGCGATCGAGGCTAACCATCTAGGTGTGTGTAAGTACAGTCTATGATCGAGGCTACACCATCTACGTTTGTGTGAGTACACTCTGATATTCGCACAACAACAAAATCTCCTGACGACACATTTCTCAGAACGTATCCCTGTCGTTAAGCAACGCATGTCTGAATTTTAACGTTAATAATGTGTAAAATTAGTGAAAAAATAACAAGCTCTAGGATACAAAGTAGGATTCATGCATGTTCATTGTTTATGTACAGTACACTTATGGGTCATATAATACAGTATAAGGATGTTTACGACCTACGACAAAGTCATCTTACAACAAGATCGTTGGAACAGGACCTTGTTTTAAGTCAAGGACCACCTGTGTAGAGTAGTACAGTTGAGGAGAAGAAAATTAAAAAGTCCCCACTGCAAAGAAGGGGAGAAAATACACCTGTAGGGGTCCAAGTACCAGTGGCTTGACCTCCCCTCTGTGTGGCGACAGGGTACCTGTGTGGATACGTCTGATACGTAAATATTCACTATACACACATTCTCTAAAACGTAACCGAAACTGAAAGCAAAACCTGATTTTGAGGGACGTCTTTGCTAATCTGGACAAACAAAGAGAAGCTCGGAATTCATACCCAGAATCCCAAGGTGTCTCTCTGTGGCTCCCCTCACTTTCTTGGTGCTGAAGGTTTCATCCGTGTACTCCACATAGCGGGCCTTCTGATAAACCCCTCCCAGTCTGCCGTGGGTCTTTCCGAAAAACGTTTCGGAGTGGCTGGAGGAGGGGAGGTCAAGAAAGACTGAGACGATTCGTTCTTCTATCCGTTATTGACAGCCGAAGGTCTAATGAAGAGTCACGGTGGTCCAGAGCCTATCCTGGAAGGTTAGGGCACGAGGCAGGGTACATCCCGGACAGGATGCCAGTCCATCACATGGCAATCTCTCACACACACACACACACACACACACACCAAGGGCTACTCAGAGCCATAAGTCCACCTGAAACATGTTTTGAACTGTGGGAGGAAACCAGAGCACCTGGAGGGAAAAACCTTATAAAAACATACAGAGTCCATGCAGACAAAGCCAGATCTGAACGCGCTGCCCAGGAGCCGAGAGGCACCAGCACCAGGACTCCTTAACAAAGCAAGCGCACCGGTTTTAATCATACACCACATAAAGTGCGTGTTCGAGAATCCAACAGTGGATCAGGTTGTTTCCTTTCCAGCGAATTATCTGCAAATAAATGCCTCTGCAAAACTCTTTAAAAAAAAAAAAATCTTTAAAATAAACACACCTGTCTGGGGACGTTAGCGAGACGTTCTGGAAGGTGTCGATCCCAAGCGGAGCGTAGTTCCACATAACCTCTTCGGCCGCTATGTAGTACTGCCTCTTTTTGCCACCGGGGGGCGCTTCATGGTCGTGTTCCCCTCCGCAGGACGACACCGTGTAGAAGGCCTGCATCCCAGCTGTGGACACGAACACCGTGACGTGAGCCGCTGCTGCCGGCGGACCGCCGACAGACCGGAACGGAGGGGCGCCAGCCCGGTTTCGACCGAACCGAGTCGGCGGTTCGTACCCTGAACGTGGTCGTTCACTTGGCAGCTCAGCATCCACCGGCCCACGGTTCGGGGCACCATGTCTGCTGTGATGAAGGTGGCGGGGAAGAGGCTGAGGACGTCTGCGCGGTGACCCTGCTGCAGCACCGTGTGCCCGTGGAAGTAGGCCGAGTGGATGTCCACCTCGTTGCCCATGCCAAAGAGGTGCCAGGACACGGTGCGGTTAAGGCACATCTCCAGACCGGGCAGATTTGCGAACACGTACCCGTTGATGGCTGCAGGTCAGAGGGGCGTCGAGAAGAAAACAGCGGTCAGGGGGTTCCTGAAGACCAGGTCACCCAGAGAGTGCACATTCTCACAGCGGAGATTTTAGAATCACCGATTCACCTGAACAGCATGTCTTTGAACAATGGGAGGAAACCAGAGCACCCACAAGAAAACCCACATAGAGAAAACGCAAACTCCACACAGACGAAGCAGGGATTAAACCTACAATATCCCACAGCACTCCGGTGCTGTAAGATAGCATCGCTGCTCGCTGTTCCACATGCCACTTTTACTGTAAATTGCTGTAACAGTAATTAAGGTTATTAACAGTAATTAACAGACGTCGTTAATAAAGCATGAATTAA
Organism: Scleropages formosus; assembly: GCF_900964775.1. Taxonomy (NCBI): domain Eukaryota; kingdom Metazoa; phylum Chordata; class Actinopteri; order Osteoglossiformes; family Osteoglossidae; genus Scleropages; species Scleropages formosus. The sequence continues at coordinate 28,298,468 of NC_041815.1, read as the reverse complement.
ATGCTTAACATAATAGTGTTCTACAAGGTTCATGTCTAATATTCGTGTGTCAAGCAGACCGGCGAGGAGCCTCTTGTTAAAGAACACCCTTGTCTAGAGCTTATATTATAAATGGGAGCACAGTGGTTAGAACTGCTGCCTGTAAACCTGAAGGATGCAGGTTCAAATCCCAGCAACAGCTGTAGAACTCTTAAACAAGGTACTTACCCTCAACTGCTGCAGTAAAATGACCCAGCTGAATAAATGGGTAAATAACTAAGTACCTTAACGTTATAACTTGTGTTGGAGAAAAGTGTCAGATAACAAAACAATATAAAATTGTACAATAAAGTCTTGTTTTTGTATAAATGTGTTTGTCCAGTTAAAAATTCTTATGTTGCTAATTAGTAAAACTGCATGAATAAACAAAACATATCAAAATGATGGCTCATTAAGAGTGCAGGGGGCAGCGTTTAGAGTTGCCGGGACAGGACGGGATGGTGTTCAGGGTCATGACCAAAAACGTATAGGACCGCTGGTGCAGTGAGATAAATGACTTCCTGTAACACAAACACGGGCAGCGGGAGTTCGAACCTACATCCATCAGCGGTGAAAAGACCCTCCTTATATAAACAGGACCAGCAAGCAGGGGTTTACAGCCCGTGTGTGTGTGAGAACGTGAAAGTACAGAGGGCCACGCTGACTTCTCGAAGACAAATCCCTTCACCTCAAACAGATTAAGAGGATATACAGAAGAGACCGATGTGTCACAGGTTCAAATCCCACTAGAACCACAGTTCCACAATGAGGAGGGTTCATAACCTGAATTCTTTCTGTAAACACCTAGCAGTGTGAGGGGGTTTTAAATCTCCATCCCTTCACTATAAACAACTGCATGTTCAGTATGGGGTTGTGACCCTGTCCCAGACACAGGGTTCGCACATTAAGAGCAGGTTTGAGTCTCTACTCCACATCAAACACATCTTTGGATTGTGAGAGGAAACCAGAGCACAACACAGGAACAAAGGGAGAACACGCCAGCTCCAGACTCACCAAGCCAGGTTCAAACCCACATCCAAACCCACCGCTCAAGAGCTGTGAGGCACCAGTGATACCCACTGTGCCACCCAGGTTACAAAAACACTGCAGTCTAGTGCTTACAAAGGGGGTAAATAACGTAACAAGTGTGACGGGTATCAATTTTTTTCATAATAATGATATCAAAGCACCATAATTTATGACTTCCAGAACAACATATCACTTCCCTCCTGAAATTTATTGTTTTATGATGATCATTAGAAGCAGCAGACTGTGTTCGAACCTAAGGAGCCACGAGCAGCGAGACGCCCGACGCACCGTGCATTTTGTTCGACTCCTGGAAGTCCTCGTCGTCGGGGTCGACGCCCGCCGGGTCCGAGCAGAACGTCTCGATGTTCTCCTCCAGGTACCAGCTGAGGTTCTCGTCCACCACGCTGAACATGAGGAAGAAGTCCCGGTCCACGTCGGTCCTCTCCAGCTGGGTGCGATCTCCTGAGCTGAGCCGCAGGGAACCTGGGCAGCGCGGGGGGCAGAAGATACGACCGCATCAGCGGAAGGGCGTCTGTTCAAGTCCCACACAGACTGGTGCAGCCTGTTGGTTAAATATTCACACATTTACTGTTTCCCTACATAAATAACAGATGAGCAATAATTAAAATGTTTTATCAAGCAGTGTCGGGATGTTCCTGTGAATTCAAAACACTAACACAGTAGATGTGGATCTAATAATAAATGATGTAAAAACAGTGTATGGACGACCCAAGGGCTGTACAGCGCTCCTAGAAAGTACGGTAATCCCTTGTGTCCCTAAGTTTTACCACGATATGGTTATTAAATAAGAATCAGTGTCTGTCATGTGACACAATAGGTGTGTAATGATCAATTCCATGTGTTGCTTTAGAGGAAATCGTGTGTGTAGTAGAAAGGGTGTAAATATAAGTGAAGCCCAAGTTGAACTGGTTAAACCAAGTGGGTAAGTAGAGTCAGGGGTGTAAATTGTACTCATTTTTTCATTTTAAAAGTTTAATATTTAGATTTTTCCATGTTTATTTTAATATTTCATACAACAATCATTACCGTTCCTACAGGGTTCACACACTTTCAAGCTGCACTATATTTAATCAGTATAATTTACTTTTATTTTCACTATATTGCAGTTTTTGTCCATGTGTTCTTTTTGCGGATGCACTCAGCAACATGCTGCCGTTTCATCTTTTATGGTGCCCAGCGTAGCAAATAATAATATCTATCTGACACTTTTCTCCAAAGGGACTTATGATGTTAAGTCACTTACACTGATTTACTCATTTATACAGTGGGACAATTTTACTAGAGCAATTCAGGGTAAGTACCTTGCTCAAGGGTATTACAGCTGGAGGTGGGTTTTGAACCTGAGACCTTCAGGTCCAAAGGCATCAGAAGTAATCACTACGATACCAGCTGCCCCACAGACTGCAACACATAATAATAATAATAATAATAATAATAATAATAATAATATTATTATTATTATAGAGGTGTTTGCTAACGCTCGGCCACACAGAACTCATTCCCTGCTGGTGCCCAAACCTTTTCTGCAGGTGAGGAGGGCCCCGATGAGGCCGGAGGCGATGTCCCGCGGGGCGTCGATGTGCGAGTGGTACACCCACGTCAGACAGTTGGCGTCGCCGTCCGCGGGTGCGAACTCGGGCGTCACCTCCCACCGGTAGGTGTGGTTCCCGCCGGGTGGCACCGCGTCGTCCAGCTTGAAGCGGCCCGAGGTCCCGTCCGGATACAGAGCCCCTGGAACGCGGGGAAAAAGGGTCCGTTACTCCCGGAGTCACGGATGCGAAACAATACCCTGCCGTGCGCGTGGGCCTACAGGGCCGTTCGGTGACTGTGACTGAAGAAACGGGGCGGCTGGACCGTGCGTGACGTATCTCGGTCTCAGGACACGACGTCACAACGTCTTCCGAACTAAAATGTGGCGAAACGACACCAGGTATGAGTACTGGAATGTACCTTGGCGACCAAAAATTTACTTATTCGTACTTCTTTGGGAAAAAAATTCCCCTTATGTCTGATTACATGAGGAATATTTGGGGGCAGTAGGGGGCGCTGCGGTTAGAGTCGCCAACTTGCACTCCAAGGACCCGGGTACAAATCCCACACCCTGCTCGTACCAAGGTGCTTACCCTGATTTAATAGAGTAAAACAAGCCAGCTGTATAAATGGGTAAATCAGTGTAAGTGGTATAACATGGTAAGTTGCTTTGGAGGAAAGTGCCAGATACAGTAGTAAACAATAAAAAAATGACGTGATGGTAAACGGTCACAGGAAATGCCGCGAATCCGGGTTCGGGACGAGGTGGAAGAGCAGCTGCGGAGACGGTTCGGGAGGAGAGGTTCCTCGAGAGAGAGGGAGCGACACTTGAGAAGCGAAGCTCCGACAATGGAGCGCTTCACTGCTTCGTCCCGGCGGGATTGGACACGACGACCACTCGGCCGACCTTCCTCCAGCCGCCGCAAGCCCCTCCCAACCGCGACAACCAGTGTGGTGTGTATTCTGTGTCCAAAGTACAGAGTACACACAATACACCGAACCCAAAGTACTGCCGAAGCGCACAAATCTACCAACAGGTCAGCCTACAGCCCCAGAGTGACACACTGTACGGAAGTGTGTGTGTGTGTGTGTGTGTGTGTGTGTGTGTGTGTGTGTGTGAGAGAGAGAGAGAGCTGCACTGAACGCTGTTTTTTGTTCTGTTCAAGTTCTCCATTACTTACGTCTGAATGAGCCGCTGCTCTCGATCCATCAGTTTCATGCAGGGGGGTGGGGGTTGGGGGGGTGTGGGTGTGTCCATCGGGACCAGGATGGAAAACCGTGGTTAAAAGCAAAGTATAAAACATCTCCGCGGGTATTTAAAAAAAAAAAAAAAACACCTCATCTGAGATGCCAAGGAGGGACAGAGGGGATACACCACAGTTACCGCAATTTACCTCCCCTTACTGAAGCTCAGGTTGGACTCATGCAGAAAGAACCTTTACAATTATTCATATACACATTTATCCACTTATTGGACACTTTTATCCAGTGACATACAGTGATTTTTAACTAGTATTCATATGATCACACACACACACACACACACACACACACACACACACACACACACACAAGCCTAGAGGTGTCCAGCCTTTCTTTGTCCAAGGACCATGCGTAAAATCATAGTGATTGAGTGACATACTTAATCTTAAATGTCTAAAGCGAAAAATTATCATTTATTTTATTGAACTTTATTTAGCTGTGTGTGTGTGTGTGTGTGTGTGAGAGAGAGAGAGAGTGATCGGACACGGTAGAGACAGTACATATTGATACTTTTGTGAATGTTCTTGCAGGCGGCGTTACGTGGAACAGCGGTTCACATGTTGGACAGGGTCGACATGCGCGGTAAAGGGTGTAAACGGAGGGAGTAAAGAGTAAACCGATCAGATGCACAGGACGACACCAAAAGCATGAGATACGGAGACGTGGGTTTCGACAGGGAAACCACAGACTCTGTTTTTCAGCAGTATGGACCCCTCCTCCCACCGGGGTACCGCGGGTCAAGGAACTTACCCTGTATTGATACGGTAAAAATGACGCTGCTGTATAAATGGGTAAATCACTGTAAGTCACTTACTCTGCAAACTCACTGTGTTCAGAGCAAAACGGGAACAGCAGGTGGTGCAGTGGTTAGAGCCTTTGGAGGATGCAGGTTCAAATCCCACCTGACGACTTCATAACTCTCAGCACGGTACTTACCTTATTTCACCCAGCGGTGTCAAAGGGTAAATCGTCGTAAGGTACTTTGGAGACAAGTGTCGGCTGAAAGAGCGAAGGAATGTAGGTGCAGAGCAGAGAGACCAGGGCCCTGGGGGAGGACCACTGGAATGCGGTAAAGTGCAGGGGGGCTTATCTGGGGGGCAGAGAAAACTGAGAGCTCAGCAGTTGTGTGTAAGGGGTGATGGGGGGTGGGGGGGCAGGAGTGACGCAGCTCTCCGCCTGAACACAACACATACCACCTGTCTGCCTCCCTAAGGTGAACGCAACCCAGCTCTGCGCAGCGGGGTTATGAACCCATCTCCTTACGTCATACCGACTTAAAAAACTTCTTTTTAACCACTGGACCCAAATACTCTAGAACAGGGTAAGACAGTATAGTACTTTATTAATCCCAAAGTATCCAAAACACTCACAAAGCACCTAGGAAGTACACATAATTAATTAAACCCTGCATTATTATTATTATTATTATTATTATTAATAATAATATAGTACCTACTCTTAAGTGATACAGTAAAAGTTACCCTTTTGTTTAAATGGGTAAATCACTGTAAGTGGCTTTACACTGTATGCATCTTTGGGGAAAAGTGTCAGGTAAATGAATACATGTTAAGACACCAGGGTAATTTTTACCGTACCGGTTCAGCATAAGTCTCGGGCTCCCGGTTCAAGGGTACAACAGCAGGAGCAGGGATTCAATCGAGGGACCTTCGACGAAAGGCATCGACACTAACCGCCGCGCCACCCGCTGTCCTCTTTCTTCTCCTGCTTTATTTATTATCCGTCGAGGGGAAACAGCACTGCGCTTCAGCCAAGTGTCGCGCAATAAAACTTACGGCAGAGCTGCGGTAAAACCGTTTTTGTCGACTTCAGAAAGCGTCTGAGGTTCAGTTCTGCCGGTTTTTTCCAGCATTGCCTAATCAGGGCCGCAATTGCAAACCAAGGTCGTTCACATCGCTTGTTGAGGGCAGAACACACACACACACACACACACACACACACACACACACACACACACAAGGGCCTGGGAATCATTGTGCTGGAGAACACAGGGGAGGATTATAAAGGCTTTGGGGAGGACCCCCAGGCCCCCCTTTCCAGTAAAGGTGTGTGTGTGTGTGTGTGTGTGTGTGTGTGTGAGAGCCTGCAGGGTACCTTCAGAGTCCTTCTCGTAGAAGACGCCGTGGGGATGGAGGGAGTAGGAGCGCGACGCAAAGTTCTTGAGGTGGACCACGATGACGTCGCCGACTTCGGCCCTCAGCACGGGGCCCAGGAAGCCGAGCCACGGCGGCTTCGCCACTTCCTCCGCGTACTTGTCGTCCGCGTACTGCGTGTACACGGCTTTCTTGTACACGCTCCCGATGGCGTGGGGACCCCTCTCCAGAAAAACAGACGCGTGTCTTGGACGGAAAAAGACACACGAGCAGCCCCATCAGTTCTCAGGGGCCATGAAATATTTCATATCAACGTCACATGTGCCAATATTTCATACATTGCATTTTTTCCACGATAAAATGTTATTTACACTTTCTGAACATGTATAACATACATGGAAAACTGCATGATTGGGTCATTGCGTTGCTCTACTCTTACTATACCATAACCATATACTGTCTCTCCTTGAGTTAGACATCTCAGTTACAAATTTTCAAAGATCAACATTTTCTCATCGATATTATTTATTCGGGGGCGCGGGGGTGCGGTGACGCAGTGGGTTGGACCAGGTCCTGCTCTCGGGTGGGTCTAGGGTTCGAGTCCCGCTTGGGGTGCCTTGCGACGGACTGGCGTCCCGTCCTGGGTGTGTCCCCTCCCCCTCCGGCCTTACGCCCTGTGTTGCCGGGTAGGCTCCGGCTCCCCGCGACCCCATGGGACATGCGGTTCAGAAAATGTGTGTGTGTGTGTGTGTGTGTGTGTATTATTTATTTCTTGCTACATTTCGATTTTCCTTCAATTGTTCAGCAAAAGCTCGCAAGTCCCGCATGATCACGCTTTTACTGACTGCCACAGAGCGCTGAAAGGGGAACTTGGGAGTTATGAACAAATCGAGTTGCGAACACACAGCTATTCCGGGAAATGAGGAGGCAGAGAGCGCAAAACATTGAAGACGAAACTTCGAGAGCGACAGAGATCATCATAATAATGACGTCAGCAGTTCATTAACATTCTGCGTAGATAAATGCTTTGTACTTTATTGATCCACGGGACGGGGGAAATGTAATAAAGAAAAGGGGTTCAGAGAATTCATTGAAAAAGAGTGAGAATAAATTTATGTCGGGATCTCACACGCCTCCCAGAGGCAAGAACAATAATAATAATAATAATAATAATAATAATAATAATAATAGGTTAGGGAGCCACTCACTCATCTGTGCGAACGGATTCTCCGCTGAGCGCGTTTCTCCCACTCGGGCTGTAGTCCCATCTCTCCTCCTTAATTCCCACGTAGAACCTCCTGGTAACGGAGCGGCTCTCGGGAACGAGCAAGGACGTGGTGAGAAGAGGTAAAATCCAAAACGAGGGGTGTGCGCGCGCGCGGCACATGGCGGCTCGGGGTTCGAGAAGAGCGGAGACGCGCAGTTGAGTTGAGTTGGTGCTGGTCAGGAGGACGCCTCTCTGAGAGCTCTCGCTTCCGAGGGGACACCAGTCGCGCGCGCGCTCTCTCTCTCTCTCACACACACACACACACACACACACCCTTTCCGGTCTGCGAAGTGAGTTGAGAGCCCCGCGGTGGGAGCGCGCAGAGCGCACAACTGGAGACGCCCACACCCCCCAGGAGTCCGAGCTGAAACGGCCCACGAGTTTCCACAGCTCCGTCGCACCGATCGCTCACGAACGCCCCGCGGACGCGCGCGTCGGAGGTCCGGCGGCTGCACGGGCTGCGCGCCCCCGACGGAAAGGCGCTGCGAGGGAGCGAACGAGCGGCAGGGAGCGTTTAACTCTTCCACGACCACAGCGCGCATCCCGAAATACTCACATTGATTGATTTACTCGTTGAGCCAGTGCGTCTCACACTTCTATCACAGCTACTCTGCTTAGAAACACTTTACCAGAGTAATTCAGGGTAAGTACCTTGCTCAAGGGGGGGGATTCGACTCTGCGACCTCCCTGTGTCTAAACAAGGCAAGGGAGGGACTCGAACCACTGCGCCACCCGCACAACCCATTGTGCCAAACGGCTGGGAAACTGCGTACCACATCTGTTTACCACTTTTACCACGTTCACCAGTGCTCCGTTTTTCAGTAAACAAGAAGAACACACACACCTTGTTTTCTCGGCGACCATCCAGTTGCCACCATCCCACGTGACCCGGGGGACGGGGGGGCTCAAATGTCGGCCACGAGAAGAGTAAATAAGTGAAATCTGAAGAAGTCAGAATGTGAAATTAAGTGTGTGTTTCACGTGGTAAAAACTCTTCCAATCAATGTTGCACTTATCCGTTAATTTATTATTATTACTGTATCATTATTATTGTTGTTGTTGTGTGTGTTTGTTTAGGTGATACTTGACCCTCTGTTTGTGAATTTACTTACATTTTGTCCTAAATTTCTTACCGTGTCCTCAGATGACCCCCCCCCCTGCGGAGGAGCGTAATCTGGCTCTGCCTTTCAGGACAAAAATGTGTGTTTATCGTGCAGTTTGCTAATAGGGTCTCAGGACCCACCTCTGACCCCAGCTCCGGACACCCCCCTCCCCCCCGAGCGAGCGCGCACACACACACACACACACACACACACACACTAGAGACTAAAAAACAAAAAAAAAAAAAAAAAAAATCATTCAGAGGGAGATTTAGTTCCAGAAGCCAATAGAAATGTCCAGGAAAATCACACACACACACACACACACACCCGGTGTGCACCGACTGTTGGTATAATACACACAACCGCTATTTTGTAAACTTCGATGCTGAACTCAATGAAATATTTCCATTTTTTCCAAGGCCGACGCTCAGACGTGTTCCCAGGCCCCCCCCAGGTACAGGTCCTATTGAGCGGGGGCCTTCAAGGGGGGCATTGACCAGCAGGACAATGGTGCCACTGTCCCCCTGTCGCCAGTCCGTTTGCTCTCGCATTACTCTGCCGAGGAGCTCGCAGACGAGGTTCCGGAACTTTCCGCTCTTCCCAGCCTTTCGGGGCCACAGTCGACCCGTTCGGCCAAGTGCACATTGTGATCTTTCTAAGGAGCTGTCAGCGGGAGGGTCCTGGGCGAGTGAGACAGGTAAGAGCGGCAGCTTAGCTTGCTGTAATGAGGCTTTCTCTCTCTCTCACGCACGCACACTCAAAAGCTGTGAATAGTTGTCACTGCCTGTGACCAAAAATATAGTGACTCGATGTAAGAACAGGATTATTATAAGACTGCTGCAACATGTGCCATATGAGTGTCCCCCTGGGTGCCACCTTCCCTCGGTCTAAAATTTTTTCCACAACCTACAGCACAAAAGGCCTCAGTCAGATTTTCTCTCTTTTGAACCTTTTACATGTATTTATTTATCAGACACTTTTCTCCAAAGCGACTTCCAATGGATACTATGTAGTGTTATCAGCCCACACACCTTATTCACCGCAGTGACTTACACTGTTAGATACCCTACTTACACTGGGTCACTCATCCGTACATCAGTGGAACACACACACTCTCTCTGTCACTCAACCTGAACAGCATGTCTTTGGAGTGTGGGAGGAAACCAGAGCACCTGGAGGAAACCCACGCAAACACAGGGAGAACATGCAAACTCCACACAGACTGAGTGGGGATCAAACCCATGTCCTCTCGCACCACCCAGGTGCTGTGAGACAGCAGCGCTACTTGTCGCGCCACTGTGCCGGGTGCGGTAAACTTATGAATCAGCGCCGATTTACTGGAAGCGGCCGAATCGAAAAATATTTTTATTGGCCAAAGCCGTGTCGCAGTCATGCCATTAAGTTTGTTTCTCTAGCTGAACCATTTTCCCAGAATGTCTTACTTAAAACAACTCATCCACTCATACAGTAGGGTAATTTTTACTGAGTAAGTACCTTGTTCAGGGGTATTACAGCAGAAGGTCGCTTTTGAACCTCAGCCTTTTGATTCCAAAGGTAGCGATTCAAACTTGCTAAATGAACTAATGATAATTATAATAAAAATAGCGATTGCGATGATGATGGTGACACAGGGATTCATAAAGTGCTCTACTATCCTAATAATAAAAATATAACTGTGGTGTAAGGGTATTGCAGAGTATTTGGCTTCAGAGGTACTGGTAAGGTACGCCAGCAGGAGGTGGGGTTGAAACCCAGGTCCTTTGAATCCAAGGTGAAAGCGCTAACCGCCCCGCCACCTGCTGGTCCTCCTCTTACTGCGCCGCTGTCCTTTTCAGATACGCGATGTGCACGGGAAAGTGCGCGCGATGCACGGCGGGCCTCCTCTTCCCCCTGGGGCTGTGCGCCATCGTCGCCAACGTCCTGCTGTTCTTCCCCAACGGGGAGGTGTGGCGCAGCGAGGAGATCACGCAACACGTGTGGTTCTTCGGCGGCGTCGTCGGCGGCGGCGTCCTGGTGAGACTCCGGCCCCGGGAGCGAAAACCGAATCCCAGCCCTGCTGCTCTTTCAACAGAGCGAGAGATAGGGACCGAACGGGGCCGAAGTTCATGGCGACGCTCAGAAACGCTGATGGCTTTATTCCCCCCCCCCCAACTCCCCACCCCCCACCAGCACCTGGACCTCAAACCTTGAGTCTTAAACCCTCTGATTTATCATTTTTGAGCAGAAATCTCAGTTTCCTCATAAACGGACTCGTACAGCTGCTATCATACCTGATTGTGTATGATTAACCTGAGCAGATGAGATTAACGCTGGAGTGAGACGCGCGCACACACACACACACACACACACACACACACACACAAAAAGTGTTTCTGCGCGTGTGCCGCCACTTCTGCTTCTCACTCATCGCGCCTTCATGGATGTATTTCTCACATTTATTTTTATTGGGAGATAAAAACACTATACATATAACGCACATTAAATATTTAAATACATGAAGTATCCAAATAAATATTTCAATATAAATATTGAATTATACAAACATTTAAATATATGTTAAGTATTTCCTGCATTTTTTTTTTTTTTTTTTTTTTTTTTTACACCACCAATCTAACCCGTATTACAAGAAGAATGGAAAACGTGTTGGAATAAGTGAACCATTTCATTATCATAGTCTTAAGCATCAAAGAGATATGACTGCTTTTTAATTTTCATAATTTGGGGGAAGGACTTGAGAGTTTTCCAGAAATGATCGTCCCAAACTATGTTGTGTTTTTATCGAAAAAGTTTTTGTTTTGAGAAACTCGGGCCAAAGTTGCACGTAGGATGCCGGGCGAAGGGGTGTCCGTGAGCCACCGCGTTCCTGAGCGGTTAACGCTCCGCAGCGCTTCATCTAAAGCAGAGAGTGCAGCCCGTGGTAATTAGCGTGACACCGGGGGTCATACGGTCTCGTTCGGTTCCGCCTTCATGGTTCAGTGTCAAACTGAACGGTCGCGGCGGTCCGCATCCTCAGTTCACCTTGGGGCGGGTCGTGTGTCATTGACAGGTGTTCCTGCCGGCGCTGGTGATGAAGGCCGCCGGGAGGGAAGAGGGCTGCTGCGCCAACAGATGCGGAGTAAGTGAAACTTCACACTTTATCGAGCGCAGATGAGTGACCGATTACAGCGGCGACACCGCGGCTGTCACTTATTAACACCCCCAGCCCCTCCCCTCCCCTCCCCCACCCCTTCTCCACTGCGCCCAACATCTGGGCCGAGCGTTAACCACCGCACCTGTACGTGCGAGTGACGTTCTTTAGCGCGCTCAAAGGTCCATCAGCAGGGCCCTGCCGAAGGGAGACGCGGCGGACGGAAGCTGCGAAGCGCCCATCGGCTCCGGACGTGTCCACATCCGCGGTCCGAGTGCCGGAGGCGAACGCGGCGTCAACCTTGAACTTGTGCCTTATCGTGTGCTTCCGACGCAAATCACCCGGCGCTGCAGCTGCTGTGTGAGCAGTGGCGCCACCGTGAGCTGTAAAACCACGGAGAAACACGATCGCGAGCGGTCCGGCCGGCGTCACTTCTTTAGCTGCGCTCCGCAATATTTCAATATTTCATGACATGTATGTGGCAAAGGGTTTCGGGCGGCAGAACTGGACCGCAAACTGGTTTTTTGCACTTTTTGAAGTAAATTTATAATATACAGTATACACACATGCATTTTCAGAACCGCCTGTCCTATACAGGGTCGCGGGGAACCGGAGCCTAACCCGGCAACTCAGGGCATAAGGCCAGAGACACACCCAGGACGGGACGCCAGTCCGTCGCAAGGCACCCCAAGCGGGACTCGAACCCCAGACCTACCGGAGAGCAGGACCTGGTCCAACCCACCGCGCCACTGCGCCCCCTATATACAGTATATACACACACACACATTTTCAGAACCGCTTGTCCCTTACGGGGTCACAGGGAACCGGAGCCTACCCGGCAACACAGGGCGTAAGGCCGGAGGGAGAAGGGGACACACCCAGGACGGGACGCCAGTCCGCCGCAAGGCACCCCAAGCGGGACTTGAACCCCAGACCCACTGGACAGCAGGACTGCGGTCCAACCCACTGTATACAGTATATATATATATATATATATATATAATTTATTCCAAATAATAAATATATGTTCCAACACATATATTAAAGTACATATATTAATGTATTATGTAATCTGTTACATATAATACATATGTCATTGAAAAATATATAATTATAATATAATACATTAAATTATTTGGAATATATATGTTCCAACATGTATATTGTTAGGGTACATATATTAATGTATTACATAGTATATATAATACATATGTTATTGGAATATATTTACTGTATATTTTTTATCGTACCCCAAAACGTTGAAATATTGACTGTGTGTGACACTCAAACACTGGACACGTGGGCTGAGTTGGCAAACGGCTTCCTGAGATTGTGTAAATCTAACTGGGTGCTGTATAATGATACGGATGTATCCTAAAGAAATAAAATATTGTCAGTGAAATATAAAAAGATTAAACATTATACACGAAGGCAAGTTCAGGTGCTTTTCCCACCTGCCTGCCAAGTTGAGAAGAAAAAAAAAAACACAATTTTTTTTTTTTTTTTTTTTTTTTACTTTTTAAAACATATTTACATTACATTTGCATTTAGAAAACATTCGGAATACTTACATATATGTCCTAATGCATCTACATTGTAACAATTCATACGAAAGGTGTTTTAACCACTGTGCAACTGGCTAATGGAGACTTCATATTATAGTGTTATATTTTTAATTGTGTATAGATACATTTTATTGGAGACAAATTCCTGAAGGGGAAATGCAGAGAAGAAGAGTTTCTCGTAACTCGAATAAAACGAATTTAAGTGCCACACTGAATGAGATTTACCCCCCATTTCACAGATGATGGTTTCCATGGCGATGTCAGTCGTAGGCGCCGCGGGGGCTCTGTACTGCGTGGTGGTCTCTGCGCTCGGCCTCCGGGACGGACCCCTGTGTGACACGGGGACGGGGGACTTCGTGTACCCGTTCCTCAACCAGAGCCAAGGGTGACACCGCGCCGCACTCCCCGTCTCTCCGCCGGGGGTCTCGCCTCAACGACGGACGGACAGAGTGGCCGATCGACTTTTAACTCGTTGTGTCCTCTGCCCCCCGCCCCCATCCCCCCACACAGCGAAAGCTACTTGTCCAACCAGACGCTGTGGACAGCGTGCGTGAGGCCGGCTAACGTGGTTCTGTGGAACATCACGCTCTTCTCCATCCTGCTGGCACTGGGCTGCGTGGAGGCGCTGCTCTGCCTCGTACAGGTGATCAACGGGCTGCTCGGCTGTCTGTGCGGGACCTGCATTGGCAAGAGACAGGTAGGTTGCCGTAACAACCTCTAGCGACGCTGATAATGGGGTGAAAATCGGCTCTCTCCTGCGGCCTGGCAGAACCCCAAGGTCGCGGGTTCGAATCCCGCCTCTTGCTTCCGAACCCTGGAGCGAGGTACTTCACCAGAAATCGCTCCAGTAAAATTAGCCAGCTGTATAAATGGGTAAATCAGTGTAAACAGCTAAACGTCGTCAGTCAGTTTGGAGAAAAGCGTCGGATAAATGTAAATGCCTGGTTCACGTCGTATAGTTAAGGGCACTTGGCTGTTCTGTAAAATGAATGAGCGCAAAGGCCTCACGAAGGGAGTTTACACTGAAAATACAGTGGAAAAACCAAGGACAGAGGGAGTAAGAGGGACGTCCAGCTCACTCTTTCTGTAAATGTTCGTGATGAATCTGTTACAGTTCGCTCACAGGTCACGGTTCTTACATGTCACGGCCAGCAGGGGGCGGAGTAGTTAGACTTGCTGCCTTATGCTGCCTTACACCGAGTCACTTTGGATCAGAGAAGGGGTTATTGGTTCTGTAGAAATGAAATAAAGTGAAATAATAATAATAATAACTTCATTGTCATTTATATATTATTATTATAATATATTGCCCAATGCGCCGAACGGTGTGGGAGGATCAAAGTCTAATTATAATATATATTTATTATATGTTATATAACATTTATAATATAATATTATTATGTTCTATAATTATTATTATATGTTATTTGTTATTTGTTCTGTGTTACACCATGGTCTCCATAGAAACGACATTTCATTCCACTGTATACAAGCTGTATAGAGGAATGACGACGAAAACTACTTGAACTAATAATAATAATAAGAGAAATTAAAATAGAAATAAAACAGAAATAAAAATATTTCTAAGAAGGCAGTCAGCGAGGACATCGAGTCAGCCCAGCACACAGGTCACGGATCCTGAAATTACTAAAAATACAACCTGAGCTGTTTCTGCTTTGTATTCTTATCTCAGGTATTTACTGTATTTACTGTATTATCTCAGGTATTTACTGTATGTAAAGGTACGATACTGAGTTAAAAGGACAGTCAGAACCCTGAACACTGTTTTTTCCTTCCTTCGCAGGCAGGAGATGCCTGAGGAGACTGGCACGCCGCACAGCAGCAACCCTGTACGCACACCCTGCACACACACCCGTGGGACGAGGAGCACCCGTGCGTCACCTTTACACACGCTTTATGGAAACGATGTACAATAAACTGACAATTATAAAGCAACATCTATGCGAGGAGGGCATACGATCAAGTGAAAAAGTGCCGAAAAACTGCCTTTCATATTTCTCCTCTCGTGCTTCTGTTTTTTCTTGGAAACTATGTACTGTTGCACTTGCACACTTAGCCCGAACCTTGTCTTTTTGTTCGTTTCCATCGATGTTACTCTGACTCGTACTAAAGTCCGTGAAGCTGCAGATTTTTGGCTTTTTCTCGCATTATGCAATGTGTTATAGTGTAATATTTTAACTGCCTTGGACAGATTTTTCTTCCCTTTTCCCTCGTTCACTGTGCAGTAACTCTTCTCACCAGCAGATGGCGTGTTTGTTGAAGTGATCGAAAGAATCCAGTTAAAATAGCGACAGTCCCGCATAAAGTCAATTAGCTGAATGCATTTTCATTTGCTTGTTTATTCAGTAGTGGAATTATACACATTTATTAAAACATTTATTTATTATATACATTTATTAAAACTTATTGTTTTAATGTCATTAGATGTTACGCTGTTAAATTGGAGAATACGGTACAAAATGCAGGGGGGTGCAGTAGCGCAGTGGGTTTGACCGGGTCCTGCTCTCAGGTGGGTCTGGGGTTCGAGTCCCGCTTGGGGTGCCTTGCGATGGAGTGGTGTCCCGTCCTGGGTGTGTCTCCTCCCTCTCCAGCCTTGCGCCCTGTGTTGTTGGGTTAGGCTCCGGCTCCTTGCGACCCTGCAGGAGACAAGCGGTTCAGATGATGTGTGTGTGTGTGGGTACAAAATGCAGAACTGAGGGTATCTCTGCACTCTAACATTTCTTTAACTTGTAAAGCAGAACGATTAATGCGGTAAAGGATGATGAGGTCGAGTTCCCACCTGGTTTTACACCTTAATCACTACTTACTACTACTAGTGAATGCGTTGGCATACATTGTGTAATAATTAATATTTCGTGGTTGTTCTGGCTTGTAATATAACCAATAATGGTTCACTTTTACACACACACACACACACACACACACATTTACACTGACGGTTTTTTTTTGTGCTCGAGGATTTGTTTCGAAGATATGAATAAGGCAAAGTTTCCTTATCGTATCTCACAATAACACAAAACATTATTAATAACTTTATATTAATGATGCGTTTCTCTAAGCTGGCTGATGATGTGAGGTTTGTGCACTAAGGCGCGTACACTAATTTACCCATTTATGGTATGGGCAATTTTTACTGTGCTAGTTCAGGGTAAGTAGTTTCATCAAGGGTACTGGAGGAGGTGGGATTGGAACCCAGAACCTGCCACTGTCAGGTTACCAACCAGTATGTCACTTGCTTTCTCCAGAATGCAAAAAACCCTTTGGTAAACAGTAAATACCATTCTCTCCTTAATTTGTCTAACCATATATGTTTGTTCCTATATTTAAATATTTATCAGACACTTTTGTCCAAGGCGACTTCCAGCAAACTCTACGTAGTGTTACCAGCCCGCACACCTTATTCACTGTGGTGACTTACACTGCTAGATACACTACTTACACTGGGTCACTCATCCATACATCAGCGGAACACACACACACTGTCACTCATATGCTATGGGGGAACCTAAACAGCATGTCTTTGGACTGTGGGAGGAAACCAGAGCACCTGGAGGAAACCCACACAGACACAGGGAGAACATGCAAACTCCACACGGATTGAGTGGGGGTCGAACCCACGTCCTTTCGCACCACCCAGGCGCTATGAGACAGCAGTGCTACTCGCTGTAGCACCGTGCCACCCGCATGTGTGTCCACCCATGTCTTATATGTGAAAAAATGTCATAAAGGTACAAACACCTTCATACACTTTAATTATATAGTTGAGTTAATATTCATACAGGCAGGATATTTCTGTGCTTCCAGAAACAGTAAGACACAAGACATATATATGTGTGTGTAATTATAATGTATAGCTGAAACATACTAAATATACCATATAACTATATCATAAACCTGCCCATACATGTGTGTAAGAGTAGCTGTTGGTCAGGTGGGTAATGTGTCATACAGCAGAACGTTCTAGAAAAAAGAAAGAAAAAACGCATACGGTGCTGAGAAGTAGCGGAGTGGCAAATTTCAGCAGGCCTCCGTTCCGCTCCACTTTTCCGCTCAGTTTCCGTTCTTTTCTCCAGGGGAGTCGGGAGTAAAGACGAAGTAATAATTGATTTAATGAGATCGTTAGGAGCCAATTACAGCGTTCCCAGCGGAGAGCCTCCGATGGGCTGCGCACACACGCACACACACACACACACACACACACGCACGTACATTACAGGAGGCACCTTTTAAAACCACTGAATGTAGGCGCTCAATTATCAGCACTGAAGCTGCTGCGGGTTCGAGTCACGCTTTGGGCAGCGCTGAGGTTAAGTGAAAAAAACAGGTGTCTTTTGTCATATTCATATCCGCCTCCTTTCCTCGGCTGATTTGGTGTGGAGCTGCCCAGAGGCCTCGCCCCTTACCGCGGTATGGTTGCATGTTCGGTTGTGGTAAGAATGCCGGTGAACCTGTTGGGTAAAGTTACGGACCAGCTCTGTCAGTGTGGCAGGGACACTCCTGCTACATTCTAGTCGCGTTAGTAACAAATTGCATCCTGTCCTTTATTCCCGCAAGTTCACATCCCCTCTGACTCAACAAAACAGGCTGACAGCACCGAGGTCCATTTGCAGAAGTGTGATTCACTCAGCTTGTAGTGTAGTGGTTGGAACTGCTTGCTTTATACCCAAAGGTCATAGGTTCAAATCCCACATCCAGCTCTAACACCCTTGATCAAGGTACTTACCATAAATTGGTCTGGTAAAACTACCCAGCTGTGTAAAAGGGTAAATAATTGTATGTAGGTTAAAATTAGAAGCTGCTTCAGAGAAATACACACACATGCTGACTGAAGCCACCCGTCCCATGTGGGGTCGTGGTGAACCGGAGCCTAACCTGGCAACAGAGGGTGCAAGGCAGCAGGGGGAGGGGATCCACCCGAGATGGAATGTCAGTCTGTTGCAGGGCACCCCAAGCAGGACTTGAACCCCAGACCCACTGGAGATCAGGACCAGGCCAAACCCACTGCATCACTGCACCCCCCCACTTGGAGAAATACATGCTGTAGGCATATTTAAAAAAATATATAATATGTCTTACAGTACATACTGGGACAGCTGGTAGCATCGTGATTAGCACTACTCCCTTTGGACCGAAAGGTTGCCGGTTCAATGCTCACATCTGGCTGTAGTACCCTTGAGCAAGGTACTTACCCTAAATTGCTCCAGTAAAATTACCCTGCTGCATAAATGGCACAGTGGCACAGCGAGTAGTGCTGTTGTCTCTCAGTGCCTGGATGGTGTGAGAGGATGTGGGTTCGATCCCTGCTCAGTCTGTGTAGAGTTTGTGTATTCTCCCTGTGTCTGTGTGGGTTTTCTCTGGGTGCTCTGGTTTCCTCCCACACTCCAAAGACATGCTGTTCAGGTTCACCCATAGTGTGTGAGTGACAGAGAGAGAGAGAGAGAGAGAGTGTGTGTGTGTGTGTGTTCCACTGATGTATGGATGAGTGAAAATAGTGTATCTAGCAGTGTAAGTCACCGTGGTGAATAAGGTGTGTGGGCTGATAACACTACATAGAGTTCATTGGAAGTTGCTTTGGACAAAAGTGTCTGCTAAGTGAATAAATGTACATGGGTTACAAGGTACAATGTAACCTTAACACTGTAAGTGGCTTTAAAGAAAAGCAGCAGGTAAATGTACATATATTTGTTCCAAGTGAAATTGTGTTTAAGGGTGTACCGTCATAAACACCTTTCCTCATGAAGCACCTTTGAACGATAACGAAAGGGCAGAAATGACTGAGAAGCCTGTGCTGTTTTGTGGAAACTCTTTTTCACTTCAAAGGAAAGCTAAAAAAGAAAACTTGTGCTGCTTCTGAACTCTGACCGATTTTCTTAGAATAAGAAAAAGTAATTTAATTTCCTCAGCAACCCAGGTTGTTACAGTTGTTTAAACAAATTGTTCTGCTCAAAAAAGCAGAAATAACCAAATCACACTTCCATTTCTTCAGTCCAGTCTATCTATCTATCTATCTATAGAGTACACCATATGTATATACATATATATGATACAGCTATCTATTCTCTATATATCTATATACACATATAGACATATGGGTAGATTACACCGTATCTATCTATCTATCTCTCTATCTATCTATTTATAGAGTACACCATATGTATATACATATATGGTACAACTATCTAGTCTCTATATATCTATATAGATATATAGATAGATTACACCAAATCTATCTATCTATCTATCTATCTATCTATCTATCTATGTTCGGTACGGTCGGTGAGATGATTGTTACCGAAACCGTGGAACATAACCCTGACGTGTTTGGGAAACGCGGTGCAGCCGGGTCACGGCACCAGACCTCGACTCACCGCCGCAGGGGGGCGGGAGGGGCCTCCGTCTCCTCTTGATTTTCATTCCCCTTGAAATTGTTATTGTTTTCATCAGTATTATTTTAATTATTGTCAGAAAAAGGGTTTTTGTTTCTCTGTGTTTATTTTTCCTCCGAAAGAATTTGCTTTGTAGGGTTGCAGAAGGGCGGATCCTTTGGAGCCAGAAGGCCCATTGTCTGTTATCGCAGTATCTCTGAGACGTTCTGTACATGTTTACTCCACTTGTGTTTGTTCGGACAAACGTGTTTGAAGGCTTCGCACCTTGCAGGCAGTGTCCTCGGCCGGCTAAGACACCAAAAATGGGGCACGTGCTTTTTCATAAGCTGAGAGGGCAGAAGGACAGTGGGTGTGTGCATGTGTGTGTGTGTGCGTGTGTGTGTGTGTGTGTGTGTGTGTGTGTGCGTGTGTTGCATAACTGCCAGACGCTCACGATGCAGCTCAATTAAAACCACGAGCGAACCTGGCACTGATCCGCCCGGATGATCAGAGGAAGCGCTCAGTGGACCCAGGCATAAATACCGCGGTGCAGGTGGAGCGGAGATGCAGTGAGGGTCCGGCTGAAGCGGCGCCAGGTGCCACAGCGTCCATCGGGCCCGCGTTGATGTTTCTGGAGTTGGCCTCCAACGACTCGTCTTCGGGGAGCTGCAGCAGCGCCGTTTTCACAATTTGGAAGTCGCACGAAATATTTGCGGGGTGTGCGTATATTTCTTTTGCTCTCTTTGCAGACATGTGGCACGTGGTCAGACACATGGTAACGCACCATGCCGCTCTTTCCGGCGTTTTCTCCACCAGTCACCGTGGAAGGAGACACATCTTCGTCTGGGTTTAACGGACGATGCTCATATTTGGAAGCTGTTGGATATTATTGATTATCTCAAGATGTGGTTATTTAAATGGCACGTGCACGTGGTCAACATCTCCATTATCAATGTAATTGATTAGAGTTATTGATGCAGCCGCTTACAGGTGCTTCCATGGCTATTCAGTGGGAAGGAGTGCGTTGTAGGTGTTGTGACGAATGGTCTCGGATTGTTCGCTGACTGCTGCTGAGCTGAGTCAACGAGACTGAAGTCGACCGAGAATTTTATGTTTTAAATTTCAAAGCCACTGCAGGAAGGAAGAGGGTTAAAGGGAACGGCGGCGGTAAGGTAAACAGGGTAAATTTAGCGTTAAGTACAAAAACAGGTGGGAAAGGCTCTCAAAGTGGGCGTGGTGATGATTATTCACAGTGACACAGTGAGTAGTGCTTCTGTCTCTCAGTGCCTGGATGGTGTGAGAGGATGTGGGTTTGATCCCCACTCAGTCTGTGTGGAGTTTGCATGTTCTCCCTGTGCCTGTCTGGGTTTCCTCTGAGTGCTCTGGTTTCCTCCCACACTCCAAAGACATGTTGTTCAGGTTCACCCAGAGTGTATGAGTGACAGAGAGAGTGTTTGTGTTCCACTGATGTATGGATGAGTGACCCAGTGTAAGTAGTGTATCTAGCAGTGTAAGTCACCGTGGTGAATAAGGTATGTGTGCTGATAACACTACATAGAGTTAACTGGGAATTGCTTTGGAGAAAAGTATCTGTTAAATGAATAAATGTATTCCACAGGTGGTGCACAAGTGCCATTTGGAGGCTCCTGTGGAACTCATCTGACAACTGTCCTTCTAGAGAGGAGAAGAAACAAAAGTTTGTCCTTTATCACTTAATTAATTCCCTACTTTCTAAGAATTATTAACATGCAGTGAAATGACCGAGTACCTCTAAACATTGCTGTGTGTGTGTGTGTGTGTTCATCTTGGTTAACCTCTCAGTGCTATTTTTTCTTTCTCTGAACTGTGTTTCTGAGATTTACATTTACGTGTATTCATTTATGGGGGGTGCAGTGGCGCAGCAGGTTTGAATTATGCCTCTTCTCTGGCGGGTCTGGGGTTCGAGTCCCGCTTGGGGTGCTTTGTGCCAGACTGGTGTCCCATCCTGGGTGTGTCCCCTCCCCCTCCAGCCTTGCGCCCTATGTGGGCAGGTTAGGCTCCGGCTTGCTGCGACCCCGCTCGGGACAATCGGTTTCTGACAGCGTGTGTGTGCGTGTGTCTTCTCCAAAGCAATGTACATCTCGCAGAAAATACAATGTGTTTGTTATGTTAGTGGTAATAATGCGTTGATGATAATTAAAGCACGGAGGTTCTCAGTTCTGGCTGTGTTGTGGTGGAATGACCTCCCCCTCTCACTCAGAACTGCTGAATCTCTATCCATGTTTAAAAAGAGCCTGAAAACTCACTTCACCCATCACCTCTTAAGTTCATCACACACACACACACTGTCTGAAACTGCTTGTCCTGAGCAGGGTCGTGGCGAACCAGGTGATCAGGAGCCATGGATATGCAGGTAAAATGTAATGCAGCTACTCTTGTGATGAACGTTGGTTCATGCAGTGGAAAGAAACAAACTAACTGCACTTAAGAATCACACATTTGCATCTAAGTGTCTCTTCCTGCTCATGTAATGAACACACTGTATTTCATATGAGATGTTTGTCGCTTTGGGGAAAAGCGTCTGATAAATTAATGCATGTAATTGATAATGCATTGATAATTACATTAGCAGAAGTGATGCCTGTGATTTTTCATAAAGTCATGACTTGTGACCTCAAGCTCCCGGTGAGACAAATCAAATTGCACTTTTCACCGAACACTGAGATGTTTAAAAAGGAAGGGAGCGTTAATTTTGCCCGATCAAATTTCCTGACGTGTGCGATGTTGCGCTCGTGTGGGATCATCGCGTCGCTATCAGTCAGTGATTTGCAGAGATGAAGCGGCGGCTCAGAGATGCAGCTCCTTTCGCCTTTCTTTGCTCCCCCTGTTTTAACTAAAGATGACGGTGAACATCCCTGGTCTGGTGTCCGTGGTCGTGTTTTACCTGGTCGTCCTGGGCACGGGAATCTGGGCCTCCAAGAAGTCCAAGAAAGAGGAGAAGAAATGCACGGGCAAGGAAAGTGAGATCGCCATGGTGGGCGGGCGAAACTTGAACATCTGGGTCAGCATCTTCACAACCACCGGTGGGTTCTGGCTCTGAAGATTAACGCGACGTCGCAGGACTGTTTTACACAGTTCCCGGAGTGCGAGCAGCATTAGGGACCAAACCCAAGGCCTGAACCCAACACCCTTCTGGTCTCAGATGTATGATGTATGTCATGAGTGAATAATGTTCCCATCTCTCCATAGCCACATGGATAGGAGGAGGCTTCATCCTGGGTAATGCTGAAGTCACCTACCTACCAAACAAGGGCTTGTTGTGGGTCATCGCTCCCATTGGCTTCGCCCTCAACCTCATTGTAGGTAAGGGAAGCTCCTGGACCATCGTATCCAGGCACCGAACATGTACTTCAAATTTACTACCTCTTCCACTCTTTCCTTGTACCGAAGATCACTTGACCTTCACAACACAAGACTCCTTCCTGTTTTTCTCTAGTCTTTCAGGGGAAAAAAACATTGTCTTCGTACACATGCATACGGAGGGAAGTGTTGAAGGTTGTATGCATGCAATGCTTTAAATCCCACTCTTTTTCCAGCTCAAATCTAGTGTCACCACACATTTGACCAGTGACTCTTTAGGAGGTAACAGGCCAACCTGAGCCGATGAACATCGACCTCAGCCTCTGATCTTATGGCACCACTTTATCGTCGAACACGCAACGGGTGCTTCTTTCGGTCACCCTCACTGGCTCAGCTACTTTGCAGCAATGGATTATATATTACGGTGCTACACATTAACACCTTAATGACACATTAATCGTGCTGGAGATGAGGAGAGGAGCGAGCCAGCTGAGTGTCCTGGTTTTCCCAAAACCCTGTCCCGATCTTTTTTCACACAGCCGCGCTGTTTTTCGTCAGACCGGTACATAAAAGGAAATATGTGACCGTTATGGACCCGTTTCAAGAAAAATATGGCGACACGCTGACCAGCGTGCTCTTCATTCCGTCTTTGCTGGCAGATGTTTTCTGGGTGGCCTGCATCCTGGCGGCATTAGGTGAGAGAACCAAGTCCATGCTTACTGTGCTCTCGGCATCCACCTCCAGCGGTGGTGACCCTCCAGATAAAGGGGTACGGGTAGTTCCCAGAACTTCGGCTGTAACCTTTTTGAACTTGCATGAGAAGACCTGCTGATCTGGAATATGAACTCTTTTGGCTTTTCTTGCCGTGAGTTGCAGGCGGCACAATGAGCGTGATCCTGGACATACCGTCCCACTTGGCTGTGATCATCTCGGCGGCTGTGGCCATCATGTACACGCTGCTGGGTGGTCTGTACTCGGTGGCGTACACAGACGTCATCCAGCTATTCCTCATGCTCCTGGGCCTGGTGAGCAGAGATGCCTGTGGAACCATAAGATCTCCTGTGACTTGTGGTACTCCATGTCTGAATAAAGCCACCAGTTGGCATTCCTCGTCTTTACTCAGTGCTTCAAAAAAATCTCCTTACTACAGCAGATGACCAAGTGTTTGGCTCCTAGAATATACAACGGTGAACAAGTTGGGTCAATGTGAAGCAGAAACAGCTTTGGATTATAATTATAACTGTAACTCTTATATTTGGGTGGCACAGCAAGTAGTGCTGCTGTCTCACAGCACCTGGAGAGGACATGGGTTCGATCCCCACTCAGTCTGTGTGGAATTTGTGTGTTCTCCCCGTGCCTGTGTGGTTTTCCTCCAGGTGCTCTGGTTTCCTCCCACAGTCCAAAGACATGCTGTTCATGTTCACTCAGAGTGTGTGAGTGACAGAGAGTGTGTGTGTGTGTGTGTGTGTTCCGCTGATGTATGGATGAGTGACCCAGTGTAAGTAGTGTATCTAGCAGTGTAAGTCACTGCAGTGAATAAGGCGTGTGGGCTAGTAACACTACATAGAGTTCATTGAAAGTTGTTCTGGAGAAAAGTGTCTGATAAGTAAATAAATTGAAATAACCCAACTACATCTATTAGACTGCTGTGGTCACCTTTTATCACACACTGATTTCTAAAGCAATAAGCTGAATTATACACAAAAAAGATTTTCACATCTAAAATATTGTGGCATTATTGCTCATCAATTAGCTGGGATTTATTGGCTGAGAGCTGACTGGCTGAATGACTGAGTGCTGATTGATGCAGCTCTGACTGGCTGAGTGCTGATTGGCTGAGCGATGACTGGCCTAGTACTGATTGGCTGAGTGCTAATTGGCTCTCCTGACCTCTGAATTTACAGTGGTTCTGCGTGCCCTTCGCGCTCCTCAGCCCGGCATCGGCAGACATCACGTTCACGGCCGTCAACGAGCTCTACCAGCCGCCCTGGATTGGCAGGCTGGAGCTGCGGGACGTGGGCAAGTGGCTGGACGACCTGCTAATGCTGGTACCGTCAGCAAGGGATGAACAAAACTGTTTTATATACAAGTCATATTTACAACATGCACATTTATAAGCGATACTTCAAGCAGGCTTTGGGGTATCAGGTACTACGGCAATTTCAGCCCTAGGCGGCGCAACACTTGTGACTGGATGACCTTCTAGATCGGCCCTTGGTGATGCTCCTTGATGATCCTCCTTTCGTAGACCATGGGTGGAGTTTGCTACCAAGCACTCTATCAGAGGATCCTGGCCACCGCCACTGTGAGACAGGCCCAGATCACGTGTTATGCAGGTGCTGCCATGTGCATCATCCTGGGCGTTCCACCCATCCTCATAGGCGCTGTGGCCGCTTCCACAGGTACCGGATATTTCAGAGATTCACTGAAACGTAAAAGACCAAACGTCGCTTTCAGCAGGAACCGAAACACGGGTTTCGGTGGCTGGTCGCGGGAGCGGAGTTCCTTCGTTTTTTTGTTTGCCAAGAGTGGTTTGTGCCTCCTTCCTTAGACTGGAACCAGACCAGCTATGGACTGCCCACACCCTACGAGCAGGACAAAGCGGGCTCCATCCTGCCCATCGTCCTGCAGTACCTCTGCCCCCCGTTCGTCTCCATCGCCGGAATCGGGGCCATCGCCGCCGCCGTGATGTCGTCGATCGACTCCGCCCTCCTGTCCTCCTCCTCGCTCTTCGCTCGCAACATCTACAAGAACATCATCAGGAGGAAGGTGAGAGTTTTGGGGTGGCGGTTGGGATGATGGAATTGGGAAGTTCCAGCTACCTGAGGAGAATATCAAACTTAAAAATAAACTGAGCTCAGGTGTGAAAATATCGATGGGTTATGTCAGTGGATCAGATTCCGGGGTTTCGTTCTCCTCCCGTTGCGAACCAAGAGCGTCTCTTCTGGTTGCCTCCACAGAAGGCCTCCGAGCGGGAGATCTTGTGCGTGGTCAAGGTGTCCGTCTTGCTCTTCGGAGCGCTCGGCACCGGTCTGGCCATGACCACCTCCTCCGTGTTCGTCTTTTGGTACCTGAGCGGCGATATGATGTACGGGGTCGTTTGCCCCCAACTTCTGGCCGTTTTCTTCCTGTCGAGCTACACCAACGGCTACGGCTCAGCGGTGGGCCTCGTGGCCGGGGTGTCGCTGCGCTACCTCATGGGCGAGCCCACTCTGCGGCTTCCCCCGCTCTTGATCTTACCGGGCTGCCGGATCGAGGATGGCGTCCACGTGCAGTACTTCCCCTTCCGCACGACCACCATGCTGGCCGCCCTCGCCGTCATCCTGCTGGTGTCCCGCCTGGCATCCTTCCTCTTCCTCCACGGCCTGCTCCCCGAGCGATGGGACATCTTCGGGGTTCGGCGGCCCGCCATCACCCTGAGGGACGTGGCTCCGAAAGAGCTTCCGGAGGACAGCGCCCTGAACTCGGCTCTGCCGTTCACGTCTCTGAATGACGCGAAGCCGGACGCTTTGGAATGAGGGAGACCGTGCGCTCGGCTCATGGCGCCCACCTGGTTCACCTCACACACATTAACACACGTGTAACGACTACGGATCCTCACTCCAGGCCCAGTGTTTCACGCAAACAAAGGAGTGGTTGAAGGCTTTATGGAACAATCTGCATTGTTCTACCAAACAGCGGCGTGTCCCTCATGCATTTCCCTCGTTCGCACATGCCTGGGAAAGGCTTCCGGAAGCTATTTCACTCAGTAATTTCCGTGAACCGGCCCGCACGACACAGAGGGTAGCGCTGGTGCCTCACAACTCCCGGGTTGCCCGTTGGGACGCAGGTTCAAAAGCGGCTCAGTCTGTGTGGAGTTTGCATGTTCTGCCCGTGTTCGCGGGGGATTCCTCCAGGTGCTCTGGTTTCCTCCCACAACCCCAAGACATGTGCTGCAGGTGGACCGATGACTCGAAGTTGCCCTCGGTGTGTGTGAGTGAACGAGTGCGTGTATCTTGCAACAAACTGGTGTCCCAACCCGTCCTAACCTTAATCCTACCTCAAAGCCTGTGCTTCTGGAATAGGCTCTAGTCCACCATGACCCTGGAGTGGGCAAGCAGTTATCAATAACCGATGCTGCTATGATCCAGAGCCAATGCAGGTAAATAGAGGCTAGGAAGGTGGGGTCACCCCAGGACAGGAGCCACTTCTGGTCACTCAATCACTCACTCACTCACTCACTCACTCACACACATCTTCACAAGGACAGCTGAGAGACACCAGTTCACCTGAATGTGGAAGGTGGGAGGGGCCATTGCGAGCATGGCCAGAACATACATTCGCTATTAGCGATTAGCAACACGCTAACCCAGTGCAGTGGATAACTGCAGAGTGTCTTCCTGTGCTTTCAATACTTGTGTTCACTTCTGTCCGTGCAACTCCAGCATTATATTTTCTATATGTGCACTTCAGTGCATCTTCATGTTCTGCTGGTAACCTAGTGGTTTGAGCTGCTACCTGTGGACCTGAAGGTTATAGGTTCAAGTCCCACCTCCAGCTTTAGTACCCTTAAGTAAGGTACTCGCCCTGAATTCCTCTGGTAAAATTACCCGGCTGTATAAATGGGTAAGTAATTATCGTACCCTAACGTTGCAATGGAAAAAAGTGTCAGCCGAATCAATAAATGTAATCGGGAAAGCTGTGCCATGAACTTTTTAACACCCCTGTTACTTTAATGATCACAGATTTGTAGAAATGTTAATTTTTTTGCTGCTGCTGCTGCGAAAATCCTGCTAAAATAAAAGTGAAGAATAAACGGGCCCTGTTATTCTGCCAAAGCCAATGTGTCGTATGAGGTACGGAAACAGCATAGACACACACACACACACACACACACATTTTCAGAACCGCTTGTCCCATACGGGGTCGCGGGGAACCGGAGCCTACCCGGTAACACAGGGCGTAAGGCCAGAAGGGGAGGGGACACACCCAGGACGGGACGCCAGTCCGTCGCAAGGCACCCCAAGCGGGACTCGAACCCCAGACCCACCGGAGAGCAGGACTGTGGTCCAACCCACTGCGCCACCGCACCCCCTACAGCATAGACATTAATATCATAATCAAATGAACACATGCACACACACACATACACACACACACACACGCACGCGCAAGAAAAGCATAGAAATATAGATGGAGAAAAGAGAGGCCCGGCGACTTCCGGGCTCAGCGAAGGGAGGGCGCGGGGAACGCGTTCGTACGAACTGGAGCGCGCTTTCCCGGCCGAAGCCCTTATCTGCGGCGTCTGATGTCACGCCCGACAAGACCGAAGCCTTTGTCTCTTATCTGCGTCGACGCTCTCTCGCTTTCTTCCCGAAGCTCGGCCCCGCAGGTCCTCGCGCCCTGCGCCGGAGACCGGAGTCGGCGGGGCGAGCGCGAGCATGCGTGGCCGGGCGTGTCCGAGCGCACGCCACGGGCTCCCTGCGTGTGATTGCTCGCACGCCCATTGGAGGAGGCCTGCGTGGGGCCGCCGGGGTCGACGTGGAGAGGGCGGAGACGGGGGAGGGACGGCGGGTGGGGGGGGGGGCAGGCAGGCTCGAGTCGAGCGCGGCGTCCCGAGGGCCGGGGGAAGAGCCGGGACGCAGGATGAGCTGATGGAGACGTTCCGTGTTTAAATGGAGGCGGCTTTCTAATGTTGCTCCCACGGGACTGGAACCCAGACTGCGCCGCGCTGCCCTTGGCTGCTCTCTGCATGGGCGTGATCCGGCTCGGTGAGTGAATGTAAACAGCGGGCCTCTTCGCCGGGCTCTCTTTCAAGGCTGCTGTCACACACACGGGACGCGCAGCGTCGAGTCCTTCCTGTTTGTGTCCGAGTCCCACTTTGATGCGTGTTGAGAGGAGAAAGCAGCGGCGCTGTTTACAGAACGGCGCGGTTATGCTTTATAAACACGCCTCTCGTTTCATTAATGGAACCGTCAGCGTTAAATCTTTGTGTTCTATTTTTTTTTTTTTTTTCAAAAATTGCAGATGAATGGAATTCATTAATGATAGTGGAAAAAAAAATTTAGATGAAAACGGAAGTGCAGGAAGGTACCGGTATGGTCACGTATTTAGGCACCAAACTAGTTCCACAGGTTACCTTTCGGTGTCGAACGTGCCCCTCCGACCTACGCGTCTGCCCTCGCCGGTATATTGGAAAGGAGCCTTTCTTTCGTCACATGGGTATTTGTTTTGTCATATTTACCTTGAAGAGTAATAGCGCTGCGAGCAAAGGGAGAAGGAGACAGAAATGCATTTTTCATAACAGACACAAACGATTCACACATCTGTAAATGTGACAATGACCAGAAACCTGTGTGAAGCAGGCAGTGCAGTTCAGGATGGGAAAGGAGAGAGTTTAGGTATAATAATAAAAATAATAATGATAATAATTATAATAATAGTTTGCATGCTCTCCCCGTGTCTGCGCGGGTTTCCTCTGGGTGCTCTGGTTTCCTCCCACACTCCAAAGACATGCTGTTCAGGTTGAGTGACAGAGAGAGTGTGTGTGTGTTCCACTGATGTATGGATGAGTGACCCATTGTAAGTAGAGTATCTAGCAGTGTAAGTCACCGCGGTGAATAAGGTGTGTGGGCTGGTAACGCTACATAGAGTTCATTGGAAGTCGCTTTGGAGAAAAACATCTGCCAAATTCAATAATAATAATAATAATAATAATAATAATAATAATAATACTTTGCCTATGTATAAAGGAATAATAATATATTCAAAATCTGTGTTTCGTATATAATTTTCATTGTGAAAATCTCGTGTGCACGACTGTTCAGCGAGAGCTTTGGGAACACAAGGGTTTGAAATTGTGCCAGTAAAGTCTGCTAAGTGACAACTGAACGGAGGAACATATCAGCTGTCATTGTTCTCTTCATATGTCACAGGGCAATGTGTTCAATGCGTTTCGCAAGAACAGAATAAACGCACTTCAGGTTCGCTTTGGAATTCTGGGTCACCGGTTCCTGGGTGTGACGGGTTGTCTTCTGTCGCACATATTTACCAAAGGGTAAAACCTTATTTGAACAAACTTCTGCAGATATGTGTGCTGTATCTGATATTCCAACAGCTCGAACCAGTGTTTTCGCACCATTCTGTCAACGATACTTATATCAGTTTTATTATTATTACTCCAGCTCTGAGCACCATCAGGTCACATGTTCAGCATGACTTGCACAAGACACGGTTCCTCTCATTTCCCTCTCGTAATTTGCTTTATTATCTGTATTATAATCCCTGTGCATTGGTTTAATTTTGTCGATGCTTTACCATACTTTTTATACTGTTTCTTGTTGTACTTTGTTCTCATTCCATTATTGTGCCCTATTCTTGTATTTTTCTCATACTATGGTAATATGGTAGCACAGCAATTTGCGCTGTTGACTCACAGCACCTGGGTGGTGTGAGTGGACATGGGTTCGATCCCTGCTCAGTCTGTGTGGAGTCTGCATGTTCTTCCTGTGTCTGCCTGGGTTTCTTCTGGGTGCTCTGGTTTCCACCCACAGTCCAAAGACATGCTGTTCAGGTTCCCCCCTAGTGTGTGAATGACAGAGGGAGTGTTTGTGCGTTCCACTGATGTATGGATGAGTGACCCATTGTAAGTAGTGTATCTAGCAGTGTAAGTCACTGTGGTGAATAAGGTGTGTGGGCTGGTAACACTACATAGAGTTCATTGGAAGTTCCTTTGGAAAAAAGTGTCTGACGGTCACTGCGCTCTCCTTTCTCCTGCTGTGCAGCACATGCCATCACCATCAACATGCCGGAACAGAGCATCACGGCGGCGGTTGAGGACGACGTGCTCTTCCCGGCACGGTACTCGTGCAACGGGACTCCCACCATCCAGTGGACGTTCCTGTCCCCCAGGGAGAGGCGCGGCGTCGCCGTCTGGAAGCCCGGGGCCTTCAGCAACGTCTCCGCCGAGTATGAGCACAGGCTGCTGACCCACGCGAACGGCTCCATCACGCTCCTTCGGGTGCGTCTCGCCGACTCCGGCTACTACGTTGTGTCCGTGAGCGAGTCGTCGGGGAGCAGTAAGGAAGCAGCAATCGTTCTCACGGTCACTGGTAAGCGTAACCGGTCACCTGCACATGAGCCCACCCAAGGATGTGCTGTCCATACAGCTTTATACATATCTTCACAGTTGTAGTAGGCCGACTCGGTCTGGGCTTTATACACACACACACACACACACACACACACACACAGATACCACTTGTCCCAAGCGGGCTCGCGGCAAACCGGAGCCTAGTCCCGCAACACAGGCCGCACCACTGGAGGGGAGGGGACACACCCAGGACGGGACGCCAGTCCATCGCAAGGCACCCCAAACAGGACTCAAACCCCAGACCCAGCAGAGAGTAGGACCCGGCCAAACCCGCTGCACCACCGTGCACCCCATTACTCATATAGTCGATACTTATATACTTAATTTAATCAGTTATACAGCTGGGTAATTTTTACTGCATTAATTCAGGGTAAGTACTTTGATCACTGAACTAGAATAGGATGTGGGATTCAAACCCAGGACCTTTGAGTGCAAAGTGACAAGTTTTGAAACTACGTAGTCTGTGATTCTTTTTTGTATTTATAGTTACGTTTTGCCCTTTTGTTGCTATAGACCAGGCGTTCTTCACCTGGGGTCCATAGAGTCCTTGGGGTTCCGTAGATGGGCTACAGGGGGTCCCTGAAGTACAGACTCCCTTTGAAAATAACACCACGTTCATATTTAAATTTAATCATTTAGTTCATGGTTTCCTTCAAAGCAACTTCCAGTGTTAAACTACTTAGTGTTTATTTATACATTACACTTTATGTATCTTTATACAAATTACAGTTTACACAGCCCAGCAATTCTTACTGTATCAGTTCTGAGTAAATGCCTTATCTAAGGTTGTGTGAATAAAAGTTAAACATTAAATAAATAAATGACAGGACTATTACTCTATTAAAAATTGTATGTGAAACGAATCAATTCGCAGCACAATAAATTCAGTGCAATAATTTCTTAAAGGAGCCGCATCCCAGAAAAGGTCAAGAACCTCTGATGTACATGTAGCTAAAGCGTCCAAGTCGTGTCTATATGACCAGGTTCAGGCCAAGGCCGTACCGCATAAATGCACCTTTTGTTCATCAGTATTTTGATCAATAAACGGTGTTGCCGCCCTCCTCAGAGCTGCTGTACGAAGACCTGCAGTATTTAGCCGGATTTGTGGCCGTCCTGGGGGTCCTGGCCGGTCTTCTCATGGTTTCCATGTGGCTCCTGAACAAAATTTGCAAGCGTGTCAAGAGACAATGGCGCCGACACGCCCTACCTGGTAGCGTTACGCCGTCACCAAGGAAACAGAGTTAAATACTCTGCTACTGATGCTAGTCTTGTCCCTGTAATACATGTGGACTTCAGCTTAAAACTAAAGCCTTGGTGTTTCGAAAGCATACAGGAGAGGTGCATCTGAAGAACATTTAGTATATTTTAAAACAAGTGTTTGTTTTGCAGAACACAATGCGATGGAGTTAGAGCGTCTCTGACAACATGAAGGCCTTCGCTAATTGATGGTGACCCACAATGAACCGGAGGTTTAATATACAAGCTGCTGACCGTACTGCCTTCCTGCTGGTACCGTCGTGTACGGCGATCAGGTCCTGGTCCGGGATCAGCTGGAAGGAAAGTAACCGATGACTGAGACTGGAGGGTTTGACCCTTCAGTTGGATCGATTCCATGTGCTGCAGATGAAGCAACTCTGCACTGCGCTTGAGCGACCTGGAGAGAGCAGCGCACAGGGTTGTGTCCTTGTGGTCCCTGCCCCTGATGATCTCACTTTCCGCTGCGAACATTCGTGTCGAGTTTTCAAAAAGACAGACCTTTTTCATTCATTTATTTATTTCTAATTGTATTTTTCCTCATTCGCCTAATTTCAGGAGTTTTGTCCTTTTCACAGAGCAAACGCCACCTCAATTTCTACGTCGAGCTATAGTACGGCGGTAAAACAGAATAGGAAAGTGGGACTGCATTCATTCATCTGGCCTTCCAAGAGGTTACAGCTTGTGTCTGGTGGGTTTCTGAGCATCAGCGATCAATGACAATACGAGGAATGTTGCACACGTTTACAGGATGGATCAGTCAGGAATCCTGCTCAAATAGGAATTTGAGTAGAGACTTTTTTTTTTTTTAATGTTCTTTTTAAGTGAGTTCCAATTGTACTGGTGTTCAAAGTTAATGAAACAGTTGTTTGGAACATTTGTATTGCAGCTGTATCTGAAGATTTCTACAGAACCTGGCTGCTGAACAACTCAAGGCACTTTTACCAACTGTACATAGAAAATAAAGCAAATTGAAAGTGGCCAGATGCTGACAAATGCAAATTTTGAATTCATTATGGCTTTATCCAGAGCCTAACCAGTGAATAAATCAAGGGACGTCTGAATTACTGAGCTTTCACAGATTGCAGTGCAGCGAGTTTACAAAGAAATGGGGTAATAAACAATTTATCCAATTGTATTTTGAGGACTCTGTTTACAAAACTAACACGGCACAGTTCTCAGCAGTTGAAATGAGCCAATTAAATCAACCACAGGATGATCAGCGGAGAGTAAAAGTACCTTCAGTGTGTTTGCAATGGATCCTTTGAGTCCATTCAATACACCAGTTCTCTTTGTACGAGAACTGTACAACATCCTGCTTTGGGTCCTTAAAATATGAGTTTATGTTCATTATGCAGGTCCATGTTCTCCATATTGACATTTAGCCAATATTGCAATCAATGATTTCAGACGACGGTTATTTCTGGCTCCTGTCCAGATCGATCTCTCTCTCTCTCTCTCTCTCTGAACAACAGATGAGCATCGCAAGGTTCAATACTACAGTTCTGTACATTTGTAGACTATACAGCGGTTTTGTTTACATATGAGGATCCATCCACCTTTTACACTTATGAAAAGCAACTTTCACTTGTAACAGTGTGTTGTATATTCAAATTAATAGCTACTAGGATACAACTGTACAGTCAAAACAACATAAAACTTTACTTTTAAAACCAGATTAAGTACAGCTCAGAAATGAGAGGGGGGGAAAAAAAAAAAAAAAAAAAACAAACATTTTACAGTTTGCTTGAAATTACAAAGGGTAAAAAGGGAATCTGACTTGTTATAAATGAGATGTTTATTTTTATCACCGACAAACTTGGGCATTTTTAACTTTTAAAAAATAAAAGGGCACCCAGGGTTTCACTGTGAGAACATCAGAAAGTTTGTGCAACAGACAGATCCTCCCTGTCGTGAACACACACACACACACACACACACACACACACAGATTCAGTTCATGAACCCCCTTCCATGCCATGCCTATTGTCAGCCTGCTGTCTACAAATTCTTACACTGGGGGTATAATAAATGAGTATGACCAGAGCCCTACAAGGCCCATCGTACGTCCATGACCAGAGTACATGTTGTCACCACTCGTGTTTGGGCTTCAAAAGTCAGTCCCACCTGTGCCCACTCAGTTCCACCAGGGGGTGCCAGCAATAGGAGGGGGCTAGGGGCATGGGGTTAGCGCCGCCATTAGGAGCTCCATCTTGTAAACGAAGTTGCGGCCCTCCATTCGGCTCCAGTGCACCTCCTTGTAGGGTCCGCGTAGGTGGTTCCACTTGTTGTCCTGGATCACGTCACTTTTCGGTAACTCCTTGCACTGGTTCCGGGGGAACTGGACTAGAACCTTGCAGCCGCTCTCTGGCCCATTCCGCACTGTGGGGGGGGGTTTAGGGTGATGAGGCTCGCACACTTTGAATGCAACGATTTTTAAAATGAGGCACATGAACCTGAAATTTCTAATTTTTACAAGTGATCATCTCAAAAAGCTATTTGGGTTATGACTCAATGTACTGAAATGCATGCCTGGGCTTTGAACCCACAGTTTTCTCGTGGTTAGGCGTAGCATACAAATAAGAACTTTGGAAATACAGTGTGAAGTTGTCCGCACCTGAAATGGCGTACTCGCCGTTGGGGGACGCGACCGTGATGGCGGAGGCGTTCCCGATACTCTCGACGGGACCCAGCCCCACATGGTTGCTAAAGCTGAGCACATGCCAGCCCATCACCTTGGCCAACTGCTGCACGGCGTGTACCTGGTGCTGAGACATCTACAGATGACAGACAAATGGACCCAAGGGGAGATGATACACATGAGGTGCTCGGAAAGCCTCTCACAATGCCCTACTGACCATTGCTGGGGTTTCAACTCCAGCACGAACACTCCTCTGTGCTCCTCCACTTCTGGCTGGATTATGATGGGCCCAAAGTCTAAAACCCATCGATTCCCAATTTGAATCTGATGTGGTGGAATGAGCATCCTCAGTTCCTCAGAGCAGTTGAATTCCTCCCAGCATTCAAGAAGGGTCTCAAACCCACCTCTTTCAGAGAAACTTCTCTCTCGACTCCCTGAAAGCTACATAAATGAGCCCAACACCATCTGCTACAATTATCTATGTATTTGGCATCTGAATGCCACTTGTATTGGCAGCTAATTCAGGGACGTGAACCAGCAACCTAGTGGTATCAAGCAAGCACGCGGCTTCAACAATCCTGTTTCTATGTCTAAAGCTTTTTGTCTATTGTTGGTGCACTTGACTTTACTCCTAGTCATACATCACTTTGGAGAAGATCCCAAAAAAATGAGTAAACAAACTTAATACACTCCCGCTGCAACTCCCTGCAACTGAATTTACAAAGTCATCATTCAGCATCAGAATGCAGGTGAGAACTTTGGAGCTCACCTGAGACAGAAGGAAGTCCTGCAGTTCCTGCTCCTGGTGAGACAGTGTAATGACCCTCCCGTCTCGATGGACCACCCGAATCTGCTCCACCCCGATGTTCAGCTGCAGCTGGATGGACCTGAAAGGAATTACAGGATAACACAATATTCTTATTTAACCTTCATTTTGCCAGGAACAACACCACTGTGCTTCAAATCTCTTCTGAAAGGGAGTCCTTGCCAAGACAGCACAAATATCTAAGAGCAGTCAATATCACACTCTGAAAAGTATGCAATGAGTCAGCCAGTAGTCCTTGATCCTAATTTTACCTTCTTGCATCACATGCTTTTAGCTATAGACGACCTTGAAATTCATTCCAAGTTCACGGTGAAAGTTCAGCGTAGCTGTCGGATGAAGCTGGATGTATTCCATCGAAAACAGCAGAACAGATTCTACATGAATTATACATCATTTATCCCAAGTAATGAAGGCTGAAGTTTCTGATGGGCTGAGCAATCGATAAGGACTTACTTGCAGATCTGCTCGTAGCCCTGGGAGGTAATGAGCACCTTGACGCTGGACTCATACACGTCGTTGATGTTCGACCAGTGAGCCTGGATCTGCGGGTCCTCAATGCGGCTGGCCAGGCTGTCGATGGTACGTGCCGTTCTGCCGTGACACAAAAGCATATTCCTTGCCATCAGAGCATTGTGTTTGGTACAAGGAAAAGGAGGAGGAGTTTTGAGAACCCTCACTTTCTTCATCCTTAATATGAACTGAACTGATTTCTGAATATGCAAATCAGGTCGATTTGAAATATTAATGGATCAGCAGAGAAAAAAAAATTGCTGTTCATGACATCTGAAGCAGGTTTGCTATGTCAGTAAGTCTTAAATCTGTCATCCAACAAAAATGCTGCTGAATCCACATTTCGGAGACATGTGCTGACGGTTTAGAGAAAAGTTACTTTTAGAGTACCAGCGAGAACCCAGGACTTGCTGACCTACCTGCTTCGGAGGAAGATGTGCTTGGCTTGCTTGATGATCTTCTCCAGCAGTCCTTCGCTCTGCTGCAAGGAGGTGATCTCCGCCTTGTCATAGGCCATCGGGCCTGCCAGCCGCAAGCGCTTGTGTCCAAAAGGAGCGGTAGCGGGATGGGGCATCACTGTGGAGCTTAGCGTCTGCTTGTGGAACTGCAAGAAGAACCAGGCAACAACACTATGGAGGTCACGGTCTGTTTGTGGAACGACTGAATTTAAACTGGACAAAATCCAAACTTTACAGACCCATGTCGTATTAGCGATTACAGCACCATTGGTTTCCTCACAAAAACACTGGATGCCTCAGTATGTGTGAAATACTACAGAGGATCTCCAGAACATGAGCTACCTCTCTCATGAGTTGGTGCAGGTTGTGTTCCAACACATATAGGTGATCATCAGGCTTAGGCTTTTCAGGAGAGGCCTTCTGATTCTTCTTGTCTCCAGTAGAGTGGCACAGAGAAATGGAGAGCTGCAGGCCTTCAATACACAAGGAGAAGGTTTGGTTTGACAATGTCCAGTCCCGAGATCTCCCTACTTGAGACAAAACAGTCAGAGTGCCAGTCACCACAGAAACATCTGCAGTAAAGGGGATCACCTGGAAAAGGCTGTGAGATGATCTGATTCTTCACTACAATGTGGGGGATCTGAGACTTGATCTGAACTGCCTCGCGGGACAACTGGGCGAAAATCTCCTTACAAAGAAGCACGTTCTGAGCCGCTTCCAACTTCAGATGCCAGGCTTGGGTTCCTGGAAAACAGAACAAGTCATCGACACGCAGTGCAGGTCAGGGGTCTTAAGGTTCACCTATGCCAGACTGATCACTGCAGAGATACTACATGTCTATAGTTTTTTTTTTTTTTTTTAAACAGGTTATAATTGTAAACTTGTAGTTTCAGTCATAAAATGGATGAAAAACCACACTGTACCTGCTTTAGGTTTTGGCTGCCTTCTAAAGAGACTAACTGTGCCCAGGTCACCAATGTCAGGAGCTTGCTTCTGAATCGAAACCTTTCATGCAAACATTCACATTAAAGACATTGCAACACACTTCAGACATATTGAATGTAATGTAATTACATGAAAGACTAAACTCCAAAAAGTGTATAAAACAGGTTATACATCTTCAACCGTACAACTGCAGGCAAACACAGAGAGACTGTCACCTTGATGTAAGCAGATCCCTCCAGATCACTGGGAATCTGCACATTCAGAGGGCAGTAATCCTCTGGGATCTTCTTGTCCAGGTCAATGTCTGTGTTTTTAATAACCTCAAACGTGCCATGATGAGGAAACAAGGACCCTAGAAAATGGACCATATTATATACATTATGGCCCTCGCAGCTCTCTGATCAGTGACAAGGTAAAAATAATACACCAGCCTCTTTGAAATAAATTCTATGAACAGAGGAGGTTCAGCCAGTTATGCAGTTACGTTACAACATCTAAGTAAGAAGAACTACTGCAACTTTGGCTGAGTGTTACAGGATAAGGAACCTCAGACAACATCTGACTACCTGTTCCGAGTCGTCTCCTGTCATTATACCTGCGCTCCGATAGCTGAGGTCTCCCAAGATCTTGTCTCCCACCTTCCGGAGCTTCCACTGGGAGCGGAGCCGCAGCAGCTCCGAGTTGAAGTCCCTCTGCCGCCGATTCTCTTGGTTCTCTGCCACTGACTTGCTGAGTTTCTCCGCTCCTTTCAGCAGAAGCTGCGCAGCATTAGCCAGAGCTTTCTTCTTACTGATGAGCTGGAACACCTGAGGGCTCTGTGGAGGTTGCAAAACACCACCGAGTTACAGATGAAGGGCAGCTCATCCTCAATGACAGTTTGACGCAACAGTGACATTATCTCCTAGGGTGGAGTTCGGGGTTCATTTAATTATCACATGGTCATTTGCGCACTTAAACAATTAATGCCCTTGTGATTCAGTGCAAAATATATAAACAAGTATACTGACCACAGCAGGTAAGAACCATTGGTCCCATAGCGTTACACCCAGTATTTACCTTCCCAGCCATAGGATCCTGTGAGACAGGGTCAAGAGTCATATACTTCTTCTGTTTGACGATGCTGAGGACGTCGTAGAGCACGCACATCTCGGTCAGCGCACTGCGCAGGTTGTTTCGTACCGAGTCCCAAGGCCATAGCGATGGCTGGAACTTCACCGTTGCTGGAAGCAGAAAGAAAACATGAACAGCCACAGGAAGCCATTAATCTGAGCAATCAGTTCCTTTGAAATTAAGGAAAAAGATGGTGTGCAGCATCCTTACGACAGGTTTCAACAGAAACAACCGATGATTTTATATAATTAGTCACAATGGAAGATCTTACCCTCATCTTCCTCGGGTTCCTGCTTGCCCCACTCCTGGTCCCGCTGCTCCCCCTCACCCCCTTCCTCCTCGGAGTCGGACCCCTGACTAAAGTCAATACGCTGAGCGAGTTTAGCCAGATTCTGAGACATGGACAGCGGGGGCACATAGGTCTCCACGCCGTCTAAAGAGACCTCCTGCACTTGCATTTCGCAGGAAGACTCTATGCTCACACGGACCGCGGGACCTCCCGACATGATGCTGTGATGCAGGCTTACAAGTAGACCTAAAAAACACAGCCATTTTTGAAATTAGAAAAAAAATGCATTTTTTAAATGAATATTAGCACTGTTTTACATGGATTTTAAAGATTTTTTTGTCATTGTTTTTTATCATGAAAAACAGAGCTGTATAAGTTTTACAAACAGGAAAACTGACTATATCAGTGGTTCTTAGTCCCAATCTTCACCTACCTGTGTGTGTTTAATTATAAATGAGTAATAAATTAATTAGCTATTCATTACAATAATTAAAATATTATTAATTGAGGTGTACTGCAAAAATCTCCACTGACATGATCTGACATGACAGACATGTCATTGATGTAGGGAACAAAGGAGTAGGACTATGAGTATGAACCACTGGAGTCAATTATATAACTTGACAATATTAACACTAACTAAATAATTAGCAACTGTAGTGTAAATGATAACAGGAGGACAACATGATGGACACACAAAGAAAAGCAAACACCAAGTCCCAGAAAATTGACTTCTGTGAACATTAAAATGTACCTAACAAGAAAGTGAGAGTCAAATAAAGCAAAACATACTCACAGACTCCTTTACACAAATCCGCTTTATAACTTTCAATTACTGAAAAATGTACAAGCACTCCGCCATGAACGATGTCCACAGCGGAAGTGACGTACTTCGGATCGGTCCCAAGTCTCGCGAGATTTCAATCCCCCCCAGAAAGCATGAAATATAGAAACATGTTGCAAAACGTATTATTTAAATTGTAGAATATGAAATTCCCATCTTAAATGAACTCATATTTAGCTATAAGCATGAAATTCATTGGCTCGCTGAGACGCAGGTTGTTTTTGCTAAATTGACTTCATAGCCCTTTAATTTTGGTACAGTACTACATTATAGCAAATTAGCTTTAACACTGAAAAACCGTCATTCCGTGTGATCCGATTTTGAAAAAGTATTACTTTCAAGGATTACGGGGTCACGAATTGTTTTTTCCCGCCTTTTCCGCTCATTTAGCGGGGCGTTTAAACAGAGGAAATGACGTTGCTGCCGTTTAATTTAGGAAGTGACGTCACCAAACAAAAACTCACGTTAGTTACTTCGGCAACCCGGCAGCTGGACTGGCTTTGTTCGAATACGTATATTAGGATACATTTTATTCATCTCTTAATTCATTAATTAAAGTTTAGTGTGTTGTCTGCTAGTTTGTCCAGAGGTCTTTGTGACGGTAGGACGTTGTTGTTATGGTTGGAATTCGTGTACCGGCGTCGTGTTGTAAATTAGGATGATCATGTCAGTCATGACATGATGATGAGGTGAGGAGACAGTCAGAGTCACACACACTCGTCAGTTTATCTTAGATGGGTAAAAAGTGTGTGTTGCAGCAGTACCACGCAGCCGGCGGATGGACTGACTGAGTGCGCTTTGTGTGTGGGAACATGAAGAGGAAGGTGACCAAGGTGGGGCTCCTGAAGCTCAGCCCCAACGAGGAGGCTCAGCTGCTGAGAGAGGAGCAGGACAGGAGGAGGAAGCTGAGGCTGCAGCAGGTGAGACACACACTCTGACTCTTTTACACACTCGCAATCGCATCCTCCCTGGTGCATGTGTGCGCTGCATGCCCATTGCATTGCTACCCTTTGCAGCCAGGCTTATTGTCATTATTAATCTTATTGGAGGGGGTGCACATCTGCAAGGGGACTTGCTAAACTTCACAGTGATTTGCCCTTCTGTAGAGCTGACTGATCCGTACCGTATCAGTGGAGGGTAAATTACCTCGATCAAAGGTACCGCAGAACCCGGGGCCTTCAGGCTGCAAGGCAGCGGCTTTGCATAAGTGCATATTGCTGAAGCAGTTGCTCCAATTTAATTTTTGAATCTTTAATGTAGCTAATTCACCACCAGGGCCAGTAGGCGGTGCGGTGGTTAGAGCTGTCGTCTTACAGTCAAAGGGCCCGGGTTGAAATGCCACCAGCTGCAATACCCTTTATCAAGGTACTTTCCCAGAATTAATAACAGTAAAATTTGCCCAGCTCAGTAAACAGGTAAATCAGATTAAGTTGCTTAAGTTAATCACGTCTAAGTAATTGTAAGTAAATTAACATTGTAACTTGCTTTGGAGAAGAGCATCAGATAAATGTAAATTTATACTCATATATTATGCTATGTGTGGTCAGTATGCTTGTATATTTCTATGGTACATATATTAATGTATTATATAGTATATATGTGTAATATAATTATTTCACTTACATTTATTTATTTAGCAGATGCTATTCTCCAAAGCGATGTACATCTCATAGAAAATACAATGTGTGCATTATTTGAATATACATATTTTTTTTTTTTTTAATTATACCCGAAAACATTTAAATATTTCATGTATGGACACTGGCTGCATGCACTGAATTGTCAAAAGTCTTTGTGTGTCAGAACTGGACCAGAAACTGGTTCCATACATTTTATTTCAATTTATCACAAAGCTCGTGCTCTACAGTCTATAGTCTTTGGCTCCAGACCCCTTTTAATTGGTTCCGCTGTCCTGGATGTTGGATGCTGCGGCAGGTTCGAGAACAGGAGCGGCACATTGCGCTGCAGATTCGCAAGGAGGTGCAGCACCGCCGGGACCACGAGCTGCAGAAACTCGCCAAGCAGCTGAAAGATGACTGGGAGCAACAGCAGAGAGACAGGCTACAGGTACTCATGAAGGTCTATGAGGAGAGCCTCAGCGCAGTGGGAGAAGGTCACAGGAGTGCCAAGGAGAACGTGAGTGTGGGCCAGCGAGCTGCTTCCATTTCTCCTCACCTGCACTTTCTTCACAGAACTCCCAGCAGCACTATGGAAAACGATTAATAATGGTCTCTACAGCAGTGCTACGTGCGTTCAGGATTAGAATGGTGAACTCATAATGGGAGGTGTTGGACATGCGGGTCACTGGAAGCATCGTGTCAGAGATCTACCGGTAGCTCTGAGAGTCCTCAGTCCTCAAGCTTCACATACCTGTGTCTGCAGGAGCCTGACTGGGAAGCGATGGCACGAAAAGCAGAGGAGAACA
Organism: Scleropages formosus; assembly: GCF_900964775.1. Lineage (NCBI taxonomy): Eukaryota > Metazoa > Chordata > Actinopteri > Osteoglossiformes > Osteoglossidae > Scleropages > Scleropages formosus. The sequence continues at coordinate 28,256,276 of NC_041815.1, read as the reverse complement.
ACGAGAAGGCGGTGGAGCGACACCAAGAAGCACTAAAGGAGCTAAAGCTGCGGCGGCAGAAGCAGCACGAAGAACGAACTCGGTGACTGTTTTCTTTCAGGCAAATCGTTCAAATTGTGTGCATTTAAATATGTTAATGAGAGTTCGAGTAGAGTGTGGTCATTGTCCGTATGGTCAGTTGACTCCAACTGTAGATCTCTTGGGGGTTTCAAGTGTGCCATTTGTACTGGAAAACGAATAATATCTGCATTCTCCATTTGAATTTGAGGGTCGTCTACTCATTGTTGTCCTTTTTTTTTTTTATTTATTTTATTTAATAAACTGTGTTCTTCAGGATGTGACATTTAGGTGAAAGTTAATCTTTTCCTTTGCTTGGCAGACACATCCAGGCTAGGAGAAGAGCCATACTGGCAGAGAAAGAGAGAGCCGCCAAAGTGGCAAGTCTACCAGCCCGTCCTCTTGACCCGATTGAGGTAAAAGCAGACTGTTCGCTCCTCTTTGACTTCTTAATGCTACTTTGAATATCATATTTTCATTCTTTCTGTCACATGACTGATTTGCTCCCAGGAAATTGAGACGAAGAATGCGCCTTCCACGAAGATGTCCAGCACGCACAGTTTTTCTTCCACGCGCTACCATCTGCCTGAGACAGCGGTGGACCGTGAAGTGCACACCGAGCAAGTACGCCTGACCCGGAAAAAGACCCCTGTTGTGTGTTGTTCTTGAGCATTGTGCGAAGGTTACATAAGAGTATTTGCAAAAAAAAAAAAAAAAAAAAAATGGAATCCACAAATGCAGAATGGGCATTTTTTCTTTTGATACATTAGTTATAACTCCAGCACTTAACACAATGAGGCAGAAAGAACGGCTAAAAGCCGTACGGGGAAACAACTGCAAGCGGGTCACGGAAAGGCGTGGGTGGAGAAACTTGACAGAAAAGAAAGTGTGTGATGGTAGGAGGCTTGGGCAAATTCCTGTGGGGCATAAAGAGACTTGAAAGTGAGTTCTTACAGCTTGATCTTGTGAAGGAGACGTCTGCACCGCAGAATGATTAATTCAACCCTTTAAAAAAAAAAAAAAATAAAATAAATAAATAAATTATATAAATTTTCTTCCCCCTGTTGGTGATTGTAGCCAGACGCCCGGGTCGCTGCGGAGGAGGAAACCCGTCGCTTGGAGGAGCTGACGAGGGAGGAGGAGCGTGAACGGAGGGAGAGGGCAGAGAAGGCGAGACTCAGGGGCGTTCACGCCTTGAGGAAGGAACATCTTAACCAGGTTCACCGCAGTCCTGCACCTCCCCGTCCCATGCAGTTGTAACATTGTTTCCAGTAGTTTCTCAAAACAAAATATTCATATGGCAAAATTTACGTTACATTTACTCATTTATCTGATGCTTTTTTCCAAAGCAACTAATAATGTTAAATCTACCTACAATTATTTGCCTATTTATACACCTGCATAATTTTACTGGAGAAATTTAGAGCATACTACAGGCAGAGGTGGGATTCAAACCTGTGACCTTTGGATCCAAAGGCAGGAGTTCTGACTACTTTACATTTACATTATGTTTACATTTATTTATTAATTAGATGTTTTTCTCCAAAGTGACTTCCACTGAACTCTATGTAGTGTTATCAACCCACACACCTTATTCACCAAGGTGACTTATACTTTGCTACCATCTGTACCGTAAAATGAATAAGTACTTAAAATAAATGGCAACACTTAAGGCTGAGACACGGGTGGACTGTACAAATAAGTCAAAGGTGTGTGTGTGTGTGTGTGTGAGGAAAGTGACGATTTGGAGTGACGACACGTGGAAACAAAGAGCACACATCTCATCGCATGTTTTCCTGCAGGACCGGGAGTGTCTCCTGCAGCAGCTGAGCCGGATGCAGCAGGCCGACCTGCTCCGGCGCAGACAGCAGGTGGCACTCATGCCCCCGCACATCTTCCAGCCTCCGTACAAGAGGGAGGAGATGAGGGAGCAGCGGCAGAGGGACCTGGAGATTGCATTCGAGAACATGTACGCGGGAGAGAGAAGTATGTGGAGCCCAATAATGTACATTGTGTGACCACTGTGGTTCGGTGATTCTTGTCTTGCCTTTGAGTTTTATGTATTTATCTCTCAACCGATTCCTAGTACAGGTGAAAACTTTTTTACTTCATGTTTAAAATAGACAGCGGGAGTCAAAGTGAGGGTTCTGGTGGTGCTGAAAAGAAAATAAAATGGATTTAGAAATGTGAACATAATAGTGGAGTATGAAAATATGATGCTGTACTGTGTTTTTATTGTTATTGTTCTTTACTGTTATTTTTACTCTAATGTGTGAAATGAATTTAAAAAGTTTCAAAGCCATGTTATACAGTGTAGCATTGATGCATGTTGTTTATATATCCTTATGGTTCAAAGGGAATTTTGTATTAACACAGTCGACTTACAGTGGGCTGGTTAGAATGGAACCCTTTTCATCCAAAGGTTGCAGGTTGGATTCCCACCTCCCATCTATAGTATCCTTGGGCAAGATACTAAATTGGTCCAGTAAAAAAAACTGCCCAGATGTATAAATGGGTAAATAATTGTAAGTAGCTTAATAGTGTTAAGTTGCTTTGGAGAGAAGTGTTAAATGTAACAACATCATAAGCCAGGGACTCCCTGTATTCTGTAGCATGTATAATTTTTTTCATTACAGAATTTATTAATTTACTATAACACTTCTTGCTAAAGTACTATAGTTATTTACCTATTTTTATTTTATCAATTCGCAGTAAATACATTAACCAAGGATACTATAGTAGGAGGTGGGTTTTGAGCTTGGGTTTTTTTGCTTCTCACAAGGTGACTGCTTTAATTGCTACGCCAACTACTGCCCTGATAAGACCAGTCTTTGACTCCTTTGTCTTGGCCCTAACAGCAGCGAAGGAGGGCTTGGCCCTGCATCTCGTCCCAGAGCCCTTTCCTGCCATGTCCACAGACAGCCGGGATGAGGACCTGGATGTGACCGTGGAGCCCACGGCCGAGGAACCCGGCGATGGAACCATGGAGACCCCAGCGGAGGGACCTGCAGATGGAAGCCCGAAGTCCAGCAAGGAAACCGTAGAAGCAGTGGCTGGTGAGGGTGTGGAACCCAGTCGACCTGAGCCATTGTCTCTCTTGGAACGAGGTGAGGAGCAGTAGAGACTAATGCTGGGGAAATTCTGCGGATTCCATTGCGCTGATCTTGCTGCTCATCGGGCCGTTTGAGTCTTTTGATATTATGTTTCAATCTTTTATCCATTATGCGACAAAGTTGGGTTTCGTTAAAGTGGATGTTTCTCGTCCAAGGAGAACTTTACAGCGTCATTACTGAGCACAGACATACAGTAGTTGGTGAACTTGGTTTGATTTTCATGTGATACTAAGCTAAATTATGTGATTGTTGCCTTTGGTGCGGTGGGCCAGCAGAGCCTGAAGATGAGCGCTCCAGACAGGCGCTGAAGAAGCTTTTGGACAGAGTCCGAGCCCAGCAGATGCAGCGCGGCAGGCGTAGCGGAAGCGAGATTTCTGCCGCTGCGACCGAGAGCATGAGCATAGAGAGTGGTTCCTTGAGCAGCCAGGAGAGGGTGTCCCTGCAGCCAGAGCCCACATCTCCTGCTCAAGGTGAGGAGCTCATTGTTTGTTTTTTATCTTTATCTTTCATTATTTCAGCGTTGCCCTGCAACGGCCCAGCTTCCTGTCCAGGGTGTACCAACCCTGCTTTGTAGCCTGTTTCCAGAATAGGCCTTGGACCACTGCGATCCTGCACCGGATGAGCGGCCGTTGGTATTGGATGGATAAAAGAAATTTAAAAAAAAAAAAAAAAAAATGAAGCGTATGTGTTTCTCAGATCGTGACATGCTGGAGGAGTCCATTATCGCAGGACCTCCGGAACCGCCGAGGGAGCAGTCAGAGGAGGGTCACAGAATCGAGGCAGAGAGGAAGAAACGGGTGAGATTATAAATTACTGAGACTTATAGTTACTTGGGAGGTATTTCTGTTTGACCAGCGATTGCTATGAAGCTTTATTTTGTGTCCGATGATGAGACCCTTTGTCTTCAAGGGGGTCTTCCGCCCTCCTGAAAACGGCTGTGTTTCACCTGTCGACCACCTCCCATTCCACGAACACTATGAGAACTTTCTTCTCACATTTGGCCTTTTTCAAATGCTCCACTTTCTTCCGGCTTCTCCAGGAAGAGGAGCTGGAGCGTCAGAAGCAGGAGCAGATCACTCTATTGCAGCAGCTGGAAGAGCAGCGGCACTGCCTGGAGCTCCACCTGCAGCAGGTGCAGCTGGACAAGGCGAGAATGCAGGCTGGTTTGCTGCAGGATTCTGGGAAAGGGATCCAGGACCTCTCTCCTGCACAGGAACGGGAAGTGCCTGCTGCCTCTAACATGGTATGTTGGAAGGGTGTGAGGTGGGACGATTGGGTGGCGCTGTAAATGCTGTGGGGAAGCTGGACAGTACAGTGAGGCATGCACATGAAATGCTGCCATGTGTCCTTCACATGACCTTTGTAAATAGAAAAAGAAATTTTAATTTAAAGACATGCTTTACTCATAATAATGAGCACTGTGTGGAAGAATCCCGGTTGCAGTAGTACTCTTGATCAAGGGACTTGCCCTGAGCCAATACAATAAAAATTACCCAGCTGTAAGTAAATATGAAAGTCATTGTAAATTTGATTGACATTGTAAGTTGCTTTGGTGAAAAGTGTCAGATTAATGAATAAATGTACATATAATAATGATATAAAGAAGTTATTCAGACCTCTTAACTATTAATAGTCTGAGGACTTTGAATATTTCAGATTGCGGTTAGTACCATTTTGGTAAATGACAACCTGTTTTATTTTTTTCATAAATCGCAGGTGCATGGTGCTCAAGGCCCTCATCAGGATGAACACTCAAGGAAGATCCGCGAGTATCAGCATCGACTTTTGGAACGGAGCCGGTCAGTTTTTTTTTTTTTTTTTTTTAAATGATAATTGAACTGCACAGAATGCAACTTCATGCCCACTTTAGTATTAGTGTGTAACAAAGTATTTTGCTGTTCTAATAATGCATTTACAGTGTGCTGGAGAAATGGCGCCGATTGTAATTCATTGTCATTTGACATGTGTGATTTAAGCAATGATTGCCGTGAATAAGACTTTTATTTTGCGCTTTCATAGGTCTTTTAAGTGTCATTGAAATTTGCATATCTGCACCACATACCAATGTCTGTGAAGAATATGGAAGTCCTTAAATGAGACGTATCTTATAAAGAGAAACGCTTCCCCTTCAAATGGATCTCTGGCAGGAGAGCAGGGTGCCGTAGTCCAGTAAATAGGCTGTTTTTCTCCTGTAATGAAGCCACTGGCCTGTAGCTGGGTGTTATTGTCCTCCTGACTGGGCCACTGTGCCGAACCCAGACTGCAGGGTTTACGGGTTTTATTATGTCCCAGCGCTCGCTTGGTGAATTAAAGTCATCGTCTGGATAGAAAACGGCATCACGTGGATCTTGGTCTGCATGAGAAAGGTGGTTTGTTCATTCTTATTTCTTGTCCTAATGACATCACTCACTCGGTCAGTTCAGGGTTGGGGCAGAATAAATGCTCGCAGACTCTCTGGTTCCCATTGGGTTTGACCGTCTGCCTTTTGATGCACTCTAATGGCTAGTCCCAGGTTCGAATACAGGTGTCCAGCGTTTTTTCTGAACCTTGTGTATGTTCTGCTGCAGCCGGCACCAGCAGTCGGTGGTGGATGCGCGCAGACAGCTGCAGGAGTACCAGAGGCTGCTGATGACCAAGTACCCCAACATGGCGGCAGCGCCGGGACACCCTTCTGCCCCTTCCCTCCGGGGGGTATCTGTCTCCAGCATCCCTGTTGAAGTCTGTCCTGGACCGTTGCCTCCCACTAGCTCTGCTCCCGTGCAGAAAGAGACCACTTCCTTGCGGAAAGAAGCCACCTCTGGCATCCCAGCGGCATATGTTGCTCATACCCTTCAGGCTCCATGCCTCTTTGCTCCTGGGGGGCAGCTGTTTCGTCCAGGACCCCAGCCTGCACTGCCATCCCAGGTTACACAAGAGCATTCAGAGACCAGGCCAGTTGGGATGATGACGCACCCCCTCTTGGGAATTCTGGGTAATGGATCTGAGGTGGTCCCAGAGAGCTCCCTGGAGGTCATTCCCGGCCAAGGTGCTGATACTGGGACGTGGTCCCTGCGAATCACTGAAACCGCTGTGCAGTTCCCCAGGCCACCTTCTGCTGACCAGGAGCTGACGTGGAACACCTCAGAACTGGTCCATGATGTGCCGGCACCCCTGGTGGAGGAGGAGCAGATCCCTGCGGAGCCGGTGCCACAGGTGGCAGCCTTCCTTGGCCCGCAGGGGGTGCCGGAGGACACCCTGCATCAGCACCAGCAGGAGCACAGAGGGCCCATGAAGTCTGTGCTCACTGAAGTTCAGGTAGGAGCCAGTTGGCACCCCCTGAACAGATGGGCTCAGTCGCCCCCATCAGAACCATCCATCACCCCCCCCCCATCGCCTCTGAGCTATGGGTCATACCCACTCCAGCATTTCACATCTGCCACTTGGTGTGTTTGGATCCCACCTTTGTGACTGCCTTGCCCTGCCAGCATGCTTTGCTTTTGGAGGGGGTGGGGGGCATAGAGGAGTTTTTTGTCCATTACCCCAAAGTCCTCATCCCTGTGGGCTCTCTTGGTTCTGCCACTTGGCTTAACATACTTTTCTGGAGAATATCTCTGCAGGATTAGATTTTTCTTTCTTTCTTTTTTTTTTTTTTTTTTTTTAAACATGATGAAAGCGATGTACTGGATGTTCCAGCTGATGTTGTGCGATGGGTCTTTTTACCGTGTTTTTCGCTGTGGGGAGTCATCCTGTCCTGACCTTCTGTGTGATTGCAGCACTCGAGGAGCAGCCAGACCCAGCGGCTCAGTCTCATGTCTGCTCTGCTGAGCGCCATGGAAGAGTCGAACCTCGATGAAGTGACGCCTGAGGGCAGGTCCCCAGTGTCGTCCCACGGAGATGGTCAGGGACAAGACGGCTCCCTCAGCCGTCATCTTTTGGACAGTGGTAGGTTGGTTCCTAACACACACATCAAACAGCATTTTGTGTTCCTGTTTGATTAAAGCATGATCCACTGCTGCCGGACTGTGAAGCGTGCGTGCGTGCGTGCGTGTGCGTGCGTGTGCGTGCGTGTGCGTGCGTGCGTGTGCGTGCGTGTGCGTGCGTGTGCGTGCGTGCGTGTGCGTGCGTGTGCGTGCGTGTGCGTGCGTGTGTGTGTGTGTGTTTGCCTATGCTCGGAGCACTGTTGGCCTTTGCCAAAGCCTCTTGCTGCCGCATTCTTGCTCCGAGATTTCGACTGTCCAGTTACCATGGATACAGGGGTTTCATTGTCAGTCTCCGGGTCCGGCTGAGCCTTGGAGGCGAAGTCCGAACAGCCTTGGAGCCAATTCAGAGGGTGCGGATCGCTGTGCTTTGGGCGGTCCAGATTGGCTACTTATCATACCTCAGCCCCGCCCACTGCAGAACGTTAATTGTGGGAGCATCTTCCACCCCAGTGGCACGCTGTCCACCATTGACAGTTTCTGTTTTTCCAAGATGTAACAAGTAAAAGTGATTCAGTGGGACTATGTTTCTCAAGTCTTACCACATCCACTCCCTCCCCGACCAGCGTTCTGATGCGTTGCACATGATCCGTGCTTTATTGTACCCGTCAAATTGAACGCCATGAATAAAAGCCTCTGTGCCACGGTTGAGCTGTAGAGAGACACTTTCAGATGCGGTACCCCAGGATGGCTGTATTCATTCAGCCTGTTTTGGGTGTATAATTGTCTGGCCACGTGCTTGGTGTGCAGCGCGGCGTCTCGACCGGCCTCGAGCGCATCTTCCAGCCTGGCGCCTGAAAGCCATTTGTCAAAATGACAGCCGAGAAATGAACAGCGTTCTGTCTCGTGGAAGCGCTATCTGTCGACGGCCTCACGGGCCCTAGTCGAATTTTTATTTATTTATTTATTTTTTTTGGAGATACGGTTGTTTTTAAGAGCTGCTTGTGGGGCTGAGAGTGACTTTAAAATTTCCTCTGCAGAAAGGCTCTGCGGGAGCTGCCATCTGGGCCAAAAGAGGTTACGAACCGATTTCTCTCTTACTCTTTGCCGCCACATCGGATGATACTTTTGGCTCACATATCTAAGCCAAGATCTGAACATAACAGAAATACTGGGCACTCTAATGACTCTCTTTCCAGCTTTACACCCTGCTGTGGATTCTTTCTGTCAACAGAAAGGGATCGTGGCCTGAATTTGTGTTTTTGCAGCGCTGGCAGTGTGCCAAGATGCAGCATGGATCTAATTATGAAACATTATATTTACATTTATTCAGATGTCAGACACTTGTATCAAAGTGACAAAGTATGTGCGTCAACAGCAAGTGACAGGCTTAAGACACAGATGCAGGATTATCAAAGCCCAGCTGATACGTCTGATTCCCCTATGTTGCTGGTTCACACCCCTCCAGTAACTGCCTGTAGAAGTGACGTTCAAATAGCAAATCCATGGATAATCAGAACAGATGGTGTTGGACTCCTTTATGAAGCTGTAAGGAGAGAAACTGGTCTGAAAGAGGTGAGTTGGAGACCTTTCTAGAATGCCGGGAGGGATTCAGCAGCTCTGAGACTTAGAGGGAGCTCATTCCACCACACTGGGACCAAAAAACCTTGAACCTACAGACTTCTGATTTTGGATCCCTTGTGACTGGGACCACCATGTGACCAGATGTGGCTCTTTTTTGTGATGTAGAGACTGAGGTCCTGGAGGTATTGGGGTTGCCAAATGTCAGCTTTTTTTCCTTCACTAAATATGAGAAGAAATATTGGCGTGTACCGATTCAGACAGCAGTGGAAATATTCACCAAACAGCACATAAAAACAGAAAATAAAACACATTACAGAACCACAGACCAGTTATAAGTTAATTTTCAATCTAAAAATAAAACTATGCTTGAACAAAATAATTACAGGGAGGTTGTGTATTCAGAACGGTTTTTCAGCTGGAACATTACCGATTTGTGCCGGCGAGTGCGGTTGCCGCTCTGTGTTTTGTTTGGATTCGGCTCATGATGTTTAGTCCTAGATTGATGGGACTCGATCACTTTGTGTGAGATTGTCCAGACTGCGCATAATGTGGTGCATTTCAATGGCCAGTTCCCTTCAGGCACGGATCAGATATTACCCTGTTAGCTCTTTGTTTTCCTCGCCTTACTTTACTAAATATGCAAACATGCTGACAGGTAAGACAAATGAGTACATTTATCACACACGTTAGTGGATGTTTAGCGATATAGTGGAGCTGTTCGGTAAGTAAATGGAACAAGCGATTTGCTTCTGCGATCAGGGTGAAGGAAATGGAAATTAATGAAAGTGTCTTCTGCCCAAATGCGGACACAGGAATTTTTTTTTAAAAAAATTTGAGAATTATCATCAAGTGCTGTTGAGTCCATGTAGAGTTCTTCTGAAAAGTTCTGCTCTCAGCTTGCGTCCTGAGTGATGAAACGGTTGCATCCATGTTGCTGCGGTTGAGTTCATCCATCTGGCTCCTGCTTGCCTCCCCCCAAGTCATCACCACCTCATCTTCTCAGGACAGTCCAATCTTGTGATGCTGCGCATGTTCAAAGTGCGATGACCTCGGTCTTATCGTCGGTGCTTCCAGTGAGAGCTCAGACCCCATTCAATACAACATCCATCAGTTTGCTGTCCTGTCTGTCTGCGGTGTCTTTGAAGGTCTCCTCCAGCACCGCAGTTCAAAGGAGTCGCCGTTTCTCCTCCCCCTTCCTTCAGGGTCCAGCAGCTTTCTCATCCAGCCGTCCATGTTTACGCAGAACCCGCGTTTAGACGCCTGACGTCGATACCCGCAGCGGTGAGATTTCGAACTCCCTGCCTGCTGCGACTTCCTGCTGATTCTGAACTTGTCAGCAAGGCAGGTGGATGTTGAATTGCAGCGGACGTTGCAGGGCAGTTTGGAGAGATGGCATCGGTGACGCGAGGACATCCGCACGCTGGGTTGTCTTGTCGGGTGATTTCCGAGACCCGTGGGGGCAGTTTGCTGTTTGCACAGCTCGTTTCCTGCAGGGGGTGTTGCAGCGGGTAGCCCCGCGTGCTCGGTATACCTGCACCGAATCGCAGCCCAGCAGAGACTGACATACGGAGCTTCAGCCCCACTTTCCCTTAATGGGCCTTCAGCTGCGGGGCAGGAAGAGGCCATTCAGTGGAGGGGATCATTGCGCAGGGCTGAAAGAGATGCTAATGGCCAAGTTTAGCTCATTTTGTTCTCAAACGGCCGCCGACTTCATGGCGCATTTCCAAGCAGGATGCCTGATGTGCGGCACCGCGGTCCCTCTGCTCCTCCCCCGCTGCACCTCAGTCGGGAACAGCAAACTGGCGAGGTGACGGAAATGCAGCAGGCAGGGACCCCACGTCGCGCTCCGCTCTCCAGGCATCTGTACGACTGTACGTTTGGACTAACGGTACCGTTGATGAATGAGTGCGGCCTGCTGGACTCCCCCTGTGCAGACGGCTGCAGTTTCACGTCACCGAATTCTCCCTTTGTGTTTGTCTGCACATTTTGTATTCTTGTAAAGCTATTTTAAGGATATTTTATATAAGGGTAATGTTGGTCAGGACTTCTACAGCAGGAAGGGGTTTGACCCTGTGACTTTTAGATTGCGGCAGCTCTAACCACTTTGCTATCATTTTTAATGTAAGGGAAACATCCAGAGAGGGCTGTAAACCCTGATTTTTAATTTAAATATTGACGTGGTTAAAAATCAATGCATTAAAGCAAAAGAGGTGTGGATCTATGGTACTGAAATATAAATTATTTCTGTCCATGTCTTTGTGTGTGTTCTGAACAACCCCTTTCCAGACTCATTTATGCTTCACAAGGAACAGATCAACAGGAAAGGCGCACACCCCAGAGCCCCCCGGCCTCCCATGGTCCGACCCAGGCTGGGTATCCTTGAGATGATCGAACAACATGAACTGAGCGCCATCCAGGAGGTGGAGACACCAGACAGCATCAGCTTTGCCACAGGTATGACTTCAGTGTCTGTGCCTAGCTAGGGCGTAGCGGTAAGGTATCTCACGGTAAGGTAGGCACAGCTGGTAGTGTAGTGGCTGCATGAGTGTGGTGCTTACCCTAAATCGCTCCAGTAAAATTACCCGGTGCATAAATGGGTGAATAATTGTAAGTAACTTAACGTTGTAAGTCACTTTGGAGAAAAGCATCAGATACATTTATTCATTTGTCGTGTAAAAACAGAAAATCTTCCATCTACACCTAAACGTGATCAATGGTGAGCTGGGCGATTTAGTCACGGGCAATGTTGTTTCACAGCTGGGGAGGCGGAGTCGACAGAGGTGTCCTGCACCGCTATGGAGGAACCGAGGGAATGGGCCTCCCCCATTGGCTCTCTCGGCAGCGAGGGCCGGGGCTGGAGCACAGGCAGGACGGACAGCGGGAGCTCCAGTAGACTGACGTGGCGGGAGCGTCTTCGCATGGAAGCCAGCTGGTGCCTGGAGAGAGGTAAGAAAAGGGGGTGGGGTTAGCAAGGTGGACAGGATCACTTTAGCAGACAAAGCTGGTGGTCCTGGTAAACAGAGTTACGCAGAAAAGAAAACAGGCCAAATAAATATAAGTTTTTATGGAAACGTGCTCCGTCATGCATTTCGGCCCGAGGGGAGGAGGGAGTCAGGCTCTTATGACAGGGAGAACTACCCCAGGCGGTCAGTCTTTCACTTGTTCATGTTCTCTCACCTTGCTCCCACTGGACAGAAGCCATTATGTAATGAGCGGTAAAAAACAAAGGGTGAGTAAGAAACGATACCCCTCCTACCTGAGCCCTGAAATTATTTCATATCCATTTGAGTGTAACGGAACTCAGCAAAATGCACATATAAAAGTGTAATGTTGGTACCTGTGATAGAAACAGTGGCTGTTATTTTCCCTCGTGTGTGTGTGTGCGTTTTCAGTCTCTACCAGCTACCTCCATCTGACCCGTGGCCCGTTTTGTGCCCTGCATCTGGATTTGTGTTGTGCACGTGGCTGTGAAGTGCCCCACACCTCTGAATCCCCGCGAGGTGTTGAGCTCGCAAAGATGAAGCTCTCCACTTGAACTTGAGCTGAAGGGTGTTAACCTGCAGAACAGGAGCGTCGCACGGCGAATGCTTTACACAGCCGCGCTTGGCTCAAGTGGAGAGTCTCTTTTGTGTGAGTGTGCGTGTGAGAGATGTCTGTAGTGCTGTTTGCCGAAAGTGTGTGTTACAATAAGGCAACGATGCCACTGCACCTGAAATCGCATCTGACATCTGGCACCGAACTGAGCTCGGCATCTGTATGAAGAGCAACCGCCAGGAAAGCGCACGGCGGTGCAGCAGGAGCACGGAGCGGTAGCACAACGCCCTGCTGCTTTATGCCTCCTTATTATTTCTTTATTCAGGTCATGGATCTTCAGCTTGGTGCTGGTAGTTGCCCAGCAGCTGTTTGTTTTATGAAAGGCATATTAATCTGTTTACTCAGTTTATGTTCCCACCCCGTCGCGGCTGAACTTCTGCTCGCGTGAAAAATGAGTCTCTCATTCAGCTGCGCTGCGGTTGTTTTTCACGCGCTCCGCTGCCCTCAGGTTCAGTCGCAGTCCCAGCACTCTCGGACATCCTGCGTTCCCGGGGTGTTCAGCGAGGTTCCGGGCTCACGAAGGCTGATGGGAGCTCAGTCACTGAGGTAGGCATTGACCACCTCCCCCCCAGGGAACTGAACACAAGCCTTGCTGGGGGTCTGCCTGCATGTGAAAATGAGAAACGAGTGAAAAAGGAATATACTTTTTGTTTTGAGTGTATTTTTAAATGTGTTACAGGTGAGACGAAGATTTTATTTTAGTGCACTGGCTTGTCTCACAAACGCCTGAGTTACAAGTTTTCAAACAGTTTCCATTTATTTATTTTACCTTTTCATTACATCATCTTCCCGTTTTAAAATATTAGTGTGAAAGGGACCTGTGCTTATCCTCCGAGCTTATAGGTGGCAGTAATGATCACCAAAAGAGAATGAATTCAAGACATATCCACAGTGTTCACAGTTCACGTCTGGTGTTCTTGAGTGTTGCTGATGGATAATAAGATGAGGAACGTTGCACATGTTTCAGCTCAATCACTAAACTACCAGCTGGTAGCGTAGTGGTTAGAGCTGCTACCTTTGGCTATGAAGGTCACAGGTTTGAATGTCACCTCCAGCCGTAGCACCCTTGAGCAAGGTACTTAGCTTAAATTGCTCCGGTAAAATTACCCAGCTGTATAAATGGGTAAATAATTGTAGGGAGAGTTAACATCTTAAGTGAATTTGAAGAAAAGTGTCCAGTAAATGTAATATGAAGGTAAACTGTTGGCATTGGAGTTTGGGGAGACAACGTGTTTGTTTTTCCCTAATTTTAAATTTGTTTTAATGTAGTTTGAAGTTCAGAAGAAAGGTTACGATGATATGTATTTTTATAGCTACATGAAGGATTTTTACAGAAGCAAAGAATTAAATCAAAGGTCTCTGAGTGGGGAAAAGTGACCTTGGACTTACAGACAAAACAAGTTATGAACAAACTTCCAGGCCCAGTTTTGAACTGAGGAAACAGTGTACATTGTTTTAGACAGACATTGAAAGGATGTATATCTTTAATGCTTGAACATGTCATATATGGGGAGTTTTTTTTTTGGGTACGTGCCAGTGAACTTGACATGAGCATTTGCTCAGCTGACGAACCCAAGATCTGTACCGACACTGACAGTTGATCAGTATGTCTCAGCTGAACTGAAACTGTGTGTGTGTGTGTGTGTGTGTGTGTGTGTGTGTGTGTGTCTTCTCCAGCAGAAGGCATCTTCCCGAGGGTCAACCGACAGACACTCTCTGCCATCAGGGCATCACATTGATCCAGAGCACTTGTCTTCCACCACTATTTCTACGGGGAGTTTCTCCACGGAGGAGCCAAACCTCAGCACCATTGGTGTCGGTGAGCACGCGCGTTTCTGTCCACGTGTCTATTTAGTGCCGCAACGCTGGCTTTTAACATCTACAACATCGAACCAGAAGGTTGTGGGTGCGCGTAGAGTGCAGACCACTAACTTCTGGCCCTCAGTTGAAAAGACTGACCTGTCATGGTTCTGAGCTCCTCCACAAGACCCCCCCCGATGCTCTTTTCTTCAGGAAACAGCCAGCTGAGCATTGAAGGACTGATCACTGATCATTTTCTTTAATTAGAGATTTTAATTGTTCCTCTAGGTTTAATTGACAAAACAAACGACCAAGGCATCTGCCTCATTAACTCACATGTTTTCTCTCTGGTCGTATATTCTGGAGATGTGGGCAAATGGAAGCAAAACAAGGGGCAATCCGTCTTTTATCGAATAAACAGCCTGCGATAACTTTGTAAGGATCTTCAAATTTAGCTCATGGGTCTCTGTGGCCAGCAAAGCTCCTCCCGTCATTCATGAACTTGCGTCTCGGTTTCCACAGAGTTCCACAACAGCGGCAGCTTCTTCGGATCCCTCCCTGGACACAGCGTCACTGATGCGTCCCCGAAGTCCGAGTCCCTCCCGTTCAGCCGGAGCGTCCAGGGTATCATCGACAAGTACACCAAGGAGCTCAACGACTCCCTGAGCACTGCCGGAAGCCTCAAAGGTACAAATCCTTTTACTGTCTCCTACCTGGCACTGCAGGGGGTATCGATAGTGTAAAGACACAGTAAATAACATAGCGTCAGGTGTATGTCTGTATATTTCAATACCTGGGGCAGCAAGTGGTGTAGCAGTTAAGAGTAAATCTGACACAAGTTTGAGTCCCACCTTCTGCAGTAGTGCTCTTGATCTGGGTATTTACCCTGAATTGACAGTAAAAATCATCGCTGCAGAAGATGTGTAGCGCGGCACATGTTTCTCAGCTTTTAGTTACCGTGGGAACTGTTTCCTCCCTAGACGTCGATGGCTGGGAAAGGAACGATTCCCACCAATATCTCCATCCCTCTGCTTTCAGGGAACAGGGATTCTGGTTTGGGGGCGCCCCACTCCCTTACAGTCCTGCCCGGGACACCGATCCGGCAGGACACGCCGCACGTCCAGCCTCGGGTCTCTGGGGAGGGCGCCGCAGCTCTCCGCACGGACCAGACACTCGGAACACCGAACCGTTCGCAGGTGCCCTGTACACACAAGTTGTGTGTAGTTTCACATTGTATCACTGGAATGTGGAACTGCGCAATAATGAGAGATGACCCGCGGCTTCTTCCCTCTCCTGGGGGCATCTTATATTGTCAGCAGTTTTAAAAATGTTGTGTAATGATGTGTTTTTGTAGCGCTCAGGGAAAAGCCTGCAAATTAATGTGAAAGTGCTCTGTTTAAGCGGTTGTCTTTCTGTTTCTCAGTGCCGGTGTTGGGTTTGTTGTTGACTCTAGGAGTGGGAGACTCTGTCCAGCAGCCCTGTGAACCTCCTCAGCGGACATGGAGGTGCTCTTAGCTGTGGAAGCATCTCTAGAAGCAGCTTCGAAGGGCAGCAGAACACTTCTAGTAAGAGCATGTTGCGTTCATTCACACGCTCTTTTCAATCACCGTTTTTGTTTTGATTGTAACTTCACCGTGTGTCCACAGGTCACTTTCTCCCTCTGGAGCCAAAGTCTGACGTTGACTCTTGCTCTTCCTCATCTTCATCACGCCGCGCAGGGTGGCGGGAACAGGCGACGAGAGCTGAGGTGTGCGTGCGTGCGTGCGTGCGTGAGAGAGAGAGAGAGATATACGCAGTGCTGTTTGCTGAGAGTGTGTGTTACAATAAGAAAATGATGCTGCTGTACCTGAAATCACATCTGGCACTGAACTGAGCTCAGGATCTCTCTCTTTCTGTGTGCATGCGCGCCATATCTCTTGCCCTGTGGATCAGGCCCCTTCTCCTTCACCCGTCTGCTCCAGGTTTCTTTCCGGCTCCCGGGGAGCTCAAATAAAGCCGTCCTGTCGGTTGCGATGCGAAGCAACACGCCTGTCATCCCGTTTAACACGCTGGAGACGGATCCCTTTGACTTTTATGCAAATCTTCACTGCTGCCACATTTAGTTTACTGCGCTCCCGAATGGCCCCCGACTCCCCTTAAGCACTGTAATTGTGGGCATCGGCTAGCGTTTACGTGAGCAGAAATGTAACCCAGTTGCTCGGCTTTAATGGCCACCCTGGGTGTTTACTGCATTGGGCACGGTGGCCTCTGGAAGGCCGTCTTCCTGACCTGTGCCAGTAAGGGTTGCAAAATGCGCTGCATCCTCCTCCTCCTCTGTGCCGTGTTGGGGAAGTGGGTTGTGTCGGGCAGCGAGAGCTCTGTGCCGGACCGTGTTTCGCCAGCTCGAATGTATTGACCGCCTCATGTTCAGCAGTGGGACCGTGCCGTGAGCAGAATCGTACAGCTGCTCTCTGACCAGCCCTCCTCTCTGCGGCCCGGAGAGGAAGCGGACGCCAGCGTGAGCCTCCTGATTGCTCAGCTGCTGAGTCAGTCCTCACAGTGGATGGATGCGGGCAGCTCCGCGGGCAGCTCCCCGGCCAGCGAGAGGCAGCAGAACGATGCCGCAGGTAACGAGCAAAGCCAAGTCAGCTTGACTTCTGTCCCAGAGGAGGATCAGAACTTAAACCTTCACACAGGACTGGACTAAGCCCTGGTTTTTTTGCCTGGAAAATGTTGGTGTTTATGTAAGGTGCAGGTATTTGGGTCTGGATTATTAGCGCGGTGGTTTTTACATACATCCACCTGCTCAGTGCCGACTGTGTTCCTTTTGCCTCGCCCTTATGACAGGTGGGAGCAGAGTGCGATCGCCGGCACCCCAGGTGGTAAAGCAGGACTTCTTACACCGTAAGCAGGATGGGAGTGCTGGGATACTCAGGACTGAGGCCCCACTCCTCACGCAGGTAGACCACGGCTCTCTGAGCCCCATAGAAAATTAAATATGAATAATGTGAGAAATACTGCAGATTTCAGTCTGCTGTCACCAAGTGTTCCTGCAGTCGTTTCAGTCAACGAAACACAGCTCCGTTCAATACCCGCCCCCCCCCCCCGACAGGTGACAGGAGAGAACGCCCAGGAGCTTCTCGCGGAGTCCGTTTCAGAACTTCAAAACGGCGGGAGCTTCCAACCCGTCCCCTGGTCCCCTCCGCAGGATCACCCAGCGAATGAGGAAACGCTCCGTGAGTCGGGCTCCCGGCTCAGTTGTTCTCCTTACGGTATTTCAGGGCAGGGAGGCTCACACGAATGTGTGTTTCGGTGTGTTTCACTCGGCACTTTCAGTGGATGCCACTTCGGATTTTTTCCACCCTCTGCTGGCTGAGACGACGGCGAACGGCACCTTGGAGAGCTCAGTCACCCTGCAGGGGTCACAACCCCTCGGCCTACCCGAGGCGCTGCTGTCGGCAGGGCGGACCCTCGCCGAGTCGGAACCCCTGTGGGCTTCAGAGGCCTCCCTGGAGCAGCTGAGGGCGGAGCACTCAGACCTCTTGCAGGACACGGGGGCCATGCTGAGCGACTCCTCCCATGTTACCATGCTCGACTCCGCCATCATGTCCTTTGTCGTCGAAGACCCAGGGCTCACCAGCCCGCTCCTCAAGGACTCACACTCAGAGCCAAGTCACCAGGAGCTCTGTAGCGTTCGCACGTTGGAAGCTCCGGATCCAGAGCAGCAACGGAAGGAGATCTCTCTACCGGTCTGGGAGCGGATAATGGTATGATACAGTAAAAATGATGCTGCTGAATAAATGAGAAAATGCTGGACATACCTTCACATTGTAAGTTACTCTGAAGAAATTTAGCACATGATGCATCATAGGGGTATAGTGGTTTGTGGAAGGTCCTGGGTTTGAATCCCACATCTTGCTGTTGTCCCCTCGATCAAGGCACTTAGTCAGAATTGAGACAGTAAAAATTACGTTGCTGTATAAATGGGTAAATCACTGTGTTAGTGTACAAACATCAGTGGCAATCGCGTTGGAGAAAAGCATAAGATAAATCAATAAATAATAATTTCTTTGCCCCCCCAAGTGAGACAAGTGGCAAAACATCTGGGGTCCAAGAGAAACGGAGACAGGAGATTGGTGTTAAGGAATTGTGCTAATTGCAGCTTCAATGGTGCTGGGAGCACTTATGCTTAGCTGATCTTCACTGACTCATCTGGTGACATGAAATGAGGCGGTGTGCGTCCACTCTGACACATGGAACACGCCTCTGGCAGTTGTCGAACAACGTAACCGCAGTCCCGAATACGGGGCATCCGGCAGCCAGGCAGTAAGAGCCATAACTAAATCGGCGACAAGCGCAATTAATTACGTTCATTATGGAAAATTCCCCGAGTACGATTTAATTAAGCGGCTAAGTGTTTTCTGAGACCATTTAGTTGGGGTGACGGTGATTGTAGTAATTTTAGCACTGACTCTTATGGGCATATGTGTTTTTTGGCTTTAGTGATGCTTCTAAATAGGCTTTTAGTGCTTGTTGCTGCAGAATAGACTCAAGAAACTGCATTTTCAGTTTATTTGCGCTGTAAATGTATTCAGACCTATTTGTTTTAGTGGGAACAGCTGGTAGTGTAGTGGCTCGAGCTGCTTCCTTTGGACCCGAAGGTCACAGGTCTGAATCCCACTTCTAGCTGTACTACCCTTAAATGAGGTTCTTACTCTAAATTGCTCTGGTAAAATTATGTATCTGTATAAATGGGTAAATAATTGTAAATAGCTTAAGATCAATAAGTTGCTTTGGAGAAGTGTCAGCTAAATGAATAAAGTTTGTTTTTAAATTGCGTTAGGGAAATTTACACTTTCGCTGTTGCACTGGTTGTGATGACTCTCATTCCCTTGACAGAGGTTGACTGTCTGTTGCTGCATTGTCTTATGATCAATTATATGGGCAGGGTGAATAGGGCAGGGGTGGGGCTGTATGTGGGTGATGCTAAGAGAGCCACTCTTTGGGCGTGTCACACAGGAGGCTGGCAGTGGGAGGGGTATCCTGGAGGAGCCGGATTTGACCCTCCTCAGCCTCGCTGACAGCACAGCGGAGCAGGAGGAGCCGTCCGCCGTGCAGAGGGAGGGGAGCGAAACCCTGGGAGGCGGGTGCGAGAGCCACAAGGGCGAGGACAATGTGTCCAGCGAGGACAAAAAGGTATGGTCCTCCTTGCGATTCTGACTGACAACTTTTATTGAGGTGCCTCGTAAACACACGTGTCCAAAGTGGAGGAAGGTGCTTGTTGCGCTTCCATCCCTTGTGTTTAGTGACACGTGTCGTTGAAGACAGCGAACCGATCATGAAGTGAACGTCGGTGTGTTTCTCCGAAAGTTCGCATATGCAGATATCGAAACGCTTCCCCCCCCCCCCCCCCCACCGTCTCTCTCCCCCGAGGTGCTGAAGTGGTATGAAATTGAATCATGCAGCAGCATCAATTATAAATACTCAGTCGACTGTGTTTACAAGCATTGGGTAATGATCAAACCGCGCACGCCGGGATGCGGTGTAAGGGAGGCTCTTGCGTGTTTGTGTTTGTGGGAGCGCTTTTCAGCTCAATTTAACTTCTGCAGAGTGGCGAGTGTGCGTCTCCTGGGGGAACCGACAGGAACTCTGGGGATGAGACGGTGGCGTCCCGAGCAGGTGAGTCTCCCGTGACAAACAGGTATTTTTGGAAGCACAAGATTAGCTCCATAGTTAATCCTTTTATCCACACACACGCACATACGCTCGCGACCATATCTTTTATGATTTCCGAGAAAGGTATCACTTCTTTAATCGTTTAGGATCAGTACCGTGTTTAGACGCGTCTCTTCATCTCCATCACCGTGTAATCGAATGTACAGGGAGGCAACACGCTTAATGGGATCCTCGGTGTTCTCCCCCCCCCCCCCCCCCCCCCCTAACAGCTATGATGCTCCTGGAGTTCCACGCGACTCCTGGGCGCTTGCAGGACCTTTTCCTGCAGAAACGGCAGGACTTTGTCCGGAGGTCAGCTCAGAGGCTGGAGCAAGTGAAGGCCCGGAGAAGGGAGGCAGCGTCCCTGCGAGCTTCCCAGCTTGGGAGCGGTGCACAGGGCCAAAGGGCGTCACCAAAGGACCAGTGTGAGCCCTCTAACGGCCCACCCCCTCATTCCTACACATCAACATGTCTGAGTTTGTCCAACGCTCGTTCCAGGGATCCGCTGCACAATGTTTACGTTAACGTTTGTGAACTTGCAGGTTGAACAGGTGAACTACAAAGTGTCGTTTTTGACCCAGACATTGCATTATACTGTAAAGTATGTGTGGGATTTGAGTACATTTGCTGGAAACACATTTGATGAATAAGTGTACGCATTTGGCAGTGTTTTCCTCCAAAGTGGTGTGCATCTCAGTGTAAACAGAAGCGCATCCCACAACAGACAGGGCTTAGATACAGACGATTGTTGAAGCGCAGCAGTATTGATAGGGAATGGACCGGTGTTTGTGTCAAAGAATGAAATGTAAATTTGTGGAGGAGATAGATCTGGAGAGAAGTGAGATATTTGGAGACCCTAACAGCTATGATGGATTCAGCAGCTTTGAGAGACCGAGGGAGTTCATTGCACCACATTGGGGCCTAAACAGAACCTACAAGCTTTAGTTTTCATGCCCCTTGTCACACATGACACCTGTGTGTTGCTTTACTTTTACTCTCCTGTCCAGCTTGTCCCACATACGCGTCACCCAGGCAGGCTCGCACCTTCACCGGTACCATGTGGTTCAGGTGACTGGTTTTATGCGTGCGAGCAGTAAACATGAGGATCGACGACAGGCTTGTACTTCATTTTGTCCTCAGTGAGCAGTGCTGAGCTGAAGAAGGTCGGAGAAGTAAAGGTCTGCGCTGCGGAGCAGAGGAAGATGGAGG
Source organism: Scleropages formosus (assembly GCF_900964775.1). Classification (NCBI taxonomy): domain Eukaryota; kingdom Metazoa; phylum Chordata; class Actinopteri; order Osteoglossiformes; family Osteoglossidae; genus Scleropages; species Scleropages formosus. Next base: position 28,235,329 of record NC_041815.1, on the reverse strand, counting down.
AGGCTGAGATGTACCAGCGAACGGAGAGGTATTGGAGAGGCGCCATTCCTTGGCGAACCAGCCCTCATTGTCAGACCCTACGCGATCGTATCTTCGCTCACCCCTGTGGGAGAGCGCAGAAGCATTTTTGCCACCAAATTAGGCTAAGGTAGGGCTGCTAATTCCATCCCTGGCGGGCCCCCCCCCCTTCCCCCCTGGCTGTCACCACAAACGACGGCGCGCGGTGTGTTCCCTCACCTTACAGCACTCGCGTTCGTTAAAAGGGAGCACTGCTTGTTCCTGCTTTTCACATAAAATTTGAATAATGAGCAGACATTCAGCACCGTGGCGTGTGAAGGTGATGAGAACGGGAGCATTTCTGACAATCGGGGCTTTGGTTAATGGGGAGCCCTCAAAACGCCACGTGTCCTAACAAGCAGCCGTGAGTCGCAACCTCTGCCCACCACTGGACTCGCGTGTTATTTTCCAGGGCTTGCTTTTTCCACCTAATTTGGAAGGGAAGGCCGTTATGCATGTGTGCGTGCGTGCAGTTCGGCACACGCCGTCATCAGTCATGAGCTGCCAGTGAAATTTGCCATAGAGGACTTGCTGCAGACTTGGGGACGGTCCGAAATGGAGGCCTCGCTTGGCCATCATCCAGAACACGGTGTTCAGGCACCAACTCATGTCTCCGCAGGTTATATAACCAGCTGGAGGAGGTGCGGCAGCGCAAGGAGATGAGGACAAGGCAGGAATCTTACACCAGGAACCGAGAGAAGGCCAAGGAGTTCCAGAAGGTAGAAGACATGGCACACACACTGTTGTGGTAGAAACGTAGTGGAACAGGGTAGCAGGGCTATGGGGGGGGGGACCGTTGGCAGGTCTTCTTCCTCATCTTCAACCCCCTATGTTTCACATTTTATCACTACCTTGTTCAGTAAATTCCACAGTGTTTCTGTACATATATTTCCAGCAAGCTCATCACATACAAGGTGTATGAGTTTGTCCATACCCCTCCAGGATAGGCTCCGGATCACCACCCCCCCCCCCCGATCAGCAGCTATTGAAAATGGTATATGACTGGTGCTACATTAAATAGGGTATAACAGTACATAATGTGTGTATTACAGCTGTATGACACAATCAGTACCAGTGTATTACATGAAATTGGTTCAAGGAGAATTTCATCAGTTTGTGTTCTTTGTAAATTCTCATCTCTCCACAGAAAACTTTGCAGAAGCTGAGGACAAAACAGACTCGGCGCTGAAGTTTATTTTATGTGTGTGTCTTGTCCGTCTTATTCTGAGAATTTCTCCTGTGACCATATTGTTACATTTGACAGAATGTAAATATTATTTCATATTAAAGTTTAGGTAACGAGACTCTGGTCCCAGTGCTTCTTTTCGTTCCTTCTTCATTTGCTGGCTTCCTCTTCCTCGGGATCTGAGGTTCACATCTTGGAGAAGTATAAGATCCCAAGAGGACAGTGCAGCTCCTCGTCAGGTTCCCACGAGGTTCCCCCCATTTTCAGGTGCTGCCGGAAGCTTCTTTGCGCACTTCTGCGATCCCTGGCTTTATTTTCGAGTTACTGTTCCAGTGTCATCACAGAACCGCATTCCTTTCTGTATTTCCCCCCTCTATACACAAAAATTACTGGTTTTCAGTGATGGGCCGCTTTTGTTTCGACACGAGATCTTATAAAAAGCGCAAGATATTATGATGCTTAATTTATTAACTTTCCTTCAAGGTGACTTAGTGAGGTTTGTGATTTACTCAATTATACAGCAGGTTAAGTACCTTCATGTACTAGAGCAGGAGAGGGGTTTTACACCCTCACATTGCACAAGGATAGTTCTAACCACTGCGCCACCTGCTGCTCCATTAGCAGCGGTGTGAATCTCGCTCTTTGAGCCATAAAGCACTCGCTCCTAATTGGGCCTGTCCTCCCCCTGATGAATCCGCTGCCTCGTTGCCGCGATGATTTAATCAGGAGCCCGTGACGGCGCCGCTGTTGGAGGGCACTCAAGAATCACTTCAAATCAAAATGTGTTTTAATTTGAAAACAGATCAGTGGCACGACTGCTCCCTTTGACAGCCATTAACGGTGGCGGCGGCGGCAGCAGGGGCGATTAAGAGCTGCGCGGCCCGAACGCGTTGAGCGCTCGGCTCAGTGACACGCTCAATAACACGCTTCTTATTGGAGCGCAACCTCCGTGTTAGGGCCACGGCGTCCTTGATGTCACGCCATTGATCTTTGTATGGGGGGAGGCCAAAACTGTAACCCTATTAACTTCCTCTACTAATACCAGATTAATATACATTGAGAGGGTACGCTGCTTATATTTGAATTTTCTTTTAACATTAATGCCTGGTAGTCATGAGAATGAAACAACACCTCCCCCCCACCTGCCAGGTCTTTGGGACTCTGACAGTCCATTTGGTCCATTGCTGGACCACTAATGTTGGTCCAGTTTTCAAATTCTTTTGTTTCCGAGACACAAGCAGTAAAGTCTGCTTCTCTGCTGGAGCTGGCAGGTGGCGTCGTAGTTAGACTTGTCACTTTACTGTCAAAGGTGCTGGGTTTGAATCCCACCCCCTGCTGCAATGCTCTTGCTCAAGGTTCTTATACTGAACTGATACGAATGAAGATACCCTAATAATAATGTAGATGACATGATTTTTGATATTTACTGCAGGGTCAATCCTCTTTTCTTCCATTTCTCTCAAAGTTATGCTTCCGTTTCATTCGTTTTTCATTCCGTTCCTCCTCGTTTTTCCGTTGTGCTGTTCAGTTTCTTTCCTCAGGATTGTTCTGTTCCTTTACCTCTCATTCCCCTTCATCTTGTTTCATTTAATCCCTTTTCATTGCCCCTTGTTCTGTTCCGTTTCATCCCATTCCATTCTTTTTCCATTCTTGCTTTTCAGTTTTTGTTCCTTTCCTTCTTCTTTTCTCTGTACTGTTTTGCTCCCTCGAGCCTCTTGTTCCATTACGTTTCTTTCCCTTTTCGCTGCTCCGTTTCATTCTTTTATTCCCTCCTCTGGTTCCGTTTTTTCTCTTTTCTTCTCATGTCATTCGTTCCGTTTCGTTCCTCTCCTCTCCGCTCCGTTCCACTCAAAGCTGCAGCGGCGCTTCCTCTCGCTGCTGTACCGCTCCTGTCCTGTAGGAGGCGCTGTTCGCCCCTTTCCGCCGACTCGCGCGGAGCGCCTCGCTGCCACGTAATCCGACAGATCGGCGGACGGCAGGAGGGTTTGCAGCCCTGGATCGGGAGCCAGGAGAGCCGGGCGACATCGAGCCGCGACAGGCACTCGGCTCGCTCGGCACGGAGGGAGAGGGAGGCACGGAGGGAGGGCGCTGCGGTGAGCGGTGTTCTTCTTCTTCTTTGGCGGGGAGCGGGAGCGGCGGCGGCGGCGGCGGATCCCACCACGTCTCTTACCCCACGCCACGGTCTGTGGGTGAGTGTCGGAGAGGGCGCCGGACGGACCGGGTCCACGCGCTGTTCCGTTCGTTCGCTCGCTCGCTGGCTGCGCGAGCGCTGTTGTTGGCGCGCGGCGCGCATGCAACAAATGTGTGAGGCGGACGAGAAGGCAACTTTGAAAGTTCTCGAAGGGCGGCGCGCGGCGCGCTCCCGCGGCGGGAACGAAAGTGACGAAAGTTGTGGAGTGGAAAAGAAGTGAAAATATTTCGGAGTGGAGCGGGAACGGAGCGCAGCCGCGGCTTCGTTGGTTCTCCGGCGGCCCGACGCGGATTCCCTTCCCTCCCCCCACCTCCCGGAGCCGTGCGCGCGCCGAGCGGCCGCCTGAGGCGAAGCAAGTGAAGTGTCCGTGGCCGCGAGCGCTCTGTCTGTCTGTCTGTGCGTGCGCGCGTGCGTGTTACACCATGGCGCGTAGCGTGCTGCTGTGTAACGTTGTGTGTGTGTGTGTGTGTTGCCGCGTCACGGCGCGCTGTCGGTTTGTCACCGCGCGCGAGTCGTACTGTACACGGATTCGGGACACACACACACACACACACACAGTAACACGCCGTATCAAACTGACACGCGCTAACACAGTTTACCATTTCAAATTTGTCACACACGGCGACAGGCCGTTCGTTACGCACAGCAAGAAGTGTAACACACACATTTTCACACACTGCGGCGCACCGTCGTCGACCCCGAAGCACGAAAAGCCAACACCAAACCACACGTAACGCATTCGTGATTCATTCACACACCGGACCACGGACGGTAACTCACAAACACACGTGACAAACTTACACACACACACACTGACCGTCTTCTCTTACGTTAACACACCGAACTGTAACAGTACTGTACTGTACTGTTCTGTTGTGTTTCGTTGTTCTGCCTTGTTACACGTTGTGTTGGCAGCTTGTCATCTGTCTTTTAGAGTGTGTGTTTTATTCTATTCTGTTGTATGTTAGTGTGTGACAAGTTTGTTCGAAAGTAGTGTGTGTTGTAGCGCAGCGGTTAGAGTGTCTGCCTTTGCACCCCAAGGTCGCAGGTTCGAATCCCACCCTCGGCTGTAGTACCTTTGAGCAAGGTACTTACTCTAAATTGCTCTGGTAAAATGGGCCAGTCTTATGAATGTGTGGATAGTTGTAGGTGAGTCAGCGATAAATTGCCGTGGAGAAAAGCATCGACTAAATTAATAAATGTAAAATTCATTACAAGTGTAAACAGAAGGCAGTAATGTATCTGCTGTTATAAACCTCTACATACTGAAACTAGAGGGAGAATGAAAAAAAATGTGATGTTGCCATGGCTCTCCAGCAGGTGGCATAGTGGTTAGAGCCACAACCTTGCGTTCGAAAGACCCGGGTTCGAATCCTGCTTCTGCTATAGTACCCTTGAGGTACTTACCTTGAATTGGTGGAGTAAAAAGTACCCCACCGTAAATGGGTAAGTCATTAAGTAGCTTCACTTTAAGTTACTCTGGAGTGTCAGGTAAAACTATAGGACAACAAATGTAAACTGATAGATTCATGAGAAAGAACTTGCATGGGGGGAGGTCGTCTTTGAGAGTCTCTAGTGTGTCTCCAACACACATCTCCATATGATCCATCTCCAGAATCAGGCCTCCTCCGCGGTCACCACAGTCTCACAGAATACCTCATCAGCTCTGACAAAATGTGGTAAAATTTTGCCCAGACAAAGTGTGACCACATGTTAGATCGGTTTGCGACGTGCAAATGAAGTGACGCCGACGATGGCTTCAGTCGTGAACACGCCGCAAGTGTGAAGTGCATTTTCGCTTCCTTGTTCTTCCACAGATGGAGAGGGAAGGGGGGGATCTCGGTGTTTCAAATATGAGACCCATAAATATGTAAGACATTGAAATGGTATTTTTGCATAAAGTACGACTTGGGTGACTTCCCTGAGCTTTATATGTTTAACACGACCGCTAAACAACGCTAACTGTCACGGTGGATGTTGGAAACTGATAAGTCAGTTCTCCAGGGAAAATATACTACGTTTACATTTATTTATCTCACACCTTTCTCCAAAACTGCTCAAAACATTAAGCTATGTATAGTAATTTCTCATTTATACAGCTGGGTAAATTTAGCAATTTAACTTTTTTACTGCTTATATTATCATATTTATGTACATATTTATATCTTTTTTGCTAATTAATTATCGTGGGCTTCAAACCCAGAACCTTCGAGTGCAAGGCAGCAGCTCTAAACACTGTGCCACTACGGTACTAGCGCTTGCCTTCTCATACAGTGCTGCTCGAAGGTATGGTAACCCCCTAGTTTTACCACAGAATGGGTATTTCATGAGAATCAGTGTCTGTCATGTGACATAACCCGTATGTAATGATCAATTCCATATGTTGCTTTACAGGAAGTCGTGTGTAGTAGAAACACACAAGTAGTGCAGGTGTAAAAATAAGTGAAGCCCAAGTTGAACTGGTTAAACCAAGTAGGTGAATTGAATATAATTTACACTCTTGATTCATTTATTAATTTTCTGTTAATTTTAAGATTTAATATTTAGAGTTTATAAGTAATATTTTCTATAAGTAATATTTTATATGAGAATAATGACCATACCTGCAGGGTTCACATTGTTTCAAGCAGCACTGGATGTCTGTTGATTAATTGTGCATTAGATTTGCATGCCTAAATTCCCGCACTGTTTCCCAGTGCTATGCCTGTTATTGTGAAACGTGTTTATGGAATTGAACACATCATGTGATGAAGACTTGGGCTCCATTGTTTGTGTGTTTGAATGAAAGTTCAACTGCATCCCTCTAACAGGGTGGTACTTGGAAAACTTGAATTTCCTAGGATTACATTTGAGTGAGATTGCTGGCAACGATGCGGAGAGGGGGTTTGTGGATGAAAGGTTGTTAGGGCTGCTGCCTTAGGGCCCAACACTTCGAATCCCACATCCAGCTGTAGTACCCTTGAGTGAGGTACTTACTCTAAATTGCTTCAGTAAAATTACCCAGCTGTATAAATGGGTAAATAATTGTATGTATCTTAAGGTTGTAAGTCGCTTTGGAGAGAAGTGTCAGCTAAATGAATGTAAATGTATTATTGGACCATGTTGTTTCGGGTTCTGCATTGATCCATTCATCACATGCTTTTCTTCAGTGCGCCATAAGTCGTAGAGTAAGCAAAAGTGCATCAACAACAGATGAAAAGCTTTCGATGAAAACATCTGATTGTCTCAGCACATTCACTTTTTCCAGTACCACCATTTGTGCTGGTACACACCCAGCTGCGTATAGAATTGATAGAAGATACTAAGGTAGTTGTGACAGGTGATGGAAATTCAAGGAAGGGTCAGATCAAGAGATGTGGATCTGAAAGAGATGGGTTTGATACCCTTCATGAATGTTGAAAAGGGTTCAGCAGTTCCGAGGAGTAGAGGGAGCCTCTGCACGGCACCCCAGCACCTGGCAACCAGACCGCCAGCTTCTGGATTCTGTCCAAGCCTCCAGCATGTGGGCATCTGGGAAGGTGGTACAACTGCCCCGGTACAGGAGTGGTTTGGGAGGGGTGACGTTGTTAATGTACAAGAGGTTCCCGGCTCATCTGCGCCAAGAACTGCGTAGTAACACTGATACCTTTAAGTGAGCGTCTGCTTTCGCTGTTCTGGATGTTCTTTGTATGATGCTGTGGAACATGTGCAGAAACCGGTGGCACTGGCCTGCATGGCGCACTTGAGGCAGGTTCACGAGATACTAATCGCCTTCGGCGGGTCGTGTCGAACTTTCGTGGTGCCGCATTACAACTCATTTTCCCTGTTTGACGTTTTGACAGTGGTAATTTGCAGCACCTTGTGATCTGTGCGTGGAATTGTCCAGAAGTTTCCATGGAGACGGTGCCCTCTTCCTGCTCGGGATGCTTGCGGGGAGTGGTCTGCGTTCTTCACGTAGCCCCCCCGTCTACCATCATGATGCGCTTTTCGGCAAAGGCCATTTCCCCCTTGTGCTGAATTTTTCACGATTTGATGAATCTGGAGGATTTTTCACCATTTCGTAAGGGCTCTGATAACAGAGTTCATTGGAAGTCGTTTTGGAGAAAAGCATCTGCTAAATAAGTAAATGTAAATGTCTTCATGACGACTTACCCACCATCTCGTGTTTTATGATGTACGAGTTTTTACTGTTTTTTTTTTTTCTTTTTTTTTTTTTAAAGACAAATATTACTTTTAAAGATGCAACTAGACAAGTTCCTAGAGGAATAGTCCCTTTTCACTGCTGGCTCAAAACAGCAAAAATGGTTTGTGTCAGCCCACTTATTTGTGGAAGGTTAACTTAGAAGACAAGTTGGAGTCAGACGTCGGGGTTCGCGCAACGTAAAATCAACCGAAAGCAGAATTTCAAGGCACGGAATCCAATTTTTTTCCAATTAAATGATCATACATTTTATGGCTTGAATATATTGCCATTTTCATGGTCTATTGGAAGGTAGAAGCTGAGTTAATGTCTTAACCTCGTTTTCGGTTTTCATTGTGCATCTAAATGAAAAGGAAATGAAACCGCCAAGGTCCCTGTATAAAAAAGCCACAAGGGTTCTGTCTCTCTTGCCTGATTCCAGTTGGGTTGTGTTCTGGGTTCTGGTTGGAAAGTCCAGCGGTTATCAGTTATGGTCCCGCTGTGCTACAACAAGCTACCTCTCTCCCTCAGAGCTGCTGAATCCCTCCTAATCTCAAACCCATTTCTTTCAAAGCCACTTCCCTCCTGATCAGCTGCTTAAGGGATGTGAACCAACAACATGGTGGTATCCCAGAGAAGCTGCTTGTCAATCTTTGTTTGTTTGTTTGGTGCACACCAACCCCCCAACTTGTATGTTGCTTTGGGAGAAGTGACAGACAATTGAATAAATGTAAGTTTGATGTTTGTGACGGTTCAGTCAAATGCAGCAGGTCATCAAGGGACAACATTTGTTGCGTTACCCAAACCCCCTGGAGCACCACTTCAGACAGGTTCAGGTTGCAGGTTTCCTTCCTCCTTTGAGGGGCAGCACTTATTTTTCAGCAGTCTTTATATAGGCCCCGTGGTGGTGAGAACTGCAGGTTTCTGGGTGCATTTTCGGGAAAATATCAGAGGACTAACGAGATTCTTAACCCCGCGGGGCATCTCGGACTGCTGCATTTTGGTCGATTGATTAAATAATATGAAGTAAAGCAGGGTCAGCGCTCTGCTGGGGTTCTATTCAACGCACGAGAGACGAATTGTGATCTCGCTAATTCAGTGTTGTAAACATAACCTTTACCTCTGTGCACTTTTGAGGGTGATCTTTGAAAAGGTGCAGAAAAATCAGTGATCCATGGAGGGAGGAGGGAAGGGGGGGGGGGCAGGAAATCAGTGCTGCAGACTGTGTGATGGTCTGTCCCATTTTTCCTCTTTGCATGTTATACATACTGCAGTGTTTTGTTCATTTTATTTTATTTTTTAAATGATAAATATTCCCCCTTCGTATTCTGTCCCAGTTTGTGTCACGATATTTGCCCATGATCCACCTCGGAAGTTCACCCCTGTACGGTTCTGTCTGGACAGGTGCAGACTCTGACGTGCCCCGAATAAACTGCAAGACGTCCCGTAGGAGTCGCGGAGTGGTGATCCTGCGGAACAAGGACGGGCCGATCGTGAGCTCTCGACCCTCACCAGCACGCAGCAGGTGCGAAATCGCGACCCCGACGAGATCGGAAATCTCCGCGCGATGCTCCGCAAAGCCTCGTTGCTCAGCACGCTTTTTTAAATTTATTTTCTGACCACTGGTCGATTTCTTCCTCGGGCTGTCGGCAAAGTGTGAGAACTCTCGGGCCGAACCGATCAAAGTCATGGAAAAACTTAACGCGGGCGATCCGGGAATATCGGCGTGACTGCCAAGCGGCGTCTTAAATCAGCTGCTGGCGGGCGTGTTGCTTGGTGCGCGGTAAACAAGTGACACTCGATTTGCCGTTTTCATTATTCGACCGAGATACTTAATGACTCTCCCCCCTAATGCCGTTCTAATGGTCTTTTTGCTGTCATCCCTTTTGTGTTTTATTGAGTTGCGATTCCTCGGGGCTGCCCGGTGTGTCCTGTTGCTATGGCTACAGGTGTCTATTCTTTGCGATCCGGCGTGAAAAGAGGCATTAAAATGATGCAGGAGATGAAAGGGGGGAAGCGGGAAAAATCGCGACATTCTCCATGCAGGCACCTGAGGTAAAATGAGACTCTTATCCAGCGGGGACTTCCTCGCTGAAGGAAGTGGAACATATATAAATAATGAATATCGTCATCGTATATATTATCTTTTTGCACTCCAACTTTGTTTTGGACCATAGTTCCTCCCGAGACTCTGCCCCTAATATCCACGCAGATGTTGGGAAATTTGTTTATCACGTGTGAAAGTATGTTAGGTTTCCAGTTACTTTGGACCGGAGTGTCGGTATTGACTTCTAATGACGTGCGTGTTGGAGGCGTCGATCGGGGGGTGTTTCGCTGACGCAATTACGTCAGGTTGCCGCTCGAGGGTTCCGTCGCCGTTCCTGCGTGTCGTGATGCAGCAGACGAAAACCTTGGGCGGTCCGCTCTGCTCCTTGTACCTGAAAAATTGGGATCAGAGCTGACTTGAGGGCCGTGTGTCGGAACACGCCGTTTAAAGAGGGTGTCCAGTTGGACCCGGCATGTCAGTTGTCGCTCGCTGTGTGGCACCAGGGTCTTTCCGCTCGGGCCTCAGAGCAGAAAAGAGCTGTTAAGTGCAGCGTTGTTCGTGTGGCGCTCGTTCTAGGCCGTGTCTTGTGTTCGTGTCCTCAAATAGAAGCCAGAGGTGCTGCCAGCAGATTTACAGAGATTACCGCTTTACCCTTGAGGTTAAGAAAGGACGGCTCTCTGGGGTCTGGCTCCTGGCGAATAAGCGTGATCAATTCTCTGCTGCCGTGTGTGTGCGCGTATCCTCTGCATCTTATTGCGGTGTGTTCCGCAGCGGCGGAGCTTGATTTAATCGATGACTTGTTGCTGTCGGCAAGAAAACGAGGACGTTGGGGCCCAGTTGCTGCCGCCACCGCACCTGTGAAAACACGGTTAGCGTTGACCTCGGCTGAAACGGCCATTTGCCTAGAGAAGGGTCCCGGAGCGCCGTTTGTCAAGTGTTTGTGCTTCTGAACGCGGATTTGTTTACGGCATCTCCATGGAAATTAGGCTTTTTTTAATTTTTATAAATATCCCTCTGCCTTGGCGTTTTGGACTCTGTGGGAGTGAAGGTCAGCCAGTCCAATCTCCATTAAAAGCTTGTTTAGTGCACTTTTTAAAGCCATTGATTATGTTTCCTGTGACTTTGTGGATTGCAGCCCAGCCAGTGTCCTTCAGACTGTGGGCCGACACGTGGGCATATTGCAGCGGGTTGCGAGATCGCATCCCAGGAGGGAGCCGAGTCGAGCAAGACGGCCCTTTCCAGCTGTGCAAATTGGCCAAGTGTGACAGTGTTTGTAAGTCATCTCAAATTAATATACAATAATAAAACGGTTCAAAATAACACCATTACTTGTGGCAACTCTGAGGTTTCCAAATTCTATTATTGGGAGCACTGGACCGGACAGTTAGCATTTGGTGATTTAGTTCGGGTGGGATAAATCTCATTTGGTCGGTCTGTGTGTGTGTGTGTGTGTGTGTGTGTGTGTGTGTGTGTGTGTGTGTGTGTGTAAGGGGGGCTATTTTTAGGAGTCCCTGAGATCTAATGCTTGAGTATCCCCGGTCCGACACTAGGGTTCAAGCCTTGGCAGATAAATTATTAGAAGGGATGTGCTTGTGGATGGTTCGGGGGTCTCGACACAGTAAGGTGCCCCCGGTGGCGGGAGACAGTGACAAACTGCCAGCTCTGTGACGCTAATGGGCAGCACTGCCTCCCTAGTGTCCAAAGGTACCGCTGCCCACGGTTCTTCGGTGAACGGGGAGGAAAGTGTGACCAAGGAAGGGGGACGCCTCCGTGTGATGCAGAAGGCCGTGTCGACCAGGGGGCGGAGTTTTGTCAAGCTCCGCCCATCCTCGTGGCTGATTGCGGTGACCTTGTTAAAGCAGCGGTGGAATGCTGTTCCCAGGCAGACGCAACCAAAAGCGGCAATGACCCGGGGTGTGTTTTTTTTGGAGGAATAGTCCAGTTATCATTTTTGCCCTTTGGCTTTCGATTATCCTGCCGATTGTATCGCTCTATGAACGCGATGCTGTTCGCGGAGCGGCGACGATGATGTCGGCCCCTGCGTGAATGACCCTTATTTTAAAGGATGCTCTTTTAAAGGAGGGCTTCCAGCCTTTGTACTGCCATGCAACCACAAGCAGCTTATCCCACTGTCGTTAACTTGTTAGTGATCGCCAATAACCGACAATTAGTGTGTGTTTTTTTTTTTTTTTCCCTTTTCCTCTCCCAGGTGCTTCCGGTGCTCTGACACTCAATCCCAGGTCCGAGACGTTTTCGCTTTCCAGCTGCAGATCACACAAGGTGATTGTCCTTATTTTCTCTTAAAGCAGCTGCCGTTCTTGACCCATCCTTGTACTGACATCGCTGCCGGTGGCTGTCTTGCCAGCCTGATGGCACTACGTGGCACCCTTCTCGTTCCGACTATTTATTTATTCTTGTGTGTGTTTATTAGATTTGGTTGTGAAGGCAGGAGTGTCCTGGAGAGATGTCACTCCAGCTGTCGCCAAGCGTCCGTCAGGTGCGGATAAAACGCGAGCAGGAACAGCTGCCGCTCGGCATCTTCCGTGCCTCCGGCTACCTCCCGGCAAACTCCTTTGGTTTATGCCGCCAGGGTTATTTCTCCTGCCTCTTATTAGTCACTACTTTTTCCACTCGGTGTGACTGATTCATTTTTATTTCCCCTCTTCAGATTTTTGCATTCAGAATGTAATATTACACACACATACAATCAAATTTACTGTTGTGCTACAAACAGTGGCAGCGCCGCTATTACCGCTCATGGCAAAGGAGAATGTTGCAGGGGAAAATAAAAAAAAAATTAATAATAGAACCAACTGAAATGAATCAGTTGCAACTAATTCTGTCATCGCACACAAAATGAAGCACAAAACCCACGGGAGGTAGTTGGCAGAGATTAGCTTGTGCCGCGTATGCTAATTGTTTTAATGGAGCTCTTATTTGTGCAATTAATGCAACAGGCCGCTCCATGTGATTACTAATGGCTCCGAGTTGTCGCGGAAACGCCGTGACAGTTTTTTGGATTTATGCTAATATAGTATTTCAAACCACCGTGGCTTTGAGGCCCCTTTCAGAACAGTCAGGCGCTTTGGTTTGCAGCCTGTCTGTAGAACGGGTTGGGGGGGGGGGGTGGGGGATTGGCTCGCGGCAGGTGGGAAGACTTCCAGAAGCAGCGGTGAATTGCTCCAATTTCAGGTGCTACCTGTCAAGGTCACCCTGAATGAAGCCAGGTAAAATGAAACACTACACACGGGAATGTCAGACAAGCCTTTTATTTGTGTAAAAGCAGGTGAAATTGCAAGAGTCTTGATGTCTTATCCTTTCAGTCTTATATCCTCTCCGTGATGAAACAGCACTCACTGGTTTCACATGTTTGTTTTCAATAGACGGCCTTGAATTGATTAGGTTACAAATTTAAGTAAAACCCAGGACGGGTATTTGGACCCCCAGAATTTTTCCTTTTTTTTTTTTTGTTTTTTTGTCAAGCCGTTTCTTTGGAGTTTTTTGTTTTCCTCTCCTCAGCTGTCAGGTGGCTTTCTTACCTAATGATAGCAAACAGTTGTCTACATCCCTTGATTTTCTATTTCTTTGTGTTCCCTTTTATACCACTCTGAAACTGGGTTGGGAACTTCACTTATTTTTAAAAAAAAAAAACTGTAAAACAAAATAAGACTGAATATGCCAAAAGACCAGTTGAGCATGTTCTTACTGTTCTGGCTTGCATTTCAATGTAACTGTACTGGATGGATATGAAAATACAATTGATCACTATATTGCATCTTTGATACAATAAATTTACGCTAATAAGTAGTTAAACCATATCAACATATACTACAGTGTGCTGCTACTGACTTTCAGCTGGATTTGTTGCTCGGTGTAGAAGAGGGTGGCAAAGCACTTGTTATCAGTGCCATACCTCCTTGTTACAGGGGGGAAATGTGGCCAGGTGGGTTTGCAGCTTTGATGGACCAAAGCCAAGCAACTGAAAGCACAGTTACATGCCTCATTTCAACAAAACATAAAGCATCTCTTCCAAATCTTAGAAGAAAAAACAGGTCCTGTGCTGTGGGTTTGAGTCCAACTCAGTTTGTGATGTTTGCTTGTTTCCTCCAGGTGCTCTGGTTTCCTCACACAGTCCAAAGACATGCGTTTGAGGCAGATTGGCAACTCCAGATTGCCCACTGTGTGTGTGTGTGTGTGTGTGTGTGTGTGTGTGTGTGTGTGTGTCTAGATGTGAGCCTTACATTCCTCTGCTATGTAAGGTGAAAGATTACAAGGAAATTTAGAATCGTGTATCTAGTGCTGGTCAGATGATTAGCTAATTAGCTGGGAAATGTCTGCTGAATGATTAAAAAGTTATTGTTGACACTTCTTTCCTTTTCTAGAGATCTGAGAGACTTGAGCAATGAGACGTGCACTTTGTTGCCGTAAAACCAGTTCATTGTTCCCCTCACGGATGTAATCTTACAGGATACGGAGTTCCCGCCGCATTCTTGGGTGGAGCCAAACAAGCCGATAACGTTCCAGATGATTAGCGCCCCTCCCCCCCCGCGCTGCAGAAAGCCAGTCCAAAACAAACAGTGGTCCTGTCTCGTTTCACTTCTGCCTTTGTGTTGCTGATCGAAGTGCTTCCCGTTTTCTGTGTGCCGCAGGAGCTGCGACCCGTAGCCGGCGCAGGAGCAGGGAGGAGACGCGGCGAGCGTCCAGGAGGCAGCCATGAGGCAGCTCAAGGGCAAGCCCAAGAAGGAGACGTCCAAGGACAAGAAGGAGCGCAAGCAGGCCATGCAGGAAGCGCGCCAGCAGATCGCCACCGTGGTGTTGCCCACGCTGGCTGTCGTCGTGCTGCTTATCGTCGTCTTTGTCTACGTGGCCACGCGGCCCGGCGCCCTGGAGTAGTCCTCGCCTCTACGGGTCCTGCTCATGTCCCGTCCCCCCACCCCCTCGCTGTCCACCTTTTCCCGTCCTGGATGTTCGCTGCTGTCGGTCACCTGCTCTTCGCTTGGTCCTCCGCCACACGGGCGGAAGGCCACGGATTCCACGTTGGGCACTGAGACGGCGGGCGGGAACTTCTCTCAGACCAACTGTAACGTAAAAGTTCAGGTTCAAACGGTCATCTTGTAGCAGAATCCCTCATCCAATGCTTTCGAGTCCATTCACTGGAGATCTCATCTGCCCTTCCTTTCCACCAGAGCATCTTCTCATATGTGCCTTTGGGTAACGGGGGGGGTGAGCAGGGCGCGCCATGGCCGCGTTAGACGCAAAGCGCTTGCAATCAAACAAGTCCGATGTTTCTCGTACATCTTCTGACAGAAATCGTGTCCATTTTTGCCTCTGTGATGCAGTTTTATGGGGATGTCAGTCTCACGCTTACCAAAGGACTTCACACGTCACCCGCTGCTGCTGTGTGACTGCCGCGCTCGGCCAGTCAAACGATCCCGGAGACAAGTGTGACCGCAAAGACGTTGGCTCACCTTTTTAACACCCTGCGGACACACTGCAAAGTGTCCCCTCGGAATTTGCAATTGGAATTTGACTGTCCGGAGAAGAAGCGACGAAGCAGCTGGCAAACGGTGTGTTGATTTCATGTCATTTACGCATACGAGCGAATGTCACTGGACGGAGCGGTGCCGTATGTTAGTTCCACACGCGAAGCTGCGCGCACTTTGTAGCGTTAAATGGTTAAAATCAGCGTCACACAGTAAGACATCAGCGGTTCTGAACATGTGCCTTATGCATTTGACAATATATCATTTCAGTTAATAAAGGAAAACTGAGACACTTTGTGTGCTTTATTTCCCATCGGAGGCATGGTGTTCAAAAGGGACGCACTCGCGATTTTTCTTTTCGGCTTCACCGGCATTTTGTTGAAAATGTGTTTTGTTTGCTTCGAGTTTTGCCCACAGTGAAGTTTTAAATTTGCTGGAATTTGGCACCCTGCTTCCTCCGCGGGGAGGATCTGCACCGCGTGTCTTTTGAGGGGCCGGAAGGGAAAGGCCTGGATTCTGTTAGCATTCGTTCGTTTTCTGCTAATACGGTCCCGGGGCTGCGGCACCACTCTGCTCCGCTTCCAAGAACCACACTTTGTTTGGACCCAACGGCGATGTTTCCCCTGCATTCTTCAGGCTTCAGTAGAGCTCCTCAAATCCCCTTGTACCCGAGGTTGCGAAATGGGGGGGGGGGGGGCACAGCGGCACAGCTGTTGTCGAAGGGCGGTATCCGGTTTCCAGTCCACCAGTCCCCTGCCTTATTCCCTGAATATAGGGCTTGAACCGCCGCTCCATGCCTTTCATCCTCCGCTCCTCTTCCGGGAAGAACTGGTTCGTGGCCGAGGATCCGCGACCCGCCAGGATCACTTTTTAAATTTAAAAAGGACAGCAAGTGGCGTAGTGGTTAAAGAGAGCAAATTTCAGCTGCAAGGACTCACGTTCAGTACCCTTGATCAAGGTACTTACCCTGAATTAATGCAGTAAAAACGACTCTGCTGTATAAATTAATAAAGGGTGTACGTAGCTTTGGTGAAGTATCGAGTAAATGTTAGTGTAAAATGACCGTGATGACGGAGGAGAACTCGCTGAGAGGAACATGAAATGACAGATGTTGGAGCAGTCGCTTTAATGTCCTCAGACAAATATTCATCACGCCGAACGTGATGCATTTTTTGGTCTCCGTCTGCAGAGCGCAGATTGTGCGTCATTTTTCGCTTGCTTACGATCTCGCTCGTGGGACGAGATGCGCTCGGTGGCGGTTCGGCGCAGCAGCGTCATGGTGAACGTCGCTTATTCACCCGACAAAACTAATATTGTCTCAGGGTTGCAGATTAATTGCGTTGCCCGCAAAACGACAAACGCGGCCTCGGGAAACGCGTCGCAGAAACCCTTCTCCGCAAAGAAGCGCTCAGCTCACGGAGCACCAGCCGTTATTAAACGCATTTCGACCGTTCGTGTGCCGGCGCAACGGTTGCACTCGGGTGAGGGCAGCAGGTGGCGCAGTGCTTAATGCTTCGGTTTGAATTCCATCTATCAGCTGTAGTACCCATGATGAAGGCACTTTACCCTAAATCGATACAGTAAAAATGACCCTGCTGTAAAGTGTCCATCAGATAAATGTGTTGGGCTCCTCCAGGCCTTGACCGCCACTGGCACTCGGTGCAGGGGCTGAAGACCAAACCCCGACCACCTTATTTCCCAGGAGGAGGAGCCGATGCACCGAGAGGGAACGGTGTCGCTTAGCGCATTTACGCTGCGGGGTACCGTGGTACGAGATTGTACGTGATAGGGAGTCTGGTGCCCGGGGCTTCATTTCAAAGGGCAGCAGGCGCAAAACGCACCGAAATGCCGTCTGTCACGCTGTCCAGAGGAAGTGCAGCACCACGATTTCCCACATCGCATGGTATTTAAAAGGCACTTGAGCGGAAAAACAAATTATCTTTTGTTCACGGAGCGGGATGTTCGCGCTGCGTCCGTTACGTCTAGTGATGGGGAGCGACCGAGAGCAGTTTACTCCTTTACGCAGCTGGGGAAGTTTCTACTTTTTCAATTCAGGGTAAAGACCTTGGTCTGAGGCTATTACAGTAAGAGGTGGGATTTAAACCTGCAACCTTCAGATTATAAGGCTGCAGCTTTAACCAGCAGGCTGTTCCGTGCTTGACGGCGTAAGGAGCGTGTGGGGTCAGGGGAACGTGGACGGAGAGCAGCAAAACCCTTTTCTTATCAGCACCACAGCAGCGTTTCTTAACCGCTTTCCTGATGTCTCACACGCCGGACCGGGGCTCAGGTTCGAGGCTCCACGTTCACCCCGAACTGCCGTGAAGTTCGCACCCGAACGCAACGCAGACGGATTAAACTGATCTGACGTGGGGGTTCAGAGGTCAGAGAGCTTCCACCTTGCAGCCCCGACACCTGGGTTCAAATCCCATCTCCTGCTGCAGTAGCCATGATCAAGGTACTGAACCCTGAACTGATACAGTAAAATGACCCAGCTGTATAAATGGGTAAACGGTGTAAACGGGGTAGTTTTGTTTGGAGCGGTTGAGGACTTGGTCATTTTCACTTCTCCTTTTTTCAATCCTACTAATGAAGCCTCTTCACCAAAAAAACCCAACCAAGAAATAGTTTATCAGCTCCGCAACATGAGGGCATCAACCGCAGCGATTGGATCGCTCTCCATCAGGGACGGTCCCGGTTGGTGTCGACGAGCGGCAGGAAGTTGGGTCTCGTCTTTATTCTTTCTTTATAACAAACTTTTCATCGACTGAGTCGTGACAGATGATGTCCTTAAAGAGGAGGAGGTACTGGATTTGCTGGGGCTTCGGTGTCCTGGTACTCCAAGGTGTTGGGGTGGGGGGGGGTGGGAAACGCTGACCCCGCCTTTCTTTCCTGCAGACTCCTCCCCCTCTTGCTTGTTGCCATGGTGATGTGAGCCGTGCTCAGGCGCAGCGGAGGCGCCGTGGGCCGACGCCGGGTCTCCGCTCTCGGTCGGCTCCCTGCAGCCGCGCAGCCGCTCTCTGTAATTAATCACAGCGGAACGTGGCGTCTGGAGCGCCTCGACCGCGCCGGGACCCGACGCCCTTCCGCCGCTGTCCGTTCCGGTTCTGTGAGGAGAGATGCTGCATCCCCACGCCTTTTGGAAGCAATCGGGAGCGTTGGAGTGGACTTACTGAGGCGGTACCACGGTACGGAGGCCCGCGCCTCCAGGGCTCTCTGCAGGTCTCATTCTGCTCTTCTTGGCCGCGACTCCAAACGCTCCTGCCGATCGGTGCCCTGCACCTGCCAGAGGTGGCGCTGTTCCGCCCATGCAGGACTGAGAAGATGACACCAGAAGGTGGCGGGTTCAGCTCTTTGACCTGCTTTGGGGAGACGACGCTGGGGTTACCAGGGGCGACCTGCCGCTCGAACATCAACCAAGGTGCAACGAGGGGTCCCACATGCATCGCTCGTTTGTACAGCTGGGTAATTTTTACTGTATCCGTTCAGCGTAAGGAGAGGGGGTGCGAAGGCGCAGCGGGTTTGGCCTGTGCCTGCTCTCCGGTGGGTTTGGGGTTCGAGTCCCGCTTGGGGTGCCTTGCGACGGACTGGCGTCCCGTCCTGGGTGTGTCCCCTCACCCTCCGGCCTTGCGCCCTGTGTTGCCGGGTCAGGCTCCGGCTCGCCACGACCCCGCTTGGGATAAGTGGCTTCAGACTTTGTGTGTGTGTGTGTGTGTGTGAGATTCAGCATAAGTACCTTGATCAGGGGTTCTGTGTCAAAACTTGGGATTTGAACCCAGATCCTTCACATGTAAGGCTACCCCACCTGCTAGCACTTGGTTTTCATCCTTGCTTCCTTCCACAGGTACAATTCTGAGCTCGGGGAACAGTGGCCAGCGATGGGACGCCTACCGAGCAGGAAGCGTGACCTCCAAGGTTCCCCTCCCCAGCAGGGTAAATAACCACACAGAGTGTAAAATGACAAGTAGTCATAACATGGCATTCAGGAGGGGACAAAAAAAATCTAAAAAATGTGTGTATAGCAGAGCTTCATGTCCACGGGGGGGGGGGGGAGTTGAAGAACGTTCAAACTGTCTGTTGCAGCACTTGAAGCTGTCATCGAAAATAGTCTCACTTGTGCTCCATAACCAAACATCCTAATGTAGAGTCATGGCAGTGCGGAGTCTATCCCAGCGGTGCAGAGTGCCACCTGCTTGGCACACCCTGCACGGGACTGCAGTACATCATGGCAATCTCACACACACATTATGGACAATAGTCACCAATTTACCTTAAACATGTTTTTGGAGTGTGGGCGGAAACCAGAGCACCTAAAAAAAAAAAAGCATGCATTTGACGAGCGAACTATGCACAGCCTTATGTGAGCCCACATCCAATATTTGTGCTCCCCCATAACCATAACTAATAATTAGAAAGCATTATTTTGTAACCCTTCATTTACACTAACCCTGTGTGCTACTAGGAAAGGCAGCTGCTAGTGTAGTGGTTACACCTGAAGGTTGCAGGTTTGAATCCCACCTCCAGCTGTAGTAGCCTTGAGCGAGGTCCTTACCCTCAACTGCTCCATAACGTTGCCCAGCTGGATAAATAATTGTAAGTAGCTTTGGAGTGTCAGCTAAAAATTGAAAGGCGTGGTGCAATAAGCGTCTTAATTTGACCATTACTACGGTAAGTGTGCGCACCCTTCCCGGTGGAGTCCTCACGTCGACGGCCTTGTCTGGACCGTCCCCGACCGCGTTTTGTCACAGCAGCTCGTCGAGGCCCGACCACGTCGGTGCGACTTCCTTCTGCCGACACCTTCGCCACCTGGAGCAGTAATGAGGCGACACGGCGGCACCATCTGCCAAACGCCGCGTCTCGACCGGGTCACGGCACCACGACTCATCCGTCGCATCGGCAGCGAGGCGGGAGAAACCCTGCTGTCGCTTCCGTCCGGCGCCCGCCGACAGCTCGGAAAAACCGGCCCCGTTCCCTCACTTTTGTTCCGCTTCAGTGGCGCAGCGAGTAGCGCTGCTGTCTCGCGGTGCCTGGGTGGCGCGAGCGGATGTGGGTTTGATCCCCTGTCTGTGTGGACTTTGCATCTTCTACCCGTGTCTGTGTGACTTTCCTCTGGGTGCTCTGGTTTCCTCCCACACTCCAAAGACATGCTGCTCGGGTTCCCCCATAGTGTGCGAGTGACAGAGAGTGTGTCCCATTGATGTATGGATGAGTGGCCCAGTGTTAGTGTATCTAGCAGTGTAAGTTACCGCAGTGAATAAGGTATGTGGGCTGATAACACTACACAGAGTTCATTGGAGTGAAAACTTATTTGTTGGCGCTAACTGGACACCTGTGATGGAAACACGGTTCTGATGGGGTTCTGGTCCTTCGAAATGGATATCAGGTTGGTCTCGTTTTCCAAGACCTTCAGCTCCTGTGGATCCTTTACACTTCCTCTCCCTCTCTCTCTCTCTCTCTCTCTCTCTCTCTCTCTCACACACACACACACACACACACACACACAATCAGCTCCAATTATAGTCACCCAAACTGGAAGTGACATTTAGATCTGCTACCTCACTCCCACCCCGAGTCCCTGAAAAAATCAATTCCACTTCCTCTGTGGTGGATCGTGGTGCTCTCGGCGGGGGGAGGGGTACAGTGTCTTCCCCGATGGGGACCCCTGCAGCGGCCTTCCTCTCGCATCCCGGTTCCCTGGGAGATCTGACACGGTCCAGCAGCGGGAACCACACGGTACAGCACCGTGGGGGGTGGTTCTCATGAGGGGGTGACCCTTGAGCTCCGTGAACAGCCGACCTTTCACTCATCTGACTCTTTTCTCCACAGTGATTCACCATGTTCCTTTTCTACTCTAAACAACTTACAGCGATTTACCCAGCTATACAACAGGGTAATTTTTCCAGACGAGTTCCAAGTATCTTGATCAAAGGTACTTACCCTGGGCCAGCAGGCGGCATAGAGTTTTGAGCTGTTTGCAGTCAGAAGGTTTTGAGTTCGAATCACTCCTACTGTTGTACACCTGATCGTTCCACTTAGCCTGAATCAGTGGAGTAAAAGAATTACAGTGCTGTGTATTTGGGTAAATCACTGTATAGCCACTCAGAATGGGCAGTGCAGTAGCACAGCGGGTGGTGCTACGGCCTCATAACTTGTGGGCCAGGGTTTGGACACGGATTTGAAGCCAGTTCAATCTGTGCCATGTTCTCCCTGCGTTTGTGCGGTTTCCTTCAGGTGCTCTGGTTTCCTCCCACAGTCCGAAGACGTGTTTCAGGTGAACTGGTAACTGTAAATTGTCCATTGTGTGTGTGTGTGTGTATGAACCAAAAACCACGTCTAACCGTAACCACATTAAACTTATAGAATGGGTGGGGTGTGTAACTGGCGCTCCCCGAGGCCCACGTGGGGGGGCCGGCATGGCTGCAATGAACATACGTGCTACTGGGTGGTGAAAGGAGCAATGGGGGCAGCAGGTGGCGCGGCGGTCACAGCTGAAAAGGAGCCGAGTTTCAATCCCAGATCCTGCTGCAGTACCATTGATCGAGGTACTTACCCTGAAATGATACGGTAAAAATTACCCTGCTGTGGCTTTGCAGAAAAGGGAAGCAGATCGAATAGAAAATGTCAATGAAAGAGAAGGAGATGACGGTAAAATGTGATGTCAAGGTGTGTGCTGTACCGCACACGGCAGCGATGTCGGGAAAAGACAACGGACGGTGCCATTTGTTGGGGGTGGGCGGCTTGCGTGCTTTAGCGGGGTCTTTGCGCACCGGGTGGCGGTGGGATCGGAGCTCATGTCTCATGATTACAGGCGCGGCGACGTCCCGCTAAAAGGCAATTCCC